>NW_024543065.1:40978333-42219166 GCF_018167655.1 Microtus oregoni
TGTATCTTCACCAAAGCATTTTAAAGACCAGTAAGATGGCTAGTTATCATAAGATGCCAACTATTGTACAGTTGGACACATTGAAGAAATGAAGGACACACATGCAAAGGTTCTGAGAGAGAAGGAGCAACCACCTCTCTTACACTGGGATATTGGAGCCTCCTCACATCAGGAAAGAAAACACTCAGGTCAGTAGATTCTAATTGTGCCAGCATCTGGAGTTACCTTTGCCTTCACAATACATATATTAGGTGGGTCAACATAGGCACATTTCTTTAACAATATCACTGTTCAGAGGATGCAGTGATATTCCCTAGCTTTTCATTGTCCCCGGAAAGTAATTATGATAGGTACAGTTATTTTAGTGACAAAAGGGTCATATTTCTCTGCCTGCCTGTCTCTCTCTGTGTGTATCATTGTCTGTCTCTAGAGTCCTTCTTAGTGTCTGATTTTCTCTCCCTCCCTCTCTCCCTCCCTCCCTCCCTCCCTCCCCCCTCTTTCGTGTATGTGTATGTATAAGATGTAGTTTCTGTCCTCTATTGAATTTGCAATGTGGGAAGAATGACTTTGCTGGGAAGAGTTTAGCTCTGCTGACTGTCAACATCAGGAAAAGATTCTGTGATACTTCAGGAAGAAGAGCCCTTAGGAAGAATTAAGCATGGAGGCAGGTAGGGACCAGAGTAGAATGATAGAAGAGGGACTGGAGTGTATGGAGGAATGGATGTAGTGGGACAGGAGCCAATGTGTTCAAGTGTACTTCCCACTTTCTCTTCTATGAGATTCAGTGTGGCTGGCTTTGTGTGGAAGTCTTTGATCCATTTTCACTTGAGTTTTTTGCATGGTGATACATATGGCTTCATTTTCATTCTTCTACATGTTGACATCCAGTTATGCCAACCCCATTTTTTCAATATGTTTTATTTTTCCATTTTATATTTTTTGCTTCTTTGTCAAAAATCAGGTGTTCCCAGGTGTGTGGATTAATATCCAGGTCTTCTATTTGGTTACATTGGTCCTCCTGTCTGTTCTTATGCAAATACCAGACTGTTTTCAGTACTGTAGCTCTGTAGTAGTGTCACATATAATTTGAATAATGAACATTCAATGTATAGGGGAAAGTCATGCAGAATGTTTTGCAGTTCAGGCTCCCAAAATGTGTGAAATGTATGTGTGTGTGTGTGTGTGTGTGTGTGTGTGTGTATAACAGTATAGATAGTAGAAGACAAGTCACTAGACTTTTACCTAATAGTTCCCTCAATTATATGGCTATATCACACTAAGCATAGATCCCAATATTGACATATGTAACCCTTAATTTGTTATCTTTACAAATAATAGTTTTTGAAAAGAAAAGTTCAGGCTATAGTGGGAAGAGAGAGTAATTCAGGTCTCCAACCATGTTAGCAGACACAAGCCTCAATAGTGGAGTCTCTGGAGGACCTCTCCCCAGCCCTTCTCTTGTTCAGATAAGCATACCAAGGGCATGCAGAAGACATTCTTTGCTGCCTCATGAAAGAAGGCTGAACCCATACAGTCTCAGTTCCTCTATTTCACCATGTAGGGATAGGTTTCAGACTTTGCAAAGCAATAGGTTTTGATTGAGACTGCTGGATTTCATTTTGCTTAATTTGACCATTGTTATGTTCAGGTGTTCATTATAAATTGTGTCTGGTAGGGTTGAACTATGAATGTGGACCTGTTTTGAAGAGAAGGAGAGTATAGCAAGATTTGTTCTTAAGATGGCAAGGTTGCATCCTACATTGAAGACTCTGTGAGTCATGGATGCACTGGGAGTAAGTGTCTGTGAGTACTGATGAGTGGAGGGCAATGAGCAGAGGTTGTCACTGGGGAATGGCTTTTGATTAGTATCCTATATCTGTGTATGGCCTCCCCAAGCTGCTCTTTTGGACTACTTGAAACCTTTTGGATTCCATTAGGAGAAACTGTAGTAATTATTCCTAGAAGAATTTTTGTTGTACTCTGCCATCATAAGGGTGAATAGCCATCTGAATGAATCACTGCATTCCAATCCTAGTCAATAATTGTAAATGTATAATGCTGAGATACTCTTTCAGCTCAAAAAAGTCTGGATCACCTCACCTGGGACCATAAGTTTCACAAGGGCATTGGCACATTACTGAAAACATAGAGAAGAGTTGAAGTGTCCATAGAACCTCTAGGTGCTCCTGAAAATGGAGGACCAAGAACTCACGAAGAATACTAGAACTATGCCCCATGATCTAGAAGAAGGAATGATATGGGATTCCCCTCTGTAGCTGTGAATACCATTGGTTAATAAAAAAACTGTCTTAGTCCTGTGCAGGAAATAGAGGTAGGCAGGGAAAACTAAACTGAATGCTGGAAGTCCCCTCTGTGTGCTGTGATTACCATTAATAAATAAAGAAACTGCCTTGGCCTGTTGATAGAACAGAACCTAGGTAGGCGGGGAAAACTTGACTGAATGCTGGAAGAAGGCAGAGTTGGGGCAACGTCATGGACCCACCAGAGTCAGACATGCCGAATCTTTGCCGGTAAGCCACTGCCACGTGGCAATATACAGATTTCTAGAAATGGGTTAAATTAATATAAGAATTAGCCAATAAGAAGCTAGAGCTAATGGACCAAACAGTGTTTTAATTAATACAGTTTCTGTGTGATTATTTCAGTTCTGGGCAGCTGGGACAAACAAGTAGCTCCTCCTTCTACAGGGCTATGGCCTAGAAAACAGAACCCTTCAACAGGTAATTCACACAGTCACCTCTCCAGGAGCAGTCTGGGCCAAATCTCTTGTGGTCACAGATGTGGTGGGGAATGGTTGCATTTGGAGAGGATGTTCCTGGGTCTCTGAATTTTGGTACATGGGATTTGCCTACTGGTTTTATGTCCCAGGGCCTAGAGACACTCACTTCTCCAGGGGCAGTCTGGTTCCTATTAATATTTAGTTACAGATTTTTTTTAAAACAACTCATAACCTTTATTTTTCTTCTATAAATAGATTTTTTCTTTTTTTTATTGAGAAAAGGAAAAAAAAAAGTAACCGCCTGCTCCCAGCCTCCCATTTCCCTCGCCCTCCTCCCACCCTTCTCCCCCTCCCCCCCACTACTCTCCCCCTCCCTCTCCAGTCCAAAGAGCAGTCAGGGTTCCCTGCCCTGTGGAAAGTCCAAGGTCCCCCCCCTCCGTCCATGTCTAGGAAGGTGAACATCCAAACGGACTAGGCTCCCACAAAGCCAGAACATGCAGTAGGATCAAAACTCCGTGCCATTGTCCTTGACTTCTCAGCAGCCCTCATTGTTACCCATGTTCAGAGAGTCCAGTTTTATCCCATGCTTTTTCAGTCACAGTCCAGCTGGCCTTGGTGAGCTCCAATTGATCAGCCCCATTGTCTCAGTGGGTGGATGCACCCCTCGTGGTCCTGACTTCCTTGCTCATGTTCTCCCTCCTTCTGCTCCTCATTGGGAACTTGGGAGCTCAGTCCAGTGCTCCAGTGTGGGTCTCTGTCTCTATCTCCATCCATCACCAGATGAAGGTTCTTTGGTGATATGCAAGATATTCGTCAGTATTGCTATAGGATAGGGTCATTTCAGGTTCCCTATCCTCAGCTGCTCAAGGGACTAACTGAGGATATCACCATGGGCCCCTGGGATCCCCTCTAGGATCAAGTCTCTTGCCAACCCTAAGGTGGCTCCCTTAACTAAGAATTGTGCTTCCCTGCTCCCTTATCCAACCTTCCTTTATCCCAATCATCCTGTTGCCCAAGTTCCCCCCATCCTTCCCTTCTCACTTTTCTCTCCCCATCTCCCCTTATCCACATCCCACCCCACACCCAAGATCACAATTTTATTTATATTTATTTATTATGTATACAATATTCTGTCTGTATGCCTGAAGGCCAGAAGAGGGTGCCAGACCTCTTTACAGATGGTTGTGAGCTACCATGTGGTTGCTAGGAATTGAACTCAGGACTTTTGGAAGAGCAAGCAATGCTCTTAACCACTGAGCCATCTCTCCAGCCCCAAGATCACAATTTTTTGCCCGGCAATTTTGTCTACTTCCCATAGCCAGGAGGATAACTATATGTTTTCCTTTGGGTTCACCTTCTTATTTAGCTTCTTTAGGATCACCAATTATAGACTCCATGACCTTTATTTATGGCTAGAAACGAACTATGAGTGAGTACATCCCATGTTCATTTTTTTGGATCTGGGTTACCTCATTCAGGATAGTGTTTTCTATTTCCATCCATTTGCATGCAAAATTCGCGAAGTCATTGTTTTTCACTGCTGAGTAGTACTCTAATGTGTATATATTCCACACTTTCTTCATCCATTCTTCCATTGAAGGACATCTAGGTTGTTTCCGGGTTCTGGCTATTACAAATAATACTGCTATGAACATAGTTGAACAAATGCTCTTGTCATATGATAGGGCATCTCTTGGGTATATTCCCAAGAGTGGTATTGCTGGGTCCATGGGTAGGATGATCCCGAATTTCCTGAGAAACCAAAACACTGATTTCCACAGTGGTTGCACAAGATTGCATTCCCACCAGCAATGGATGAGGGTACCCCTTCCACCAAAGCCTCTCCAGCAAAGGCTATCCTTGGTGTTTTTGACTTTAGCCATTCTGACAGGTGTAAGATGGTATCTCAAAGTTGTCTTGATTTGCATTTCCCTGATCACTAAGGAGGTTGATCATGACCTTAAGTGTCTCTTGGCCATTTGAACTTCTTCTGTTGAGAATTCTCTGTTCAGCTCAGTGCCCCATTTTATAATTGGGTTGATTAGCCTTTTGCGGTCTAGTTTCTTGAGTTCTTTATATATTTTGGAGATCAGACCTTTGTCAGTTGCGGGGTTGGTGAAGATCTTCTCCCAGTCAGTGGGTTGCCTTTTTGTCTTAGTGACAGTGTCCTTTGCTTTACAGAAGCTTCTCAGTTTAAGTAGGTCCCATTTATTCAGTGTTGCCCTTAATGTCTCTGCTGCTGGGGTTATACATAGGAAGCGATCTCCTGTGCCCATATGTTGTAGGGTACTTCCCACTCTCTCTTCAATCAGGTTCAGTGTGTTTGGGCTGATATTGAGGTCTTTAATCCATTTGGACTTAAGTTTTGTGCATGATGATAGATATGGGTCTATTTTCATTCTTCTACAGGTTGACATCCAGTTGTGCCAGCACATTTTGTTGAAGATGCTTTCTTTTTTCCATTGTATACTTTTAGCTCCTTTATCGAAAATGAGTTGATCATAGGTTTGTGGGTTAAAATTCGGGTCTTCTATACGATTCCATTGGTCGACTTCTCTATTCTTATGCCAGTACCACACTGTTTTCATTACTGTAGCTCTGTAATAGAGTTTGAGGTCAGGGATGGTAATGCCTCCAGAAGATCCTTTATTGTATAGGATTGTTTTGGCTATCCTGGGTTTTTTGTTTTTCCACATAAAGTTGATTATTGTCCTCTCAAGATCTGTGAAGAATTTTGATGGGACCTTGAGGGGATTGCATTGAATCTATAAATTGCCTTTAGTAGAATTGCCATTTTTACTATGTTGATCCTCCCAATCCAAGAGCAAGGGAGGTCCTTCCATTTTCTGGTATCCTCTTCGATTTCTTTCTTCAATGCCTTAACGTTCTTGTCAAATAGATCTTTCACTTTCTTTGTTAGAGTTACCCCAAGATATTTTATGCTGTTTGTGGCTATCGTGAAAGGTGATGCTTCTCTGATTTCCCTCTCTGCTTCTATATCCTTTGTGTATTAGAGAGCAACTGATTTTTTGGAGTTGATTTTGTATCCTGCCACATTACTAAAGGTGTTTATCAACTGTAAGAGTTCTTTGGTGGAGTGTTTGTGGTCGCTTATGTACATTATCATATCATCTGCAAATAACGAAAGTTTTACATCTTCCTTTCCAATTCGAATCCCCTTGTTCCCCTTATGTTGTCTTATTGCCATTTCTAGAACTTCAAGCACTATATTGAAGAGGTATGGCGAGAGTGGACAGCCTTGTCGTGTTTCTGAGTTTAGTGGGATGGCTTTGAGTTTCTCTCCATTTAATTTGATGTTAGCTGTCGGCTTGCTGTATATAGCTTTTATTATACTTAGGTATGTCCCTTGTATCCCTAATCTCTCCAAGACTTTTAACATAAATGGATGTTGAATTTTGTCAAATGCTTTTTCAGCATCTAATGAAATGATCATATGCTTTTTTTTTCTTTCAGCTTATTTATATGATGGATTACATTGATAGATTTTTGTATGTTGAACCAGCCCTGCATCTCAGGAATGAAGCCTACTTGATCATAATGGATAATTTTTCTAATGTGTTCTTGGATTCGAGTTGCCAGTATTTTATTGAGGATTTTTGCGTCGATGTTCATGAGTGAGATTGGCCTGTAATTCTCTTTCTTGGTTGAGTCTTTGTGTGGTTTTGGTATCAGAGTAACTGTAGCTTCATAAAAGGAATATTGCAATGACTCTTCTGTTTCTATATTGTGAAATACACTAAGGAGTATAGGCATTAGGTCTTCTTGGAAGTTCTGGTAGAATTCTGCATTGAAACCATCTGGTCCTGGGCTTTTTTTGGTAGGGAGGTTTTTTTTTTTAATTTTTTTGTTTTTCCCTATGGGGAGGGGTAAATTTTTGTTTTTATTTTTTGTTTTTATTTATTCATTTTTTTATTGAGAAAAGGAGAAAAAAAAACAAAAAACAAGTTTCCACCTCCTCCCAGCCTCCCATTTCCCTCCCCCTCCTCCCACCCTTCTCACCACCTCCCACCCTTCTCCCCCTCCTCCCACCTTTCTCCCCCTCCCCCCACTCCTCTCCCCCTCCCTCTTCAGCCCAAAGAGCAGTCAGATTTCCCTGCCCTGTGGTAAGTCCTAGGTCCTCCCCGCTCCGTGCATTTCTAGGAAGGTGAACATCCAGACTGGCTAGGCTCCCACAAAGCCAGCATATTACGTAGGTTCAAAACCCCGTGCCACAACTGGATGTCATCTTGTAGAAGAATGAAAATAGACCCTTATCTATCACCGTGCACAAAACTCAAGTCCAAATGGATTAAAGACTTCAATATCAGCCCGAACACACTGAACCTGATAGAAGAGAAAGTGGGAAGTACCCTACAGGAGATGGGCACAGGAGATCGCTTCCTATGTATAACCCCAGAAGCACAGACATTAAGGGCAACATTGAATAAATGGGACCTACTTAAACTGAGAAGCTTCTGTAAAGCAAAGGACATAGTCACTAAGACACAAAGGCAACCTACTGACTGGGAGAAGATCTTCACCAACCCCACAACAGACAAAGGTCTGATCTCCAAAATATATAGAGAACTCAAGAAACTTGACTTTAAAATGCTAATTAACCCAATTAAAAAATGGGGCACTGAACTGAACAGAGAATTCTCAGCAGAGGAAGTTCAAATGGCCAAAAGACACTTAAGGTCGTGCTCAACTTCCTTAGCAATCAGGGAAATGCAAATCAAAACAACTTTGAGATATCATCTTACACCTGTCAGAATGGCTAAAGTCAAAAACTCCAAGGATAACCTTTGCTGGAGAGGCTGTGGAGGAACGGGTACCCTCATCCATTGCTGGTGGGAATGCAATCTTGTGCAACCACTGTGGAAGTCAGTGTTTCGGTTTCTCAGGAAATTCGGGATCAACTTACCCCTGGACCCAGCAATACCACTCTTGGGAATATACCCAAGAGATGCTCTATCAAATGACAAAAGCATTTGTTCAACTATGTTCATAGCAGTATTAATTGTAATAGCCAGAACCTGGAAACAACCTAGATGCCCTTCAATGGAAGAATGGATGAAGAAAGTATGGAATATATACACGCCAGAGTACTACGCTGTGGTAAAAAACAATGACTTCTCGAATTTTGCATGCAAATGGATGGAAATAGAAAACACGATCCTGAGTGAGGTATCCCAGACCCAAAAAGATGAACATGGGATGTACTCACTCATAATTGGTTTCTAGCCATAAATAAGGGTCACGGAGTCTACAATAGGTGAATCTAAAGAAGCTAAGTAAGAAGGGGAACCCAAGGAAAAACATATAGTTATCCTCTTGGCTAAGGGAAGTAGACAAAATTACCGGGGAGAAAATTGGGATCTTGGGGGTGCGGTGGGATGGGGGTAAGGTGAGATGGGGAGAGAAAAGGTAGAAGGGAAGGAGGTCGGGCCTTGGGAAAACAGGAGAATTGGGATAAAGGAAGGTTGCACAGGGGAACACGGAACCACAATTCTTAGTTAAGGGAGCCACTTTAGGGTTGGCAAGAGACCTGACCCTAGACGGGCTCCCAGGTGCCCAAGCTGAGGTCCCCAGTTAGTTCCTTGGGCAGCTGAGGATAGGGAACCTGAAATGACCCTATCCTAGAGCAATACTGACGAATACCTTGCATATCATCATAGAACCTTCATCTGGTGATGGATGGAGATAGAGACAGAGACCCACACTGGAGCACTGGATTGAGCTCCCAAGGTCCCAATGAGGAGCAGAAGGAGGGAGAACATGAGCAAAGAAGTCGGGACCACGAGGGATGCACCCACCCACTGAGACAGTGGAGATGATCTATTGAGAGCTCACCAAGACCAGCTGGACTGTGACTGAAAAAGCATGGGATAAAACTGGACTCTCTGAACATGGCTAACAATGAGGGCTGATGAGACACAAAGGACAATGGCACGGGGGTTTGATCCTAGTAATGTGATGGCTTTGTGGAAGCCTAGCCAGTTTCGATGTTCACCTTCCTAGATATGGACGGAGGTGGGAGGTCCTAGGTCTTACCACAGGGCAGAAAACCCTGACTGCTCTTTGGACTGGAGAGGGAGGGGGAAAGGAGTGGGGGGAGGGGGAGAAAGGTGGGAGGAGTGGGCGTAGGGTGGGAGGAGGGGCAGGGAAATGGGAGGCTGGGAGGAGGTGGAAACTTTTTTTTTTCTCCTTTTCTCAATAAAAAAAAAAGAAATCAAAAAGAAGAAAAAATATTTTTTAATGTTTAATTTAATTTAATTCTTATTCTGTTTAAACCTCAGCAAGTTAATTTCCACATCCTTCCAGCCTCCCATTTCCCTCCCCCTCCTCCAATACTTCTCCTCCTCCCCCCACTCTTCTCCCCCTCCCTCTGCAGTCCAAAGAGCAGTCAGGGTTCTCTGCCCTGTAGAAAGTCCAAGGTCCTCCCCCCTCCATCCTGGTCTAGGAAGGTGAGCATCCAAACTGGCTAGGCTCCCACAAAGCCAGAACATGAAGTAGGATCTAACCCAGTGCCATTGTCATTGGCTTCTCAGCAGTCCTCATTGTCTGCCATATTCAGAGAGTCTGGTTTTATCCCATGCTTTTTCAGTCACAGTCCAGCTGGCCTTGGTGAGCTCCCAATAGATCAGCCCCACTGTCGCCGTGGGTGGGTGCATCCCTCGCCGTCCTGACTTCCTTGCTCAAGATCTCCCGCCTTCTCCTCTTCATTGGGACCTTGGGAGCTCAGTCCGACGCTCCAGTGTGGATCTCTGTCTCTATCTCCATCCATCATCAGATGAAGTTTCTATGGTGATATGACAGATAGTCATCAGTATGGATATAGGATAGGGTCATTTCAGGTTCCCTATCCTCAGCTGCCCCAAGAAGCTAACTGGGGCATTGCCCTGGGCACCTGGGAGCCCTTCTAGGTCCAAGTCTCTTGCCAACCCTAAGATGCTCCCTTAATTAAGTTATGTGCTTCCCTACTCACCTATCTAATCTTTTTTTATCCCAATCATCCTGTTTCCCCAAGTTCCCCCCATTCTCCCCTTCTCACTTTTCTCTCCCCATCTCCCCTTACCACTCTCCCACACCACGCCCAAGATCCCAATTTTCTCCCTGTCAATCTTGTCTACTTCCCATAACCAGGAGGAGAGTTATATGTTTTTCTTTGGGGTCACCTTCTTATTTAGCTTCTTTAGGATATCAAATTATAGACTCACTGACCTTTATTTATGGCTAGAACCCAATTATGAGTGAGCACATTTCATGTTCATCTTTTTGGGTCTGTTTTACCTCACTCAGGATAGTGTTTTCTATTTCCATCCATTTGTATGCAAAATCGAGAAGTCATTGTTTTTTATCGCTGAGTAGTACTCTAATGTGTATATATTCCACACTTTCTTCATCCATTCTTCCATTGAAGGGCATCTAGGTTGTTTCCAGGTTCTGGCTATTATAAATAATGCTGCTGTGAATATAGTTGAACAAATGCCCTTGTCATAAGAACGGGCATCTCTAGGATATATTCCCAAGAGTGGCATTGCTGGGTCCAGGGGTAGGTTGATCACGAATTTCCCGAGAAACCACCACACTGCCTTCCAAAGTGGTTGCACAAGTTTGCCTTCCCACCAGCAATGGATGAGGGTACCCCTTCCTCCACAACCTCTCCATCAAAGGCTATCATTGGTGTTTTGATTTTAGCCATTCTGACAGGTGTAAGATGATATCTCAAAGTTGTTTTCATTTGCATTTCCCTGATCATAAGTAGGTAGAGCATGACCTTAAGTGTCTTTTGGCCATTTGAACTTCTTCTGTTGAGAATTCTCTGTTCAGATCAGTGCCCCATTTTTTAATTGGGTTAATTAGCACTTTAAAGTCTAGTTTCTTGAGTTCTTTATATATTTTGGAGATCAGACCTTTGTCTATTGCGGGGTTGGTGAAGATCTTCTCCCAGTCAGTGGGTTGCCTTTTTGTCTTAGTGACAGTGTCCTTTGCTTTACAGAAGCTTCTCAGTTTCAGGAGGTCCCATTTATTCAATGTTTCCCTTAATGTCTGTGCTGCTGGGGTTATACATAGGAAGCGATCTCCTGTGCCCATCTGTTGTAGTGTACTTCCTACTTTCTCTTCTATCAGTTCAATGTGTTCAGATTGATATTGACGTCTTTCATTCATTTGGACTTGAGTTTTGTGCATGGTGATAGATATGGCTCTATTTTCATCCTTCTACAGGTTGACATCCAGTTGTGCCAGCACCATTTGTTGAAGAAGCTTTCTTTCTTCCATTATACTTTGGCTCCTTTATCGAAAATGAGGTGATCATTGGTTTGTGGGTTAAAGTTCCGGTCTTCTACATGATTCTATAGGTCTATTTCTCTGCTTTTATGCCAGTACCACACTGTTTTCATCACTGTAGCTCTGTAATAGAGTTTGAAGTCAGGGACGGTAATGCCTCCAGATGATCCTTTATTGTATAAGATTGTTTTGGTTATCCCGGGTTTTTTGTTTTTCTATATAAAGTTGATTATTGTCCTCTCTAGATCTGTGAAGAATTTTGATGGGACCTTAATGGGGATTGCATTGAATCTATAAATTGCCTTTGGTAGAATTGCCATTTTTCCTATGTTGATCCTCCCAATCCAAGAGCAAGGGAGGTCCTTCCATTTTCTGGTATACTCCTCAATTTCTTTATTCAATGCCTTAAAGTTCTTGTCAAATAGATCTTTCACTTCCTTGGTTAGAGTTACCCCAAGATATTTTATGCTGTTTGTGGCTATCGTGAAAGGCGAAGCTTCACTGATTTCCCTCTCTGCTTCCATATCCTTAGTACATAGGAGGGCGACTGATTTTTTGGAGTTGATTTTTTTTTAACTTTTTATTTTTTTATTGAGAAAAGAGAAAAAAAAACAAATTTCCTCCTCCTCCCAGCCTCCCATTTTCCTCCCCCTCCTCCCACCCTTCTCCCCTCCCCCCACTCCTCTCCCCCTCCCTCTCCAGCCCAAAGAGCAGTCAGATTTCCCTGCCCTGTGGTAAGTCCTAGGTCCTCCCCCCTCCGTGCATTTCTAGGAAGGTGAACATCCAAACTGGCTAGGCTCCCACAAAGCCAGCACATTACATAGGTTCAAAACCCCGTGCCACAACTGGATGTCATCCTGTAGAAGAATGAAAATAGACCCTTATCTATCACCGTGCACAAAACTCAAGTCCAAATGGATTAAAGACTTCAATATCAGCCCGAACACACTGAACCTGATAGAAGAGAAAGTGGGAAGTACCCTACAGGAGATGGGCACAGGAGATCGCTTCCTATGTATAACCCCAGAAGCACAGACATTAAGGGCAACATTGAATAAATGGGACCTACTTAAACTGAGAAGCTTCTGTAAAGCAAAGGACATAGTCACTAAGACACAAAGGCAACCTACTGACTGGGAGAAGATCTTCACCAACCCCACAACAGACAAAGGTCTGATCTCCAAAATATATAGAGAACTCAAGAAACTTGACTTTAAAATGCTAATTAACCCAATTAAAAAATGGGGCACTGAACTGAACAGAGAATTCTCAGCAGAGGAAGTTCAAATGGCCAAAAGACACTTAAAGTCGTGCTCAACTTCCTTAGCAATCAGGGAAATGCAAATCAAAACAACTTTGAGATATCATCTTACACCCGTCAGAATGGCTAAAGTCAAAAACACCAAGGATAACCTTTGCTGGAGAGGCTGTGGAGGAATGGGTACCCTCATCCATTGCTGGTGGGAATGCAATCTTGTGCAACCACTGTGGAAGTCAGTGTTTCGGTTTCTCATCAAATTCGGGATCAACTTACCCCTGGACCCAGCAATACCACTCCTGGGAATATACTCAAGAGATGCTATTTCGTATGACAAAAGCATTTGTTCAACTATGTTCATAGCAGTATTATTTGTAATAGCCAGAACCTGGAAACAACCTAGATGCCCTTCAATGGAAGAATGGATGAAGAAAGTATGGAATATATACACGCTAGAGTACTACGCTGCGGTAAAAAACAATGACTTCTCGAATTTTGCATGCAAATGGATGGAAATAGAAAACACTATCCTGAGTGAGGTGTCCCAGACCCAAAAAGATGAACATGGGATGTACTCGCTCATAATTGGTTTCTAGCCATAAATAAGGGCCACGGAGTCTACAATAGGTGAATCTAAAGAAGCTAAGTAAGAAGGTGAACCCAAGGAAAAACATATAGTTATCCTCTTGGCTAAGGGAAGTAGACCAAATTGCCGGGGAGAAAATTAGGATCTTGGGGGTGGGGTGGGATGGGGGTAAGGTGAGATGGGGAGAGAAAAGGTAGAAGGGAAGGAGGGGGGACTTGGGGAATCAGGAGAATTGGGATAAAGGAAAGGTGGATAGGGGAGCACGGAACCACAATTCTTAGTTAAGGGAGCCACTTTAGGGTGGGCAAGAGATTTGACCCTAGAGGGGCTCCCAAGTGCCCAAGATGAGGTTCCCAGTTAGTTCCTTGGGCAGCTGAGGATTGGGAACCTGAAATGACCCTATCCTAGAGCAATACTGACGAATATCTTGCATATCATCATAGAACCTTCATCTGGTGATGGATAGTGATAGAGACAGAGACCCACACATGAGCACTGGACCGAACTCCCAAGGTCCCAATGAGGAGCAGAAGGAGGGAGAACATGAGCAAAGAAGTCGGGACCACGAGGCGTGCACCCACCCACTGAGACAGTGGAGCTGATCTACTGGGAGCTCACCAAGGCCAGCTGGACTGTGACCGAAAAAGCATGGGATAAAACCGGACTCTCTGAACATGGCGAACAATGAGGGCTGATGAGGCACCAAGGACAATGGCAGGGGGTTTTGATCCTACTTAATGTGCTGGCTTTGTGGGATCCTAGCCAGTTTGGATGTTCACCTTCCTAGATATGGACGGAGAGGACCTAGGACTTACCACAGGGCAGGGAACCCTGACTGCTCTGTGGACTGGAGAGGGAGGGGGAGAGGAGTGGGGGGAGGGGGAGAAGGGTGGGAGGAGGGGGAGAAGGGTGGGAGGAGGGGCAGGGAAATGGGAGGCTGGGAGGAGGTGGAAACTTGTTTTTTGTTTATGTTTTTTTTCTTCTTTTCTTAATAAAAAAAATGTCTTATTAAAAAAAAAAAACCCCGTGCCATTGTCCTTGGGTTCTCATCAGCCCTCATTGTTCGCCATGCTCAGAGAGTCCAGTTTTATCCCATGCTTTTTCAGTCACAGTCCAGCTGGCCTTGGTGAGCTCCCAATAGATCAGCTCCACTGTCTCAGTGGGTGGGTGCTCCCCTCGTGGTCCCGACTTCTTTGCTCATATTCTCCCTCCTTCTGCTCATCATCGGGACCTTGGGAGCTCAGTCCAGTGCTCCAGTGTGGGTCTCTGTCTCTGTCTCCATCCATCACCAGATGAAGGTTCTATGATGATATGCAAGATATTCGTCAGTATTGCTCTAGGATAGGGTCATTTCAGGTTCCCCATCCTCAGCTGCCCAAGGAACTAACTGGGGACCTCGGCTTGGGTATCTGGGAGCCACTCTAGGTTCAAGTCTCTTGCCAACCCTAAGGTGGCTCCCTTAACTAAGAACCGTGCTTCCGTGCTCCCCCATCCAAACTTCCTTCATCCCAATCCTCCCCCTTTCCCAAGCTCCCCCCATTCTCCCCCTCTCCCCCTCTCTCCCCATCTCCCCTTACCCCCATCCCACCCCACCCCCAAGATCTCAATTTTCCCCCCGGCAATTTTGTCTACTTCCCATAGCCAAGAGGACAACTATATGCATTTCCTTTGGTTCACCTTCTTACTTAGCTTCTTTGGGATCACCAAGTGTAGACTCCGTGACCCTTGTTTAAGGCTTGAAACCAATTATGAGTGAGTACATCCCATGTTCATCTTTTTGGGTCTGGGATACCTCACTCAGGATAGTGTTTTCTATTTCCATCCATTTGCATGCAAAATTTGAGAAGTCATTGTTTTTTAACGCAGCATAGTACTCTAATGTGTAGATATTCCACACTTTCTTCATCCATTCTTCCATTGAAGGGCATCTAGGTTGTTTCCAGGTTCTGGCTATTACAAATAATACTGCTATGAACATAGTTGAACAAATGCTCTTGTCATGTGATAGGGCATCTCTTGGGTATATTCCCAGGAGTGGTATTGCTGGGTCCAGGGGTAAGTTGATCCCGAATTTCCTGAGAAACCGAAACACCGATTTCCAAAGTGGTTGCACAAGATTGCATTCCCACCAGCAATGGATGAGTGTTCCCCTTCCTCCATAGCCTCTCCAGCAAAGGCTATCATTGGAGTTTTTTATTTTAGCCATTCTGACAGGTGTAAGGTGATATCTCAAAGTTGTTTTGATTTGCATTTCCCTGATTGCTAAGGAGGTTGAGCATGACCTTAAGTGTCTTTTGGCCATTTGAACTTCCTCTGCTGAGAATTCTCTGTTCAGTTCAGTGCCCCACTTTTTAATTGGGTTAATTAGCATTTTAAAGTCTAGTTTCCTGAGTTCTCTATATATTTTGGAGATCAGACCTTTGTCTGTTGTGGGGTTGGTGAAGATCTTCTCCCAGTCAGTAGGTTGCCTATTTGTTTTGGTGACAGTGTCCTTTGCTTTACAGAAGCTTCTTAGTTTTAGTAGGTCCCATTTATTCAATGTTGCCCTTAAAGTCTGTGCTGTTGGGGTTACACATAGGAAGCGATCTCCTGTGCCCATCTCCTGTAGGGTACTTCCCACTTTCTCTTCTATCAGGTTCACTGTGTTCTGACTGATAGTGAGGTCTTTAATCCATTTGGACTTGAGTTTTGTGCATGGTGATAGATATGGGTCTATTTTCATTCTTCTACAGGTTGACATCCAGTTATGCCAGCACCATTTGTTAAAAATGCTTTCTTTCTTCCATTGTATACTTTTGGCTCCTTTATCAAAAATGAGGTGTTCATAGGTTTGTGGGTTAAAATTTGGGTCTTCTATACGATTCCATTGGTCAACTTCTCTGTTTTTATGCCAGTACCACACTGTTTTCATCACTGTAGCTCTGTAATAGAGTTTGAAGTCAGGGATGGTAATGCCTCCAGACAATCCTTTATTGTATAGGATTGTTTTGGCTATCCTGGGTTTTTTGTTTTTCCATATAAAGTTGATTATTGTCCTCTCAAGATCTGTGAAGAATTTTGGTGGGACCCTGATGGGGATTGCATTGAATCTATAAATTGCCTTTGGTAGAATTGCCATATTTACTATGTTGATCCTCCCAATCCAAGAGCAAGGAAGGTCCTTTCATTTTCTGGTATACTCCTCAATTTCTTTATTCAATGCCTTAAAGTTCTTGTCAAATAGATCTTTCACTTCCTTGGTTAGAGTTACCCCAAGATATTTTATGCTGTTTGTGGCTATTGTGAAAGGTGAAGCTTCTCTGATTTCCCTCTCTGCTTCCATATCCTTTGTGTATAAGAGGGCGACAGATTTTTTGGAGTTTATCTTGTATCCTGCCACATTAATAAAGGTGTTTATCAGCTGTAAAAGTTCTTTGGTGGAGTTTTTGGGGTCGCTTATGTACACTATCATATCATCTGCAAATAACGAAAGTTTAACTTCTTCCTTTCCAATTCGAATCTCTTTGATCCCTTTATGTTGTCTTATTGCTATTGCTAGAACTTCAAGTACTATATTGAAGAGGTATGGCGAGAGTGGACAGCCTTGTCGTGTTCCTGAGTTTAGTGGGATGGCTTTAAGTTTCTCTCCATTTAATTTAATGTTAGCTGTCGGCTTGCTGTATATAGCTTTTATTATATTTAGGTATGACCCTTGTATCCCTAAGCTCTCCAATACTTTTATCATAAAGGGGTGTTGAATTTTGTCAAATGCTTTTTCAGCATCTAATGAAATGATCATATGGTTTTTTTCTTTCAGTTTATTTATATGCTGGATTACATTGATAGTTTTTCGTATGTTGAACCAGCCCTGTATCTTTGGGATGAAGCCTCCTTGATCATAATGGATAATTTTCCTAATGTGTTCTTGGATTCGGTTTGCCAGTATTTTGTTGAGGATTTTTGCATCGATGTTCATGAGTGAGATTGGTCTATAATTTTCTTTCTTGGTTGAGTCTTTGTGCGGTATTGGTATCAGAGTAACTGTAGCTTCATAAAAGGAATTTGGCAATGACTCTTCTGTTTCTATATTGTGAAATACATTAAGGAGAATAGGTATTAGGTCTTCTTGGAAGTTCTGGTAGAATTCTGCATTGAAACCATCTAGTCCTGGGCTTTTTTTGGTAGGGAGGTTTTTGATAACCTCTTTTAATTCTTCGCGACTAACAGGTCTATTTAGATTGTTCACCTGGGCCTGGTTTAACTTTGGTATATGGTATTTATCTAAAAAAGTGTCCATTTCCTTTACATTTTCCAGTTTTGTGGCATATAGGCTTTTGTAGTAAGATCTAATGATTCTCTGAATTTCCTCTGTGTCTGTGGTTATGTCCCCCTTCTCATTTCTGATCTTATTAATTTGCAAATTCTCTCTCTGCCGTTTGATTAGTTTGGATAGAGGTTTGTCAATCTTGTTGATTTTCTTCAGAAACCAGCTTTTTGTTTCATTGATTCTTTGGATTGTTTTCTGTGTTTCTATTTTGTTGATTTCAGCCCTCAGTTTGATTATTTCCAGTCTTCTACTCCTCCTAGGTGAGTCTGCTTCTTTTTTTTCTAGAGCTTTCAGGTGGGCTGTTAAGTCTCCAATATGTGCTTTCTCTGTTTTCTTTAGGTGGGCACTTAGTGCTATGAACTTTCCTCTCAGGACTGCTTTCATAGTGTCCCAGAAGTTCGAGTATGTTGTTTCTTTATTTTCATTGAATTCCAGGAAGACTTTAATTTCTTTCTTAATTTCTTCCTTAATCCAGGTATGGTTCAGTAGTTGACTGTTCAGTTTCCATGAGTTTGTAGGCTTTTTGGGGTAGCATTGTTGTTGAATTCTAACTTTAATCCATGGTGATCTGATAAGACACAGGTGGTTACTAATATTTTTTTGTAACTGTGGATGTTTGCTTTGTTACCGACTATGTGGTCGATTTTTGAGAAGGTTCCATGAGCTGCAGAGAAGAAGGTATATTCTTTCCTATTTGGGTGGAATGTTCTATAGATGTCTGTTAAGTCCATTTGATTCATTACCTCCATTAATTCTCTTATTTCTCTGTTAGGTTTCTGTCTGTTTGACCTGTCCATTGGTGAGAGAGGAGTGTTGAAGTCTCCTACTATTAGTGTGTGCGGTTTGATGGCTGCCTTGAGTTTTAGCAATGTTTCTTTTATGCACGTGGGTGCTTTTAAATTAGGGGCATAGATGTTCAGAATTGAGACTTCATCCTGCTGAACTGTTCCTGTTATGAGTATAAAATGCCCCTCTCCATCTCTTCTGATTGATTTACGTTTGAAGTCAACTTTGTTAGAGATTAGTATGACCACACCTGCTTGTTTCTTAGGTCCATTTGCTTGATAAGCCTTTTCCCAGCCCTTTACTCTGAGTAGGTGCCTGTCTTTGTGGTTGAGGTGTGTTTCTTGTAAACAGCAGAATGTTGGATCCTGTTTTCATATCCAATCTCTTAGCCTGTGCCTTTTAATAGGTGAGTTGAGTCCATTGACATTAAGTGATATTAATGACCAGTGGATGTTAACTCCGGTCATTTTTTAAGTTGTAGAGTTTGTGTGTTTCCCTTCTTTGATTTGTGTTGGTGAAGGGTGTCTAGATGTCTGAGTTATCGTGGTCATTGTTGGACTCCTTGATTAGTGATTTTCCTTCAATTACTTTCTGTAAGGCTGGATTTGTGGCTGCATATTGTTTAAATTTGTTTTTATCCTGGAAAATTTTATTTTCTCCATTTATAGTGAATGAAAGCTTGGCTCCGTATAGTAATCTGGGCTTGCATCCATGGTCTCTTAGTTTCTGAAGTACATCTATCCAGGACCTTCTGGCTTTCATGGTTTCCATGGAGAAGTCAGGTGTAAGTCTGATAGGTTTACCTTTATAAGTAATTTGGCCTTTTACCTTTGCAGCTCTTAATATTCTTTCCTTATTCTGTATGCCTTGTGTTTTGATAATTATATGGCGAGGGGATGTTCTTTTTTGAACCAGCCTATTCGGTGTTCTGTATGCTTCTTGAACCTTCATAGGAATATCTTTCTTTAGGTTGGGAAAGTTTTCTTCTATAATTTTATTAAATATATTTTCTGGACCATTGAGCTGCACTTCTTCTCCTTCTTCTACTCCTATTATTCTTAGGTTTGGTCTTTTTATTGTGTCCCATATTTCCTGAATATTTTGTGATGAGAGTTTGTTGGACTTGCTGTTTTCTTTGATCAGAGTGTTTATTTTCTCTATGGTATCTTCAGAATCTGAGATTCTTTCTTCTATCTCTTGTATTCTGTTGGTTATGCTTGTTTCTGTAGACTCTTTTTGTTTACTTAAATTTTCCATGTCCAGTCGGCCCTCTGTTTGTGTTTTCTTCTTTGCCTCCATTTCAGTTTTCAAGTCTTGCACCGTTTCCATTATCTGTTTGATTGTTTTTCCTTGGTTTTCTAGGGTATCATTCACTGATTTATTCAGTTCTTCAAACTTTCTGTTATCTTTCTCATCCATTTCTATAAGGGCATTTTTTACATGCTGTTTAAGGGCGTCAATCACTTTCATGACGTCAACCTTTTCTACTTCTTCTTGATTAAGGTGTTCATGTCCTCCCGATGTGAGGTCGCTGATTTCTGGTGGCTTCATGTTGCTTTTCAGCTTGTTGGGCGAATTCTTGCCTTGGCGTCTACCCATCTCTTCTTCCAAATGCTCCCTTATGGATCTTCTTTACCGGATCAGGTCTCCTTGCCTACCCAATGCTGGATCTCCCCAACGTTGTCTCTCCCCAATGCTGGGTCTCCCCAAGGCTGGGTCTCCTGGCACCGAGAGATCAGGCCTCCATGCTGATGGGCAGGTGGCAAAGTGCCTACCCTGCTTGGTGCAACTAGGCCAAAGAAACAAAGGAACTCCCGCCTGCTTGGGTGCCCCGAGGATTCGGACCCAGTGCCCAGACAGGCTGGGCTGGGTGATGTTATGTGCAGAAAGAGGGCAGTGGGGCACATTGGGGAGGGTTCTGGATATAAGCTGGGTGGGCTAGGAAGAAAGAGGAGGTATGCAGGGAGTGGGGGCCCTGCCGAGAGCTCAAGAAGGATAGGGGGCCAAGGAAGCTCTGAATTCCCCTTCCCAGGCTGGCGCCGCAGGGTCAGAAACTCACCCCAACTCTGGGTCTCCTGGCGCCTAGAGCTTTGGAGTTGATCTTGTATCCTGCCACATTACTAAAGGTGTTTTGTTCATCAGCTGTAAAAGTTCTTTGGTGGAGTTTTTGGGGTCACTTATGTACACTATCATATCATCTGCAAATAATGAAAGTTTAACTTCTTCCTTTCCAATTCGAGTCCCCTTGATCCCCTTATGTTGTCTTATTGCTATTGCTAGAACTTCAAGCACTATATTGAAGAGGTATGGCGAGAGTGGGCAGCCTGTCGTGTTCCTGAGTTTAGTGTGATGGCTTTGAGTTTTTCTCCGTTTAAATTGATGTTAGCTGTCGGCTTGCTGTATATAGCTTTTATTATATTTAGGTATGACCCTTGTATCCCTAATCTCTCCAATACTTTTATCATAAAGGGGTGTTTGATTTTGTCGAATGCTTTCTCAGCATCTAATGAAATCATCATATGTTTTTTTTTCTTTCAGTTTATTTGTATGATGGATTACATTGATAGATTTTCGTATGTTGAACCAGCCCTGCATCTCTGGGATGAAGCCTACTTGATCATAAAGGATAATATTTCGGATGTGTTCTTGGATTCGGTTTGCCAGTATTTTGTTGAGGATTTTTGCGTCGATGTTCATGAGTGAGATTGGCCTGTAATTCTCTTTCCTGGTTGAGTCTTTGTGTGGTTTTGGTATCAGAGTAACTGTAGCTTCATTAAAGGAATTAGGTAATGACCCTTCTGTTTCTATCTTGTGGAATACATTAAGGAGTATAGTTATTTGGTCTTCTTGGAAGTTCTGGTAGACTTCTGTATTGAAACCATCTGGTCCTGGGCTTTTTTTGGTAGGGAGGTCTTTTTATAACAGTTTCTAATTTTTTGAGACTAACAGGTCTACTTAGATTGTTCACCTGTTCTTGGATTAACTTTGGTATATGTATTTATCTAAAAACGTGTCCATTTCTTTTACATTTTCCAGTTTTGTGGCATACAGGCTTTTGTAGTAAGATCTAATGATTCTCTGAATTTCCCCTGTGTCTGTGGTTATGTCCCCCTTTTCATTTCTGATCTCATTAATTAGCATTTTCTCTCTCTGCTGTTTGACTAATTTGGATAGGGGTTTATCAATCTTGATGATTTTCTCCAGGAACCAGCTTTTTGTTTCATTGATTCTTTTTTTTTATTTTTTTTATTTTTTTCATTGATTCTTTGGATTGTTTTCTGTGTTTCTATTTTGTTGATTTCAGCCCTCAGTTTGATTATTTCCAGTCTTCTTCTCCTCCAAGGTGAGTCTGCTTCTTTTTTTTTCTAGAGCTTTCAGGTGGGCTATTAAGTCTCCAATGTGTGCTTTCTCCGTTTTCTTTAAGTGGGCACTTAGTGCTATGAACTTTCCTCTCAGGACTGCTTTCATAGTGTCCCATAGGTTTGAGTATGTTGTTTCTTTATTTTCATTGAATTCAAGGAAGACTTTAATTTCTTTATTTCTTCTTTGATCCAGGTGTGATTCAGTAGTTGACTGTTCAGTTTCCATGAGTTTGTCGGCTTTCTGGGGTTAGCATTGTTGTTGAATTCTAACTTTAATCCATGGTGATCTGATAAGACACAGGTGGTTACTAATATTATTTTGTAACTGTGTAAGTTTGCTTTGTTACCGAGTATGTGATCAATTTTCGAGAAGGTTCCATGAGCTTCAGAGAAGAAGGTATATTCTTTCCTATTTGTGTGGAATGTTCTATAGATGTCCGTTAAGTCCATTTGATTCATTTACCTCCATTACTTCTCTCATTTCTCTATTAGGTTTCTGTCTGATTGACCTGTCCATTGGTGAGAGAGGAGTGTTAAGTCTCCTACTATTAGTGTGTGCAGTTTGGTGGCTGCCTTAATTTTTAGTAATGTTTCTTTTACGTACGTGGGTGCTTTTATATTAGGGGCATAAATATTCAGGATTGAGACTTCATCCTGATGAATTGTTCCTGTTTTGAGTATAAAATGTCCCTTTCCATCTCTTCTGATTGATTTAAGTTTCAAGTCAACTTTGTTAGAAATTCGTATGGCCACACCTGCTTGTTTCTTAGGTCCATTTGCTTGATAAGTCTTTTCCCAGCCCTTTATTCTGAGTAGATGTCTGTCTTTGTGGTTGAGGTGTGTTTCTTGTAAACTGCAGAATGGTGGATCCTGTTTTCATATCCAATCTCTTAGCCTGTGCCTTTTAATAGGTGAGTTGAGTCCATTGACATTAAGTGATATTAATGACCAGTGGTTGTTAACTCTGGTCACTTTTTTAGTCGTAGAGTTTGTGTGTTTCCCTTCTTTGAGTTGCGCTGGTGAAGGGTCTCTAGATTTCTGAGTTATTGTGGTCATTGTTGGAATCCTTGGTTAGTGATTTTCCTTCTATTATTTTCTGTAAGGCTGGATTTGTGGCTACGTATTGTTTAAATTTGTTTTTATCCTGGAAAATTTTGTTTTGTCCATTTATAGTGAACGAAAGCTTGGCTGGGTATAGTAGTCCGGGCTTGCATCCATGGTCTCTTAATTTCTGAAGAACATCTATCCAGGACCTTCTGGCTTTCATGGTTTCCATAGAGAATTCAGGTGTAAGTCTGATAGGTTTACCTTTATAAGTAACTTGGCCCTTTTCCTTTGCAGATCTTAATATTCTTTCTTTATTCTGTATGCTTTGTGTTTTGATAATTATATGGCGAGGGGATGTTTTTTTGATCCAGCCTATTCGGTGTTCTGTATGCTTCTTGAGTCTTCATAGTACATCTTTCTTTAGGTTGGGAAAGTTTTCTTCTATAATTTTATTAAATATATTTTCTGTACCGTTGAGCTGCACTTCTTCTCCTTTTTCTACTACTATTATTCTTAGGTTTGTTCTTCTTATTGTGTACCAGATTTCCTGAATATTTTGTGATGAGAGTTTGTTGGGCTTGCTGTTTTCTTTGAACAGTACGTTTATTTTCTCTATGTTATCTTCAGAATCTGAGATTCTTTCTTCTATCTCTTGTATTCTTCTGGTTATGCTTGTTTCTGTAGTTTCTATGCGTTTACCTAGATTTTCCATGTCCAGCCGGCCCTCTGTTTGTGTTTTCTTCCTTGTCTCCAATTCAGTTTTCTAGTCTTGAACTGTTTCCATTATCTTTTTGATTCTTTTTCCTTGGTTTTCTAGGGTATCATTCACTGATTTATTCAATTCTTCAAACTTTCTGTTATACTTTTCATCCATTTCTATAAGGGCATTTTTTACATGCTGTTTAAGGACGTCAATCACTTTCATAAAGTCCATTTTTTTCTACTTCTCCTCAATTAAGGTGTTCATGTCCTCCTGTTGTGAAGTCGCTGGGTTCTGGTGGTTTCATTTTGTTTTTCAGATTGTTGGGTGAATTTTTGCATTGGTGCCTGCCCCTCTCTTCCTCTGAATGTTCCCCTAAGGATCTTCTTTCATAGGATCAGGTCTCCTTGCCCACTGTTGTCCCTTCCCAGTGATGGCAATCTCCTGTGATGGCTCTTTAGGTGCCCCAGTGATGGCTCTCCTGGTGCCCAGATCAGATCTCCGTGCTGGTTGGGTAGCTCATAAACAAAGGGCCTACCTTACTTGGTGCAGTTAGGCTATTGAAACAAAGGAACTCCTGCCCGCTTGGTTGCCCTGAGGACTCAGACCCAGCACCCAGACAGGCTGAGCTGGGTGATGTTATGTGCCCAAAGACGGCAGGGATGCCGAAGTGGGGAGGGTTCTGGATGCATTCTGGGTGAGATAGGAAGAGAGAGGCAGTATGCAGGAGTATAGGCACTGCAAGAAATAGTTCCTTGTCCTGGGCTGCTGCTGCTGGTCAGAAACTCACTCACCCCAGAGATGGATTTCTTGGTGCCCAGATCCCAAAATCTTTTGTCTGAATCTCCCCAAAAGAGACAAAGGCCAAAGAAATTATCATACTAGGATACCTCTATTTTTTGATTTATGCATAGTTTTGTATTGGGTTGAACATTTCAGGAAAAACTCAGATAAGATTTACACACTTAAAACAGAAGGATGTGAACACAAAAGGTAACAATCACAAAAGGTAGATCAAAGCCAAGGGGTTAACACTGGGGTATACAAGCCAGCTGCAATGCTCTGCAGGAACTCTGCACACAACCAGCAACAACTTCTTCTAGCTGACAATGACGCCTGTGGGAGGGAGCTGTGAATGAGTTCACAGTACTCAGTAAAACCCCTATTGGTTCAAATGGCATGATTCATCACTTAAATCAGGTCAGGAACAACAGCTACCAAAGAAATCTATAGGAAGGAGACAGTATAGCCATGTGACATGCTTGGCATGAGAACTTACAAGGGTAGAAAACAAAAGCAGAGTCTGGGATGGAAATATCTCCTTAGAAATGGATGAGATGAAATACTTGGTACATACACCCAATGTGGGAGTTTTACAGCAAATACATTTTTATTATTGAAGGTTATTACATGCATAAAATATGATTGATCATGTTCACCACATACTCCAGGGGAATTTTTCTTTCCTTTTATGAGATATTGCCTGATATAGTTTAGGCTGACCCAAAACTCATTACATAATAAGAATATCCTTAAAATCCTGATACTCTTACTTCTACCTCCTAGAATGCTGAAGTCCAAGACTTGAGTCACAACATCAAATGTGTGCAGTACTGTGAAATAAACCCAGACATCTAAGACTGTCACACAAGGACTCTATGAACTGAACATTATTCTTATTTAACAAATTACATACATAGACAGACTTACAAGATGGTAATTATTCATATTAACATTTATTCAGAGAGGAAATTAAGGGTGTCTTTTAGGCTCTGTAACTAAATGGGGAAATACTCAGTGACCTTTATCTCATTCTCCATGTGACAAACAGGACTTGTGTGTGCCTGACACAATCTTTGAGGTGATGATAAGTAGGAGAATTGGCCCCATGTGGCACATTCCTGACATGGAATCGTTACTGAAGAGAATGTGGAAAAATGGTAAGATCCACAGGTGGTAGATGATGTCAATAAACAATTTTCTGGTCACTGAAGAATAGTGGATCATCTGAGTTCAGAGTGATTGTAAGGATATCTACAAGCCTAATGTAAGTTCAATGAACAACAAATCCAGTATGTGGATGAGAGATGGGCACAAAGTCCCACCCACAGATGAAGAGCTATTGGCATTGATGCCTACTGGGAGAGGGAAAGCCAGTTATCTTTAATGGTGTGGCCCCTGGAACTATGCCCAAGATTAAGAGAAGCACAAATTGAACTGCATGGGAGGAAGAGAACAGAAAGTTGGGTGTGTAAGACAGGAAAGTGGATTTTCAACCATTAGCAAGACCCAGAAGGAATAAAAGCAAAACAAGTCAGTGAGGAAGGATCCAATCTGAGAGGGTGAGGAGGAAGGGGAAGGGTGGACGGTGGACTCATCCAAAACACAATGCATACTGACATGACATTTTCAAATAAGTGAAAAATCAAACACATGGCCATGCGTGGTGGCCCACATCTTTAATCTAAACAGAAAGCAGGGGCAGGAGAATTTCTGTGAGTTCCAGACCAGCCCATCCTACATAACCAGTTCCAGAACAACCAGGGCTCCACTGAGAGAGCCTGTTTCTAATCAACATCAATAATAATCAAACATATGAGCATAAGAAAAATTTAACATGTGAAATAAATTTAAATTAATATCTGAAATTGAAAATTGGAGGAAAAAGCTGCTGTGGCTCAAGCATAGAGTATGGCTCAGAAGTAGAATATTGGAGATTCTGGCATCTGTCTCTAGTACCAAAAGTAAAGGGAAATAAACTATGTTTATTGAACTCTTTTTTTTTCAACTAGGTGGTAGAACAGACACAAAGATGAAATCTTCGGCAAGTTGGCAAGCCCTTGAAGGGCAAGACTATGACTCCTGAGCTCCAACTCAGTGACTCCATGAACAGTGTCAAGACTAAGATCAAGATATCTCCTGATGATTGGTGGTTGGTATTTGCTGCCAGCAGATAGAGATTGGCTGCACCCTGTCCAACAGGAAAGTCCAAAACGATTCCCACCCTTCACCAGGTGCTGTACATGTGTGATAATAGAGCCACCCCTTTGGCAGTTTCTTTAGAAGTAAAACTATGACAAGGCCATGCACTGCTTAGTAGAAGGATGAGCTTCTTGTTCATCCAGGCCGCCCAGAACTGAAATAATCACACAGAAATTGTATTAATTAAATCACTGCTTGTCCCATTAGCTCTGGCTTCTTATTGGCTAACTCTTACAACTTAATTTCACCCATTTCTATTAATCTATATATCACCATGAAGTTGGCCTACTAGCAAAGTTCCAGCATGTCCTCTCCGGTGGCAGATCCATGACCTCCCCTGACCTCGTCTTTCTCTCACGGCATTCACTCCAGTCCCTCCACCTACCTAAGTTCTGCCCTAACAAAAGGGCAAGGCAGTTTCTTTGTTCATTAATGATAATCACATCACACAGAGGAGACTCCCAGATCACTGCTGCCCACAAGGTCTGCCCACACTTGAACCCGTGAGCAGGCAAATGCCTCCAGACCAACAACCAGCACACCAAGAAAATTAAAGAATGCCTGGACCTTGGTTGTCCCAGGACACCCAGACCCAGCACCTTTCTTTATTTTTTGCCTGAGCAGAAGGACACAGGAAAGTGATGATGCTAAGACTGAGCTACTGACAAGGATCAGTGTATAAGTGCTGCTGCCAACCTTCATTCCTGACTCGGATCCACAAGGAGATAACTGCCTCTGTAGCTGTCCTCTGACCTCCAAGCAGTACTGTGGCACATGTAAATATACACCAATGAAGAAAAAGTAAGTGTAATATATTATTATTAACTATGTGTAATTTAAAGAAATAAGTGTAAATAAACAAGTATAATTTAAAATTGTAGCGAAAAGTACACATATCATAAAAAACACCCAAATATGGATGCATATGTGCAATTCAACACTTTAGAAAATGAGGAAGGAGATTATAAATTTTATTATACACAGCAAGATCCTTCACAGAAACCTTCAAACATGAAAAAGTATTTCACAAAAAAATGTGAAAAGGAATAATGCAAACCTAAATGTGAATTTGTATTTCTTGTATGTAATATTCATATCGGCCTCATAATTTATCAGTTCTATGTGGAACTGGCAGAGATGAGAACAGATGAAACAGACACTGACAGGATTGTTGAAACGTCATCCATAAAAGAATTCATTGCAGAGTGTACTACCTGACCTAGTCACAGCCTGGAGGAAAACAGAGCCTGGTGCATGAAGAGGGCAGTTCCATTTCCTGTGGTGCTGCACCAGTAAACCGTGTCATACAGAATGTTTGCCCCCAGAGGCCACACCCCGTATTTCCTGTCTCTCCAGGCAGTCTCTGTACCTCTGCCCATGAACACAGTTGCAGCTTCCAGAAAAAGATGCCATGACCTTGACGTTCACAGCTCTGCTATGTGTGGGTGAGATGTGGAGATGGGGAGGGGATACTGTGGTCTAGGATTGATGCTGTCCCACAGCCCAGCAGTGGCCCATCAGGAAACAACACAGTTTCAGGAGGATCCTGCAGAGGGGAGGACCTGCTCAAGCTTCAGGGACAAACCTCTCACAGAGAACTCTCTTCCAGGACTTACTCTGGGCCTCAGGACCCCAGTGCTCGAAGGTGAGTGGCTGCAGATGTCCTGACCTGCACTTCCCATCATTCCCAGAAGCCATGCCTGGGCAGGGAGCCTGAAAAACAATAGATGTGTGCTAAACCTGGGGGCGGCTGTGCAGGTGGGGTTGGAGTCTGCAATCTGAAGATGGCTGTCCTTGGTTTTAGCTGTTCTTTTCCATGCAGGAACCTCCTCTAAACCTATCCTCAGAATACAGCCAGACTCTGTGGTCTCTGAGCAGACTTCAGTGACCTTCTTGTGTATTGGGACTGTGGAAGCCAAAGAGTACAGGCTCCTTAAAGAGGTAGACCAACGTCAAACACATGCAATGATTCCACAGAACCCTAAGAACCGGGCAGAATTCTCAATCTCCAAAGTATATCGTCAACATGCAGGGCAATATTACTGTTGCTATTGGACCTATGATCAATGGTCAGAGTACAGTAACTCTCTGGAGCTTGTGGTGACAGGTGAGAGGCTTGGCTGTCAAGAAGTGGGTCTGTTCACAGTATTTCTCCCTTCACACGATAGAAGATATTGAGCCCTTGAGGAAATTTCACTGATTCTTCCATCCCTCCTAGGAGTCTACAGTAAACCCAGCCTGTCAGCCCTGCCCAGCCCTGTGGTGACTGAAGGAGGGACTGTCACCCTCCAGTGTGCCTCAAGTCAGCAATATCACAGGTTACTTCTGACTAACAAAGGATCACAGAAACAGTCCTTTACTAAAGACTCGCCATATAATTACTCTACTAGACAGTTCCAGGCTCAATTCTCTGTGGGTCCTGTGACCTCCAGTCAAAGATGGACATTCACGTGCTACAGCTATCACAGTTACAGCCCACAGGTGTGGTCAGAACCTAGTGACACCCTGGAGCTCCTGGTCTCAGGTGAGGAACCCCAACTTTCCATTTAATGATATTGAAATTATACAGGTGTTCAGGGAGTACTTGGTGCGTGGTGTGTGTGAGGAGCCAGGGCTCCTGAGCCCATTCACAGAAAGCACATGAGACAGTGGAGAAAAGATACAGAGTCCAAGGCAGAGAGTAGCAGGAGGTACAGGCCAGAAATGAATCTTCATGGAGCCATCTGTTATTCTGGATCATATCAAATAGCATCCACAAGAGTTCAGGAAAACCTAAGAAGACAGAGAGGAGGGATTATTGGAGCCAAAGTACTCAGGACACCAGAAGAACATGAACCACAGAATCAAATAAACAGGAGTCATGGGCTCACAAAGACTGAGGCAACAAACTCAGAGGCTGCATTGTTCTGCTCTAGGCCCTCTGCACACATGTTGTGGTTGTTTACCTTGGGTTTTTTGATTTGTTTTGTCTTTTAGAATTTCGCTGTGGTGTTGTGAGGGTCCTGAACCTCACTCTGTAGGCCAGGTTTGCCTTGACCCTCACGGAGATGGGCCTGCGTCTACCTCCTAGTGCTGGGAATAAAGGCCTGCACCACTACTGCCTGGCTAGCTTAGGGTTTTTGTTAGAACCATAATAGTTGGAGCTGGGAAGTCTCTGACTTTTTTTAATGCATTGGGATTTTTTTTTCTTCTACTGGGTTGCCTTGGTTAGGCTTAATATGAGGGTGTGTGCCTAGCTATTGTTATTCCATATTTGGTTAATATCATTGGCAAGCCCGCTCTTCTCTAAGAGAAAAAGAAGAGCAGTGGATCTGGGGGTGGGGTGGGGTATGGGATATGGGGAGGCTGCTGTCAAGATGTATTGTATGACATAAGAATAAATTTAAAAGAAAACAAGTGCCATCTGCATGTAGGTCTTTCTCTGTGCCACTTTCAGACAGGAACAACTTTTTCTCTCCTACTTCCTTGCAGGGACCCTCCACAAACCCATCATCAAGGCTGAACCAGGATCCATTGTAGCCTCAGGAATACTCATGACCATCTGGTGTCAGGGGACCCTGGATGCAGAAATCTATGTTCTACAAAAAGAGGGAAGCCAAAAACCCTTGGACATGCAAACCCCAGAGAAGCCTGAGAACAAAACCAAGTTCCCCATCCCTTCTGTGACACATCTACATGCAGGGCAATATCACTGTTACTGTTACAGTTCAGCTGGCTGGACAGAGCGCAGTGACACCCTGGAACTGGTGGTGACAGGTGAGAGGACAGTCAGGGTCTCAGCCCCAGGCTCTGCTCTCAGGAGTATTCCCCTCCCAAGTCTCACCAAGGATAGAATTGAAGCTGTATGAGCACATGTATCAGTCTGCCGTCTTCTGTCCTAGGAATCTTCAACAGTAAACCCAGGCTGTCAGCCCTGCCCAGCCCTGTGGTGACCTCAGAAGGGAACATGACTCTCCAGTGTGTCTCAGGGGAGAGATATGACAAGTTCATTCTCACCAAGGAAGATCAGAAGTTCCTCAGCTACATGGACTCACAGTATATACACAGTACTATGCAGTACCAAGCCTTGTTCTCTATAGATCATGTAACACCAAACCTCACAGGGACATTCAGATGTTATGGTTACTACAAGCAGACCCCACAGCTGTGGTCAGTACCCAGTGACCCCCTGGAAATACACATCTCTGGTGAGTCACTCCCATCATTGACCAATCATTTTTGACACCCAATGCCTTTTGCTTAAGTTTCCCACTGTGTAGCTGCAGATAAAGAGTGAAAAAGGAAGAACCTTGTTGATGAACCAGATTCCTAGTACTCGGCTATGCAGTCACTTTTGCAGGGCAGGATGGGAGGACATAAGTGTTTGGTAACAACCATCTCCTCAATCACTAGCTCATCACCTTCCCTCTAGGCCTATCCAAGAAGCCATCCTTGCTGACTCACCAAGGCCATATTCTGGACCCTGGAAAGAGCTTCACCCTGCAGTGTTGCTCTGACATCAGCTATGACAGATTTATTATGAAAAAGATGAGGGTAACTGATTTCACCCAATACTATGCCATAGGGCCCACTTCACACTGGGCTCTGTGAGCACGCCTTCTGGAGGCCAGCACAGATGCTATGGTGCACACAAAAATGTTGGGGGAGACCACTTGCTTGTATCCGGCTCCTTAGACCCAAAATAATAACACAGCAATTTTGTTATTTGCAATACTCTTTGGCCAATAACTTAAACATATTTTAACTAGCTCTTATATCCCAAACTAATCCACCCCCTTTAATCCATGCATCACAATGAAGTTGTGGAATATTGTCAAAGTTTTGGCAGGCTCCATTTGAGGCATCTGTCTCTGGTGGAGGCTACGTGGCTTCTCTCTTGCTCTGCCTACTCTCTCTACATATATCTCTTCCAGTCTGCCTGTATTCTGTTAAGCCATTGGAGGAAAGCAGCTTTTTTATTAACCAATAAAAGCACACATACACAGAAGGACTTTCTACAGGACTCCTCTGTTCTGTTTCCTAGGACCCATTGGAGCCTTGACCCCACTACCCTCAAGGCCAATGACAACAGGTGGTGAGTATCAGGCATGTCACTTCAGGGAGTACACTCCATCCCCAGGCTGCCTCACTGCTCTTACTCCAGTGAAGTCCTCATTTCTGTCACTTCAACTAGTTAGGGAAGGAAGCAAAGGGATCCCAATAGACACCCCAGAAACCCGAGACTTAGAGGTTGAGGTACAGAATATGCAGAATGCGGTGTTGAGAGATAGATGTTCTGACTCAGTCTGGTGGATGGGACATGTGTGTGAGGTGGAGAGAAGGGATCCCAAACACTCACCTCCGCATCCTGCCTCTAAGACCTTGACAACAAACCTCTCACCTGCATGAATCTGGAACCAGAGGGCAAATAAGCACTCTGTTGGGAGGTGGGGTCCTGATGGGAAATAGCTTTTTATGGGCTTGATACATGTATTTGTTGAGATGTTAACTTGGACAAAGTCCTTCCCATTCTGTGCTGGCTGCTGTTTCTTTGAATATAAAGGGGAGAGGCCTGCCCGACATGTGTAATTTTTTTTCAGTTCTGGCCTTGAATGGCATCCATACTAATAAAGGAGGCTTCCAGAACCTGATTCTGTAGTGGGTCTCTCCCACAGTGGTGGTGACATGGGCAAGGGTGGGGCCCAGGGCCATGGCAGGGCGCTCAGGCTCCTTCCCTCCAGCTCATGAGACTCAGCTTAGATGGAGAGAAGAGCTGAAAGTCAGAGTCCCCGGGTTCATCTCCGAGCCCTGTCACTTCCAGTCAGTTGCTCTGAGGCAGGGGAACTGTGTAGAGGGAAAAACAGACAATTCCTTGTTGTGTGTTTGTGAGGATGGGAGATGATGAGTGCACAGACCCAGCACGGGCCTGGCACACAGTACACATTCCCCACTCATGATGTCACTTGTGCCTCAGGACTGGCTCTGATTGTTGTGCCTGTGGCCCCCGTCCTGGTCCTCATCATCCTCATCTGCCTCCTTCTCAGACGAAGGTATCAGAGAAAATTCAGGAAGAAAGGTGAGTACGGTCTGGGTGACCTGGGTCTCATGTGTTGATACGTTCCCCTGTGAACATCCAAGCAGGGGATCAGGACACCAACCCCAGGGAAACCTCAAACTGGGGCTGGGTTGTTTAGAAACACTTGCAGATCTCAGATCGGAAAGAACATGATCTCAGAACCTGTGCAACGTCAGGCATTCTGTGAGCTTTACCTTGTCCTGATACATTGGCTCACTCACCCATGTTGTAAAGGCTCCATCCTTCCTTCCCTGTACGTGCCTGGGGGAGAGGCTTCCTCCTCTCCTAGATGAGACTCTGTTCTCTCTTGCAGCCCAGGAAGAGACAGAATTGCAGCTTCCTGCAGGAACTGCAGGGCTAACAAACAGAGATGGGGGCCCCCAGAAGAGGTAACTCATAGCCAGAGACCTAGAGCCCCACCTCCTAGACAGACCTCACTGCCAAATGACATCCCCTTGTCTTTCCAGATCCAACCCAGCTGCTGCCACCCAGGAAGAAAGCCTTTGTGAGAGAAAGAGGGTCCCGGGGAGGGAGATGTCTGATGTCTCAGCATTGCAGGGGTGGTGGACAGGCCCTGGGATATTTTCTGTTTAGTCTGAACTTCACACTATAGACCACGGTGTATCTAAACCCTGGTTCTCTGTCCCTACCTGGGCAAGGCAGGAAACTAGGGGTTCCTAGACTCTGGTTGGGAGACATTCTGTTTTTTCTGCCATGACAGATGCTTCAGTGGAGGACATGAAAACTAAGGATGGTATTGAGCTGGACAGTTTGGTGAGGTCCCTGACTCCATCTGTGTGCTAAGAACTTAGGGCCTAGTTTAGTCCAGGGGGCCATCTTTGTTCCCCCTCTCTTGGCCCTCAACATCCACAGCTGACTACTCTCTTCTGCAAGCACCTGCCTTCTGTGTGCTATGACTTCACTCTTTCCTGGTTTTCCCAGCATCATGTGTCTCTTCACGCCTGTCTGCCTTCTGTCTCCTTGGCATCTGTCTGGTTGTCTTCTGATGGGACATCCCAGAGAGAAAGGCCCAAAGAAACATCTAACAACTGCAGGCAGGAACCATAGGGGCAGAAACATGTGGGGGTTTTTGTTTTGGGGGTGTGGGTGCTTTACAAACATGAATGTCTCTGCATCACATGCCTGCATGGTGCTCCCAGAGGCCAGAAGAGAGTGTCAGAGACCCTGGAACTAGTTACAGATGAACGTAGGTCGCCATGTGGGTTCTGGAACCAAACCTAGATCCTCCATAACACAGTCAGTGCTCATAATCACAGAGACATCTATTGCCCCCAAAAACATGATTTCAGGAAGGTGGACTGTGTGGGTACAGCCAAGACAGCAAGGGTTAGGGTGTCAGGATAAGAGGCCAGAACTATAGGAAGAAAGCCCTGGAATATTCCATCAGGGATGCTATCATCTGAACAGGTCACTCTGGTCATGTTGTGGAAAACTGGCCAGAGGAGAGCCCTAGGGGAACAAGGTGACACTATCTGTACCTCACTACTTCCCTGCTACAGAGACCACCTGAGGAAGACCCCACGGGAAAGACATATGCCGAGGTGAAACCCTCCAGGCACAGGAGTGCAGAAGTTGTCCTACCTTCTGTCCTGTCAAGAGAAGTCCTGGAAAGAAAAGATGGAAACAAAACAGAAGAGGGCAGAGAGATGGACACTTAGATTGGTCCTGTCTTCTCCAGGCCTTCACCATCCCCCAAGCAAACCATATACCCTCTTCTCATTCTCTCCTGCTCCAGGCTGCTGATTCAGAGGAGCCCCAAGATGTGGTCTATGCCCAGCTGTGTAGCAGGTCGCTCAGACAGGGGACAGCTGTACCTCCCTACTCCCAGGCAGGGGAAGCCACGGAGGAGCCCAGTGTATATGCTGCCCTGGCAGTCACTCGACCAGGTTTTGTTCCCGACGACAAGGAGCAATGACCTCTGCCTGCCAAGAGTCCTAACAGAGACCTCCAGAGATTCTGGGAACCCTTGCAAATCTGGCTGTACTATAACTAACATCATACATTCTAGAAATAAAATAGATTTCTTAATAATCAAGTGAAATGAGAAATGAAACAGAATGGAAGGGTTTTATACTGAGTACTAATTTTAATGACATTTCTCATCAAAGCTGTGCTATGAGAACATGTACAGGCATGGTTGCACAGATCCATAATCTCAACCCCTGGGAGGCTGAGGCAGGAGATTGCCTTTGATTCGTGGCCTTCTTGGGATATCTAGTGAATTTCATGCCAGCCTGGGCTACATAGAGATGTTCAAACAACATTAACCACCAAAGGCCAGAGTGGAGGTACACACCTGAAATCCTAGCACTTTGGAGGTGTGAACAGGAGATTAAGAAGTCAAGGCCATCTTCACCTACATAGTATCGGAGTTAACGGCCAGCCTGGAACACAGGTGACACTGTTTTAAAATAAATAAATAGGCAAGGCATAGTGGTGCACACCTTCAATCTCAACACTGAGAAGATAGAAACAGGCAGGTCTCTTTGAGTACAAGGCCAACTGGTCTATAGTGAGTCCTATGTAGCCAGGGCAGCATACAGACATCTTGTCTCAAAGAATAAACAATAAAATAGGGCCAGTGAGATGGCTGAGCAGTAAAGGTACTTTCCCAAGCCTGATATCCTAAATTCAAACAGCAGGAATAGGGGAGGAAGAAAACTGACGCCCACGAATTGTTCTCTGACCTCCACCTAAGTCTTTGATGTCTTCTCCACACCCAAGAAGTAAATAAAACAATTTTGAAAATAAACTAATAATCACAAATGAAAGCTGGGTATGGTGTGGTAGGACTGTAATCCCAACGGGGTTGCCTCAAACCTGCTATCCTTCTGCCTCTGTTTCTGGCATGTACAAGCATACATTCATTTTATTTTTTAAAGGTTTATTTGTTTTATTTATGCCTACGTATATGCATCTGTGTGCTCTTATGCCGTGTGTGTATGCGCATAGAGCCAGAGTTACAGGCGTTTGTGAGCCGCATGCTGTGAGTGCTGGGAGTGAACTCAGGTCCACAGCAAGAGCAGTGCATGCCCTTAACCACAGAGCCATCTTTCCAGCCTCCCTATATTTATTAAAATGTATTAACAGCAGAACACTATGAACAGTTTCATACCAATGTATTAGGAGCTATATATGAAATGGACAGATCCCTTGAGGTCAATGAAAGTTATTTTATTGCTTACAAAGTCTGGGGGAGGGGAGACTGTGTGCAGTATGTAGAACAAATGAAAAAATGTCATTTAAAAATCTAAATATTAACAAAACTAAATACAAAATCTGAGTGACTTCCCACACATTGAACACACTCACTAGAAAAGTTCCCCTTTGGAAATTCTTTCTGGAAGTTGGTGATTTTTTTTCCAAATGTCTGTGTATTTGAAATAAAAACATTATAAAACTAGAGAAAGATGAAATATAGACCACTGTAGTTTATCAATCCAGAAAATAATTATTAACAAAATCTGACAAAGGAAATCTTATTAAGAAAACCTAGGAAGAAAGTTCTTTCACATCAGCCTACAGGTGATCCCTTAAAAAAAATTAATGAACCAACGACCAGGGAGCCTGCACAGGACTGACCTATAGATCCTCTGCATATATATTACAGTTGTGTAACTTAATCTTCTTACAGTGGGAGCAGGGGATGACTCTGACTCTCTTGCCTGCTTTTGAACCCCATTCCTCTTACTGAATTGCTTCAACCAGTCTTAATAGAAGAGGAGGTGCCTAGTCTCATTGATAGACTAGGACTGGCTGATATCAAAGGGTGGTCCTCCATTTTCTAAATAGAAACAAAGGATTAGTGGATGGTTGGGGTTCAGAGTTGAGGGTGAGGAAGTGGGAGAAGAGGACAAAGAAGATTGGGATGTAAAAACAAAAAAGAAACAAAAATACGATTCAGCAATTTTTAAAAAAGGCATTACAACCACACTGATGGTTTTGTTTTTCTTATCTTTCTTCCTTTTTTGCTTTAATATTGGATTTTTGTTTGTTTTAAATATTGCCTTCCAAGACAGTAAGTAGTTTAAAAATTTAAAACTTTCTGGGCATGATGGCACAGTCCTGACATCACAGCTACTTCGGAGGCTGACACAGGAGGATATGAAATATAAAATCCACTTTAGCTGCCGAGTGAGTTCAAGCCATTCTGGGCAAATTAGGGAGATCCAGTCTCAAAATAAAGGGTAAAGGCCTAGGGTATAGCACTTGCCTGGTATTCAGAACTCAATGACTTATCACTGGAAGGTTTCTTTCCTGGTTCTCTGTTATTGTCTTTCTTTCCCTTTTTTAATGTACATCAGACATAATATAACCCAGCTGACCTCAAACTTGCTATTTAATTGCTGCTGAACTTGAGGATTGGGAGGGATGGAAACTTGGATTAGTATGTATAACGAAAAAACATAGTTGTTTTCTTTTTTTTTCTTAAAAAAAGCATGGCACTGGTAGGTCTTGAGGTAGACTACCAATTTTCTTAGAAACTGCCATACTGATTTTCAAAGTGGCCATACAAATTTACATATTCACCAACAGTGGAAGAGTGTTCCCCTTTCACCACATCCTTTCCAATATAGGCTTTTGTCAGTGTTTTTGATCTTAGCAATTCTGAAAAATATAAGATGATATCTCAGAGTTGTTTTTATTTGCATTTCCCTGATGACTAAGGATGTTGAACAATACCTTATATCTTTCGACCATTTGAGACTCTTCTGTTGAAAATTCTCTATTTAAATATGTACTCCATTTTAAACTGGATTATTTGATATTTTGATGTTTAGTTTCTTGAGTTCTTTATATATTTTGGAGATCAGTCCTCTGTCAGATGCAGGATTGATGAATATCTTTACCTATCCTGTAGGCTGTTGTTTTGTCTTGTTGACAATGTCCTTTGCCTTACAAAAGCTTTTCAGTTTCAGGATGTCCCATTTATTGATTGTTTCTGTCAGTGTTTGTGGTGTTATAGTTAGGAAATTGTCTCCTGTGCCAGTGCATACATGGCTACCTCCCACTTTCTCTTCTATCCAGTTCAGTGTAACTGGATTTAGGTTGAGATCTGAATTTTGTACATGGATCTATTTGCCATATTCCACATGTTGACATCCAGTCATGCCAGCACCATTTGTTAAATATGCTTTCTTTTTTCCATTGTATGGTTTTGGCTTCTTTGTCAAAAACCAGGTATTCATAGATGTGTGGCCTATGAGCACAAGAGTTCATTAAGACAGCTTTAGACTTTAGTCCTTGGTTTCTACAAGCAAGGGGCTTTAATATTCCTGACTGGGAGCAGGTAAAAGCTGACCTTCAAAAAGCATTAAAAGAATGAGGGCCAGAAGAATTTCTCAAAGCAACATTTTCACTATGGCGCTTAGTCGGAGATGCTCTTCTCAGTGATGATGTAAAAGTAAAAGAGCAATTAGAGAATTTGGCCAAAACCTTTGAGGAGATCCAGGATGTAGAATCTGTGAAGTCTATTAAGAGCTTTGAGGAGGGGGGAATTAAAAGTACTAAAAGGCATATAGAAGAGGAAGACAAAATTTTAGAAAGGGAGATTGCACTGCTAAAAAGGAAGTGAGAAACAGAAGAAAGGAAGGAAGTAAACAGAGATGTCTCCATGAGACTTCTGCAGCAAAATCCATTCCTTGCCGCCTCACATCCTTTTGCTGCTGCTTCTGTCCCTATTGACTTACCGGTGGAAATCTGAGAGAGTCAAGATAGGCTAAATAATCTAAGTAGAGAAAGGCAAATTTGCCCTGTTGTGGAAGCTCTTGATCCACAAGGAGAGAGGATCAGGCAGCATAACTCTCTGGCCTTTAAGGACATTAAGCAACTAAGTGAAACAGCTACAGCCTATGGGACTCATGTTCCCTTCACCGTGGCTTTAATGGACTCCATTGTGGAACTTACCCTTACATCTAGTGACTGGATACACCTTTGCAGGACTTGTCTTTCAGGAGGAGATTATTTGTTATGGAGAGGTGAAATGCAGGAAAATTGCACAAATACCTCACTGCGTAATACCATTGCGGGTTTCCCCTAATGTAACCTTGACATGTTAACTGGTGCAGGACAGTGTGCGGGCTTAGCAGCACAGATTACTTATGACCTTGCTGTTTATGCTCAGATAGCTGCCGTGGCTGTTTAAATGTGGAAAGCTTTATTTACCTAATAAGGAGCAGGGGAACAACTGTCTAAGGTCCTTCAAGGACCCTCAGGACCTTATCCTGAGTTTGTTGACTGCCTGTTACAGCGGGGATGTCACATTTTTGGGGATGTGGACACAGCTATGCCTGTCATAAAACAATTGGCCTATGAAAATGCTAACAAATACTGTCAGGAGGCTAGCCCTCCTCATAGAAATAGGAGTTTAAATGACTATATTCAGTTTTACAGGGACATTGACGGCACTCATATGATGGGACAGGTAATTGTTTCCACATTTAGGGGAAGTCAAGGTGGAGCTAGATCAAGGACTTGTTTTCAGTGAGGGCAATGGGAACATTGCAAAAGGAATTGCCAAAAAAAAAAAAAAAGAAAAAGAAAAAGAAAACCAAAAGGAATTGCCCTGTGGGTAAAGGGACAGTTATTCAGACCAGGCAAAATCTAGGTGTTTGCCCAAAATGTCAAAAGGGGGCCTATTCGGCTAATGAGTGCCACTCTAAAACTGACATTCAAGGAAATCCCATTCCTGTGTCAGGAAATGGGAGGAGGGGCCTGCCACAGGCCCCCAAAACACAAGTGTACGGGGCCATGAGCAGACCGGCTGTTCACATCAGATTCGTTCCTCAAAGAAACACCTCACTGCCCACGACCTTGTCTGGGGCACCCCAGGAAGTGCAGGACTGGACCTCTGTCCCTTTGCCTGGGCAGTTATTAACCCCATAAATGGGTGTGCAGCCTTGGGGACTGGAGCATATGGACCTATTCCAGAGGGTTCAGTAGGTATAGTCTTGGGTAGGAGTAGTTCAGCACTTAAAGGAATTAAAATTTTACCAGGAATTATAGACTGTAATTATAAAATTAAAATTATGATTAAAGCTGAGGTGGGAGTCCTTGTCATCTCTCAAGGATCAAGAATAGCTCAAGTAGTGCTTTTACCCATGTTTCACTCTACTAATCTAGTCCTATGGTAATAACGGGGGAATAAGAGGTTTGGCTCCACTGGACTCCCTGGAACTTTTTGGGTTTCTAGTTTAGAGAACCACCCTACACTTACATTAACAGTTAGTGGGAAAAAGTTCCAAGATCATCCAGATACAGGGGCTGATTCTTTTGCTAAAATACATTGGCCTACAGCCTGACCCCTACAACTGGCCTCTATGGCATTATGGGGGGTGGGGTGGGTAAGAATGGCCAGTTCTCCAGAGTGCAGTGCCCAGTATTTAGATTGGAAGGATGAGGAAGGTCATAAGGGCGTTTTTAGACCATTTTCCCTGGAACACCTTCTTCTCAGTTTGTGGGAAAGAGATATTTTGCAAGCTATGGGAGCAGTTTTTACCATTAAACCTGTGCAGTGTATGTTAACAGACCAGGACTTTGTCCATTGGTGGGGGTTGGGCAAGATACGCAGGGAGATCCACAAATTTTAGCAGACATGAAAATAATAGAACAGTCACCTGGACAGCATGCAGGATTGGGAAATTTTTCTTAGGGGCCATTGTAGAGCAGCCAGAAAGCATTCTAATAAATGGAAAATTGAAAAACCTGTATGGATAGAGCAATGGCCCATAAGTAAGGAAAAATTACAGGCTGCTTATACCCTCGTCCAGGAACAGCTAGAGGCAGGACACATAGTGCCACCCACTTCTCCCTGGAATACCTTATAATCTCGAGAGCCAATTTGTAAATTGTGCACTCCAGGTCCATGAATAGCAGCATTAAGCGTTTTCACTGTATCTGTTAAGTTGTAACCTAGCAGTGGTCTTGAACCAAAACCAATTGCAAAATTAACTGCAATATTTATTTTGAGTGACCAAGGCATTTGCAACCTGCCCTGATAAGGTATCCATTATGCTAGCAGAAGCAACTGACTGACTAATGGCAACTCCAGCAGCAGTAGCCACTGAGGCAGCTACAGAGATGGCTGCCATTATGGTTGCTGTAAAGCTAAAATCTCTTCTTGCTTGATGCAGGATGAGTTGATCATCATGGGATGTGTTGACAGGTAGACGAACAATCCTCAGTACTCAGACCACCACAGCCAGCGCCTCGGAACCCCAGCAGCAACTCCTCAGTTGACAAACATGCTTAGAACATTTTAAAACTCTAGAAATATTAGCAGGATGATAAAGTACAATTTTTTTTTGCTGAATGGGAATTAAGAGTCCAGGGGGAGGTGGTAATGCACTCATCCCAAAATATGGAAAGACTCCAATCATAACTCAAGGGCTCAGATTAGCAGCGACTGCTGGAGCTGAGCGAATTCTGCTAACAGAATTATCTACAACTGAGGAATTTTCCAAATTCCTGTGATAATATTTTGGGTGGTATCCAAAGGCACAAGCAGGTGTACCTGTGCTAAAACTATTAGATAAGAAATAGGGTCACACAGGGCTATCCAATCCCACTGGCATCAGAAACAGAGGATTCTTTACCAGTGTCCATTTGATATCTTGGCTCTGTCCTGTCTTCAGGCTCCTAGACAGGAAGATCCACAGCACGCACCAGGTGCTCAGGTACCCATACTGGACTGTCAGCATCCTGTGGGAAAACACAAACAGCCCCTCTCCCCCACACCAGTGTGGGAATCTGGACCACACCAAGTGCCATCTGCTAGATTCTTCCATTTGACATGAGGTATCCCAGAAGAAACTGGCTGTCAATGCTGGTTGTCAGCGGCATGAGATTGAGCATCAACAGTCAAAAAATTTAAAACGAATAAAATAAAAGAAAAATTGTTTATGGGGTTAGAACCATATTCCCTCTTCTTGTTTTATGCAAATAGTCTTTGAGCATACCATCTGTGTCATTATGGCTACTGGGATTAAAACTACGTGTTACCATAACCTGGTTTGTAAGGCTGATTAGTGGGACTTTTTTACTCTCAGATCTTCAGGCAGCCTTTATTTATTAAAACCAATTGAAATGCAAGTACATTTCCCCCTTTCGTCTAAAATCAAAAGGCTATAAATAATATAAGAAAACTATACACAATAAGTACAATGACTATATACAATATGTACATCAACAATATCTAGTCCATTTGCATTTGACAAGTTCAGAGAAAATATTTCATATCTATTCTATCTTGATGAGTCCAAAGTCTTACACCTAATTTACCTTCTATCATAGCTTGTTTTTTGTGTCTGGTAAACTATAACTATACTTATCGAATTTTCAACTCCCTCAGAGACCCGAGAAGGAAATAATATTAACTGAGTAAGCGGGAAGTGTAAACTGTGAATAATGACAGAAACAGCTGACTACCTGGAAAGTCACCCAAAGTTCCTTTGCAACATTAGGGTATCCATCTTTGGCCTACAGGCCTAGCATATTTGACAGACTTTTCTGTGAAGCAGGATATTTTGTGTCCCGCTTATCTAATTAAGACAGCATAATGTCAGTTGAGGCAGGGGCATTTTCTTGACCAGTGGCTTACTTTTGCCACAAAGAAAGTTAACTCCATGTGGAGTTTCTTCAATTCCCATCTTCTCTGAAGTAGATTGGTGTTTCCAGGAGCAGAAGTGTCTCATTGTCATAAAAAAAAGAAGAGGAACCTAGGTTATTAAAAAAATCTTAAATGCCATATTCTGTAAAAAATTTTAAAAAGTTAAAAAATGACCTATCTATCTAAATTATATCTTTGTTTGACCTTGAAAGCATACCTAATGTGACTACAAGTTTGATTATACTAGGTAATTAACTCCTAACCTATATTTCTTTATTATCCTAAACAATTGATAATAATAATTTTCAAAGGCTAGAGATTTATATTACATTGTTAAATGAGCTGTAAAAATACAATACCTTGAACAAGATTAGAAATGTATGTATAATATTTTTAACAAAATAAACCTCAAGTTTGCATGCAGTATACAAAAGTAAAATCAATGTAAAATATTTAAAACTAATAGTTACATTTAAAAAGAGATTCAAGCCAGGTGGTTGTGGCACACGCCTTTAATCCCAGCACTTGGGAGGCAGAGGCAGGTGGATCTCTGTGAGTTCAAGGCCAGCCTGGTCTACAAGAGCTAGTTCCAGGACAGGCACCAAAAACTTCAGAGAAACCCTGTCTCGAAAATCAAAAAAAAAAAAAAAGTAGATTCAATAATCTACCTTTTTATCTTATTATATCTATATCTCCCTTTTTCTTTCTTTTTTCCCTTTCTTTTTCCTTCCTCCCTCCCTTCCTTCCTTCCTTCCTTCCTTCCTTCCTTCCTTCCTTATTTTTTTCAAGACAGGGTTTCTCAGTAGGTATGGAGCCTGTCCTGGAACTTCCTCGGTAGATCAGGCTGACCGTGAACTCAAAGAGATTCGCCTGCCTCTGCCTCCCAAGTGCTGCATCCCCCACTTTTTAAAATAAGAACCTTGAATCTAATTTCCCTTGTTTAGCTTTTGTTCCTGATCATTATCCATAATAACTTGTAACTGACACATTAAACAAAAATAAACATCCATAATCCATTTTTTTGGGGGGGAGGGGAATGTAGGCATAGTTTTTTTTAGGCTACTTTCTGCTGATTGAGGACCCAAAGAAAATTTAGGGTTATAGTCAAGTCTATGAGGCTGGGTCATCTTATCTGGCAGTCTTTTTTTAATTAATTAATTTATTTATTCATTAAAGATTTCTGTCTCCTCCCTGCCACCGCCTCCCATTTCCCTCCCCCTCCCCCAATCAACTCCCCCTCTCTCATCAGCTCGAAGAGCAGTCAGGGTTCCCTGCCCTGTGGGGAGTCCAAGGACCTCCCACCTCCTTCCAGGTCTAGTAAGGTGAACATCCAAACAGCCTAGGCTCCCACAAAGCCAGTACGTGCAGTAGGATCAAAACACAGTGCCATTTTTCGTGACTTCTCAGCAGTCCTCATTGTCCGCTATGTTCAGTGAGTCCGGTTTTATCCCATGCTTTTTCAGACCCAGGCCAGCTGGCCTTGGTGAGTTCCCGATAGAACATCCCCATTGTCTCAGTGTGTGGGTGCACCCCTCGCGGTCCTGAGTTCCTTGCTGGTACTCTCTCTCCTTCTGCTCCTGATTTGGACCTTAGGGTTTCAGTCCGGTGCTCCAATGTGGGTCTCTCTCTCTGTCTCCTTTCATCGCCTGATGAAGGTTAATATCCAGGAGGATGACTATATGTTTTTCTTTGGGTTCACCTTCTTATTTAGCTTCTCTAGGATCATGAATTATAGGCTCAATGTACTTTATTTATGGCTAGAAACCAATTATGAGTGAGTACATCCCATTATCTGGCAGTCTCGAAGCTGTTCTGGATGTAGAACTCAGAGGAAACTGCAACAGATGTGCTCTGAAACATTGGAATGTCTGGGGTCATCTGTTCCCATTGGAGATTTTTCAGGAGGTCTTCCTTGATCAAACCGTATTTTTCTTTTTTCTTTCTGCTTTATTATTACTTAATAAATACCAATCCAAATTCCCACTCCCTCCCCTTCTCCTAGTCCCCTCCCTCTCCTTCCACAGACCCTCTCCCCACCCCTCCAACCCTAAGGTTGCCATGCACCCCACCCTGCGGAAAGTCCAAGGTCCTCCCTACTACATCTAGGTTGAGCAAGGTTTACATCCAAAGAGACTAGGACCCCATGAAGCTGGTATATGTAGTAGAGACACATCCCAGTGTCACTATTAGTGGCGCCTCTGTCTGCCCCAGCTGTCAACCCCCTTCAGAGGGGCTTGGTTGTTCCCATGCTTGTTCACTCCCAGTCCAGTTGGAGTTGGTGAGTTCCCATTAGCTCAAGCAAACTGTTTCAGTCTAAATACAGGGTAAGGTCAGTTCAGACACCCTCTCCTTTATTGCTTAGGGTCTCAGCTGGGTTCATCTCTGTGGGTTCTTGGGCGTTTTTCTAGAGCCAGGTTTCTTGCTAACTCCATAATGGCTCACGCCTTTAATCCCAGCACTCGGAAGGCAGAAGCAGGCGGATCTCTGTGAATTTGAGGCCAGCCTGGTCTACAAAGGGAGTTCCAGGGCAGGCTCCAAAGCTACAGAGAAACCCTGTCTCGAAAAACCAAAAAAAAAAAAAACAAACCTTATTTTTCTTAACCAAGAATGAATCCACAGCCTCTTATTTCCCACAGAAAGAAAAGCAAAACCTCTTCTCCAAAGTAACATATCTTTTGACTTAATTTTGAAGTCAAGACATATGTAAATTGGATTAATCCAGCAACAGTTATAATCAAAAGTCCTTTAGCAGCTGTTGCTTCTTTCTCTGCAGTCAAATAATTCAAAGACAACACAATAATATTCAGTATCATATAAAAGCAGATGTGTACTTTCCATCTTTACATGGAAGCTAATCTGTGGCAGATGGAAGCTGGGAGTGCTAGTTTTTCTCCTGAACCAAAGTCGATAGGCTTGGATTCCAGTTCCTCAAGCTGGAATTCTAACTCCAGCTCTGTCTTGGGACTGTGGCTAGAAAGCCTCAGGCAAATGGCTTTTTCATATATATGTGCTCCCAAAAGTTGGGCACCAAGTATAGCACTATTAATAAAAACTCAGGGTCAGAATCCAAAAAGCAAAATAGCCAACCACTGGCTCTAATCTTGACATCAGTCTGAAATGGTGATCCTGCTTCCAGTAATCTCAGAATGAGACTATGTGTCTGAGAGCTATCTTCCACCATTTTATATTCCTCTCTGAGGCTGGGATTTAATGCACACACCACTAGATTTAAAGGTGTGTGTCATTGTGGTTACTGGATTAATGGTGTGTACTATTGTGGTTACTGGGATGAAAGGTATGTGTTATCAACCTGGTCTGTAAGGCTGACCAGTGGGACTGTTTAACTCTCAGATCTTCAGGCTGTCTTTATTTATTAGAATACAATAGAAATTCCACTACAATGGGAGATATTTTCCTTTTCTGATATCTTTTTCAATTTCTCCCTTGAAACACTTAAATTTCTTGTCATTCAGGTCTTTCACTTGTTTGGTTAGAGTTACACCAAAATATTTTATATTATCTGTGTCTATTGTAAAGAGTGATGTTTTCTTTCTCAGCCTGTTCATCATTTGTATATGATTTTTTTTAGTTTATCTTGTAACCTGCCATATTACTGAAGATATTTATCAGCTGTAGGAGTTCCTCGGTAGAGTTTTTGGGTTCATTTATGTATACTATTATATAATCTGCAAATAGCAAAAGTTTGACTTCTTCCTTTCCAATTTGAATCTGATTGATCTCCTTTTGTTGTCTTATTGTTCTAGCAAGAACTTCAAGAACTATGTGGACTATATATGGGGATAGTGGACAGCCTTGTCGTGCTTCTGATTTTAGTGGAATCACTTTGAGATTCTCTCCATTTAATTTGAGGTTGGCTGTCAGCTTGCACTATATTGCTTTTATTATGTTTATATATGTTCCTTGTATCTCTGATCTCCCCAAGACCTTTATCATGAAGTTGTGTTGGATTTTGTCAAAGGGTTTTTCAATATCTAATGAGATGATCATGTGGTATTTTTCTTTCAGTTTGCTTATATGGTATATTACCTTGACAGATTTTTATATCTTGAACTATCCCTGCATCTCTGGGATGAAACCTACTTGATCATGGTGTATGATTTTTTTGATATGTTCTTGGGTTTAGTTTGCCAGTATGTAATTGAGTATTTTTGCATCGATGTTCATGAGGGGGATTGGCCCTGCAATTCTCTTTCTTAGTTTTGTGTTTGTGTGATTTGTGTATCAGGGTAACTGTAGCCCCATAAAAGGAATTCAGCATTGCTTCTTCTGATTCTATTGTTTGGAACAATTTGAGGATTGTTGATATTGGTTATTCTTTGAAATTCTAGTAGAATTATTTTGTACTGAAAACATCTGGTTGTAGCCTTTTTTTGTTGGAAGACTTTTATTGACTGTGGTTATAGGGCTATTCAAGTTGTTTATCTGGTCTTGATTTTGGTGTGTGGTGCCTATCTAGAAAATTGTTCATTCCTTTTATATTTTCCAGTTTTGTAGAGTACAGCTTTTTGAAGTATGACCTGATGGTTTTCTGGATTTTCTCAGTGTCTGCTGTTATGTCTTCCTTTTCATTTCCGATTTTGTCAATTTAGATATTCTCTCTCTGCCTTTTGGATATTTTGAATAAGGATTTGTGTATATTGTTGATCCTTCAAAATAACCAACTCTTTGTTTACATTTTATTGATTCCAGATCCAAGTTGGATTATTTGCTGTCATCGACTCTTCCTGGGTGAGTTTATGTCTTTTATTCCAGAGGTTTCAGGTGTGCTGTTAAGTCATTATTGTGAGAGTTCCCCAAATTCTTCATGTAGGCATGCATTTTACAACTTGTCATGCCTCAGTCAGAGTTATCAAGAGAGGAACTCAAGCCAGTAACCTGGAGGCAGAGAGTGAAGCAGGGACCATGAAGGAATGCTACATACTGACTCTCTCTTCCTCACTTGTTCAGTCTTCTTTCTTATACAACTCAGAACCATTAGCCCAATGTTGGCACCACCCAAAGCTGGGAGCTGTGTCCTCCCACATCAATCATCATTCAAACAATTACCTGACTGGCATTCCTACATGCCAACATGGTGTGGACATTTCCTTAATTGATATTCCCTCTTCCCAAATGACTCTAGCTTGTGTCAGGTTGACATAACACTAACAACACAGGAAGTAATGAATAAAGTGCTTATTTCATTTTTATGGGAGATCCAGGTAACACTGACCAGATTCCTCCCACAATAGTTAAAATTCTACCTGGAGGGATACGACAGCATGATGGTCAGAGACGTGGCTTCATCAAAATGCAGACAAGAATCTGAATCTGGGAAGACCTAATGAAGAAGAAGAAAAAAGGGTTTACAATGTTCCTACAAAGGCTAAGGGATCGTATAAAAAGTACTTGAAAAAAAAAGTTTCTTGTAAGAAGAAACAAAGGAAAATGGAAGCAAAAGGCTAAATGTCAATTGAGATAAAGCAGACTAGTGAAAGTGGACAAGCATCTGGGAAATCAGGATGCAAATGTGCAGAAAGCAAATACTATCGATGCAGGGAAAGAGTTTTCCAATCTTAATATTAGAGCAGAAACTGCATTCCTCATGACTTTTGATGAAGATTAAGAGACAGTGAGTGATGTCTTCTGTCATCAAAAACTGCAATCGCATGGTTAACTGTGGAGCTGTTTGACTCTGTGCTTTCCTTCCTGTCTTTTTTCTTTGGTGGATGGTTCCCTCACATCACAATAATTTTGACAATGTTCCACATGTCTTCTTACAATGTAAGTTTTTCTAACCACAGGGAGGAAAAAAATAGAGATGCGACAATTTCTATAGTTCACTCTAGACATAATGAATTAGGACCAGGACATATCTCCCTTCATGAGCCTTCCAGGGTCAGATGAAAGTATGACAGGTCCAGGAAATATTTTCCATGAGGACAGAGTAAGGTGGTGTGGAGAAGTGTAGTCCCCCAAGATCTGCTCATCTGCCAGCTGTGGTGTCACATCATTTTTAGTCCAGTCCTTCAGTGCCTGGGGAAGCTGGATATCTGTGAATTCCAGACTAACCATGCCTGCATAGTGAATTCTAGAACAGTCATGGCTCCCTATAGAGACCTTTTATCAAAAAAAAAAACCCCACAATAACAGCAGCAGCAACAAAAACCTAAAGCAAAGGAAAACAAAAGAAAAGAATCAAGTAGAAGGAGAAATTGAGTTCAGCCTATCCAAATAATGGACACTCAGGTCTAGAGAATGGATCATATAACCTAAGTCATGTTGTAAGGGCAACGTTACCTAAGTGTAAACCAAGACAAATGAACTAGATGAAACAAATTATAGGCTAAAACATCCCATGAACAGAGATACAAAATGTACAAAAATGTAATTCATGGGCCATCTAAAGACTGTCCTGAAGAGCAAATATTCTTTTTTTTTGTTAAGAGCAAGTACTCTATGATATCATATTCATGAGACTTTGTTAAGTATTCTATGATGTTTCTGTGAAAAAATTTACTGAAAGTGAATACTTCAGACTATACCATGTTACACAAGAGAATGTATTATCAAATGTAAATAACACCTCATGAAAGGGTAGAACTTTCCAGTCTTGTAAATCCCATTAAAAGCTAAATGGTGTTGATGATAGCAACAAGGAGAAAATGAAAGAAATACACAATGGAGATGGTTTTTGACGCAGAGTTAGCATTTGTCAGTGTACCACCACCATTTGTCATAGACATTCATAGGGACTTATCAGCAGAGACCTCTAGAGTAAGACTTATTTCATGTATCAAAACACTAAAGTTAGCATATTGGATGATGAGAAAGCAGAGACATGCATTAAATTCTGAAGAAGGTAACAGAATCTCCTCTCTTCACATATTCTCAGCTTTGTACTTGAAGCCCTAGCTAATCCATAAGCAAAAGTAAAGTAAAAGAGCGTTTCATTAAAGCTAAAATGAGAGAGAGAGAGAGAGAGAGAGAGAGAGAGAGAGAGACTACTATCATTGTTTGAAGATAAAATGGTTGTCTATGTAGAAATTCTTTATCATTGTATGATAAACCATCCTAGCAAAGAGAATAAGAGAATTCTGGGATGATTGGATATGCTAGCCAATTCCTTTTGCAGATATGAGAAAGAAACAGTGGGAAATGAAGTGAAAAGCACATCTATTTAATGCATCATTCTACACCCTCACTCCTGTGATGTTACATTGCTGTTGTAAAGGCGTCTTTGATGGGAATATTTACAGTGGTCAGGAAATATCACAAATCAGGACTTTGTATTAGAAAACGCCTTCAAAGTCCTGCCCACATTAATTTGCCATGTTATCCTTTCCCACCAGTTTGGTAAATTTGACTTCATATTTCAAGAGGAACTCCATGAAGAACATGTGTTGAAGACTGAAAGGTTGGAGGGTCATGGAAAGAGTTTTGGGCAACATAGGAAGAGTAACTTTGAATTCTGGTCTCTGACTTTACTCATCATTTTTGTTATTGAAGTATCTTTTTTGTTTCTAGTCCAACAGACAGAGCCTCCTGCCATGGAGAATGTAGCAGTGTATAAAAATGGAAAATGACACATGAGAGGGAGGGGAATAGAAATGTACAGAAATGAGATTCAAGCCAAACACATGGAACAGCATATTCCCTCATTATATTTATTCAGAAAAAAGTCAGTTCAGTCAGCAAATACCTCCAGTATATGGTGGAATATACATTTATTTGCTGAGGAAGGGTCTCATCAAAACACTCAGCTTCTTCTGCACTCAAAACACATTTGCTCCCTGGATAATCTCTCACAACAGTTCCTCAAAGTAAGAAATGGATTTTTTCCCCAGAAAACTTGGATTATTAGATTTATCTCCCAGACTCTGGAACCTTGAAATATATACTTCTTTTTCTTCTGGTTACTTCCCAGTTGCACACTGGCTCTCTCTCTGGATGCACCAAGCCTCAAAGACCAGAATCCCAAGGACTATGAAGATCATGACAGCAAACCCCATCCTGATGAGATTCTGCACTGTGTGGTACTGTTTCTCTGAGGCTGTGGTTGTGGATAAAGAAGTTACAGAGGTTAGTGATGGTCAAAATTCCTTCAAGATAACTAAAGGTCCCCAAGATAACTAAATGTTTCCAGATAACTGAATGTACACCCAGGGCCCCTACATTCCCCGAACAAAACTTGGGCCCTATATTTTTAGTGCTTTGAGTTTGAAATCTCTTTATTCAATTGTCTTGAGTTTGGGCATGTTAGGATGGATTGGTAGTTTCAGCTAATCCTGAGAATAGAAACATATAATGTGGATGTGCTTAAGAGACCTGAGGGTTTCTTTTGTGTGCCACTTGCTCATTTAATATAAATACCCATCATTTTCATCCTATAAACTGATGAAGTTCTGGAATGAATATTTCACTTGGTATAGCTGGACTCTTTTTCTTATTAGTTTCTTCAATGTCACTGTGAAACACCAGTGAAAACAGGAAATTCAGAGTAGAATACATTGTCAAGATATTACTGACATTGATTCCGAGTCACTGCTCTGAACAGCCAAAGGACCATTCTGAATATGGTGTCTGGTGAATTCAGCAATGACTGTCTGCGCATACATCATCAGTCTGAGATAATTTCCCAAATGTGTGTTTTTGCTTAATGTTCGTTTGATTGCCATACTTAGATATTCCCATTTCTCCTTTGATCTGAATATTACCCTGATCTCTTCTGAGTACCCAGGGACCAGTAGGGGGTGGGTGAGGTGAAACTTCCTTATAATTTCAGAGATGAGATACAGTTTCTGCTAAGGTTGAGAACCTGTCTTTTGTTACTAAATTTACCCAGATGTTCCTTCCCACATCAGACCAAGAAATTTCTCGATTCCCAGCTCATCTAGAAGTACATCTTTCTGATGCATATGCATTGCCATCTGTTTTTTCACATATTATATGAGTAATGGAGGACCAAGATGTAGAGAAGACTCATGAAGAGGGTTTGCAGTCCTGGCTCTCAAAAGGTGTAGTGATGGGGGTGGTGTGTTTGTGTGTGTGAGTGTGTGTGTGAACCATGAAAGAGTACATTGTAGTCACTAGGTCTTAACGTAACAGTGTTCCCATGGCATGGCTGTCTGACGCTAAGCATAGGTCCCAAGACTGACATATCTAATCCTTACTTTTGTCATGTTTCAAATAGCCATTATCAAGACAAACGGGACAGGCTACAGTGTGAAGAGAGGGTGGTGCAGGTCTCCCACCACTTTAGGAGACCCAAAGGTCCATGGTGGAGAGTTCCTGCCGGTCCTATCCCCAAAGCTTCTCTTGTTCAGATAGCACACTGAGGGCAGACAGAAGACATTCTTAGCTGCCAGCTCACAAAATAAGGTGAACCCATCCAGTCTCATTTTCTCTATTTCATTCTGAAGTGAAATGTCACAGATTTCACAAACAATAGAATTTGACTGAGACTGCTGGATTTTGTTTTTGCTTAATGTGATCATAGTTATGTTCAGACTCTCCTGAAGCATTCTGTCTTGTAGGATTGAGCTATGGATTTGGATCTGTTTTGAGAAGAAGGAAAATATAACAGGATTTTTATTTATTACAGCAAGGCTTCCTCCTCCCCTGGAGACACTGTGGGCCATGGATGCTCATCCAGTATGGGTCTATAAATACTGGTAAGTGTTGGGTGATGAGCAGTGGTTGTCACTGAGGCCTGGTTTCTGCTTAGTAGCCTATATCTGTCTGTGACTTCTCCGCGATGCTCTTTCAGACTTCCTGAATCCTTCTCAGTTCCTTTAGCAGGGTCTGTAGTGAGCATTCCTGGAAATATCCATGTTGGACTCTACCATCATGAAAGTTAACCATCTGGTTGCCTCTCTGCATCTTTTGTTATCCAAACCTAGTCAACAATTGCTGTAAATGGAGGATGCCTAGACACCTCCGCTTCAGCTCTTAAGGATCTGGATCATCTCACCTGGAACCATGAGTTTCACAATGGTACTGTCACATAACAGCAGATACATAGATGAGTTGAGGTATCCATTCATTCATAGGAATCCCTGAGATTGGAGGTCACAGAATGCATCAGAGAATACCAGAACTATGCCCTACGAGCTAGGAAGAATGAGGCTGAACGCTCTGCCACGGCCCTGTGCCTCATTCTTGCACATGCCACTTGCACTGTGAGACAGATCCACAGAGAACCAAGTTATAGAGGAGTGTTTTGTCAGGAGAAGTCACTGCCTTGGCCAGCACTGAAAGAAACGTCAAGGTCTGGGCCACACTCTCCATTCTCATCACTTTTTAAACTTTATTTTATGTATCAATCAGTTTCTCCTCCTACCTCTCCTCCTGTTCCTTCCCCAACCTCTCTTCTGTTCTGCTCCTACACCCCCTTCCACTGTTCCTCTATTTCCATTCACATGGGATAAAGACTCCCATGGAAACTGACAAAGCTTGACATATCACATTGAGGCAGGACCAAGCTCCTCCTACCCCAGCCTCAAGGCTGAACAGGGCATCCCGCCACTGGGAATAGTTTCAAAGAGCCAGCTCATGCATCATGGTTAGCAGCAGCAGAAACAGGAAGATTTGTCTAAGTCAACATATCTAAAAGCAGCTGTTTCAAACACATAACCAGCTATTTTGTATTAAAACCCCACATTGCAATGGGGTCTTTACATACCCGTCTGGAGCCTGACTCCACATAGCTGAAAAAGGTGATCTCATGACTTAGTGGCTGGAAGAGGAGGTGAGTGTCTGGGTCTCCTGTTCTACTTATCTTTGTGAACTACAATGAGCCTAACCCATCTCTTTGAATGCCACCTTCTGCAGCACAAACTAAACCCTGGGCTTCTGGTGCCTCTGTTAGGGTCTCTGTTTGCCTCTCAAACTCACAAGCTGAAGTGACAGAGAAATGACTTTTCTGAGCTAAGAGCTGACAGATTACCTGCGGATTGAGCATACTCCCTGTGTTGAGGTGCCTTATACTCACCAACTGTTTGTGTGGGCCTTAGAGGTGGCAGACTGAAGGCTCTAATGGGATCTAGGAAAAAGAACAGGAGGACGGCGAGGTTTAGATGCCAACCCAGGGATCTGCCTATGCTCTTTCTTCTACTTCTCCCTTGTAACCTCCCCAAGATCTTTATGCTGTCTATTCCAAACCCAGATTGCAACGGAAAATAGAATGGACATTATTTGAAGGACTGCTGCTGGCATCCATCTCTGACTGACCCTTTCTGGTGTCCCCTTACTCCCACCCAAGACAAGGGCATTCCTAGGGTTTGGTTTGAAAATCACCCTGAGAGTTCTGGGTCACTTCACCTGAGACAGTGAGCTCCACAGGGGCACTGGCATATGACAACAGGTAAAGAGAAGAGTCTTCAGAAGCATAGCACCTGTAGGTGCCCGAGAAGTCAGAGGTCACAGCGCTCATGGAGAATTCTGCCTGGAAATCCCAAATTTGGAACTTTGCTTTTAGTTGCTGGTATTGGTGGGCTGCTCCCTCTTTGGACAGAATGAAAGTGTCTACTTTGTATGATGATTGGCACAACAGGGTCACATTGTCTCCTGAGTGTACTGTGGAGTTAGGCTTCGCTGAGAGGGAAGGCTTGACAGGAAACTGCCCTAAAGAGAAGGGAGTTGATGAGAGACTGCCTTCAGTGTTCTGAGCTGATACCTCACCTGGGTCTGCCATGAACATCTTGGACTCTCTTCTTTGTCTGAACCCCTCTCCTACTCCCTTGTCTCTGCATCTGTTCCTGAATAAGATTCCTGTCCTTCACCCCAGCCCTCACATCCTTAACTCCCCCATGAGAATTTATGTAGAATTTAGGTACCCGAGGAAATCTGTTTAGTTCCTTACCTGTGATCAGGATGTCCAGAGGGTCACTGGAGGCTGACCACTCAGAGGAGAGGTTGTGTTTACCATAGCATCTGTACCGGCCTCTGGTAGAGTTACTCACAAGGCCCAATGTGAAGTTGGCCAAGGAGAGACCAGCCTGGGTCCACTGGCCATCATATTGGACGAAGTCAGCTCCCCTCAATTTGTACAGGGCAAATCTGTCATATTTGATGTCAGAGCAACACTGCAGGGTGAGGCTCTTTCCAGGATCCAGGATGTGGCCTTGGTGAGTCAGTAGGGAGGGCTTCTTAGACAGACCTAGAGGGAAGGTGACAGGCTAGTAATTGGGGAGCTGGTTTTTACCAAGCACTTATCCTCTCCCACCCTGCCCTGCACACATCACTGCTTCTACCCAGGTGTGAGGCTCTGGCACAGGAACCAGGCTCTTCCTATTTCACTTTGGACACTTCCAGGGCTAAGGTCTTAGGTATCAAATAAAAATGATTGGTCAAGATGGGGACGACTCACCAGAGATGTGTATTTCCAGGGAATCGCTGGGAACTGACCATAACTGTAGAGTATCCTTGTAGAAACCATAACATCTGAATGTCCCTCTGTGGTCTGGTGTTACATGATCTATAGAGAACAAAGCTTGGTATTGCCTAACACTGTGTATATATTGTGAGTCCAAGGAACTGAGGAACTTCTGATTTTCTTTGGTGAGAATGAACTTGTCATATCTCTCCCTTGAGACACACTGGAGAGTCATGTTCCCTCCTGAGGACACCACAGGGCTGGGCAGGGCTGTCAGGTGGGGTTTACTGTTGTGGATTCCTAGGACAGAAGGAGGCAGACTGTTACACGGACTCACACAGTCACAATGTTCTGTAAGCCTAGGCTGAGGGAGGGGAATACTCCTGAGAGCAGAGCCTGGGGCTGAGACCCTGCCTGTCCCCTCACCTGTTACCACCAATTCCAGGGTATCACTGCGCTCTGTCCAGCCTTCCAAACTGTAAGAATAACAGTGATACTGTCCTGCAAGTTGATATGTGACATTAGAAATGGAGAACTTGGCCTTGTTCTCAGGTTTCTGAGGTATTTGTATGCCCCAGGGTTTTTGGCTTCCATCTTTATGCAGAACATAGATTTCTGCATCCAGTGTCCCCTGACACCAGATGTCCATGGGACTTCCTGAGGTGATCACAGATCCTGGCTCAGCCTTGATGGTGGGTTTGTGGAGGGTCCCTGTAAGAAAGTAGGAAAGAAGGAGGTGGTTCTGTCTGAGAGTGACACAGAGAAAGGCATACTTGCAGATGACACTTTTTTCTTTTAAATTTATTCTTCTGTCATACAGTACACACTAACAGCAGCATCCCCACCTCTCCTGTCTCCTAGATCCTCTGCTCTCCTGTTTTGCTTCAGAAAAGAGGAGACTTCCCAGTGATATTAACAAAATAAGGAATAACAGCAATATGACTAGTCACACACTGCACATTAAGGTGGACAATGCAGCCCAGTAGGAGCAAAAAGATCTCATGTGTAAGCAAAAGAGTCAGAGACTTCCCCAGGTCAATTGTTTTGAGTTTAACAAATACCCTAAACTAGTCAGGCAGTGGTGGTGCACACCTTTAACTCCTGGTCTTGGGAGGCAGTTGCAGGTAGATCTCTGTGAGTTCAAGGCCAGCCTAGTCTACTGAGTGATGTCCAAGACCTTAGACAGGGCTACCCAGTGGCTCTCTAGAAAACAAAACAAAACAAAAGAGAACCCAAGGCAAACAGCTATAGCATGTGTGCAGAGGGTCTAGAGCAGAGTCATGCACACTGTTTGGTTGCTGTTTCAATGTCTGTGAGCCCTCATAACCCCTGCTTAGTTGATTGTGTGGGCCATGTTCTTCTGGTGTCATGAGTGCGCTGGCTCCTACAACCCTTCCTTCCTCTCTTCTGTGGGCTTCTCTGACCTCTTGTAAACAGTACAGGGACTGATCCAGAGTAACAGCAGGCACCATGAGGATTCTTCTCTGTCCTGGACCTCCTGGACTTTGCTGCCACAGTCTGTTTTGTCTGTCATGGATTCTGTATCTTGTGTCCTGCTGCCTTCCATGCTCTGTGTCAATGGGCTCAGGATCCCTGACTCCTCAATTCACCACACACCAACACATCTCTGAGAACCTATGTGATTTCAACATCATCCTAGGGGAGAACCTGGGATTCCTCACCTGAAAACAGGAGCTCCAGGGGCTCACTAGGTTCTGACCACAGCAATGGGCTGTTCTTGTTAAAGTTGTAGCATCTGAATGTCCACCTTTGGCTGGAGGTCACAGGACCCACAGAGAACATTGCCTGGTACTGCTGAGTAGAGTAGTTATACTTTGAATCCAGCATCCAGGAGAACTTCTGTGGTCCTTCCTTAGTCAGAACAAACCTGTCATATTGCTTCCCTGAGATACACTGGAAGGTGAGTAGGCTTCCTTCACTCACCACAGGGCTGGGCTGGACTGACAGACTGGGTTTCCCGTAGATTCCTAGGAGAGAAGGAGGAATCAGTTAAATGTCTTTCGGACTTCATTATCCTGTAGGACTGTGAGTGGGGGCTCATCCCTGTGCACACAACCACTTCTTGACAGTCAATCCTGAGTCTGGAGGCACCGAGTTTCCTCTCACCTGTCACCACCAGCTCCAAGGAATCACTGTATTCTGACCATCCATGATGGGTCCAGTATTGACAGCTGTATCTCCCTGCCTCTTCGGGGCCTATTTTTGAGATTGAGAATTCTGTCTTGCCCCTAGGATTCTGTGGAATCCCTGTGGTCCTTAAATATTTGTATCCATCTTTATACAGGCGGTACTCTTTGACTTCTGTTGTACCCTCACACAAGAAGGTTACTTTAGTCTGCTTGTAGACCACGGAGTCTGGCTGTATTGTGAGAATAGGCTTAGGGAAGGCCCCTGCAAGGAAATGAACAAGTAACATCCAGAACATCCACCCTCAGATTTCAGCCTCCATCCCTAACCCTCAGCCATCACCAGGACCAGGACACGTGTGTTGTTTTTCATCCTCACTGTCAAGGCATGGTTCCAGGAATGATGAAAAGCGAATACCACAACATCTGCAGACACTCACTCACCTGCCAGCACTGGGACCCGGAGACCCAGAGTAAGTCCTGGAAAAGAGTTCCCTGTGAGAAGTTTGTCCCTGAAACTTGGGCAGCTCCTTCCCACTGAAGAACCTCCCGGGACCCTGGGGTGTCCTGATGGGCCAGTGCTGGGCTGTGGGTCAGCATCAATCCCAGACCACAATATCCCCTCCCCGTCTCCACATCTCACCTATACAGAGCAGGGCTTTGAAGGTGAAGGTCATGGCATCTCCTCCTGGAAGCTGCAAGTTTGTTTATGGGCAGAGCTTGGAGGAACAGGAGACAGAGGGTGTGGATTCTGAAGGCAAGCACTTCTCCTGATATGGTTGTGTTTCAGCAGTCACACAAGAAGGGGAACTGTCCTCCTTAGGCAGCAGGCTCTGACTTCCCCAAGGCTATGACTGCGTCAGGCTATAGACTCTTCGGTCAATATTAGATGGGTAACATTTCCATAACCTCATCAGAGTCTGTCTCATTTGTCCTCAATCTTTTTCAGGTCCAGGTGATAGCAGCCATGCATGATTATTACAAATAAGAAACAGAAATTTTCATGTGAGTTTTCTTTATTCCTTTTTCACATTTTGTGTGAATTACTTCTTCATATTAAAAATATTTGAAGACTTGTATGAAGAGTCTCACTCCGTACATTTGCATGACATAATATTTATAATCTCTGAGGCAGTGACCTCCACAGGAGCAGGTAAAAAGGAGTGACGGCAAAGGGAACAGGCCTGAGCCAGTGACCTCTGCCAGAGCAGGCCCTTGAACGTGACCTCCATAGCATCAGGTATTAGGGAGAGACCCCCAAGGAAGGAGGCCTGAGCCAGAGTCCTCTGTGGGATTGGGTACAAGCCAGAGACCTGTGACCTCTGCCAAAGCAGGCCCAACCCACAGACATCTGTGGGAACAGACCTGAACCAGTGACCTGTGCTGGAAAAAGCCTGGTCCAATAACCTCTGCTGGAGCAGGCCAAGCCAGTAACCCCAGTGAGAGAAGCCCCAAGCAAGTAACATCCTTGGGAGCAGGCCTGATCGACCCCCAGCATTGCAGAGCTACTCCCGGGAGCACCATGTGAACTCTGGGAACGCTCAATGACCTCTGGTGTGACAAACCATGACCCTGATTGTACCATGAGGAGCCAATCTGAGCCTTTGATCTACTGGTCCCCGGAAGACTGATCACCAGAGGCATAGCCCCAACTACATCAGTCAGAGGAAAAGATGAATCGACAAGGTAAGAACAGATTCAACACTACAAAAGGCAGCACGATACCAACAAAAACTAGTGACTCTGCAATAGCAAGACTTGAATGACCTAAAAGCTAACTCTTTAGGAGAATGTTTGAGGGCCTTAAAAAGGGAATGAAAAATCCCCTCAAATAAATGGAGGAAAAGACAAAAAATTGTAAAAAATCAGCAAAACCCTTTAAAAAAACAAGAAAAAGCAATCAAACAGATTTAAAAAATAATTTAAGATTTGAAAATTGAAATAGAGGTAGTAAAAATAAACAATACACAAACTGAGGGAAATCTGGAAACAGCTATTATGATAAAACGATCAGGAACTTGGTTCCTTTGTTGGCTTTTGTGGGGACCCACAGACTTGGGCAAAACACTACCACACCCAACCTCTCTCTCTCTCTTAAGGACTTTATCCTTTTTCTTTTCTCTCTCAAACCTACATATATTTTTAAGCACACTGTAATCCATTTAGAGGTTTTGTTTTTTCATCTGAATCTATTTTTACTGTATATCTTTCTTTTTCTGACAACGTGAGTCTTTAATTTGCTAAGCAATATGGCTAGGATTAAAGTCGTAACTTTGATGGCTGGATCCACCCCATTCCTTAGCTTTTTGAGAGTCTAGCTTCATGGTGGAAGTCTTGGTGGGAACCATGTTTATTGTCACAACTCTATGGAGTTTCACGGTCCCTGCCACCACCAAGAAGCATGCTGTTGGCTATTCATAAACACCATTTAAGTGTTTTGTCGTGCAACCTCTTAAAAGGGCTGCAATATTTTTTGCAGCTAAAACTGAGTCAGAAAATATCTCTTAAATGAGACATGTGGGATTCCCATCTATATGCTGTGATTACAATTGATCAATAAAGAACCTGCTTTGGGCCTATAACAGGGCAAAACAGAGGTAGGCGTGGAAAACTAAACTGAAATCTGGGAGAAAGAAGGCAGAATCAGGGAGATGCCATGTAGCCACCAGAAGGAAAGACGTGATCTGCCACCTGGAACCTTGCTGGTAGGCCATGAGCCTCATGGTAAAATATAAAATAATGGAAATTGGATAATTCTAGATGTAAGAGCTAGCTAGCAATACACTTAAGCTATTGGCCAAACAGTATTGCAAATATTATAGTTTCTGTGTGATTATTTTGGAAGTCTGGGTGGCCGGAAAATGAACAAGGAATCTCCAACTACAAATTGGCACTCTAACTGTGCTATCTAAATCCACATGAAACCTGAGAGGGCTTGGAGAGAAATTCTAGACACTAAGACACAAAGTTTAGCAGCATTTTCTCAGGTGGGCTCTGTTTGCTAGAAGCAAACAGATGCACAATTCTTTTTAAGAGAAAATTTACTGACTCAGCGGCAGCAGCAAAAGCTGTGTAGTTCCTTTAATAAGGTTTCCTGGTTTGCCCGCACAAATGGCTCTGACTCTTTTGGGAGTTCTGGATACGGAGCATTTAAACATGGTCTGTGAGCAGACTGTTACAAGGTGCTTAATGGCAACATAGACCTGCTTTGTGTCTAAAAATGGGGCAATGTACATGGCTCTCAGAGACAGTGAGCATGCCTCCACCATGCTGGACTGGGTAGAACAAGAAGGCAGGGCCATATTGGCCCTAGCCATGTCCACTTAGCATTAAAAAATATGGTGCCTCTATTCAGAGAATAATAACAGATACACAATAAAAAGAATTCAGACAAAAAAGACCTCTAAATGAGTCACAGTGTTGGATAAATGTCTGCAGGCTTGGGAGAGAGAAAAACAAATTATAGAGAGGTATAAAAAGAAGCAAGTCATTTTTATAAAACAATAAAACAAAGTCTTTAAATAAATAGACAGAGTAAGACAGTCATAGGTTAAGGGAATAAAGAAAAATAAGCCATTTAAGGATAGAAAATCTATAGAGAGTCTGGATTTATATTATTGTTTTCTTTGAATTTTTAACTGTAAATTATGTAAGTACAGAGAGATATTTCATTGAACAGGCTGCTAAGATAAACCAACATAAAGGTATCTTGACTTCAGAATTCGGGTCTAAAGACATATTGCTTTGGAAAAGAAGTTCTGTTTATTTTCCACAGAGGATAAGAACCTGTGGATTTCTTCCAGACTAATATGTTTTGATAGACTAAGACTCCATGAAAGGTCACCACGAATACCCCCTAAAATACTTCACCCAACAAAAAGCAGGAAGCAATTTGGAGAGAACAATGCCCAAATTCCCCAAATATTGTTTATAAATGTTTGTTTACATTTAAAGGGGCATATGCTATAGAGATTTGCAGAGGTATGAGTCTTGGCTTGTGGATACAAATTTTAGGTCAATTTTGTTATATGTATATTTCTGCTCTTGATTAAGGTATTGTGTTTGTGTAGCTCATTTAAAAATGTAGTGTATAGGGAGAGTGGACAGCCTTGTCGTGTTCCTGAGTTAAGTGGGATGGCTTTGAGTTTCTCTCCGTTTAATTTGATGTTAGCTGTCGGCTTGCTGTATATAGCTTTTATTATATTTAGGTATGACCCTTGTATCCCTAATCTCTCCAAGACTTTTAACATAAATGGATGTTGAATTTTGTCAAATGCTTTTTCAGCATCTAATGAAATGATCATATGGTTTTTTTCTTTCAGTTTATTTATATGCTGGATTACATTGATAGATTTTCGTATGTTGAACCAGCCCTGCATCTCAGGAATGAAGCCTACTTGATCATAATGGATAATTTTTCGGATGTGTTCTTGGATTCGATTTGCCAGTATTTTGTTGAGGATTTTTGCGTCGATATTCATGAGTGAGACTGGCCTGTAGTTCTCTTTCCTGGTTGAGTCTTTGAGTGGTTTTGGTATCAGAGTAATTGTGGCTTCATAAAAGGAGTTTGGTAATGACCCTTCTGTTTCTATCTTGTGGAATACATTAAGGAGTATAGGTATTAGATCTTCTTGGAAGATCTGGTAGAATTCCGCATTGAAACCATCTGGTCCTGGGCTTTTTTTGGTAGGGAGGTTTTTGATAACCTCTTCTAATTCTTCGCGACTAACAGGTCTATTTAGATTGTTCACCAGGTCCTGATTTAACTTTGGTATATGATATTTATCTAAAAAAGTATCCATTTCCTTTACATTTTCCAATTTTGTGGCATATAGGCTTTTGTAGTAAGATCTAATGATTCTCTGAATTTCCTCTGTGTCTGTGGTTATGTCCCCCTTTTCATTTCTGATCATATTAATTTGCAAATTCTCTCTCTGCCGTTTGATTAGCTTGGATACACTGGAGCACTGGACTGAGCTCCCAAGGTCCCAATGAGGAGCAGAAGGAGGGAGAACATGAGCAAAGAAGTCGGGACCACGAGGCGTGCACCCACCCACTGAGACAGTGGAGCTGATCTACTGGGAGCTCACCAAGGCCAGCTGGACTGTGACCGAAAAAGCATGGGATAAAACCGGACTCTCTGAACATGGCGAACAATGAGGGCTGATGAGACGCCAAGGACAATGGCACGGGGTTTTGATCCTACTTAATGTGCTGGCTTTGTGGAAGCCTAGCCAGTTTGGATGTTCACCTTCCTAGATATGGACGGAGGGGGGAGGACCTAGGACTTACCACAGGGCAGGGAACCTGGACTGCTCTGTGGACTGGAGAGGGAGGGGGAGAGGAGTGGGGGGAGGGGTAGAAGGGTGGGAGGAGGGGGAGAAGGGTGGGAGGAGGGGGAGGGAAATGGGAGGCTGGGAGGAGGTGGAAACTTGTTTTTTGTTTATGTTTTTTTTTTCTTCTTTTCTTAATAAAAAAAAATTATTTAAAAAAAAAAAAAAGAAAAAAAAATGTAGTGTATAGTTAAGAAACATAGGTTAATAGATAGTCATCTGTAACAGTCAGGCTTTTAGTAAAGTTAGTTAGGTATTCTAGATATATAGAGATATATTTCAGTTAGATATTCTTCAAATCTTTTAGAGAACTTCAGAGTATTGTATTTAAAATGTTTTAATAACTTAGGACTTTTTATGACATGAATGATATTTCCTCCTGGCAGCACCAATCTACTTCAAGAGGATGATGGGGACCAAAGAGGTTCCTTATGGAGTTTGTTAGAAACTCCTTTGGGCAAGAAACTGCTCTTGCCTGAACTGCTTGACGTTATGCTGTGTGAAATAAACATGCAGTCTTTAATCCATTTGGACTTGAGTTTTGTGCATGGTGATAGATATGGATCTATTTTCATTCTTCTACAGATTGACATCCAGTTTTGCCAGCACAATTTGTTGAAGATGCTCTCTTTTTTCCATTGTATACTTTTAGCTCCTTTATCGAAAATCAGGTGTTCATAGGTTTGTGGGTTAAAGTCGGGGTCTTCTATTTGATTCCATTGGTCGACTTCTCTGTTTTTATGCCAGTACCACACTGTTTTCAATACTGTAGCTCTGTAATAGAGTTTGAAGTCAGGGATGGTAATGCCTCCAGACAATCCTTTATTGTATAAGATTGTTTTGGCTATCCTGGGTTTTTTGTTTTTCCATATAAAGTTGATTATTGTCTTCTCAAGGGCTGTGAAGAATTTTGATGGGGATTGCATTGAATCTATAGCTTGCTTTTGGTAGAATTGCCATTTTTACTATGTTGATCCTCCCAATCCAAGAGCAAGGGAGGTCCTTCCATTTTCTGGTGTCCTCTTCAATTTCTTTCTTCAAAGACTTATAGTTCTTGTCAAATAGATCTTTCACTTCCTTGGTCAGAGTTACCCCAAGATATTTTATGCTATTTGTGGCTATCGTGAAAGGTGATGCTTCTCTTTTGCATACAAATGGATGGAAATAGAAAACACTATCCTGAGTGAGGTAAGCCAGACCTAAAAAGAGGAACATGGGATGTACTCACTCATATTTGGTTTCTAGCCATAAATAAAGGACATTGAGCCTATAATTCATGATCCTAGAGAAGCTAAATAAGAAGGTGAATCCAAAGAAAAACATATAGTCAACCTCCTGGATATTAACCTTCATCAGGCTATGAAAGGAGACAGAGACAGAGACCCACATTGGAGCACCGGACTGAAACCCCAAGGTCCAAATCAGGAGCAGAAGGAGAGAGAGCACGAGCAAGGAACTCAGGACCGCGAGGGGTGCACCCACACACTGAGACAATGGGGATGTTCTATCGGGAACCCACTAAGGCCAGCTGGCCTGGGTCTGAAAAAGCATGGGATAAAACCGGACTTGCTGAACATAGCAGACAATGAGGACTCCTGAGAACTCAAGAACAATGGCAATGGGTTTTTGATCCTACTGCACGTACTGGCTTTGTGGGAGCCTAGGCAGTTTGGATGCTCACCTTACTATACCTGGATGGAGGTGGGTGGTCCTTGGACTTCCCACAGGTCAGGGAACCCTGATTGCTCTTCGAGCTGATGAGGGAGGGGGACTTGATCGGGGTGGGGGAGGGAAATGGGAGGCGGTGGCAGGGAGGAGGCAGAAATCTTTAATAAATAAATAAATAAATTTAAAAAAAAAGAAAAAGTAAAAAAAAGAAATAAACATGCAGGACCTACAGAGAAATGACTGCTGAAGTTGACTAAAGGTAAGGTGATCCTTTGGGGTTCCTGCTTCATGAAAGAGTCTGCTAGACATTTTTTAGGATGCAGAAGAAAGTGACTGACAAACTGCCAATAAAAGAGAACATGTCTTTAGAATTTCTTTTTTATTTCTTTTTGGATTAATCCAGCAGCATTTTTAATCAAATGTCTTTTAGCAGCTGTTGTTCCTTCCTCAACAGTCAAAAAAATTCAAAGATAACACAGTAGCATATAATATCCAGATTCTTTATGTATTTTTCATCTTTATATAACTTTTGAAAAAAATTTATTTATTTATTAAAAATTTCCACCTCCTCCTCTCCTCCCATTTCCCTTTCACTCTCCCCCGCCCCCCACCCTTTCTAGTTCTGAGAGAAGTCAGGGTGCCCTGCCCTGTGGGAAGTCCAAGGCCCTCCCCACTCCATCCAGGTCTAGGAAGGTGAGCATCCAAATAGACCAGGCTCCCAAAAGCCAGTACATGCAGTAGATCAAAACCCAGTGCCATTATCATTGGCTTCTCAGTCAGCTCTCATTGTCAGACACATTCAGAGAGTCCGGTCTGATCACATGCTCATTCAGTTCCAGTCCAGCTGGCCTTGGTGAGCTCCCATTAGATCAGTGTCACTGTCTCAGTGGGTGGATACACCCCTCCCTGCCCTGACTTCCTTTCTCATGTTCTCCCCCCTTCTGCTCTTCATCTGGGCCTTGGGAGCTCAGTCCAGTGCTCCAATGTGGTTCTATGTCTCTATCTCCATCCATCGCCAGATTAAGGTTCTATGGTGATATGCAAGATATTCATCAGTGTGGCTATGGGATAACGCCAGTTCAGGCACCCTCTCCTATGTTTCCCAAGGGCCTAGCTGGGAACATCTCCTTGGACGCCTGGGAACTGCTCTAGAGCCAAGTCTCTTGCCAACCCTAAAATGGCCCCCTTAATTACAATATCTTCTTCCCTGCTCCCATATCCACTATTCCTCCATCTCAATCTTCCTATTCTCCCAAGCTCTCCCCAATCCTCCCCTTCTCCCTTCTCTCTCCCCATTTTCCCTTCCCCCTACCCCCATGCTCCCCACTTTTGTCTGGTGATCTTGTCTACCTCTAATATCCAGGAGAGTAAATATATGTTTTTCTTTGGGTTCACCTTCTTATTTAGCTTCTCTAGGATCATGAACTGTAGGCTCAATGTCCTTTGTTTATGACTAGAATCCACTTATGAGTGAGTACACACCCTATTCCTCTTTTTGGGTCTGGGTTATCTCACTCAGTAAAGTGTTTTGTATTTACATCCATTTGCATGCAAAATTCAAGATGTCATTGTTTTTTTTTTACCACTGAGTAGAATCCTAAAGTGTATATGTGCCACACCTTTATCCATTCTTCTATTGAGGGACACCTAGGTTGTTTCCAGGTTCTGGCTATTACAAATAGTGCTGCTATGAACATAGTTGAACAAATGCTTTTGTAGTATGATAGGGCATCTCTTGGGTATATTCCCAAGAGTGGAATTGCTGAATCCTGAGGTAGGTTGACTCCCAATTTCCTGAGAAACTGCCACACTGATTTCCAAAGTGGTTGCACAAGTTTGCATTCCCACCAATTCCTGCGGCAGTTGCCCTCACCACTTTGTCCCCAGACCCTCAGCCCTGCAGCAGGCTGAGTTGGGAGATCCTATGACCCGCCGAAGGAAAGAGGTTCTTGGGGGGCAAGCTGAGCTCCCTTTCCTGGTCTTCCAGTTGGCTGCCAGTAGGGCGCACACTCACCCTTCTGGAAGGACAGATCTTCTGGTACAGGATCCTGGCCACTTGCTGGCCAGGGACCTCACAGATAAAAGAGCACGCTTGATGGTTGCAGACTCGGTGGGACAAATAATGTCCTGCAGCAGTTGGTCTCACCACTTTGACCCCAGACCCCCTTTCATTTCTTCATCCTGTGCATTTATGCATCTCTTGGCTTCTTATAACTACTAGTCAAATTCTTGATCTTTAAAATGCTTTGGTGAAGATACAGGCTATGGGTTTGTAAAGCCACAGAGACACACCAAGTACAGGACTACAACTAATGTGGAGTTAATCCCTTTCTCCAAGACATGTAGTACAAGAATTACTCCTTCTTTCTAATACCCATGTGTTGTAGGGAAAGGCTGCTTGTTTGTCCCAGCAGCCCAGCTAGCTTAGCCCTGAAATAACCACACAGAAATTGTATTAATTAAAATACTGCTTGGCCAATTCTCTCAAGACTCTTATTTGCTAACTCTCACATCCTGATTTAACTTATTTCTATTAATCTGTGTATTGCCATGTGGCTGTGGCTTACCAGCAAATTTCTAACCAGCGTCTGTCCCAGGTGGAAGATCCATGGCTTCTCCCTGACTCTGCATTCTTCCTCCCAGCATTCAGTTCTGTTTTCCCCAACTACCTAAGTTCTGCCCTATCAAAAGGCCAAGGCAGTTTCTTTATTTATTTGCCACATCCACGGCTGTCTCGCCTCTGTGGCAAAATGCTTCTCAGGTGGTGGCCGTCTCAAAATGAGGGGCTCGTGCTTCCTGGAGCTTGGCCCCCAACGGCTTCCTGGCAGTCTGCTCGAGTTGTGGTGCCTGATCAGCCTCAACGACCTCGTTCACTTTGTTCCTGGCGATGGTTTCTTGTGTTGGCTCTGCTATCCTTTTCTTCTGTTCTACTTTTCTCTTGACAAAAACTTAATCTGTTCAAGGAATCAGGAAACATTCCCAATGGCTCCTTGAATAGGGAGGAACTGATGCGTCAGTCCCCTCCCTTGATTCAGGCCATTAAGGTTATGTTTAAGACTCCGGCTTGCTCTCTGGGGGAATTTAAGGATATCCTAGAACAGAAAGGGCTCATGATAGGAGATTTGGTAGAAGATGGGTAAATTATGAAGGAAAACATATGGAGTGGCATGAGTTACTATTTATGAAGAGGCTAGCCAGAATGAGAAACCCCTGGTGCATTTTAGATAAGAAAAAAAGGCAGGCTATTCTTGATAACATGAAGCCAGCCATTAAATATTGGAGCAAACCCTGGGAGTGGAATCCTGAAGAATGGTGTTTGGGTTACCTTGGTTACCTTGAGGGCAGATATGATTTAGGGCCATGAGAAAGCACCGTTGGTCAATGGTGTGAGACGAATTTCAAAGAAAAGCTCTGCCCACCTGGCTCTGACCACAAGACATGCTGAGAATAATCAATTGCCTGTAATCATTTTCTTTATGTAAGCTTTTATGTCTGCCAACTTCCTTCTGTTATCTCTTAAAAGTGATGCTTGAATTTTAGTAAAATTGCAGCAGATTCAAACCTCATTAGAGTTGTGTCTGTCTGTCATTCGCCGAATACTGGGTTCTCCTAAGCCTTCATCCCTGTTCTCCCTCAGTCTTCGATCTCCAAGAGAGTCAGTCCACGGCATTCATTAACTAACAAAAGCAACACATGAACAGAAGAACTTTCTATACCATTTCCCCTTTTCTTTTTAAACAAAAAGGAAGGTTTTAATATAATAAAATTACATATAACAAAACAGTTATCACACAAGAATTACAGTTACAATATTTATATCTACATTATCTTTTACCATAACTAAGGAAAACTGTAACCATAAATTTTTCAATTCCATCAAAGACTCAAGAAGGATATAATATTACCTAAGTAAACAAGAAGTGCATTATAAACAACTTCTAAATCTCTAGAATTGACAGAGATATCTTGCTGCCTGGACCGTCACACAAAGTTCTTCTGTACTACTGGGGCATCAGATCTTCAGCCCTCATGTCCATAGTATCCAGCAGAGTTCTCCTTGAAGCAGGAAATTTCAAAGACAGTTCAGTCATTTTCTTCTGCATCCTGCCGAATGTCTCACAGACTCTTTCATGAAGCAGAAACCCTGAAGGATCATCTCACCTTTGGGCAAGTTCATCAGACATTTCTCTGTGGATACTGCATGTCCATTTTTACAGCATACCATGAAGCAGTCCAGGCAAGAGCAGTTTCTTGCACAAATGGATAACCAACTCCATAAGGAGTCTCTTCAATGACCATCATCCTCTTGAAGTAGCTTGGTGCTGCCAGGAGCTGATGTGTCTCACTGTCATGAAAAGTCTTAAGTTCTTAAAAATTTTAAATGCCATATTCTGAAGGTCTCTGAAAGATTTGAAGAATACCTAGCTGAAATATATCTCTATTCATCTATAAAATTTAACTAACATGACTACAATCTTGACTATTATAGATGATTATCCATTAACATATATTTCTTAATTATACATTACATTTTTAAAATGAACTACACAATCACATCAATCAAGAGCAGAAACATACATATAATAAATTGACCTTAAATTTGTATCAATAAACTAATATCCATACCAATGTAAATTATTCATATCTATATCATATCCCCTTTAAATGTAAAAAAACATTCATAGACAATATTTGGGAATATGGGCACAGTTCTGTCTATATGGCTTCCTGCTGACTGGGGGCGCTGTTAATCAGGTCTTTCATTGTGTATTCTTTATGCCAGGTTCATCTCAGTCAGCAGTTGGGCAAAGTAATTTTTTTTTGTTTTTGTTTTTGAATTTTTGAGACAGGGTTTCTCCGTAGCTTTTGGTTCCTGTCCTGGAACTAGCTCTTGTAGACCAGGCTGGCCTTGAACTCACAGAGATCTGCCTGCCCCTGCCTCCCAAGTGCTGGGATTAAAGGCATGCGCCACCACCACCCGGTCCAAAGTAATTTTTTGAGGCTCTTCATGGCAACCTTTCAGGAGGCCTTGATCCATGAAATCATGTTGGTCTGGAAGGAATTCACAGGTTCTCATCTTCTGTGAAAATGAAAGAAGAACCTCTTTTCTAAAGCAACATATTATTAGTCTCAAATTTTGGAATCAAAATACCTTTATGATATATATGCTTGTTTAGCTTAGCAGCCCATACAATGAAATCTCTCTCTGTAGTTAGCTCTTTCACAGTCAAAAATTCAAAGAAAACACAATAATATACAGAATCCAGACTCTCTGTGAATTTTCCATTTTTATGTGGCTTATTTTTCTCTATTATTTTTTAATATTTTTTTTTACTTCTTTAATCTATGACTGACTGTACTCTGTCTCTTTAAAGACTTCACCCCCTTTTTAAAAAGCATTAATGGCATTTTATGATTCTATGTTCTTTTCTTCTCTCTTCCAAGCCTACATACATTTATCCAACAGTATGACCCATTTATAGGTCTTTTATGTCTGAATCTGTCCTACTGTGGATCTGTAATTCTTTACTGTCCAGGAACACTTCTTAAAATGCTAAGAGCTTCTTAAAAACTTAAGCTGCACTATTGCTAGGGTAATAGGTCTGTGCCTGCTTGCCCTACCCAGTCCAGCATGGTGGAGCTATGCTGAGCCATGCATACCACCACACTTTCAGGCACACAACGAGTCCATGTTGCCATCAAGCAAGCCATCACTCTTTATTCACAAACTGCATCCAAATGCTTGGTCTCCTGAAAGAGCCAGAGGTCACATTAGTAGCATAGCCAGAAAGTCGGCATTTTATTTTATTTTTTAATTTATTTATTTATTAAAGATTTCTGTTTCTTCCCAGCCACCGCCTCCCATTTCCCTCCCCCTCCCCTAATTAAGTCCCCCCCCCCTCAGCCCGAAAAGCAATCAGGGTTCCCTGTCCTGTGGGAAGTCCAAGGGAACCCCCCACCTCCATCCAGGTCTAGTAAGTTGAGCATCCAAACTGCCTAGGCTCCCACAAAGCCAGTACATGCAGTAGGATCAGAAACCCAGTGCCATTGTTCTTGAGTTCTCAGGAGTCCTCATTGTCCGTTATGTTCAGAGAGTCCGGTTTTATCCCAGGCTTTTCCAGACCCAGGCCAGCTGGTCTTGGTGAGTTCCCAGTAGAACATCTCCACTGTCTCAGTGTGTGGGTGCACCCCTCATGGTCCTGAGTTCCTTGCTCATGCTCTCTCTCCTGCTCCTGATTTGGACCTTGAGAATTCAGTCCTGTGCTCCAATGTGGGTCTCAGTCTCTGTCTCCTTTCATCGCTTGCTGAAGGTTAATATTCATGAGGATGCCTATATGTTTTTCTTTGGGTTCTCCTTATTTAGCTTCTCTAGGATCACTAATTATAGGCTCAATGTCCTTGGTTTATGGCTAGAAACCAAATATGAGTGAGTACATCCCATGTTCCTGTTTTTGGGTCTGGCTTACCTCACTCAGGATAGTGTTTTCTATTTCCATCCATTTGTATGCAAAATTCAAGAAGTCCTTGTTTCTTACTGCTGAGTAATACTCTAATATGTATATATTCCATACTTTCTTCATCCTTTCTTCCATTGAAGGGCATCTAGGTTGTTTCCAGGTTCTGGCTATGACAAACAATGCTGCTATGAACATAGTAGAGCATATACTTTTGTTGTATGATAAGGCCTCTCTTGGGTATATTCCCAAGAGTGGTATTGCGGGGTCCAGGGGTAGGTTGATCCCGAATTTCCTGAGAAACCAAAACACTGATTTCCAAAGTGGTTGCACAAGTTTGCATTCCCACCAGCAATGGATGAGTGTACCCCTTTCTCCACAACCTCTCCAACAAAGGCTATCATTGGTGTTTTTGATTTTCGCCATTCTGACAGGTGTAAGATGGTATCTTAAAGTTGTCTTGATTTGCATTTCCCTGATTGCTAAGGAAGTTGAACATGACCTTAAGTGTCTTTTGGCCATTTGAAGTTCTTCTGTTGAGAATTCTCTGTTCAGCTCAATGCCCCATTTTATAATTGGGTTGGTTAGCCTTTTACAGTCTAGTTTCTTGAGTTCTTTATGTATTTTGGAGATCAGACCTTTGTCAGTTGCGGGGTTGGTGAAGATCTTCTCCCAGTTAGTGGGTTGCCTTTGTGTCTTAGCGACAGTGTCCTTTGCTTTACAGAAGCTTCTCAGTCTCAGGAGGTCCCATTTATTCAATGAAGTCCTTAATGTCCGTGCTGCTGGGGTTGTATGTAAGAAGTGGTCTCCTGTGCCCATGTGTTGTAGAGTACTTCCCACTTTCTCTTCTATCAGGTTTAGTGTGTTCAGACTGATATTGAGGTCTTTAATCCATTTGGACTTGAGTTTTGTGCATGGTGATAGATATGGATCTATTATCATTCTTCTACAGGTTGACATCCAGTTTTGCCAGCACAATTTGTTGAAGATGCTCTCTTTTTTCCATTGTATACTTTTAGCTCCTTTATCGAAAATCAGGTGTTCATAGGTTTGTGGGTTAATGTCAGGGTCTTCTATTCGATTCCATTGGTCGACTTCTCTGTTTTTATGCCAATACCAAGCTGTTTTCAATACTGTAGCTCTGTAATAGAGTTTGAAGTCAGGGATGGTAATGCCTCCAGACGCTCCTTTGTTGTATAAGATTGTTTTGGCTATCCTGGGTTTTTTGTTTTTCCATATAAAGTTGATTATTGTCTTCTCCAGATCTGTGAAGAATTTTGATGGGATTTTGATGGGGATTGCATTGAATCTATAGATTGCTTTTGGTAGAATTGCCATTTTTACTATGTTGATCCTCCCAATCCAGGAGCAAGGAAGATCTTTCCATTTTCTGGTGTCCTCTTCAATTTCTTTCTTCAAAGACTTAAAGTTCTTGTCAAATAGATCTTTCACATCCTTGGTCAGAGTTACCCCAAGATATTTTATGCTATTTGTGGCTATCGTGAAAGGTGATGCTTCTCTAATTTCTCTCTCTGTTTCCTTATCCTTAGTGTATAGGAAGCCCACTGATTTTTTGGAGTTGATCTTGTATCCTGCCACATTACTAAAGGTGTTTATCGAAGTCGGCATTTTAAAACCACCACTTTTTTCCTGCTGTGGCTGCTGAGTCAGGAAAATCTCTCTTAAAGGAGCTATGGTGCGCCACCAGCAAACAGCAAAAAGCTGTGTTAAACTTTCTATTTTTTCTTCTAGAATTTCCCCAGTGAGTCATTTAAGGCTTGCATAACTGTTTCTAAACTTCCATGTGCTACCCATAGTGGCTATGGTTGATACTGCAATCAGTCTCAATGGTGAAGAGTTTTATTCAGCTTCTCTATCCTTCCATTCTCATTCTGATGCTAACCATAAGCATTCCCAACCTGAGCTGCTTCTGTCACTCTCCCTGGGACGTTATGCAGCCCAATGCAGTGAAGACTCAAATATCTGTGTATATTCTTGACTCATCCACATTCTCCAGCACCAGAGCATCCCATCACCACTACACCCATTCTTCCCTATACTTTGGAAATAGGGAACCTCAACTGAGAATATTCTTTGATCAGATTACACTGTAGTCATGTCTGTGTGGGCACTTTCTTGATTAATGATGTTAAGAGACATCAGAACCTGATGCTCCTTCTCTCATAGGACAATACATGAAACATGGTCTGGGATTCTTGACATGATCACATCCATTCCATCATCTTAGCATGTAGTTTGCTGACTTAGGTACAGAAGGAGAGTCTATAATTTTATAGATATCAGGTATCTCTTCTGGGTACATCCAGACATTTCCCTTCAGACTCAGTTTGATTTTGCTCATTCCTCCCTTTTCCACTTCAGGCAGATGTGTCTGGAGTGTTAAGAAGTTTTGATTATGGCTAAAGTTAGGGCAAATATCTGTTCCCTGAGTCAGAGGTAATAGATTCTGTTCATTTTGCAATTAGCAACCTGTTTCCTTAACCATGTTTCATGACTTCCTGTGAACTATTGCTGGGCACAGAGTGTAAAGGGCCGTAGACCATCTTGGACTAGTGGTGTCATGCGTCCCCTTGTACCCTTTACAATTCCCTCCAATGTAGTAACTATCAGAACATCAATTTCTTGAGTTCATTCTAGACATCATGGATCAGAACCAGGACATATCTTGTCCCTCTATGGGCCTGCCAGATTTAGATGGAAGCATGACAGAACCAGGTAAGATTTTTCGATAGGGACAGAGTAAGGTGCTCTACCGATGGTGTAGACAAGTGTAGTTAGTATCCTATGTCCTGCTCAGCTGCTAGTTTTGGTGATATATTCCTTTGAATCCAGCAGCTTGGAGGCAGGGGAGGTGGATATCTGTGAGTTTAAGACCAACTAGTTCTTAATAATGAGTTATAGGATAACCAGGGCATTGTAGAGAGACCTTGTCTGAAAAAAAAAAACCCAAAGAAACAAAAAAAAAAATCCAAAGAAAAATAAAAAGATCTGCTCAGGGAGAGGGAACATTGAGTACAGCCTACCAAAATAACTAGACACTCAGGTCTGGAGAATGGAAGGTGTAACCTAAGTCATGCTCCAAGGGCAGCATCACCTAATTGCAAATCAAGACAAAATAATTAGATAAAACAAACTGTAGGCTAAAACCTCCCATGAACATAGCTGCAAAGTCTAAAAAAAGTGTCATTTGTGCACCATGAAAAGACAGTCCTGAAGAACATGTATTCTATGACTTTATATTCATGAGAGTTTGTTAAGTATTCTATAATGCTTACAACCTGATAAACATTTACTAAACATGAATTTTGGACCATATTCTACTATTAGTCATGAGAATGTATTACAAAATGAAAAAATACCTCTTGAAAAATTAGAACTAACCTAGTCATGAAAATCCTATTCAACATTGAAAATAATATATTTTGATGATAATAATAAGGTTAAAATTGAAAACATACATAATGGAGACTATTTTTGATAAAGAGTTAGCATTTTTCAATGTCATGCAGCTATTCATTATAGACACGCAAAGGAAACTAGGAACAGAGAACCTCTCAATTCAGAATTATTTCACGTACCCCAAACACCAAATTTAGCATCATACTGGGTTGTGAGAAAGCAGAAATTTTGCATTAAATTCGGAAGAAGGTAACAGAATCTCCTCTCTTCACACATTCTCAGCTTTGTACTTGAAGACTTAGCTAAAACATAAACAAAAGTAAAGTAAAAAAAACCATTTCATTAAAGATAAATGAGAGAGAGAGAAATAAATACTACTATAATTGTTTGAAGATAATATGGTCGTCTATATAGAAATTCTAAATCATTGTTTGATAAGCCATCCTAGCAAGGAGATTCTGGGATGACTGTTATACTAGCCAATTACTTTAGCATATATGAGAAATAAGCAGTGGAAAATAAATTGAAAAACACATATATTTCATTAATCATTTCACACCCTCACACCTATGATACACTGTTCTTGTGAAGATGTCTTGATGGGGATATTTACAGTGGTTAGAAAATGTCACAGATCAGGACTTTGTGTTAGGAAACGCCTTCAAAGTCCTGCCCACACTAATTTGCCAGATTATCCTTATTCCTTCAGTGTGGTATCATTGCTTTTTAGGAGAAACTCCAAGAAATAATATATTGAAGACTGAAAGGTTGGAGGGTCGTGGAAAGTGATTTGGGGCATCATAAGCAGAGTGACTATAAATTCTATTTCTGATTTTACAAGTCATTTTTGTTATTAAGGAACCTTCCTTGTTTCTAGTCCAACAGAGAGACACTACAGCCATAAAGAATGTGGCAATGTATAAATGAAAAATGATACATGAGAGGGAAAGGAAGAAAAATGTACAGAAATGAGTATCCAAGCCAGACAGGTGGGACAGCATATTTCCTACTTTGAATATCCAGAAAAGAGTCAGTTCAGTCAGCAAATGTTCACAGAAGGTGGAGGGATGTACATTCATTTGCTGAGGAATGATCTCATCACAACACTCACACCTTCTTCTGTACCCAAAACATATTTGCTCCCTGTAGACTCTGTCACAACAGTTCCTCAATGTGAGAACTGGATTTTTTCTCATTTATATATATATATATATATATATATATATATATATATATATATATATATTTATTGAAAAAAATTTCCACCTCTTCCCCACCTCCCATTTCTCCCCCCTCCCCCACTCCAGAAAAACATAGTTATCCTCATTTCATTTTTAAATTGTTTTTATTGCACTAGATATTTTTCTCGGCTCCTCTTCCTTCATCCCCTCTCCCCTCCAACCTTCCCAATGACCCCCATACTCTCAATTTACTCAGGAGATCTTGTCTTTTTCTCCTTCATATGTAGATCCATGTATGTTTCTCTTAGGGTCCTCTTGTTATCTAGGTTCTCTGGGGTTGTGGACTGTAAGCTGTTTTTTTCTTTGCTTTATGTCTCAAAGCCACTTATGAGTGAGTTCTTATTATATTTGTCTTTCTCGGTCTGGGTTACCTCACTCAGGATTTTTTCTTCTAGATCCATTCACTTGCCTGCAAATTTCACACACTGAACCTCAAAGAAGAGAACATGGGAAGTACACTTGAAAGCATTGGCAGAGGAGACCACTTTCTAAATTTAACCTCAGTAACACAGAACTGACAGAAACAATTAATAAATTAATAAACAATAAATTGAAACTGAGAAGCTTCTGTAAAGCAAAGGACATGGTTAACAAGACAAAACAGCAGTGTAAAAAAATGGGAAAAGATCTTAACCAACCCTACATCAGACAGAGGACTGATATTCAAAATATACAAAGAAGTCAAGAAACCGGTTATCAAAAGAACAAATAATCCAATAAAAAATGGTGTACAGACCTAAACAGCGAACTCTCAACAGATGAATCTCAAATGGGCGAAAGTCACTTAAGGAAATGCTCAACATCCTTAGACATCAGAGCAATCCAAATCAAAACAACTCTGAGATTCCATCTTACACCTGTAAGAATGGCTAAGACCAAAAACAGTAATAACTTATGCTGGAGAGGATGTGGGGTAAAGGGAACACTCCTCCCTTGCTGGTGGGAGTGCAAACTTGTACAGATGCTTTGGAAATCAGTACTGTGGTTTGTCAGAAAGTTGGAAATAATCTACCTCAAGACCCAGTAACACCACTTTAGGGTATATACCCAAAGGATGCTCAATTATACCAAAAGGACATTCTCGACTATGTTCATAGCAGCATTATTCATAATAGGCAGAACCTGGAAGTAATGTAGATACCCCTCAATGGAAAAATTGATAACAAAAATGTGCCACATTTACACAATGTAGTACTACTCAGTGGTAAGAAATGGATTTCTTCTTTTGTTGTTGTTTTTACAGAAAACATGGATCATAAGATTTGTTTCCCAGGCTCTGAAATCTTGAAATGTGCACTTTTTTTTCTTCTGATTACATCTCAGCAGCATGTTGACTCTGTCTCTGGTTGGCCCAAGCCTTAAAGACCAGGAACCCAAGGACTATGAGGATCATGACAGCAAACCCCATCCTGATGACATTCTCCACTGTATGATCCTGGTTTTCTGAGGCGGTGGTTGTAGAAAAAGAAATTGCATAAATTAGTGATGGTCAACATTCCCTCAAGAGAACTTAACGTTCCCAAGATAAATGAGTTTCTATCCAGAGTCCCTACCTTCCCTGAACAGAATTTGGCCCCTGTTTCCAGGGTTTTCAGTTTTAAATCTCTCACCTGTCTTGGGTTTTGACATGTTCTAGAATGCACTAATAGTCTCAGCTGATCCTGAGAACAGAAGAGTATGATGTGGGTGTGCTTAAGAGAGCTGAGGGTTTCTTTTGCATTCCACTTTTTAATTTAATGTAAATATCCATCATTCTCATTCTATAAACTAATGAATTTCTGGAATGAATCTTTCCTTTGACATAGCTGCATTCCCTCATATTCTTATTTGTTCATTCACTGTCCCTGTGAAAACACCAATGAAAACAGAAAATTCAGAGTAGAATACATTGTTAAGACATCACTAATATTGATCCTGAGTCACTGCACCAAGCAGCCACAGACGATTCTGAGTATGTTTTCTCTGGTGAACTCAACAGAGATTATCTGACATACATCCTCAGTTTTGGATGATTTCCCAAATGTATGTTTTTGTTGAGTCTTTGTTATTGTTATACTTAGATGCTCCCATCTCTCCTTTGATCTGAATATTACTCTGATCTCTTATGAGTACCCAGGGACCTTATAGGGTTGAGTGAGAAGAAACTTCCTTATAATCTCAAAGATTAGATATGGTTTCTTCTAAGTTTGATAACCTGTGTCTTGGTGGTAAAGTTCCTGAGATGTTCATCCCCACATCAGACCAAGAAATTACAAATAGGAGCACATCTTTTTGGTGTATATTGATCACCTTGTGTTTTTCATTTTTCTTTGAGTAATGTAGAATCAAGGTGTAGAGGAGAATTATGTAGACTGCTTTGCAGTCCTTGATCTCAAAAGTGTGATGTGTGTGTGTATGTGATGTGTGTGTGTATGTTTGTGTATGTGAACTAGGAAAGAGTATACATGGCAAGTCACTAGGTTTACAGGATTACATGACTGTCTCACACTAAGCATAGCTCTCAAGGCTGACATTTCTAATCCTAACTTTTGTAATATTTACAAGTAGTAGATATTAAGACAAATGGGACTGGCTGAAGCATGAGGAGAGAGTGGTACAGATCTCTCACCACTTTAGGAGATTCCAGGGTCCGTAGTGGAAGGGCCATGCATGTCCTAACCCCAAAGCTTCTCTTGGTCAGATCAACACACCAAGGGCATGTGGGAGATATTCTTAGCTGTCAACCTTCAAAGAATGTAGAGCCCATACAGTCTCAGGACCCCTATTTCACCATGTAGGGAAAAGTTGTAGATTTTACAAAGCAATAGGTTGTGATTGAGACTGCTGGGTTTTATTTTGCTTAATGTAATAATTGCTATGTTCAGGTGCTCATTATGAATTCTTTTGGGTAGGGTTGAGATGGAGATGTGAATCTGTTTTGATAGAATGAGTATATAGCAAGGCAAGATTAATGCTTATTACAAGAAGACTACCTCTACCTCTTCCTCTGGAGACTCTGTGAGCCATGGATTCATTGAGAGTAAGGGTTGTAAATACTGATAAGTGGTAGGTGATGAACAAAGGTCAGCACTGTGGGCTGGTTTCTGCTTAGTATCCTACATCTGTCTGTGGCCTCTCAAGATGCTCCTTTAGACTGCCTGAAACCTTCTGGATTCTATTAGGAAGGACTGTAATAAGAATTCCTAGAAATATCCATGTGGTCCTCTACCATTATGATGATAAATACCAGTCTGGCTGACCCTCTACATCATATGTAACCCAATCCTAGCCAATAATTGCTCTACATGGAGGATGCTGAGATACCCCTTCAGTTCAGAAAAAATCTGCATCACCTCACCTGGGACCATGAATTTCACATGAGCACTGGCAAAATACAGCATATATAGAGATGCATTGAGGTATTCAGAGAACCTCTAGATTCTCCTGAGAGTAGAGGCCACAGAACTCATGGAGAATACTAGAACTATGTCCCATGATCTAGAAGAAGGAGTCTGAATGCCCTGCTATAGCCCAGTGCCTCACTCTTGCACAAATTACAACCACTAGGGGACTATGGGACAGATCCACTGCAGAGTCTGGAGGATTCTTTTGTAATGAGAAGTAACAGCCAAGGCCAGTACTGAAAGAAACTTAAGGTATGGGCCACACTTATTCCTTTTTTATGCAGAGAAGTAGCTATCCAGAAAAAGAAGAATATTTCAATTCTGTATCTTCAGAAGCAGTTATTTCAATTCCACAACTTGCTATTGTCCGTTAGTGTTCCATATTCCAATAATTTTGTAGCCTTCTGGGGCCTGACTTCATGCAGTGGAGAGGTTTGTTCTCAGAACCATATTGGCAGGATGGGAAGATGAATGTCTGGGTTCCCTGTTTTCCTAACTATCTGCCTGGACCTAAACATATTTCTCTGGATTCCACCTTCTGTAGCACAACTAAAGCCTGAGCCTCTGGGGTCTCTGTTGTGAACTAACAAGCTGAAGTGACAGAGAAATGAAGATTTTACTGGGCTAAGAGTAAGCAAGCTGCCTGGGGGTGGAACATACTTCTTGCACTTAGGTGCCTGATACTCACCAGCTGTTGGCTTGGGCCTTGAGGGTGGAAGGTTGGAGGGTCGAATGGATCCTAGGAAAAAGAACAAGAGGAGGGTGAGTGTTAGATGCTAACCCAAGTCTTGTCCTCCTCACTGTCCTACATCTGCCCTGTAATCTTCCCAAGATCCTCATGCTGCCTACCTCAAACCTAGATTGAAATAGAGAATGGAGTGGACATTACTTGAAGGACTGAAGTTGGCATCATCTTCTCTGGCAGGGAGAGTGCCTTCAGACTAACCTTTCCCATTGTCCCCTTAATCCCACCCAAGTCAAGGGCTCTCCTAGGATTTGGATTCTAAGTCACCATGACAGTTTAGGGTCACTTCACCTGAGACAGTGAGCTCCACGGGGGCACTGGAGTTTGACAACAGGTAGACAGATGAGTCCCAAGAACCATAGCACCTGTATGTGCCTGAGAACATTGAGGACACAGCACTCATGTTGAATTTTGCTTGAAACGTCCACATTTGGAACTTTGATTTTAGTCTCTTGGTTGGGTGGGCTGCTCCATCCTTCGACAGAATGAAAGTGTCCACCTTGTATGTTGACTGACAGAGTAGGGTCACATTGTCTCCTGAGTATACTGTTGAATTAGGCTTCACTGAGAGGGAAGGAGTGAAAAATAGCTGTCCTAAGGAGAAAAAGGATGATGAAAGGTGATGTGGGAAGGTCATTTGTCAATCTGTTGTTTCATTGGTTAATCAATAAAGAAAACTGCTTGGTCTGATAGGTCAGAAAATTAGGTAGGTGGAGTAGACAGAACAGAATGCTGGGAAGAAGGGAAGTGAGCCAGACGCCATGCCACTCCTCTCCAGGGCAGATGCGATGAAGCTGCAGCCCAAGATGGACATACACTAGAATCCTTTCCGGTAACCCAGCACTTCGTGGTGCTACACAGATTATTAGAAATGGGTTAGTCAAGATGTGAGAGTTAGTTAAAAAGAGGATAGACATAATGGGCCAGGCAGTGTTTAAATGAATACAGTTTGTGTGTTGTTATTTCGGGGCATAAGCTAGCCAGGTGACCGGGAGCCAGGTTGCAGGAATGCAGCCCACAGCTCCATCAACAGAAAGGCTACCTTTAATGTTCTGAGATGACACATAACCTGTATCTGTCCTCAACACCTGGAACCCCATCTTTGTTCTCTACCTGAGCCATTCTCCTGCTCTGCTGTCTCTGCATTTGTTCCCAAATAAGATCCCTATCCCTCATCCCAGCCACCACCTCCTAAAATTCCCCATGAGAACTCATGCTGAACCTAGGTGCTTGATAGTATCTATTTAGTTCCTTACCTGCGATCAGGATATCCAGGGGATCACTGGAGCTAACCACTCAGAGGAGAGGTTGTGTGCACCATAGCATCTGTATTGGCCTCCAGTAGAGCTGCTGACAGATCCCAGAAAGAAGTTTGCCAAGGAGAGGTCAGCCTGGCTCCACTGGACATAGTGCTGTGTGAGGTTGTCTTTCCCTACCTTGTACAGAGCAAATCTATCATAGTTGATGTCAGACCAACACTGCAGGGTGAGATTTTTCCAGGGTCCTGGATATGGCCTTGGTGAGTCAGCAGAGAGGGCTTCTTGGACAGGCCTAGAGAGGAGGTGACAGACTATGGACTGGGGATCTAGCTTTTAGCAAACATTTATCCCCTCTCATCCTGTCCTACACATGTTACTGCTTCTTCCCAGCTGTCAGGATCTGGATCCATCACTTGGCTCTTTCGTTTATACATTTTCCCTGCAACTACTCAGCAAGACAGATCCATGGCAAGGGGCTAGGCTGTCAAAAATATTTGGTTAATGATGGGGCTGACTCACCAGAGATGTGTATTTCCAGAGGGTCACTTGGTACTGATCACATCTGTGGGGCTTGTTTGTAGTAACCATAACATCGGAATGTCCCTTTACGATCTGGAGTTATATGGTCTATAGAGAAATAGGCTTGGTACTGCCTAATAATGTGTATGTTCTGTGAGTTCATGGAGCTGAGGAATTTCTGATCTTCCTTGGTGAGAATGAGCTTGTCATATCTCTCCCATGAAATACATTGGAGAGTGATGTTCCTTCCTGAAGTCGCCATAGGGCTGGGCAGTGCTGACAGCCTGGGTTTACCCTTGTGGATTCCTAGGATAGAATGAGCAGCCTGTTACACGGGCTCACACAGCCACAGTGCTCTCCAGGGCTAGAGTGTGGGAGGGGACTACTTCTGAGGGCAGAGCTTCGGGCTGAAACCCTGCCTGTCCCCTCACCTGTCACCACCAGTTCCAGGGTGTCACTGCGCTCTGACCAACCACCCAAACTGTAGCAGTAACAGTGATAGTTCCCCACATGTTGCCTTGTTACATAAGTGATGGAGAACTTGGCATTGTTCTCAGTTTCCTCTGGGGTCTGTGTACCCCATGGTTTCTGACTTCCTTCTTTATGCAGAATATATATTTCTGTATCCATGGTCCCCTGACAAGAGATAGTCATTGTACTTCCACTTGCAATCACAGAGCCTGGCTCAGCCTTGATGGTGGGTTTGTGGAGGGTCCCTGCAAGGAAGTAAAAAAGAAGCAGATGAGTTTGTCTGAAGGCGGCACTTAGAAAGTCACATTGTGGATGACCTTTTTTTTTCCTTTTAATTTATTCTTCTCTCATACAATACATCCTAATAGTAGTAGCCTTACCTCTTCCCTCTCCCAGATATCCACTGCACCTCTGTTTCCCTTAAGAAAACACAGGTGTCCCAGGGATATTATTCCAACAAGGAATGTAAAAGCATGCAATAAGAATAGGCACACATTCTTATATTAATGCTGGACAAGGCAACCCATAAAAAGAAAAAAAAAGCATCCCACATGCAGACAAGAGTCAGAGACAGCCCCACTCCTATTGTTATGAGTCTAAAATAATCCCCAAGCTAGCCAGGCAGTGGTGGTGCATGCACTCAGGAAAATAACACAGGCAGATTTCTGGAAGTTCAGTGCCAGCCTGGTCTACACAGGCAGTTTCAGGACATAAAGAGCTACACAGAATAAAACAAAACACCTAAGGTAAACAACCACAGCATGTGTGCAGAGGGCCTAGAGCAGACTCGTGTAATGTCCATGGTTGTTCTTTCAGTCTCTGGGAGCTCTCATGCTTCCTGCTTGGTTGACTGTGTAGACCATGTTCACCTAATGCCCTAAGGGCTCTGACTCCTACAGTCTTTCCTCCCTCTCATCAGTGGGTTCCTTGAGCTCTTGTGGTTGGTACTTGAGCTGAGCCAAAATGCCAGAAGGTTCCATGAAGATTCTTTTCTGTCCTGGACCTGCAGGGCATTGCTGTCACTGTCTGCCTTGGATTCTGCATCTTGGGTCCCACTGCCTCCCTTACCCTGTGTCAATGGGCTCAGGAGTCCTGGCTCCTCACGTACAGTACACACCAAGTCCTCTCTGAGCACCTCTATCATTCCAACATCATTCTAGGGGAAGTCTTGGATTCGTCACCTGAAAACAGGAGCTCCAGGGGGTCACTAGGTTCTGACCACACCAGTGGGCTGTTCTTGTTAAAGCTGTAGCATCTGAATGTCCACCTTTGACTGGAGGTCACAGGGCCCACAGAGTACAGGGCCTGAAACTGCCTAGTAGAGTTTTTATACTGTGAGTTCAGCATCCTGGAAGGCTTCTTTTGTCCTTCCTTAATCAGAACAAACCTGTCATATTGCTCCTTTGAGGCACATTGGAGGGTGACATTTCCTCCTTCAGTCACTGCAGGACTGGGCAGGGCTGACAGACTGGGTTTCCTGTAGACTCCTAGGAGAGAAAGTAGAATCAATTAAATGTTCTCAAGGGCTCATCTTTCATGGTGTTGGAGAAAGTTCTTTTGAACAAATTCACTTCTTTACCATCAAGCCCAAGGCTGTGGACCTTGTGTGTCCTCTCACCTGTAACCACCAGCTTCAGGGGTTCACTGTGTTCTGACCATCCATCACATGTCTGATACTGGCAACTATATCGTCCTGCATGATGATATTCTATGTTTGAGATGGTGAATTCAGCCTTGTCAATAGAATTCTGTAGAATATCTGTGGGACTTAATTATTTATATCTATCTTTATACAGACTGTATACTTTGGCTCCTGTTGTTCCCTCACACACGATGGTCACTGTAGCCTTCTCAGATACAACAGAGTCTGGCTGTATTCTGAGGATAGGTTTAGGGAGAGTCCCTGTAAGGAAATGAACAGCTATGACCGAGGAGAGTCATCCTCAGATTTCATGTTCCAACACCAATACTCCAGCCATCCCCAGGTTTAGCACACCTATGTCATTTTCTAGCCTCACTGCCCAGCATGGCTCCAGGAATGATGAGAAGCAAAGGTCAGAGCATTTGCATACACTCACCTGCCAGCACTTGGGTCCCTAGGCCCAGAGTCAGTCCTGAAAGAGAGTGCCCTGTGAGAGACTGTGCGACAGCATCAGTCTTAGACCAAGTTATCCCCTCCCCATCTCCACATCTCACCCACACAGAGCAGGAATGTGAAGGTGAAGGTCATGGCATCTCCTCCTGGAAGCTGCAACTGTGTTTATGAGCAGAGGTACGGAGACTGCCTGGAGAGACAGGAAACACAGGGTGTGGCCTCTGGAGGCAGGTACTCCGCATGACATGGTTGTATTGGCACAACCCCACAGGAAGGGGAACTGCCTTCTTCAGGCTCTGACTTTCTCAAGGCTGGGATTAGGTCAGGTAGTAGACTGTGAAATCAGTTCTTTGATGGATGAGGTTTCTATAATCCAATCAGTGTTTCCCCCATTCTGTCCTCATCTTTGGAACTGTATGAAGATTACATGTAAGAAACACATGGATGGTCAGGCAGTGGTGGCACTTACCTTTAATTCCAGCACTAGGGGGGGCAGAGGCAGGTAGATCTCTAAATTCGAGGTCAGCCTGGTGTACAAAGTGAGTTATAGGACGTCAGGATTGTTTCACAGAGAAAACCTGCCTTGTAAAAACAAACAAAAAATACATGCATGAACATTACACATATGAAATACAAATTGACATATGGTTTGGCTTTATTCCTCTTTACATTTGTATGTGAAATAATCTTCATATTTACAATGTTTGAAGGTTCTGTGAAGGGTCTCTCTGTGTACATCTGCATGGAATTTATTTTATAATCCTCTTCCTCACAGTCTCATGTTCTGAATTTCAAATGTGTACCACTATTTCGTTGTTCGTTTCATATGTGTGGCATTTTCATTACAACTTTTAAAGTACATTTATTCATTTATGCTTCTTTATTAAATACATTTATTTAATAATAATAATAATTACACTTATTTTCTTCATTATGTGTGTACATTCACACGTGTCACAGCACACTCATCGAGGTCAGAGGACAACTACTGAAGGCAGTTTTCTCCTTTCATCACATGGATAAGAGTCAAGGCTGAAGGTTGACAATAGACACTTACTTATACGCTGGTCCATGTCACTAGCCCAGTGTTAACAATCTTCAAAATCACTTTCCTTAGTCCTTCCACATCAGGCAAAGAAAATGCATTGGGTTCCAGGGGTCCTGGGCCAAGTAAGGTCCCAGCTTTATTTGACTTTTTTGGAGAGCAGGCTTTAGGTGTAGCCACCCTTCCTCCTTCTCCTCCTCCTCCTCCTCCTCCTCCTCCTCCTCCTCCTCCTCCTCCTCCTCCTCCTCCTTCTCCTCCTCTTCCTCCTCTTCCTCCTCCTCTTCCTCCTCCTCTTCTTCTTGAGTGTACTAAGGTTTTCTTTATTGAATGCGAAACTAGCGGATTACAATGAGGAAAACAGGAATGGGATCCAACCATCCAGGTGTGGCGAGGGGGAAGACACAGATCAGACACTGTTGCAGGCATTTGGGTACCCAAAAGCCACACCCCACCTGGTTCAGCCTCTCAAAGGCTATTGGCTGATGGAGGTTCCCCATCAGGTTAGCCTCAAACTAAAGATCTTCCTCAACCTTTCACGTGCCAGGACTACAGATATGCAAAACCATCCTAGTTCGCTTTCCTATTTCTGTAATAAACACTGACCAGAAGCAGCTTAGCTAGAAAGGGCTTATTTCACTTACAGTGTACAGCCCATCAGGGTGGGAAGACAAGGCAGGACTCCCAGATGCAAGTAGGACCTGATGCAGAAGCCGGAGGAGAATACTGCTTCCTGGCTTGCTCCCTGTGTCTTGCTTTTGTTTATTTATTTAATTAATCAATTTATTTATTCATTTATTTTCATTAAAAAATTATACTTCCTCCCCTTCGCCCAATCCCCTCCTGCTCCCCTACTCACCCTTCTCCCTCCCCCTCCCTGCTAGAGAGAAGGCAGGGAACCCTGCCTTGTGGGAAGTCCAAGGCCCTCCCCCCTACATCCAGGCCTAGGAAGCTGTGCATCCATATAGATTAGGGACCCAAAAAGCCAAAACATGCCGAAAAAACAAGTCCCAGTGCCTTTATCAATGGCTTATCAGTCAGCCCCCATTGTCAGCCACAGAGAGTCTGGTTTGATCACATGCTGTTTCAGACCCGGTCCAGCTGGATTTGGTGAGCTCCCATTAGAACAGGCATACTGCCTCAGTTGGTAGACCAACCCCTCGCGTTTCTGACTTCCTTGCTCATCTTCTCCCTCCTTCTGCCTTTCAACTGGACCTTGGGAGCTTAGTCTGTTGCTCTGATGAGGGTCTCTGTTTCTATCTCCATCCCTTGCTAAACGAAGATTCTATGGTGATATTGGAGATAATCATCAGTGTGATAGTGGGGCAATGCCAGTTCAGGCACCCTCTACCCTGATGCACAAGGGCCTAGCTGGGGACATCCCCGTGGACACCTGGGATCCCCTCTAGAGCCAAGTCTCTTGCCAACCCTAAAATGACTCCCTTAATGTAGATATCTTCTTCCCTGCTCCTATATCCACCCTTCCTCCATCTCCACCCTCTCACTCCCCCAAGCTCTCGCCAGTCTTTCCCTTCTCCCTTCTCACTCCCCTCTCCTCTTCCCCCAACCTCACACCCACCCCTGCCCCCATTCCCATGCTCCCAACTTTTGCCTCGCAATCTTGTTTGCTTTCAGTTTTCAGGAGGATCTATATATGTTTTTCTTTGGGTTCACATTATTATTTAGCTTCTCTAGGATCACGAACTATAGACTCAACAATGTCCTTTGTTTATGGCTAGAATCCACTAATGAGTGAGTACATAGCATATTCATCTAAAATTTTGGGTCTGGGTTATCTCACTCAGTATAGTGTTTTCTATTTCCATCCATTTGCATGCAAAATTCAAGATGCCATTGTTTTTTACCGTTGAGTAGAACTCTAATGTGTATATGTGCCACACCTTCTTTATCCATTTTTCCATTGAGGGGCACCTAGGTTGTTTCTAGGTTTTGACTATTACAAATAGTGCTGCTATAAACATAGAAAGTGAACAAATGCTTTTGTAGTATGATTGGGCATCTCTTGGGTATATTCCCCCACCTAGGTCTTCGGGCAGTAGAGGAGAGGGTGCCTGAACTGGCCTTGTCCCTTAGCCACACTAATGAATATCTTGAATATCACCATAGAACCTTCATCAGGTGATGGATGGAGATAGAGACAGAGACCCACATTGGAGCACTGGACTGAGCTCCCAAGGTCCAGATGAAGAGCAGAAGGAGGGAGAAGATGAGCAAGGAAGTCAGGGCCGTGAGGGGTTCATCCACCCACTGAGACAGTGTGACTGATCTAATGGGAGCTCACCAAGGCCAGCTGGACTAGGACTGAATGAGCATGTGATCAAACTGGACACTCTGAATGTGGCTGACAATGGGGGCTGACTGAGAAGACAATGATAATGATACTTGGATTTGATTCTACTGCATGTACTGGCTTTTTGGGATCCTAGTCTGTTTGGATGCGCACCTTCCTAGGCCTGGATAGAGGGGGAAAGACCTTGGACTTTCTAAGAGGGACTGAAGTGGAAGGGGGAGGTGGATTGGGGGGAGTGGGAGGGAAAAGGGGAGGAGGTGGAAATTTTGAATAGTATTTTTTATAAAGCAATAAAAAAGAAAAGGAAAAAAGATTCCTTATCAGATAATTTTTCAAAATCAGTCATAAATTAATAGGTCCTATCTTTGAAACCACAAAATACAGTCTTCCAGTGTAAGATTACTTTGCTTTCTTTCACACTGCTAATATATAACAAGTTGCTTGGGTGTGAATGTGTGTGGGTTCCTGGGATACTTTGATTTTCACCTGTAATAAGTAAAATGTTTAATTATGTAAGGGGTTTGGAAAATATGCTGTGTTTTACTTTTATTCATTGTAGTCACTAATTTGAAAAACAGAATGTAACCATATTGTAAATTTTACATTGCCTGGAAGGTTTTTCTGGGCTATATATGCTGTAAGGGAAAGAATAAAGACAGAGTTCAAATAAGTTAGAAGGAAAACATCAAGAATGAGAGAGTTAAAAGAAAAATATTCAAGAATGAGTTAGAAAGAATTAGAAAGAAAACATCAAGAATAAAGATAGAGTTAGAAGGAAAACATCAAGAAAGACAGAAGGAAATCACCAGGAAAACTAAGAATAGACAATGTAAGAGAAGGGTAAAGCAAATATCCAAAGGAAACTATTAAGAGAGTATGTGAGTATCTCTTACCTAACCTCTTGATTCTGCATGGGATCTGTCTTTGCTGGGCATAGCAGTTTCAGAAACCCACACAGAATATCAATGTGTTTTGAGTAGATTACAAGGAAAATGAAGACGAGTGAATACAGACCCCTTTTACCCCATTCACAAGAATTTTAGTAGAGTTCACTTTCAGTGTAGCCATATCTCATAGGATCCCCTGGGGAAGAAGCGTCTGAATGTGTTAATCAGGGAGTCTTGTGGACAGTGTTCTTACATAGAATAGTGAAGTAGTTCAGCACCTCCTATCATGTGTAAGATCCTGAATTTTATAGCTCAGCAGTATCAGAAAGAATTCTGTATGATTTCTAAGATCTCAGCATCTAGAGTGACATGCAGAAGCCAAGTGTGTATTGCTTTGTCCTTCTTATACAAGGTGACAGCCAAAAATGCCTCCGTCCTCCTTCTCTGAACATCTCCTCCACCTAAACAAGGAGGGCTTTATAGATGTGGTCTTTAAAGAATATTTTATTGCTGAATATTGGAAATTTGGATTGGCCAGATCCTCGACCATAATAGTCCCTGGTCCTCTATGTCTAGTCCCACATTTCTCATAGCTCTGACTTATGAGAATTACAAATGTGGTCAAAGAAGGAACATTGGTTTATGCATTGACCTTGGGGTCTGAGCTAAGTATGAGTAAAAGTACATATGTGAAATCCCAGCACTTTAGAATCCAGTCATTTATAATCCCCCAAATCTTTTGGATCTTTTGCTTAGAGCTACCAATATTTCACACTCTGTAGGATACCACCTTCTATTTTAATCAGCCTTTCCCCTTGAAGAACAGTCTTTTTCTACTAAATGCAGTTCCTATTATGTGTTGGACCTAGGAAGGTTCTGGGGATGATTGTGAAGAGATGCAACCGGGTCCATTAGAGACAAAATAGGGACTCTTCCTAAGCAGCAAGTATTTCTCTTTCTGAGAGACTCTGAGGATGAAGCCCCTTATCTACACCTGGGTGGCCCCTGAATTATCCCCAAGTGAGACTGCGAGGTTAACAGAAGAATCTGATAATGAAGGAATCTGGTGTTTTCAGTAGTCAAACTCTTTTAGAGAAAAGCATTCCAGTTTGTGGATATCCATACAAACAGCCCTCCTGAGCTCACTTGGTCCTCCATACTCTGTGGATATTGAGAGGGGTAGCACTGTGTCCCTGCTTACTTCAGTGACTCTGAGCATGACTAGCTTGAACATCTCTAGCAAATCAATCTGTTGCCACTCCGAATTTACTGGATATGCTACAATTATATCTAGTAGAATTTATTTAATTCACGGATTATTTCATGCTATTTGTCCTTACAGGAGAACTCAGATTAAATTCAGAGGCCCTAAGTGGTGGTCTATAAGCATCCATACTTACAGTTCCAGGAGATCTGCTGCCCTCTTCTGCATGTATGTACATGTAGGTAAATGTCTCATATGTAAAATGAGATGAATAAACCCAAATCTGTGCATATATTGTGAATTCCAATTTTCTATATTCTTGGAATTTCTTGAGTGTTCAAATGAATGGGTCTCTGATTCTTGTGCCCTCTTTTTTGGTTCTTTTCCTTCTCTTGGTTTTTCATCCAACTATGATGTGATTGTTTTCTTCTAATCTCATTGTTTTTTATTTTGTTGTATTGTGATAGTATCTCTTAGAATTCTATTCTTTTTTAATGAGATAGGGAAAGGGAGAGGATTCAGATGGAAGGTAAAGGAGACAGTTTCTATAAAGGAGTGAGGGAGAGGAAGTGAGTGAGTGACCACGATCTACTATATGGGAAGACAATCTAATTTTAATAAAAGACCTCTGTGTTGGATTCGTGATCACTATCTCTATCACAGAATATCCTCATATCTGCCTTTAGAAATGATTAGTGTTTTTTTCCATGTTATTCAAGACACCTTCTTTTTCATCCTGTATGAGGTATGAGCTGTACTTGATAAATACAGGATAAGGATCTTGTCACCTTTGTAATATGCCCCATTTATGATAGTCTAGAAACATGCATGCTCCCAGGGAATGTGGGACCAGTGAATGTTAAGGGCCTGTTACCAGAGGACTGTGATCTGGACTTTTTCACAGGTAACTCGGGTCATATCCTTGAATCCCATTTAAGTCCCTACTAAGGGGCAGAGCTTGAAACAAACCTATGCAGGTTGGGCATAGCTGAAGAAAACGTCATCAAGAGTTGAGTGTTTGTTTAGTATGAGACATGGTCAGCAGATGGTTGTAAAATATCCTGTTTTAACAAATATAACTTGTGGTCATTTATGAAGTATAAATAAAATGTCCTGAGGGCAGGAACTCAGTGTTCAGTCACTCTGACTTGTTCTGAAGCAGGTGAAGGGAAAGGTAACTCAATATGTTGACACAGTTAGAACCTACTCTGATGCATTTCCTTCCCCAAGGTGAGCTTAAAATATCCTAGTGTAGGAGAAATGGTTGTTCCTTCTTTCTCAGAGCCTCTGCTTGTGTGTCTTTCATTTCTTCAACCTGTCCATTTAGGCAACACATAGTTTCTTATGATAATTATTCTTCTTCTGGTTCTTCAAAATGCTTTGGTGAAGATACAGGCTGTGTTTTTGGGACTTGTAAAGCCAAGGAGCTACACTGAACACATGACTAGTGTTTATATGGAGACAAGCCCTTTCTATCAGACATATAGTACAAGAACTGCTCCTTACTTCAAATACCCATGCAGTGATGATTAACCACTGAAACCTTGTTACATCCACTTAGGTCTAGGCCAAAGAGTGACTGGTGTCACCAACTGGTTCCTTCCTGAAACTGAAGAGGACACATTTGCAAATGTTCAAATGGTGGGTGAGCTAGTATTAGTCTTTTACATACAAGGGAACTTCATAGAAGGGAAAGTTAGCTATCTCTAATGCTGGAAGTCAAGTGAGTCAAGGGTTGAGGTTGCATTGGAGATGGGTAGGATTTAGTCCTGATCAGAGGGAAAGACACTCTTATGTGTGCTTTCCTATCAAGGAAGAACACCAGCCTTTCTGAAAAGTGAAACTTTCACTGGGTGTTGTTGTTCAGTCTCAGTCTTTTGCAGTGAATAATGACCTGTGCTTTAATCTTTAAATAAGGGAAATGCTCAGGCAAAGGAATATTTGATCTTGTTACTGCTCCAGGGATTGAATTGTTGAAAGCTGAGGGTAGAAGGATCCTTTTGCCATAAATTGTGATAAACCTCCAGTAGTAATCTGAACACAGACAATGTGTCTATCATTACCGCAAGTTGTATGTGGATTACCAGTGTGACTCTAATAAGGACCTGAGCTCATTAATATATATCCATTTCTTTATATATAATATATAAGTACATTTCTTTGCCAATATCACTGTTCAGAGGATGCAGTTGTATTCTCTAGTTTCTCATTGTCCCAAGAAAGCTAGTGCAACAGGTACAGGTATTTTACAGACAGAGGGTCATCTCTCTCTCTCCCTTCCTCCCTCTCCCTCTTCCTCTCCCTCTCCCCGCCCCCCGCCTGTGTGTGTGTGTGTGTGTGTGTGTGTGTTTGTGTACGATGCATCTTGTATCCTCTATTGAATTTTGAGGGTAATAGTTTGCTGGGAAGAGCTTAGCTCTACTGACTGTGAACATTAAGAAGGGATGCTGTGATACTGTAGGGAGAAGATCTTTAGTAAGGATTCAGCATGGAGGCAGGTAGGGACCAGAGTAGAATGACAGAAGAGTGACTAAGTGTAGAGAAGAATGGATATAGAAGGGAAAGGGACTTCAAGTGCTGCAGAATGTAGACGGATCAAGAGTATAGAAGATTGAGTCTTCACTGCACTTGTGGGGGAGCAATATCCTTGGGACAGTGACTTAATCAGCTCGTGTTGGGAATGTTTGAGGTTAGTATCAGAATGAGAGTAGAGGGATGGAGAAATGGAATAAGGCTCTTTGCTCCTGAGATTACTGGAGTATTAATCATGGCCATCAGAGACAGTGACAGAGAAGTTTAGAAACAAGTTGAAAACTTTTAAGATTCAGCCTTTAAAGTATTTTCTTCAGCTACAATATATGGAAGAACTAAAGACTGAAGTTTATAAAAAGAGAATCATCTCACAACACTTTCTTTCTATTCATGTGTTCTATATTGTTTTGTGTCTACTCTAATAATTCACTCCTACTTCTAATTTTTTTAAGCTTTTTCTTCCAGTTTCTTGTTCATTTTAGTTTCTCTAAAATCTCTCATTCCCCAGAGGCTTGAAGCAAAAGAAAGAGTTACAAGAATAGCTCACAGTGGTCAGGAACACATTCCTAGGCTAAGTGATAAGGGTAGAGCCATTACCATAACAAAACAAAGTCCCAAGGCCATAGGAACAAAACTGTGACCAGCCACAGGTGCACAGTGCCCAATGACAACTTTGAAACACAGATCCATTGTAAGTAGGCTGTCAAGTAAAGAGTTGACATGCTTTTTCTTAGCAACTTTGATGGGACATCTGTGCCTCTGTCCTTGTACATAGCTGTAAGATTTCAAATTTATGATCTATTTACAAAAGGGCCTTTAATATAGTGTGAACTTACTCTGAGGTGAAAGTGAGATAATTGTGTGAAGGCAGTCTGAACAAAAAACAAGTAGATTTATGAAACATGTCCCAGTATATATTTTATATATCAGAACAATATAGCTAAATGAAAGGTTATCTTTTGATCACCACAGATATATGCGCCCAGTAAACAATTAACACACTGTAGTACTGTAGGGAGAATCCCCAAGAGGTAATGCATGGGAAAAAGCTCTTCACTGCAAGGAATCTGCAATGAGGACAGCTAACACATTCAGAAGGCATTGTACCTTATCGCTATGCTAGATAAGGTTAACGAGATGTGCATCTCTGGTGTCACTATTCCTTTTCACTTTGTTAAATAAGGGCTATCTCCATGAGATCTGTATCTCTGAAGGGCTGACTGCTGAAGTACTCACTGAGCTCTCACTGTGTAATTCTGCGGTCCATAGCAGAAACAATTATGCAAGTTTTAGGTCACTTGGGATCTGACTTCCCATCTTGCCTGAGCTTGTGGTTTGTAATTGGCAATTTCCTTTTTCCTCTGACTTCTTCATTTCTGACAGAGGAAGCCCGTCATACTCTGTTCCCTGCTCCAAAACTTCTCAGTTTGCTTTTTTCCCCTCTGTTTTTTCTCTATCTGGACCATAATTCCTGATATGACAGTACAGACACTTTCTCACTGCTCTCAGCACTAAGGCTAACAGATAATAATCTCCCTTTGACATTTCTTGGGGGTACAATGAGGGCAATGACCTCTCTTTCAGGGTTAGTGTGAGAATCAACTAGTCCAGCAACCTGGGAAGGTTCATATATGGATTCTTGTTTCTGTGAATATACATTGGTGTGGGAGGGTGCATTGGTTGTTTCTTGCCATTTTGGCATAGACTAAAGTCACTTGGGAAATAGGGAACCTCAACTGAGGATGTGTTTTGATTAGATTATACTGTAGTCATATCTGTGGGGGCACTTTTTTACTTTCTTGATTAATGATGCTAAGAGACATCAGAACCTGATGCTCGCCATCTCCGAAGACAACATGTGAATGTTTGGGACTCCTGACATGGTCACTTCCATTCCATGTTCCCAGCATGTAGTTTCCTGACATAGGTATAGGAGGAGGGTCTGTAATTTCACAGACACCGGGTATCTCTGCTTGATCCATTCAGCCCTTTCTCTTCTGGCTCACTTTGGTGTTGCTTATTCCTCCTCCCACAGCTTCACGCAGAGGCATCCAAAGTGGTAGGAAGTATTGGTAATGACTGAAATTAGGACAACCATTTGTTTTTGAGACAGGACAATAGATTCTCCTCATGTTTCCATCAGCAACCTGTTCTATTCACCATATATATGACTTTCTGTGAACTAGCATTATGCACAGAATGGAAAGGTCCTTAAAGCATCTGGGCTGTGTGGTGTCATGTGACATCCCATCTACTTGTACCCCTTCCATTGACCTCTAACTTAGTAATTATTAAAGTGTAAGTTTCTAGAGTTCACTTTAGACACCATGTATCGGTACCAGGACACATCTATTCCCTCCATGGGCCTACCAGAGTCATAAAAATGTATGACAGGACCAGGTAATATTTTTCACGAGGCCAGAGTCAAGTGGTATACAGATAGTGTGGACAAGTGTAGTCTTCTAAGGTCTGCTCACCTGCTAGTTGTGGTGGCACATCCTTTTTAGTCCCAGTACTTCAGAGGCTGGGAAAGTTGGGTAAGTTCAGTACCAACAAGGTCTGCATAGTGAATTTTAGGACAGCCAGGGCTCTGTAGAGATACCTTGTCAAATAAAAAGTCCAGCAGCAACAAGAAAAATAAAAACAAAGAGAAACAAAAGAAAAGGTTCTTCTCAGGTACAGGGAGAAATTGAGTATAGCCTACCCAAATAACTGGACACTCAGGTCTAGAGAATGGATTGTATAACCTAAGCCATATTGTAAGGGCAGCATCATCTAAGTATAAATCAAGACAAAGAAACTAGAAAAAACAATTTATAGGCTAAAGCCTTCCATGAGCAGAGCTACAAAATCTCCAAAAATGTCCTTCATGTGCCACATAAAGACAGTCCAGAAGAGCAAGTATTTTATAACATAATATTTATGAGATTTTGCTAGGAATTCTGAGATGTTTACACCATGAAAAACATTCACTAAATGTGAATTCTTCAGACATCATTCTGCTGTTAGCTATGAGGATGTATTGTGAAATGAAAATAACACTCATGAAAGAGTAGAACTTACCTAGTCATGTAAATCCCATTTAACATTCCAAACCATATGTTATTGATGATAATAACATGGTTACAAGTAAAATCATACATAATGGGGACAGTTTTTGAAGAAGAGTTAGCATTTGTCATTCATCAATGACAATGTACCACAGTCATTCATCATGGACACTCACAGGAAATTAGGAAAAGAGAACCCCCAGAGTCAGAATTACTACATATACCAAAACACCAAAGTTAGCATCATACTGAATGGAGGGAAAACATAACTTTTGTATTAAATCCTGAGGAAGGTAACAGATTCTCCTCTCTTCACACATTTTTGGCTTTGTACTTAAAGACTTAGCTAATACATATACAAAAGTAAAATAAAAAAGCATTTCATTAAAGGTAAAATGAGAGAGAGAGAAATAAATATCATTATCATTGTTTGAAGAGAACATGGTAATCTCTACAGGAATTTTGAATCATTGTTTGGAAAGTCATTCCAGCAAGGAGATTCTGGAATGATTAATAAGCAATAAATAAAAATGAGTAGTGGAAAATGAAATGACAAACACACACATTTTACACACCATTTCACACCCTCACACCTGTGATATTACATTACTGTTGTGAAGGTGTCTTTGATGGTAATATTTACAGTGGCCAGGAAATGTCACAGATCAGGATTTTGTGTTAAGAAAACTCCTTCAAAGTGCTGACACTAACTTGTCAGATAGTCCTTATACCACTCGTATGGTATCATTGCCTTTATATTTAAAGAGAAACCCCATGAAGAACATATGTTAAAGACTGAAATGTTGGAAAATCACGGAAAGAGCTGTCGGAAATCATAGGCAGAGTAACATTGAATTCTGTTCTTTGATTTTACACAACATTACTGTTATTGAGGTACCTTCCTTGTTTCTAGTCGAACATATAGACCCTCTTGCCATGGAGAATGTGGCAATGAAAAAAATGGAAAATGACACATGAGAGGGAGGGGAAGAAAAATGTACAGAAATGAGAACATAAGCTATACAGATGTGACAGCATATTACCTCACATTATAGATTCAGAAAAGAGTTGATTCAGTCAGTAATTGCCTGCAGTATATGGAGGGATATAAATTGATTTGCTAAGGAAAAATCTCATTAAAACACTCATATTTTCCTTTGCACCAAAAACATATTTGCTCCATTGACATACTCTCACAATTAATTTTTATTACTTAAAAAAATAACAATCCAAATTCCCACTCTCTCCCCTCCTCCTAGTCCCCTCCCTCTTCCTCCACAGACTCTCCCCCATCCCTCCAACCCTAAAGGAGTGCCATGCATCCCACCCTGTGGAAAGTCTAAGGTCCTCCCTATTACATCTAGGTTGAGCAAGGTTTATATCCAATATAATATAGGATTCCATGAAGACGGTATATGCAAATAGAGACACACCCCAGTGTCACTATCAGTGGCCCCTCAGTCTGCCCCAGCTGTCCATCCTTTTCAGAGGGGTTTGGTTGTCCCTATGCTCATTCACTCCTAGTCCAGTTGGAGTGGGTGAGCTCCCATTAGCTTAAGCAAACTGTCTCAGTGGATGACCCCCTCATGGTCTTGAATTCCTTGCTCATACTCTCACTCCTTCCACTCTTCAACTGGATCTTGGGAGCTCAGTCCAGTGCTCCAATGTGGGTCATTGCCTCTGTTCCCATCTGTTGTTGGACAAAGGTTCTATGGTGATATTTAAGATAATCATCAGCCTGATTACAGGGTAAAGTCAGTTCAGACACCCTCTCCTTTATTGCTTAGGGTCTTAGCTGGGGTCATTCCTGTGGGTTCTTAAGCATTTTTCTAGAGCCAGGTTTCTTGATAACTCCATAATGGCTCCCTCAATCAAGATATTTCTTTCTTTGCTCTCATATCTATCCTTCCTGCATCTTGACTATCCCATTCCATCAAGGTCTCCTCAATCCCCCTTCTCCACTTCCTTCTACCCCCTGCCCCTCTGCTCCCAAATTTTTGTCTGATTCTAATTTCCAGGTGAGTCTATATATGTTTTTGTATGTGTTCACCTTTATTACTTAGTTTCTCTAGGATCCTGAACCATAGGCTCATTGCCCTTTGTTTATGACTAGTATCCACTTATGAGTGAGTACATACCATATTCATTTTTTTGGGTCTGGGTTATCTCACTCAGGACAGTGTTTTCTATTCCAATCAATTTGCATGCAAAATTTAAGATGTCATTGCTTTTTACTGCTGAGTAGTACTCTAATATGTAGATATGCCACACTTTCTTTATCCATTCTTCCATTGAGGGGCATTTAGGTTGTTTCCAGGTTCTGGCTATTACAAGTAATGCTGCTATGAACATAGTTGAACAAATGCTTTCATAGTATGATTGGGTATCTCTTGGGTATATTCCCAAGAGTGGTATTGCTGAATCCTGAGGTAGAATGATTGACAATTTCCTGAGAAACTGCCACACTAATTTCCAAAGTGGTTGATCAAGTTTGCATTCCCACTGGCAATGGATGAGTGTTCCCCTTGCTCCACTACCTCTCCAGCATAAGCTATCCCTAGTGTTTTTGCCATTCTGACAGGTGTGAGATGGTATCTCAATGTTGTTTTGATTTGCATTTCCCTGATAGCTAAGGAAGAACATGTCCTTAAGTATCTTTTAGCCATTTAAAATTCTTCTGTTGAAAATTCTCTGTTTAGTTCAGTATACTACTTTTTATTTTATGTATTTATTTATTTTAAATTTACTTATATATTAAAAATTTCCACCTCCTCCCCTCCTCCCATTTTCCTCACTCTCCTTTCTCCCCATCCCTCTCCAGTCCTAAGAGAAGTCAGGGTGCTCTGCCCTGTGGGAAGACCAAGGCCCTCCCCCCTCCATCCAGGTCTAGGAAGGTGTGTATACCACTTTTTAATTGGGTTATTTCAAATTTTAATGTCTAATTTCTCGAGTTCTTTATATATTTTGGAGATCAGTCCTTTGTCAGATGTGGAATTGGTGAAGATGTTTTCCCATTTAGTAGGCTGCTGCCTTTTTGTCTTATTGACTGTGTCCTTTGCTTTACAGAAGCTTTTCAGTTTCAGGACATCCCATTTATTTATTGATGCTCTTATTGGCTGTGCTACTGGGGTTATATTTAGGAAGTGGCCTCCTGTGACCATAATTTGTGCCCATTTTTTCCTCTATCAGGTTCAGTGTGGTCAGATTTATATTGAGGTCTTTAATCCATTTGGACTTGAGCTTTGTGCATGGCAACAGATATGTGTCTATTTTCATTCTTCTACAGGTTGACATCCAGTTATGTCAGCACCATTTGTTGAAGATGTTTTCTTTTTTCCAATGTATCTTTTTTGCTTAAGTCTGTGATACCAGCAGTCAGGAGATGAAGTTAGGTGAATCAGGAGTTTAAGGTCATCTTCATTATGCAGTGAGTCTGAGGTCAGCCAGGGCTAGATAAGGACCCATCTAATAAAAGGAAAGCAATGTTTCCTATAGTGTTTGGTAGTGTGATAAAATACCTTGTATCTATGTATTTATATTCAATCAATTAAAGAACATATATTTATTATGTAGCTCCCACACTGAAAGTATATCTCATTTATTTTATTACTATCCATTCCTTTTTTTTATTTTTTTAAATTTATTTATTAAAGATTTCTGTCTCTTCCCAGCCACCGCCTCCCAATTCCCTCCCCCTCCCCTAATTAAGTCCCCCCCCCCTCAGCCCGAAAAGCAATCAGGGTTCCCTGTCCTGTGGGAAGTCCAAGGAACCCCCCACCTCCATCCAGGTCTAGTAAGTTGAGCATCCAAACTGCCTAGGCTCCCACAAAGCCAGTACGTGCAGTAGGATCAGAAACCCAGTGCCATTGTTCTTGAGTTCTCAGTAGTCCTCATTGTCCGTTATGTTCAGAGAGTCCGGTTTTATCCCAGGCTTTTCCAGACCCAGGCCAGCTGGTCTTGGTGAGTTCCCAGTAGAACATCCCCATTGTCTCAGTGTGTGGGTGCACCCCTCATGGTCCTGAGTTCCTTGCTATCCATTTCTATGGGGCCATTTTTGCCCCTACATCTTATGAATCACCATGCTTTGTAGTGTGCAATCTCTCTTTCCTAATGATTTAATGAGCAGTTCTTTTGCCTGACCTGAGAATAAAGGATGAGGCATGCCATGTGAACCAGTCAGTTCTACCTGTGTGTGGTAAGCTCAATCACACCATCCTCCTCACAGGCATCATTCTCAGTGGGAAGAGATAATACCTCTTTTTGGTAGGATGAGATCCATGTGATGAACTCTCTTCAGAGGACTACTAGCCACAGGCAGGGAATTGTCAGTCTTTTATGAATTCAGCGGTGTGAAATGTAGGGGCATGGCAGAGGCAATGTATGTTTTGCTAGAAATAAACTCCCTAGGCCATTTAGGTTATTAAGGCTTTTTAGTTTTCCAGCTTTGTCCTATATCTGTCCAGTCAGGGCCTGCCACATGTATACCAGAGTCACTAAGTTTATAGTGGGATGGACCACATAGGTTTAATCCTGCATTCCTATTTGTCCATGAGAGTTTGATAGATGAGGGTAGATCCTGTTGCTGCTCAGGAACTGGCTTATGATGGTATGGAGTGGAGACTCAGTCCTGAATTAATGCCAGTCTTGGCCCAGATCGATGCAGCTGGATTTTGAGTGTGGAATTTGTTTTGTGTGAGCTCCTTGGCATCTACAATGTATCTAGAATTTTGTTGGTTTGGGTAGTAAGTGATTTTCTGTCCTTCTCCAAGTAGTTTCACATCTTGAATATTGATATTTGATCAACTATTTTTTCATCAATTTGAAAGAAAACATTTCTGCTTTCCCCCTATATATTAAAAACACACACCAGATGAAGGTTCTATGATGATATGCAAAATATTCGTCAGTATTGCTATAGGATAGGGTCATTTCAGGTTCCTTATCCTCAGCTGCCTAAGGAACTAACTGGGGACCTTGGCTTGGGCATCTGGGAGTCACTCTAGGTTCAAGTCTCTTGCCAACTCTAAGATGGCTCCCTTAACTAAGAATTGTGCTTCCATGCTCCCCTATCCAACCTTCCTTTATCCCAATCCTCCTTTTTCCCCAAGTTCCCCCCATTCTCCCCTTCTCCCTTTACTCTCCCCATCTCCCCTTACCACCGGTGATGGATGGAGATAGAGACAGAGACCCACACTGGAGCACTGGACTGAGCTCCCAAGGTCCTAATGAGGAGCAGAAGGAGGGAGAACATGAGCAAAGAAGTTGGGACCACGAGGGGTGCACCCACCCACTGAGACAGTGGAGCTGATCTATTTGGAGCTCACCACGGCCAGCTGGACTGTGACTGAAAAAGCATGGGATAAAACTGGACTCTCTGAGCATGGCGAACAGTGAGGGCTGATGAGAAGCCAAGGACAATGGCACGGGGTTTTGAACCTACGTAATGTGCTGGCTTTGTGGGAGCCTAGCCAGTTTGGATGTTCACCTTCCTAGAAATGGATGGAGAGGGGAGGACCTAGGACTTACCACAGGGCAGGGAACCCTGACTGCTCTTTGGACTGGAGAGGGATGGGGAGAGGAGTGGGGGAAGGGGAGAAGGGTGGGAGGAGGGGGAGAAGGGTGGGAGGAGGGGGAGGGAAATGGGAGTCTGGGAGGAGGTGGAAACTTGTTTTTTTTTCTCCTTTTCTCAATAAAAAAATGGAAAGAAAAAAAATAAAAACACACATATGCAGAGAGACAGAGAAAAACAGAGAGAGATAACAGGAGAGAGAGAATGAGAGAGACAGAAATAGAAACAGAGACTTTGATGATTTTGCATTCTTAAACCAATCTTGATTCCTGCAGTAAATCCATATTGATCATGTCTATCATTACTATCCTGTGACAGAGGGTATCATCTACAAATATTTAGTTCAGGATTGTGTATCTCTCTACAGTCAGGAAAATCTTCTCCATTCAGCTGTGTGGCAGATTGAGCAGGATCATATTCTCTCCTAAGAATGCCACCAGGCCTAGGTTTGCTAGTAGAGAATTGTCGGGAACCTTATATCCTATTTCTGGATCAGCATGTGACTCAGTAACTACCTTTCCAACTGTTTTCCCTGAGGCAAAGCCCTTGTGGAAATGAATTCTCATTTGGGAAGGACCAGTAGACCATGGGACAGTGTAAGAATTTGCAAAATTAATGCAGCATGCAGACTTTTCTTTCTCACTACATTGTTGATTCTTTGGGTGGTGCTTAGTTTTGCTTTGTCAGTCACACATGCAACAGCTGTAATTTTCCCTGGAAATTCTGTTCTTTCCTGAATATTTTCCCTTAGAATCAGCATGAGGCTAATGCTTCTCAAATTTCTTATCTGGATTACTATCTACAACTTCTAATCCTGGGAACTTTTATGACTTAGTAGAGACAGATACATATGAGAAAACAACATTCATATAATTAACCATGCCTCACAGCTTTGTAAGGGAGAGTAAGGCATGCATGCACAGAAAAGTAAAAAGTCTTAGGAATACACACAGTGCTGGCTGTTGAGAGTAAGTTTCCTGGGCGCCAAGCATATAGAATCTATGGTAGAATGTGTTATACCGCAAGAGGAAATGACACAATGCAAAACGTGGGATGGGTAGATCCATCTTTACTACACATAGGAGCTTAAATTGGCAAAAGACACATGATATAGTGAGATGGGTAAAGAGTGCCTTATCAAAGTTTGCCCTTTATTTAGATTGAGACTCAGGACCTTCTTGTAAGTAGGGGAACTGCATGAAAGCATATTTTGCAAACAGGAAAGAATTGTTTGGGTTTGAATATTCTTGTCATTAAAGCCTTGTACCCATGTCTATTACGTTTTAACTTTGTAACCACAAGTCGTGGTCAGCTGACGTAAATGCTGCAAGAACAGGTTGTGTCGGCTCAGACTTAGTTAAGCCTGCAAAAATGCTGAACTCTTTGTTTATAGTAAGACTATGTATGGGGTGGAAAAGTGTAAGGGGAAGCATAAAGGGTAACAATATGGTTTTTATAATGACTATGATGAATTTCTTAAAATATGATGTATTTCTTAAAAGTCAAAATTAGGAGTCAATGTTAAAGCTGTACATGCAATCCTGGTAGAAAAAAATACTCTGTTAAAGTATAAATAAAGACAGTCCAAGTTGTTCAGGTTTATCTTTGTGCAGCCCACGTGGTGGCCAGAATTTTTCCTCATGCCAATTCCGCTTCCCTCTCTAAGGACATGAACTGGACCTGAGGCGTGACCATGATAGAGAAGGCTTTACAGAGAACTGTCCAAGAGATGAAAAGGGCAGATAAGGTGCCTTCTATCATGTTCCTGCTAAAACCTCACATTGGTCTTCCCCTGAGGACCTTGATCGTTGTTTTTCGTTTCACCTGACCATGCTAATCATTTTTGCTGTTTCAAACTCTCTCCCAATAGGAAGCGAACCCTTATAATCATCACCTACTGCAGCTCCTTAGTGACAACTGTGTCAACACTTCGTCTGACTAGACTTGCTTGAATTTTCATTTGTGATAGGATATTCATCATATTGGTGCTGGTAGAGAGAGCTCTATGCATCATAGCATTTTTACAATTCCCCAACCCAGCCTTGCTGACAAAGCCCCAAAAGAAGTTATTCTGAAAAAGCCTAGTCCAGAGCTTCTGGCCGTGGAACACAGTGAGGTCAGCTTCTTTATCTTTGTCAGAGTGAATCTCTCATAAATGATACCAGAAAGACAATGGAAGCCAGTGTCTCTCAAGAGGCCAGTGTCAATTCTTTTTGAGTCACTAGTGATGAATTAATGGATAATCTTGTTGGAAAGATGGTACAACAAGTTATTAACAAGGAAAGGGGCAGCAAGTTCATTCTTCCACTGCATCTTCCCTTTTACTTGCTTTGATGCAGGTCTCCTTACTTCTTCTGCTCTGTCCAACCTTGTTCCACTCAGTCACATTCCATCTTTATCTCTACTCAGAACAGGGCTCAAGGCAACAAAATCAGGTCATGAAATAATTAATTTATTTAGGAGATAAAGACTAGGAGCTTCAGGGGCTTACTGGACATTGACAAAACCAGAGTAATTTCTTTTGGAATTTGTTTTTTCCTTTTTGAGTTTTGGTTGTTTTGTTTGGCAGGCAGATGTTCCACTTACTGAAATCCCTGAGCATGCTGCCAAAGTTCTCTTAGTACATATCCACATTAGCCTGTTGGGTCTTGAAGACACTGTTTCCTTGGTATCTTCCATGTACTCCGGCTTTTACAATCTTTTTATCTCCTCTTCCCCAGAAGTTTCTGTCCTCAGAGGGTAGAGAATGTAGACATCACATTAAGGGCTAAGTGTTCCAAGCAGGGAGAAGTGTTTCTGATGATGGCTGAACAAAACATTGATCTGGGAGTCATTTTATTGTGATGTTTCTTTAAAACAGTAGCGTAATTACATGGACATGTCTCAGGTTCTTGGCTACTTTAACTGTGTCAAGGCTAACACTGCTAATGTTTTTTAATCCAGTTGCCATCATGCCAACCTCTGCTAAAAGACAACAACTTGGATTGTATGGATGTTCTTCTGCTCTAAATTGTGGGTGGAATGGTGAAAATTTCTTCAATAACTGTCCATAGTCCTGTTTGTGAATTACAAACCTCACAATGAACTAAGAACTAGATTTGGGAGATGTGAAAAAAGTAAGTGCACTTGCAGTTAACCAAAATGAGAATTTATGGAAAGCAATGTTGGCAACTAAGAAGAGGGCACGCTTAATGCACGGGTAGGAGACTGTCTTCTCCAAAAATTTCATCTATTGTCCTGGAGTTTTAACAGAAACACACTGGCATGACAGGATCCTGGCCATATTAATATCTGATGGTGATATGAGTTAAAGCCTCAGTTATTATTGTTGTTTATATAGAAGCTGTTTTGTATATTTATCTTTTATTTCTGTCATATCTCTGTTCCTTATGTTTGATAATTCAAAACCTCATTCTCCTACCCTGGAATGTATGAATTCTGTTGAAGCTGGATGCTGACATGTCACCCAGATGTGTGGCCTATGACAGCTGAATCAGTCTGTTGTGGTTTTGTTTTCTTTTTATGGCTTCAAGTATCAATCAACCCTTTATCAAAGAAGCCTCTCTTTATAGCCAATGTAGACCATCACAGAAAATCACAAATTCGCAAAATGCAGAGACCAATATGTCATGAAGAGTCTACCTTCACCCAATATAAATAGATCATAGCTCCTTGATCTATGGCCCAGTGCACATCACAGAAGAAATTGCAGACATAGTCCAAGATCCAGAATGTAAGGAAGCACTCGGTGAAACAGTTTCTTCTAGAAATAGCTGGAGAAATAGAACACCATTTTTCACAGAAATAAGGACAGAATAATTCAGTGTCAATGGCTATATTCTTGTAGAAAGAAGGAATTTTCATGTGGTCAATCCTTAGGCAGAGAACTAATGCAACTACTGACTACTAGAAAAAGGATAATTATTCTCTCTCAGGCATGAATCCCTTTATTGGTTTCCCAATGCAGAGGCACTAGTCAGGTAATTTTTCAAAAAGTACATTACCTACAACTTAATTATCCTATTAAAACATAGAGCAGGAAAAGTATTTATTCCAAACCTACTGAATCCTGTCACCAATGTAATATTTTGTTCTCTTGGTTTGCTTTTAGTTTTAAAAGAATGAATAGACAAGAGTGGTTTTCACCCCTAATTATAGACTTTTTTTTTTGCAGGAGACAGAGACCATTGTAGAAATCAGAGAATAACTGATATTGAAGTGGGGTGTCCAGCTCTAATCGATGCATATAAAATGCAGCTCCAGCACATAAGGATCAGGGATTATCACAGAAGAGGAGACAAAAAAGACTTTAAGCATCATAGGACCTGAAAAACTTTTGTGAGATTGTGTTTCTCTCTCTCTCTCTCTCTCTCTCTCTCTCTCTCTCTCACACACACACACACACACACACACACAACCAAAATGACAGGGAAGCTACACCCATGGTACCTCAAAAATATGGCTGACTACATAAGATCTGAACAAAGGTAATACCAGTAGACATGATACCTTGGAAGGACCAAGTTTCACATGGCACCCCCCCCACCAGATAAAGAACAAAAGACAACTAAGGAATGTTGAGATAATGAGGATCAATTTTCTTCAATGATAGCCTCTAAATTTCTCATCAAATATCAAATGGTGAACCCTGAAGTCACATACAAACAACACTAAATGGACTCTGCAGGCTGTGTTTATATACTTACGCATATAGATAAAGCAAATAAAAGAGAAACCATCAATTTGAGAGCATGAGGGAGAGGAACACTGGCATAGTTGGAGAGGGGAAAGTGGAAGAGAGTATAATCATATTTTCATTGTTCAAAAATTTCTGTTTTAGAGGTAAGATTCAAATTCAATCAAACTTTACACACATAAACTATTTTTTTTTTTTGCTTAAAGTAAGCAAGCAAAGTAATTGATCACATAGGAATGCAAAACTGAAAGAGAAAACAAATCCCTTTTCCTGACCTTAGGTGAAACATTTCTAAATAGAAGTGTATGTATTTGAGCTTTGTAATTTGATGATTTTATAAATATTCATGTTATGAATTTCACATTACAATCAACTAACATGTCTGTCATCAACATAGGTGATGTTGGAGAGTCTTCTGTTTTGTGTTGATTTCATTGGTTAATAAAGAAACTGCCTTGGCCCTTTAATAGGACAGAAAATTAGGTAGGCGGAGTAAACAAAACAGAATGTTGGGAGAAAGAAGTCGAGTCAGGCAGTCGCCATGATTCTCCCACCCAACACAGACACAGGTTAAGATCTTTCCTGGTAAGTCACACCTCGTGGTGCTACACAGATTATTAAATATGGGTTAAAGCAAGATGTGAGAGTTAGCCAATAAGAGGCTGAAACTAATGGGCCAGGCAGTGCTTAAAAGAATACAGTTTCTGTGTAATTATTTTGGCTAGCATAAGCTAGCCAGGTGGCTGGGAGCTGGGCAGGACACAGCCAGTTCCTTACAACACATAGGTTTAATTTTCTCCCCTCATTTATTTCATGCAGTAAATATGTTTAGCACACACATTGCCTTCTGATGGTTTTCAAGGGTCTGATATAGTGTTGTTGATACAGATCTGGGAAGAGAAAGGGAAGGTTGCTGGCTACAGGCAACACAGAGCTGCTATATAGAATGATGAAATTTGAAAAAAGTCATGACACAATTTCTGTTGTTCCTGAAATATTTAACAGAGATATTTATATTTCAGTGTATTTGGCTTTGGTTAGAGGTTGGTTGAACAGCAAGTCTCATGTGAAATTTTCACATGGCCCCTATACCTTGCATTCTAGATTGGATAAAAGCTGTGCAACCCTCAAGTTGTGAGTTTTATGAAGTGTGAACTGAGGCTATGGTGACCACATCCTTGACTCAAATGTTCTAACAACACCCTACTCATTTGCCAGTTTTGGTCAGCTCTTGCAAGACATTCTACAGAAAATAAAGCTCCCTGCAGCTACAAGGAAAAGATGTCCCTGTCAGCTTCTCCGAGCAGTATGTTTCCCCGAAGTTGAACATGTCTGAACACAGTCAACTAATTCATTTTTTTTATTAAAATGTCTAAGAATCGTAACTCTGACTGTCCAGTCCCATAGTGGAATCTTCAACAATTCTTAAGTTCTCTATCCTCAGCAAGGATCTCCCTCCTGATACCTATAACTCTTTTTTTCTAGAGTATATGAGGAAGCATGGGAAACCATGGTCATAGCTATTTTTGACCGTGACCATTCATTCCTAGCCAGAGTTCATATCTAGCAGACCAAGAGAAAAACCTGGTAAAGATATATGCCATATGAAAATTTGAATTTGTGTCATGGGCTCAACTCATGCCTCTGTTTTTTGTCACTAAACCTGCGAATGGGCAATATCTTTACAGAATTGTCATTTCTCATGAAATTTCACTAGATTTTTTTCTCCATTCATATTTTCCTATGTGCTGCTGTGATAAATAAACTTAACATTTAATTTATTTTGAGATGGAATTAAATAAAAGATTCTTTTGGTCAATTATGCAAGTATATTTTAAGCAAGAACTAACTGATGGGGAAAGAATTTCCCCAGACTTTTTAGCACTTCCATATAGCGGTTCATGTGTAAAGATGTAAGATGGGAAAACTGTTCTGATTTTGTCAGTATACCCTTAATCTATGCTGGTGAGTACATGCTTTCTTTCCATTTCTGTTTTGTCTTCCTCCTTCCCCTTTCCCCTTTGATTCATTACTCTGAGCTTCCTCCTCCCCACTTCTTCCAATTTTTTACTGCCTTTTTTTGTTGTTTTTTCAAGACAAGACAAGACAAGGGTTTCTCTGTAGCTTTGGAGCCTATCCTGCAACTAACTTTTGTAGACCAAGCTGGTCTCAAACTCACAGAGATCTGCCTGCCTCTGCCTCCCAAGTGCTGGGATTAAAGGCATGTGCCACCACCCCCTGGATTTTGCTACTCTTTCTAACATACCTTTTCCAGTAATCCCATATGAAATGATGAGTAGTAAATTTACAGAAATCACCCAGTTCTTCTTTAGCAGACTATAAATGCTGAGATATTCAGGCTTGTGAACTGAATATCTAGTGGATTCTAAACTTCTCCCACATCTTCATGTGATATTTTGTGCTACTCTGCCTAAATCATGTACTCCAATCCAATAAAAAGTCACCTGAAATATAAATTACTCTACCTACTGTTCCCATAGATATGCTGGAGTCATTTGGTTTCTATTTGTTTTTGATGTATTTCTATAAAAAGCTTGAAGTGCCAAGTGCAGAATGAATGGCTGTATACTTGTAGAATATTTTTTAAAACATCAGAGCCCCTTAACAGATACCTAATTATCCAACAACCCATTATAAGTGTATAGACATGTCAAGCTATGATAGACATTCACACATACCATTTTGGGTTACTCGTTTTCATGTTCTTGCTGAAGATATTCAAGAGATTCTAAGAATCCTAAGATGTATACTCAGGTACATACCAAGTAATTCCACACAATAACAATAAACTCATACAATGATGAAGTTTACTCTCTATCTGAGCTATTAAATATGGTGATCTCTAGGCCATATGAATGTTGTATTTTGCCTGCTTAGAAAACACATGCTTTTGATAGATGCTATGCTAAAGAAGAGAAAGCCGGCTATTTTTATTGTGACAAAATATTCTAGAATTTTCTGACTGGCAGTACAAGCTTACAGGAATAAATCTATTTTGTGTTGTAGCTTCTTGGTGAGATGACAAAGTTTCCCACCTGTGGAAAGATGACAGCCTCATAGGATGTGGGTAACACAAAGACCTGACCTCAGTAATATCTTCTCACTTCTATTGTCACGTAACTTTCTGACATGAAGAATTTTTTTTCTGACATTTTCTTTAGTTTCTCCTTAGTTTTAGTAGTTTTTTTTTTTGAGAATTTTGTAAAATGTATTTTAGTCATAATCACTAGCTCCCTGATCTCTCTTCCTTGTTGTTAAAAGAAAAATTCAGAGTTCCTGTCTCATGTCAGGAGCCATCTGGTATGGAACAGAAAGAAGGAACGATTTAGAAAATAATTTACTTTTCTCCGTACATATTTTTGTCTCTATCATACATTACATTGAATATATGTCTGTATAAATAATGCTTAAGTTGTCCATAATGAACAATGAATTTTTCTGAAGTAATCTTTGAAGTTTCCAGGAAGAAGATGGGGCCCCACAACAACTCCACCTGGTTGATATGATGTCATGATGCTGATAGTGCATGATGCTGCTCAATCTGGTTCCAACTTGGTTAGCTGAAATGATGGCCCTTCTTTACAACATTCTGGCCAGAACTCTAAACAAGATCCTCAGAAAAACCCTACCGAATATCCAGAGACTATGTGCAATTATACCAGACAGTAATCTTGAAACTTAACCATCATTTTACTTTTCCAGGATCCCATAGAAAGAACATCTCCCCATGACAGGTGGAAATAATTCTAGAAGATGATGTCCCATCTCCCAACAAAGTTTGTCCTCAGGGCTAGGGACATCAATTAGGGGTTGATTATAATTGATATAAGGTGGGAGGTTGGGGAGGAAATTATGTAGGCTCAAGGACCTCTTTTGAAAACAAAAAGGGAAATTGGATGGGATAATAGATAGATTAGTGTGAGCTTACTCTAACAATAATAGTGAGAAATAGAGTTAGTACTTGTGAGCTATTATTTCTAGGCAGTTTGCATTGGTATAGATTCATACATATTGATACAAATTCAAATTATATCTAATATGTTCCTATTTCTGTCTATAGTATTTGTACATCTTAGCAAAGTTATTTTGTTATATTGTATGCATGCAAGCTTCTATCACTGTTTAAGACATTTTGTATATTGAAACAATTTTAGGATATATTTGTCATATTGCACTATACATTTCTACCTTAAATCAAGATAATTATACATTGTTTACATTTTGAGGTCATTCTCATTTGTTGCATAGTTGTTTAAAGATTGTTTAATATTCTAATGTGAAGTTTTATTCTTTAAGCTATAAAGGTATTAAGAATTATAGATCAATGGTCATCCATGTTTGTCATATTTATGGTTAGACTAATTAGGCTCTTTATATACATTGGGATTGTTTTCTGCATAGATAGGTAATCTTCAAACACTTCAAAGTACTGTAGAACATGGCATTTAAATAACCGAGGGTTCTGTTGACATGAGACATGATTGTTCCTGGAAGCACAGATCCATTCCCGGGAGAATGTTGAGCAGTGAAGACAATCCACTTGGAGTTTGTTTTCTTTTTGGCAAAACTGGCCTTTGCGCAAGGAACATTGCCTTTGCCAATGCATTGACCACTGACAAAATGTACAGTGTCCAGAGAGGACAAGCAGGATACAAGAAAAAAGAATGTCAAATCTTGCCAAGACAGGGTAAGACAGTTTTGAAAAATTTACTGCCTCTGAAAATGGTTTATCAGTTACTCTACGCCTAAGCCAAAATTAATTGCTCCAATGTTGCAAATGAGACTTTGGGTGATTGCCGAGGTAGCCAGTTGTCTCTGTCACTTGTTGTACATTTTGAAAGTTGTTTGATTGTACTTCCTGCTTACCCAAGTTATATTATCTCCCTTCTCAGGTCTTCCATGGAGTTCAAGATTAGATAGTCGTAGTTACTTTCCTCTCATGACTTAGCCAAGTTATTTATAATATGAGATTTAGACTCCTTAGGATAGGATAATCATTGAAACATTTATCTCATGTTTCTTGCTTGATATTGTTTATGCTGGTTGTAATTCTAATTTTTATACTTAATATTTCTATCGTGACAAAATAATCTAGAATTTTCTGACTGGCAGTACAAGCTTATAGGAATAAATCTATTTTGTGTTGCAGCTTCATGGTGAGATGACAAAGTTTCTCACCTGTGGAAAGATGACAGTCTCATAGGATGTGGGTAACACAGAGACTTGACCTCAGTAAGTAACATCTTCTCACCTCTATTTTCATGTAACTTTCTGACATGAAGAATGTTTTTTATGATATTTTCTTTAGCTTCCCCCTCAGTTTCAGTAGGTATTTTTTTGAGAATTTTATAAAATGTATTTTAGTCATATTCACTAGTTCCCTAATCTCTCATTCTTATACCATTCTACCATTAGTACCATTACTACCCAAATTGGTTCTTCTTAATTTTTTTGTTTTTTTGAATTCTATTTTCTTTCTTTAAATAATTAATATTTTAAAAATCAACATTTTCTCATTTTACATACCAATCCCAAGGTTCCAGTGTCTGTCTCCTCCAGCGGCAACTACATGGCATCTCTCTGACTCCACCTTCTTTCTCCCAGCATTCAGTTTAGTTTTCCTCACCTACCTCAGTTCTGCCCTGCGGCAGGCCAAAGTAGCTTTATTCATTAACCAATAAAAGCAACACGTATATAGAATGACATCCCATATCACTGATACCTTCTTCAATTTCTTTCTTTAAAGACTTAACCTTCTTGCCATACAGGTCTTTTACTACTTTGGTTAGTGTTACCCCGAGATATTCATGTTATTTGTGGCTGAAAAGGGTGATGTTTCTCTAATTTCTTTCTCTACCTGTTTATAATTTGTATATAGGAGGGTTACTGAATTTTTTGAGTTGATCTTGTATTCTGCCATATTACTGAAGCTTTTTTTTTTATCATGTGTAAGACTTTCCTCATAGAATTTTTGGGGTCAGTTATGTATACTGTCATATCATCTACAAATAAAAGTTTGACTTTTTCCTTTCCAATTTGTATCGCTTTGATCTCTCTTTGTTGTCTTCTTGCTCTATATAAAACTTTGAGTACTGTGTTGAATAGATATGGAGAGAGTGGCCAGCCTTATTTCTTATTTTTGTGGGATCTCTTTTAGCTTCTGTCCATTTAATTTGATGTTGGCTGACGGCTTAATGTATATTGCTTATATTATGCTTAGATATGTTCCTTTTATTCCTGAACTCTCCAAAGTCTTTATCATGAAGTGGTGATAAATTTTATCAAAATCTTTTTCAGAAATACATGACCCATTCTCCTTCCTCATGCAGTAGGTAGACTGGATGTTAAATTTTAAGGGTCATCATGATTTTTCTGCTTGCCCCTCTGTATTGGGGGTTGAGAGAAAATAACCAAGAAGTTACAGTGGTTGAGAGGATGTTGTATATGTCTGTATCTTTCTCTGGTATAATACAGAACTTTTATAGGGAGTAAAACACCCATATTCAACTCAGCCTCTGCACAGGTACTAATAAGTTACACATTTCTCTTTTCAGAAATAGCAGATATCTCTTAGAAACACAGGTCCAGGCTTTATACATTCTTTTCACATATGCAAATTTGATAGTTAGCCCACAAGTGGAGAGTCAGGAACACCTTGGTTCATTTTAAGGTCAGATTCATCTTCCTGATTTCTTAGATATTGGGATCCAGCATGAATTGATTATTTCTAGAAATGGTATTAACGAGACCTCAGGATCCATTTCTCTGTGTTGAGAGGGTTTCATGAAGAATCCCAAGGTCTAGTTCATCTGTTTGCATAAGCTTCCAAGCAAGGTAACTGTCAGAATTCCAGGATATTCAGGTTTTTGCTAGATCCCAGTTGAGATGATATAAGGTGCTCCTCCACAAATACAGTTAAAGCATGAATCATCCTCACATTGATGATGTCATGACAGAACTGGAAAAAAATAGATTTTCTTGTGTCAGGGAGGATAATTGTGGGAGAGTACAGGGTCTTTCTCTTATACAGAACTGATTAAACACTTGAATGTAAGTGGAGCCTACCTAGAGAGCTAGAATCTCAGATCCTAAAAATGAGTCATTTAACCTTAATGAAGGCTTTATCTCTGATACAGGCATTGTAATAGAATAAGTGTGAACTAATACAAGTCTTAGGCCAAGATATAAAGTCTTCCACAATTTTAATTTATTTGTCATACAACCACACATATTATGATGGTCCCTCAAGACCACATTACATGTGACTTTGAGTAAGAACAGTTCGGGATGTTTGCACAGTAAAACTGTTGCCTAAATATTCATTTATCATAAGGGATCATACTGTTAGTGATGCAAATTTGATCTAATATTATATCGAAAGTTTCATATACTCCAAACAAATCAGATTTATCCATTCATCACAGCGTCAATGTAAAATTTAAGACATGTATGTGAAAGGTATGCATGTAGATGAAGAAACAGCAGTGTCAGGATTCCACACCATTCATCATGGACAGTCACAGTAAATTAGTAATAGAGAACAACAGTAGTCAGAATAAGAGTATGTGCAAGGAAAAGTGAAATTAATTTCACATTTAATAATGAGGAGCCAGAAATTTCCCATTAAAATAGAAACAACATAAATGTTATACCTCTATCCATGAATTTTTGTCATAATACTTGAAGGGCTAGCTTATATAGTAAGATCAGTAAATACAAGGTTCATATATTGAAAGTACAAGTACCCTTTCTCTTTGCATATGTCATGCTTGTTATATGTAGAATTGTGAAATAGTTTCCATATATAACTACATGATCCCAGTCTATTATTATAGCATTCAGTTATTAAAGTTATTAAAACACTGTAGAAGATTGAATAAAATGCTTGTGAAGTTTTTGTGCAAACCAGTAATCAACAGGGGAAATTGACATTCAATGTATATATGTTTCTTGTCTGACTCCAAAACCTCTCACAGGCTATATTACACTGACATTAAGAGGGAGAGATGAATAAAATATAGCAGTAACCAGGAAATATCCAAAGCAACATCTTTGAAGACAATAATATTTTCAAAACCAGGTCCACAGATAGTTCAGTATATTATCCAGAAGACTTTCCATTTCAGGAGAAACCCACAAAGAGCATTTGATGGAGATTAGAGAGTCTGAGTGACCAAGAGTGAAATTTGAGACAGCATTTGCACTCAGCTATTTTGCAATCTAAAATCTAATTTTTGCTGATCCATATTATTGTTTGAATCAAATTTTCTGTTTTTAGTATTAAAAAAGACATAGGCTTATAATACAGAAGGGCAATATGGTGATTGAAAATAAATGAAGTCAGGTATGATGCCGTATACTTTTACTATCAGCACTTGGCAGACAAAAATCTGAGTTTGATTCTACCCTTGTGTGATGGCTATTCTTAGTTGTTATCTTGCAAAGGACTAACTTTAAAAACATTTTTTTCTTCTTGGTTGAGCATATTAGAAATTAGTTATCAATAAGCAAAAATAAATGAATGACCCAGGACCAATATACTTGAAATAGCATATACGCTTGACAATTTTTTTTTTTTAAAAAAACTCAAATCTTGAAGCCTCTAAGACAATCTCTCTGTTCCAGGGACAGAAAAAGATGAAAAAACCATCCCTACCACAAGCTAAGTTCCCTCTAGCAGCAAAGCCTATGGCAGGAGAGGGGAAGAAAGGAAGAGCAGGCTCCACAATCCCAAACAAGGGCAAGTGAGAGAGAGAGCTCAGCCAGCAAACGAGCTTCCCGCCAAGTCTGATGATCTAAGTTCAGTCAACGGGACTCACAGGGCAAAAGGCAAAAACCCAGTCCCTCATGTTGTCCTCTGACCTCCACACACGCACCATGGAGTGTCTACATACCCGCTAGCAAGAACCAACCCGAGAGAATTTGAAACAAAATCCCAAACGCAATACCAGCTAGTTTATTCCTAAGATTCGCTGGACACTATAAATCCTGGTGGAGATGTACCAAGGAATCCAACAATGGCTCCACATTAAAGAATCCAGTGCGATGAAGCAACTAGGAGTGAAAACAGATCAAGAAAAACCGCTTGACGATCTAAGCTGATACAAAGCAAATGCCTGATAAAGGCAAGCATCCATTACTGATGAGCGGGACGTTTTTGGAAAGTGGGAATAGAGAGAAGTTTCTCCCTCCACTATGAGACAGCAAACACAATCCTCTGAGAGATATTCTGGTGGGGTGGTTACATGTTCTCCTAAAATTCCATTTGCCCCCAGGGAAAAGACAGATTTCCATGCTTTAAAAAGTTCTTAAAAGACCAAAGGAAAGGGGCAATGAGGAGCTGTTCCCAATTAGATGGGGCCTGAAGAGTGACAGCCAAATGCAATGTGTGACTTTTTATCTTTCTTGTGGGGCAAGAGATGGAACCCAGGGTTTCACACATGTTCAACAATGTTCTATTCCTGAGCCAACTCCCAACTTCCACTGTGTGGTTTTTGGTTGGTTCCTGAATCAAGAAAAAAAAAAGGCCCAGAGTACAGGATCTTATGGAAGAACAGATGGCAAAATCTGAATATCTGTCACATAATTGATGACAGTGTCATCAATGCTAATTTTCCTGGGTTTCGTTGTATCCTAAATGACCTCATTCTTAAGCTGCAGTAACTGAAATGCATAGGATGAAATAGCATGAGGTCTGTAAATTATTTGTAGCACGATTAGTAAAAACCCAGAGATAGATATCGGGGTTCAACGTTCAACCTGAAGGTCAGAAAAAGCAAAGTAGCCAGCACTGGCTGCTACCTCAGACCGAAATGGTGATTCTGCCTCGAGGGGTCCTCAGAATGAAACTGTGTCTGAGAGCTGTCCCCTCCCATCTTATATTCCTCTCTAGTGCTGGGATTAAAGGTGTGCACCACTGATGAAGGACAGTCATCTTTCTATCTGTTGCTTCATTGGTTAAATAAAGAAACTGCCTTGGCCCTTTAACAGGGCATAAAATTAGGTAGGCGGAGTAAACAGAACAGAATGCTGGGAGAAAGAAGCTGAGTCAAGGAGTCGCCATGATTCTCCTACCAGACACAGACGCAGGTTAAGATCTTCCCTGGTAAGACACCTCATGTTGTTACAGGGATATTAGAAATGGGTTAGATCGATATGTAAGAGCTAGCCAGTAAGAGGCTGAAACTAATGGGCCAGGCAGTGTTTAAAAGAATACAGTTTCCGTGTAATTATTTCGGGTATAAAGCTAGCCGTGCGGGCGGCTGGGTGCCAGGAACATAGCCCGCTGCCCTTATTACAACACACCACTACTGCCCATTCTCTATGTCTAACTAGTGTGGCTGTTGGGATTAAAGGTGTGTTTCATCACTGCCTGGTTTGTATGGCCTAGTGTGGCTGCTTTGCACTGACCTTCAGGCAAGCTTTATTTATTAAAACTCAAATAACATACCACTATAACTATTCTACAGTGGCTTAGAAATAGTGATAAAGAATAAAGTGACCAAACGTAAACAACTGTTGACGAAAGGCAAAAGGCTTATAGGTGTTCATTCATTCTGTATCTTTTCTGAGCTTTGGATCACTGCTTAGCTCTAACTTCTAATGGGCTAACTCTTACATTTTAATTTAACCTATTTCTATTAATCTGTATATCACCATGAGGTCATGGCCTACCAGCAGTTTCAGCATGTCTATCTCTGGCGGTGGATTCATTGCATTCCCTGACTCTGCCCTTTTTTTCCCCAGCATTTAATCCAGTCCTCCCCACCTACCTTAGTTCTGCCTATCAACAGGCCAAGGCAGTTTCTTTATTTATTAATGATAATCACAGCACACAGAGGGGACTCCTACATTGCCTCACCTTTTCTGTCTAAATAAAAAAGAAGCTTTTAACTTTAATATAGTAAAAATTACATATAACAAAAAGGTATTAAGCAAGAATTACAATTACAATATTCATATTTGCTTTGTCTTTTTTTTTTTTTTGGTTTTTCGAGACAGGATTTCTCTGTGGTTTTGGAGCCTGTCCTAGAACTAGCTCTTGTAGACCAGGCTGGTCTCGAACTCACAGAGATCCGCCTGCCTCTGCCTCCCAAGTGCTGGGATTAAAGGCGTGCGCCACCACCGCCCGGCTGCTTTGTCTTTTATTATAACCAAGATAAACTATAACTATAGCTATCTATCTATTCTTCAACTCCATCAAAGATGCCAGAAGGATATACTATTACCTAAGTAAACAGGCAGTGCGTTGTATGCTACTTCCAAAACTCTAAAATTGACAGAGACATCTTGCTGTCTGGACAGTTACCCAAAGTTCTTCTGTACCATTGGGGCATCCATCTTCATCCTACATGCCCATAGTTTCCAGCAAACTTTTCCATGAAGCGGAAAATTTTAAAGACCATTCAGTCACTTTCTTCTGTATCCTGCAGAATGTCTCGCAGACTCTTTCATGAAACAGGAACCCCAAAGGATCATCTCATCTTTAGGCAAGTTCAGCAGTCATTTCTCTGTGGGTGCTACATGTCCAGTGAAGCATTCCAGGCAAGATCAGTTTCTTGCCCAAATGGCTAACCAACTCCATAAGGAGCCTCTTCAATGCCCATCATCCTTTTCAAGTAGCTTGGTGTTGCCAGGAGCAACACTGTGTCCCATTTAGAGGTCTTTTTTTTTTTTTTTTTTGGTTTTTTGAGACAGGGTTTCTCTGTGGCTTAGGAGCCTGTCCTGGAACTAGCTCTGTTTTTTTTTTATCCAGATTTGGCTTTATTACATATCTATAATTGTTTTCTGAACGGAAACTCTTCTTAAAAGGCTAAGCCCTTCTTAAAACTTAAGCTGAGGCATTACTAGGTCAAATATGGCACTGTGTGCTTGTGTTGCCCAGTCTAAAACTTAAGCTGCACCATTAGTATGGTATATACAGTGCTACCTGCTCACTCAGTACAATCCAACATGGTGGAGCTGCTTGCGCCTCTGAGCCATGCACACCACTCCAGTTCCATGCACAAAGCCAGTCCACGTTGCCATCAAGTGAGCTGCAGCAGTCTGCTCACAAACCCCACCAAATGTTCTGTAGCCTGACCTGCCTGAAAGAGCTAGAGGTCACACTGGTAGGATGGCCAAAAAAGCCAGAATTTCAAAATGACATGGCTTTTTTTGTGCCATGGCTGAATCAAAAAAACCTCTCTCAAAGGAGTTGTGGCAAGCTGCCAGAAAACAGCAAGAAGCTGTGTTAAACTCTGTACTTTTTTTTGGTCTAGAATTCCATTTCAAGCCCTCTCAGGTTTTACATAGATTTAGTTGGCCATGTGGTTGCCAATTTGTTGGAGGAGAGTCCAATTTTTGTCCTGGCTGCCCGGAACCAAAATAATCACACAGAAACTGTATTAGTTAAACCACTGCTTGTCCCATTAGCTCTAACTTCTTATTGTCTAACTCTTACATCTTAATTTAACCCATTTTTATTAATCTGTATATCACCACAATGTTGTGGCCTACGAGCACAGTTTCAACATTGCAGCAGATTCATGACATCCTCTGACTGGGTAGGCAGGCCTTTAATATCTGACATATGGCTGATTTGTACTTCAGTTATACTTTTACAAGTGTGAAGCCTAAGCACATTCTCTTCTCTAATAGGCAATTGGAATTATTATTTTGTAGAAAAAAAGAGGTGATATTTTCCAAACTTACAGTAACATTTAGCTTACTTGTGAAGGAAGAGCTTTAGATCTTTTGTACAGCTTGTAACATTATTTTTCATTATTCCCCACTCTGCAATATCTAATATCTCAGTTATTCATGATTATATTTTAAAGTCTCATTTACTGAACTGATTTTATGGAATAACAGTTCAATTATTTTTTTGAGATTTTCATGTAATATATTTTGATCAGATTAGCCCCTCTGTGGTGATCTGAAATAAAATGGCCTCCAAAGTGAGTGTCACTATTATGAAGTGTGACCTGTTGGAGAGAGTGTCACTGTGAGGGGGGCTTTGAGGTCTTTTCTTCAAGCTTTTATCAGTGTGATGGTCACTTGACTTCCTGCTGCTTTCTGGTCAAGACATAGCACTCTCATCTTCAGCACCATATCTGCCTATATTATACCATGCTCCCAATTATGAGGATAATGGACTAAACCTATGAAACTTTAGTGAAGATGCCTCAACTAATGTTTCCTTTATAAGAGTTGTCATGGACATAATGTGTCTTTACAGAAATAGTAACCCAAACTAAGACAGAAGTTAGAGTCAGGAAGTGGGGTATTGGTGTGATAGGCCTGACCATGTTTTTTTTTTTTTTTGAGTATTATGGACTTTGATATTTTGGGTTAGAAAAGCAGTGGAATACTTTATGAGCTGTTTAATGGGGCATACTAGCAGGAACATGGAAGATAATGGTGTTGAGTGTGGTTAGAATTATGGGTACCCGGATCAAGAGGTTTCAGATGAGAAGAATGTCAGTATGTGGCTTGGAAACTGGTCTCATGATATTTTGCTGAAGAACATAGATGCATTTTGCTCCTAAACAGAGAGCCTGCCTAAGGTTAAAGTGAAGAGCTTTGGATTAATTCGGTTGTCAGAGGAAATCTCAAAGCAGCCTAGTATAGGCTCTGTTGTGTGGTTATTAATGATAATTACAATGATGATTTATAATGAAAAGGAGAAAGTTAAGAAGAGTAAATTATAAAATATAAAATTTGAGGAGAAAAGGAGCATTAGGAATTATAATGGAACTAAGCCTTGTATTCAAGAAAATGAGCACATTAAGAAATGTAATAAAGAGAGTGGTGACATTAGTGCAAGATTCCACCTAGCTAAGTTTCCAGTTTGTGAAAAGAAAATTTTAAAAAAAGGATGTGGTGGTGCTTGCCTTTAATACCATAACTCCAGAGGCAGGCAGAGACTGGCAGATTTCAAAATTTGATACCATCCTGCTCTATAAATCCAGTTTCAAGATAGCCAATCTCAGACAATAATGGCAGCAATTGAAAACAGTAAGCTAGTGAATGTGTAATTAAACAAGGGAACCATATTTCAGCCCCAGAAAGTATCAGAACTTGGCAGCTTTAGCTGTGTGGTTCTGGATGTGGAGTTAAAGATAGAAGTAAAGGGTTATGGAATTTGCCTCTGCTACTAAGGAATGTTGTAGATGACAGACATGTATCAATTGTGTCTCTGAATGGAGGCCTGGAGAGTTCATTGCTTTAAGCTGTGATGTAAAATAGTGAATTGTTTTGGAAACCCCAAGATGCTGGAGATACCAGAGTCATGGGATTCCTGCTAAGGAGAGCTGCTAACAGGACATCAAAACAGCACAAGAGAAAGAAGTATGTTGCAGTTAACAAAGCTGAAAGGAGTTAGAGATCTGAAGAGCATTTTGACATAGACATGGGGATGTAGAGTTTTGAGTTGTAGAACTGGTTTTCAGTCTTGCTTTGGTTCAGTATTTCCTTACTATACTCTCTTCCCTATATTTGGAATGGTAATGTATATCCTGTGCCATTGTATGTAAGTACTATGTGATCTACTCTTTGATAGTGACTTTATGAGCAACTACAGTTAACAGATCACAGGAATCTCAGAAAAGATCTTGAACTTCAGACTTTTAATTAAATTTGAGACTGTTATAGACTATGCGACATTTAAAGTTAGACTGAATGAATTTGTGCATTATGATATGGCTAGGATCCTTTGGGGGCCAGGAAGTAGAATGTGGTGTTTTGAAAAAATGGCCCCAAAGGGATTGGCACTCTTAGGAGGGTCTGTTGAAATAAGTATGGTCTTGTTGGAGAAAGTGTCACTATGGAGGAGGGGTTTGAGGTCTTATATATGCTCAAGTCACACCCAGTGTTTTAGACAACTTCTCGCTGCCTGCACAAGACATAGAACTCTAACGTACCTCTTCAGCAGCATGTCTGCCTTCATACTGCTTTGTTTCACCATGTCAATGGACTGAAACTCTGAACTGTAAGATACGCAATTGAATATTTTCCTTTATAAGAGTAACCTTGGTCATGGTATCTCTTTACAACAATAGAAACCCTAGACACTATGAAAGGAGAAAGGTAAATACCAAGACAACAAAACCTCTGATCTACATTGGTGTGTTGCCTGCAAGATAGTATAATTCAGTAGTAGAAATAATCTTGTAATGTAACCAACCAATATCTGGTTGGATATAAGGCTGACTCCATGAGATGGAATCAATCCCCAACACTTCTCTGGTCATCAACAATCTGAGACTAGATACAACAAGGCCAAGGAGTAAACCAAATACTGATGTTATGCTAAAGGAATGTAGCTAAAATGACTCCTAATGACATTGTGGCATACTCATAGATCAATGTCTTTTTCAGTCATCAGAAGAGAAGCTTCCTGCTGTAGTATGTGGGAAATTATACAGAAACCTACAATAGGACAATTTGCAGAGAAACCTTGGAAAACTCACTTATAAATGAGGTGTGCCCATAAAATCTCTCCTTTCAGGGTTCAGGAAAGAGGAGGCAGAATGTTTGTAAGAGCAAGAAGTTATCAAAGACACCAAAGAAACAAAATTTAAGATTAGTAGGACAGAAAGTTCACTGGAACACCCTGAACAAACCACCCACCCAAATACATTGGCTATCAGTCAAATGTGGTATCTTGGATCTTGGTTCCCTGCCTGTCCGGCCTCATCCTCTAAAAAGATGGAGAACAATTTATAAAGGCATACAGCATTGACTTTGACTCTACATGTACATGTGTACAAACATGTACAAATGCAAACACATGTACAACACATCATAGTGAAGATACTAGAAGAAGGAAATGTGAACACATTAATCAGCAGTATGACTGGGGATATGGGAACCCAAGCAATGTAGAAATTCAATAGAATACACAAGAAAATTCAGATGATATTACTCACAGAATTAGAAATTTCTCAATTGGATATTTTGACTGATACCTCTCATCCCAACATTTTGAAGGACATGGCTTTGAGGAGGTCAGTTTGTTTTAAGAAGTTCCAGGTCAGTCAGTGATATACAATGAAACTCAAAAGACACAAATAAAGATAAAAACCTAACAAGAACATTTAAAAAGTGAACAAAATATCCTCAATACTGAAACTAAATGACTCTTTTGGTGCCCTCAGTACACCCTGCTTCAAACATGAGATTCACACAAACGCAACCATCATTGTCATTGGCACAAGTATAAGCACACAGAACAGATGGGTAGAAAAAGACTCAGAGATGGGCAATGTGGCATAGTTTTTAAGGTAGGCATCTAGGGGTTGAAGCAGGATGATTAGAAGTTCAAGTTTAGAATCAATTCAATATCAAGTTTAGCCCAGCTTGGACTACATCATGTCTGACTTATATTCAACATTGAAAAGAAGAAACTGAGAACACAGAAACAAGTGTACCAAAGATGGAACTCAGGATTCTTAATGTCAGATGAGTGCTTTATTAATGAACTACATTTCCAGCCCTTCTTTAACCTTTTATTTTGAGACAGGATCTCAATGAATGGCCTTGAAATCACTCTACAGTGAAGGTGGATTTATTCCTTTCTTTCCTCCTGCCTAGGCCTCCAAGGTAGCTGGAATCTCAGGAATGTGCCACCAGGCCAAGCAATTTTTAGGTTTTAAGCTACGTATTGTCTTTGAAATCAAAATATAAAAAAAGCAAAATTAAAGCCAAACAAACCACCATTATGCTGCTTATGTCCTTTAAAAAATATTTCTGAAACTTATTTATGATTTTTTTCAAGACAGGGTTTCATTGTGTAGCATTGACTATCTTGAGATTCGCTCTGAAGACCAGACTAGACTTTAATCATAGAGATCTCTCTGATGCTGCCTTATGACTGCTGGAGATTAAAACTGTATTATCACTGTCTGGCTTTCTTTTGGAATTTTTAAATAAAGCTTTTAATGGACTACATGTAGATTGATATGAAAGAGCTTTCTTTTTAATATTTCTACTTTCTTTTTCTTTCTTTCTTTTTTTAAATTTATTTATTTATTAAAGATTTCTGTCTCTTCCCCGCCACTGCCTCCCATTTCGCTCCCCTTCCCCCAATCAAGTCCCCCTCCCTCGTCAGCCCAAAGAGCAATCAGGGTTCCCTGCCCTGTGGGAAGTCCAAGGACCACCCACCTCCATCCAGGTCTAGTAAGGTAAGCATCCAAACTGCCTAGGCTCCCACAAAGCCAGTACGTGCAGTAGGATCAAAAACCCATTGCCATTGTTCTTGAGTTCTCAGTAGTCCTCATTGTCTGCTATGTTCAGCAAGTCCGGTTTTATCCCAGGCTTTTTCAGACCCAGGCCAGCTGGCCTTGGTGAGTTCCCAATAGAACATCCCCAAAGTCTCAGTGTGTGGGTGCACCCCTCGAGGTCCTGAGTTCCTTGCTCGTGCTCTCTCTCCTTCTGCTCCTGATTTGGACCTTGAGATCTCAGTCCGGTGCTCCAATGTGGGTCTCTGTCTCTGTCTCCTTTCATCGCCTGATGAAGGTTAATATTCAGGAGGATGCCTATATGTTTTTCTTTGGGTTTTCCTTCTTATTTAGCTTCTCTAGGATCACGAATTATAGGCTCAATGTCCTTTATTTATGGCTAGAAACCAAATATGAGTGAGTACATCCCATGCTCCTCTTTTTGGGTCTGACTTACCTCACTCAGGATAGTGTTTTCTATTTCCATCCATTTCCATGCAAAATTCAAGAAGTCATTGTTTTTTACTGCTGAGTAGTACTCTAATATGTATATATTCCATATTTTCTTCATCAATTCTTCCATTGAAGGGCATCTAGGTTGTTTCCAGATTCGGGCTATTACAAATAATGCTGCTATGAACATAGTTGAGCATAACTTTTGTTGTATGATAGGGCATCTCTTGGTTTTGATTCTACTGCATGGACGGGCTTTGTGGGAGCCTAGTCTGTTTGGATGCTCCCCTTCCTGGACCTAGGGGAAACAGGGAGGACTTTGAACTTCCTAAAGGGTAGGGAACCCTGACTGCCACTTAGACTGGAAAGGGAGGTGGAAGGGGAGTGGGGGGGGAGGGAAGTGGAAGGATGGAAGGAGGTGGAAATTTTTAATAAAAAATAAATAAATTAAAAAAAGAAACACACTAGGTATCCCAGGCTGGCCACAAAACAAAGTCAATCCTTTAGTCTCAGCCTCCCATTGTTTGGAATTATGGGTCTGTGAAACCGTGGCTGTAAATTTTCTCATTTCATGGCCTTGTTGAGTAATGTTATTAAATTAGCACTCAATTAAAAAACATTCCTTCTATTTTATTTCTCATTTCACCTGATATTGAAAAATCTCCTGTTTTATTTCCAAAAATGTGAAATGTTACTTAAAAGTGAAATCAGGTTCCCAAAATTTTCCAGAATCCCCTTGCAGTCACTGTTACACAACCTGGCAGTCAGAGGGTCATTACTCCTTGTTCTTGAAAACAGGACTTGGTCCAGTGCCTTCCAGAGTAGCATATACCACAGACTCCTTAGGGTTCTCCCCTGCCTAGAAATGATGAGAAGAAACTATCCCTAGTCTGAGTGTCCTCCCGCACATCTGGACATAGATCACATCTTGCGGGCCTTCATATTTTGCAACCTGGAGTGGGAGAGAATGTGAAAAAGGTATATACTTGATAATGGGGGACCCATAGGGCCCAGGGGATACAGGACCAACCTGACTGTCCGTCTCTCTGCCCTCTTCTACTTGTCCAACTTTTGTTTCCAGGGATTCTCTTGACATAACCGAGGGTAGGAAGCTCCTGCCCTCCTTAGCTTGGAGGGTTTCACCTGGGCATATATCTCTCCCTGCGGTTGTTCCTCAGCTGGTCTCTGTAGCATGGAAACAGTAAGGTAAAGATAATATCTCCCTGTTCCCCTAGGGATTTCCTCTGGCCCGTTGTTCACAGCATGGCCGGAGTGACTTGTTTAGATTATAATATCCCTGCTTGGTTCTTCCAAGCTTCCTTCCCACATTTCTGGACTCTTATGATGAAACTCTTAACACTTCCTCTCTTAGTCTCAATCCCACAGTCCATAAGAAAACACGTATCTGGGGACTGGAGAGCTGCTCTGTGGTTAAGACCATGGCTGCTATTGCAGATAACCAAGATTTGGTTTCTAGAACCTTCAAGGGGGCTACAATCATCTGTAATTCTAATTCTAGGGTATATGACCCCTTCTTTTTGCCTCTGTGGGCACTAGTAAGGCATGTGGTACACAGACATACTTGCAAAATACCCCTACACATAAAATGAACTACAAAACAAAACTCCACATTTCTGCCAAAGTTACTTTGGTCCTGCTGTACCCCATGCCTGTAGTTGCCAGCCCTGTAGATGTCTCTGTGGACATCTTGATCTAGATTTTCCCCTCAGAAGACACCTTTTAGTGTTTTCATGCTGGCCCTCTCTGTTGCCACATACTCTACCCACTGGATCTGTTTTGGGTTTTTTGCATTTTGCACTGCCTGCTCTCTGCATCAATTACTGTGGTGTCTCAAGATGGTTAGAGAGTTTGCTGTTTGCAGGGAGCCTGGTCAGGATGGTGTTTCTTTTGACAGCTGTTTGAGTGAGTAGAGGTATTGGTAGTATTGGGACTCACTTAGTCATGTGTCTTTATGAGATTCCAAGTGTGTGTTAACAGAAGACGGATATCAAAAAGCCTGTAAGGGACCTGGAGGGAGGAGACACAGGGGCCCAGGAAAACCAGGGAACAGTGATGCCAGAACACACAGTAATGTAGGATTTTCCTCTGTATGCTGTGATTACCATTAATAAATAAAGAAACTGTTTTGGACCTATATCAGGGCAGAACTTAGTTAGGCAGGGAAGATGGAACTGAATGCTGTGGGAAAGAAGGATGGAGTTAGAGAGAAGCCATGAAGCCGCTGGAGATAGATGCTTTGAACTTTACCCGGTAAGCCACAGCCACATGACAATATACAGATTAAAAGAAATGGGTTAAATTAATATAAGAGTTAGCCATAAGAAACTAGAGCTAATGGGCCAAACAGTGGTTTAATTAATACAGTTTCTATGTGATTATTTTGGGTCTGAGCTATCTGGGTGGCTGTGAACTAACAAGCAACCTTCTCCAACACGATACACAGAAGGCAAATGGTACTTGCAGAAGGGAGGAAAGAGTCAGCTGTGGATGTAGTTTAGGGTTGGGAGGGGGTAAAAAATGAAGCCTCCCTGATCCATACTGGGTCCTAAGTTCTTAGCAATGCAGATGGGAACAGGAACCTTACCCAACTGTCCAGGTCCACATCATCCTCAGACTGCATGTCCTCCATTGAAACATCTGTCATCATACAACAAACAGAATGTAACCTGATCAGAGATTGTCTAGGGATGACTCAGACCTGGTGTAGAAGGGCCTTCTTTCTATGTGTTGCTTTCATTGGTTGAATAAAGAAAACTGCCTTGGCCTTTCGATAGGGCAGCCCTTAGCTGGGCATGGTAGACAGAACAGAATTCTGGGAGAAAGAGGGCAGTGTGGTAGATGCCATGGCTCTCCTCTCTGAGACAGATGCTGGTTAGACTCATGCTGGTAAGCCACAGTCAAGTGGTGATACAGATTATTAGAAATGGGTTGAATCAAGATGTGAGAGTTATCCAATAAGAGGCTAGACCTAATGGGCCAGGCAGTGTTTAATTAGTACAATTTCCTTGTGGTTATTTCAGGGGTTAAGCTAGCCGGGCAGTAGGAAGTGGCCCGCTGCTCCTTTTACAACACAGACCCCTAGGTTCCTGCCTTGCACCAGGTGTGGACAGAGAACCAGGTAGTGTTTTGATATCCCAAGGTTTATATTATGACGTTTAGATCCTAACAGCAAAGACCTCATGACCTCTCCATCACTTCTATAATCCTGAGACCTCAGACATCTCCCTCCCCACGACCCTCTTTCTCTCACGAAATCTTTCTTCATTGGTTGCAGAAACTAAGTTGGCTCTGGAGAGACAATGAGATGTCAGTTGACAGGGACAGGTATCAAGAAGGTGGGAGTCCAGGTCCCCGATCATGGATTTCCTCTTCTGTGGGCCTATGTCCCTGGTTACTAGCTCTGCAGTTGCTGCAGCAAGTTGCAATTCTGTCTCTTTTGAGGCTGTGAGAGAAAGAAGAATTCAGCTGGGAGAGGAAGCCTCTTCCCAGGCATTTGCAAGGAAGGAATGATGGGATCTTTGCAATGCATGGATAAGTGGGAAAATATCCCAGGAAATGGAAAAGAACACAGAACACCCAACATTGCACAGAATCTGAGACCATATGTTTTTAAAACTGAGATCTGCAAGTGTTTCTAAGCTACCCTGCCCAAGGTTGAGGTTTCCCTGAAGTTGGTAGTCTGATCTACTTGGATGGTCCACCAACACCTGAGACCCAGGTCACCAACATCATACTTACCATACATTTTGAATATGCCTTGATGATTTCTTAGGAGCAGGATAAAGATGAGGATGAAGAGGAACAGGAGGCAAACCAGGGAGATCCCAGTAAGAATCTTCAGGTACATTTCCAGTACTGAGGCACAAATGACATGAGTTGGAACCGTTACTGCATACCTGACACCTACTGTGTACCAGGATCATACAGGGTCTTTGTACTCATTATCTTCCCTCCTCACAAACATGGAAGATGTGATTGTCCCTTTCCTATCCAGAGAGTTCATCTGTCTCAGATAAACTATCTATAAGTGGCAGGACTAGGAGTTGAGCCCAGGGACTCTGACTTTCAACCCTTTTCTCTCCACCAAAGTTGAGGCCCATGAGCTGGAGGGAATGATCCTGAATTCCCTTCCATGAACCAATGCCCCACCCTTGTCCATGTCACCATTACTGCAGAATCAGATTCTAGAGGTTTCCACTTTCAGGAGAGGTCACAGCTAAGGCCAGCTCAGAAAGGAAGTTTATCATGTGGGCCAGACTTCACCCCTTTATACTCAGAGAAACAGCAGCCAGACCAGCAATGGAAGTGCTTGTTCAAGTCAGCACCTCCAAAACTAGCTGTATCAAGCCCATTATTAGCTTTTTCCCAATTGGTCCCCACATTCCAATTCTATTATCCCTCTATAGTCTGATACCATGCAGGTAAGAGGTTTGTTCTCATGACCTTAGCAGAAGTATGGGGAGGTGAGTATCTGGGATCCCTACTCTCTACCCTACCTATATGCCCCATCTTTCAGGCCAAGACAGAGCATTTTTTTCTGGATGACATCTTCTGTGGTCCAAACTAAACCCTGTGCTTCTGGAGACTCTGTTGGGATCTCAGTTTGCTGCTCACACTCACAAGGTGAAGTGACACTCAAATGAGAACTTCAGTGGACAAAGAGCTGTGGGAAATCCTAGGGCTGCAGCATACTCCCTATGCAGAGATACCTGATACTTACTAGCAGTTGACACTGGCCTCAAGGGTGGCATGGTGGATGTTCCAATAGGTCCTAGGAAACAGAATAATAATAGGTAAAGGTTATATGCTAGCACAGTAGACTCTCACTTTGTTCACTGTCCTACTTCTGTCCTATAGGCTTCCCAAGATCCTTATATGCTTTCTACTCAAAACTAGACTGCAATAGAGTATGAAGTGGATATTACTTGAGGGACTACTGCTGGCATCCCCTTCTCTGCCACTAAATTGCCTTCTGATTAATCCTTCCTATTGCCATCTTAATCCCACCAAATCAACAGCTCCCCTAGAGTGTGGATTGTAAGTCACCCCGAGAAATAAGGGTCACCTCACTTGGGACTGTGCCCACAGGGATGCTGATATGATATACTAGGTCACGAAATGCATCTTGAGAACCAGAGAACCTGTAGGTGCCCTCAAAACTAGAGGTCACAACACTCATGGAGAATTCAGCCCAGAACTGCCAATAGTGAAATTTTGATTTTATTGGTAAGGGTTAGAGGGCTGATCCTTTCTTGGACAGAGTGTAAGTGTCCATTCTGACCAACACAACGGGGTGTATTGTCAGCTGAGAGGGAAACTGACAGGCTAGGGACTGAGGAGTTGGTTTTTACCTAATGCCTATCACCTCCCTTCCTGCCATACACATGTCATTACATCTCCATAAATGTGGGACAATGACTCAGAACAAGGCTCTCCAGGTAGTAATTATGTGTCTGCAACTCCCCACAGGCAGTGGACTGTGGAAAAGAGTTTATTGTCTCAGAAAACAATTGGTCAATGATAGGGTTGACTCACCTAAGATGTGTATTTCCAGGGGTTCACTGGGTACTGACCACAAGTGTGGAGTATTCCTGTAGTAACCATAACATCTGAATGTCCCTGCATGGTCTGGAGTCATGTTTTCCATAGAAAACAGGACTTGGTAGTTCCCAGTAGGATATATGTACTGTGCATTCAGGGAGCTGGTAAACTTCTCATTTTCCTTGGTAAGAATGAACTTTTCATATCTCACCCAGGAGATACACTGGAGAGTCATGTTCCTTCCTGAGGTCACCACAGGGCTGGGTAGGACTGACAGGCTGGGTTTATAGTAGTGGATTCCTTGGAGAGAAGGAGAAAGCTTAATACATTTCACACAGCCAAAACGTTCTCCAGGGCTATGCTGTGGTAAGGGAATAATCCTAGAGCAGAGCCTGGGGCTGAGTTGCTAACTGTCCCCTCACCTGTCACCACCAGTTCCAGGGTATCACTGTGCTCTAACCAGCCAGCTGAGCTGTAACAGTAGCAGCGATATTGCCCCCCATGTTGTTGTGTCACAGAAGGGATAGAGAACTTAGCCTTGTTCCCAGACTCCTCTGGAGTCTTCATGATCCAGGGTTTTTGACTTCCCTCTTTATGGAGAACATATAGCTCTACATCCAGCGTTCCCTGACACCAGATGGTGTTTGGACTTCCTGAAGCAATTATAGAGCCTGATTCTGACTTGATGGTGGATTTTTGGAGGGTCCCTGCAAGGAAACAGGAAAGACAGAAGTAAGTCTGTCTGAGTGTGTCAGAGCAAATATCCCACTTGGAGATGGCACTTAACTGATTCAGAGGAACAGAAAGTCCCATGAAGACTCATCTCCCCCAAGGACATCCTAGAGTTTGCTATCATTGTCAGCTTGGATTTGGTATCTTATGTCCTCTGTCTTCTGTGCACTGTGCCAATGGTCTCTAGCCTCATAACTCCACATATACACCACCCTTTAAGATCTCCCTGAGTGCCTGTATCATTTCAAGATCATTCTAGGGAAAGCTGGAGATTCCTCACCTGAGAACAGGAGATCCAGGGGTTCACTAGGTTCTGACCACACTTGTGGTTCACTCCTGTGGTAGCTATAGCATCTAAATATCCACCTCTGGCTGATGGTCACAGGGTCCACAGAGAACAAGGCTTGGAACTGTTGAGTTGAGTGATTATATTGTGAGTCCAGCATCCAGGAGAGCTTCTCTGGTCCTTCCTTAGTCAGAATAAACCTGTCATATTTCTGCTTTGAAACACACTGGAGAGTGACATTCTCTCCTGGGGTCACTACAGGGCTGGGCTGGACTGATAGTCTAGGTTTACTGTAGATTCCTAGGAGGGAAGGAAAAATCATTTAAATATCCTCAGGCCCAAGTATCCTCCAGGGCTTTGAAGTGGGGGATGGTGCTGCCGAGAGCAGACATATTTCTTGACAGTCAAGCCTTGAGCTAGTGATCATAAATGTCCTCTCACCTGTCACAACCAGTTCCTGGAATTCACTGTCCTTTGACCATCCGACCTGGGTACGATAGTAACAGTGGTATAGCCCTGCGTGGTGTGACTCAACTTTTGAGATGGAGAATTCAGCCTTATTCCCAGGCTCCAGTGGAATCTTGGAATTCATGGGCCATGAATACGGGCTTCCCAATTTATAGAGATAATATTGCTTGGCTCCTCTGGCACCCTCACATAGCAACGTCACATTAGTATGCTTAGAGACCACAGATTCTGGTTGTACCCTTAGGATAGGCTTAGAAAGGGTCCCTGTAAGGAAATGAGCAGCTAGGTAACAGGCATCTATACAGAGTTTTCAGGCCTCTACTCCATAACCCTCAAGTCATCCCCAGAATCATCATACAAGTGCTGTTTTCATTCCCACTTCCCAGGAAAGTCTCTTAGTCACAATGGAAAGCACAGACCAAGGGAGATATAAACACTCACATGCCAGCCCCGGGATCCAGAGGCCCAGAGTTAGTCCTGGAAGAGAGTTACATGTAAAGGGTTTATCCCAGAAGCTTGAACATGTCCTCCCACCTGCAGAACCTCCTGAAACCCTGGTGTTTCCTGGTGTCCCAATGATAGGTTGTGAGGAGGCAATGTCATTGCTAGACCACAGTATCCCCTCCTCATCTTCACATCTCACCCGGACAGAGCAGGAATGTGAAGGTGAAGGTCATGGCATCTGCTCTCAGAGGCTGCAACTGAAGATATGGGCAGAGATACTGAGTATGTCTGTTTGTAGGGACAGGAAACATAGGGTGTGGCTTTTAGAGGCTGACACTTCTCATGACATGGTTGTACTTTATCATCCGCATAAGAAGGGACTGCCCTCCTCAGGCACCAGACTGACTCTTCCAGTGCTGTGTTAAGACAAGGTAGTAGACTCTCTGTTTTCAACTCTTACCTAAATGATATTTATACAACTCCATTAATGTCTACCTCATCTGTACTCATCGTATTCACTCCAAGTGCTATCAGTAAACAATTCTGATATCTCTCTTAACTGTCCACCACAGGTGAACATGGCTGAGGCAGGGCTGTTCTCTCTCAGAGACTCCCACGGTGTTTTATCTCACTGTTTTATCCTGTCCATCTGCATACCATCCTGGAGTTCCTTCAAAGTCTAGCATTTTCCTTGTACCAGGAGATACTTCAGGAAGATGCAGACTGTCACTGCAGGCCAAATATAGAGCATCGTAAATAGAATGACAAAGTGCCTATGCAGCTTACCTGAACATGTGCACAGAGAATTCAGACAGAGTAATGGGAGGAAATGGGAATGTAGTTCTCACAGCTATGGGTATAGGTACTTCTGTTAGACAGTCTGCTCCATGACGAAATACTTTTAGACAGAATTTCATAACAGATTGTACACAAATCATAAAAACTCAGAGACAGATATTGGGGTTCAACCCAAAACCCAGAAAAGCAGAGCAGCCAAGCCACTTAGAGAAGTTGTAACTCTATTAAGGCTGGGCTACCACATTTTATATTCCCTCTAGTGCTGGAGTTAAAGGTGTGTGACTCCTTAGGACTGGGATTAAAGGTGTGGGCCACCACCACCTGGATTTGCTTCTGCATTGATATTGTGTATCCCAGATGGCCTAGAACTCATAGAGATTCATCTGCCTCTGTCTCCCAAATCCTGGGAATAAAGGTATGTGTCACAACTCCCTGACCTCTAGTGGCTTAGCTTTACCCTTCTGATTTTTAGACAACTTTATTTGTTAAAACAAGTAAAATATCACTATAATGTAGTTCTTGTTGGCCTGTAATTTGTTGTGCATATCAGGCTGTCTACAAACTCCCAGATGTCTGCCTATCTCTATGTACTGAGTGCTGAGATTAAGGACAGTTAACACCAAGCCCAGATGATGTCTCCTTACCTCTAATCTTGTTATTTTAGGATGCATTGTTATTTGTTTTGGTAATTCTGTTACATTCTATGCTATTGAGCTTTTCAAAGAATTCGACAGTTCAGATCAATTTTTTCTAAATTTATCAAAGTTTTTAAAAAAATTATTCATTTTACTTCACATTTCAGAGTGCTTTGTTGAAATGTGTGTTTGTGCAAAACACACGAGCAGTGCTTGGGGAGGTCAGAAGAGTGGATGTAAAACCCCATAACTAAGGTTATAGGAGATTGTGAGCCACCTTGAGTGGTAGATAGACACTGAACTTTGGTCCTCGCTAAGACCCACAGATGCCCTCAATCACTTAGTAATCTCTCCAGCATCCTATTTATTTATTAACCTATTTATTTATTTATTTATTCATTCATTAATTCATCCATATATTCACGGGTGTTCGGGTTTCTTACATCCGGAGTTCAGAATACAATGTTGAGAATGTATTCCCTTTTCAACATTGTGCTCTGGAATCAAACTCTGGTCTCACTCTGTATTGCAAGCTCCTTTACTCACTGAGACACTTTTCTGGCTCAGTTTTTTTGTTTATATTTCATTATTTCTGAGCGAACTTCATTATTCTTATTTAGTGTTTTGAGTATTTTCCCAGCCCTTAAAGCAAATCATTTTTGTTTGAGCACTCTCTGATTTTGTGATAGGCATTTAGAGCTCAAAACTCCTATTTTAGGATGGCCTTTACCATATCTTCTAGAGATTTGTAGGTTTTGATTTCATATTAATTAAGGTTAAGATAAGTCCTCTGAAATATTTATATATATATTTTATATTCTTGCATATATAAAACAAAATAATGACATATCTGTTTCCACTTATCTTTTCACTGCCCTGATATTCCCCCATGAAGCTCTCTTCCCAGATTCATGCCTTTTGTCCTAGTCACCATTGTTATGGTGGTATTACAGGTGTGGTACCATGTCCAGATTTCCTTTCTTCCTTCTTTCCCTTACCAATATCATCCAATGCCCCTCTCTCTGTGAAGAACCTTCAAGCATTTCTTGCCTTCTCAGAGATATGCTTCCTGGGGGGTAGAAACCTTCTAGCTGAGATCAGTGCTGGTTTAATGTCTGTATACCACTCACTGTCTATACAAGTTTGAGTGACTCAAAGACATCTTATTTAGGGCTTAATATTCATTGATTCTCAGCATCTTGTGGATCCATGAGGGCAACGCAATTTATGTAAGGAATGAATACAATCTTGAAGCTGCCCTAGCCAGAGCATTCAGGAAATGAGTACCTGGCATCGCTTTCTCGTGGAGCTGCTGTAATGACAATCAAATAACAAATAGCACTATTCTCCATGTGGCATGTTCTGTGTCCATCCAGCCAGGTATTGTGGTCCCTTGGAAAAGATTACATGACTTTCAACTTCAAAACCCTGTTACATAGGTATGGATGACATATGGGTATGGGAGTGGGCCTTGAAGTCTGGTAAAGAACAAGACTCAAAGCTTACACTGCTGCATCAAAAACTCTGGGTGGTGGAATCTAGGAGGCTCTAGAAATAACAAAGATCTGATCGGACATTCAGGAAAAAGCATTCATAGGCAGCACATATATCATGTCCTCCTACAGAGGATCAGCTTACTTGTCTTCTCCACATTTGATCTTAGCTGTGCCAGTGTTCAAACAGACTTACCTACTCTCCACCTGCTTCCTTGCAGGGAACATCTTTAACTCCACTATCAGGGCAGAGGCTGGCTCTGTGATCACCTCAGGGCATCCTGTGACTTTACAATGTCAAGTGTTCATGTATGTCTTCATTAGGGTTTCTATTGCAGCAACAAAACACCATAACCAAAAATAAGTTGGGGGAGAAAGTGTTTATGTGGCTTAAATTTCCGGATGATAGTCCATCATTGGAGGAAATCAGAATAGGAACTCAAGCAGGTATGGAACGTGGGAGCAATAGCTGATGCAGAGGCCACGGAGGGGAGCTCCTTACTGGTTCTCTTTCCATGGCTTGCTCAGCCTATTTTCTTATAGAACACAGGACCACTAGACCAGGGACGGCACCACCCATAATGATTTGCCTCCCCCATTGATCACTAATTGAGAAAATGCCTTGCAGCTGAATATCATAGAGTCATTTCCTCAACTGAGGCTCCTTCCTTTTTGATGGTACTAGCTTGTGACAAGTTGTCACACAAAACATCCAGTACAGCTCACTCATTGACATTTCAACACACAGATATCACCATGAAGCCATAACCACCTCTTTCTTATTATTCCCAAATATCCCACATTAAAACATAATTAACCTTTAAAAATCCTACTCTTTACAAATTTAAATATATTAAATTTTCAGTCTCTTTAAAAATAGCCAGTCTTTTTTAAAATCCAGTCTTTTAAAAATTCTCTCAACCTTAGGCTCCAGAAAAAATACTTTCTCACTTCAAGAGGGAAAATCAGGGCACAGTCACAATAAAATCAAAGCAAAGCCAAATTCCATCTGTCCAACAACTGGGATTCACACTTGATCTTCTGGACTCCTCCAAAGGACTTGGGTCACTTCTCTGGCTCCGCTCTCTGAAACACGTACAGCTTGTCTTGTAGGCTCCAGTTGGCTCCACTCCACTGCTGCTGCTATTGTTAGTGGTCACTCCATGGTACAGGCATCTCCAAAATGCTGGGGTCTTTTGCAACTGGACTCCACTTTCACCAAAAGACAAGGTATGCCTCATTGTGGTAAGCCTAAACTTTGCATGGCCCCTTCAGTTCTTGTTGTTCAACTGCCACTGACGCTATACCTTCACCAATGGCCTCTCCTGATCCCTCCCAATGCCAAGTCTTAGCTGCTTTCCATGACCCCTTCATGCATTCAAAATCAGTACCACCTAGGTGATTCTATCATGATTGGGGGATACACATGAAATCAAGTTCCTGAAGAGTTCCTTTCTCACTAAGGATGTGTTTCTACTGCTGTAGTTGAACATGAAGAATGTGTCATCAGAGAAGGCAGATGGGATGGCATCTACTGAGGACACAAATCATCTGAGGGAAGTTCATCACAAGGAGCTCATTCCAACAGCAGGGGCAGTACCTTTTCTTGCTGAGAATGATTTCTGTAGGGAGTATGGTGTTGTTAAGCCCACAACCCTGAATGGAAGTCTGACTGGTTCACAGGGTTAGTTCATCACATCCTCTCTGTCCAGGGAAAACAAGTACACATGAATTGATAGGAAAGAAATACGATGCATTATACTGTGCATGACAGGATACAAGGATGAATAAAATACTAGGATTGAGTGCTGCTATGTCTGAGAGAACATAAAAACGTCTCCTTAGAACTGGATGTAACAAAAAGCTTGAGATTTACTTGTAGTATAGTTTTCTGATTGTTAATTCACTTTTTTTGCTAGACAGGGTCTTATGTACCCACGGCTGACTTTAACCTCATTGTATGGCATTAATGATTGTCCTGTTTCCCTCATCGGAATGCCGAGATTATAGGTAAAAACGTCCACACCAGATTTATGTAGTGCTGAATCAAAGCAAGGGATCTATGGATACAAACATCATCAACTGAGTTGTAATGTGGCCCCCAGGTGCAACATTTTGGTACAATAAAACAGGGACAAATAAAATACATAGACATAGAAGATGAAAATAACAGATGTGACAAAAAAGACTATCAAGAATATTCAACCTCACGAGGAAACAAAGGACGCTGAAGAGACAAGAATGGGTGAGAAAAGTTGTCCCTTGAGGGATCTGAGTGTTTTGTGCTAATATGGAGTATAGGAGAGACTATCAGGGTCAACAAAGGGAACATAAAACCAGAGTGCCACAAAACAGCCCTGTTTCCTACACTGTTAAACCTACATGTGAGCTGCAAAGCCATGTGTTCAGTGTCTCTCTCTGCTTTACATGCTCCCTAAAGCATCAATGTACAGCTTCCCCTGCATGAAATGCTATCCTGAAAGCAAGTGATGACCCTGGCCTTCTTGAACTCTCAGTCCCTGTGATAGCCTAAACATGATATATATAAGATTGGGCCCATCAAGGTATTCCTTCATGGTTTTAGAATCCCAGAGGAATCTACCTCTATCTAAGGACAGAAGTCACTTAAGGGTTGCTAAGAAAAATCTTTATTGATGTAGGTGTTAAACATATGGCAATATTCCTGCCATACTACTAAGAAAAAACTCATTCCCGAGTTGCTGAGGAATCCCATCAGGACGGGTGAGTGTGTGCTATCCAGGGGCGGACTGTCCCGGAAGAGAGCACAAACCCCCTCCCCCAGCTCCTTCTGCAGGGCTGTCTTTCTTTCGCACGACCCAGCACCCCCAGCACCCCTCCCCAACCCTGCCCTGCTGTATGCTAGGACCAGTGCTCAACTACAGTCTTAAGCTCCTAAACTAAGGCGACCCACCCAGAGCGGTGAGTGCCTGCCTACCGGGCAGACCTCAGGGTCCCCTGTAAGGGAGTCCAGCACCTTCAGCTCCGGCACCAGGCTTCCTGCGTGCTCCAGGATACCCCCCCCCCCACTTGCTCCATTCATCCTGTTGGCCCCGGATCATTGGGCTTCCGGCGGCCCTGTTTAGTTGCTGAGGAATCCCATCAGGACGGGTGAGTGTGTGCTATCCAGGGGCAGACTGTCCCGGAAGAGAGCACAAGCCCCCTCCCCCAGCTCCTTCTGCAGGGCTGTCTTTCTTTCGCAAGAACCAGCACCCCCAGCACCCCTCCCCAACCCTGCCCTGCTGTATGTTAGGACCAGTGCTCAACTACAGTCTTTTTTTTTTTTAAACTTTTTTTTTATTGAGAAAAGAAAAAAAAAAACAAATTTCCTCCTCCTCCCAGCCTCCCATTTCCCTCCCCCTCCTCCCACCCTTCTCCCCCTCCCCCCACTCCTCTCCCCCTCCCTCTCCAGCCCAAAGAGCAGTCAGATTTCCCTGCCCTGTGGTAAGTCCTAGGTCCTCCCCCCTCCGTGCATTTCTAGGAAGGTGAACATCCAAACTGGCTAGGCTCCCACAAAGCCAGCACATTACGTAGGTTCAAAACCCCGTGCCAATGTCCTTGGGTTCTCATCAGCCCTCATTGTTGGCCATGTTCAGAGAGTCCAGTTTTATCCCATGCTTTTTCAGTCACAGTCCAGCTGGCCTTGGTGAGCTCCCAATAGATCAGCTCCACTGTCTCAGTGGGTGGGTGCTCCCCTCGTGGTCCCGACTTCTTTGCTCATGTTCTCCCTCCTTCTGCTCCTCATCGGGACCTTGGGAGCTCAGTCCAGTGCTCCAGTGTGGGTCTCTGTCTCTGTCTCCATCCATCACCAGATGAAGGTTCTATGATGATATGCAAGATATTCGTCAGTATTGCTCTAGGATAGGGTCATTTCAGGTTCCCCATCCTCAGCTGCCCAAGGAACTAACTGGGGACCTCGGCTTGGGTATCTGGGAGCCACTCTAGGTTCAAGTCTCTTGCCAACCCTAAGGTGGCTCCCTTAACTAAGAACCGTGCTTCCATGCTCCCCCATCCAACCTTCCTTCATCCCAATCCTCCCCCTTCCCCAAGCTCCCCCCATTCTCTCCCTCTCCCCCCTCTCTCCCCATCTCCCCTTACCCCCATCCCACCCCACCCCCAAGATCTCAATTTTCTCCCTGGCAATTTTGTCTACTTCCCATAGCCAAGAGGGCAACTATATGCTTTTCCTTTGGTTCACCTTCTTACTTAGCTTCTTTGGGATCACCAAGTGTAGTCTCCGTGACCCTTGTTTATGGCTAGAAACCAATTATGAGTGAGTACATCCCATGTTCATCTTTTTGGCTCTGGGATACCTCACTCAGGATAGTGTTTTCTATTTCCATCCATTTGCATGCAAAATTTGAGAAGTCATTGTTTTTTAACGCAGCATAGTACTCTAATGTGTAGATACTCCACACTTTCTTCATCCATTCTTCCATTGAAGGGCATCTAGGTTGTTTCCAGGTTCTGGCTATTACAAATAATACTGCTATGAACATAGTTGAACAAATGCTCTTGTCATGTGATAGGGCATCTCTTGGGTATATTCCCAGGAGTGGTATTGCTGGGTCCAGGGGTAAGTTGATCCCGAATTTCCTGAGAAACCGAAACACCGATTTCCAAAGTGGTTGCACAAGATTGCATTCCCACCAGCAATGGATGAGTGTTCCCCTTCCTCCACAGCCTCTCCAGCAAAGGCTATCATTGGAGTTTTTTATTTTAGCCATTCTGACAGGTGTAAGATGATATCTCAAAGTTGTTTTGATTTGCATTTCCCTGATCGCTAAGGAGGTTGAGCATGACCTTAAGTGTCTTTTGGCCATTTGAACTTCCTCTGCTGAGAATTCTCTGTTCAGTTCAGTGCCCCATTTTTTAATTGGGTTAATTAGCATTTTAAAGTCTAGTTTCCTGAGTTGTCTATATATTTTGGAGATCAGACCTTTGTCTGTTGCAGGGTTGGTGAAGATCTTCTCCCAGTCAGTAGGTTGCCTATTTGTCTTGGTGACAGTGTCCTTTGCTTTACAGAAGCTTCTCAGTTTTACTAGGTCCCATTTATTCAATGTTGCCCTTAAAGTCTGTGCTGTTGGGGTTACACATAGGAAGCGATCTCCTGTGCCCATCTCCTGTAGGGTACTTCCCATTTTCTCTTCTATCAGGTTCACTGTGTTCTGACTGATAGTGAGGTCTTTAATCCATTTGGACTTGAGTTTTGTGCATGGTGATAGATGTGGGTCTATTTTCATTCTTCTACAGGTTGACATCCAGTTATGCCAGCACCATTTGTTAAAAATGCTTTCTTTCTTCCATTGTATACTTTTGGCTCCTTTATCAAAAATGAGGTGTTCATAGGTTTGTGGGTTAAAATTTGGGTCTTCTATACGATTCCATTGGTCGACTTCTCTGTTTTTATGCCAGTACCACACTGTTTTCATCACTGTAGCTCTGTAATAGAGTTTAATCCTCAACAAAATACTGGCAAACCGAATCCAAGAACACATTAGGAAAATTATCCATTATGATCAAGTAGGCTTCATCCCAGGGATGCACGGCTGGTTCAACATATGAAAATCTATCAATGTAATCCAGCATATAAATAAACTGAAAGAAAAAAAACATATGATCATTTCATTAGATGCTGAAAAAGCATTTGACAAAATTCAACACCCCTTTATGATAAAAGTATTGGAGAGATTAGGGATACAAGGGTCATACCTAAATATAATAAAAGCTATATACAGCAAGCCGACAGCTAACATTAAACTAAATGGAGAGAAACTTAAAGCCATCCCACTAAACTCAGGAACACGACAAGGCTGTCCACTCTCGCCATACCACTTCAATATAGTACTTGAAGTTCTAGCAATAGCAATAAGACAACATAAGGGGATCAAAGGGATTCGAATTGGAAAGGAAGAAGTTAAACTTTCGTTATTTGCAGATGATATGATAGTGTACATAAGCGACCCCCAAAACTCCACCAAAGAACTCCCACAGCTGATAAACACCTTTAGTAATGTGGCAGGATACAAGATCAACTCCAAAAAATCAGTCGCCCTCTTATACACAAAGGATATGGAAAAAGAGAGGGAAATCAGAGAAGCTTCACCTTTCACAATAGCCACAAACAGCATAAAATATCTTGGGGTAACTCTAACCAAGGAAGTGAAAGATCTATTTGACAAGAACTTTAAGGCATTGAAGAAAGAAATTGAGGAGTATACCAGAAAATGGAAGGACCTTCCTTGCTCTTGGATTGGGAGGATCAACATAGTAAAAATGGCAATTCTACCAAAGGCAATTTATAGATTCCATGCAATCCCCATCAGGGTCCCATCAAAATTTTTCACAGATCTTGAGAGGACAATAATCAACTTTATATGGAAAAATCAACTACAGTCTTAAGCTCCTAAACGAAGGCGACCCACCCAGAGCGGTGAGTGCCTGCCTACCAGGCAGGCCTCAGGGTCCCCTGTAAGGGAGCCGGGCACCTTCAGCTCTGGCGCCAGGCTTCCTGCGCGCTCCTGGATACCACCCCCCCCCCACTTGCTCCATTCATCCTGTTGGCCCCGGATCATTGGGCTTCCGGCGGCCCTGTTTAGTTGCTGAGGAATCCTATCAGGACGGGTGAGTGTGTGCTATCCAGGGGCGGACTGTCCCGGAAGAGAGCACAAGCCCCCCTCCCCCAGCTCCTTCTGCAGGGCTGTCTTTCTTTTGCAAGACCCAGCACCCACAGCACCCCTCCCCAACCCTGCCCTGCTGTATGCTAGGACCAGTGCTCAACTACAGTCTTAAGCTCCTAAACTAAGGCGACCCACCCAGAGCGGTGAGTGCCTGCCTACCGGGCAGACCTCAGGGTCCCCTGTAAGGGAGTCCGGCACCTTCAGCTCAGGCGCCAGGCTTCCTGCGCGCTCCTGGATACCACCCCCCCCCCCCACTTGCTCCATTCATCCTGTTGGCCCTGGATCATTGGGCTTCCGGCGGCCCTCTTTAGTTGCTGAGGAATCCCATCAGGACGGGAACGGTTCCTCCTTCTACACTGAAGAGATATACCCTGAGAGTCAATCACAGCAAAGACTGGACCAAGAGACCAGGCCTCTCCTGGCTCCATTTGAAGGAAGAGATGGGAAGGCACCAATACAAGAATTCCTCCAACAATCTGAAAGGCAACATGACACCACCAGAAACCAGGGATCCCGAAATAAGAAGAATTGTACACCCTACTCCTGAAGAAATAGAAGAAATCGACTCAAAAGTGAACTATATGAAAATAATAGAGGACCTTAAACAGGAGGTGAAAAACTGCCATAAACAATTAGAGATTACAAACAAAAAGGTAGAGGAAATGAATAAATCGCTCAAAGACAGGCAAGAAAACCAAGGGAAACAAGAAAAAGCAATCAAATAGGTTAGGGAAGCGGTTCAAGACATGAAGAATGAAATGGAAGCAATGAAGAAAGCACAAACCGAGGGAAGAATGGAGATGGAAAATCTGGGTAAACGAACAGGAATGACAGAAACAAGTACTAACAACAGATTACAAGAGATAGAAGAGAGAATATCAGACACTGAAGATACCATAGAAAAAATAAACACACTGATCAAAGAAAACAGCAAAACCAACAAATTCTCATCACAAAATATTCAGGAAATTTGGGACACAATAAAAAAACCAAACCTAAGAATAATTGGAGTAGAAGAAGGAGAAGAAGTGCAGCTCAAAGGTACAGAAAATATACTTAATAAAATTATAGAAGAAAACTTTCCCAACCTGAAGAAAGAGGTACCTATGAAGGTTCAAGAAGCATACAGAACACCAAATAGGCTGGATCAAAAAAAAAAAAAAAACATCCCCTCGCCATATAATAATCAAAGCACAAAATATACAGAATAAAGAAAGAATATTAAGAGCCGCAAAGGAAAAAGGCCAAGTTACTTATAAAGGTAAACCTATCAGACTTACACCTGACTTCTCTATGGAAACCATGAAAGCCAGAAGGTCCTGGATAGATGTACTGCAAAAACTAAGAGATCATGGATACAAGCCCACACTACTATACCCAGCCAAGCTTTCGTTCACTATAAATGGAGAAAACAAAATTTTCCAGGATAAAAACAAATTCAAACAATACGTAGCCACAAATCCAGCCTTACAGAAAATTATAGAAGGAAAATCACTAACCAAGGAGTCCAACAATGCCCACAATAATTCAGTCATCTAGAGACCTTTCACCAGCGCAACTCAAAGAAGGGAAACACACAAACCCTACTACTAAAAAAGTGACCGGAGTTAACAACCACTGGTCATTAATATCACTTAATGTCAATGGGCTCAACTCACCTATAAAAAGGTACAGGCTAAGGGATTGGATATGAAAACAGGATCCAACGTTCTGCTGTCTACAAGAAACACACCTCAACCTCAAAGACAGGCACCTACTCAGAGTAAAGGGCTGGGAAAAGGCTTATCAAGCAAATGGTCCTAAGAAACAAGCAGGTGTGGCCATACTAATTTCTAACAAAGTTGACTTCAAACTTAAATCAATCAGAAGAGATGGAGAGGGACATTTTATACTCATAACAGGAACAATTCATCGGGATGAAGACTCAATCATGAATATCTATGCCCCGAATATAAAAGCGCCCACGTATGTAAAAGAAACATTACTAAAACTCAAGGCAGCCATCAAACCACACACACTAATAGTAGGAGACTTCAACACTCCTCTCTCACCAATGGACAGGTCAATCAGACAGAAACCTAACAGAGAAATTAGAGAATTAATGGAGGTAATGAAGCAAATGGACTTAACAGACATCTATAGATTATTCCACCCGAAGAGGAAAGAATATACCTTCTTCTCTGCAGCTCATGGAACCTTCTCGAAAATTGACCACATACTCGGTAACAAAGCTAACTTTCACAGTTACAAAAAAAATATTAGTAACCACCTGTGTATTATCTGATCACCATGGATTAAAGTTAGAATTCAACAACAATGCTACCCCCAGAAAGCCTACAAAGTCATGGAAACTGAACAGTCAACTTCTGAACCATACCTGGATTAAGGAAGAAATAAAGAAAGAAATTAAAGTCTTCCTTGAATTCAATGAAAATAAAGAAACAACATACTCGAACTTATGGGACACTATGAAAGCAGTGCTAAGAGGAAAGTTCATCGCACTAAGTGCCCACTTAAAGAAAACAGAGAAAGCACATATTGAAGACTTAACAGCCCACCTGAAAGCTCTAGAAAAACAAGAAGCACACTCAGCTAGGAGGAGTAGAAGATTGGAAATAATCAAACTGAGGGCTGAAATCAACAAAATAGAAACACAGAAAACAATCCAAAGAATCAATGAAACAAAAAGCTGGCTCCTGGAGAAAATCAACAAGATTGATAAACCCCTATCCAAACTAATCAAACGGCAGAGAGAGAATACGCAAATTAATAAGATCAGAAATGAAAAGGGGGACATAACCACAGACACAGAGGAAATTCAGAGAATCATCAGATCATATTACAAAAGCCTGTATAACACAAAACTGGAAAATGTAAAAGAAATGGGCACTTTTTTAAATAAATACCATATACCAAAGTTACACCAGGACCAGGTGAACAATCTAAACAGACCTGTTGGTCGCGAAGAATTAGAAGCTGTTATCAAAAACCTCCCTATCAGAAAAAAGCCCAGGACGAGATGGTTTCAATGTGGAATTCTACCAGAACTTCCAAGAAGAGCTAATACCCATACTCCTTAATGTATTCCACAATATAGAAACAGAAGGGTCATTACCTAATTCCTTTTATGAAGCTCCAGTTACTCTGATACCAAAACCACACAAAGACTCAACCAGGAAAGAGAACTACAGGCCAATCTCACTCATGAATATTGACGCAAAAATCCTCAACAAAATACTGGCAAACCGAATCCAAGAACACATTAGGAAAATTATCAATTATGATCAAGTAGGCTTCATTCCTGAGATGCAGGGCTGGTTCAACATACGAAAATCTATCAATGTAATCCAGCATATAAATAAACTGAAAGAAAATAACCATATGATCATCTCATTAGATGCTGAAAAAGCATTCGACAAAATTCAACATCCATTTATGTTAAAAGTCTTGGAGAGATTAGGGATACAAGGGTCATACCTAAATATAATAAAAGCTATATACAGCAAGCCGACAGCTAACATCAAATTAAACGGAGAGAAACTCAAAGCCATCCCACTTAACTCAGGAACACGACAAGGATGTCCACTCTCACCATACCTCTTCAATATAGTACTTGAAGTTCTAGCAATAGCAATAAGACAACATAATGGGATCAAGGGGATTCGAATTGGAAAGGAAGAAGTTAAACTTTCGTTATTTGCAGATGATATGATAGTGTACTTAAGCGACCCCCAAAACTCCACCAAAGAACTTTTACAGCTGATAAACAGCTTTAGTAATGTGGCAGGATACAAGATCAACTCCAAAAAATCAGTCGCCCTCTAATACACAAAGGATATGGAAGCAGAGAGGGAAATCAGAGAAGCTTCACCATTCACAATAGCCAAAAACAGCATAAAATATCTTGGGGTAAATCTAACCAAGGAAGTGAAAGATCTATTTGACAAGAACTTTAAGGCATTGAAGAAAGAAATTGAAGAGGATACCAAAAAATGGATGGACCTCCCTTGCTCTTGGATTGGGAGGATCAACATAGCAAAAATGGCAATTCTACCAAAGGCAATTTATAGATTCAATGCAATCCCCATCAAGATCCCATCAAAATTCTTCACAGATCTGGAGAGGACAATAATCAACTTTATATGGAAAAACAAAAAACCCAGGATAGCCAAAACAATCCTATACAATAAAGGATCTTCTGGAGGCATTACCATCCCTGACTTCAAACTCTATTACAGAGCTACAGTAATGAAAACAGTGTGGTACTGGCATAAAAACAGAGAAGTCGACCAATGGAATCGTATAGAAGACCCGGATTTTATCCCACAAACCTATGAACACCTCATTTTTGATAAAGGAGCTAAAAGTATACAATGGAAGAAAGAAAGCATCTTCAACAAATGGTGCTGGCACAACTGGATGTCATCCTGTAGAAGAATGAAAATAGACCCACATCTATCACCGTGCACAAAACTCAAGTCCAAATGGATTAAAGACCTCAATATCAGCCCGAACACACTGAAAAGGATAGAAGAGAAAGTGGGAAGTACCCTACAGGAGATGGGCACAGGAGATCGCTTCCTATGTATAGCCCCAGAAGCACAGACATTAAGGGCAACATTGAATAAATGGGACCTACTTAAACTGAGAAGCTTCTGTAAAGCAAAGGACATAGTCACTAAGACACAAAGGCAACCTACTGACTGGGAGAAGATCTTCACCAACCCCACAACAGACAAAGGTCTGATCTCCAAAATATATAGAGAACTCAAGAAACTAGACTTTAAAATGCTAATTAACCCAATTAAAAAATGGGGCACTGATCTGAACAGAGAATTCTCAGTAGAGGAAGTTCAAATGGCCAAAAGACACTTAAATTTGTGCTCAACTTCCTTAGCAATCAGGGAAATGCAAATCAAAACAACTTTGAGATATCATCTTACACCTGTCAGAATGGCTAAAGTCAAAAACACCAAGGATAACCTTTGCTGGAGAGGTTGTGGAGGAAGGGGTACCCTCATCCATTGCTGGTGGGAATGCAATCTTGTGCAACCACTATGGAAGTCAGTGTTTCGGTTTCTTAGGAAATTCGGGATCAACCTACCCCTGGACCCAGCAATACCACTCTTGGGAATATACCCAAGAGATGCCCTATCATATGACAAAAGCATTTGTTCAACTATGTTCATAGCAGTATTATTTGTAATAGCCAGAACCTGGAAACAACCTAGATGCCCTTCAATGGAAGAATGGATGAAGAAAGTATGGAATATCTACACATTAGAGTACTACTCAGCGGTAAAAAACAATGACTTCTCGAATTTTGCATGCAAATGGATGGAAATAGAAAACACTATCCTGAGTGAGGTATCCCAGAGCCAAAAGATGAACATGGGATGTACTCACTCATAATTGGTTTCTAGCCATAAATAAGGGTCACGGAGTCTACAATAGGTGAATCTAAAGAAGCTAAGTAAGAAGGGGAACCCAAGGAAAAACATATAGTTATCCTCTTGGCTAAGGGAAGTAGACAAAATTGCCGGGGAGAAAATTGGGATCTTTGGGTGGGGTGGGTTGGGGGTAAGGGGAGATGGGGAGAGAAAAGTTAGAAGGGAAGGAGGTCGGGCCTTGGGAAAGCAGGAGGATTGGGATAAAGGAAGGTTGGACAGGGGAGCACGGAACCACAATTCTTAGTTAAGGGAACCACTTTAGGGTTGGCAAGAGACCTGACCCTAGAGGGGCTCCCAGGTGCCCATGCTGAGGTCCCCAGTTAGTTCCTTGGGCAGTTGAGAATAGGGAACCTGAAATGACCCTATCCTAGAGCAATACTGATGAATATCTTGCATATCATCATAGAACCTTCATCTGGTGATGGATAGAGATAGAGACAGAGACCCACACTGGAGCACTGGACTGAGCTCCCAAAGTCCCAATGAGGAGCAGAAGGAGGGAGAACATGAGCAAAGAAGTCGGGACCACGAGGGATGCACCCACCCACTGAGACAGTGGAGCTGATCTATTGAGAGCTCACCAAGACCAGCTGGACTGTGACTGAAAAAGCATGGGATAAAACTGGACTCTCTGAACATGGCGAACAATGAGGGCTGATGAGACGCAAAGGACAATGGCACGGGGGTTTGATCCTACGTAATGTGATGGCTTTGTGGGAGCCCAGCCAGTTTGGATGTTCACCTTCCTAGATATGGACGGAGGTGGGAGGTCCTAGGTCTTACCACAGGGCAGAAAACCCTGACTGCTCTTTGGACTGGAGAGGGAGGGGGAAAGGAGTGGGGGGAGGGGGAGAAGGGTGGGAGCAGGGGGCGTAGGGTGGGAGGAGGGGGAGGGAAATGGGAGGCTGGGATGAGGTGGAAACTTGTTTTTTTTTTTTTCTCCTTTTCTCAATAAAAAAAGTAAGAAAAAACTCATTCCCTCACTAAGGTTGGCTTGGTGGAGTTGTGTTATTGTTTCTGCCAATGATATTTCATCTGGATGATTAAGCAGTATTTATGAGTCTCCAAAAACATCATCTAATATTCTTAAAGCATCTCCATGGCTGGGATGCATACTGGGCACGATAGGAACCTCAAAACACTGTGAGGGCTCTTTCCCATCTTGCAAGATGGCGGGTGAAAAAGCCGAGAAACCTGATACAAAAGAGAAGAAACCTGCAGCCAAGAAGGCTGGCGGCGATGCCCTTGCCGCTGGTGCAGCCAAAAAGGGTGACCCTAAGACTAAAAAGCTCAAGAAGGGGAAGCCCCATTGCAGCCGAAATCCAGTCCTTGTTAGAGGAATTGGCAGGTACTCCCGATCTGCTATGTATTCCAGAAAGGCCATGTACAAAAGGAAATACACAGCTGCGAAAACCAAGGTTGAAAAGAAGAACAAAAAGGAAAAGGTCCTTGCCACTGTCACAAAACCAGTTGGTGGTGACAAGAATGGTAGTACCCGGGTGGTTAAGCTTCGAAAAATGCCCAGGTATTATCCTACCGACGATGTGCCTCTGAAGCTGCTGAGCCATGGCAAAAAGCCCTTCAGTCAGCACGTGAGACGCCTGCGTGCCAGCATCACTCCTGGGACTGTCCTCATCATCCTTACCGGGCACCATAGGGACAAGAGAGTGGTTTTCCTGAAGCAACTGGGCAGTGGTAAACCATTGTGACAGTAAACTGCTTTTGACAGGACCTCTTGCCCTCAACAGAGTTCCTTTAAGAAGAACACATCAGAAGTTTGTCATCGTCCCCTCTACAAAAGTCGATATCCCCAAACACCTGACTGATGCTTACTTCAAGAAAAAGCAGTTGCGTAAGCCCAGGCATCAGGAGGGTGAGATCTTTGACAAAGAGAAGGAGAAATATGAGATTACAGAGCAGCGCAAGGCTGATCAGAAAACCATGAACTCGCAAATTCTGTCAAAGATCAAAGCTGTTCCTCAGTGGGCTTGGGGACAAATCTGTTACTGGGAACTCTCTTGTAGGACTGACTCTTGGCCTCAGGAAACTAGAACTTGGCAAGTATATGTGTCCTCAGGTACTTCAGGTCCTTCATCCTCACTGAGAAAAAAAGAGAACCTCTTGACAGCGGGGATGGAGAATGGCACATGTGAACAGTTGTGGTGAAACTGAAAAAGATCATGGGGAAGAGTACAGGGATCCAAAGCCTGTATGCTATAACACAGCTGTTGGTATTCATGAAGTGATACTTTCAAAGGCTGTCCCCAGGACAGCTCAAGGATCATTGATTTCCTAAGGAGTGCACATAACCATCTCAGATACCGCAAATTATTAATTTGACAAAATAAAACCTATATTCCTGGCACAGAGTGACCTAAATGATGTCTGAAATGAAGAATGAGACTCTCATCCATTTATTAAATGATCTTATAATGGGAAACACATCTCTGATTCTACCAGAGGCATCCTAGTGATCAGTTATACTCTGAGGTTGGTGATAATAGGTAAAAGAACACTAAAGGATCTCAGCTCAAGTACCTAACTGCAAAAAAATAGTCTGTTCTTTTGTATTGTTTTTACTGAGCTTTATATTTTTCTCAACTCCCCTCCTTTTCCCTCACCTTTAGTTTTACCCTCTCCCATGGTCCCCATGCTCCCAATTTACTCAGGAGGTCTGGTCCTTTTCTACTTCCCATGTAAATTAGATCCGCGTATGTCTCTCATTGGGGCTTCTTTGTTGTTTAGGTTCTCTGAGATTGTGAACTGTAGGCTGGTTTTTTACTTGCTTTATGTAAAAAAGCCACTTATAAGTGAGTACATATTATATGTGTCATTCTGAGTCTTGGCTACCTCACTCAATATAATGTTTTCTAAATCCATCCATTTGCCAGAAAATTTCAAGATGACATTATTGTTTTTATTATTTATTTTGTACTGCTGTGTAGTGCTCCATTTTCCTTATCCATTCTTTAGTCAAGGGGCATTTAGGTTGTTTCAAGGTTCTGTCTATGACAATCAATGCTGCTATGATCATAGCTGAGTTCATGTCCTTGTGGTACAAGTGAACATCTTTTAGATATGTACCCAAAAGTGGTATTGCTGGGTCTTGAGGTAGGTTGTTTGCTAATTTTCTGGGAAATTGCCAAACTGATATTCAAAGGGGCTGTGCCAGTTTGCACTCCTACCAGCAATGGAGGAGTGTTTTCATTACCCCACATCCTCTCCAGCATAAATTGTCATCAGTGGTTTTGATCTTGGCCATTTTTACAGGTATAAGATGGGATCCTAGGGTTTTTGATTTGCATTTCTCTGATGGCTAAGGATGTTGAGCATTTCCTTAAGTGTCCTTCAGTCATTTTAGATTCCTCTTTTGAGGGTTCTCTGTTTAGGTCTGTACCCCATTTATTTATTGGATTATTTGTTCTTTTAATGACCAATTTCTTGAGTACTTTGTAAATTTTGGAGATCAGTCCTCTGTCTGATGTGGGATTGATGAAGATCTTTTCCCATTCTGTAGGCTGTTGTTTTGTCTTGTTGGCCATATACTTTGTTTTACAGAAGATTCTCAGTCTTAGGAGGTCCCATTTATTAATTGTTTCTCTCAGTGTTTATGCTGCTGGGGTTATATTTAGGAAGTGGTCTCCTGTGCCAATGTGTTCAAGTATACCTCCCACTTTCCCTTCTATGAAGTTTACTGTGGTTGGTTTTATGTTGAGGTCTTTGATCCATCTGGTCTTGAGTTTTGTGCATGGTGATAGATATGGATCTATTTTCATTCTTCCATATGTTGATACCCAGTTATGCCAGAATCATTTGTTGAATATGCTTTCCTTTTTCCATTTTATACTTTTTGCTTCTTTGTCAAAAACCAGATATTCATATGTTGTAGAGGCCCACTTGTTTGTTCCTGGCTGCTCAGCCCCAAAATAATCAGTCAGAAACTTTATTATTTGCAATACTATTTAGCCAATAGCTTAAACATATTGCTACCTAACTCTTACAACTAGAATTAACCCATATCCATTATTTTATATTTTACCATGGGGTTTGTGGCCTACTGGCAAGGTTCTGTCTGGTGGCTTGCATCTTCCTCCTCTGGCAGCTCCCTGGTGGCTCCTAACCATGCCTTCTTTCTCCCAGCATTCAGTTTAGTTTTTTCCACCTACCTCTATTCCACCCTGTCAGGCCCAATACAGATTCTTTACTAACCAATGATATCCATAGCATACAGAGGGGAATCCCACATCATAGGTGTGTGGATTGCTCTCTGTGTCTTTGATTCTGTTCCATTGGTCCTCCTGTCTTTTTATGCCAATACCAGGCTGTTTTCATACTGTAGCTCTGTAGTAGAGTTTGAAGTCAGGGATTGTGATGCCTCTAGATGTTTCCTTATTGTACAAGATTTTTTGGCTATCTTTGCTTCACTAGGAACATGGACTATAGGCTCATTGTCCTTTGCTTTATAACTTTTATCCACTTATGAGTGAGTATATACTATGATCTTCTTTGTGGGTCTGATACCTCACTCAGGGTGGCATTTTCTAGTTCCATCAATTTGCATGCAATTTTCAAGAAGTCATTGTTTTTACCATGGAGTAATACTCCATTGTTTGCATGCAATTTTCAAGAAGTCATTGTTTTTACCATGGAGTAATACTCCATTGTATAAATGTACCACATTTTCTTTATCCATTCTTCAGTTGAGGGGCATCTTGGTTGATTCCAGGTTTGGGCTATTACAAATAATGCTTCTATGAACATAGTTGGACAAATTTCCTTTTAGTATGATTGAGTAGAATATAATATGATCAGTTAATTGAGCTCATAGGGGCTCACAGAGACTGGACCACTAACCAGAGATCTTGCATGGAACTGACCTAGGCTCTCTGCACATACGTTACAGTTGTGAAGCTTGGTCTTCTTGTGGATCTAATAACAGTGGGAGCAGGCCTTTCTCTGACTCTTTGATTTTGAGACCCTTTCCTCCTTCTGGGTTGTTTTGCCCAGTCTCAGTAGGAGGTGCCTAGTCTCACTGAAACTTGATATATTAAGACTGACTAATATACATGGGAGGCCTGCCCTTTTCTGAAGATAAAGGTGGAGTTGATGGAGGGCAGGACTGGGAGAAAAAGAGGGAAGGGATTTATAACTAATACAAACAAATTTTTAAAAATGATCGAATACATTATTAAAACTTAGCCACTAGAGTAAAGGCTAACATTGGAACTGACATTTATATTTACTGGGAGAGTGAAAATTAATTCTGATTATAGAGAAATGAAACAAACCTTGAATGGGTTGTAGGGATACTTTATTACTATCTATGATATAAACAGAGGGTACAGTCACAAAGCAGAGAAATAAAAACCTCTCACATGGAGTAGATATTTTCCCTTCCTGAAAAAATAGCCCCATGGTCCATGATACAGAACAAATATGAGGACATCAAGTAGGACGGACCTGGAGTCGGTGTGCAGGCATGAATTGAAAATGAAGCTTATATTCAGTTTAATTATGGAAGGAGAGAAGCCGTTCAATTTAGCAACAGGAACTGGAGATGCATTATCAGGAGTTTTCTTCTCTGTTGTTGAGAGACAGCGATCACACACTCTCTCACCTAAATCAGGATTGGTGGAGCCCACTCTGGCAGAAATCAGTTGGGGGTACCCTAACAGAGGGTGCTGAAATGTTAGATTAATAGAAATGAAAACAGAAACACAGAATAGACTAGGAAGACTGAAAGCTAATACCAAACAGCCCTGAATTTATTTCTCAGCTAGCACATATACTACAGGCAAAAAGCAGAACACAGAGAAACCCTGTCTCGAAAAAAATAAACTAACAAAAAAAAAAAAAGCAGTACCATCAGCTAACCAACCCCCTGCACTCTCCCTGTGAGGAAGCTCAAGCAGGAGCACTATCTTATTCAGCTAAGCAGCTTCTAATCCCTAATGAGGAATGCCTTTTGTTGACAAACACCAACTCAAATCTTAGTAGAAAAATGTGCTCTTTCAAATGGGCAAAAATGTTCTTTCCCATGGTCTTAATCAGAACTTTCTCACAGCCCTCAAGGTTACTGGAAAAAGCAGTTAAGGAAATCTTGAACTCAAATGACTTTAAATGACTCCAGATGTAAACCGAGCAACATGTGGTCTCCCACACAGGATCTCTGAATTCTCTTACGTCTAAGATGTTAGTGTCAGAGTAGTTCCTGACTGTGAGAGCATCTAGAGTTGTCTTGGCCTTCTCATGCTACAGAATAAGTCTGATTGAGTGAGCACTGAGTTCCTATCCTCGGGGCACTTTATTTTCACTTTACACATTAATGCAATTTATGTTTCTTAGAAAAAAATACTCTACTGCCATCTCCTGATCATTTGTCATTTCTCCACTTGCCAATCCCCAGTCTCATCCCTAACAAAATAGCAGATCATTTGTATGGGCTGTGCTCACTATCTGGCTGCCTTCCATAGGGATTACCCAAGTTCTTTGAGAAACCAGTAATACTGATAAAAAATCTCATCCAAATAAAATAAAAGGTCAAGGGAGAAGATCCAAATTAATGGGTACATCACAACAGAAGCCTATGAAATCCATAGAATTATAAGGACATACTTTAAAAGTCTGTTCTCCACCAAATTGGAAAAAGTAAAATATATGGATATATTTATTAATACATAACATTTACACAAGTAAGTAAAATCGAGATTGGATAAAAAAATTAAACAGATTTATAATCCACAGTGAAATAGAAGCAACAATTACTAGTTTGCCAACCCCCCAAAAAGTTCAGGGGCAGATGATTCAACAGAGAATTCTACCAGACCTTCAAAGGAGAATTAGCTGCAGTTCTTTTCAAATTATTACACAAAAATTAAATAAACAAAATTATCATTGTATCTTTTTTACAAGGATTACTCTGACACCCAAATCACATAAAGACACAACAAAGAAAGAGAATTACAGACCAACTTTCTTTATCAACATAGATAAAAAAATTTGCACTAAAACACTTGCAAACCAAACCTAAAGGCACACCAAAAAGATCATCTACCATGGTCAAGGAGGCTTTATCCCAGAAATTCGGGGCTCATTCAACATATGTAAATCAATAAATATTATTCACTATATAACCATACTGGAAGACAAAATTCACATGATCATCTCATTATATGTGGAAAATGCCTTTGAAAAAGCCCAACACCTCAACTCTGAGATTCCATCTTTAAGAATGGCCAAGATCAAAAACACTGATTGACAACTTATGTTGGAGAGGTTGTGGGGAAAAGGGAACACTTGTGCATTGCTAGTGGGAATGCAAGCTGGTACTTGCTCATCCCCAGTCCTTTTGGATGTCAGTGTGGTGATTTCTCTGAAAATTAGGAAACAACCTTCCTCAAGACCCACTGATACCACTTTTGGGTATATATCCAAAGGATGCTCAATTTTGCCACAAGGAAGTGTGCTCATCTATGTTCATAACAGCATTGTTTGTCATAGCCAGAACCTGGAAGCAACCTAAATGCCTCTCAACCAAAGAATGGATAAGGAAAATATGGTATATTTACACAGTGGAGTACTACACAGCAGAAAAAATAATGACATCTTGAATTTTGCAGGAAAATGGATGCAGCTAGAAAACATATTTTCAGTGAGGTACCCCAGTCACAGAAAGACAATTATCATATGTACTCACTCATAGGTGATTTTTAAACATAAAGCAAAGACAACCAGCCTACAAACCACAATCCCAGAGAACTTAGACAACAATGAGGACACTAAGAGAGACTTACATAGATCTAATCTAAATGGGAAGTAAAAATAGACAAGATATCCTGAGTAAATTGGGAGCATGGGGACCTTGCGGGAGGGCTAAAGGGGAAGGGGAGCAGAGAAAAATGTAGAGCTCAATAAAAATCAATACAAAGAAAAGAAAAAGAAAAATACCTCTTCATGATAAAAGTCCTAGAGAAGCAGGGGAAAATTAATAGAAAGCCACATCAAATATATATTTAAATGTAGATAATCTCAAAGCATGTTCACTAAAATCAGGAACATGACATGATTGTCCATTTTCTCCAATTTGTTTACTATAGTACTTGAAGTCTTAACTAGAGCAAGAAGACAACTGATGGAGATAAGGGTGATATGATTAGGAGAGGAAGAAGTCAAAGTATATTCATTTGCAAGTAATATAAGTGTATACATAAATTATCCAAAACCTACAACAGAAACTACATTATATTAAAAACATTTTGAGCAAAGTATCAGAATAAAATTTTTACATACAAAGTCAGTAGGCTTCTTAGATACAAATGATAAATAGATTGAGAAATTAATTAAGGAAATAATGCTTTACACAAGACTGTCAAAACTGAAAACAAAATCTTCAGGTAACTTTAACAAAGCAGGTGAAATATTGTATAATAAAAATTTTTAATAATGCCAAGTGGTAGTGGTGCAAGCCTTTAATCCCAGCACTTGGGAGGTAAAGGCAAGTGTATCTCTGATTTTGAGGCCAGCCTGGTCTACAAGAGCTAGTTCCTGAACAGGCTCCAAAACTACAGAGAAACCATGTCTCAAAAAAAAAAATTAAATAGTGAAGAAAGAAGTTTAAGATAATATCAGAAGATGGAAAGATTAATATATTGAAAACTTCCGTCCTACAAAAGACAACCTACATGTTTGCTATAATCCCAATCAAAGTTCTAACACTACTCTTAATAGGATCCTGGACCTGGATGGAGCAGAGAGGACCTTGGACTTCCCACAGGGCAGGGAATCCAGACTGCTCTTCAGACTGGAGAGGGAAGGGGAATGGAGTGGGGGGAGGGGGAGCAGAGTGGGAGGATGAGTAGGGAAATGGGAGGTGGGGAGAAGGTGGAAATTTTTTCAATAAATAAATAAATAAATAAATAAGAAATTAAGAGAATAGTTTTTAGCTTCAAATGGAAATACAAAAAAAATTAAATAAAACCAGGGTAGCTAAAACAATCCTGAATAACAACTATTAGAAGTATAACCATCTCCAATCTCTAATTAAACAGCCAAGCTATAGTGATAAAAACTGAATGAAATTGTTATAGAAACAAATACATTGATGCATGGCCTTGAACTGAAGACACAGACATAAATCGACACACCTATGAACACCTGATTTCTTATTTAAGATATCAAGAAATTCACAGTAGAAATAAGACACAATCTTCAAAATCTGGACAGTTGCATGTAGAATAATGCAAATAAATCTATATCATCACGCAGAAAGCATAACTCAAGTGAATCAAAGACTTTTTATATAAAACCAGATATACTGATCCTGATAGTACAAAAATGAGGAATAATCTTGAACTCATTGGCAGAGGAAAAGACTTTCTGAAGGGAATAGCAATAGCACAGGCAATAAAAACAACAATTAATGAATGGGACCTCATGAACTGAAAAGTTTCTGTACTGCAATGGACAGCATTTTTCAGACAAAGAAGCAGGTTACAGAATAGCAAAATAGTTTCACCAACTACACATCCAATAGAGTGTTATATACCAAAAATACATAATGAAGTAAAATAAACTGGACATCCAGAAAACAAGAAGCACAATTAAAATTTGGGGTATGTATCTAAACAGCGAATTCTGAAAAGATGAAACACAAATGTCTGAGAAACACTTAAAGAAATGTCTGATATCCCTGGGAAATGAAAATCAAAACTATTTTGAGATTTCATTTTACACCAGTCAGTATGGCAAAGATCAGTAAAACAAATGACAGTTATTGGTGATGAGATTGTAGTAGAGGGGAAAACTCATCTATTGATGGTGGGAGTGAAGACTTGTACATACTACATGGAAATCAGTTTAGTGGTTCCTTGGGAAGCTAGCTGTAGATCTACTTCAAGATCAAGCTATAGGCCTCTTGGATATATACACAAAGGTCTCTACATTCTGCTACAAAGCCACTTTCTTAAAAATGTTCCTTGCTACTCTGTTCATCATAACCAGAAATTGCAGCCTGCCTAGTTGCCTGTCCACAGATGAATGGATGGCTAAGGGAAGTGTGGTGCAGTCACACAACAGAGCAGTGCTTAGCCCTTAAAAATATGAAATCAAAAAATCCACAGCTGAATTGATAAATGTAGAAAAAATTATCCTGCATCAAGTTACCCAGAACCAAAATGATGAGTATGACCTGGATTCACTAATAGGTGGATGCTTGCTGTTAAGTTTGTGATAAACAGACTGCAGATAAAACTCCAGAGGTTAGATATAGAGTAAGGGATAAAGATGAAGGAAATGGGCTCCCTAAAAAGAGAAAATAGAATAGATACTTATGGATAGACAGGATGCATGTGGGGGACTGGTACAGGAGGAGCATATAAGGACATTGAGGGAGGAGACTTTATGGGAGGGAATACAGGAAGGAAAATCTAAAACTAAGTAACTTTGGAGGAGTCATATAAACTTCTAAAGCAGCAGAAGATTCCTAAAACATAAACATGCAGAGAAGAGCTCCAAGTGAAATTACCAAATAATGTGGGAAACAAAGCCCCAACTCTAGACACCTTTCCCTACCAAGTAAAGCCTTAAGTGTCATGAACAGGTTACATCTAATCTAGTTGCTGGTCAAGGGGTACCCATGATGCTCCCAAAGAACCTATGTCATTGCCATGTATGTTGGTTGAGCTCCACAAACTGATGGATTTCCTCTACATGATTTCTCTCTCTCTCTCTCTCTCTCTCTCTCTCTCTCTCTCTCTCTCTCTCCTCTCTCCTCTCCCTCTCCCTCTCCCTCTTCCTCTCCCTCTCCAAATGCTGCCCATTCAGAGAACAAGAAAAAAAGCCCAAAGGCTCAGTTCTTGATGGCAATTGCAATTTCCTCCCCTGAAGTTGCCAACTGCCTGAATTACCACTGAAGTGCTCAGCTTTTAACCATACTTGGGCACAAAGCCAGCTTGTGGAGGACACGTCATCAGCCCTCACCTACAGTCTTTAAAACTTTTCTGCCCTGGCTTCTGCATATAGTTTATCTGGCCTCCATCTCTGGGACCAGAGAACCAAGTTGCTTTGATCTCTAAACCTGTTGGTCTACTTTTAACTCCACTTTATCTTACTTACTGCACTGATGGAGAGACTTATTATTGTGGGGGGGGGGTCGTGAAGAAAGTCTAATATCCTGTTGCTGAAACCTGGGAAGAAGTCAAATTTTCAGCCCAGGGGACCGGTTACATTGGTGGTGTGAGGGGCCGACCTTCTCTCTCTCTATTTCACTCCACCAGACATGACTGACTTTCAACTAGTCCTAATTTTTCAACTAAATACTTTTATCAGCCACTACCTAAAGAGCTACTGGGTACCTCTTCTGAGTCCAAGACACCCTGGATACCCTGGTAAACCATGGTCTTTCCAGGGCAAGCCTATTCTGCTCCAGAGCAGAGACAATCTCTGTTCTAAGGAGCATTTGGGTTCAGAGATATCTTTCCCAAAAGCTATCCCACCACCACTGCTTGATCCCACGCTATCATATGTGATGCCTTGGCCTAGTCTTTAGTGTTTGGCACAGGCTTGGAAATGGGCAGTGTTGGAACTTAATGCTGATTCTGAGTCACCCCTGGAGTGTTTGCTGCAAAGAAATTTGTCTAAATTGAGTCTGTCTCACACCATATGATACAAATGCTTGATTTTTGTGTGTGTGTCTTGGCCTCAGTACACTTTAGAAAGCCAGTCTAAATGGCCACTGGATGGCACTCTTGACTTTAATATCCTCCGTGATCTTGAAAATTTCTGTCTGCCTAAGGGACAAATAATTTGAACTCCCTGATGTCCAGGGTTTTCAGGTTCTGTGCTCCCATCCCTCCTTCTGTAGCCAGTGGTTGGTGGCTCAGCTCTTGCTGGCTAAGTTTGCAGTGCCTTCTGATGCCATTTAATCCAGAGACTTGGATTCTGAACCCTTTTCCATGACTGAGTCACTGGAGATGTTAGGATCCCTTCCCCCTGAACCCTGGTTGTCACTCCCCCTCTTACATCACCTATCTAGTGGCGAGCCTTCTTCCCTTCTTCCCCCATTTGGGACAAAGGTTAAGGGCCAACCTTCTCCCTCTTACCCACTTCCCTCTTTTCATCTTCCACTTGCTACTGCCCCTCCTTTGCCTCTATCACCGCAAGCCCTACTTCCCCTTTCATTTTTACAATGCCACAACCTGCACCCTGGCTCCTGTCCACACACTTGTCTACTCCCCCTGAATACTCCCATGTGGCTTCTCATACTCAAACTTTGTAGACCCCTGCTCTTTTTTTCCCCTTTTGAGAGTTGGCTGGACCTGATGGAGTTGGTTGTTCCTGTTTCTTTCTCCCTTCAAGGTCTCTCTCATTTGGGTTCTTTTTCTGCTAATCCTTCTGCCTATATCAAAGAATTCTGTTTTCATTCTCAAGCTTATGATCTGACCTTGCAGGATCATTTTGTCATCTAGGTCTCCACTCTCACTCCCTAGGGGAGTGGATAAATTCAGGGAGTGTTTAAACAGTATGCAGACCATAATCACCTAGTGGACGATATGGTGCCTATAGGTGACATGGCATTGCTGGCTATAGAACCCAACTGGGTCTACCATCTGGGTCAAAATGGCTGCCAGGGGAAGAACCTCATGGATCACTGCCTCCTTCAGGGTATGGAGATAGTTTCAAAAAAAGCAGTTAATTTTGATAAGCTCCATGAGATACAGTGAGGTGGTGAAATTCCAGCCATTTTTTTTCTAAATTGACTACAGGATACTATAGTTCAATATACCCACCTTGATCCTGACTTCACAGCAGAAGCCACAGTCCTGGCTATGCATTTCATTTCTATGTTATTGACAGATATTAGAAAGAAACTGAAAAAAAAGGCTGAGATTGGTTCCAAATCCCTGTACAGGAATTTGTGAAAATAGCTTTTAGCATTTTTAATTTCATAGCACCTGAGAGGAGGTGGCTGAGTCTTCTTGGAAGGATCAGCTGCAACAGAAGGCTATGCTTCAAGCTCGAGGTTTGGCAGCTGCCCTGAGGCCAATGGCACTCATACAGAGTGAACTACATCCTGCTAGGGCACAGCCAAAGTCAACTTTGCCAGGGCCCTCTTAAAATGTGGCTAGGAAGACCACTGGTCCTGTGGGTGCCCCAATCATCAGTTGCCCACGAGATCACACCCTGTCTTCTTGCAGCCTGACTACTGGATGCTAGAGTGTCCCCATGTGGGCTTTCCCTCTGTGCAGTGCCCTGGAGGTCAAGTCCCACCAGCACAGTTATCTGAGATTTCTCCAGTCTTCAAGCTCCTTAGGCTGGATCAGGACTGATGACACTCAAACTTAGAGACTCCAGTCACCTTGCCGAGACCAGGGTAAACTGCTGTGGGATAATACTCTTGTATCCTGTAAAGATTTGTCACTTGTATTGGTTTAATAAAGCACTCACTGGCCAGTAGCCAAGCAGAAAGTATAGGTGGAGTAACTAGACAAGGAGAATTCTGGGAAGAGGAAAGGCTCAGTCTTCAGTGGCCACCCAGATGCAGAGGAAGCAAGATGAAAATGCTGCACTGAGAAAAGGTACCACGTCACGTGGCAAAATGTAGATAAGAATTATGGGTTAATTTAAGTTGTGAGAACTAGTAAATAATAAGCCTGAACTAACAGGCCTAACAGTTTATAATTAATATAAGCCTCTATGTGTTTCTTTGGGACTAAATTGCTGCAGGACTGGGTAGGGCAGAAACTTCCATTTACAGTAAATATCCCAGGTAGCAGATAAGTCCATCACCTTTCTGGTGCACAAGGGGGTCATCTTTTCTGTCTTTGTCTCTCACTTTGTGATGGAGGAAGGCCATTGGTTAAAAAAATAAAGAAACTGCTTGGCTGGCCCTCATAGGTTAAAACATAGGTGGGAGGAGTAAACAGAACAGAATGCTGGGAGGAAGAGGAAATGAGCTCAGACTTGACAGCTCTCCTCTTGGGAGCAGACACCTCAGCAGAGACGCCATACTCTGCTCTCCTGGGCAGACGCGATTCAGCTCTGACCCAGGATGGACGTAGGCTAGAATCTTCCCAGTAAGACCGGTGCTCACAGATTATTAGAGATAGGTTGATCAGGATATCAGAATTAGCCAGTAAGGGCTAGAGCTAAAGGGCCAAGCAGTGTTTAAATGAATACAGTTTGTGTGTAATTATTTCGGGTAAAGCTAGCCGTGCGGGCGGCCGAGTGCCGGGAACGCAGCCCACCGTTCTTATTACTACAACTTTGGTCCTACATTTACCTCACCAATTTCTGTCACAGGGGTGGATGAGACCTTTTTTTTTCTGCCAAAGACCCTGCAACTTCCCTGCATTCTTACAGAATGACTCTTCCCACAGTCTTTTCTGCTTATACCCATTTGCCCAGTTTCTTTACTTGGCCATAATATACTCAGCTCCCTTGGGGCCACACTCTCCTGACCCCTACCCTCTCTTCTGACCCCCCATCTTCTTCTTTCCTTACTGCTTCACAGGTCCCTACCTTAAGATGCTGTGTCCCAAGCCTTCCAAATTCAGTTGATCCCCAAAAATGGTATATCTCCACCACAGTGATCGCCACCCACCAGCAGTTGTTCCTAGTTTGCCTTAAAGATCCATTCTCCTTCCTTCCCAATTCTAGTTTCCTATTTCTAAAACCTACCACCATAGCCTTAAGTCCATTATTATCCTTCTCCTATCTCAAGGACTCTTCCTCCCTCTCAATTTGTCATGCAACACTTCCATTCTCCCGTGTGTACGTCTTCTACTTCTTACTGTTTAGCTCAGGACCTCTGAATTTCCAGTGCCTATCTGGTACTTCAGGACCAAAGCCTTATTAACTAGGCAATTATCCCAAGCCACCCTGTGGTCACCAACCCTTATATCCTTCAAACATTCCTTGTACAACTTACCACTTTCCCATCCTGGACCTAAAGAACACCTTTTATACTGTTATTCTACACCCTGACATGCATTTTCTTTTGTCTTCACCTGGGAGAACCCTGAAAATTCACATGGATAATTCTCCCTGAGGGCTTTCAAGATTTTCCCCATTTCTTTGGCTGCGCCTTGGCTAGAGATCTTTCCACCTTTGATTCCAGTCTGTGCACATTTCTCCAATATTTCACAGTCTCCTACTTCACAGTCTCTCCCTGTCTCTGTGCCAAAGAATTCCCCCTCTTTGCTTCTCAATTAGCTTCACTCCCTGGGATACCATTTTCACCCATTTAAGGCTCAGCTATGCTCTCCAGCGATTGCGTATTGAGGCTTTCAACTCAGCCTCACATCTAAGACTTTCAACTCTGACCAAGTTCAATCCTGTGTGACTTAATTGTCCCTGACCACAATGGACTTTATTCAATTATTTTTGAATCTGATGAGATTCTTCTGTTACTGGATCCATAACTTTTCTATTATGTGCAAAATCCTGTACCAGATGGCCAGAGGGACCCCCCCATGGGATCCCTCATCCACCTATCCACAATCCACAGTAACTCTTCTTTACTGTGGGGTGCTCTCTTAATGCCCCACTTTGTCTCTTCAAGAGTACTCCTGTCTCTACTACCTCTTTAGAGATGAAAAGGCGAGAGTGGTCATAGTGATTCTAGCCCAACCCATTGGGCCCTTGCATTGGGTCAGTTTTTAGGTGTCCAAACAGTTGGGCCTGACCATCTTTGGATGGCAACCACATTAGAGAGCTTTAGCAGTGGTGGCCAAATCACTCACAAGGTTCTCAAGTTTACCATGTTTCAGCCAATTGTTGTGTGCTTCACCCATAAATATTTAGACCTTCTGAGTCATTAGTCTTTTTCCTTCCTTGGGCCCTCAGTTGTCCAGGTCTTGCTTTCAATGTTTCTAGAAATCTTCCAACTTACTTTGGCCTCCAGCCCTGTCCTTAACCCTGCAATCCTCCTCCCTATCCCTTCCTCTTCTTTTTTTTTTTTTTTTTTTTTTTTTTTTTTTTTTTTTTTTTTTAAATTTATTTATTTATTAAGGATTTCTGCTTCGTCCCCACAACCGCTTCCCATTTCCCTCCCCCTCCCCCGAACAATTCCCCCTCCCTCATCTGCTCGAAGAGCAATCAGGGTTCCCTGACCTGTGGGAAGCCCAAGGACTGCCCACCTCTATCCAGGTCTCGTAAGGTGAGCATCCAAACTGCCTAGGCTCCCACAAAGCCAGTACGTGCAGTAGGATCAAAAACCCACTGCAATTGTTCTTGAATTCTCAGTATTCCTCATTGTCCGCTATGTTCAGCTAGTCCGGATTTATCCCATGTTTTTTCAGACCTAGGCCAGCTGGCCTTGGTGAGATCCCAATAGAACATCCCCATTGTCTTAGTGTGTGGGTGCACCCCTCGTGGTCCTGAGTTCCTTGCTCGTGCTCCGTCTCCTTCTGCTCCTGATTTGGACCTTGAGATTTCTGTCCGGTGCTCCCGTGTGGGTCTCTGTCTCTGTCTCCTTTCATCGCCTGATGAAGGTTAATATTCATGAGGATGCCTATGTGTTTGTCTTTGGATTCACCTTCTTATTTAGCTTCTCTAGGAACATGAATTATAAGCTCAATGTCTTTTATTTATGGCTAGAAACCAAATATGAGTGAGTACATCCCATGTTCCTCTTTTTGGGTCTGGCTTACCTCACTCAGGATAGTGTTTTCTATTTCCATCCATTTGTATGCAAAATTCAAGAAGTCCTTGTTTTTTACTGCTGAGTAATACTCTAATATGTATATATTCCATACTTTCTTCATCCATTCTTCCGTTGAAGGGCATCTAGGTTGTTTCCAGGTTCTGGCTATTACAAACAATGTTGCCATGAACATAGTTGAGCATATACTTTTGTTGTATGATAGGGCCTCTCTTGGGTATATTCCCAAGAGTGGTATTGCTGGATCCAGGGGTAGGTTGATACCGAATTTCCTGAGAAACCGAAACACTGCTTTCCAGAGTGGTTGCACAAGTTTGCATTCCCACCAGCAATGGGTGAGTGTACCCCTTTCTCCACAACCTCTCCAGCAAAGGCTATCATTGGTGTTTTTTATTTTCACCATTCTGACAGGTGTAAGGTGGTATCTTAAAGTTGTCTTGATTTGCATTTCCCTGATTGCTAAGGAAGTTGAGCATGACCTTAAGTGTCTTTTGGCCATTTGAAGTTCTTCTGTTGAGAATTCTCTGTTCAGATCAGTGCCCCACTTTATAAGTGGGTTGATTAGCCTTTTACGGTCTAGTTTCTTGAGTTCTTTATATATTTTGGAGATCAAACCTTTGTCAGTAGCAGGGTTGGTGAAGATCTTCTCCCAGTCAGTGGGTTGTCTTTTTGTCTTAGTGACAGTGTCCTTTGCTTTACAGAAGCTTCTCAGCCTCAGGGAGTCCCATTTATTCAATGATGCCCTTAGTGTCTGTGCTGCTGGGGTTATACATAGGAAGTGGTCTCCTGTGCCCATGTGCTGTAGAGTACTTCCCACTTTCTCTTCTATCAGGTTCAGTGTGTTCGGACTGATATTGAGGTCTTTAATCCATTTGGATTTGAGTTTTGTGCATGGTGATAGATATGGATCTATTTTCATTCTTCTACAGATTGACATCCAGTTTTGCCAGCACCATTTGTTGAAGATGCTCTCTTTTTTCCATTGTATACTTTTAGCTCCTTTATCGAAGATCAGGTGTTCATAGGTTTGTGGGTTAATGTCAGGGTCTTCTATTCGATTCCATTGGTCGACTTCTCTGTTTTTATGCCAATACCAAGCTGTTTTCAATACTGTAGCTCTGTAATAGAGTTTGAAGTCAGGGATGGTAATGCCTCCAGACAATCCTTTATTGTATAAGATTGTTTTGGCTATCCTGGGTTTTTTGTTTTTCCATATAAAGTTGATTATTGTCTTCTCCAGATCTGTGAAGAATTTTGATGGGATTTTGATGGGGATTGCATTGAATCTATAGATTGCTTTTGGTAGAATTGCCATTTTTACTATGTTGATCCTCCCAATCCAAGAGCAAGGGAGGTCTTTCCATTTTCTGGTGTCTTCTTCAATTTCTTTCTTCAAAGACTTATAGTTCTTGTCAAGTAGATCTTTCACTTCCTTGGTCAGGGTTACCCCAAGGTATTTTATGCTATTTGTGGCTATCGTGAAAGGTGATGCTTCTCTGATTTCCCTCTCTGCTTCCTTATCCTTAGTGTATAGGAAGGCAACTGATTTTTTGGAGTTGATCTTGTATCCTGCCACATTACTAAAGCTGTTTATCAGCTGTAGGAGTTCTTTGGTAGAATTTTTGGGGTCGCTTATGTACACTATCATATCATCTGCAAATAACGAAAGCTTAACTTCTTCCTTTCCAATACGAATCCCCTTGATCTCCTTATGTTGTCTTATTGCTATTGCTAGAATTTCAAGCACTATATTGAAGAGGTATGGAGAGAGTGGACATCCTTGTCGTGTTCCTGATTTAAGTGGGATGGCTTTGAGTTTTTCTCCGTTTAATTTAATGTTAGCTGTTGGCTTGCTGTAAATAGCTTTTATTATATTTAGGTAGGACCCTTGTATCCCTATTCTCTCCAAGACCTTTATCATAAAGGGGTGTTGAATTTTGTCGAATGCTTTTTCAGCATCTAGTGAAATGATCATATGGTTTTTTTCTTTCAGTTTATTTATATGGTGGATTACATTGATAGATTTGCGTATGTTGAACCAGCCCTGCATCTCTGGGATGAAGCCTACTTGATCATAATGGATAATTTTTCTTATGTGTTCTTGGATTCGGTTTGCCAGTATTTTATTGAAAATTTTTGCGTCGATGTTCATGAGTGAGATCGGTCTGTAATTCTCTTTCTTGGTTGGGTCTTTTTGTGGTTTTGGTATCAGGGTAACTGTAGCTTCATAAAAGGAATTTGGCAATGACTCTTCTGATTCTATATTGTGAAATACATTAAGGAGTATAGGTATTAGTTCTTCTTGGAAGTTCTGGTAGAATTCTGCATTGAAACCATCTGGTCCTGGGCTTTTTTTCGAAGGGAGATTTTTGATAACCATTTCTAATTCTTCGCGAGAAACCGGTCTATTTAGATCATTCACCTGGTCTTGGTTTAGCTTTGGTATGTGGTACTTATTTAAAAAAATGTCCATTTCTTTTGTATTTTCCAGTTTTGTGGCATACAGGCTTTTGTAGTAAGATCTAATGATTCTCTGAATTTCCTCTGTGTCTGTGGTTATGTCCCCCTTTTCATTTCTGATCTTATTTATTTGCGTGTTCTCTCTCTGTCGTTTAATTAGTTTGGATAGGGGTTTGTCGATCTTGTTGATTTTCTCCAAGAACCAGCTTTTTGTTTCATTGATTCTTTGGACTGTTTTCTGTGTTTCTATTTTGTTGATTTCAGCCCTCAGTTTTATTATTTCCAGTCTTCTACTTCTCCTGGGCGCGTCTGCTTCTTTTTTTTCTAGAGCTTTCAGGTGTGTTGTTAAGTCCCCAATGTATGCATTCTCCGTTTTCTTTAAGTGGGCACTTAGTGCTATGAACTTTCCTCTTAGCACTGCTTTCATTGTGTCCCATAGGTTTGAGTATGTTGTCCCTTTATTTTCATTAAATTCAAGGAAGACTTTAATTTCTTTCTTGATTTCTTCCTTGACCCAGGTGTGGTTCAGTAGTTGACTGTTCAGTTTCCATGAGTTTGTCGGTTTTTTGGGGGCAGCGTGGTTGTTGCCTTCTAATTTTAATCCGTGATGATCTGATAAGACACAGGTGGACACTGATATTTTTTTGTATCTGTGGAGGTTTCCTTTGTTTCCGAGTATGTGGTCAATTTTTGAGAAGGTTCCATGAGCTGCAGAGAAGAAGGTATATTCTTTCCTATTTGGGTGGAATGTTCTATAGATGTCTGTTAAGTCCATTTGCTTCATTACCTCCAATAATTCTCTTAATTCTCTATTAGGTTTCTGTCTGATTGACCTGTCCCTTGGAGAGAGAGGTGTGTTGAAGTCTCCTACTACTAGTGTGTGTGGTTTGATGTCTGCCTTGAGTTCTAGTAATATTTCTTTTACATAAGTAGGTGCTTTTATATTGGGGGCGTATATATTCAGGATTGAGACCTCCTCCTGATGAATTGTTCCTGTTATGAGTATAAAGTGACCGTCTCGGTCTCTTCTGATTGATTTTAGTTTGAAGTCAGTTTTGTTAGAAATTAGTATGGCCACACCTGCTTTTTTCTTAGGACCATTTGCTTGAAACACCTTTTCCCAACCCTTTACTCTGAGTAGGTGCCTGTCTTTGTGGTTGAGATGTGTTTCTTGCAAACAGCAGAATGTTGGATCCTGTTTTCGTATCCAATCTTTTAGCCTGTGCCTTTTTATAGGTGAATTGAGCCCATTAATATTAAGTGATATTAATGACCAGTGGTTGTTTACTCCGGTTATTCTTATTGCTTTTGGTAGTAGAGATTGTCTCCCTTCTTTGAGATGTGCTCGTGAAGGGTCATTAGATGCCTGGGTTATTGTAGGCAGTGTTGGCAGTGTTGGATTCCTTGGGTTGCGATTTTCCTTCTATTACTTTCTGTAGGGCTGGATTTGTGGCTACGTATTGTTTAAATTTGTTCTTATCCTGGAATGTTTTGTTTTCTCCATTGATAATGAATGATAGTTTGGCTGGGTATAGTAGTTTGGGTTTGCATCCATGGTCTCTTAGCTTCTGCAGAACCTCTATCCAGGACCTTCTGGCTTTCATAGTTTCCATCGAGAAGTCAGGTGTAAGTCTGATCGGTTTACCTTTATAAGTTACTTGCCCTTTTTCTTTTGCAGCTCTTAATATTTTTTCTTTAACCTGTATATTTTGTGTTTTGATTATTATATGGCGAGGAGATGTTTTTCTTTGATCCAGTCTGTTTGGTGTTCTGTATGCTTCTTGAATATTTAAGTGAATATCTTTCTTTAAGTTGGGAAAGTTTTCTTCCATAATTTTGTTGAAAATATTTTCTGGGCCTTTGAGCTGTGACTCTTCTCCTTCTTCTATTCCTATTATTCTTAGGTTTGGTTTTTTTATTGTGTCCCATAGTTCCTGAATGTTTTGTGTTGAGAATTTGTTGGCTTTGCTGTTTTCTTTGATCTGTTCGTTTATTTTCTCTATGGTGTCCTCAGCATCTGAGAGTCTTTCTTCTAGCTCTTGTATTCTATTGATTATGCTTGTTTCTGTAGACTCTGCTCGTTGGCCTAGATTTTCCATATCCAGCTGGTCCTCAGTTTGTATTTTCTTCTTTGCCTTCATTTCAGTTTTCAATTCTTGAACTGTTTCCATTACCTGTTTGATGGTTTTTTCTTGGTTTCCCAGGGTATCATGTACGTATTTACTCATTTCTTCAAACTTTTTGTTATACTTCTCATCCATTTCTATAAGGGCATTTTTTACATGTTGTTTAAGGGACTCTATTATCTTCATAAAGTCGATTTTTTCCATTTCTTCTGTGTTAGGTTGTTCAAATACTTCTGTTGTAAGATCATTGGGTTCTGATGTTTTCATGTTGTTTTTCGGATTATTGGGAGAATTCTTGCCTTGACGCCTGCCCATCTCCTCCTATTGATCCTATCCAATGGGTCCTTTAAAAACCGGATCAGGTTTCCCTGCTGGCCAAGGGCTCCGCTTACAAAATGCCCTCACTCTCTTTCGTGGTTCCTGCTGCAGGCCAAGAACCCTCTCACCCCTCTGAAGGATCTTCAGGACAGGACCAGGCTCCCCTTGTGCCAGTGACCTGGCCAACCAAAGGCCTACCTCTTTGAGTCGATTGTAGTAGGGCGATCTGCTCTCCTTATTGCACGCCTGTTCCCGCCGCTTGGGTCTGTCTCTGCGCCGGTCCCCGAAAGCCTCTTCCTGTATGCGGTGTTGCTCCGCCGCGTCTGGCCACCGCCGCTCCGCCTCTGTGCGTCTGGCCGCCGCCGCTCCGCCGCGTCTGGCCGCCGCCGCTCCGCCTCTGTGCGTCTGGCCGCCGCCGCTCCGCCTCTGTGCGTCTGGCCGCCGCCGCTCCGCCTCTGTGCGTCTGGCCGCCGCCGCTCCGCCTCTGTGCGTCTGGCCGCCGCCGCTCCGCCTCTGTGCGTCTGGCCGCCGCCGCTCCGCCTCTGTGCGTCTGGCCGCCGCCGCTCCGCCTCTGTGCGTCTGGCCGCCGCCGCTCCGCCTCTGTGCGTCTGGCCGCCGCCGCTCCGCCTCTGTGCGTCTGGCCGCCGCCGCTCCGCCTCTGTCTCCCTTCCTCTTCTGATTTCCTTCTCACTGCTGCCCAGAGGCCATGGAGGCCTTATGCTAATCCTGGCTCGGTTTCCTAGAACAAACCTCCCAGATCCTCAACTCACCCTCTTTGTTGATGGGAGCTCTCTCATAAACAGGTCAAGAAACCTCCAGGTTGTTGGAGGGAGAGCCATTTGTTCAGTCTGGCTATCCAGAACCAAAATAATCACTCAGACACTCCATTAATTAAAACACTGCTTGGCCATTAGCTCTAGCTTCTTATTGGCTAACTCTTATATTAATTTAACACATATCTATTAGTTTGTATATTGCCATATGGCAGTGGCCTACCAGCAAAGATTCTAACTGGCCTCTGTCTCAGGCAGAAGATCCATGGTGCCTCCCAACTCTGCCCTTTTTTTCTCCCAGCATTCAGTTCATCCCTTCCTGCCTACCTAAGTTCTGCCCTATCAGGCCAAGGCAGTTTCTTTATTCATTTATGGTATTCACAGCACACAGAGGGGACTCCCACATCACCAGGTGCCTAATGTGGTAGTCACCTCCACGAAAATGGTTGAAGCATCTCAGCAGCCAGTGGGAACATCTTCACAAAATGCCAAATTAATTGCCTTGACGAGAGAGCTCCTAATAGCTAAGTATCAATAAACATCTACATAAACTCTAAATATGCCTTTTTAGTAGCCCATACCCACCCTGTTCTTTAGAAGGGAAGGGGTTTCCTCATTACCAAGGGCATTCCCAATGTCAACAGACATCTTATAACCAAGTTCTTGGGGCCCCTATTTCCCCACAGTAGCAGCCATAATCCACTGCTGGTGGCATCAGGTATCCAAGGATCCAGTGACCTTAGGCAACGTCAGGACCAACCCAGTAACCTAGGTACTGACATCCAACTCCACTGGATCTTCAGGATGTATTCTGTTTATGACACTCTTCTATCAGCCCTGCTATCATTCAGAGAAGAGGAACAAATATCTAAAGAGGGCACACAGACCAAAGATGGGTGTCTGTACTTAAATAAGTGTCTCATTATCCCCTCTCATCCTCTCCTAGGACCAGGTGCTTCCATCATTTCATACATACACCAAAACTTGTATATAGGCCCCAAGGCTTTGCTTCACTTCTTAGAGTCCCTCTTTGATGCCATCTACCTTCAATCCCATATTTTACACACCCACTCCTTCTGCCTGATGTGTGCCATGGCTAATCCACTGGGGACTCTCAAGATATGCCTTGCACCAGCTTTGAGGACATCAACTGGTAGAGGATTGGCAGATTGACTTAGCTATCATGCCCACTGATATAAAGCCTCCACTATCGCTTAACCATTGTCCATACCTTTACAGAATAGATAGAAAAATTCCCCACCTCCAGGGAATGGCAGATGTGATGGTTCAGGTATTCCTTGAACACATTATTCCTCAGTGCAACATACCACAGATCATCCAACTTGACAATAGTCCAGCCTTTACTTCCAGGGTCATAGAACATCTGTCTGAAACTGTCAACATCTGGAAACTCCACATTTCTTTCGCCTAGAATCCTTGTAAAGGGGCGAGAGGACTAACAGACTCATCAAATAACTCATCACGCTCTTTATCAAAGTAAGTTTATCTTAACCTTCCTTTCTTCTCATTACCTTACCTGCCTTTGTGCCAGCCCATGTTTTTCTTTTTGAGCCCAATACAGAAAGCTGCTCTTTCTCAATTACCACCTCTGGGCACAGACCCCTCCACTGGCCAGGTACCTACACTACCTGTCCTGCCTTTTCTTCCTTCTCTATTAACATGTTAACAGCTATCTCCCTGCCACCATGCCAATGGGCCCTGATGGTCCATGTGTGGGAAACCTTACCCTCAGGGCATAAAAGGAGAACTTGCCCCACTCCATGCTCATTGCTACAAGGGGTGAACTAGTCAGGATAACACTGGAGAGCCCACCCTGATGCTGAGGACAGGGAAGAGCTGGTAGACTGATGTGCAACTCCCCAAGCCCAGAATCATGGTTATGATTTGACTCATCCCAATAGCAACCCCATCTATGATTTTCAAGAGCATGAGGAGGGTCTGGACCTACAGACCTAAAGCTGCAGGATCTCCATGCTTAAGGCAACAACAGTATATCTAGAAGGAGTTCCAGTAAGGGCCCAACATTGATAATGTAACAGAAACCAGAGGCCTCAAACTCAAAGGTTATTATAAGGATATCCCATAATCGTGGTCAATACCCACGGATCCCCTGGAAATACACATATCAGCTGAGTCAGCCCAACATTGACCAATGAGTTTTGAGACCCTAAGCCATCTGCCACAGTCATGCCTTTTTTGGAAGTTCCAGGAAAAGAGTGAATAAGGAAAGAGACTGGTTTCTGAGCCATAGATGATAAGAACCAGAGGCCTCAAACAAGATCAATGACTACAACAAACACTTGCAATAAAGATATTTGGTCAAAAGAGTTTAGTGTGTGACTCACTATGTACTACTACAAGTTCCTGATGAGATTTTTCTTTTTTACTTTTTTCTGTTAAATTTTATTTTTGAGGGGATTGTAAGGGCAGAGGATAAATACAAAGAGATGGAGAAATGAGTGGGATTGAGATGCATGATGTGGAAGACACAAAGAGTAAATAAAAAGAAAGCTTAAAAAGGCAGAATGAGAAAACCTTGGGGAGCAATTCATTAAGAAACACCCTTTCATGGGCTTTGCATTATCTCTTGCCTCCAGATTCTTGTCTTGCTGGAGTTCCTGTTCTGAGTTCTTTGATTTGGAACAGTACTCTGGAAATCTCAGCTACAAGGATTCTTTCCTCTCCAAGTTACTTTGCTCATGGTGTTTTATCACAGCAATAGCAGCTCTAACATAGAATGTGACTAAGAGAAACTGAGTTTTTCTATGCTAGAGTGTCAGAGGCCAGTAGAGCTGTATCAGAGGATGGGAAACAGCAGGGGGTAGGGTAAGAATGGACTCACTGGACCATCTATCTTTCCAATAGAAATTATGCAGCAACTCCTCACCAGTGACCCAGAAATGACATGTCATGTCTTCTTGAGAAAATGGTCAATGATGTGGGAGGGTCTTCTGTTTTGTGTTGGTTTCATTGGTTAATAAAGAAACGGCCTTGGCCATTTGATAGGCCAGCCCTTAGGTGGGTGAAGTAGACAGAACAGAATGCTGGGAGGAAGAGGGAAGTGAGGCAATTGCAATGCCTCTCCTCTCTGGGCCAGACGCCATGGAACCAGCCGCCAGGTCAGACATGCTGAATCTTTCCCTGTAAGCCACCAACTCGTGGTGCTATACAGATTACTAAATATGGGTTAAAACAAGACGTGAGAATTAGCCAATAAGGGGCTACAGATAATTGGCCAGACAGTGTTTAAAAGAATACAGTTTGTGTGTTGTTATTTCAGGTCATAAGCTAGCCAGGCAGCCAGGAGCTGGGCGGCAGGAACGCAGCCCGCCGCTCCTATCACTATAGGTCAAGAAGTTTTATTCTGATGTCAGTTATGACAAATTATTTCTGTTCAAAAATGGAGAAACTAGTTTGTTCACTCTAGAAAACTCTAGACTGGGATCTCTTGAATTGAATAATACTGGGCCCTTTGAGCTACTTCTGCTTGGGTAAAATACAAGTTCTATGGTGCCCACTGCTCTCTGACCCCAGTGAGCTACTCAATATCCTATCACTGATAAAGAATCAAGTGGGTCTAGTCAGAGGCCTACAGTTGATATGGGTACCACTGAGGGATTCCAGAAGTTAATTACCATGATAAGGGTTGGCTGCTTGATGGGAAAGAATTCAAAGCAGCAGTGTAACAGTAGTTTGTAAATAAGAAGAAATGCAGAGCTCTGCTCATCTGAAGCAGGCCATAGTGAGATTTTAGCTGAGCACAAGGTAGAAAGCTCCTTGCTCACCCTTCTCCAGAAAGCCTTGCTGTCAATTCAGCTAGATCAATGGTGTCCTTAGAAGAGACTATGATCCTGCTCAATCAGTCATGGGGATGGATGGACAACTTCTTCCTGTTCAAAGATAAATAAAAATTTTGAACTAAATAAATATCAGCAGGTAAGCACACTTGGACTTGTAAAAGGAAAGAGATAGATGATCAACCTGGGTTACTGCAGAAATCAAGGTTGGTTTAGGAATGTAAAATATCTAACGTGTGTGTGTGTGTGTGTGTGTGTGTGTGTGTGTGTGTGTGTGTGTGTATTTCAAAAAATGAAGAGGAATGTGTTCCCTCAAATAGATGAACAAACAGAATCTGGTCAAAAAGTCAATAATCAGTGTCTGAACCCTCTTACCCACTTAGAAAAGGATGAAAATTCACCCTCCACAAATTTAAAATGGTAAATAATTAATAAGTGCTAGAGAGATGGCTTCATGATTAAGAGAATGTACTGTTTTTTTTAGAGGGCCAGATAACCATCAGTAACTCCAGTCCTTTGGAATCTAATGATCTCTTCTGAACACCACAGGCACCATGAACATATGTGATACACCTACATAGTATATACATACATGAAGGAAAACTACTCATACATGTAAAATAAATAAAATTAAAATTGATATAGTAAAATACATTAAACCACATAAAAGCATGCAGTGGCTCACATTTAGGTAGAAAGAGAGAACAAGATAATACAGCCCCTTTGTCCACTTTAATATGGACAAAATTCCAGATAGAGTTTCAGTAAGAAAGCAGCAGAGATGAGCAAAACTGCAGACAAAAGGTACCCAAACATGCACAAAAAATTCCAAATCCCAGTGAACTCACAGCACTCTTCATAACAGGTCATGACAGGTTTTAGCATTAGGAAGATCAGCTCACATCAAGAATCAGCTCAGACCACAGTGGTATGGCTATTGAATTCAATAAATGAAAGGGGAAATGGAAACTTTAACAGGTTTATATGAATTAATCACTATATTTTTTTAAAAAGAAAAACCCAAACAGTGAATCTGGAAAAGAATAAAAATAAAGTCAGTTCAGGGGAACGAACAAGAGAGGGTGAGGGAGAAGGGGAGGGGTGGGATGGTGGACTAAATCAAAACACAATATGTACAGATATAAAATTTTCAAAAAGATGAAAAAGTATACCCTTGACTGGGTGTGTTGGTAGTCCAAAGTTTTAATCCCAGTACTTGATAAAGAGAAGCAGGAAAATATCTGTGTGTTCCAGTCCAACTTGGTGTATATTACCAGCTCCAGGACAGTCAAAGACTGCATAAGCAGAGCCTATCTCAAAATAACAGCAAAAATAATTAAAACCATAAGCATAAGACGAAAGATAACAAAGTAAAAATTAAAAGTAAGATCAGGAATGGAAAGTTGCAAAATAAAACTGACTGTGGCCCAGAGAGAGAATATGTGCTTAGAATATTTGAGGCCCTGCATCAATACCTGGTACCAATATGAAAGGGAAAAAAATAATTTACTAAGTTCTCCTCTTCAACTACATGAGCTAACAAACTCCTGCTTGCAGATCTTTGGCAAGGCCCTGAAGGGCAAGATCATTACCCTCTATGTGGAGTCAGAGACACCATTGCGAATGTAGGGCTGATATCCAATACCAGGGCAGCATCCCACCAGACCACTAGCAAGTGATATTTGCAGGCAGCACATGGAAGTTGGCTGCAAGAAAGTTAACTATATCATCTGAAAAGAGTCCACCCTATTCCTGGAACTCCACCTATGTTGTGGCATTATCCGTCCATCCCTTTGCTACCTTGTACAGGAGTGTAACTGTGACAAGATGATATAGTGCTGCCCACAATTGCTGCTCACAACCTGCAGCCTTGTGTCATCAACTACTACCAACAACTTACCTATGTATGGCCCAGGACCCCTGGGACCCAATAAAATTTTCATTAGAGGGACTTAGAAAAATGGAGATGGTAAATGTGGACAAGTGAAAAGTTCTGTGTATAGGTGCCTGAAGATGTGCCTTAAGATTGATTCTGATCCACAGGATTCAAATTATGCAAGGAGAAAGCTGACTTGGGTTGTCCTCCAACCTGCATGCATGTGCTTTGGCACACCTGCACACATACACTCTCTAAAAAAATAAGCAGATAAATAAAGAAATATATTTTTAAAGTTGTAATGGAAAGTATACACACCAAAAGGAACCAAAAATAAAGGTGCCTATATGTACCCTAGAACTTGAGACTATCAGGAAGATATTTATGAATTTCGTTCCATGCAGCAAGATCCTTCTCAAAAACTCTCAAATTTTTGTAAAGGAAGATATATCTCACATAAAAATGTGAAAAGGAACAAACCAAACTCACATTTAAATTTTTATTTGTTTTTTGAAATATCCATGCATGTATATAATCACCTGGAGCTGATTGTCTTGAGGACAGATGAGACAGACATTTATGTGGTTTTGAAAATGTTATCTCTGGAAGAATTAACTGGAGAGACTCTACCATCTGGCCTAGCCACATATTTGGGGAAGTCAGAGCCTGGTGCCTGAGTAGGGCAGTTCCCCTTTCTGTGGGTTCCCTGAAGAACAGCCCCAAAAGGCCAAACACTGTTTCGTGTCCCTCCAGAAAAACTCTGTAGCTTTGCCACCAAGCCTCTGGAGTAAGTGCCATGATCTTCACCTCTAAGCCGTGTCCTAACTAGGTGAAATATTAAGTAAGTGGGGGAGATTCTGTGGACTAGGAATGACCAAGTGCTGGATCTTCAGGAAACTACAGTGCCTTAAAAGGTTATACAGAGGGAAGGCCATATGCAAACTCCAAGGACAAAACATCCACAAGTAACTCTCTCCTACAACTGACTCTGGGCCTCTGAACTCCAGTGATGCGTGGTGAGTGTGTGCATCTGTCCTGGCCTGCACTTCTCTTCTTAACCAGGAGCCATACCTGGGTATTCAGGATGGAAAATAACTTGTGTGTGATGGTCATGGGGATGGATGGAGACTCATGAGGTTCAGGCCCTCAGGCCTGCAATTGAAGAAGGATGCCCTGGATTCTAGCTGCTTATTTTCTTGCAGGGACCATCTGTAAGCCTGGCCACAGAATACAGACAGACTATGGTATCCATTCTGACTAAGGGGAGTCAAAGAGTACCGTATGTATAAAGACAGAACCTTATATATATGGTGCAAACAGATTACACTTGAGCCTGAACTCTCCAACTCATATATTGACAAGAGCCATACAGGGTGATATAAATGTCGCTATCAGATCCAGGGCACAGTGAGCCCCTGGAACTGGAAGTGACAGGTGAGGAGACTTTCAGGGCCTCATTTCCAGGCTATACTCTTGGGTGTATTCCCCTCCTACAACCTAGCCCTGAAGAATATTGTGACCATGTGAGCTCATGTAGAAGACTGCCTCTTTTTCTCCTAGGAATATACTAGAGTAAACCCAGACTGTCGGTTCTGCCCAGTCCTGTGATATCCTCATGGGGGTGCGTGACTCTTCAGTGTGTCTCAAGGAAGGGATATGAAAAGTTCATTCTCACCAAGGAAGATCTGCAGTTCTCCAGCTCCCTGTACTCACAGTGTAAATGTAGTATCTGGCAGTACTAAGCCTTGTTTTCTATGAGTAACAGGACTGAATACCATTGAGGAACATTTGGCTATTAAGGTTATTATAAGGATATCCCATAATCGTGGTCAATACCCACGGATCCCCTGGAAATACACATATCAGCTGAGTCAGCCCAACATTGACCAATGAGTTTTGAGACCCTAAGCCATCTGCCACAGTCATGCCTTTTTTGGAAGTTCCAGGAAAAGAGTGAATAAGGAAAGAGACTAGTTTCTGAGCCATAGATGATAAGAACCAGTGGCATTCAGGGCAGGATGGGGGGAATAGGTGTTTGGTGAAAAACAGCTTGTCTCTCCCTGGCCTGTCACATTTCCTCCAGGCCTGTCCAAAATGCCCTCCCTGTTAACCAACCAAGGCCATATCCTGGACCTTGGAAAGAGCCTCATACTACAGTGCTGCTTTGATATCACTTATGACAGATTTGCTCTATACAAGGTTGGAAGTGTTAACCTCAAACATCACTGTAACCAGTGTACAGAGTCTGTCCTCTACTTGGCTAGTTTCACCTTGGACTTGGTAAACAATTCTACCTGAGGTCAGTATAGATTTTATGGTACAAACAATATCTTCTGTGAATGGTCAACCTCTAGTGACATCCTTGACATCCTAATTACAGGTGAGGAACACAACAGGTTCAATCAGTTACTTAGCCATTGCACAGGCCTGTGTGGGAAAGCTTATGAGGTAGTAGCTCAGATGAGGTTCAGGGATGGAATAGGTATAGATGCAGACACAGAGGGACAGGAGAAGGGATAATAAAAGGAGAGAGAAACAGTCCCATGTGATCTTATGAGATCCTGGTGAAGTCTCAGTTCACAACATGAAAGCAGTACTTCACTCATCCCTTTTCTCTTTAGGACCACTTCCTGATACACCTTCACTCTCAGTGAAGTTGTATTCCACAATACACACATGAAGGAACATGACAAGACTGTGTCAATGTCCAAAGTGGACAACTTCATTCTGTCTAAGGAGGAAACAGGAAATTTCAAAGATTGTTCTGCCTATATTGGCAGTTTGTCAGTCACTTTCTTCTGTGTCCTGCAGAACATCTGGTAGACTCTTCTACAAAGTAGAAACCCTGAAGGACTGTCTCACCTTAATGCAAGTTCAGCAGTCATTTTTCTGTGGGTCCTGCATGTCCAGTTTATATAACATGACATCAAGCAGTCCAGGCAAGAGCAGTTTCTTGCCCAAATGGGTAACAAACTCCATAAGGGGACTCTTTGATGCCCATCAACTCTTGAAGTAGATTGGCGTTGCCAGGAACAGATGTGTCTCATTGTCCTAAGTTCTTTTTTTTTATAATTTTTTTTTATTGAGAAAAGGAGAAAAAAACGTAAACAAAAAACAAGTTTCCTCCTCCTCCCAGCCTCCCATTTCCCTCCCCCTCCTCCCACCCTTCTTCCCCTCCTCCCACCTTTCTCCCCCTCCCCCCATTCCTCTCCCCCTCCCTCTCCAGTCCACAGAGCAGTCCGGGTTCCCTGCCCTGTGGTAAGTCCTAGGTCCTCCCCTCTCCGTCCATATCTAGGAAGGTGAACATCCAAACTGGCTAGGCTCCCACAAAGCCAGCACATTAAGTAGGATCAAAACCCCATGCCATTGTCCTTGGCATCTCATCAGCCCTCATTGTTCGCCATGTTCAGAGAGTCCGGTTTTATCCCATGCTTTTTCGGTCACAGTCCAGCTGGCCTTGGTGAGCTCCCAGTAGTTCAGCTCCACTCTCTCAGTGGGTGGGTGCACCCCTCGTGGTCCCGACTTCTTTGCTCATGTTCTCCCTCCTTCTGCTCCTCATTGGGACCTTGGGAGCTCAGTCCAGTGCTCCAGTGTGGGTCTCTGTCTCTGTCTCCATCCATCACCAGATGAAGGTTCTATGATGATATGCAAGATATTCGTCAGTATTGCTCTAGGATAGGGTCATTTCAGGTTCCCTCAATGAAAGAATGGATGAAGAAAGTATGGAAGATATACACACTAGAGTACTACGCTGCGGTAAAAAACAATGACTTCTCGAATTTTGCATGCAAATGGATGGAAATAGAAAACACTATCCTGAGTGAGGTGTCCCAGACCCAAAAAGATGAACATGGGATGTACTCGCTCATAATTGGTTTCTAGCCATAAATAAGGGTCACGGAGTCTACAATAGGTGAACCTAAAGAAGCTAAGTAAGAAGGTGAACCCAAGGAAAAACATATAGTTATCCTCTTGGCTAAGGGAAGTAGACCATATTGCCAGGGAGAAAACTGGGATCTTGGGGGTGGGGTGGGATGGGGGTAAGGGGAGATGGGGAGAGAAAAGGTAGAAGGGAAGGAGGGGGGACTTGGGGAAACAGGAGGATTGGGATAAAGGAAGGGTGGATAGGGGAGCACGGAACTACAATCCTTAGTTAAGGGAGCCACTTTAGGGTGGGCAAGAGACTTGACCCTAGAGGGGCTCCCAAGTGCCCAAGATGACGTTCCCAGTTTGTCCTAAGTTCTTAAAATATTTTAAATGCCATATTTTGTAGGTATTTGAAATATTTGAAGAATACTAGCCATCTAAAATATATCTCTGTATATATAGAAAACCTAACTAACATGACTACAAGCTTGACCTTATAGATGACTATCCCTAAATCTGTATTGCTTAATTATACATTACATTTTTAAATGAGCTGCACAAATACACTACCTTAATCAAGAGCAGTAATATACATATAAGAAAATTGACCTTAAATTTGTATCAATAGACTAAGATCCATACCAATATAAAGAATTCATCTGTACATTATATCCCCCCTTTAAAAGTAAACAAACATTTATAAACAATAGTTGGGAATTTGGGCATAGGTCTCTCTAAATGGCTTCCTGCATTTTGTTGGGAGAAGTAATTTTGGAGTTTGCAGAGATCTTTCAGGAGGTCTTTGTCTATTAAACCACGTTAGTCTTGAAAGAATCCACAGGTTCTCATCCTCTGTAGAAATAAAATCAGAACCTATTTTCCTAAGCAATATATTCTTAGACCCAAAATTTGAAGTCAAGATACCTTTAAAACATGTATGTTGGTTTAGTTTAGCAGCCCATACAATAAAATGTCTCTTTATACTTAGCTCATTCACAGTCAAAAATTCAATGAAAACACAATAATAAACATAATCCACACCCTCTGTGTATTTTCCATCTTTATGTGGCTTATGATTTTTTTTACTCCTTTAATCTATGACTTTCTAAATTCTGTATCTTTAAAGACTTTTTTTTTATTTTGAAAGTTTTTTTGATATTTATTTTTATTTACAATTGTGACGTTGAAGGCTCTGGAACCCATAGAACCTTTTCTGATGAGATCAGTGCTCATATTAACAAGTGTGATTTACAGACAAGCTCTGCCCACTCTCGATCTCCTTTCTGCTGCCCTTCTGAAGGGGCAGGCAGGACTTTTCCTGCCTCTTCTTCTCTTTTCTCTCTTTCTGTCTCTATTTTTCTTCTCCTCCCTCTCTCCCTTCCTTTCCCCCACTCCCTTCCCTTCAACCAAAAAATACTTCTTCACTTAAGCTCTGCCTGCATGACATATCTGTCCCTCACCCAACATAGGCTGTCACCCACCAGACAGTCGTCACCCGCCAGACAGTCGTTACCCGCCAAGGTCCCAACTTGTGTTGTATCATAACACCCACCCCTGCTGTTCTGGTTTATCTATCTCTCCAATTATTGTTCACGGAGGAGAATTTTTTTTTTAATTAAGAAAAGAAGAAAAAACACATAAACAAAAAACAAGTTCCCACCTCCTCCCAGCCTCCCATTTCCCTCCCCCTCCTCCCACCCTTCTCCCCCTCCCCCACTCCTCTCCCCCTCCCTCTCCAGTCCACAGAGCAGTCCGGGTTCCCTGCCCTGTGGTAAGTCCTAGGTCCTCCCCCCTCCGTACATATCTAGGAAGGTGAACATCCAAATTGGCTAGGCTTCCACAAAGCCAGCACATTAAGTAGGATCAAAACCCTGTGCCATTGTCCTTGGCGTCTCATCAGCCCTCATTGTTCGCCATGTTCAGAGAGTCCGGTTTTATCCCATGCTTTTTCGGTCACATTCCAGCTGGCCTTGGTGAGCTCCCAGTAGATCAGCTCCACTGTCTCAGTGGGTGGGTGCACGCCTCGTGGTCCCGACTTCTTTGCTCATGTTCTCCCTCCTTCTGCTCCTCATTGGGACCTTGGGAGTTCAGTCCAGTACTCCAGTGTGGGTCTCTGTTTCTATCTCTATCCATCACCAGATGAAGGTTCTATGATGATATGCAAGATATTCGTCAGTATTGCTCAAGGATAGGGTCATTTCAGGTTCCCAATCCTCAGCTGCCCAAGGAACTAACTGGGAACCTCATCTTGGGCACTTGGGAGCCCCTCTAGGGTCAAATCTCTTGCCCACCCTAAAGTGGCTCCCTTAACTAAGAATTGTGGTTCCGTGCTCCCCTATCCACCTTTCCTTTATCCCAATTCTCCTGATTCCCCAAGTCCCCCCTCCTTCCCTTCTACCTTTTCTCTCCCCATCTCCACTTATCCCCATCCCACCCCACCCCCAAGATCCTAATTTTCTCCCCGGCAATTTGGTCTACTTCCCTTAGCCAAGAGGATAACTATATGTTTTTCCTTGGGTTCACCTTCTTACTTAGCTTCTTTAGGTTCACCTATTGTAGACTCCGTGGCCCTTATTTATGGCTAGAAACCAATTATGAGCGAGTACATCCCATGTTCATCTTTTTGGGTCTGGGACACCTCACTCAGGATAGTGTTTTCTATTTCCATCCATTTGCATGCAAAATTCGAGAAGTCATTGTTTTTTACCGCAGCGTAGTACTCTAGCGTGTATATATTCCATACTTTCTTCATCCATTCTTCCATTGAAGGGCATCTAGGTTGTTTCCAGGTTCTGGCTATTACAAATAATACTGCTATGAACATAGTTGAACAAATGCTTTTGTCATATGATAGAGCATCTCTTCGGTATATTCCCAGGAGTGGTATTGCTGGGTCCAGGGGTAAGTTGATCCCGAATTTCCTGAGAAACCGAAACACTGACTTCCACAGTGGTTGCACAAGATTGCATTCCCACCAGCAATGGATGAGGGTACCCGTTCCTCCACAGCCTCTCCAGCAAAGGTTATCCTTGGTGTTTTTGAGTTTAGCCATTCTGACAGGTGTAAGATGATATCTCAAAGTTGTTTTGATTTGCATTTCCCTGATTGCTAAGGAAGTTGAGCACAACTTTAAGTGTCTTTTGGCCATTTGAACTTCCTCTGCTGAGAATTCTCTGTTCAGATCAGTGCCCCATTTTTTAATTGGGTTAATTAGCATTTTAAAGTCTAGTTTCTTGAGTTCTCTATATATTTTGGAGATCAGACCTTTGTCTGTTGTGGGGTTGGTGAAGATCTTCTCCCAGTCAGTAGGTTGCCTTTGTGTCTTAGTGACTATGTCCTTTGCTTTACAGAAGCTTCTCAGTTTAAGTAGGTCCCATTTATTCAATGTTGCCCTTAATGTCTGTGCTTCTGGGGTTATACATAGGAAGCGATCTCCTGTGCCCATCTCCTGTAGGGTACTTCCCACTTTCTCATCTATCAGTTCAGTGTGTTCGGGCTGATATTGAGGTCTTTAATCCATTTGGACTTGAGTTTTGTGCACGGTGATAGATAAGGGTCTATTTTCATTCTTCTACAGGATGACATCCAGTTGTGCCAGCACCATTTGTTGAAGATGCTTTCTTTCTTCCATTGTATACTTTTAGCTCCTTTATCAAAAATGAGGTGTTCATAGGTTTGTGGGATAAAATCCGGGTCTTCTATACGATTCCATTGGTCGACTTCTCTGTTTTTATGCCAGTACCACACTGTTTTCATTACTGTAGCTCTGTAATAGAGTTTGAAGTCAGGGATGGTAATGCCTCCAGAAGATCCTTTATTGTATAGGATTGTTTTGGCTATCCTGGGTTTTTTGTTTTTCCATATAAAGTTGATTATTGTCCTCTCCAGATCTGTGAAGAATTTTGATGGGATCTTGACGGGGATTGCATTGAATCTATAAATTGCCTTTGGTAGAATTGTCATTTTTACTATGTTGATCCTCCCAATCCAGGAGCAAGGGAGGTCCATCCATTTTTTGGTATCCTCTTCAGTTTCTTTCTTCAATGCCTTAAAGTTCTTGTCAAATAGATCTTTCACTTCCTTGGTTAGATTTACCCCAAGATATTTTATGCTGTTTTTGGCTATTGTGAATGGTGAAGCTTCTCTGATTTCCCTCTCTGCATCCATATCCTTTGTGTATAAGAGGGCGACTGATTTTTTGGAGTTGATCTTGTATCCTGCCACATTACTAAAGGTGTTTATCATCTGTAAAAGTTCTTTGGTGGAGTTTTGGGGGTCGCTTAAGTACACTATCATATCATCTGTGAATAACGAAAGTTTAACTTCTTCCTTTCCAATTCGAATCCCCTTGATTCCATTATGTTGTCTTATTGCTATTGCTAGAACTTCAAGCTCTATATTGAAGAGGTATGGTGAGAGTGGACAGCCTTGCCGTGTTCCTGAGTTAAGCGGGATGGCTTTGAGTTTCTCTCCGTTTAATTTGATGTTAGCTGTCAACTTGCTGTATATAGCTTTTATTATATTTAGGTATGACCCTTGTATCCCCAATCTCTCCAAGACTTTTAACATAAATGGATGTTGAATTTTGTCGAATGCTTTTTCAGCATCTAATGAGATGATCATATGGTTATTTTCTTTCAGTTTATTTATATGCTGGATTACATTGATAGATTTTCGTATGTTGAACCAGCCCTGCATCTCAGGAATGAAGCCTACTTGATCATAATGGATAATTTTCCTAATGTGTTCTTGGATTCGGTTTGCCAGTATTTTGTTGAGGATTTTTGCGTCGATGTTCATGAGTGAGATTGGCCTGTAATTCTCTTTCCTGGTTGAGTCTTTGTGTGGTTTTGGTATCAGAGTAACTGTAGCTTCATAAAAGGAATTAGGTAATGACCCTTCTGTTTCTATATTGTGGAATACATTAAGGAGTATGGGTATTAGCTCTTCTTGGAAGTTCTGGTAGAATTCCGCATTGAAACCATCTGGTCCTGGGCTTTTTTTGGTAGGGAGGTTTTTGATAACCTCTTCTAATTCTTCGCGACTAACAGGTCTATTTAGATTGTTCACCAGGTCCTGATTTAACTTTGTTATATGATATTTATCTAAAAAAGTATCCATTTCCTTTACATTTTCCAATTTTGTGGCATATAGGCTTTTGTAGTAAGATCTAATGATTCTCTGAATTTCCTCTGTGTCTGTGGTTATGTCTCCCTTTTCATTTCTGATCTTATTAATTTGCAAATTCTCTCTCTGCCGTTTGATTAGCTTGGATAGTGGTTTGTCAATCTTGTTGATTTTCTCCAGGAACCAGCTTTTTGTTTCATTGATTCTTTGTATTGTTTTCTGTGTTTCTATTTTGTTTATTTCAGCCCTCAGTTTGATTATTTCCAGTCTTCTACTCCTCCTAGATGAGTCTGCTTCTTTTTTTTCTAGAGCTTTCAGGTGGGTTTTTAAGTCTCCAATGTGAGCTTTCTCTGTTTTCTTTAAGTGGGCACTTAGTGCTATGAAATTTCCTCTTAGAACTGCTTTCATAGTGTCCCATAAGTTTGAGTATGTTGTTTCTTTATTTTCATTGAATTCCAGGAAGACTTTAATTTCTTTCTTTATTTCTTCCTTAATCCAGGTATGGTTCAATAGTTGACTGTTCAGTTTCCATGACTTTCTATACTTTCTGGGGGTAGCATTATTGTTGAATTCTAACTTTAATCAATGGTGATCTGATAAGACACAGGTGGTTACTAATATTTTTTTGTAACTGTGGATGTTTGCTTTGTTACCGACTATGTGGTTGATTTTCGAGAAGGTTCCATGAGCTGCAGAGAAGAAGGTATATTCTTTCCTATTTGGATGGAATGTTCTATAGATGTCTGTTAAGTCCATTTGATTCATTACCTCCATTAATTCTCTTATTTCTCTGTTAGGTTTCTGTCTGATTGACCTGTCCATTGGTGAGAGAGGAGTGTTGAAGTCTCCTACTATTAGTGTGTGCGGTTTGATGGCTGCCTTGAATTTTAGCAATGTTTCTTTTATGTACGTGGGTGCTTTTTATTAGGGGCATAGATGTTCAGGATTGAGACTTCATCCTGATGAACTGTTCCTGTTATGAGTATAAAATGCCCCTCTCCATCTCTTCTGATTGATTTAAGTTTGAAGTCAACTTTGTTAGAGATTAGTATGGCCACACCTGCCTGTTTCTTAGGTCCATTTGCTTGATAGGCCTTTTCCCAGCCCTTTACTCTGAGTAGGTGCCTGTCTTTGTGGTTGAGGTGTGTTTCTTGTAAACAGCAGAATGTTGGATCCTGTTTTCTTGTCCAATCTCTTAGCCTGTGCCTTTTTATAGGTGAGTTGAGTCCATTGACATTAAGTGATATTAATGACCAGTGGTTGTTAACTCTGGTCATTTTTTTTAGTCGTAGAGTTTGTGTGTTTCCCTTCTTTGTTTTGTGTTGGTGAAGGGTCTCTAGATGTCTGAGTTATTGTGGTCATTGTTGGACTCCTTGGTTAGTGATTTTCCTTCAATTACTTTCTGTAAGGCTGGATTTGTGGCTGCGTATTGTTTAAATTTGTTTTTATCCTGGAAAATTTTATTTTCTCCATTTATAGTGAATGAAAGCTTGGCTGGGTATAGTAATCTGGGCTTGCACCCATGGTCTCTCAGTTTCTGCAGTACATCTATCCAGGACCTTCTGGCTTTCATGGTTTCCATGGAGAAATCAGGTGTAAGTCTGATAGGTTTACCTTTATAAGTAATTTGGCCTTTTTCCTTTGCAGCTCTTAATATTCTTTCCTTATTCTGTATGCTTTGTGTTTTGATAATTATATGGCGAGGGGATGTTCTTTTTTGATCCAGCCTATTCGGTGTTCTGTATGCTTCTTGCACCTTCATAGGTATATCTTTCTTTAGGTTGGGAAAGTTTTCTTCTATAGTTTTGTTAAATATATTTTCTGGACCATTGAGCTGCCCTTCTTCTCCTTCTTCTACTCCTATTATTCTTAGGTTTGGTCTTTTTATTGTGTCCCATATTTCCTGAATGTTTTGTGATGAGAGTTTGTTGGACTTGCTGTTTTCTTTAATCAGTGTGTTTATTTTCTCTATGGTATCTTCAGAATCCGAGAGTCTTTCTTCTATCTCTTGTATTCTGCTGGTTATGCTTGTTTCTGTAGTCTCTATTCGTTTACCTAGATTTTCCATGTCCAGCCGGCCCTCTGTTTGTGTTTTCTTCTTTGCCTCCATTTCAGTTTTCAGGTCTTGAACTGTTTCCATTATCTGTTTGATTGTTTTTCCTTGGTTTTCTAGGGTATCATTCACTGATTTATTCAATTCTTCAAACTTTCTGTTATATTTCTCATCCATTTCTATAAGGGCGTTTTTTACATGCTGTTTAAGGGTGTCAATCACTTTCATGAAGTCAATCTTTTCTCCTTCTTCTTGATTAAGGGGTTCTTGTCCTCCCGTTGTGAGGTTGCTTGTTTCTGGTGGCTTCATGTTGCTTTTCAGCTTGTTGGGCGAATTCTTGCCTTGACGTCGGCCCATCTCTTCTTCCAAATGCTCCCTATGGATCTTCTTTTACCGGATCAGGTCTCCTTGCCTACCAAAGCTGTCTCTCCCCCATGCTGGGTCTCCTGGCGCCGAGAGATCAGGCCTCCGTGCTGGTTGGGCAGCTCGCAAACAAAGCGCCTACCCCGCTTGGTGCAGGCAGGCCCCAGAAACAAAGGAACTGCTGCCTGCCCGGGAGCCCCGAGTACTCGGACCCAGCGCCCAGATAGGCTGGGCTGGGCGATGCCACACGCCAAAAGAAGGGGGTGTGGCTGAAGTGGGGAGGGCTCTGGACGGAACCTGGGTGGGCCAGGAAGAAAGAGGCAGCACCCAGGGAGTAGAGGCCCTGCAGAGAGCCCAAGAAGGACAGGGGGCCAAGGAATCCCCGAGCTCCCCGTCCCAGGCTGGCGCCTTGGGCCATAAACTCACCCCAACGCTGGGTCACCTGGTGCCGAGAGATCAGGCCTCCGTGCTGGTTGGGCAGCTCGCAAACAAAGCACCTACCCCGCTTGGTGCAGGCAGGCCACAGAAACAAAGGAACTGCTGCCCGCCTGGGAGCCCCTAGTACTCGGACCCAGCGCCCAGATAGGCTGGGCTGGGCGATGCCACATGCCAAAAGACTTTAAAGACTTTTTATTTATTAAAAGTTTCCACCTCCTCCTCTCCTCCCATTTACCTCCCTCTCCTCCCCTCCCCCTCTCCCCCTCTCTCCAGTCCTAAGAGCAGTCAGGGTTCCCTGTCCTGTGGGAAGTCCAAGGTCCTTCCCCCTCCATCCAGGTCTAGGAAGATAAGCATCCAAACAGACTAGGCTCCCACAAGACAAGTACATGCAGTAGAACCAAAACCCAGTGCCATTGTCCTTGGCTTCTCAGTCAGCCCTCACTGTCAGCCACATTCTTAGAGTCCAGTTTGATCACATGCTCATTCAGTCCCAGTCCAGCTGGCCTTGGTGAGCTCCCATTAGATCAGTCCCAGCATCTCAGTGGGTGGATGCACCCCTCGTGGTCCTGACTTCCTTGCTCATGTTCTCCCTCCTTCTAGACTTTGTTTTTTTTTTTTAAAAAAACTGTTTACTTCTTTTTATAACCCTCTATTTTTTTTCGTCTCTCTCCCAAGCCTATGTACATTTATCCAAGACTGTGACCCATTTAGAGGACCATTTCTTTCTAAATCTGTCTTTATTGAATATCTGTAATTATTTTCTGACCAGGAGCACTTTAAAATGGCAAGCAATGTGGTTTTGGCAGCCCTGGATGCTGGCTCCACCTCTCTCTGCCTTTCAATATGGTGGAGATACCATTACTGCCATCTCTGGGACTGTCAGGTAGAAGCAGCCTTCACCACTTTTACTCTAAAAGCAGTGTGCAGCACATAAATGCTTTTTATGTAAGTAAAAGCTAAATTTGCATGGCTTGGAAATATCTCTGTGTATGGTGGCAGGAATCTTCCATGCTTTCCTGCCTATGAACACCTAGCAGACCTGATCTGGCTTCTTGCTCAGGCCAGGGTGCTAAATGGCAGGAATTCTCTCAGCTACTTTTCTCCTGACCCTGATCAGTCATACAAGCACCGGGACCTGAAATGTGTGACTTGTTATGCAGGATAGCCCCCATTGCTCAGGAGCCATGCTGTTGGTGGAGGCTGCTTGCTCATTTCTCAGCCACTCAGACCAGAATCAATCACTCAGATACTATATTAATTAAAACACTGCTTGGCCAGTCACTTAAGTGTATTGCTATCTAGCTCTTATATCTTAAATTAACCCATATCTATTATTTTCTGTTTTACGATGAGGCTCATAATTTACTGGTAAAAGTTCTAGCCAACAGCTTGCATCTTTCTCCTCTGGAGGCTACTCTCCTTATGTATCTATTCTAGCCTGGCTTTACTCTGTTAAGCCATTGGCTGAAAGCAGCTTCTTTATTAACCAATGACAATAAAACATATTCATAGCATACAGAGGGGAATGCCATATCAGTTGTCTGATAGGAAGCAGGGAGTTATTTGAGTTTTCTTGTATATGTTGAGACATGCTTTGTGATAAAGTATATTGCCAATCAAGATCAAAACAACAGTTTAAATTGACCTATAACCTCCCAGGAAACAGACACTATCATTAAAATCTCCCATCTGAGAAGAGCCAAGGCCATATGATTTTAGCACAGAATTATACCAGACTATCAAAGAAGAGATAAAAGTAATATTACTCAAGTTGTACCACAAAATAGAAACAGAAGGATCATTACCAAATTTATTTTTTGAAGCCACAGTCAACGTGATACCAAAACTGCAGGAAGAGTGAAAAAAGAAATAGAATTATGGACACATTTTCCTTATGAACATTGATGCAAACGCACTTAAAAATATTTACAAACCAAATCTATGTGCACACCAAGAAGATCAAGTAGGTTTAATCACAGAGAGGCTGGGAAGGTTTAACATATGAAAACATCTCATCTCATTAGAGTATTAAAAAACCTCTGTCCAATCTAAAACATATTCATGATAAAACTCTTGGAGAGCTCAGGAACACAAAGGATATAACAAAACACAATAAAGACAATTTATAGCAAGTTGATAGTGGATATCAGATTGGATAAAACTTATTGCAGTTTCACTAAAATGAGGGACAAGACAATGATGTCCACCTTTTACATATCTATTCAATATAGTACTTGATGTTTTAATTAGAGCAATAAGACAACGAATGGAGATCAAGGGGATATAAATTTTAAAAGAAGATGTCAAAGTCTTACTATTTGCTAATGGTACTACAGTATAATAAGTAACCCAAAGTTTTTTTTGGTTTTTTTTTTACCAGGGAACTCCTCCAGCTGATAAATTCCTTCAACAAAGTAGCTGGATACAAAAATAACTAAAAAGATGTAGCCATCCTATACACATATTAATGAGATGAGAATAAAATCAGCGAAATAGCACCCTTCACAATAGCCACAAATAATGTACAATATCTTGGTGTAACTCTAACTAAGCAAGTGGAAGACTTGTATGAAAAGAGCTTCAAGTCTTTGAAAAAATGGAGACAATATCAGAAGATTGAAATATCCTCCATGCTCATCGATCAGTAAGATTACCATAGTACTAACATAGTAAAAATGGTCATCTTACCAAAAGCAACCTTCTGATTCAATGCAATTCCCATAAAAACTTGAATTGAATTCTTTTTAAAACTTGAAAGAAAAATATTCAACATCATATATGAAAAAACAGCATAGATAACATAATCCTGTACAGTGAGAGAATTTTCGGAATTATCATTATCCCTAATTTTAAGCTATGTTACACAATGAGAGCTATAAAACAGCCTGATATTGGTATAAAAACAGACAGGTAGACCAAAGTAATTACATTAAAGGTCCAAACATAAATACATACACCTATGAACACATGATTTTGGACAAAGAAGCCAAAATTAAACAATGGAGAAAAGGAAAAGGCCTTTAACAAATTCTGCTGGTCTAACTGAATGTTGGCACATAGAAGAATGCAAAAAGATTCATATCTATCACCTCAGATAAAACTCAAGACCAAATGCATCAAAGAGTACAACATAAAATGAGATGATATTCTGATCCTGATAGAAGAGAAAATGGAGAATAACATTAAATGCATTGAAACAAGAGACAACTTCCTGAACTGAACACAATGCAGGCACTAAGACTGACAACATTAAAGGGGAACTCATGAAACTAAAAAGCTTCTATAAGGCAAACAATGTGGCCAAAAGGACAGGCAGCAGCCTACAGAATGGAAAAATGGGAAAAGTTCTTCTCAACCCTTATATCTCACAGAATTCAAATACATGAAGATTTCAAGAAATTAGACATCAATAAACCAAATTATCTAATTAAAAATAGGATAGAGATCAAAACACAGAATTCTCCAAAGAGCAATCTCAAGTAGCCAAGAATCTCTTAAAGAAATGTTCCATATTTTTAGTCATCAGGTAAATGTATATCAAAATGACCCTGAGATTCTATTTTACACTCGTTAAAATGACTAAGATCAAAAACACAAGTGGCATGTCATACTGGAGAGGACATGGAACAATAGAGAATGCCTCCATTGCTGGTGGGAGTGCAAACTATTATCAAAATAAATATGGCAGTTCCTCATAAAATAGACAATTGATCTGTCTTAAAACCCAGCTATGAGCCGGGCGGTGGTGGCGCACACCTTTAATCCCAGCACTTGGGAGGCAGAGGCAGGTGGATCTCTGTGAGTTGGAGACCAGCCTGGTCTACAAGAGCTAGTTCCAGGACAGGCTCCAAAACCACAGAGAAACCCTGTCTCGAAAAACCAAAAAAATAAAATAAAATAAAATAAAACCCAGCTATGCCCCTCTTGATCATATACCCAAAGGATCCTCCATTGTACCATGTGGAAACTTAAACAACTATATTCATGGTGGTTTTATTAATGATATCCAAAAATGGATACACCCTACACATTCATCAACTGTGGAATTACTAAAGAAATTTTGGTACATTTTACTCATCTGTTAAAAACAATGACAACATTAAATTTGCAAGCAAATTGATGGGATGTGAAAAAATCATCCCAAGTGAGGTAACCCAGACCCAAAAATACAAATATAGTATGTAATCACTTATAAGTTGGTGTTAGTCATACAGTAAAGAATAGGCATGCTACAATCCACAGACCAAAAGAAGCTAAATAACATGGGAGGCTCATGGGAGTATGAATCTCAATGTAAATGGGAAAGAGAACAGACACAACTATTGAAAGAGAAAGGGGTCTGGATGGGGATATAGGTATGGGAACATGAAGGATAAGGTGGGTGGAAGATGGAAGAAAATATAACTGGAAGAGATCCTGGATTCAGGGGACGTCTCTGGGACAAGACCGAGACATAGAGCAAAGAAAACTCCCAAGAATCAATGAGGGTGACCTGAGATAAGACTCCTAGTGATGGAAGACAGAGAGCCTGTACCAGTGATCTCCTGTTGCCAAGCAGGAGTTCTAGTGGATGGACTGGGACACCAGTTTTGCCACAAATTCATAGACCTGCAATTTGTCCTACAGAGAAGATGTGTTGGGTGAAAATGACAAAGAAATTGTGGGAGTGGCCAACCAATGACTGATCCAACTTGAGAACCGTATCATGAGAGAGAACCTAGCCCTGACTCCTGCACTCTTCCTCCAGAGGTCCTAGACCTGAAGGCTGGATACCCCATAACTTAGGATAGAACCAAACACTATTGGCAAAAAGTCAATGAAATGATTCCTAATAACATTTTGCTATTCTCATAGATTCTTGCCTCTCCCAATAGTGTTCAGAGAGGCTTCACCAAAGTATAAATGGAAACAGATGCAGAGATGATGAAGGAGGGTCATCTGTCTATCTGATGTTTTCATTGGTTAATTAATAAAGTAAGCTGCGTGGCCTGATAGGGCAGAATTTAGATAGGCGGAGTAGACTGAAGAGAATGCTGGGAAGAAGGGAAGTAAGCCAGTCGCCATAGCTCTCCTCTCCGAGATGGATGCAGGTTAAGAATATTCCCAGTAAGATACCACCTCATGGTGCTATACTCATTAGAAATGGGTTAATCAAGATGTGAGAGTTAGCCAGTAAGAGGCTAGAGATAATGGGCCAAGCAGTGTTTAAAAGAATACAGTTTCGGTGTAATTATTCTGGGGCTAAGATAGCCATGCGGGAGCTTGGCGGGAACACAGCCTGCTGTGTGCCTACTACATAGAGACCCACAGCCAAACCTTTAGTGGTGCCCAGAGCATCCTGTGGAATAGGGGGAGGGAGGATTGTAGGAGTTAAACAAGTCAAGAACTCCACAAGGTAAACCAAAGAATCAGCTAACCTGGGCTCATTAAGACTCACATTGCCTGAACTGATAACCAGAATGTCTATATGGGACTGACCTAGGCCTTCTACATATATGCTATAGTTGTGTAGCTTGGTCCTCTTGTGGAATTCCTAAGACAAGGAGCAAGGGATGTCTCTGACTCTGTTGCCTGCTTTGAGGATAACTTACTCCTACTGGGTTTGCCTCTTGCAGCCATAATAGGAGAGAAGATACCTAGTCCCACTGATACTTAAGATGTCATGGCTCATTGGTAGGCCTGCCCATTTCTGAAGATAAACAGAGGAGGATTAATGAATGGGGCAGAGAGGTGTTGGGGCAAGAGGAGATAGGAGAAAATTTGGCTGCAATACAAAAACAAGAAATATAAAAAGAAAATAGATAAACATAGAATGTATATTAAATTATTACATTATAAAAATTTAAAAATACTATATATTAGGAAACCAAATAATTCAAGTAAAAATAAGAGTACAGCTCTAAAAAGAGCATTTTTAAAAGATGAAACACAAATGGTTGAGAAACACTTAAATGTTCAACATTGTCTGGAGAATGTAAATCAAAATTCCTTTGCAATTTCACTTTATCCAGTCAGAATATCTAAGATCTGTAAAAATATCTGTGGGTAAGGATTAGGTTAAAGTGAAGATTCACTCCTTTCTGGTGGGAGGGCAAACTTGTACAGCTGCTTTGAAAATTAGGAGTTGAGAATAGTTCTAACTCAGGAGCTATCTATATTACTCTTGGAAATTACACAGAGAACCCTGTATCTTATTTCAGAGACACTTCCAAATCATATTCATTGCTGGACTATTTATAATAGCCATAAAATAAAAACTACTTAGATGTCTGTTGACATATGAACATAAAGTGGGACATTTACACAATGGACTATTGCACAGCTGTTAAAAGAAATTAAATCAAGCAATTCAAAGGTAAATTGATGGACTTACAAGAAGAATCATCCTCAGTGAGGTAACCCAGAACTAAAAAGGACATACATAGTATGCATTTACTTATAACTGTGTATAAGCTCTTAAATTTCTAATGAATGTATTACAAACCATATAATCATAAATGAAAGTTATATCATAAGGGACTATGGAAAAGGGAAGGGTTTCACTTGAACAAAGAAATAGAAGAGACAGTTAAAGATTGAAAGGGAGACTAATAAGGGAAGATATGAGGAGAGGGGGAGAAGATGGGATAAGGGAAGAAAAACATGGAGGAGCATCTACAACTAAGGACCATTTGGGGGTCATATTAAAACCTAGTATATTAGAAACTTCCTAATATATAAAAACATAAATTAAAAAAATCTAAATGAAATCACAAAACAGCATGAGAGACAAAATACCATTGAGACACATCTCCCTATAAAACTAAACCTTCAGTGCTACCAAGAATGGGTTATATTTAATGTAACTGCTCACCAAATGAACCCATACAACCACCATCCCAAAACCTAGCTCCTTGCCTCAATTTTGCTGCTCTATACAAACTGATGGTAAGACAACATCTCTGAAGACAATACCTACATATCTCATTGAACACAGAGAAGTTGAACTGGTGTCTACATAGATACTTCACTTCTCATGACTAGTGTTCATGATACTATAAGGAACTCTAAATGCTATCAGAGTTCAAAGGTAAATGCCAATCAAGCTGCAAACCTTTCGGTATACATTGGTGACCCACTTGAAAGATGCACAGTTGCAATATTGGCACAAAGTTGTGAGAGAAGCCAACAAATACCTGGTAGGATTTAAGACCTACCCAGCCACGAAGTTGTCATCAGGTGACCAACAATATGAGGATAGAAAGGCTATGAAAGAAACCAAATTTTACTGGTTTGCTAAAGAAACAAATCAATAAAATGTTTCTAACTACTTTCTGCCACACTCATAATGACTTGCTCAGCCTTCATCAGAGAAGCTGCCTCTGGGGCACTAACACAGATACCCACTACTAGACAATGTGTAGATAGTGGGGGATTTTGGAACACTCAATACTCCATTAGATTCCTCACTTCTGTGGTGAGGGAACTCTGAGGAAGAGGAAATGGAAAAATTGTACGGGTTAGAAGGATGGAAGACACAAAGCAAACCGTGAACTATAGGATACATGATCATTTAAAAATCTATCATCAATAATATCAAAATTTCACAAGAGTCAGCTCTTAATGTGGTTCTCCTCAGGAGAACACAACCTGAATATGCTTTAGGCAATCTCTTCCTTTAATAGAGAATTCAAATGTATCAATCAATTTTGTCCATGTTCCTTGTGAATCTGTCCATGCCATAGACCTCTGATGTTCAATCACTGACCCCCACCCATTCCCTGTGAATATTCAGAGTTTTAGACAATACCATGTGAAACATATTGCTCAATTAACTAGATCCTCGTCTTGGTTGTAACAAGGACAGTTCAGACTGAACTGAACAGAGAATTTTCAACAGAAGTATTTCAAATGACTAAAAGATACTTAAGGACATGTTCAAATTCCTTAGCTCTCAGGGAAATACAAATCAAAACAACTTTTACATACCATCTTATACCTGTCAGAATAGCTAAAATCAAAACCACCAATGATAGCTTATGCTGGAGAGGGTGTGGAGTAAGGGGAACACTCATCCATTGCTGGTGGGAATACAAACTTGTGAAACCACTTTGGAAATCAGTGTGGAGGTTTCTCAGGATATACGGGATCAACTACCCCAGGATCCAGCAATACCACTCTAGGGAATATACCCAAGAGATGCTCTATCATACTACAAAAGCATTTGTTCAACTATGTTCATAGCAGCACTATTTGTAATAGCCAAACCTGGAAACAACCTAGGTGCCCCTCAAAAGAAGAATGGATAAAGAAGGTGTGGCACATATACACTTTAGAGTACTACTCAGTGGTAAAAAACAATGACGTCTTGAATTTTGCATGCAAATGGATGGAAATAGAAAACACTTTTCTGAGTGAGATAACCCAGACCCAAAAAGATGAATATTGTATGTACTCTCTCATAAGTGAATTCTAGCCATAAATAAAGGACATTGAACCTATAATTTTTGATCCTAGAGAAGCTAAATAAGAAGGTGAACCCAAAGAAAAACATATAGTTATCCTCCTGGATATTGGAAGTAGATAAGATTGCCAGGCAAAAATTGGGAGCATGAGAGTGGGGAAGGGAAGGGGGTAGAGGGAGATGGGGAGAGAGAAGAGAGAAGGGGAGGATTGGGGAGAGCTTGGGGGAATGGGATGGTTGAGCTGGAGGAAGGGTGGATATGGGAGCACGGTAGTAGATATCTTAATTAAGGGAGCCATTTTAGGGTTGGCAAGAGACTTGACTCTAGAGGGGTTCCCAGGTATCTAAGGAGATGTCCCCAGTTTGTTCCTTGGGCAGCAGATGAGAGGGTGCCTCAACTGGCCTTATCCCATAGCCACACTGATGAATATCTTGCATATCACCATAGAACCTTAATCTGAATTTGAATGGAGATAGAGACAGAGACCCACATTGGAGCACTGGACTGAGCTCCCAAGGTCCAAATGAAGAGCAGAAGGAGGGAGAACATGAGCAAGGAAGTCAGAGGCCAGCTGTGTTAGGTCATCTTAGTTGGGAACTTCACTGATTCTTGAATAAAGTAATTTGAGAGCATCTGGGAACATCCATAAGAGTTGTTCTTGATTGCTCTTTTATAATTGATATTAGTTTACTTTGTGTATATTGGTGCTTTCTCTGCATGTGTGTCTACGCACCCTATTCATGTCTGCTATCCAAGAAAGACAGAAGTGGGCATCTGCTCCACTGGAAATTCAGTGGATTGTTGTGAGACATCCAGTGCATGTTAGAAATATTAACCAGTGTCCTCTGGAAGAACAACCAATGCTGTTAACCATACAGGCATCTCTCTTCCATTTGAACAGGGTTTCAAACTGTGAGGGTATACTACAAATGTGAGAGGCGATTTCGCATAAACACTAGAAAAAGGAAACTAAGGGAAAGACAAGGATAGGGAATGGAAGTTGAGGAATTTCCAAGGACTCAGCCTCTGATTTATAGCAGGAAATATGCCCCCCCCAAAACCCACCATTTTGCTTTAGACATGCACTGTGATTCCCTGGATAGAAATCATGATATTCCGATATCAGGTAACTCTGGAGGCACACAGTTATCCATTTTATAGAGAAGAGATTTTATAGAGAAGGATTTGAGCAAGACCCATTTACATCCTGCCTTCAGGTTCCTGCCATGTTTGAGTGCATGTCCTGGTTACCTTCATGATGAACAGTGCTATGGAAGTGTTAGGCACATGCACCATTTCCCATCATGTTACTTTAGTCACTGTGTTTTATCACAGCAACAACAACTCTAACCCAGAATGTAACTGAGTAGCACTGAGTTTTTCCTGTGTCCGTGTGTCAGAGGCAGGAATAGGAGAGCTAAAAGTAAATTAAGAATTAACTCACTGAACCATACTCCCAACAAGATTATTAAGAAAATCATCACCAGTGATACAGAAAGGATATCGTGTGTCCTCTTGAGAGACTGGTCCTCCAATTTCTTTTTTCATCTCAATTATTAGATTATCTCTGTTTAAAGATGGAGAAACTAACCTACCCAATTTCCCTGCATAAAAGTTCTCGACTAAGCTCTCTTGTGATGACTACTCCAGGGCCCTTTGAGCCGTTCTCATGTGGACAGAAAAAAAAAAAAATTATGGCACAAACTGTTCTCTTCCTCCACTGAGCTGCTAAAAAATCTAACATGGGAATGAGTTCAATACATCTAGTCTGAGGCATATATGATCACAGGCATAAATGGGGGATTACAAAAGATGATTATCACAATTCCTGCAGGGAGAGAATTTGAAAGAGCAACTGGGCACATGAGAAGAAACGCAGGCTCCTAGATCCTCAGAGGTAGGCCATAGTGAGTTTTCAACTTAAACCGGGGAGAAAACTGTTCACCTACCCCTATTTTCTCTCAAACAACTGACTGTCAATAGGTTTTTCTCTGTCAATGTAGCCGGGGCCACTACTATCTTCGGAAGATAATATGTTCCTGCTCAGTCAGCTATGGTACAGGATAGACAGTTTCTTACTGTCCACAGTAGGCCAAAACTATGAAACTTAATATTAAGAGGCAAACATACCCTGACATGTAAGAGGAATGAGAAACAAGAGAAACATGTCTGTTCCAGAAATTAAGGTTGGTTTAAGAATATAAATCATGAGGACGGAGCAGCCTTCCTCGCTCACTCCCTCGCGCGCTTGCCCGCCCCCTCCCTCCCTCCCCTCCCTTCGGTCTGGCCCATTCGCTGCACTCTCCCACTAGGGAGGGTGTCTGGCTCTTCGCTTCCCAGAGCCCTGGCCCTCTTGCTCTTGCTGGTCTCTGGCTCGCTCCTCCCAGGGCCAGGCGCTGCTCAGAACGGGTCATAATGTTCATATTCTCAGAAACAGCTCAGCTAGTCTTCGAGGTGTAGTCACAAAGAAAATTAATTCCTGATGGAACTAAGAACATCAAGGCAGAAAGAATTCCAGGCAGGCCGCTAGAAGTGAATATTGATTGTGAGCTATGAGAGCCAAGAATTGTCACCAGTGAAGAGGTCATTATTCGAGAAACCCTCCTTCCTGTTACCCTGCGGTGTAACCTCACCTCCAGCTCTCACACCCTATGCACAGCTACTGGACAAAGAATGGAGTAGAACTCACTGCCACATGCAAGAATGTCAGCAACATGGAACACAGGATCAATAAGCCAAGAGTTGAGGATTCAGGCGAATACCACTGTGTGTATCATTTTGTCAGCGCTCCTAAAGCCAACGCCACCATTGAAGTGAAAGCTGCTCCTGACATCACCGGCCATAAACAGAGTGAAAATAAAAATGAAGGGCAGGATGCCATGATGTACTGCAAGTCAGTTGGCTACCCCCACCCAGAATGGATATGGCACAAGAAGGAGAATTGTGTGTTCTTGGACATTTACAATAGCTCTGGTAGCTTCTTCTTCATCAACAAGGAGAATTACATTGAATTGAATATTATGAATCTCCAGATCACAGAAGATCCCGGTGAGTAGGAATGTAATGCCACCAAATCCATTGGCTCTGCCTCAGTTTTCACCATCCTCAGGGCACGGAGCCACCTTGCCCCACTTTGGCCTTTCTTGGGAATTCTGGCTGAAATCATCATCCTTGTGGTGATCATTGTTGTGTATGAGAAGAGGAAGAGGCCAGATGAGGTTCCCGAAGATGATGAACCAGCCGGGCCAATGAAAACCAACTCTACCAACAATCACAAAGATAAAAACTTGCACCAGAGACACAAGTTAAGCACTACTTATAATCTCTTTAGGTTTCTGAAAACGGTGGCAACATGACCTGCTAAATTTTCTGCGTGGACCTCTTTGGTCTCTCCCTTTCAAGTGACCGTCTAAAAGCATGCCTTATTTGGCCTCTCCTATAAGGGTGACCTAGCCAGGTACATTTTAAACAATGCTTCAGTGTAGAAGGTGTAAACTATTTCGGGCTTGATGTGCTGTGAATGTTGCTTTCCCTCCCTTTGTTAAAATATTTAAATAGAAGTGGAAAGGTCCTCTGAGGACCATGCACGAGCCATGTTTTACTTATGCAGCTGTTAAATTGGCAAAGCTCTTAAATGCACTGCTGCCATCTAGTGATCATTTTGTAAAGTGCAGCAAAGCCTACAGATATATACAATTATATATATTTGGGGTGGGAAAAAATCCAAAATAAAGTAAACGCTTGTTTCATTTTTAAGCTGCTGATACTCATTCTTATTGTCTGTCAGATGAGGAAGCTGCAGTTCTGGTAATAAAGATGAGGGTGTAAACTTAAGTCTGTCACTCTAAGGGCTTACCCTAGAACTTTTAAGAACCTGGAACCATAGAACGGCTATAATGAATTGCAGTATATATGTGTGATTGCTTTCTAAGTGACTATTTTTCTTTTGTCAAATCATGTAAATTCTGAAATATTTTTGCAATGATGTGTTGAACCTTATTCTTGTACATTCGATCAAGGCAACTTTTATAATTTCCCTTTTGTTTTCAATGACCCTGAAATGTTAATAGCATGGTGATATTCTATGCAACTCTAGTTATACTTTTTGATTCGACACTGTATTTTTCACATTGGTTTAATGATTGATGATAGATTTTATAACCTGACTGGGTTCTCATGCGGTACTAACTGTAGATGTATGTACTTGTGTTCTGTATAATTATTGAAGTGCAATGGTGTACAAAAAAAATGGACTCACCTGTTATTAACAATAAAACACTGATAAAAGGTGAAAAATAAAAAAGAATATAAATCATAAAATCTCTCTCTTTTTCTCTCTCCCTTCCTCCTCTCTCTCTCTCTCTCTCTCTCTCTCTCTCTCTCGTTTCTTTCACAGAAATAAAGGGGAAAGCATTCCTTCAAATAGACGAGGAAACAATTTATCTGAACCTCATACCCATTTAGAGAAGGACAGAAACCCAATCACTGCACAAACCAATAAAACCCAGATTCAGTGTTGCTGTCAAGCAAATCACGCAAACAGACAGCCCACATTTGAGACCAAGCCATTTAAATTCTTCTCAAACTGAGGTTGATTCAGGATAGACACTTCTGTACTTCCCAACATGAGCCTTTCCTGGAGAGCAACGGGAGTCATCCTCAGCTGGACAAGTACCGACTTTCATTTAATAATACAAACTATCGGGAACTCACCAAGGCCAGCTGGCCTAGGTCTGAAAAAGCATGGGATAAATCCGGACTAGCTGAACATAGCAGACAATGAGGACTACTGAGAACTCAAGAACAATCGCAGTTGGTTTTTGATCCTACTGCACATACTGGCTTTGTGGGAGCCTAGGCAGTTTAAATGCTCACCTTATGAGACCTGGATAGAGGTGGGCGGTCCTTGGACTTCCCACAGGTCAGGGAACCCTGATTGCTCTTCGAGCAGATGAGGGAGGGGGACTTGATCGGGGGAGGGGGAGGGAAATGGGAAGCGGTTGCGGGGAGGAAGCAGAAATCCTTAATAAATAAATAAATTAAAAAAACTGTAAAAAAATAAAATAAAAAAATAATACAAACTACATCATACTGTGTGGTCAGGAACTATGATGAATGTAGAGTAGCATGCATGAGGTGCCACTGAGCAAGCCTGGAGGAGAATAAACCTGACCCAGAAACTAGGAGAGTTCATTTCCGCCAGCTAATATGATGCTTTTGTTTTCTGTACATCTGAGCAATCTGCATTAGAGAAAACTGATGAGATATTATCTGTGGCTATCAGTTATCTGGGGTTATGTTCTTTACACGAAGCTTATCTTACCAGGATGTGGCAGCACCTATTCCCTTAGAATGACCCCAGTGGGGAGGCTGATGTGAGTGACCTCATAGCATTGAGGGCAGATCCTACTAGTTCACAGAACATGTCCCATCACTTATTCTCCGGTCAGGCAAAATGCATGGCCATAACACCAGGGTAAGAGAGGCCACAGGCATGTTATAGACTATGCAGGACAAGTCACAGAGGTGCATAAGTTGCAGAGGCTAGAATAGAAAAGTCCCCTTATTCATGAATATAATGAAAAGCATGTGATAAATATATTCCCAGTGTGGAAGCTTTATGCTGAAATACATTTTAAATAATTCTTTGAAGATAAATACATGCTTAAAATGTAGTTGTTCACCATATAATCCTAAAGAACTTAATGGTCATGTTCACCACACACCCCCGGGAAACTCATTCTTTCTTTCTTTTTTCTTTTTTTGTGGGATATGATTCAGGCCTTTAATATTTTTGTTCCAAGTTTTAATTCTCAGTGAAGAGGATGTATATCAACTCTTTGATAAACTCTTCCACAGACTGTATACAGTGAGATTAGGCAACCATGACTTGGAAAATAGTGTCAGCTGCTCAGTCATTGATTATAAATTTGACCATAGTCTCATTTGTAGAATCAACTGACACCTATGCTACCCTTGAAGGATTTACAGTATAGTTCTTTCTAATATTAATACCATAAAGGAAACACTACATCTCAACTACTCCCTGCTTTTTTACCTTTTTTAAAAAAAAATCTAATTTTATTTTAAAAATACCAATCCAAGTTCCCACTCCCTTCCCTCCTCCCATTCCCTCCACATACCCTCCTATCCCACCCCTATCTAATCCTCAGAAAGAGTAAAGAACATTGCTTTGTGGAAGGTCTGAGGCCCTCCCTACTATATCTAGGCTGAACAAGGTATACATCCAACGAGACTAGGATCCCCCAAAAGCCAGTATATGCAGTAGGGATAAATCCTGGTGTAACTGCTAGTGGCTCCTCAGTCTGCCCCAGCCATGCAACTGTCAACCCCATTCAAAGGGACTTGTTTGGTCCAATGCTTGTTCCTTCCCAGTCTGACTAGAGTTAGTGAGCTCATTAATGAGAGTATCAGGTAAACTCAGTGGGTGAACACATCATGGTCTTGACCTATTTGCTCATATTCTCATTCCTTCCACTCTTCAACTGGACTTTGGGAGCTCAGTCCAGTGCTCTGATGTGGGTCTCTGCCTCTGTTTCCATCAGTTGCTGGATGAAGGTTCTATGGTGATATTTAAGATAATCATTAGTCTGATTACAGGGCAAGTCAAGATTGAGCCCCTTTCTTTTATGATATAGTGCTGAAATAGCCCTGAATGACCTCAAACTCACTGCTTAAGGACTGATCATTTAAACTCCTGATATTTATACCTCCAACTAATGAGTGCTGACATCACAGACTTGAGCCACTACATCAGATTTATGCAATGCTAGGGGATCAAACCCAGTCCTTTGAGGACATCAGACAAATACTCTAACAACTGATTATTTTTCTTCCCCCAATTCCACCTCTTACTTTTTTTTTCTTACTTTTTGATATGGAAAAGGACATATATGCAGGGACATACAAGATGGTGATTATTGATAATGAAATTGATAAAAAAGGCAATCAATGATGCTTTTTGAGCTTGGGAAAGCAAGGGGAAATACTTAGTAACCTCTATCTCATTCTTCATGTGACAAGCAAGACATCTATTCTTTCTTAGCCAATCCTTTGAAATTATGATGAGTTACGGAACTTTCCTCAAGTTAAGCATTCCTAGTATGGGATATTATAGAAGAGGATACTAAAATACTTGTAAGACCCAGAGGTACTTGATGACTACAAGAAAACTATTTTCTGAATGCTGATGGCAGCCCCAAATGATCGGGATAACATTTACAAGCCTCATATGATCTCAATACAGACCAAATCCAGAATGGGAATGGGCAATGGATAAGACATCCTAAAAATAAATGAAGAGCTATTGGCATCTGATACCTACTGTGAGAGGTGAGTCAGGTCTCTTTAAACGTGAAGTCACTGCTAGGATGTTGTAGAATCTAAGGGCAACAATATTTGCAATGAGTGGGAGGAGAGATAACATAAAGCCTGGTGTTTAAGGAAGGGCAGTGAATTTGAGAGGCATAAATCAAAATGTGTTATATGAAATAATTGAAGAACTCATTCTTAAAAGTAAGGAAGAAAAATAGAGAGTTGATATTTCCATTAAAAAAGTAATATGAGACAAAGACTTCAATTTCAGTGAGAATTTATGGTAGTGCATTTGTTAAACCAGAAGTAAAAGATTGCTTCCTAATAATGAGAAAAAGATCAGTCAAACATCAAGTAAAACATTATATGTTTTGTTCAGAGTTGTTGAGATACATCAGTGGCTAAGAGAATTAAGTGGTTAAGAATGGTTAAGACCAAGATCAGGTCTTAGCATCCACATTGTGCTTCTCAACCACAAGTAATTCTAGTCCTAGACAATCCAGTGTTCTCTTCTGAACACCACACACAAAGGATAGGTATGGTACATATACATACAGGAAGGAAAAATACTCATACAAGAAAAATAAAAAATGCATTGAAAATTAAAATTTTAAGATGTAAACTCTCATGTAAAAGCATATACTGCTACAGATTTGGAGAGAGACACAAAACAACAAGATAAAACAGATCCTTCCCATCACTTTAACATTGGACACAAATTCAAACAGAATAGCAGTAAGAAATCAGCCAACTTGCAGTCAAATGATTCAATCTAGAAAAGATCATATTGAGTGAAGTAACCCAGACACAGAAAGACAAATATAATATGTACTCACTTATAAGTGACTTTTAGACATAAAGCAAAGAAAAAAAAAAGCCTACAATTCACAACCTTAGAGAACTTAGTCAATAAAGGGACCCTAAGAGAGACATACATGGTTCTAATCTACATGAGAAGTAGAAAATGACAAGATCTCCTGAGTAAATTAGATACATGGGATCATGGGAGAAGGTAGAAGTTGGGGAGGGATGGAGGGGAGCAGAGAAAAATATATAGCTCAATAAAAACAATAAAAAAGAGAGATAGAAAAAGAAATCTACCAAAACCAAGCAACACTGCTCATTAATTGTACCCAAACTTGGAAGAACTTTCCATCTCACATCAGTCTCCAGGACATGTCACTGTGAGTCACAGAGTAGGTTTCAGCATTAGAAAGCCAGAACTCACGTCAAGAATCAGCTGAGACCCCAATGAAATGTAACTCAAGTTCAATAAATTAAGTGTGAATTGGATACACTCATGGGTGCATGTGAATAAAACAGCACATTTTCAACAAGCAAAGAAATCAAAAAGAAAATCAAGTCAGTGGAGAGGGAACCAGCTGGAGAAAGTGAGGAAGAAGTGGACTCTATTAAAACCCAACAAGCACACCTATGAAAATTTCAAACAATTAATATATTAAACTGATGCATGTATGTCATGTCCCACAACTGTAACTTGATTAATTAAAAACCCAGAGACAGATATTGGGGTTCAACCTGAAGGTCAGAAAAGCAAAAAGCTAACCACTGGCTCTTGTTTTTTCCCTTTTGTTTTTCAAGACTGGGTTTCTCTGTGTAACAGCTCTGACTGTTCTGGAACTCACCTTGTAGACTGGGCTGGCCTTGATCTCCCTGAAATCATTCTGCCTCCCAAGTGCGGGGATTAAAGACATGCACCACCAACACCTGGCCAGCCACTGACTCTTACTCTACTTCAGTATGAAATGGTGATCCTTCCTCCAGCAATCCTCAGAATGAGACTCACTGAGAGCTGTCTCCTTCTGTCTTATATTCCTCTCTAGTGCTGGGATTAAAGGTGTGCATCATTACCTCCCAGTTTCTATGGCAAACTAGTGTGGCTACTGGGATTAAATGTGTGTGTCACCCACTGCTTGACCTGTAAGGCTGACCAGGGCATCTCTTTTGCTCTCTGACCTTCAGGCACGCTTTATTTATTAAAAATACAAATGAAATATCACTACACACAACTTTAATCATAACACTGGGATGGCTAGAAAGGGGCATAAGGACATTTCCAAATTCCGGCCCAGCCTGACTTACATAATAGGTCCACGACAGGCAGGGATACATAGAGAGAGCTGTCATTAAAAATTTAACAATAAAACGAGTTAAAACCACAAGAACAAAATAGGTAACAGCAGAAAAAAAAACAAAGGCAAGAGCAGAATTTGAAATTTACAGGATAAAATTTGGAAATATCTCAGGGCTTAGAATAATGGATTCTATCATTAGAATGGGGCTGATCTATTGGGAGCTCAGCAAGGCCAGCTGGACTGTGACTGAGGAAGCATGGGATAAAACCGGACTCTCTGAACATGGCGAACAATGAGGGCTGATGAGAAGCCAAGGACACTGGCACGGGGTTTTGACCCTACTTCATGTTCTGGCTTTGTGGCAGCCTGGCCAGTTTGGATGTTCACCTTCCTAGACATGGACAGAGGGGGGCCGACCTTGGACTTCCCACAGGGCAGGGAACCCTGCTCTTTAGACTGGAGAGGGAGGGGGAGAAGAGTGGCGGGGGGAGAAGGGTGGGAGGAGGGGGAGGGAAATGGGAGGCTGGGAGGAGGCAGATACTTTTTCTTCCTTTTCTCAATAAAAAAAACATACACACTAACATAATATTTTGGAACATGAAGTAAAATTAATAATTTTTAAAACAAAACTTGATAAATTCAGAACAAAGAAAAATCAGTGTCCCATTTTTTGAAAAGCAAAATAGCATAGACTCAAGTATAATGTGATTATCTATGCAATTAGAACAAGGAGTTTTAAGGCAACATGGTAAGAAATGAAGAGACATTATCTTGGTTGGTAGTACCTATCCTTAATCCTTGATCTTAGCACTCAAGGCACAGAGATAGGCAGACCTCATCTACACAGTGAATTCTACACTGGCAAAGAGCTACATAAAGAGACCCTGTCACAATTTTTTGAGAAGTAGATGGTCCAACAGAGAAGACTATACATACCTGTAGCTGTGAGAAGAGTCCTTTGCTGACCTGTCTCCATGTCTGAATTCTCTGTGCTCATCTCCATGTGAATGGTACAGGCACCGGGTCATTTTTGTCGCTGCTATCATCCTGAAGCATCTCTAGTGATAAGGAGACTGCTAGTCATTAAAAAGACCCCAGCATGTTCTGCAGACGAGAGAGTGAAAGAAACATCATGGGGAGTTTCTGACAGAGATATTGTCGTAGATTTGTGGGAGATTCCCTTGTGCCAAGTTTTTACCTGACAGTGAAATGCTCACCCTTTCCAGTAGTCTCTTTCACTACTCTCCTTCTCTGTTTCCCTTTAACCTGATCACTCATGATCCCATCCACAACCTCCAAGAGTCCACTCATGAAATCTCTTCTATTTCCCTTTCCCAGTAACACTCAGGAATCCACATTAACTCTCCTTGTCATCTAGTCTCTACGGGTCTATGGATTGTACCACAGTAATCCTTTTTTTTTTTTTAACAGCTCATATCCACTTATGAGTAAGTTTATGTTTGTCTTTATTGGTCGGAGTTACTTCCCTCAGGATGATTTTTTTCTAGTTCCATCCATTTGTTTTACATTTCCTGGCATCCTTGTTTTTAAGAGCTGAGTAATAACATCGTTGGTTAAATATACCACATTTTCTTTATCCATTCCTCAGTTAAGGGTCTTCTAGGTTACATCCAAGTTCTGGCTATTACAAATTCAGTTGCTATTAACATGAGCAAGTGTCTCTGTGGTATGCCCAAGCATTCTTTGGGTATATTTCTGTTGCCTGGAAGATCACCCTCCAGCAGTACAGGGTTAGAAGGTATTCCATGGATTTAGTACATACTCTGAGGGGGTAAAGGGAAAAGACATTCACACACACTTTTGCTCTGCCAAACTCAATTAGTACTGATGGCATTGAGACAGAATCTGCAGTTTTATATCAGTAACTCTGGTCCAGAAAGAAAAAGAGTAGAAGGGGAAAACATAGTGAGAAGGTTTGGAAGCAGAGGTGGCAGTAAGAGGGCCTTTGACTGAAAGAAATGAAGAAGGTAGAAAAATAAAGAAATTACCACTCACAACATACAAGGCTAGGACAGGAGAGAGGTCAACTTCCCTTGTATAACTGTCTCTAAATCTTCTCTGTCACTATCTGTGAAAGCCGTGTTTGATATTCCAATCAACCCCAGAAGTAAAGAACCTTCATCTGTTCCTCCATCTTTCTCTTTCATTCTGATATTAACCTCAAACAGTCCTGAACTGAACTGTTTTTGTTGCTGTCCCATGAACATCAAAACAGTACAGGTTCCATGAAAACTCAAGACATTTGTCTATACTCTCTATTCATTCACTTTCTGCAGCACTCCAGGCCCCTGTCCCCACTTCATCCATTCCTCGATATACTGGAGTCCTTTTTCTATACTGGTTCCAACCCTTCTCCATACTGAATCTTTCCTCAGGGCTATGCCTCTGCCAGTACCAGAATCCTTTCCTGATGTTCACAATCAGTAGAGCTAATCTTTTGCCCATCAAACCCGCTCTTCCAGCAAGACAAATTCCTTTGAGGACACAGGCTGCCTAACACACACACACACACACACACACACACACACACACACACACACACACTTGCAGAGAGAGGTAGGCAGGCGGCAGAAAAACAGACACAGAAACAGAGAGAGACTGAGATAGGCCTATAGAGACAAACAGAAAGAGAGAGAGGAGAGAGATACAGACAGAGGAAGAGAGCAAGATTTCCTTTCTATCCCAAAATACCCTTGTCTCTCACACTTCCTTTACAGCAATGATAATGAGAAACCAGAGAATGCCATTGCAGCGGCTGTACAGTGCTATAGGAATATATATATATATATATATATATATATATATATATATATATATGAGCACAGTTACTAGAGGTAGACTGGAAACCCACAGACAACTTATTATAATGATGCACACATTATCTGGGTTCAGATTTCTACTGTATATTTAACACAATTTAGTGCAAATGGCTTCCTTCTGCCATCATCCTTCTATAACAGTGATCTCCTTAGGGAAAAAGAAGGCCAAATATTCATTTGGCTAAACATTTCCCTTATTTATAGACAAAACCATAGATTATATTCATTGCATAAGAGTGGCATGGGGAGCCACGGTACCCTGTTGAGAGTTCAGTTTCCAGAACAGCTGATGGTCTTCTTTGTTGTGTAAGTACTCCTAAGTGTGTTTTACTCTGTTATTAAGCCCAGACTGCACCCATCTCCAATGAAGCTTAAATTCTTGATGCACTTGATTTCCACAGTTAGAGGCACATAGCTTCCCTTCAGTGTAGCCCCTTGATGTATACAAAGCTATTACTAATTTACTCATCATTTGCACTTTTGCAAATATTTCCCTTTCAGTCCCAGGAAGGAATGAGTTGGTAGCACCAACTGCCTTCTGGCCTGGAACTAGGAGGCTGCAACATGCCCTCAGTGTTTAGGAATCACTGCATGGATATTATTAGAAAAACGGAGAAGTTCTTGCAAAAATAGAGGAATTGGACAAAGGGTTTGGCTCCACAAGAACTGGAGTCATGTGCTCAGTGCATCTCTGCTGCTTTACAAGGCCCCAGGAAAGCATCAGACTGTATTTTCATCAAAGCATCTTCAAAACAAGGAAGATGACTAGTTGTCGTAAGAAACCATGAACAGGTTGAAGGAATTAAATATGTGCAGACCTTTTGAGAGAGAAAGACCAACCAAGTCTCCTACACTGGAGATATTTGAGTCCCCTCTCCCCACCAGAAGATGATAGGAGACACTCAGGTCAGAGTAGGTTCTGATTGTGAGAACATCTGGAGGTGTCCTTGCTTTCCCCCTACTTCAGAAGGAGTCAGAATGACAGCATTTAGTTTCTTTCATTAGGACGCTTTATTTCCACTTCACACATCAGCATGAGTTACATTTGCAGCCACCCACTGAACGGGACTCATAATAAACCCTCAACTCTCGATGTAGTTTTCTTCAGCTGCTCCCCACCAGCATAAGTTTGTTCCTTTTAATAGGGAATTCTCAGGAATTTCAGGATGTGGCCCATGTTACCTGTGAAAAAGTGCAGATCACAGTTTTCTGATGACAGGCCCTATCCTCTCATCGGTCCCACATTCCTGTGAGTGTTTTGAGACTATTGTAGGTGGGGCATGTTGCTAAGGTGACCAAATCCTCATCCTGCATTCATCAAGTACAGCTCAGATCTCATGCAGCAAGAAGAAGAAGGTGTCTGAAATAACAAGGAAGAAGATGCTGATCAGACCCCATGACAAATATGAGGGAAGTCTGTGATAGAGATCTCTACCAGGAATCTATTACAGGCCTTTTATCAACAATAGATTTTTCCCACCTAATATAACCTTGGTTATGGTTTCCTCTCCCTTACTTCTTTCTAATACTTTCTACTTCCCCTCTATCTTTATCCACTCCTCTTCTGTACCTCATTAGAAAATGGGAGGATTATAAGAGGTAGTATTAACATATAACAAAATAAAATAGGATAAGATTAAAAAAACTATCACATTAAATTTGGATGGACAAACCAAGAGAAGGGAAAGAGCACAAGCATTAGAAACCCACTCATTTGAACACTCAGCAATCCTACAAAAGAAACCTGGAAGCCACATACACAGAATTAGACTTATTCTTTTTATTTTATGTGTGAGACTTTTAAATACATATACAGATGTGCTGAAGAGACAGCACATCTCCCAGACTTGGAAGTATAGATGCTTATGAACCACCACCATTTATAGCCTGGGGAATGAACCTGGGTCCTCTTGTAGGGACACAATGTCCTCTTACTCTCCAGCTCCCCTCTCACCACAAACTTTTTTTTTTGTGGTAATTCAGAAATAAACCTTTTCCCACTTGAAATGTCACATCTCTGTTTTCTCCCTACCTGTGGTTAGAAAAAAGTTTACATTTTAACAAGACATGTGGCACATTATCAAAATGACTATGATATGTGGGAACAATCCACCTAAGGGAAAAGACAGGAAGCAAAGCACAGAGACAAACAGCTTCACAGTGTGATTGCAGGTTAGACGACAAAAGACATTGTTCGGGTCTCTTAGTCCTTGCTAAAAGTCATGAGGAATACAGTTTTTTGCTTTAACGTTAAGATGGGAAAATTTTCCATTTCCCTACAACTACAGTATTTGTTTTCTTTATATCTGAGCCTTGATTTCCCAGATCCTTGTTCACCCCCATTGGTCTGGTTTATCATTGTTAACATTTAGTTAACATTTATCCTTTGCTTGTTTTTCTTTGTTTTCTTACATAGACATTTTGGGCCTCACTGAGTAACTTTTTTTCAGATTTCTGTCCTTTGGTTACTCAGTTCTTTGCAATAGTTTTACTATGTCTGGTTAGAAAGTGTAATTTTAGCTTTTCAAAATGTCTAATCCCAAGTACTTTTTCATATTGTCCTTTAGCCTTTCTGGGAACATTGCAGGCCCTTTTTCTTTGATCATGAGGCCTTTTCAGTTTCTGTGTGCCCTTTAAAAAAATAAAGATTTATTTATTTACTATATATACAATATTCTGCCTGCATGTATACCTGTGGGCCAGAAGAGGGCATCAGATTCATTACAGATGGTTGTGAAGTGAGCTACCATGTGGTTGCTGGAAATTAAACTCAGGACCTCTGGAAGAGCAGCCAGTGCTCTTCTCCTCCGAGCCATCTCGCCAGCCTAGCCATCATGCACTAAAGACATCAATCCAGCCATGTTTTTCACATCACGGGAGGAAAATGGTCAACGTGCTCTGGTTCTCCCATGAAAACCTTAAGCACCTTATTCATTACTTCTTGTGGTGGATGTTTTTATTTCAGCCTGACACATTAGAGCCCTTTAGAAAGAGGGAAGCTCAATTAAGGAAAATGCCCCCACCAGATTAACCTGTATAAAGTCTGACAGGCATTTTCTTGGTTGATGATTGATGATGTAGGACTCAGCTCATTGTGGATGGTGCCAGAATTGGGCTGGTGCTTCGGGCATGTATGAGAAAGCAGACTGAACAAGCTATGGGGGGAAAGTCTTTATGTAGCATTCCTTCATGATCCCTGCTTCAGTTTCCTGCCTCCAGGTCCATTCCTTGAGTTCCTACCTTGACCTCTCTGGCTGCTGGACTACATGGTATAAATGAAATAAAACTTTTCCTTCCAAAGTTGCTTTTAGATGTGGTGTTTTACCAGAGCAATTGAAAATTAACAAATATATTTCCTTAGAGATGGTCCTTCAGAGTGCCATCTCTCCAAAAAGATAGCCAATGTATTTCACAGAGTATCTGGAGATTTCCACAAAGCAATTTAATATCATAATCTACCAAGTGTCTGGTTTTAATTATTATGCAGTAATGATGGAAGAAGGTCATTGGCTAATAAAGGAACTGCCTTGGCCCATTTTATTGGTTAGAAGATAGGTGGGAGGAGTAAACAGAACAGGATACTGGGAGGAAGAGGAAGTGAGCTCAGAGACTCCTCAGCTCTCCTCTCTGGAGCAGACGCCTGAGAGAGACGCCATGCCCTGCTCCCGGGCAGACACACGCCATGAAGTAAGCTGCCAGGTTAGACATGCTGAATCTTTCCCGGTATGACCGGTGCTCACCGATTATTAGAGATGGGTTGATCAGGATATCACAATTAGCCAGTAAGGGCTAGAGCTTAAAGGGCCAAGCAGTGTTTAAATGAATACAGTTTGTGTGTTGTTATTTCGGGGCATAAGCTAGCTGAGCAGGCAGCTGGGGTGCTGGGAACGCAGCCCCGCCGCCCCTTATTACTACACAGTAAAGTTTACTTTATTGGCCACCATACCCTCTCAAAGCCACCATACCCTCTTAAAAGACAATAACCACACAGATGATAAAGGAGTGAGGTAAACTCTAGATTTATAGGTGAGTTCTTTTCTGTCATTCATCTTATTTAGATGCATCCATTTAACGTCTTTAAGCTCTTGCCCATTGTTCTGGATTCTCTAGAGTTCCACATCACTCCTACCCATGGGACTATCAAGGAATGGGACACTGTAAAGTGATCAGACTCCCCTAAACCCTCTAAGGTAAGCTAAAACCAAACTTTACCTGGGATCTACATAGTCTGATATGCAGAGCCCCTGAAATGGTTTCTGGTTGTCACTTTGTTGTGTTGTGTTACTGAGGTTCTTGCCTAAGGATACAAGGAACAGCAATCTCCTCTGGATTAAACATTCTGCTGGTACCAGGTGAGGCATTATTCCTGGCATTCATGGGGAGTGCCACACACCAGTGTCCAGGGCTGTTAATAATTACCATCTCTGGACAGAATCCCCAAGAAATGATACAGGCTTTCAGAACAGAGAAATGAGACACTGAGGCTCTTTTGCATGAAATGTTCTGTATTGTGTGCTAGCAGAGTATGTTGGATTTCTCCACAATGTCAGGGAGACAAATAACTGTACCAAAACCTTTTGTACTTCTTTGACATCTTCTGAGATCCCAGGAGCATGTCAACAACCCAACACATTCCAAGAAATCAGAAAGGTAACATGAAGGTAGAGACATTGGGGCTCTGAGAAAACCAGGTTAGAAAGAGACCATAGCATACAGGAGGCAGGTGTTTGCAGAAGGGAGAGGTCAGCTATCGAAGGGCTAGAGAGGTAGAATAAAGAAAACTCTCTTATCTAAATAGGGGCCCTAGTTCTTAGCACGGTAGATGGGACAGGGACATCACTCAACTTGAAAGTTCCATTTTGTCCTCAGTCTCTTTCTCCAAATGAAGCATGAGATGAGGGCAGGAAATCAGGGAGAGTGGTGCAGTTTTGAGTTTAGTTCCTCACATTGCTGACCTCAGTGAGAATTTCTTTCTTCAGAGTGCTGAACCCAGAACCTCTCCACAACCACTTTGATACTGAGATCTTGAACTCCCCACTTTCGTCTTCCCTTTGCCCTCTGACAAAGGTTTCCTACATGGATGGCAGTCACTAACCGGGAACTGGTAAAACAAAGGGTGTCTTTGGAAGTGATCACTCTCCAGCAGGTAAGAGCATCTTACCTGGGGAAGAATTACTTCTTCTGAGGACCTCTGTCACTTTTCACTTGCACCATGGATTCTACAAAATGCTGTGAGCCTGTTGTCTCTCTCTGGACTGAAATAGAGGGAAGAATCTCAGCCGGGAGAATGAAGTCCCAATAAGTTGAGGCACCTGCAGAGAAATAAAGTGGGATAAGTTTCGGGAGTTTGAAAATTGCTCCGAATGCCTGACTTCTGCACAGGTAATGAGGTAACATTTGCTCCTCTGAGGTTTTACAAAAGTATTTCTAAGTTTATCTGTTCCCATATGGATGGTTTCCCTGGTCACTGAGTCTCTGATATTAATGCAGATGGGGAGCTCACCACCTGCTGAGACCCTGTTCACCTATACTCATACCCAACCACCAAACTTCCTTCTTGAGTTTGCCTTGATTTCTGAACTAGAGAAGGAGGAGTATGAGGCATGAAAGCAATAAGAGAAAAGTCACAGATATTCTGATGAGGACCTTTAAATTCTGTGCAGTCCTGGCACACAACTGACATAATGAATGAATAACTGAACAACGAATATGAACAAGACTCATTCTGGATCTTTTCATTTATCATCTGCCACTGTAATAATCATGTGACGTGAATTCATTGACCGCCGCCTACCAATTTTCAGATCTCCTTGCTGGCAGTGACAAACCTGGGGACTATAGCCATAACATCCAAACTGTTTATTAAGACTGGTTGTTACAGGACTCAGGTGGAAGAACCTAAAACTGCCCATTAGAATTTACATGGTATGAGTCCAATGACCTGGAGAATCCCTCATCTTCCTCTGTCAGCATGAACCTGCCATATTTCTCCCATTGTACACACTGAAGTTTTGTGTTCTTTCATGAGGTCACCACTGGGCTGGAAGGGCTGACAGCCTGGCTGACAGGACTGAAGAAGCACCCTATACACAAGAAAGCAGCATGCTACATGGGCTTACAGAGCCCAACTTGTCCCCACTTCTATGGGACAGAAACACGCTAGATAACGGACCCCTTTCCTGAAGTTAGGGACTTGAGCTGGGAACCTTGAGTGTCATCTTACCTGTCACCACCATCTCCAGAGTATCACTGTTCTATGATCAACTAGGAGCCTTCTGACAGAAACAGAGAGGTTGCCTGACATGGGCCCATTTAATAAACAGGATGAGAAATGCAGCCTTCAATTCAGGCAATATTTGGGTACCTCTGTGCCAGGGGGCACATTACTCTTCATTGTACAAAGAGTAATCCCAGACACGTGAGATTTCCTCACATGAGAGGGTCACCTGTCTCCCTTGGGAAGTCCTTTTAAGGCAGGCTTTGGGTGGATCCCCAGATGAAACTCAACTGCTCTGTCATAGGACATCAGGCTTCAGATTGCAGAACCCTGTCCCAGGATCACAGCATCAGTCAGCATTTTCCACTCTCCATTTCCAGGGTCAAGATGTGCCCCCTTGTCCTCAGTGAGCAGAAAGGATCAGACACCTTAGGGTGTGCTTACACACAAGGACTAGGTTCCTGGTGCCCAAACTCAGCCTTAGAATAGAGTTCTCTCTGAGAGATTTGTTCCTGAGGACTGAGGAGATCCTCATTTCCACAAATGCCTTCGGGGCTCCTTAGGTGTCTTGATGAAACAGGGCCTGTCTGTGGATAGGAAATCCTCCACCCCCACAGTAGTATACCTGAGCACCATCTTCACATTTCACCATGGCAGAGGAAACTTGTGATGATTGCAGTCATGACATCTCCTCCTTTTGCTCCAACCTTGCAATGGTTAGGTACAGAGCATCCAGATGGGAGGACATACAGGGTGTGGTCTTTAGATGGAAGGTCTTCCCTCTTATCACAAAGCTGTCATTTCTTCACCCTCACAGGGAAAGAAATTGCCATCTTCAGCCAACTGTCTTTGGTTTCCCAAATACTTTAGCTCATTTATCATCTAGATTATTTATGTTTAGAAAGACCCCCATTAAACCCAGGCAACTGTCAAATTTCTGATCCTCATCCATCAGCTTTCTGTGTGATGGGAGTATAGATCAGTGATGAGCTAGTCTTTCTTAAAGAATCACCAATTCCATTGAATTTCTCTATATCTGTTTCTATGTTTGTGTCATCAATGGCTAAGACTTAGCATAAATTGTCCTAGTGTTTTCTTGATAAGTGACTTTCACTTGAGAGTGATCTAGAAGTGGTCATTCCCTTGCAAAACCTTCACACCACATCTCCTTCACCCATTTATTTAGACCATGTTAACAATATTATGACATCTAAACCATGTCTAGTGTCCCAAGAAGCAGTTTTATTACCTATCCTTGGTGCCCCATATTTCCCCATATTTCCCTATATTGTCTTTTTTGCCAATTATTCTTATTTTATATGTCTAAGTATTTATTTGTACCTACTTTGTTCCACCAAAATATTGCTCCATGGAACCACACTATGGCTCAATTGATTATTTGTGCATTCATGAACCTCTTGTTATGATCCAGCACTAAACTGTGCATTTATGCCTATGATCTCAGCATTCAGATTATGGAGACAAAACAACCATTCATGCCACACAGTGAGTTCAATATCAACCTGGGATAGATCAGACTCTGTCTCAAAACAAACAAGTGGGGGAGCAATCAGACATCTGTACTGCACAGAAAATCCCAAACTTTCCCTTGTATCTAGTTTTAGAGAGATATTCTCCTTCAGACACAACAGCACTCAAGTCCTTGCATCTTATTTATCCTAGTGTCCTGTCTTACACAGTATGACACAGAGTTTTCCTTCCTTATTATTTCATGGATATTTATTTTCTCTGACCTGAGACAATGTGATGGGCTAACCCTGTGAACCAGTCAAACTTGCACTCAGTGCTTTGTGCTCCTAACACCATCTTCCCCAGAGAAATCATTCTCTGCAAGAAAGGTGCTGGCCCCTGCTGGTGGAATGAGCTCCATGAGATGAATTTCCCTCGGATGGCCTGTGGTCTCAACAGATGGCATCCCACCTTGCCTTCTCTGATGCAATACACTGGATGTTCAACCACAGAAGTAGCAACATGTCCTTAGTGAGAGAGAAACACTCCAGGAACTTGACTCCATGTTTAACCCCTAATAATGCCTATTGTCCACCTCATTCAGGGTTCATTCTTTTTTTTTTCCTGATCAGAAATCATAAACACGTTTATTTCCAAGAATTTCTTTATAATCTGTCATTCATTTAAAATGACAGCAAATTTGCATGGTCATGAGACGGATGTGTTTGCTGATCTTTACATGAAGAATTAGTTCTTTGCTAAAAATTTAGTACAAGGAGGTAGAACATCTTTATAGTCTTCCTGAATGGACTGATACTTTAATTTTAGAAATATAAATACTGAGGGTATCATTTTGCACATACACATACACATATATGTGCTAATGCATATGTATGCATAGTACAAAATGGCAGAAGTATGTTTCGGCCTATCTCAGTAGTTGCTGAAAATTCTGTCATAATCCAAAACCAAAGTTCACTTAAGGTTTTTTTTTTTTTGTTTGTTTGTTTTTGTGAAACTCAACTCAGGTGCTGGGACAAATTTTAAAATCAAACATTCTAATACAATACAAAGACATACTGATTCGATATACTTGCTTTCCATAATTGAATCATTTTGTTTCTATAAGATCATAAAATAGGGAGGCTGAGAGGAGGCAGAATTTTTTTTCTTCAATAAAAAAATTTTTAAAAAGATCATAAAATAGTATATATAGTGAACCCACTACAATTTATAATATGTGTGGTCTCGAGTCTGGGCTAAGCTGCTTCAGGCAGATCTTATTGACCCTGTGTGGCAACATTCATAGTGCAAAATGCACAGGTTTGGGGCTCAGAACTGAGGCTGAGGTGAAATCATCAGCTGTCACTCAGGTATAGACTGTCAGAAACACACTTCATTACGTAATTGGAATTAATTTTCCAAGTCATTGCATATTCCAAAAAATTTTACGGTTGCAAAATTTTTCAAAATCCCCATGTTCAGTTATGTTGTCATAGTTTGAAAGCTGTGCCCCCCGGAAAACAGTGCACGGTTTAGTACTATGTCCTTGGTTTACATTCACGGGGTAACACATAGGGAACTTACTCCACACAGAGACATACAGTGCCAGGAGAATTTAAATGAATGAAAACATGAAGATTCTATTGTTACAGTGAACACTGTTTATTACTTGAATGTTAAGTAGACTGAGCTTCACCTATTGATAGATAAGTGTTCAGTAAGTACATGCATATATATACAAACATATGTAACCAGAGCCGTTTTTTAACATTATGAAAAACATTTATACTAATGAAGTTGCAGACAAGCTGATTTGTCCATAAGTGAGTTATATCTTCTGGCATATCCCACTTAGAATTAGAAATGTTTCTGTTCAACATGTGTTACCTCATGGTTCATTCTTCAAGCATTATTGTCAATTGAGATATAGCTAGATGACTCCTATTCAGCTAATTCTGCAAGCCTATGTATCTACTTGTGTTCACCCAGCTGAGGACGGCTCTTGCTGACCATGATGGGAAGACACAGTCTCTTTAGTGAATTAGCATTAATTTGGACAGGTTCTGGGTATATAGGTATTAAAGGTGGTGCTTTCACAAGGTTTGTGTGACTCCTCTCTTGGCCGCACTTACAGAGTACTCTGTGTTCAAGCCTGGTTGGAATAGTTATTGCTGTTCATTTCCCCGTGGGTGCAGATTTCAGATGGCGTTGGTGTTATACGAGGTGATGTCTCTGAGGTAGTAGGAATTGTGTGCTATTTTTGTAGTTTCCTTAGCCCTGAACTGCTTCCTGAAAACTGCTGGGTTGTGCGTGACTTTAAAAATCTATGTTTTGTGCAGCCAAGGTGGTTCTCAGCAGAAAATAAGGTGGGGAGGCTTCTCACACATCTCTAGTAGAGTTGAGCTTTTCAGTCTCATGATGTATTTATGGCATTCACAAATAGCTCAGTATGACAAACTTTTGGACAGTATCTCTATTGCATCCTGAGGTTCATGCCTGTACTGTTTTCCTCATGTAATGAGATATTGAGATTCTAGTTAAAACAAGGAGTTAGCCCTGAAAATTTTGATTTATTATTTTTGTGAATGGGTGTGTCTCTGGGTAAGCATTACCAGTATTACATAAAATTTATTATTAGAGTTATCAAGACTTTTTTGTTGTCTAAATGAATTGGAAACATAATGAGAATTGCACATCCTCACAGACAGTGTATTGGGCATGCCCATCTATGAATGTTTTGCACTGCATCTCAACCCATTTAAAAGTTTCTATTTAGAACTTGTTCCATTTGAGTTCCCTAAGATGATCGGAGCTCTCTTTTTAGCACAGGCTGGCATGAAACGCAATAATGTAGCCTACATGGACTACAAATTTATGATCCCCTTATTCCTTAGCTAAATTCTGGGATTATAGATCAGCATACAACACTCACCTTCAGGCAAAGCTTTCTATTAAAACTTCAGGTACAAATTTTATAGATAAAATGCTTCATTTTTTTCTCAAAATTATAGGTTTTTTTCTAACATTGTTGTTAACTTATGTCTGCCTTTCTCAAAATCATTTTCTTTTTAAGTAATTCAGGACTGAATTATTAATTATCCCTATGCATTTCTTTGCAAAACGTATATTTTCGGCTTGAATTTACCTGTCACCTTCAGTTTGGGGAGTTATTTAAAAGGCATATGGTTATACAACTTTATGTATATATGTGTGTGGGGTGACTGTAAGAGTGCCATGTGCATACACTGATGTGTGATTTTAAACCTAGAATACACCTGCTCATTGTGCAATTTACTTCTCTAACTTATTGGTTATTAGAAACTGGACCTTATACCTAAATCACATATACTCTCTGGATACTCTTTGACAGTAGTTTCCTAATACTGGTACTGTACTTGTTAAACACATGAAACACTTATATTCATTTCTCAGATATTGTTGCTATGAAGAGTCTACTGCTGCCTCTTATGTTCACACAAGGGCTCCACATAGTGTCCTTTTTGGTTGTGCCAAGACTCAAATAGGAGAATCCTGAGGACCACAAAAAATAAACCAGCTACACCTAACTTGGTGAGATTCTCCAATGTGTCATTCTGGGGTTTGGAGGCAGGTGTTGTGCCAAAAATGTTAAAACAGATCAAAGTCACCTAGAGATACTAGATCTCAACCCAGGGCAATTGACTCTCTCTATCCAGCCCAAAATCTAAGATTCTCCTTATCACTTCTCTTGGCTTCTGACAGACTGAAGTTGTCAGATGCTCAAAGAAACAAGAGAGACGTAGGGAATGTGAAGTAATTAAGAGGTCCTAAACTTCCTCCTGGGTTGTACAGTCTTAGTCACTTAATTTCTTACATGTGAATGTATATTTTTATCATCATGTAACTTCACAAAACCCAAAACAACCCACTTTTCTGCTGCAATACAACTCGCTCCAGTCTTCTTGATGTATTTTTCAAATCTATGATGCCATGTGAGTTCAGAGTTTATGTCTGGATTTCTTTGAATGTAGCTATCTTAGATCTGAGAACTCAGGGTGAGAGACTGTTCTCTGAGTTCATAAATAACAGAGCCTCCTTTCTGGTTGCTCAGCCTTGGATACAGGATGATGGGAGATGATTCTCCTAGACATGACTTTCCTTGATTCACCAGCTGAGGATCTAGAATAGAGGAGGAATGGCTTCCTCCCAGGAGCACCTGAATGTCAGAAACACAAAGGCATGACATTCTGGGACATTCTTGCTTGCATTCACCAAAGCTAGTTTCAAAATGTGTCACAATTCATTTTCCATCTCCTAAAGTAAAATACCCACTGTGCACATCACAGAGACATGGAGTTACACTTACAGCACACACACATACACACACACACACACTTGTTCTAATGCATTATAGTGTATGCCTATGATAATTAGTAAATAATAAACATGTATAAAATATTTTACCTTGATATATTGAAGCAGGTAAGGTTTGCAATTCTAAGAACACATTCATACATAATATGTGGAATTAGAGATGAACCTCTATATATTTATGCAATTAAATGTATATACATTTGAAAAATATTGATGGCAGGAAAACTTTCTATTGAAATGCATATAATATAAAAACAAATGAATATATATTTTGGAATTATTGTTTGTGGGGAAATTTTAAAAGGGAAAATTTCAAAAAAGCAACAATAAACAGCATAACCAAGAATTTCAGAGTGGCAGCAGATTGGTTTGCTGGAGACTTTTCAGCCAGTCATGCTCAGAGTCGCTGTAGTAAGCAGGCACATAGCTACCCCTCTCAAAATGCACTGAATATGCATGCCCAAGTGATCTCAGGAGGCCATGTGGATGGGTACTCACAGCCTAGGATACTTCTTTCTAAAGGAGTGTGGCTGCTAAGGGCACCAGCTTCCTAAAATTCAGACTCCTCTCTGATCTCAGCAGTCTCTCTCCCTGTTTGGGGAGAAATCAGGAACCATGCAGCTGTGAGTATGAGGCTCCATGCTCAGAGGCTCTCAAAAAAGACACACTTGTTCAGGGAGAGTCCCTCTTTCTTGTCTCTATTAGACCCAGTCACATCTCGCAATGATCAAACCCAGAATCTTCCCATGTCCAAATGATAGTTATTAAAATTAACTGACAAAGTCTGTTCTTTTTTTCCCAAGTAGTGTTTTTGGGGTTTTTTTTTTTTTTTTTTTTTTTGGATTTTCGAGACAGGGTTTCTCTGTGGCTTTGGAACCTGTCCTGGAACTAGCTCCTGTAGGCCTGGCTGGTCTCGAACTCACAGAGATCCACCTGCCTCTACCTCCCCAGTGCTGGGATTAAAGGCGTGTGCCACCACCCAGCTTCCAAGTACTTTTTATATAGAAACTTGGAAAGGCTGATTAAAGCAAAAGGGTTTATGAATAGATTCTAACTTGCTAGGATTTCATATATTTGCTTTTTCAGCAATATTCTTTCCTCATACTTAACTCAGGCCCCAAGGTCAATGGGTAATTTCAATGTTCTTTCTCTTACCACATTTGTAACTCTCCTAAGTCAAAGCTATGAGAGATGTGTGACAAGACTGAGAGGTCTAGTGACTCTCATGGTCTAGGATCTGGTCAATCCAGAATTTCCAAATGCCAGCAATAAAGATTCTTTAGAGGTCACATCCATAAAACCCTTCTTATTTAAGTGGGAGCAGACATCCAGAACAGGAGGAAAGAGGCACCCATGACTCTCACCTCACTCTGAAGGCTGAGCTCATAAAACTCACAGAGAATTCTTGCTGATATGGTTGAACTAAAATTCTGTGTTTTACTCATGGTGAGGGGTGGTAAACTACTTCACTATTCTGTGTAAGGATGCTGTCCACAAGGATTGCTGATTAACAGATTCAGGCACATTTTCCACAAGGGATCCTCTGGGATGTGGCTACACCGAGAGAGACCTGTACTAAAATTCTTGAGAGTGGGGACAGTAGGGAGGAAAACTGGTATGTGCTCTTTTTTTTCCCTTCATTTCCACTGCAGCATACTCAAAACATGTTGCTATTCTGTGTGGGTCCCTGAAACTGCTATGTCCAGCAGAGGAGCTATTGGCATGGGGAAAGAAGGAAGTCCTGCTCATCATCGCTTAGCTGACGAGTGCTTTTTCACATCTCTAGAGCCTGACGCTAAGCTGTTTACTCTAAGCGGTTTTTGTTTTGTTTTGTTTTTGTTTGTTTGTTTGTTTTTGAAACAGGGTTTCTCTGTAGCTTTGGAGCCTGTCCTGGAACTGGCTTTTGTAGACCAGGCTGGTGCCTCACTGTAAACATTTTAAGCACAGTACAATTTGGAAAAACAAACTCTCTGGTGTAGTATAATCCTCTATTCAGAAGGTGGCATCTTCATATTGAAACTGAAATCAAAGTGTAAGTCACTTTTTTCAAGAAGATAGATTCTAGCATGTATTGTATTAGGGTCTAGGGAAGGACTTGGTATAGTTTCAGTCATACACCTAGCACAGAGTCACTTGAGCTATTAGTCACCAGTGGTCTTTGTTGTGGGAGCTTGTGGAAAGTCCTGGATACACAGATAATGCAAAGGTCACCTAGGCCCTTAGCCACATTCATCCTGTTTGTGGGAGCTTGATATGGCCTGGACAAAAGTTAGAATAAATCACCAGGTTATTAGCCACCTCCATTGCTAGACTTCTGGGTGGAAAATCAGCAATGCATTCTATCTTTGAAAAGACACCCTTGCAGTTATAATAGTCTTAGTTTCTCTAGTGCTATCAGTAAGCACACGAATATTTATGCTCCAAACAACATTCTTCTGTCATTTTCCTGATTCCAATGACCTTGTTTGAATGGGCATTTCTGAATACAAACTCATTAGCCTTCACCTCAATGAATTGTGAATACCTTTCTGAATGACCATCCCTAAAGATCACCCACTATTTCCAGAATAAGAAAATCTTGGTAGGAAGTATGCCAAGTGACATCTGAGTTCAGAGAGAAAAGGACATGGGCACCTTTTAAGAGACAATCAGCTTCATGTGGCACTTAGATATAAAAATTGGTTTGTGTATGAACCTTGAAAACTAGAGTATCTGTTGGTCCATTTGAGGTCCTAGGTCCCAAGTTCATGACCTGAATATTATGATTCTGTTCTTAGATACAAAGAAGTTAGGGTGTTGCCTATTTGGACATAAGTAGTGTCTACCAGATGCCATGACTGAAACTGCATGGTTACATACCTGAAGATTCCATAAGTCCTGGTTGCACTGACTGGCAGTGCCAGGGAACTGTGCTACATAGGATAGGTAAAGGCAGGCCAACTTTGTTCTGAGCTGATACAACACAAAGACCTGTGATATCAACTAAACAGGGTGTATCAAGTTATAATATAATGAAGCACATTCCCTCGTATTAAAGCTGAACAAGGCAACCCAGTAGGATGAAAGGTTCCCCAAGGCAGGCAAAATAATCAGAAACAACACCTCTTCCCACTATTATTAGTCTTTCTTCTCAAGCTACACAACCATAATATATTTGCAGAGTACATAGGTTAGACCCATACTGGCTCCCTGATTGTTGGTTCAGTCTCTGTAATTCTCTGGGGGCCCTGTTAAGTTGATTCTTTGAGTCATTTTATTAGGTGTCGTCACCCCTCTGGCTCATGCAATTCTTCTTGGTCTCTTCTGCTCACTTTCCAGACCTCTACCTAATGATATATTTTTGTGGGTCTGTTTCTGCTCACATCAGTTGCTAGTTCAAGTATCTCTGGTGATGATCTGGTTATGTTTGTAAGTCACCATTCTGGTTACATGAAACATCTGGTTTAAATTCCAGATGCTCCACTGCTAGAAGACTTTCCAATTGTCACCCTCGTGGATTCCCAGGAGTACATTTCTACTTTACCACACAAATATCCCCACATTTCTGTAACCTCTGCCAGTACTCTTTCCCTCCATTCCTTACAAAATCTATCCTGTTCCCATTCCCACCTGCCCTGGTACACCTTTGAAATCTCTTCTGTTTCCACCACTCAGAGAAATTTATGTGCCCCTATTTTGATCACTCTTGTTATTTAGAATCTGTGAGTTTTAGATTGCCGCATGATTACCCTTTACTTTATAGGTGATACCCACTTATAAGTGAGTTCATACCATGTTTGTTTTCCTGTGTTTGGGTTACCTCACTCAGAATAAGTTTTTAACTTTCCATTCATTTGCCTGCAAATTTTGTGATGTTATTTTTTTAACAGGTGAGTAATACTTCACTGAGTAAATGTAACACATTTTCTTTATCCACTCTTTACTTGAGGGATATCTAAGTTGCTCCCAGCTTCTTACTACTACAAAGCAAGCTACTATGAACACAGTTGTGCAAATGTCCTTATGGTATAATTGAGCATCATTTGGATATCTGCTAAGGAGTGGTATATCTGTTTCTTGAGGTAGATTGATTCACAAATTTTTGAGAATCCTGTATATTTATTTGCAAAATGACTTGACAAGTCTGTGCTACCACCAGCAATGGAGAAGTATTCACCTTGCTCCACATCTTCTCCAGCATAAGCTGTCACTTTTGTTTTTCATCATAGCCACTCAGACATGTGTAAGATGTAATATCAGAGTTGTTTTGATTTGCATTTCCCTGATTGCTAAGTATGTTGAACATTTTTAAGTGTTTCTTCACTATTTATGATTTTTCATAATTTTTGAGAATTCTGTTTAGATCTATACACCATTTTTAGTTAGATTATTTGATTTTTGATGTATAGTTTCTTGAGTTCTCTATATATTTTGAAAATCACCACTCTCTCAGATATGTGATCCTGAAGAAATACGAAGAATCATCAGGTCATATTTCAAAATCCTGTACTCCACAAAATTGGAAAACTTAAAGTAAATGAACAGCTTTCTGGATAAATATCACTTACCAAAATTAAATCAAGACCATATAAGCAAATTAAATGATCCAATAACTGCTAAATAAATAGAAACTGTCACCAAAAGTCTCTCAACCAAAAAAAAAAAGCCCAGTACCAGATAGTTTCATCCAAGAATCCTACAAATTTTAAAAGAAGAACTAATACCAATATACTCCTCAAATTGTTCCACACAATAGAAACAGAAGAAACACTGCAAACTCTTTTTATGAGGCTACAATTACCCTGATACTGAAACCACAGAAAGACATTACTAAGAAAAAGAATTACAGACCAATCTCACTCATGAACAAATACTAAATAAAATACTGGCAAATCGAATCCAAGAACATATCAGAACCATCATCCACCATGATCAAGCCGGCTTCATCCCAGAGATGCAGGGATGGTTCAACATATGTAAATCTGTCAACGTAATCCACCATATAAGTAAACTGAAAAATAAAAACTACATGATCATTTCATTAGATGACAAAAATGCTTTCGACAAAATACAGCATCCCTTCATGATAAAGGTCTTAGAGACAACAGAGACACAAGAAACATACCTAAACATAATATAGTCAATACACAGCAAGTCAACAGACAACATCAAACTAAATGGAGAGAAACTCCCAGTGATCCCACTGAAATCTGGAACAATACAAGGTTGTCTACTCTCTCTCTATCTATTCAATATAATTCTTGAGGTCCTAGCTAAAGCAATAAGACACCAAAAAGAGATCAAGCAGATACAAATCGGAAAAGAAGTCAAACTCTCACTATTTGCTGATGATATGATAGTTTATATAAAAGGCCCCCAAAATTCTACCAATGAATTTCTACAACTCATAAACACTTTCAATAATGTAGCAGGATACAAGATTAACTCAAAAAATCAGTAGCCCTCCTGTACACAGATAATAACAGGTCTTGGAAAGAAATCAGAAAAATATCACTCTTCACAATAGCCACAAACTGCATAAAATATCTCAAAGTAGCTCTAACCAAAAAAAAATGGGAGACTTGTATGACAAGAACTTTAAATCTTTGAAGAAACAAATTGAAGAAGACACCAGAAAGTGGAAAGATCTCCTATGCTCTTTGGTAGGTAGAATTAGCATAGTAAAAATGTCAATCTTACCAAAAGCAATCTAAAGATTTACAGCAATGCCCATCAAAATCCCAGCAAAATTCTTCACAGACCTCGAAAGAATGGTACTCATCTTCATATGAAACAGCAAAAACCCAGGCTAACCAAAACAATCCTGTATGATAAAAGAACTTCTGGAGGTATCACAATCCTTGACTTCAAACTCTACTACAGAGCTAGAGTACTGAAAACAACCTGGTACTGGCATAAAAACAGACAGGAGGACCAATAGAACTGAATCCAAGACCCGGCTATTAATCCACACATCTTCAAATACTTGATAATTGACAAATAAGCAAAAAAATCAAATGGAAATAAGGATGCATATTTAACAAATTGTGCTGGCATAACTGGATATCAACATGTAGAAGAATTAAAATAGACCCATATCTATCACCATGCACAAAACTCAGTTACAGGTGGATCAAAGACCCCAACATAAAGCCAGCCACACTGAACCTTATAGAAGAGAAAGTGGGAAGTACACTTGAACTCATTGGCACAGGAGACCACTTCCTAAATATAACCCCAGCAGCACAGACACTGAGAGAAACAATTAATAAATGGGACCTCCTGAAACTGAAAACCTTCTGTAAAGCAAAGGACATGGTCAACAAGACAGACCAAGAGCCCACAGAATTGGAAAAGACCTTCACTAACCCCACATCAGACAGAGGGCTGATCTTCAAAATATACAAAGAACTCAAGAAATGGGTTATCAAAAGAAGAAATAATCCAATAAAAATAGGGTACAGACCTAAACAGAGAACTCTCAACAGAGGAATCTAAAATGACTGAAAGACACATAAGGAAATGTTCAACATGCTTAGTCATCAGAGAAATGCAAATCAAAACAACTCTGAGATTCCATCTTACACCTGTAAGAATGGCCAAGATCAAAAACACTGATGACAACTTATGCTGGAGAGGTTGTGGAGAAAAGGGAACACTCCTGCATTACTGGTTGAAATGCAAGCTGGTACAACCCCTTTGGATGTCAGTGTGGCAATTTCTCAGAAAATTAAGAAACAACATTCCTTGAAACCCTATACTTTTGGGTATATATCCAAAAGATGGTCAATTGTGCCACAAGGACATGTACTCAACTATGTTCATAGCAGCATTGTTTGAAATATCCAGAACCTAAAAACAGCCTAAATGCCCTTTGTCCAAGAAACAGATGAAGAAATTGTGGTTCATTTACACAATAGAGTACTAAAATGTGGGAAAAATGGCACCTTGAAATTTGCAGGAAAATGAATGGATCTAGGAAACATCATATTGAGAGAGGTAACACAGACCCAGAAAGACAAATACAATATGTACTCACTCATAAGTGATGTTTAGACATAAAGCAAAGAAAAACCAGCCTGTAATTTACAACCCCAGAGAATCTAAACAACAAAGAGGACCTTAATCGAGATATACATGGATATAATATACATGGAAAAAGGACAAGATCTCCTGAGTAAACTGGGAGCATGGGTATCATAGCGGAGCATAGAGGGAGATGGAGAGGAAGTGAAAGGAGTGGAAAAAATATATAGCTCAATCAAAACAAAATAAATAAAAAACAGAAAAGAGAAATGTTCTACATCCTTAGTCATAGGGAAATACAAATCAAACAAGTCTGAAATTCCATCTTACATCTGTCAAAATGGCTAAGATTGAAAACAAAAGTGAGACATTATGTTGGAGAGAATGTGGAACACGGGAGCCATCCTCCATTACTGTTGGGAGCAAAAATTGTAAAGTCACTTTGGAAATCAATATGGTGACTTCTCAGAAAATTGGAAATTGATCTACCTTAAGACAATGATATACGACTCTTGGGCAGATATCCAAAGGATGCTCAATCATACCACAAGATTACTTGCTCAACTATGTTCCTAGCAATATTATTTATTATAATCAGAACCTGGAAACTATGCTGATGTCCCTCAACTAAAGAAATGATAAAATGTCATTCATGTACACCATGGTGTATTACTCAGCAATGGAATAATGAAATGTGTAGGCAGATAGATAGAACTAGGGAAAATAATCTTGCCTGATACAATTCAGACCCCCCCCAAAAAAAGACATGGAATATACACATTTGTAAGTCGATATTATCCTCTAAAGTAAAGGATATCTATGCTACAATCCACAATCCCAGAGAAGTTAGGTAACAAAGAGGACTCAAGGCGAGAATGCTTGGATCTCCCTGTGAAGGAGAAGTAGGAGAGAATTTGTTGGGGAACTAGGAGTGGTTATGAATGGGCACATGAAGGTCTAGTTGGGAGTCACTGATGAAGGGGGAAAATACTCAAGGAGAAGACTAGAAATAGGGGGCACCTGGGGAAGTTAGAAACCCAGTGGGAGCAAAAACAGCAGGAATCTACAAGGATGACCCCAACTAAGAATCAGAGACAGAACAAATACACAGCCTTATCTGACCATCTCCTGTGACCATGCAAGACTTACAGTGGAATGATTGGTACACCAAACCATCCACATAACCTTCAGTCTACAGACTGTCCTTGCCTATGGGATGTGCTTGTGTAAGTGTGGTGCAGAGTTTTAAGGAGTGGTCTGGATGGCTCAGATACCACATTTAGATAGAGCTAAATGTCACTGAATAAAAAAATTGTCAATGTAATGATGCCTAATAATATTCTGCTATATATTGGTGCCTAGTCCAATTGTAATCAGAAAGGCTCCCCCCAACAACAAAGATGCAGAGTCCCACAACCAAACATTAGGCCTAGCTTTGAAGAAACTACTGAGAGAAGGAAGTGGGATCATAGGAAGAACAGGGATCTAGGACATCACAAGAAAACCATGAGAGTCAACTAATGTGAACTCATAGGAAATCACAGATTCTGAAAGGACAATCAGGGAACCTGTTTGGGATTGAACTCGTCATCTGCATATTTGGGGCAGTTTTGTAGTTTAGTTCTCTTGAGGGACTCCTAATAATGTGATCAGGAGCTATCTCTAACCCTTTAGCTGGCTTTTGGGACTCTATTCATCATACAGGAGTATCATACCAAGCCTCAACACAAGAGGAGTTACTCAGTAAATTGATATGTCATGTTTTGCTGATATCTGTGGGATACCTGCACTTTTCTGAACAGAATTCTGAGCAGAATGAATGAATTCTGAGCAGAATGAATGGGAAAAGCAAACAAGAGTTATAGGGAGGGAAAATGAAGGTGGGGAGGAGGGACAGACAATTATGGTCAGAATGAAGATAAAAAGATAAATTATAATATAAATATCTGATATTTCTGGTCTCAGGTGACTATAGTAGTTGTTGGTTCCCCCCAAAGGGTCATGACCTTCAAGTGGGGAAACACTAATTTAAACTATCAAAAATACAAAAGTTACAAGGCTCTTGATGTGGTTCTCCTCAGCAGTACATAATCTTTATAGTTTTTCGGCAAGTTCTACCTTTTAGCAGGGAATTTACAGGGACTCACAGATCCTATCCACATTCATTATGATTCCATCCACACAACTGGCCTCTGATGACAGACTCTATTCACTCATTAACACTGTATAACCAGTAGGCAAGGAGAGGTGTAGGCAATTGTGGGAGAAACACATTGTCAAGGTAATCAGATCCTCATTCTGGTTGCAGCAAGGACAGTGCAGAATTCAGGCAGATGAAGAAGAGAAAATGGAAGAAGGCACTCATCCAACCCACTTGTAGACCTGAGGCCACTCATTGACAGAAATTCCAACCATCAGTCAACGTCCAGCCAAACACAGATTGTTGTAAACTTGTCCTCAACCTAATGGTTGTTCAAGCAAAAGATGTATCTGCTTTCAAAACCATTTGGAGTTGGAAGTCTTATGTAGATTATAAGTTGATTGTGGATAATAGGATTGTTTGAGAAAATTCAATGACAATTGTGGGAAGAAAAACTGGAATGTTTGGGGAGATATAAAGTTACTTTCATCATTAAAAATTTAAAGTCATAATTTTCATTCTTTACCTGAAATTCTCAGATTTATATGGTTGACACTTCACTCCACTATTATGTAGTCCCTCCCGTGGTGTCTTCACTTTGGGGCTTCTCTAGATCACAAACACATTATTCCCTATATTTCTCTCATCTAAAAGTTTGATCCAAATTTACTCATTGCTTATCCTTGTCTAATATTCACTCTTCTTTAAGCTATTACCATCTGTAGAATTTATCTTTAACTATGGAAGATTAGCATTATGAAATTCTGATGCAAAAGCTTCCTATATGAAGTTTCAACTTCACATGACACATAAATGACATAAAGATAATCTGAATGCTTCATTGTTAGACCCAGGACAGCTCCATGCGTGCATCTCAGTTTCAGTGATATCTGGTTTGTGCCCCTTAAACTCCATATATTATAAGGAACGAATTAATATTAGCAAGGTTCTTACTCAGTTTCAGCAAGTAACATTTGGTGCTTGCTAAATTTGTATCATTATAATAATATATTAAGGTCATGTGCACTTTACTTTTTCTGCTTTTGTGGGTGCCCAGAGAAGCTCCTTGCCTTATTTTACAAAGGGAATCCAGGGCCAATTATAGGTAGGAAAAGGTGCTCTGTGTAGGAGAGCTGTAGGATAGGACAACTGACATTAATGCCAAGACTTGAAACCTTTTCAGTGTGACAAGTAGCTGTGACTTCTTAAAATATTTTGTGTTAGCAAATAAAACCGTACATTTATTTTGAAAAACAATTTATTATTTGAATTTCTCCTATTCAACAAGAGGCCTTCAGGGAGAATTTGCAATGATGTATCACTATTCCAAAGTCAATAAAATTTTGAACAGAATACTGGCCAGATATGATGGCTCATCAAGGTTAATATTTTGACTGGGTCTGGAATAAATTAAGCTGGGTGCATCTATGCTGAATATTCATCAGATTTTTTAAACACTAATTTATTTCATATTACATACACTGGTGACTTACTTCAATGTATATCCTGCACAATGTACGTTCTGGTGTTCATGAAGTTAAGAAATGGACTTCAGATCCACTGAAGCTCTTGCTATGGATGGTAGTATGACAATGTGCAGGTGGTAGAAACTGAAACCATGTCTTCTGGAAGAGCAGCAAACACTTTAAACTGCTTATATGACTCTCCAGCCATTTATCAGGATTTAAAATGTGAAGATCTACTATAAGTGTAGGCAGGAACTTCATATGGCAGCCAGATAAAAGAGCAGTTAAGGAAAACTTAAGATAATGAATGTGATTTGAGAAGGTCCAAGGAGCCCACATATGAGTTCATATCAGACAACTTCCAAACCCATCATTCTGCTTTAGCCACCTGCAGTGATACCCTGGATGAAAATGATGATCATGTCATGTCAGGGATCTGTGCAGGTCACAGACATTCACTCCTTAGAGAAGGAATTCAAGAGTTTGCACAAGACTACCACAAAAGAATCTTAGGACCAAAAGTTACTTTATAGTCTTTTTCACAAGACATGATTATACATTAATGTTCCATCATAGAAACACTTAGTCTTATCACAGAGCACTGACACCTGTTGCTGAAGAGGACAAATGAGAACACACTCATGGGTACCATCACCAACTCTACCATCAAGAGAAAAAGGGTCCTGTTTCTAGGAGTCACCATCACACTTCAATCCAGGATGATGTTGCTTCCTTCTAAAACTCCACAGTACACTGAGCCTGCCTGACTTGTCCAGCAAATTGGTGACCTGGAGAAAGACTGTGACCTTCTGGTGTTGCTTACATACAGTCTGGAGAACCTCATTCTGTCCAAAAAAAGGATAATACATCATAAGTGTTTTTGCACTTTAGACCCACACTAAAACCATATACGCATTGCTTATTCATCCTGGGACCACAAATTCTGACCAACATAGCCACATGAAGATGCTCCTCCTACTGTGAAAATACAACCACAGACATGGTCAAAACCCAGTAATACCCTGAAACTCCAGGTTGAAGATAAGGAAGTCTCAATGATTAAGAATCATGTTAAGACCTGAATATCTTCCCATGAACCATGTACTGAGGAGAGCTACAGATGGAATGTCACAGAATTATAACTGAGTTCTTCTTTTTCTGAGTGTGAGTGGAAGATATTCTTGTATCAGAGAGGTCAGGTGTAGAGAAAGAATGAACTTACTGGCCCTTTTCCATTATTCCAACAGTGCTATCTAAGAATTTATCACTAGCATCCCAGAAAGGATCTGTCCTGGCCACTTGAGAAATTGCCACTCAAGGGTCTTTCTGATATCAGTTATTACTAATTAACTCTGTCCATAGATGAAAAAACATACATCCTCATGTTACCTGGCCAAATTCTGTAAACTGGGTCTATTCAGAATGATTTCTTTTTGGAATCTGTGACCTTTACGTCATTCTCCATGTGGTACACTAGACATGCATGTGCCATGGGCCTATCCTTTGAAGTGTTGCGGAGTTAGAGAATTTTCCTGATGTGAAACGTTCCTAGCATTGAATCATTACAGGAGAAGTTGATAAAAATTGTAAGACACTCAGGTGCTGGGTAACTACAAGAAAACTCTATTGAACACTGCCAAGCAGTTACACATCTGAGAGCAGAGTGTTGAGACAGAATCTATAAGCCTTGACAAAAGCTCATTACAGACAAAATCCAGCTATTGGCATCTGATAGGTCCTGGGAGAGGGAGAGTCAGCTTTATTTAATTGTGTAGGTATGGATAGGATGCCCAACCATAAAAGGAAAGCAAAATTAGAACCGTATAGAAGGAGGTGAGAGCAGAATCTTAGGTGTATAAGGAAGTGCAGTAGATTCAGGAAGTGTTTGAGAGAGGGTTAAAAAAAACACATTGTTTAAAATTCTCAGAGAACTAATTTATAAAAGGGAGGAAGAGATGCAGCTGATATTGTAGCAAAAGACTGAAGCTAAGTATAAACTTGATTTGAGTAAGAATTTGGAGTAACACTCTTGTTACATCAGAAGAATGTACTCAGTGTCTTAATAAGGTTTTCTATTGCTGTGAAGAGACTCCATGAGCTCTGTAACTCTTAATGAAGTGTTTAACTGTGGTGGCTCACTTACAGTTCAGAGGTTCAGTCCATTATAATCACTATGGGACATGGGGACATGCAATCAAGACATGGTGCTGGATATGTAGCTGCTCCAAATTTGATATTTAGGCAAAAGGAACTAAACTGTGTCACTGCTCTTGGCTTGAGGATACATCAGACTTCAAAGCTCTCCCACAAAGTGACACACTTCCTCAAACAAAACCATACTTACTTCGATAAGAGCACAATTCCAAAAGGTGCAATTCTTTGGGGCCATTTTCTTTTAATCTACCACTCTTGGTAAGGACAAAAATTCAACCAACTGACAAATAAAAACTTTGGATTTATTAATCAATGGGCAAATGGCTCAGTGTTTGAGAGAATATATTACTCTTACACAGGACCCAAGATCAGCTCCTAGGACCCATAATGTTATCAATCACAAGTAACTCCTGTACCAGGGAAGTTAATATTCTCTTCTGAATGCTACAGGCACAAGGCACAAACATGGGACGCAGATATACGTACAAGTAAAATACTCATATCTGAAAAATAAATAAATCTAAAATTCAATCTTGAAGACATAACCACCACATAAAACCACACATTGAATAGCATTCAGGAAGAGACAGAGAACAAGAAATACACATTCCTTTCTGGTCACTTTAATATGGGCACAACATTCAGAAAGAATATCAGTGAACAAGGAGCAGGCAAAAGCAATAATGCAGACCAAATGCCTCAAAACATGTAACAATATTACAATCCAGATTGACCCACAAGGATGTCCGGGATATGTGACTACTGGTCACAGATCAGGTCTCAGCATTACAGAGATGAGCTCAAAAACAGTGGCATGAAACTCAAATTCAAAAAATGAAAGGAGAAATGGTAGCTGTCACAAGTTCACGGGAAAAATAAGCACATTTAAAACAGCCATCGGGTCAGAGAAGGGATCAAAAAGAAGCTCTTGTCAGGAATGGGGTAAACTAGCAAGAGAGGGTGAGTGGAGGGGTGAGAGGGAAGACTCACTCAAAATACAATATATACAGGTATGATATCCAAACACTTAAAAATGTAAACCCAAGCCTCTGTGTGATACCGCATACTTCTAATCCCACGGTTTGGGAACAGAGGCAGGAGGATCTCTATGAGGTCCAGCACAGACTGATCTATATAACCAGCTCCAGGAGAGCCAGGACTATATAAACAGAGCCTGTCTCAAAATAACAATAGAAACACATCCAAAGGCATAAATAAAAGATAACAGAGGAAAAAAATCCTGAAATTAAAAATCAGAAAACAGCCGGGCGGTGGTGGCGCACGCCTTTAATCCCAGCACTCGGGAGGCAGAGGTAGGCGGATCTCTGTGAGTTCGAGACCAGCCTGGTCTACAGAGCTAGTTCCAGGAGAGGCTCCAAAGCCACAGAGAAACCCTGTCTCGAAAAAACAAAAAACAAAAAACAAAAAAAAAAACAAAAAAAAAATCAGAAAACAAAACTGGGTGTGACTCACAAGTAAAGTATATTCTGAGAATACTGGCGGCCGTGTCATTTATCCCTGCCACCAAAGATAAAGCGAAGTAAATTGTTTTTACCGAGGTGTCTTTCTCTGAAAGCGGACCACTGAACAGGAATTATGATACAGATCTTCAGCAAGACACTGAAGAGCTAGCTCATTACCTTTGAGGTGGAACTAAGGAACACCCTGAGAAGCAGAAAGCCAAACTCCAGGATTAAGAAAGCAGGAGCTGCAGATATTTGCCCCTAGCAGAGGGAGGCGGCTTCCCCTTGACCTACTACAACTTGGGGGGCTCCACCACGCACCCAGTGCTGTGACTGTGTGGTGACGTCATGCAGCCATCCCTTCCCCAGCTTCTCCAAGCATACAGCTGTGACAAGATGATGCAATGCTGCTCATAAGTGCTGCCCATCCCTGGACCATTGTATGGTTGACAGTCCACACCAACAACCTGCACCCTAAAAAAGTCAAGTAATTCTGACCCCTGTTTGGCCTAGGCCTCCTGGGATGATATAAATTTTTTGATCAAGTGCAAAAGACTGAAAAAAGTTGACATGGTCAGTGTTGGGCCAGTGAGATGGCTCAGTGCATAGCTGCTTGCTGGCAACATTAAGACCTGATTCTTATTGACAGGATCCACATTATGTAAGGAGAAAACTGATTTCTGAACTCCATACATGACCTGTGACACAAATTCATGAGAACACACACACACTATAGCACGAGTAATAAATCCCAGAGACAAATAGTGAGGTTCAACCTGAAGATCAGAAAAAAAAAGCAACCAGCCACTGATTGTTACTTCTACCTCAACCAAAGTGGCAATCCTGCTTCCAGGAATCCTCAGAATGAGACTCTGCTGAGACCTGTCTTTTTGCATCTTATATTCCTCTTTAGTTCTGAAATAAAAGACACGCACCACTATGGCCTGGCTTCTATGATCAGCCAATGTGGCTATTGGAATCAACTGTGCATGTCACCACTTCCTGTACTTTATGGCTGACTAGTGTGTCTGTTTTACTCTCTGATGCTCAGGCAAGCTTTATTTATTAAAATACAAATCAAATATCACTACAACACACGAATGAATAGAAAATTGACCAATGTAATTTAAAAGTTGTAATGGTATGTATACTTTCCAAAAAAAAAAGCAAAGAACCAGAATTAGAGGTGCACCTTTTCTGCCCAGCACAAGAGTCTATGAAGAAGAGGATTATAAATTTTATTCTATGCAAGTTTAGGTATTATTGACACCATTTTAAAAGACATTAAAAATATTGAAAGGGAAGAATTTTAAGTAAAAATGTGAAATTAAGAAAACAAAAACACACTTAAATTTTGTAATTGCTATTTGAAATATTCATACATGTCTGCTACAATATGGACTTGAGAATTATGAGGACAGATGAGGCAGACATTGAAAGTGATGTGGAAACGCTATCTGTGTGAGAATTGATTACAACAGGTCTAGTTCCTGGGCTAGACATAATTCTGCAGAAGTCAAAGCTAGATGCCCGAGAGGGTGGTTCTCCTTATTGTGGGGCTGCTGAAGTCCACCCTTGTCAGGAGGAGTGTTTGCCTCCAGAGGCCACACCCTGTGTTTCCTGTCCCTCCAGTCTCAGTAGTTCTGCCTATAAGAGCAGATGCAACCTGTGGGAAGAGATGAAAGGATGTCTACCTTCATAGCCCTGCTCTGTCTGGGTAAGATATGAAGATGGGGAAAGATACATTGTGACCTGGGAATGGCCCTGCCGCAAGCCTACCACTGTCCCATCAGGAAAACCCAGGGTCTCGGGAGGTTCTGTGGAGGGGAAGGACTTGCTCAAGGTTTGGGACGGACATCACACAGTAACTCTCTTCCAGGAATGACTCTGTGCCCTGGGACGCCAGTGCTGACAGGTGAGTAAATGCAGCTGTCATGACATGCCATGCCTGGCATACCCAGGAACCAGTCCTTGGAAATGAGGATGGAAAACAAATCCTGAGTGCTGATCCAGGGTTTGGATGGAAGGTTGTGGGGTTGACACTTTCAATCTGAGAATGGAAGCCTTTTGTTCTAGCTGTTCATTTTCTTCCAGGAACCCTGCCTAAGTCTATACTAAGAGCACAGCCAGATACTGTGGTCTCTAAGCAGACTAATGTGACCTTCTTATGTGAGGGTATGAAAGGAGCCAAAGAGTTCCATATCTACAGAGATGGAGTTCGGTATACTCAGTTCACACAGATTCTACTAAAGCCTGAGAACAAGGCTGAATTCTCGATCTCAAACATTGACCAGAACCATGCAGGGAGATATCAGTGCTGCTATCAGACCCATGATGGATGGTCAGACCACAGTGACATCTTGGAGCTGGTGGTGACAGGTGAGAGGACAAAAATGTTGCTATCCTCAGGTTTCTCTGTCAAGTGCGAGCCTGCTCTTAGGGGTACCCTGTACTTTACAGCTCTGGAAGAAAATGTTTCTGATTCCTTTTTCTACTAGGAGAACACAGTAAACCCAGTCTGTCAGCCCAGCCCAGCCCAGTGGTGACCTCAGAAGGAAATGTCACCCTCCAGTGTGACTCACGGCAGCGACATGACAGGTTTGTTCTGATTAAGGAAGGACCACAGAAGCTCTCGTGGATACTGGACTCACAGTATAACTTCTCTGCTAGACAATACCAGGCCCTGTTCTTTGTGGGTCCTGTGACCTCCAACCAAAGGTGGACATTCAGATGCTACAGCTTTGACAGAAACAGACCACTGGTGTGGTCAGAACCCAGTGATCCACTGGAACTCCTGGTTTCAGGTGAGGAACCAAAAACATTCCACAGAATAGTGTTGAGGATACTGGTGCTGAGGGAGGCCTTGGTGTGTGTGTATGTGAGCAGATCCGGCTCTTTAGTTCATTGACACAGATCACTGGAGACAGAGGGATCCAAGATACAGAGTCCAAGAGAGAAACTAACAGAAAATCACAGGTGGTCTAGGGGAGAGGTTAATCTCCATGGGATATTACGCTACACAGTATCAGCTGAAGTACCACCTACAAGTGTGAACTTCTCTGTGCCACCTTCAAACAGAACCTTCTCCTTCTTTCCTACTTCTTTGCAAGGACCCTCCACAAACCCACCATCAAGGTTGAGCCAGGTACTGTGATTGCCTACAAAAGTGCCATGACCATCTTGTGTCAGGGGAGCCTGGATGCAGAATTGTATGCTCTTCATAAACAGGGAATCCCAAAGCCCTGGGTCACAAGGTCCCCAGAGAAGCCTAGACAAAAAGACCAATTTCTCCATCCCTTCTCTGACAGAGAAACATGTGGGAATATATCAATGTTACTTTTACAGCATGGCAGGCTGGTCAGATCACAGTGACACCTTGGAGATTGTGGTTACAGGTGAGGGGATAGTCAGGGTCTCAGGGTCAGGCTCTGCTCTCAGGAGTATTGCCTTCCCACAGCCTATCCCTGAGGAATAATTTTGCTATATGTGCCCGTGTAATAGAAGGTGTTTTTCTCCCCTCCTAGGAATCTAAAAAGATAACCCCAGCCTGTCATCCATACCAGGCTCTGTAGCAACCTCAGGAGGGAACATGACTCTGCAGTGTGTTTCATTTGTGAGATATGACTAGCTCATTCTCATCAAGGAAGATGAGTTCTCCATCTCCCTGGACTCACAGTATCTTTACACTAATGCACACTACCAAGCCTTGTTCTCTATTTGTCCAGTGACCCTAGTCCACAGAGGAATATTCAGATGTTATGGTTACTACAAGGATACCCCACAGTTGTGGTCAGTACCAGTGAGCCCCTAGAAATAAACATATCAGGTGAGCCATTCCCATCATTGTCCAAACTTGTGGAAGCCCTAAGCCTTTACCAGGACCTTAAAGTCCTGGAATGTTGCTAGGAGAGGTGACTAAAGGAATAATCTGCTTACTAAACCAGAGCCCCACAGCAGAGGAGAAACAGTGACGTGTGTAGGGCAGGAAGGGAGGTGATAATTGTGCATTTGGTTAAAACCTGCTCAACAGTCCTTATCTTGATCTTCTCATCTTTCTTTTAGGGCTGTCCAAGAAGCCCACCTTGCTGACTCACCAAGGCCATATCCTGGATCTTTCAAAGAGTCTCACCCTGCAGTGTTGCTCCGATATCAACTATGACAGATTTGCTTTGTACAAGGTGGGGGGAAATGACTTCACCCAGCACCATGGCCAGTGGACTCAGGATGGTCTCTCCTTTGCCAACTTCACACTGGGTTCCGTGACTAACTCTACTGGAGGCCAGTACAGATGCTACGGTGCACACAACCTCTCTTCTGAGTGGTCAGCCTCCAGTGACCCTTTGGACATTCTGATCACAGGTGAGGAACCAATGAGATTTCTTAGATGGAAGTCTCTCCATAGGCTTTCTTAGGGAGCCTGAGAGGTGATGGCTGGGACAAGGGACAGAGAACTAACACAGGAACAGGTGCAGATGCAGGGGAACAGGAGAGATGCTCAGTCAGAGAAGAGACAGAGTTACAAAATGCTCAGTGAATATCCAGGTGCAGTTTCAGTTCAGAACCATGAAGGCAACCTCTCTTCATCCTTCTCCTCTTTAGGAAACTTTCCTGTCACTCCTGTTCTCTCAGTGAAACTTAACTCAACAGTACACCCAGGATACTATGTGACACTTCTGTGTTGGTCAAGAAACCCCATGGACACTTTCATTTTGTACAAGGAGGGAAAAGTCCATCAACCTCAGCGACAAAAAGCAATGTTCCAAGATTCGCAGTACCAGGCAGAATTCACCCTGAGTACTGTGACCTCTGCTGTCTCAGGAAGCTACAGGTGCTATGGTTCTCAAAACTCATCGCTATACCTGTTGTCATATGCCAGTGCCCCTGTGGAGCTCATCATTTCAGGTGAGGTGACCCTGAACTGTTGGACTGACACACAATCCAAACACTAGGAGAACCTTTGACTTGCTGGTCAATAGGAGGTGTTAGTCAGAAGGCACTTTCCCTAGTAGGGAAGTGAATACCAGAGGTATTCCCTCAAGTTAATTTCCACTTCATAATCTATTAAAATCTAGAATTGGGGTAGACAGCATGAGGATCATGGGGAGGTTACAGGGCAGATGTAAGACACTAAACACAGGATCTCTGGGTTAGCATCTAACCCTCATCCTTTCCTTGTTCTGTTTCCTAGAACCCACTGAAGCATCCAGCCTGCCACCATCGAAGTCCCTGCCACCATCGCAGCCCATGCCAACACCTGGTGAGTGTCGGGCACCTCTCTTAGAAAGTATGCTTCATCCCCAGGCTGCATCACTACTCTTACTCCACTGAAGACCTCATTTCTCTGTCACTTCAGCTTGTGAGTGTGGGAGGCAAACAACAGAGACCCCATAATCCCAGAGTTTAGTTTGAAGGTGACATCCAGAGAGAGATGTTTATGCTCAGTCTAGAGAATGAGGGAAGAGAGTAAGATGGAGAACAGGGAACCCAGACACTCACCTCCACATTCTACCTCAAAGGCTCTAAGAACAAACCACTCACCTGCATGGAGTCAGGCCCCAGAAGCCTAATAAACACTGTGTTGGAAGGTGGGGATCCCAGTTGGAAACTGCTAATTATGGACTTGATACAGGAGATACTATATATAGATGCTGACTTGGAAAAGTCCTTCCCTTTCTGACCTGGCTGCTGTTTTTCTAAGTACAAAGGGGAAAAGCCTTGCCCACAAGCATTGTTTTTTTTCCCCAGTTCTGGCTTTGGTTATGGCCCCTCTTGACAGAGGAGGCCTCTCGCAAAGCTGCTCGTCCAGTGTGTCTGTTCCACAATGGTAATGGTATGTGAAAGGGTGGGGCACAGGACCATGACAGCACATTTAGCCTCCTTCCCTCCATCTCATGAGGCTCAACTCTGGTGGGGAGAACCGGGCTGTGAGTCAGAGTCCTGGGTTCAAACCCCAGCTTTGTCAGTTTCAAGTAGGGGTTCTGAGGCAGGAGAACTGACTGGATAGGAAAACTGACAAGTCCATGTTACAGCACTGTGGAAATGGGAGATGACAGGTTAAAGATCCAGCATGGGCCTGTCACACAATAGGTGCTCAGATAAGCACCAACATTCTCCACTCATGATGTCACTTGTGCCTCAGGACTGGAAAACTGCCTAATGGCTCTGGCTGGAGTGTCTGTGGCCTTCCTCTTGTTACCATTCTTCCTCATCTTCCTCCTTCTCCTACAAAGGCAACAGGGAAAATTCAGAAAGAAAGGTAAGTAGGGTGTGGCTGACCTGGGTCTCAGGGAATTGTAGGTTCCCCTATAGACCATTCAAGGAGAGAAGTTTAGAAATACTTGTAGATCTCAGATCAGATAGCACTTGATATCAGAATGTATGGGATTTTACTTGTTCTGTGGACATTATTGTGTCCTGGGACATTTGCTAACTCATCCATGTGTTATAACGTCCCATTTCTTCCTTGTCTGAAAATGCCTGGGGTGAGGAACTTACTACACTCTTATCTCAGACACATTTTTTTTTTCTTTCAGCCAAGAAAGGAACAGAATCCCACATTCCTGCAGAGGCTGCAGAGCTAGTAACCAGAGATAGGGGCCCCCAGGAGAGGTAACTCATGGTCAGAGGCATAGATAGACCCACACCTGTCTGACACAACTCACTGCCAACTCACATTTTCTTGTCTCTACAGATCAAACAGAGCCGCTGCCACCCAGGAAGAAAGCCTTTGTGAGAGAAAGAGGGTCCTAGGGAGGGAGACATCTGAAGACTCAGCATTGTAGGGGTGGTGGAGAGGCTCTGGGGTCTTTGCTGATTGGTCTGAACTTCACACTATGAACCCAAAGATATCGAAACATGCCCTGTTTTCTCTCTTCCCAACTGGGGCAATGCAGGAAACTAGGGCCTGAGTCATCCCTAGACTCAGTTCTGAAGATATTCTGTTTGTTCTTCTGTGACAGATGCTTCAGTGGAGGACATACAACTTGAGGATGGTGTGGAACTGCGAAGTTGGGTGAGGTCCCTCTCCCTATCTACAGTGCTAAGAAATTAGGGCCCAGATTGTTCCAGCAGTCCCTGTTTTTCCTCTCTCAGCTCTCAGCAACATCCACAGCTGACCACTCCCTTCAGCGAGCACTCTGTTTCCTATATGCTCTGGCCTCACTCTCCCCTGACTCTCTTGGGACCACCTGGTTCCTCCCTCATGTCCGCTTTCTGGCTCCTCAGCAGCTCTCTGGTTGTTAGCATGCACTGGGAGCTCAGAGATCACCGGACTAAATGAATCCAGATGGCCCCATTACATCCACTCACCCAGCTGTGACATGAAATCCCTTTTTTAACCGGGTCTTCCTGCATGGATCAGAGTTAGAGCAAAGAGCGCACTCCCAATCAGAATTAGGCCATGTGGTAATAAATGCAGAGGTGCAAACTGTTTCAGAAAAACAAAGCAAAACAAGAAGGTGAGAGCAGAAAGGGCCAGTGTGAATTACAATGGAGAACTCTGAAAGGTGTCTTTTGAGGAGAAAATTCACATGGACAAGTTCATAAATATATCTAAGGAACCAGCAACTTCAGCAAGGGACACAGTGGGACAAAGGAAACTGAGCAGGAACATGGGGTTTTGTTTTGTAGTACATTTTATGTGTAAGGGTATTTGGCCTGCATATATATATATATATATATATATATATATATATATATATATTTGTATGCCACATGTCTTACTGTTATTGAAGAGATCAGAGGATCATATCAGACTCCTAAGAACTGGAATTACAAATGATTTTAGGTAATGATGTGGGTAGTAGGAACTGAACCTGGTTACTCTGCAAGAGTAGCCAGTGCTCTTAACCACTGAGCCACCTCTCCAGCCCCAAGAAGCTTCTGTTCTAAGAAGTTTGACTGTGTGGCTGGAGGCAAGACAGCAAGGGTTAGAGTGTCAGAATAAGAGACCAGAACTGTAGAAAGGAAGTCAAAACAGTTCAATCTGGCCGTGCAGTGAAAACTGTCCAGAGAAGATCTACAGCAGAACAGAGAGGCACTATATCTCACTGTTTACTGTGCTACAGAGGCCAATGGAGTAGGCCACCTGGGAGATATATCCACCAAGACGAAATCCTCTAGGCTCAGGAGGGTAGGAGCTATCTTACCTTCTCTGATGTCAAGAGAATTATTTGACAGTAAAGGGCAAGCAGAAGAGGGCAGGAAGATGGACACTCAGGTCCATCCTGTTTCTCCCTAGCCCTGAAGGTTCTTCCAAGCCATATACTTCCGTCTTACTTTTTCCCACTCCAGGTCGTACCATCTGAAGAACCTCAGGATATGGCCTATGCCCAGCCACTCAGGACATTCAGACAGGAGACAGCTGCACTTCCTCCCTCTCAGGCAGGGCAGATGTCAGAGGAGCCAGTGTACGTGATGCTCTCGTAGCTACTAATCCATAGGCTATTCCCAAGAACAAGAATGCATGACCCTCTGCACGCAAGCATGCTTAACAGAGACCTCTTAAGAATGGTGGCAGTTTTTTGGAACCTGTCTGCACTTTAAATAAATTTACACATTTTGGAAATAAAGCAGGAGATTTCTCAATTATCAAGTGAAATGAGATTAAATATAAGGGGTATAAAGTTTTTCCAGCCTGACAAGTCTCTCCATTGACATAATAATCCAAACCAGATGAAATTAAATAAAAAGTTTAATTAAAAATTTTATTAAAAATTATTAAAATTTTCCGCCTCTTCCCCGCCTCCCATTTCCTTACCCCTCCCTCTATTCTTCTCCCCCTTCCTCTCCAGTTCGAAGAGCAGTCAGGGTTCCCTGCCCTGTGGGAAGTCCGAGGTCCTCCCCCCTCCATCCAGGTCTAGGAAGGTGAGCATCCAAACAGACTAGGCTCCCACAAAGCCAGTCCATGCGGTAGAATCAAAAGGCAGTGCCATTGTCCTTGGCTTCTCAATCAGCTCTCATTGTCCGCCACGTTCAGAGAGTCCGGTCTGATCACATATGCTCCATCAGTTTCAGTCCAGCTTGCTTTGGTGAGCTCCCATTAGATCAGCCCCACGGTCTCAGTAGGAGGGCACAGCCAGATGGAAATAGAAAATGTAAGACTTTAAGACAATTCTGAAGCCATTTCTGACAATTCTGAACCTTCCCAGCCTCCGTGCCATAGTGCTTCCCCTCCTCCCCTGGACCTAACAGCTACACATGCACGTACTCAATTCCTGAACAATTACCCATATACATATGTTTTGATTCAGTCCCCTGGGAAACGGAGTCAAAATGACCTCTTAACCTCATCTGATCTGGCAACAGCTCTCCAGCCAATTATTGGTAATAAGCTAATCATAATAGTCAAAGAACAACCCCCCTTGATTCTGTGGCCTTCTCCTTTAAAAGTAGCCTATACCAGCTATTTGAGGTCTCTTGGCTTCCCGAATGCTGAGGGACCCTGTCATGACAGAATTAATAAAATCCTCATGCTTTTGCATTGGCTGTGGTGTGAGAGGTGGTCTCTGGGAGTGACTCCTCCTCGGTGTTGGGACGCTAGAGTTCAACATTTGGTTCCCTGACTGGGAAACGAGTCATTCCCAGAAACACTCTAAACCCAGTTGGAGGTATAAAGAAATGAGCTCATTTTTATGTCTGTCTGTTTGTGTATTGTGTTTCTGTTTTTGTGTAATTGTGAATCAGTAATTTGAGAATTGTACCTGCACAGGGTCAGTATTAAAACGGGGCTAAGGGAGGAGGCAGATGTGTCCTGAGATCCCTTGCCCTAGTCCTGAAAGATGCATTTATGGGAGGGAGGGGCAACCACTTCGCCCTATTCTCCAGGGGAGGCATGATCCTCCATCTGTATTTTCAGATCTACTGCCGTGCGGCTTCTGATTTTGAGTCCATGTCTGTCTTTTTGTTTTTTTTCTTTTCTTTTCTTTTTTTTAATTAATTAATTTATTTATTAAAGACTTCTGCCTCCTCCCCTCCACTGCCTCCCATTTCCCTCCCCCTCCCCCTCCCTCATCAGCCCAAAGAGCAGTGAGGGTTCGCTGCCCTGTGGGAAGTCCAAGGACCTTCCCCCTCCATCCAGGTCTAGTAAGGTGACCATCCAAACTGCCTAGGCTCCCACAAAGCCAATACGTGCAGTAGGATCAAAACTCAGTGCCATTCTTCTTGACTTCTCAGCAGTCCTTGTCTTTTTGTTCTTGTGTATTTTCAGTTCTACACCAGAGCGGTGGTGAGAGCACCAGCTTCTGGTTTTGAGTTTGTGTCTGTCTCTTTGTCTTTTTGTTTTTGTATGTCGGTTTGTCTTTGTTAAAATCCACCTGCAGATTCAGAACCTGGCACCAGTCCCCTGGCCATCATCAGTTTCCCTGATTCCGAAAGCAGCCCCACCGCTGGAGGAGGCGGTGGCTGCTCCTCCCCTAGCCTTTTTGTCTTCTCTCCTGTACAGGGGCAAAAGATACCCAGAATCCAGGCACCTCCGGTTCTTCCTGATATCCAGCCAATATCCAGGCGAGCGTTCAGGCATGGCAGACTTCTCCCTCCTCCTCCCCCAGAGGAAGCACTTCGTTCCTGAGGAGCCCCGCTGGTCAGGCCCTAGCCCTGAAAACTTCAGCACTCAGTGTCTAAGCTGGGACAGGGGAGGGACATCCCCTAGGGAGAGAATGATCTCCCAAGCATTTCCCCTTTGCTCAGTAGCAGGCCAATTACAATACTGCCTTTTTCTGCCTCTAATCTTTACTTATAACCCTTCCTTCTCTTGGGACTCTTAGGCCGTGACCGGGCTTATAGATTCTGTTCTGGTTACCCATCAGCCTACTTGGGATATTGTCAGTAGCTCTTACAGGTGCTCCTAACCACAGAGGAAAAACAGTGAGTTCTCTTTGAAGCTCAAATGAATGTCCCAGGAGCTGACAGCAGGCCAACCCAATCACCGAACGAGATAGAGGATGGGACACCTTCCCTTTGACTTGACCCGAATGGGACTTCAATACTCCAGCTGGTAGGGAGCAGCTCCATCTTTATTGCCAGATTCTGATTGGCGGGTCTAAAAACAGTGGGGTTGCAAAGCACCCCACTAATTTGATAATTTGGCTAAGGTAAGAGCAGGAGTACAAAGGTCTGATAGTACTCCTGCAGGATTTAAAAAAGACTATTGGAGGGGTACAGCATGTACACCCCTTTTGATCCCATGGCAGCAGATCACCAAACCAATGTCTTTTATAGGCCAGTCAGCATCAGACATTCATAGCAAGTTGCAGAGAATGGAGGGACTGCAGAGATGCTCCCTCTAGGACTTAGTAAAGGGAAAAAAAAATAGACAGATAGGGAGGCAACAGAAGACGACAGCTGCACACCTCAGACAGAGCAGCCCCTGAGTAGCTGAATGTGGACTTTAGTGAGGAGGAATGGCCTGACAGGACTTTGGGATTGAGACACCTCCCAAAGCAGCTGCTGAGCAGAAGTGGGTCGGAGAATGGCGCCGAGCACAGCCGGCTACTGAAGCGGCACTCTGCCCACCTGAGAGGCCTACACAGTGGACACAGAGACAGTACTGAAATCCCCCCCTTGCTTATGCTGTGTACCCAGGTGTCTGATTCTGGGGTGTACGGGATAAAGGGGGAAGGGTTCCCCCTTGCTGTGTCTAAAGCATTTGACTATGGACACAAGGACTGCTGATTATTCCTGAGTGTCCCACACTTTTATTAGAAAAAGACCTGTTGGAGACTTTGACTCCCCTACTGTTCTCCAGGGCTGTAAAGCAAGCAGGCTTCTCTCTGCCTTTGCCACGCCCACCTCCCTGAGGAAGGCTTTGCAGCCACTGCCAGCTGAATCCTCCTCCCAGCTGCCTTGGTCACAGCCCAAGCCTGGGAACTCTGCTGACAGCTGCCCGCCCCCAAGGTAGCGACTGACTGAAGCGAGGAGGGGCTGGGAGATGCTGGAGCCCAATTCCAAGCAGCCTTCCTGAGCTGCTTGCAAGTTTCACAGAGAACAACTGCCCCCAGCTCCCAGACTGCAGCTGTGGGAAGCTTGGGGTACAGCAATGCCCAAGCAGAGCTGGTTTTGGTGGTACATGCCAGTAGGATTTGCTGAAGAAGGCAGGGTAACAACAGTGGCTGACCTTAAAGGGACACATGCCCTTTTAAGAAGCTTTTTCTTACCAGGACTAAAAAGATCAAAGAAGAAATCTTCTTGAGGTTTGGCCTGCCCAAGTTAATCAGGGTTGATGGTAAAACTGCACTGTTGCCCAGAAAAGTCAGGGCATGGGTAAGACTGAGGAAAATTATATTGTGCATACAGACCCCAGAGTTCAGGACAGATAAAAAGGATAAATAAAAACCCTAAACAAATTAGCCTTTAGAATCTGGCACTGGAGACTGGGTACAGCTTCTTCCTCTAGCCTTGTTCTGAGTGCAGAACACCCCATCTCGGCTTGGACTTACCCCCTATGAGATCCTATATGGGGGGCCTCCCCCATTGGCCTCCTTTAGGGCCCCTCCTGACCCACTTTCTCACAAACCTGATCTGCAGGCGCGGTTGAAGGCTCTCCAGATCTCCAAGCCCAGGCATAGAGACCCCTGGCCACCCTGGCACCTGGAAGTCTCACATTCGTTCCAGAATTGACACCTGGGGTATATCCAGAGGGACATAAGGAAAGCTGCAGCACCCCACAGCCAGAACAGCAGCTGCCCACTCATACCTGCAATCCACGCCTCCTCAAGCCCTTGCTTTGATACCCCTGCCTTCACCCCTGATTTATGTCAACTAGTGGCCGGGTTAGCCTCCTGGGTTATCTGAGATACATATCCCCCACAGCTGCCCCTGGAGGCTGGCAGAAGATTTTCCCCTGGAGGAGATATTTCGGTGCAGGGGTCCAGAACACATATGCCACTTGAAAACTGTCCGTAAAACATTATACTTCCCCAAAACAATGCTCCATGTGGATCATAGGGACCTGTGACATCTCCACCACTTGTCTCCTAGGGGCGAGCAGCAGGACTGTCTCCATGGGTGTCAGGAAGGACTTGGGGCATGCAATAGTATTTCCCAAACAGAATACAGCAGCAAGATTTAGGTGCCACCTTCACCATTAAGCCTGGGCACCCGGAAATCTTGCACCTGTTCCAGTGGACGGTATTGCAGCCTGGATCCACGCATCTCATGTCAAGCCTACACCTCCACAGGATAACCCAGGACCTTCCAAATGAAAGCTTCAGTGTACCCAAAATCCTCTCAAGGAGGCCTGATTCTGTCAGGCTTGCTGATCTTTGCCCTGATGTTTATACCTTAGGACTTAACCTGGACTCTGACTAACTTTGAGACTGAACAAGCCTTAAGGCTAGCCACTGGAGTTCGTCCCCTGGATACCTGGTTCCTCCAGCTAACTTTTTTTTTTTTTTTTTGGTTTTTTCGAGACAGGGTTTCTCTGTGGCTTTGGAGCCTGTCCTGGAACTAGCTCTGTAGACCAGGGTGGTCTCGAACTCACAGAGATCCGCCTACCTCCTCCAGCTAACTTTTGACCTGTGTGTTTTAGCAAAAGACTCTTGGGAGGATACTAAGAAAACCCCCAGAAACTTTTCTGAATGATATATTTGTCTGGGGGGGGGAGCAAACTCTGCAGTATGGGGGGCCTAAAGTATTTTATTATGCTGCCTGGGGATGTGAAACCCATGTCAATGTCTCCTGGTTGGGAAATAGCAAAAAGGACCTAGTCTCTTTCACCCACACCACACCAGGGGAATCTGAAATCACAATCATTTTCACTGAAAAGGAGAAAAAAGAGCTAACTGGTTAACTGGCAATACTTGGGGTTTAGGGTTGTATGATCCAGGAAGGGAAGACATAGAGATTCTGTTCACCCTGTGAGTTGTAACACCTCCCATAACCATAGTACTAGGGCCCAATCCAGTATTAGCTGACCAGGGCCAGCTAGCCCCTGCCAAGGTAGCCCCCCTTGCCAGGGCCCTGGGCCCTACTCCTAGTCCTAAGCAACCATATCAGCTATTATATGTCCTGTAATTGGGAACAAACCTAACTCTCCCAAGTCCCAGGACAACAGGACCTGGTGCTCTCTATGATGGGCCTACAACACTGGTTTGTTAATTTCTGTGTACAGACCCAATTAGTCCTCCAAATTTACTAATATCTCAAGATTGAGATATTTGACCAAATAAGAGGAGGGAATGTAAGACTTTAAGACAATTCTGAAGCCATTTATGACAATTCTGAACCCTCTCAGCCTCCATGCCATAGTGCTTCCCCTCCTCCCCTGGGAACCAAGGACCTAATAGCTACACATGCATGTGCTCAGTTCCTGAACAATTACCCATGTGTAACGGCGTAAACGAATGCAGACAGATTGTAAATATATATATATATATATATATATATATATATCTTTAATGGAGAAATAGACTTATAGAATCACCGTTCCCACGGAGACCAGGAAAGCAGAAGCAAGTGCTGCAAGCACGCTTGCCAGATTTATAGGTAAACATTAGCCCGAGGTGAACATGCCCCCTAAGGGGCGGGACTTATCCCTACACCCATGTACGTATGTTTTGATTCAGTCCCCTGGGAAACGGAGTCAAAATGACCTCTTAACCTCATCTGATCTGGCAACAGCTCTCCAGCCAATTATTGGTAATAGCCCTTTTGAATAAGCCAATCATAACAGTCAAAGAACAACCCCCCTTGATTCTGTGGCCTTCTCCTTTAAAAGAAGCCAATACCAGCTATTTGAGGTCTCTCTGCTTCCGAAATGCTGAGGGACCCTGTCATGACAGAATTAATAAAATCCTCATGCTTTTGCATTGGCTGTGGTGTGAGAGGTGGTCTCTGGGAGCAACTCCTCCTCGGTGTTTGGACGCTAGAGTCCAACAAAAACACTATCTTGAGTGAGGTAACCCAGACCCAAAAAGATGAATATGGTATGTACTCACTCACAAGTGGATTCTAGCCATAAATAAAGGACATTGAGCCTATAATTCGTGATCCTAGAGAAGCTAAATAAAAAGGTGAACCCAAAGAAAAACATATAGTTATCCTCCTGGATATTGGAAGTAAACAAGATTGTCAGGCAAAAATTGGAATCTTGGGGGGTGGGGTGGGGTGGGGGTAAGGGGAGATGGGGAGAGAGAAGTGAGAAGGGGAGGATGGGGAGAGCTTGGGGAAATGGGACGGTTGGGATGGAGGAAGGGTGGATATTGGAGCAAGGAAGTATATATCTTAATTAAGGGAGCCATTTTAGGGTTAGCAAGAGACTTGACTCTAGAGGCATTCCCAGATGTCCAAAGAGATGTCCCTAGTTTGGTTCTAGGGCAGCTGAGGAGAGGGTACCTGAACTGACCCTATTCTATATCCACACTGATGAATATCTTGCATATTACCATAGAACCTTCATCTGGCAATGGATGGAGGTAGAGATAGAGACCCACAGTGGAGTACTGGACTGAGCTCCCAAGGTCCAAATGAGGAGCAGAAAAAAATATTTTAAAGGCAAGGTTTAATGAATTTAATAAATTTAATGAATTTAATGAATGCCAGCGCTTCCAGGAGGCCCTTCAGACCCCCCAGGGAGGAAGGCCTGGAAACCACCAGCGAGAAGAATAGAGAACCGGAAATACAACGTGTTTGTTGGGGGGGGGGCAGTTTAAATATCCTGTGGGAGTGGTCTTGACCGTCTCTGGAAAGGGGTCACAATTTGGGAGGCTTTCTTGGAGGTGGAGTTTGGACTGAGGCAACTCCCATGGGATGGGGTTTGAAGTGCAGCTTTCCACTCAACATTCCAAAATGGAAGCCAGGAGCTGGGATGAAGTTCCCAGTCAAACATTCCAGATTTTTGGGGGATAAAGATGTTAGGGTCTGAGGTGATGCTTCCAATCAAACATTCCATACTCCTTGGATAAAGGGGTGTTGGCTTAAGTCTGGCTACTTCCTGCAGCCATGGGGCAACATGGCAGAGGGGGAAGTTGGCCTTTTATCTAAGCACTTAAAAGATAGTAACTGCATAATTCTGTGAGTCTGAGGCCAACCTGGCCAACATAGTTAGCTTAAGGGAAGCCCGGACTATAAAGAAAAACCTATCTCAAAAAATGAATAAACTAGGGCCAATAAGATGTCTCAAAAGATAAAATTACTTGCCACAAAGTTCATTATCCTAAGTATGGTAAGCAGGACATACATAGTGGAAGTAGAGAATTGACTTCCATGAGTTTTTCTCTGACCTCCACCTAACTCCTAAGTGTTAGCTCCCTACATCCAATAAGTGAATAAACTAATTTAAGAACCAATAAATAACCACAAATAAAATCTAGTTATGTTGATGTAGACCTTTAATCCCAACTATTCTGACCACAAAAAATAAGAAAATATAATATTACATTGATGACAGAATTTAATAGGTTAAGAGATAATACTTTTTCCTGTAGTAGTAAGATGATGACTAGCATAGCATATTCAATGGTAATGTGTTTAAAGAATTCCAGAGGCTCATGCTTTAGAGAAATTAATTTTCCTTAGAGAGACTAATTCTAGTGGTCATTAGTTGACAGTAGTTATTTGTCTAAGCAAGGGACACCATGAAAAGTTTTCTTTTCCATATTAATATGTTCTTTGAAACTGCATTGTTATGAACTTGTTCATTTATGGAAATATGGTCAAGCCATTTCTTGGTGACATCCTGATATTTTGCTCTTATATTCTTCCTCTTTCTTCTTTTGCTATGTCCCTTGGGTCATAGATTCAGGAGCATGATGTAGATGTATCTTTTGGGGCTGGAATCTCTGTGATCTATTGATCACTGCATTATGTCAAAGTGTGGTTTTCTGCTAAGATCTCCAGTGACTGTAATATGAAGCTTTCTAGATGAGACTTTTGTACTCTGAAAAGAAATACATATACACAGAAAAAGTAGACTGACTCAGCAGGCTGTTCTTCTATATATGAGAACTCACATGCTCAAATATATAGTAACAATAATAACCAAAGTAAAATCTATTACAAACTTGAGAGTGGAGGCATGTAAAAACTTGGTGGAAGGCTGTCTGGGAGGGTCTAAAGCGTAGAAAGTGATGAGAAGTTATTTAATTCTTTCAATTAAAATGTATTTTAGAAAAATACAAAGTAATCCCTCACCATGAATGAATAATGCTTATCTCTGTGTATACTATGGTACATGTACCAGAATTTGATGAGATGTATGCTTTCAAAAAACATTTGAATTGTTTATTAGTGGCAATCGTATGAAGACATGAAGGAACAAATGACAGTATGATAAATGACCTTATGAGTGATGACATTACAGGCATGAATTGAGGTCTACAGTGGGTTTTCAATATATTTACATCATGGAAGATGAAGAAGAAAGACTATAAGAGCAAGAACATTGGGAAAGAAAGTCAAATGTCATCTTTTGCATATGTGGCCATTTTAAGCATTAACTATGGAGCCTGCACTGGGGTTATAAAAGACTGGGTCTACCCACTAGGCAACAAAGGGTCAGGTAAGGGTTCACAGGGTTTTATCGTGAGTTATTTACTAGTGATAAATTCCGGGTGGAGATTTGTCTTCAGTTGTGCTACAACCAGTGAGCCCAGGGGGTTCTTATAGTTCCAAACACAAGGTTGTTGTCTTTATTAGGGTTTCTATTGTTATAAAGATACACCATAACCACAGCAACTCTTATAAAAGAAAGCATTTAATTGGGACTGGCTTACAGTTTGGATGTCTTGTCCATTATAAACATGGTTGGAATCATGGTAGCTTCCAGCGAGAGTTCTACATTTAGGTCTGAATGGAGCAGAAGGAGTCAGGGGGTCACTGAGCCAGACTTGCGCTTCTGAAAACCATAAGCTTCACATGGTACTGAGATATGATGACTGGTTTGTGATGCCAGAGGGTACATTATTATCTGTGAACTCTACTGCAACTGAGGGCCATAATGGTATTTGTTGTCTGTGCTTATGCCGGAGGGTATTTGTGTGTCAATGGTCTAGCCTCCTGTTTGAGACCATACTGATTTCCGTGGTTCCTGTTACCACTGAATAGCCATTCACAATAGCTACAAATAAAACAAAATACTTTGGTGTAACTCTAACAAAGCAAGTGAAAGAACTGTACGACAAGAACTTCATGTTTCTGAAGAAAGAAATTGGAGAAGATACTAGAAGATGGAAAGATCTCCCATACTCAAGGATCAGTAGTATAAACATGGCAAAAACTGCCATCTTACTAAAAGCAATCTAGAGATAAAATGTAATCCTTATTGAAATTCCAACACAATTCTTTAGATACCTTGAAAGAAAATATTAAACTTGGCATGGATAAACAAAAACCCAGGATAGATAATATCATCCTGTACAAAAAAAAAAAAAAAAAAAAAAAAAAAAAAAAAAAAAAAAAAGACCTTTCAGAGTTCCATCTCAGATTTCAAGTTCTACTGCAGGGCCATATTAATAAATATTGAAAAGTATGGGCGTAGAAACAGGCAGGTGGAACAATGAAATTAAAGCAAATACCAATACTTAAATCCACACACCTAGTGATATGTGATTTTCAACAAAGAAGACAGAAATTATGCAATGGAAAAAAAAAGAAAAATATCTTCAACAAATGGTGCAGGCATAATTATATGTTGACATGAAGAAGAATTCAAATATATATGTATCTAGGACCCTGCAATATCCTCAAGTACAAATATATTAAAAACTTCAGCATAAATCCAGATGGATTAAACCAGACAGAAAAGAAAGTGAAAAATAGCCTTGAATGAATTGGTACAGGAGACAAATTCCTGGATAGAACACAAAGAATGAAGACACTAGGATTAACAATTAATTAATAGGATTGTATAAAACTGAAAAGCTTTTGGAAGGCAGAGAATGCCCTCAATATGACAAAATGGTAGCCTAATGAATGGAAAAGATATTTACCATTCCCACATTTGACGGAGAGCTAACATCCAAATAAAGAACAGAAACAACTCAATAAAAGTGGACATAACAAAAAATAATTTGATTAAAAATATGGTATGGATCTAAACAGAATTCTCAAGAGAACAATCTCAAATGATTAAAAAACACTTAAAGAAATGTTCAACATCCTAGGCCATCCGGAAAATGCAAATCTCAGAGACTCTGAGAATCTACCTTACACCTGTCACAATGTCTAAGATCAAAAACACAAGTGACAACTTATGCTACAGAGGATGTGGAGCAAAGAAAACACCCCTCCATTGCTGATGGAGTGTAAACTTGTATAACAATTTTGGAAATCAATATGGCAGTTTCTCAGAAAACTGGGAATTTATCTAAATCAAGACCCAGCTATAACACTCTTAAACCCAAAGAATGCTCAATCATACCACAAGGACACTTTCTCAATTACATTCATAGCAGATTTATTCTTAATATTCAGAACCTGGAAACAACACAGACGCCTCTTAACCAAAGAACGGATAAAGAAAATATGGCAATTTTATGTTGAGTAAATGAGTAAAATGTTTTTTACTCAACAGTAAAAAACAATGACATCTTGAAATTAGCGGGCAAATGGAAGGAAGTATAAAAAAATTATCCTAAGTGAAGTAACAAAGACCCATAAAGACAAAATTGGTATGTATTCACTTTTAAGTAGATATTAGCTGTAAAGTAAAGAAAAACCGTGTGAAAATCCATAGACACAGAGAGTCTACATGTGGTAGTCTGAATGCAATTGTCCTCCATAATATCATAGGGAGTGGTACGATTAAAAGATATGCCTTTTTGGAGAGAGTATGGCCTTGCTGGAGAAAGTATCTCCTGTTGGGATGGATTTAATGTTTACTATGCTAGGATATTGTCCCGTGTGTTGGTTGATTTCTTATTACATACAAGATGCAGGCACTCAGCTACTCCTTCATTCCCACATCAGCCTGCATGCTTTCATGTGCCCCGGCATGAAAATAATGGACTGAAATTCTGAAACTGCAGGCTATCATCCGATCTAAATATTTCTATTTATAACTGTTGTCATGGTCATAGTGTCCTTTCACAGAAATAAAACCCTAACTAACACACTAAGCAAGAAGGAGGACTCAAAGGGGATATTGAGATGAAGGAGAAATATAAGGGACTTCATTGGAGAAAGGGAGGAATTAGGTATGGGTGAGGAGGGGTGGGAGTTCTGAAAATGTCAACTTGAAAGGGTTCATTTTAGGGACAGATAAAAAACTGGTACAGAAAAACTCCCAAGAACCAACGAAGATGAACACTGCTAAGACTTGTATCAATAGGGGATAAATAGCCTAAACCAGCCACCTCCTTTGATCAGGCAAATCTACCAGGAGAAAGATTGGCACACAAGCCCAGCCACATAACTTCCAATTTCGGGTCTGACCTTCACATGGTTTGTGCTGGAATAAGGGTATGGCAGAGATTGTCACAGTGTCTAAACAGTGAATGGTCCAGACTGAAACACATTGCCCCAAGAGTGAGGCCACCACTGACAATGTCTGGAGGGAGTGAGTTCACAGAGTGAGTTCACAGAGTGGTTCACAGACCTAGAATAGAAGCAAACAAACCAGAGGAAAAAATGTCAATGTAATGATGCCTAAAGATATTCTATATTCATAGATTAGAGCCTAGCCCAATATTCATCAGAGATGCTTCATCTTGCAACTGAAGGAAACAGGTGCAGAGACCCACACTGAAACATTAGGCCAAGCTCAGAGAATTCTTACGTAGGGTAAAAGGAAGGATTGTAGGAGCCAGGAGAGGCAAGAACTTCACAAGAAAACAGACAGAATCAACTAACCTGGGCTCCTAGTAGTTTACAGAGACTGAATCGAGAACCAGGGAGCTTGCTTGTGACTGACCTAGATTCTCTGCTTATGAGACAGTTGTGTAGTTTGTTCTTTTTAAGGGGCTCCTAGTAGTGGGAGCAGGACTGTCCCTTATTCTTTTGCTGTTGGGATCCTATTCAACACATTGACTTGCCTTGCCTAGCCTTAATACAAAGTGAGGTGCTTATTCTTACTATAACATGATATGCCACAAAGAATGACAAAGAGAATTGGATATACTCATGATTCATATATGAGTCTTTCTTGTAAAACATCTTTTTGTTTATTTGTTTTTTTCAAATTGGTGCTATCTATAGAACAGGCTGGACAATTCACAGAGATCCACCAGCTTCTGCCTCCCAACTATGGAGATTAAAGTCATGCACTATAACTGCCTAGCTTCTTTGTCATACTTATTATTTATATTTATGTGTGATTCTATTCAGCCCAGTTCCACACCATTGCTAGCCTTGAGGCTACTCAAGGTCTGTAACAATGAGGGCCTGCTTGTTGGGGTTTCTGTCCCACCCAGTACCCCACAGCTGGCATGCTCCAAAGAAAATCACACAGAGATCTCCATAAGTTATAAAACTGATTGGCCCATTAGCTCAGTATTCTTGTTAGCTCTTGTAGCTTATATTAACCCATTATTCTTATCTATGTTAGCCACATGGCTCGGTACCTTTCAGCCAGGCAGGTTACATCTTGCTTCTTGGTGGTCTGGGCTGGAATAGGAGGAATGGGCTTCCTCCTTTCCAGCATTCTCCTGCTTTCATCTACCCACCTTTACTTCTTGTCTGGTTGACCCACCTATACTTCCTGCCTGGCCAATCAGCGTTTATTTAAAATATGATTGACAGAATACAGACAATTCTCCCGCACCAAAGGTCTAAGACATTGGAATGTGATAAACCTTCACTTTCATCTACAGGGTAGGCAGATTGAAACCAAAATAAGCCTCACTCCTGGACGATCTAATGTGCAACACACTCTGAACTCATTCTTGTGCCTAGCTAGGATCTCTTTGCTCCTGGGGTTCTTGCCAACGGATGTCAGAAAGAGAAATCTCCTATTGATTAATCAATCTGCAGGCAACAGATGAATCATTACTCCTGGTACTTTGAAGAATCCAGTGTGTCACTTAATAGAGATGTGATTAATTGCCATCTCTGTTCAGAGCATCCAACAAATTTTGCATGATTTTTGAAAAGAGTAATCTTCTATGGATTAATCAATCTGAAGGCACCAGGTGAGTCACTACTCCTGGCATCCTGGAGAATCCAGTGTGCCACTTAATAGGGATATGATTAATTACCATCTCTGTTCAGAGCACCCAAGAAATTTTGAATTATTTTGAAAAGAGAGATGCTTTCTTTGCATGAAGCAGTCTTCATTGTGTGCTAGAATAATCTGTGATATTTCTCTTCAAAGTCCGAAAACCAAATATTTGAAACAAAATCATTTCTACCTTTATACTCTTTTTTAAAAAAAAAAACTTTCATGTAGGGTAACTTGCATTCTGATTGTGTACTTTACAATGGAGTGAGGTTAAAAAGCTAGAACATGGAGGGAGAGAAAGGAAAGTTGCTTCCAGAAGGGATGTTACCAGGATGTACCTACAGACAAGGACCCTTACTAGCTTATGTGACTGCTTCCTGCTTTTCTTCTTGGCTGTTGGGTACCTCTACCTCATGACTCTGACATGCTGATCCTTGAAGGCTTGCATTTTTAGTCACACAGCCTGAATATACCTTCTCTGCAGCTCATGAATCCTTCACTAAAATAGATCACATTCTCAGTAATAAAGCAAATATCAAAAGATGCGAAAAATTGGAATAACCCATAACCCCCTGTGTCTTATCAGAGCATCAAGGCTTCAAGTTAGAGTTCAACAAAAGTAATTGCAAAAAGCCTACAAAATCATGGAAACAGAATAATGTTCAACTGAATCATCACTTGGTCAAGGAAGAAATAAAGAAAAAAATTAAAGACTTTCTATAATTCAATGAAACTAAACATACAACATGCCCAAACTTATGGAACACAATGAAAGCAGTGCTAATAGGAAATTTTACAACACCAAATGCCCACATAAAGAAACTGGAAAAAACCCACATTAGCAAATTAAAAGAACACCTGAAAGTTCTAAAACATAAAGAAGCAAACTCACCTAGGAGGACTAGATGACATAAAATAATCAATTAGAGAGCTGAAATTAACAAAATAAAAACAAAGAAAACAATACAAGAATCAATGAGACAACAAGTTAGTTCTTAGAGAAAAATCAACAAAATAGACAAACCTGTATCTAAACTAACCAAATGGTAGAGAGAGAAAATGTAAATTAACAAAATCTGAAATAAGAAGGGGAACATAACATAGACATGGAGGAAATCCAGCCAAACATCAGGTCATTCTTTAGAAACCTGTACTCCACATTATTGGGAAAAAAGAAGTAGACAGTTTTCTGGATAAGAACCATAAGCCAAAACTAAATCAAGACCAAATATACAAATTAAGTAAACCTATAAACACTAAGGAAATATAAACAGTCATTAAAACTTTCCCAACCTAAAAAAATAAAAATAAAATTCCAAGGCCAGATGGTTTCCATGCAGAATTTCAACGAACTTCAATGAAGAATTTATACCAATACTCCTCAAATTGTTCCAAACAAAACAGAAGAAACATTGCCAACCAAACTTCTTTTTACAATGCTACAGTTACATTAATATCCAAACCATAGAAAGACATAACTAAGAAATAGAATTACAGATCAATCTCCCTCATGAACATTGATGCAAAATATTCAATAAAATTGACAAAGCAAGTCTCAGAACACATCAGAAAAATCATTCACCATGACCAAGTCAGCTTCATCCCAGGGATGCAGGCATAGTGCAACATACTAAAATTCATCAATGTAATCCACCATATAAACAAACTAAAAGAAAAAGACACATGATCAGCTCATTAATTGCTGGAAATGCTTTTGACAAAATTCAGCACTTGTTTATGATGAAGGTCTTTGAGAGATCATGGATACAAAAAGCATGTCTACACTTAATAAAAACAACATACAGCAAGCCAACAATCAACATCAAACTAAATGGAGAGAAACTCAAAGTGATTCCACTGAAATCAAGAATAAGACAAGGCTGTCCACTCTCTCTCTATCTGTCCAATATAGTACTGGATGTTCTAGATAGAGCAATAAGACAACAAAAGGACATCAAGGGGATTCAAATTGGAAAGAGTCAAGCTTTCACTATGTCGGATGATATGACAGTATACATAAGTATAGTAAATATGTATTTTTATTATGCGTAGGCAGCCCATATATGGCAGTTCAGTTGAACTTGTACCTATTGGATTTCATGGTCTAAGTTGATGAATATGACTGACCAAAACTCTTCCTCAAAAGAGCACCAGATTTTACTAAAGATGGTTGTAAGCCAACATATGATTGCTGGGAATTGAAATTAGGAACTTAGGAAGAGTAGGCAGTGCTTTTAACTACTTATCCATCTCTTCAGCCCATACTAAACATACACAGTATACATAAACATCTTCAGTAACATAGCAGGATACACAATTCACTAAAACAATCAGTAGCCATCATATAAGCAATGACAAATGGGGATAAAAATAAATCCGAGAAAAAAAAATAAATCTGAGAAACATTACCCTTCACAATCAACATAAATAGTATAAAGTACTTTGGGGTAAGTCTAAGCAAACAAGTAAAGGACCTATATGATTACCACATTAAATCTTGGAAGAAAGAAATCAAATAAGAAATAAAATGGAACACCATAAAACTCCTACAATCTTGGATTGGCAAGATTAACAAAGTAAAAATTGTAATCTTGCCAAAAACAATCTTCAGATTCAGTGCAATGCACATCAAAATTCCAGAAAAATTATTTACAGACATTGAAAGAACAATACTTAACTTCATGTGGGAAAACAAAAAAATGCAGAGTAGCCAAAACAATCCTGAACAATAAAGCAACTTCTGGAGGCATCATCATCCATGACTTCAAACTACACTATAGAGCTACAGTAATTAAAACAGTCTGGTTTTTAGATAAATACCATATGCCAAAATTAAATCAAGACAAGTGAACAATTTAAATAGACCTGTAAGTCATGAGGAATTAGAAGCTGTCATCAAAAACCTCCCAACCAAAAAAAGCCCAGGACCAGATGTTTTTAATGCATAATTTTACCAGTACTTTCAAGAAGAACTGATACCTATACTCCTTAATGTTTTTCACATAATAGAAAAAGAAGAGTCATTGCCAAAATCATTTATTTATTTATTTATTTATTTAAAATTTCTGCCTCCTCCCATCCCCCCATTTCTCTCCCACTCCCCCCATGCCACTCCACCTCCCTCTCCAGTTTTAAAAGAAGTTAGGGTGCCCTGCCCTGTGGAAAGTCCAAGGCCCTCCCCCCTCCATCCAGGTCTAGGAAGGTATGAATCCAAACAGACTAGGCTCCCCAAAAGCCAGTACATGCAGCAGAATCAAAACCCGGTGTCATTATCATGGCTTCTTAGTCCACCCTCATTGTCAGCCACATTCAGAGTCTGGTTTGATCACATGCACATTCAGTCCCAGTCCAGCTGGCCTTGGTGAGCTCCCATTAGATCAGTCACACTGTCTCTGTGGGTGGACCACCTCGTGGTCTTGACTTCCTTGCTCATATTCTCCCTCTTGCTTTTCATCTGGGGCCTTGAGAGCTCAGTCCAGTGCTCCAATGTGGGTCTCTGTCTCTATCTCCATCCATCACCAGATGAAGGTTCTATGATGATATGCAAGATATTCATCAGTGTGGCTATGGGATAAGGCCAGTTCAGGCATCCTATCCTCTGCTGCCCAAGGACCTAGCTGGGGAAATCCCCTTGGATACCTTGGAACCCCGCTAGAGTCAAGTCTCTTGCCAACCCTAAAATGGCTCCCTTAATTAAGATACCTTCTTCCCTGCTCCCATCCACCCATATCCACCCTTCCTCCATCTCAACCATGCTCCCCCAAGCTCTCCCCAATCCTCCCCTTCTCCCTTCTCTCTCCCCATCTCCCCTTCTCCCATCTGCCCCACCCCCTTGCTTTCAACTTTTGCCCGGGGATCTTGTTTACTTCCAATATCCAGGAGGATAGATATATATTTTTCTTTGGGTTCACCTTCTTATTTAGCTTCTATAGGATTATGAACTATAGGCTCAATGTCCTTTGATTATGGCTAGAATTCACTTTTGAGTGAGTACATACCATATTCCTCTTTTTGGGTCTGGGTTCACCTATGTTCATAACAGCACTATTTATAATAGCCAGAACTTGGAAATAACTTAGGAGCCCCCTCAATAGAAGAATGGATAAAGATGTGGCACATATACACTTTAGAGTTCTACTCAGCAGTAAAAAACAATGACATCTTGAATTTTGCATGCAAATGGGTGGAAATAGGAAACACTTTACTAAGTAAGAGATGCCAAACTCTTTTTATGAAGCTACAGTTACCTTAATTCCAAAACCATACAAAGACTCAACCAAGAGAGAAAATTACAGACCAATCTCGCTCATGAACATCGATGCAAAAATTCTCAATAAAATATTGGCAAACCAAATCCATGAACACATAAAAAAATAATCCATTACAATCAAGTAGATTTCATCCCAATCATGTTTCTCGTACTTATTGTTAGAATACTCAGGTTCTTTAGATACATAGAGATAGTATTCTACATAGACAGGTAATCCTCAATCACTTCAAAGTACTGTAGACTATGGCATTTAAATAACTGAGGGTTCTGTTGAGGTGATAGACAATTGCCTCTAGCAGCACCAATCTAATCTGGAGAGAATGTTGAGCACCAAACACACTCCACTTGGAACTTATATTCTTCTTGGCAAAACAGGCCTTTTGGCAATGAACTGACCATGCCTTGACCACTGAAAAAATGCATGATGCCTAGACAGGACAAACAGGACATAAGAAAAAAGACTGCCAAACTTTGCCAAGACAAGGTAAGACAATTTTAAAAACAGCCCTGCTTCTGAAACTGGTCTGTCAGTGACTGAAGGCCTCAGCCAATGTTGGCTGCTCCAAGATTGCAAATGAAATTTTGGGTGATTGCCTAGGTAGCCAGTTGTCTTTGTCATTTGTTGCCCATTTTGGAAGTTGCTTGATTGCACTTCATTTCTACTCAAGTAGTCTTATTTTCCTTCTCAGGTCTTGATGTGGTTGAAGATTAGATACTTGTAGATACTTCTTCTCATGACTTGGTCAAGCTATTTATTAAATATTTAGACACTTTAGGATAATTATTGAAACATTTAACATGTTTCTTGCTTGATATTGTATATTCTGTTTGTAATTCTGGTTGGTATCCTCAAGGCAATCAGTAAAAAATGTCTATAACTCTAGCTCTAGTGGTCTAATAGTATCTCCTGGCTTCCTTAAGCACATAATTTCACACAAAGATGCTATCACAGGTATATATGAATGTACATATACAAATAAAAAAGCAGAGAAGAAATTTAGCTAATAGAATGAAATAAAATCTCTGAAACCAAGGAATAATATCTATATATCTTACATTCAGTAGATCATATATGTTTCACCAAGATAACAGATATTAATTATTTTTGGTATAATCCCAGAAAATGTCATGGTTTGGTAATTGAAACTGAAACACTAATTAAAATTAATTAACGGTGTCATTTCTCTGATTTCTTTCTCAGTTTCTTTATCATTTGTATATAGGATGGCTACTGAATTTTTTTGAGTTGATCTTGTATCCTGCCACATTACTGAAGGTATTTATCAGCTGTAGAGGTTCTCTGTCAGAGGTTTTCTGGTCTTGTATATAAACTATCACATCATCTTCAAATAACAAAAGTTTGACTACTTTCTTTCCAACTTGCATCCCCTTAATCTCCTTTTGTTGTTTTACTGCTATACCAGAACTTTAAGAACTAAGTTGAAGAGTTATGGACAGTGGACAGCCTTGTCTTGTTCCTAATTTTAGTGGAATCGTTTTGAGTTTCTCTCTTGCTTTATATTGCTTTTTTTTATATTTAGATATGTTCCTTGTATATCTGATCTCTCCAAGACCATTACCATAAAGAGGTGTTGGATTTTCAGCATCTAATAAAGTGATCATGTGGTTTTGTTCTTTCAGTTTATTTATATGATGGATTAACTTGGTAGATTTTCAGATGTTGAACCATTCCTGCATCTTTGGAGTGAAGCCAACTGGATCATAGTGAATGATATTTTTGATGGGTTCTTGGATTCAGTTTGTAGTATTTATTGAGTATTTTTGCATTTTGTTCATGATGGAGACTGGTCTATAATTCTCGTTCGTGGTTGAGTCTTTGTGTGGTTTTAGTATCAGAGTAACTGTAGCCTCATAACAAGACTTTGGCAATGTTCCTTTTTGTGGGAGGGGGGGTTCAAGACAGGGTTTCTCTGTAGCTTTTGGAGCCTGTCCTGGAACTAGTTCTTCTAGACCAGGCTGGTCTCAAACTCACAGAGATCTACCTGCCCCAGCCTCCTGAGGGAATATAGGTACTTGCTCTCTTTGAAAGTTCTCGTAGAATTCTGCAATAAACCTTACAATTCCTGACTTTTTTTGTTTGGCAGGCTTTTGATAATACCTTCTATTTCTCTGCAGTTTACAGGCCTATTTAATTTGTTTACCTGATCTTGATTTAATTTTGGTATACAGTATCTAATTCAAAAATTGTCCATTTCATTTTTTGTTTTCCAATTTTGTGGAGTACAGGTTTCTGTAGTATGATCTAATGATTCTCTGGATTTCCGCAGAGTCTTTGGTTATGTACCCCTTTTCTATTCTGATTTTGTAAATTTGGATGTTCTCTCTTTGCCTTTTGATTAGTTAAGGGTTTGTCTATCTTGTTGATTTTCTCAAAGAACCAGCTCTTTGTTTCATGGATTCTTTGTATTGTTTTGTTTGTTTCTATTTTGTTGATTTCAGCCCTGAATTTGATTAATTCCTGTCTTCTACTCCTCTTGAGTGCATCTGCTTCTTTTTCGTCTACTTTCAGGTATGAAGATAAGCAACTGGTGTGAGCTTTCTCAACTTTCTTTATGTGGGCACTTAATGCTATAAACTTTACTCTTAGCACTGCTATCATAGTGTCCCATAGGTTTGGGTACATTGTGCCTTCATTTTTGTTGAATTATAGAAAGTCTTTATATTCTTTGCTTATTTATTCCTTGACCCAGGGGTGGTTAAATATTTCAATGCTAAATTTCCATGAGTTTATATACTTTCTGGAAGCAGTGTTGTTGTTAAATTCTAACTTTAAACCATGGTTTTCTAAAAAGACACAGGGAGTTGCTCCAGTTTTTTGTTTGTTTGTTTGTATTTGTGGAGGTTTTGTTTTGTAACTTAGTATGTGGCAAATTTTAGAGAAGGTTCCATGAGGTGCTAAAAAGAAGGTATATTCTTTTGGGTTTGGGTGGAATGTTCTATAGATGTCTGTTAAGTCCATTTGAGTCATGGCATTTGTTAGTTCTCTCGTTTCTCTCTTAAGTTTCAGTCTGGCTAACCTGTCCATAAGTGAGATTGGAGTGTTGAAGTGTGTGGGGTTTGATGTGTGATTTAAGCTTTAATAATTTTTCTTTTACATATGTGGATGCTCTTATATTAGGGGAAAAGATGTTCAGGATTGAGACTTCATCTTGATGGATTATTCCTGTTATGACTATTAAGTATCTTCCTCCATCTCTTCTGATTGATTTTAGTTTGAAAACTATTTTGTTAGATATTAGGATAGCTCCATTTGCTTGTTTCTTAAGTCTTGTCCTGTAGTCAGACAGATGAATATCATAAATATCATCATAGAATCTTTGAAGGGCCCAGGTCTACCGTTGTTCCTGGGGTGTATCTTAAGGACAGTTTCTGGTCAGCCAGCTAAAACATCTGTTTGTTCCTGTGCTCCCTCTGCCCCACCTGGTGATTAGCTGTAGGGCATTGTTGACTCCATCTTTGATGTAGTAATTTCCAATCTGCCTGGGCAGAAATCCTTGTACAGCAGCTAGGTACATAAGGATTTCCCCAAGGTTGAATAAATGGCATTCGGCTGATCTCCTTTCGAATGACCCAGGTCTCTTTGTGTGTTCTTTCAACCTCCAGGCCCCGAGGGGGGGTAACACAAAATCGGGTGTTACAATTAATCTTCATCAAGCATCTGATGGAAACAGGCAGAGACCCACATTGGAGCACTAAACTGAGATTCCGAAGTCCAGTTGAAGAGTTGGAGAAATGAGAATATAAGCAAAGAGGTCAAGACCATGATGGGTCCACCCACTCAAACAGTCTACCTGAGGTTATGTAGCTCACCAACACCAGCCAGACTGAGAAGGAACAAGCATAGGATCAACCTCATCCCTCTAAATGTAATTGACCGTTGCATGACTGGGGCACACTGAGGGGTCATAGGCAGTGATGCCAAGGTTTATTTCTACTGCTTGATTTATCTCTACTTCTCTTTGGATGGATACCTTGCTCAGCCTAGATACAGGAGGGAGGGCCTTGGACCTTCCCCAAAGCAATGTGCCTTCCACTCTCTGAGGAATGGATGGGGTGGGAGGGCTTGTGGAGGGAATGGGAAGAAGGGAAGTAGTGGGAATTTGGATTGGTATTCATAATGATAAATAAGATAGTTTGCTTTCTCTTTTAGAAAAATAAAAATGTAATAAAAATAGAAAGAAAAATTGATAAACTATCCATTTAAAAATGCTAAGTAATAAGAATTAACTTTAAAAAAGCCTTTATCACATAGATTAAATCTGAAAGGCTTTTCTACATGATGCATTCTTTTATGGTTCTGGAAAACTGTTAAATGTAAAGACTTTCCCACATTGGTTACATTCATGGGGCTTGAGGTACAGAACCAACATAAATTATTTCCCAAACCAGAGTGGAGGCATGGGTATAATTGAGGCATAGATCACATGGCACTATGAGGAAGGCATCTCAGGTTTTATTCTAATTCTGAAGATTACCCATTTATTATTTAAAGTTTTTATATCAAAATGTAAACTGAGTGTGGATGTTCATTAACATTCTGTTTCCTGGGTAACAGAGGAGAATGACTTATGTCATATACACAACTATGGCTGCTCTGTCATCTAGACTGAATTAACACTTCTTCCCTAGGTGACCTCCTAAATTACAGTAGAAGGAGCAAAACAACATTAATATATCCTGGCCCTTTTCTTAGGTTGGCATCAGGTTATCTCAAAAGGATAGGTCATCACCTTTTAGCAGGTACAATTATGCCCTGAAGTTTGCTTAGCATTCTGGCCACCATGCAATGTAGAAATATGGGCCGGTATGATATGGACCCTACAATCCACTTTCTCTTATTAATTTTAATAAAACATATGCTTTGCAATAGGACAAATGATCATATCTGCTATAGGCAAAGATTTCTTCATGTACCCAAATTTACCTGTCATTAGACACAAGTATGATAATTATGCAAGCTCCTGTCTTAGGCACCTGGGGAGAAGAAACTTCAAACCTGTCTCTGACTGCTGACCTCTGTGAACAAAAGAGATTAAGGGAGAGAAATACCTTTGGGTTCTGTGTCCTGGAGCTATACTTTCTAGTCAGGAGAGATCAAAATATTTTATGAATAATCATGCTCCTAAAGGCTATAATTTCCTATTTAAAAAAAAGATGAGGGTCACCTGAGTTGAAAATGTTTCTTCTGCTGCTCTAGAGAACCACTTAACAATTTTATATTGCATCAAAATCTAGAGTTCTTAACACATCTGTAGTAGGGAGAGAGGGCCTGCTTTTGGTCCCGGCCGCTCCACTAGTTTACACCCGAAATAACCACACAGAAATTGTATTAACTAAACTACTGCCTGACCCATTATCTCTAGCCTCTTATTGGCTAACTCTCACATCTTGACTAACCCATTTTTATTAAATCTGTGTATCACCACATGATTGTGGCATACCGGCAAGTTTTTAACCTACGTCCATCTCAGGCCAGAGATTTATGGTATCTGCCACACTGCTCTTCTTCCCAGAATTCTGTTCTGTCTTCCCTGCCTACCTGAGTTTTGCCCTATCAACTAGGCCAAGGCAGTTTCTTTAATAACCAATAAAAGCAACATAAATACAAAAGGGCCTCCTATACTACACTTGCATTAAATCCAAATATTTGCAGGGCATGTCAAAATTTTCTCAACATCTTATAAGCAGTTACAAACATTAGGTCAATACCGTAATTCTAGAATGGGAACTAACAATAAACCCACAATTTAATATATCACAATCTTCTTAAATCTGTATTAATCAAAAGACAAGAAAAGCTTTTTTCTGATACGTGAGCGTATAATGACATTACTGTTATCAAATACCAATTTCAGTTTGTGAGCGGTAGTTAAAACCTCTTAAGTGAAGAGCGGTTTAATCATTTCTTATTTTGACTTTTTCTTCCCCTGAGGGGATACTTAGGTGTTAGTTCTCAGGTCCAATATTTTAATCAAAATGAGTACAGTGTCCCAAAAATTAAAACAGTCAGATGCTCAGTCTGCATTTCTAATTTGGATCCAAAGTAAACTGGATTTAGGCTGCAAACAAGCTATAGTCATTGTGCAGCAGGGCCTCTAGGACTGTGTATCCCAAGTATCTGGAAGCAGTTCAGCATCCCACAGAGCAGAATGGCATCCTGCAGCAAAGCGTGGTGGCAGCAGGTCCTGCAGATCAAGCACTCCTCTCCATAGGAGCAGGGAAGACTGGACCAGGGTTATCTCTCCTGCTCCTCATTGGGGTCATTTGCAGCTCCAATATCATTGGGACAGCCACTCCATTTTTGTACATGTCGTCACCTCATCCAGCTTTTTTTTTTAATGAAAAAAGCACAAACACATCCTCAACTCCAAATTAATATAGGGCTATGTCTTTTTATATCCAGTGCTAAGTCTTTTTCACCTTGTCTTAAGAAAGTTCACCTTAGTGCCACCATGTCACCATGTTTATGGCAGACCTGTCTGCGGCTGTCATCATTTTAAGTTGCTTTTAATGAGCCATGGCACACTCACAATTCCTTTCCATTATTAACCATATATACAGTCCTTCCATTGGAAGAGCCATTTGTAAAATTTAGCCTAACATACTTTAAAGAATCTTTAGTTGTGACATTAGCATAATATAGTTGTGCAAATAGCAGCAATGATCAGCTGGGAAAAATGTTATTACTCTGGCCTTTAAATTGAGTAAAACACAATTATCCAAGAATTACCATCTTAAAATTATCAATTAATTTATTGCTTAGTTTAAGAAACACTGACCATAGTCAAAACTCTGTTAAAACATCTCCTAGATTCCATACTGTTCTTTTGTATTAAACAAGCTACTGCTTCAAATTAAGAGTTTAATATTTTACCTGGAAAAATGGGAAGGAGTAGCCATATGAAGTGTACCACTTTTCCATAAAACTGTTATAGAATAAGTTTTGTTATATATATATATATTATATATATATATATAATATATATATATATATAATAGCTAAAACATAATCAATATACTCTACCTGCTGAGTTTGGCAGCTTCTATGAGCCATCTATTGGAAATTAGCTCATTGTTCCCTTTAAGAATTTTACTTAGTGGCTCAAAGTCTCCTATAGGAATATTATAATTAAGGCTTTAACTGTAGTGGTGAGGCAAGCAGGCCTGCTTTTCGTCCCACCCGGCTCCCACACGGCTAGCTTTATACCCGAAATAACAACACACAAATTGTATTCTTTTAAACACTGCCTGGGCCCATTAGTTCTAGCCTCTTATTGGCTAATTCTCACATCTTGATTAACAAAGTAGCAGACCTTGATGAATTTTCATAAAGACAAATAACAAGAATGAAAAACACTTTTTCTAGAAGTCATACACCATTAAACCCCTAGAGCCTTGCATTCCATCTCGAGGAAAAGGTTTCAGAACCACATGAATATCCAAAGTGCTGGTCTGTAAGGTGCTACAGATTGGAAAGAATTGATTTTATCATCCTGAATTCTACTTGGTGACTTCAAGTGAAACCTCTGCCGTCACATCATGTCTTTCTGCTACGTATACTGAGAGAGCTGCTCTATGTCAGATTATTATGGTTATCCCTGACTATAACAGTTGTGCCAGCTGATGGGTTATACCTCTCAACCCTGGTTGCAACATACGTTTGCTTAGAGAGGAATCTGGTTTATCAGTTATATCAGAGAACAGAATCCAATTTAAAAATAAAGTCACTCATTTTGCCTTTAATGTTGAGTCACTTCTGAGGTCATCAGATAGCTTTGTTGGTAAACATACTCACCACCCAGATTGATTAAACTAAGTTTTTTAAAAGGGTCTTCATACTATGGAAGAAAATTGAATCCAACAAAATGTGCTCTGAACTTCACTTGTGAGATATTGCTCCCACTCAATATAAAACATACAGAGGCATGTTTTATATATATTATAAATACACACACACACACACAAAGTGTATTTGTTGCCCATCTATAACTGCTTGATGGGTATGCCATCTACCAATCTTGGAAAAATCCTTTTGGAAGGGAGCTGTAATTCAACATGAAGGTTATTCCTCCCTGTACATTAGTTAAGACATTACTATTATTGACTGCTTTAAGTCTATTTGGGGGTCTGTAACCCTGCTCACAAATAAATCGCACATGGAGGCTTATTAGTGCTTACAAATGCCATGCCTTAGCTCATCTTGTTTCTTTCCAGCTTTTATTAATTTAATTATCCCACCTACCTTTTGCCTCTGGGCATTTCCTTTCCTTTTCCTCTATACCTGTTTCTTACTCCTTGGCCTGCTGTGTAGCTAGGTCTTTGGCTGCTGGATCCTTCTTTTCTGGCTATTCTTTTCTCTTCTCCCAGCTTTCTCCTTCTATATATTGTTTTCCAGTCCCGCCTATACTTTCTCTTGCTTTTCTATTGGCCATGCAGTGCTGTAGTAAAATTGGGTTTTAAACAGGCAACTTAACACAGTTTTATAGAGTTAAACAAAAACAACATAAACAAAAGTAACTTACCTTAAAATAATATTCTCCAACACTTTCCTTAATTACTGTTCTCCCTTCCTGCAGAGGGAGAATTCCATTTCTGTGTTAGTATTCCATTATGGGTACTATATTTTGAAAGATATGATTGCTATAGTTCTCAACACTGCCCCTACTGAATCCTCTCTTTAGCTTTGGGGTTCAGTACATTAATAAATACTAAACCTGTATAGGAAGATGTATTATTTCCTATGTCTCAGATTATGAGTTATCTTTGTTCTTGTAGTTATAATATTATTACTTCTAACTTTCAGGATTTATGTTGGTTTTTTAGTTGAATATCTGAAGTCAAATTTAGGAATTTACTGACAGTATTTGTGTTTTGTAGCATGATGTGGTCATTTCCTTTGAAATCCTGGATTAGATTTACTAAAGGAAGTGACATAAGAAAAATTCTCCATCTTCACATCAAATATGATATCCATTTATTGCATACATGACCTTTAGAATAGTTTTATCTTTGATGAAACTTATTGTAACTGAGATGTACTGAAAGTACTAATGGTACAATTTTGTGCTCATTTTTTTTCTACTTCAATTATAGAACTACCCTCTTCTGAACTCTTGATATCGATAATTCCATTCAACTAAAGTCATTTTCCTGTTCTATTTCATCATATTTACTGAAAGATATTAAATCTACAACCTCTTGTTTTTCTCTCAATACCTGCTGATTGAGAGTCATGTGCACTGGCAGAGTTAAAAACATGAGAATGAAAAGGCACTAGAAAGCATTATGGGAATTATAAATTAGTGACACAGAAGAGCACTCAGCCTCAAAAGTCAAGGATAACTGTCCAAAGTATGTTTCAATAGGATACCTTAAAGATGTCCCATAAAATAACATCCTGAATCTTTTCATTTTGAGCAACTCTCAGGGACTGCCTTAGTCACATTAAGCTGATCAAAGAATGTGACCCAATGCAACATTGGGGAAACACATTTATTTTACTAAACATTGAAACTCAAGGGACTAATCGCATCATACACACACACACACACACACACACACACTCACTCACTCACTCACAGACATTCACACAGTCAAATGAATAAAGAGAATAAACACATACTTCCTTTCCTCTCTTCTGCATTCTTTACTATTATACAGCCTCTCTAAGACGAGCTTATGACATGGTGATACCCAGATGTGCCTAATTATTATATATAAGTTAACATTTAAGAGAATGTACCACAATGTGAATACAGGGCACCCAGATTTACATATATCTTTCAACCTCCAAGTGATGTCACTTTGTGTCAAAAAGACATTTAAAATTAACTAGCAAATTCCATAATTTGGTCCTTGACACACAACCAGAAAAATCTCTAACAGATCATACCTGTCTATTCCTGGTCACCAATGCTCATGTTAAATTTAATATCAAACACTTTCAATTCCCTAAATTCCATAGATTTTAGAAATTTCATCCTTTAAAAGCTCTAGGGAGCAGATACTGGATAGCCCAGACTCCTAGCATCAGTGCTGCTCCCAGTTTTCACCGGATTGCCTGAAATTAACTACATAGACAAGACTGGCCTCAAACTCAGAGACATACCTGCTTTTGCCTCCATAGTACGTGGACTAAAGGGATGTTCCACCATACTTATCAATCTATACTTTTAATCCTTTTATGTGATTGGTGTTCATTCTTTGCTGGAGGAAATATCTGCCAACTCTAGATGGACAAAGTAGGCTCAGTGATGCCTTTCTTGGTTGATAAGATGGAAGTTAAATTTTTAGTTCAAATTCAACTCAAGAGTGACACTGCCTTCCTGAATAATATCCAGATTAAAGTTTAAAAGTGAATTAATGATCAGTCAATTATATGATTAGGGATTCTGTTTTCCACACATCTTAGTTGTATGACTGCAACAGCAAAGATTGTCAACCAAAGTTTTCATAATCTGAGCTCTAGAATTTCTAACATCTCTAAATTTATGAGATCACTATGCATTTTAAATCATTCTACAAGTAACTATAGATATAAATATACTATAATTCACTAATTTTTGGAGTATAAAGCAAATTTCCATGATTTCATCAATAAACATATCAGAATGATCATTGAATAGATCCTTCTTCCAGAGATTTTATCTGTTTGCAGCACAATAAAAGGACTTTCCGCAGGCATTGGAGTTGTCATATAGCAGGGAAATCAGTTGCAGAAATTGCCAAGACACTAGAAACTAATGTTATGGCTAGAGATGGCTAACAGATAAACACATTTGGTGAAATCACAGGGACATCGGTTTGAAATCAGCCCTCAAGGTCACAAATGTTTATAACTCTAGCTCTAATGGTGTAATACCATCTCCTGCTTTCACTAAGCACATATCTTCACACAAGGATGCAAATAAATAGGAAACGTGAGGAAGCTGACATATGTATATGAATGTATACATACAAATTAGAAAAATAAAACAAAGCAGAGAAAAATTTTATCTTATAGAATGAAATGAAATTTGTGAAACCAGGGGGCAATACATGTCTTGCATTTCTTAGATCACATATTTTCTCACAGAGATAACAGATATGAAGTATTATTGGCACAGTCTCTGAAAATATCATGGTTTGTTCCTAGAAACTGAAACATTAGCGAAAAAGCTCCATAACTATTATCTCAGAGAGACATATCACTATATAGCAAACATCACAAAACAATACTCAAAATTACTCAGATTCTTTAGAATGTTCAGATTACAGTGAGGAAAGTTCAATATTCTAAAATGTGCTCCTAAAATGAGCTTTGATTCAAAGAGAAAAAGGGCAATATAAGTTTTACACAGGAACCATATTGTTTTTCAAACACTAACAATGTTTTGTCATTGCCTCATAGACAAATTCTAACTTGAATATCAGGTCATCATTTGTTTTCTGTGATTTGCTAATTTGTTTCTTTAAAGGACATGTGTGCTTATTAGTATACACATGTGCAATGGTGTACATGTAGAAGCGAAAGATCAGGTATCTGTTCACTCTATCCTGCATTTCAGTTTTAGGGACCTAAGTTTTAGGGATGTCTAAAGAGGAAGCAAGCACTTCGGCAACAAAACCTCAGTAAGAGAACATACTGTCACTTCTTTGGGTTTAAAAGGATGTATTTAAATTTTAAGTGGTGGAGTATGGCACACATATGCCATAATCTAAGAGTAGGTAGAAGTCAGAGAAAAACTCGTGGGACTCAAGAGAGTCTCGAGTATTAAACTCAATACACCAGGCTTAGTAGCAAGAGTCTCGAGTATTAAACTCAATACACCAGGCTTAGTAGCAAACACCATTAACATACTGTCATCTCTCTGAAATATACTTTATTTCTGAGACAATGTTAATGAAACTGTTATCAACAAGTGTTTACATTTATACTTCAGAATGAACAGGAAATAAAACACAACGTACATGACTATCATTTTCACATGTAAATAGACATATTCTTTCGGTTGTCCTGTGTACCAATATATTTAGATGAAAATACTGTTAATTATTTTAAACTCTTATTGATACAATATTATTACAATTCTTATCACTGCACAGGTGAGATGGTACAAAGGGAAAAATTCACGAAGAAAAGGCCATTAACTTGTACATGACCACAGAATCCAGAAAAGGATGGTAGAAAAAACTCCAAAAACATACCTGATTTTCCTTCACAATAGCTATAAATAACATAAAATATCTCGGAGAAAGTCTTAAACAAACAAGTGGAAGACTTCTATAACAAGAACTTTAAATCTTTGAAGAAAGAAATTGAAGAAGACACCAGAAAGTGAAAGATCTCCCAAGCTCTTGGGTAGGCAGAATTAACATAGTAAAAATGGCGATCTTACCAAAAGCAATATACAGATTCAATGCAATGCTCTCAAAATCCCAGAAAAATTCTTCACAGACCTTGAAAGAACAGTACTCAACTTCATATGGAAAAGCAAAAAACCAGTATAGCCAAAACAATCCTGTACAATAGAAGAATTTCTGGAGGCATCACAATCCCTGACCTCAAACTTTACTACAGAGCTAGAGTACTGAAAACAGCCTGGTATTGGCAGACCAACAAACAGGAGGACCAATGGAACCCAATAAAAGGCCCAGATATTAATCCACACACCTTCGAACACCCTACAACAATAGTATGTCTTTCCAGTATGAATTATTTCACGTCTTTTCAGATGACTGTTACTTAAAAAGGCTTTCCAACATTGCTTACATTCATAGGGTTTCTCTCCAGGATGAGCTCTTTCATATCTTTTCAGATTATGGAAACATAAAAAGGTTTTTTTACCACATCACTTAGATTCATAGGGTTTCTCCCCAGTAGGATTTCTTTCATGAAATTTCAGATGACTGCTATTTATAAAGGTTTTACCACATTGCTAACATTAATAGGGATTCTATGCAGTATGCTTTCTTTCATGTTTTTTCAGGTAACTACTGCATTTAAAGATTTTATCACATTGTTTGCATTTATAATGGTTCTCTCCAGTATGAATTCTTTCATGTCTTTTCAGATGACTTTTACATGAAAAGGCTTTATTACATTGCTTACATTCATAGGGTTTCTCTCCAGTATGGATTCTTTCATGTCTCTTCAGATGACTGGTACATGAAAAGGCTTTATCACATAGCTTACATTCATAGGGTTTCTCCCCAGTATGAATTCTTTCATGTACTTTCAGAATACCATTACATGTAAATGCTTTACCACAATGCTTACATTCATACGGTTTCTCCCCTATATGTATTCTTTCATGTCTTTTCAGATGGCTATTACAAAAAAAGGTTTTATAACATTGCTTACATTCATAGAGTTTCTCCCCAGTATGATTTCTTTCATGTATTTTCAGATAATTGATACATACAAAGGCTTTACCACATTGCTTACATTCATAGGGTTTCTCTCCAGTATGATTTCGTTCATGTATTTTCAGAAACCTGTTACATACAAAGGCTTTACCACATTGCTTACATTCATAGGGTTTCCCTCCAGTATGAGTTTTTTCGTGTATTTTCAGATTACCATTACATGTAAATGCTTTACCACATTGCTTACATTCATAGGGTCTCTCTCCAGTATGAATTCTTTCATGTGTTTTGAGATAACTGCTACATGTAAAGGCTTTACCACATTGCTTACATTCATAGGGTTTCTCTCCAGTGTGATTTCGTTCATGTATTTTTAGGTAGCTTCTATTTCTAAAGGCTTTACCACATTGCTCACATTCATAGGGTTTCACTCTAGTATGAATTACTTCATGTATTTTCAGATGACTGTTACATGTAAATGCTTTACCACATTGCTTACATTCAAAGGGTTTCCCTCTAGTATGAATTCTTTCATGTATTTTTAGACGACTGTTACATGTAAAGGCTTTACCACATTGCTTACATTCGTAGGGTTTATCGCCAGTATGATTTCGTTCATGTAGTTTCAGATGACTGACATGTATAAAGGCTTTACCACATTGCTCACATTCATAGGGTTTCTCAACAGTATGAATTCTTTCGTGCATTTTCAGATTAAAATTAAGTGTAAAGGATTTGCTACATTGTTTACATTTGAAGCGTCTCTCTACAGTATGAGTGCTTTCATACTTTTGAAGATGATTGTTATGTCTAAAAGTTTTACCACACTGCTTATATTCATTGTGATTCTCTCCACTTTTTGTTCTTTCAGGTATTTGGTGATAACTGCGATGTGCAAAGTCTTTGCCACATTGAATACCTTCATAGGATGTCTGTCCCGTATGACTTGAGTCTTGAAACGGAAGATTATAATAATCCTCATGGTGACATGAAAAGGTTTTACCACACTGCTTGCATTCATAGTGATTCTCTACAGGATGACTTCTTTTGTGCCTGTGAAGAAAGCTGGCATGAGTAAATTCCTTACTACAATCATTACACTGATGCATCGTTTTTTTCTTTTGAAGTCTACCATATAATCAATAAGTTTCATATGCTGGAGATTTACCACAGGGCTTACCTTCCATGTAAGTTCTTTACTGCAAGTGTAAACAGGAATCAGAACTATGGGTATTATTAAATTTTATTAAATTATTAAATTTTTTGATTCACTGGGTTCAACTTTAATATGGGCTGTTTTCTGTGTGCTAAGATACCTGTGGTAGTTCAGGCATTTAGTACATTATTCACATTTATTATTGTGTCCCTCTCCCAGGTGAGTTTCTTTACATCCTTGAAGTAAACTGTAAGAATTCACACCTTTACTACCCTGACTGCATTAATAATGTAATCCTATAGTAGGAGTCACGATACATTTGCAGTGTGAATCAAGACAAACACAGCCGTTTCCACATTTCTTGTGCTCATATGGATTTACACTAGTGTATGGTCTTTGATGAATCCCAAAAGAAGTCAGGAAACCAAATTATCACATTCAATAAGGCTGCTCATAGAGGGGATTACAGAACTTCTAAATGATTGGGAGATATAGATACTTTACTGCCGTCCATATCCCTAAGGATCACGAGGCTTGTATCCAGACTGGCATATGATATGCCTATAAGTAAACAACAAATGAAATATAAATGAAATACATTTCATTTATAAACATTAGTTTTGCTCCTCATTGAGATGAACTATAGAGATTAAACTTCCAGCAGACAACAACCCTCTTGACTCTCATATTCTGAATTCTCAATATTTTTGTAAGTCACTACATGAGTAGCTATATAACAGTAGCTTTTGATAGACTACTTCCTTCTTGGAATTTTTTGTATATACAGTGATGACCTGATCAATATCCAATCATTTTTTAACACCTGCATGATATAAAACCGAACGAGTGGACAGTTTTATGACATAGCATTCAAATGACATAATAAATAATTATATCTGTTAATCCATTGCTTCCATTACTTGTTACTTAGAATACTTCTTTGAAAGCATGGATAAGCTACCTGACATTAAAGTAAATAGTGTTATGAAAATTTAATAATAATTTATAAACAAAACTATGCTTATTGGGGCTGGAGAGGTGGCTCAGTGGTTAAGAGCACTGTCTGCTCTCCCAGAGGTCCTGAGTTCAATTCCCAGCAACCACATGGTGGCTCACAACCATCTGTAATGAGATCTGGCGCCCTCTTCTGGCGTGAGGGCATACATGGAGGCAGAATGTTGTATACATAATAAATAAATAATAAATCTTTTAAAAAGACTATGCTTATTTCCCTCCTTGTTTTTCATTAAAACTGAATAACACATCAACATGAAGTCAGATACATATTTTTATATCAATTTTCCCATGAAAATTACCATCCATTTCTTCTAAAATGCTGATAATATTCTTCCATATTCTCATCTTCCCATTTGTAGCCTAAAATAGACCAACAGAAATTTTATGATATACTATTGGAATACACGCAAAATATAATACAATCCTTGGCAAACCTTAGAACAATGCCTGACTTATTTACATTCTTCCTCTTTCATGATCAAGATCACTGCGCAGCATCAAAAAACCAGAAAAAATTGTCCATTTATCTTAAAAATTGAAAAAATACTCAGTATTACCTATAGCCGTGAGATTTCTGTAGGTTTCTACCATCACATCTTTGTAGAGACTCTTCTGGGAAGGAGCAAGCAAAGTCCACTCTTCCCTAGTGAAGTTCACATGCACATCCTCATAGGTCACTGCATCCTAAAATATTCCATAAGTGTGTGTTACAGAAATTCTAGTAATGACAGCATTGGATTTGTATTCTTCATTGACATCATACTCACATAAATCTGAGTGATTTCCACATAAATCTGAGTGATTACATGAAACAGAAGTTTTAATCTAATCACTGAGTCAATTAGAAGGAATCTAAAAATAAGGTTTACCCCTGCCATTTCTGAGCCCACTGAACAATATTTATATTTGCAAGAAAAATATCAACACACAGATAGGCATGGAGAGAGAGAGAGAGAGAGAGAGAGAGAGAGAGACAGAGAGACAGAGAGAGAGAAAGTGTTGTGTGTGTGTGCTAAAAGGAGAAAAGAAGCAAAGAGATCAACAGAATTAGTTTCTATGAGATAATTGTATTAATAATTGCTAACTACAAAAAAAAAAAAAAGAATGGGTAAGCAGAGTGTATTGGCTCAAGCCTTTAATTCCAGCACAGGAGACAGAGGCAGGTGAGTCATTAAGACTGCAATTAATTTCATGAAAGTCAAAGTTACATAGTAAGAGCATGTCTATAACAAAAATAAAATAAATGAACATAGAAATGAAATAGACAAAACTCAAGTCTCTCTAAAGTTTCTGCCCCAAACCCACCTATTCACCTGCAATATTGGTGGAACTCTGAAACACAGCTTGCTCCAATACTGAGAAGACTTAAGAGGTGAGTGAACAGCACACAATGGGAGACTCTCTAGGACCTCGACAGTGGGCCAAAACCCCAGGCCCTTCCTGCAATTCCCTTCGCTTTTCTAGCCAGTCAGCAGAGAATTTCTTGTGGGAAGGCTCCCCCAAAATCCAGCCTCATCCACTGGGCACTCCAAGCTACTAGTCACACCATGCCTAAGAGCTGAGAGCTTGCTGCAATAGTAAGGGGACCAAGAGCATGCTACAACACTGAGGGGAACAAGAAAGAAGACCAAGTAAGCAAACCAGAAGAGAAGACTAAGAGAGCAGGCTTATAGAGACCTCAGAGGCTTTCTGAGACAGATATTGACAGTACAGAGCAGACCAAGAAAAACTCCCAAATACTCAGTCACTGCAAGGATTGAACAAAGGTGCAAAGACACTGCCAGCCTCATTTGAAGGAAGAGATGGATAAGCGCCAATACAAGAATTCCTCCAACAACCTAAAAAGCAACATGGTAACACCAGAACCCAGTGGTCACACAGCAGGAAGACTTGATCATCCTGACTTAGAAAAAACAGAAGAAAATGACTTTAAACATAACTTTATGAAAAAGATGGAGACCTTTAAAGGGGAAATGAAAAACTCCCTTAAAGAAATGGAGGGAAAAACAAACAAAAAATTGAAAACAAATAATAAATCCCTCAAAGAAACCAAAAAAAAGAAAGAAAGAAACGAAGAAAGAAAAAACAAACAGGTAAAGCAAACATTTCAAGACTGAAAGAGAGGTAATAAAAACAACACAAACCAAGGGAATTCTGGATATGGAAAATCTGGGTAAACAGGAACTACAGAGACAAGTATAACCAACGGAATACAACAGATAGAAGAAAGAATCTCAGGTGCTGAAGATATTATAGAGGAAATAGACTAATTGGTCAAAGAAACATTGAAAAGGATCCTGCCCTCTGCTGTATACAAGAACACATCTCAACCTTAAAGACAGAGACTAACTCAGGGTTGGGAAAAGGTTTTACAATCAAATGGACCTATGGAACAAGCAGGTGTAGCTATGCTAATATCTAACTAAATAGATTTCAAACTAAAATCAATCAGGACAGATGGAAAAGGACACTTTAACTCATAACAGGAACAATCCACCACGATGAAGTCTCAACCCTGAACATCTATACCCCTAATACAAGAGCATCCACATTTGTAAAAGAAAGATTATTCAAACTTAAATTGCACATCAAACCCCACACACTAAGAGTAGGAGACTTTAACACTCCTCTTTTGCCAATGGACTGGTCAACCAGACAGAAACTTAACAGAGAAATAAGAGAACTAATAGATGTTATGAATCAAATAGACTTAACAGACATCTATAGAACATTCCACCCAAACACAGAAGAATATACCTTCTTCTCAGCACCTCATGGAACCTTCTCTAAAATTGATCACATACTTGGTAACAAAGCAAACCTCCACAGATACAAAAAAAAAAAAAAAAGGAGTAATCCCTTGTATTTCATCATACGGTTTAAACTTAGAATTTCACAATAAGACTACTCTCATGGAAATTGAACAGTGAATTACTGAACAACCCTGGGTCAAGAAAGAAATTAAAGACTTTCTTGAATTCCATGAAAATGAAGGTACAACGTGCTGTGGGACAATGGTTTAACCTGTGAAGACTTGTTTCTTGTATGTATTTAGTAAAATGCTGATTTGCCAGTAACCAGGCAGGAAGTAGAGGCATGGCAAATGTAGAAAGTAGAGGTGGGGCAACAAGAACGAGGAGAATCCTGGAAAGAGCAAGAATTCAGTCTGCAGTTGCCACCCAAACGCAGAGGGCGCAAGATGTCACTGACTAGCTGAAAAAGGTACTAAGCTACGTAGCTAACAGAGATAAGATTATGCCGAATATAAGTTATAGAGTTGCCAGAGACAGTGATCTCCACTGGAACAGGTACACTGAGCGAGTGAGCCAGAGCCAGAGACTGCTGAGGGTCCAGACTTGAATCTAGAATTTTCCAGGGAATAGACCTAAGCAAGGACCCCTGTGGGTCTGGGTGTGAGTCTAGGACCTCCCAGGAGCTAGGCCTGAGCCAGGACCTCTGCCAGTCTGGGTGTGAATCTGTGACATCCGAGGGAGTAGGCAAAAACCAGAGATCTCTGCAATGCCAGGCACGAATCTGGGACCTCAGAGGGAGTAGGACTGAGCCAGGACCTCTGTGGGTCCAGGCATTGATCTGGGACATCAAAGGGAACAGGCAGAAACCTGGAACCTCTGCAGGTCTGAGCATGAGTCTGGGACCTCCAGGGAGTATACCTGAGCCAAGCCCTCTGCAGTTATGGGTACACCAGAGCCTGGAAAATCTGAGGCAGTAGACCAGAGCAAGAGACCTTTGCAGGACCAACTCCAAGCCAGGGACCTCTCTGCAAGAGTGGAAACAGAGCAAGATTTACAGAAACAGGTCAAATCCAGGAACCTAAACCAAAGTAAGCCTGAGACAGCAAACTCCAAGGGAGCAGCAGAGCACAGGAGCACTGAGCTATCTCCAGGAACATAGAGTAACCAATGGGGTAACTAGAACTGTGGCACTGACTGTATCACAAGGAACAACCATCTGGGCTTTGGATACACTGGCACCTAGAATATTAATCAACAGAATCTCAGATAGCTCCAACCACATCTATTAGAGGAAAGGATAAGAAGGTAAGAACACATACAACGCCACAAAGAGCAACACAACACCAGTAAAACTTAAAGACGCTACAACAGCAAGACCTGAACAACCAAATATAGATGAAACAAAAGAAAACGACCAAAAAATAATTTCAAGAGAATGTTTGGAAGCTTACATAACACCAAATAAACTGGATAAAAAAAATCCACTCACCACATAATAATCAAAACACTAAACATACAGAGTAAAGAAAGAATATTAAGAGCTGCAAAAGAAAAAGGCCAGTAACATATGGAGGTAGACCTATCAGAATTAAACCTGATTTCTAATAGGAGACAATGAAAGCCAGAAGGTGGTGGTCAAGCGATATGCAAACATTAAGAGACCAGCCCAGACTACTATACCCAGCAAAACTTTCAATCACCATAGAAAGACAAAACAAGATATTCCATGACAAATCTAGATTTCATCAATACCCAGCCAAAAACCCAACCCTACACAAAATACTAGAAGGAAAACTCCAACCCAAGGAAGTTGGCTACAGCAACAAAAACAGAGACAATTGATGGTCTCATAGCAGCAAATCCCAAAGAAGGGAAAAATGCACAAATTAACATCACCAACAATGAAAACTAAATTAACAGAAGATAGCAACCACTGTTAATACCCCTTATTGTAAATGGACTCAACTCACCTATAAAAGGGCACAGGCTAACAGATTGGATATCAAAACAGAATCTATCCTTCTTCTGCATACAGGAAGCACATCTCAACCTCAAAGACAGACATTGTCTCAGAATAAAGGGTTGGGAAAAAATGTATCAATCAAATGGACCTAAGAAACAAGTGGGTGTAGCTATCCTAATATCTAACAAAATAGACTTCAAGCTAAAATCAGTCAAAAAGACAAAGAAAGTAATTTTATATTAGTCACAGGAAAAATCTGCAAAGAGGAAATCTCAATATTTAACATCTATGCCCCAAATACAAAGGTACCCTCATATGTAAAAGAAACACTTCTAAAGCTTAAATCATACATTAAATCTCACACGCTAACAGTGGGAGATTTTAACAGTCCACTCTCACCACTAGACAGGTCAGTCAGACAAAAAATGAACAGGGAAATAAGAGAACTAACAGATGTTATAACCCAAATGGACTTAGCAGACATCTATAGACTATTCCATCCAAACAACAAAGAATATACCTTCTTCTCAGCACCTCATGGAACCTTCTCAAACATTGACCACATACTCGGTAACAAAACAAATCTCAACAAATACAAAAAATTGGAATAACTCAATCTAATTTATCAAATAACCATGGTTTAAAACTAGAAGTCAACAGCAATCCTAATACCAGAAAATGCACAAACACATGGAAATTAAACAATGTTCAATGGATTGAGAAAGAAATTTCCTAAAATTCAATGAAAATAACCATACAATATAACCAAATTCATGGGACACATTGAAAGCAGTGTTAAGAGTAAAGTTCACAGCACTAAATGCTTACATAAAGAAGCTGTAAAAATCCAAAACTAGTGAATTAACAGAACATGTAGAAACTTTAGAACAAAAAGAAGCAAACTCACCTAAGAGAACAAGATGGCAGGAAATAATCAAATTGAGAACTGAAATCAACAAAATCACCATGATCAAGTTGGCTTCATCCCAGAGATTTAGGGACGGTTCAACATATGAAAATATGTCAACATAATCTAACATAGAAACAAACTGAAATATAAATCCATGTAATCATCTCATTCGATGCTAAAGAATCTTTTGACAAAATACGACATCCCTTAATGATAAAGGTCTTGGAGAGAGCAGGGATACAAGGAACATACCTAAACATAATAAAGGCAATATACAGCAAGCCAACAGCCAACATAAAACTAAATGGAGAGAAACTCACAGTGATCCCACTGAAATCAGGAAGAAGACAAGGTTGTCCACTCTCTCTACATCTATTCAATATAGTTCTTGAGGTCCAAACTAAAGCAATAAGATGCCAAAAGGAGATCAAGGGGATACAAATCGGAAAAGAAGTCAAACTCTCACTGTTTGCTGATATGATAGTTTATATAAGCAATCACAAAAATTCTACCAAGGAACTTCTACGGCTCAAAAACACTTTCAGTAATGTAGCAGGATGAAAGATTGACTCAAAAACAAAAAATCAGTACTCTCTTGTACACAGATGATAAAAGGTCTGGGAAAGAAATCAGAGAAACAACACCCTTCGCAATAGCCACAAATACTATAAAATATCTCGGAGTAACTCTAAACAAACAAGTGGAAGACTTATAGGACAAGAACTTTAAATCTTTAAAGCAAGAAATTGAAGAAGATAACAGAAACTGGAATGATTTACCAAGCTTTTGGGTAGGCAGAATTAACATAGTAAAAATGGCAATCTTACCCAAAGCAATCTACAGATTCAATGCAATGCCCAGCAAAATCCCAGAGAAATTCTTCACAGACCTTGAAAGAATGGTACTTAACTTCATATGGAAAAACAAAAAAAAAAGTATAGCCAAAATAATCCTGTACAGTAAAAGGACTTCTGGAGCATCACAATCCCTGACTTCAAACTCTACTACAGAGCTATAGTACTGAAAACAGCCTGGTATTAGCATAAGAACAGACAGGAGGACCAATGGAACTGAATAGAAGACCCGGATACTAATCCATAAACCTTCAAATACCTGATTTTTGACAAATAAGCAAAAAATATCAAAAGGGGGGAAAAAGCATATTTAACGAGTAGTGCTTGCATAACAGGATATCAACATGTAGAAGGATAAAAATAGACCCATATCTATCACCATGCACAAAACTCAAGTCCAAATGAATCAAAGACTTTAACGTAAAGCCAGCCACACTGAACCTTATAGAAAACAAAGTGGGAAGTACACTTGAATGCATTGACAGCTGCATGACTGGGGTAGACAGAGGGGCCACTCGCAGTGGCACCAGGATTTATCCCTACTACCTGTAATGGCTTTTTGGGAACCTATTCTCTTTGGATGTATACCTTGGTCTGCCTGATAAAGTAGGGAGGGCCTTGAACCCTCCGCAGTGCAGGGTACCTTATCCTCTCTTAGGATTGGATGGGGGTGGGGTGGGTGAGTGCGTGGAGGGAATGAGAGGCAGGAAGGGAGTGGGAACTTGGATTGGTATTTTTTTAAAATCTCTTTTTATAAAAAAAGGCTAATCTAAAAGAAATAAACTGTAAGAATAATAAGATCTAGCTAAAACTGCGTACATGCTTAAACAGTTACAGTTTCCAATGTAAGCAATGCAAACATTGAACATGAAAAAATAGCACAGTACAGGAGAGATGGGGTCAGCAGCTAAGAGTGCTTGTTGGTCTTTCAGAAGAGGGAGTTTCAATAGCCAGTGCTTACATGGGTGTTCCCAAGTATTCATAATTCCAAGTCTAGGGATTCTGCGGACATCTTCTGATTGTTGTATCAGTCAGCAGTGTCATGTATATCTGTGCATGCAGGCATTGATTCATATTTACTAAAACAAAATTAAAAATTCACGAATGGGGGCTGGAGAGATGGCTCAGTGGTTAAGAGCATTGCCTGCTCTTCCAAAGGTCCTGAGTTCAATTCCCAGCAACCACATGGTGGCTCACAACCATCTGTAATGGGGTCTGGTGCCCTCTTCTGGCCTGCAGGAATACACACAGACAGAATATTGTATACATAATAAGTAAATAAATAATTTAAAAAAAAAATTCACGAATGGTGGTAAGACTGTCACACACCTGTCATCCCAAGACTCTGGAGGCTCCTACAGTCTTAAGGTCATTTATGTAAGACACGCTGGAATAAAGAATTACACACTCTGAGAATGTTCAAGGTCAAGATATTGGTAAAGCACAGCAGAACAGTATGTGCTTCACATATACAAAACCATACATTCTAGGCCAATCTGCCAATAATTTAAAAATGAAAAAGCAAGGTGTGCTGGAGCATACCTTTAATCCCAGCCCTGTGGAGGCAGAGGCAGTTAGACCTTTGGGTTCCAGGACAGCCTAGACTACAGAGATACTTTTAAAGAGGCAAGTGGATCTCAGTGAGTTCACATCCAGCCTGGTCTACAAATTGATTTCAAGGACAGTATAGGCTGTGCAAGGAAACACTGCCTCAAAAAACACAAAGACAAGACTACAAAAGAATCCTTGTGATCAAAAAAAGTATGTACTTTAAGAATAAAAAAATGATTAAAAAAAAAATCAAGCTAGCAAAATGACTTACGAATAAAAAGTAATTGTTCCGGGGGTATCTTTGGTAATTCACAGATATCGTCTATAATGGTGGTGTACACATAAGAACACAAGAAAAAAGGATTGTGATAAATGTTGACCACAAGAAAGTAGACACTAAGAAAAGGCTATGGGGTGAGGCTACAGACACAAAAAAATCAGATCCCTACTGAGGAACATCGTCGAAAATGGCTCCTAACACTAAAATATCAATAAGCACCCTATAGTAACCCACCAGTGAGATAAGAAATAAAGTGCTTCATATACCTGTAAGGATTTTCAATCAAGTGACTACATTCTAATTCAGGCCACTACAGGCTTATGGACATTAAATGAGGAATAATGCTGTTAATCTAACTTTAAGTGTACCAAAATTTTGGAATATGCCTACAAGACAATACACTTTCCACCTCTCTTTCTCATTCTCAGAAATTATAATATAGACTTCAATGTTTCTATGTCACTGGACTGTATGATCCTCACACTAACCCTGAAAAGATAGTTATTATCAGCAGTTTGGCTGTGTTAGCACCGTAAATAAAAAACTGTGGCTTGGCCACCCTGACCATTAGTCTGGGGTCATTGAGACTGGGTCTGTAGTATGTTATGAGAAAGTTTCAGCTAGAGATGAGAAAAACTGAGGTAGGATAACCTCTGTGGAGGTTTGGTTGCAGAGTAGGAAGTAGGAGTTTCTGCCACTTATAAAAATGAAGAACTCAGGAAGAAGAAAATACCAGTGACAGGAGAATATGTTCAGGGCAGGAGGGAGGTGAGCTTCCCCATGTGAGTAACCTATAGGTACTGGACCTTCTGATTGACCTTGCTGCTATTTGCAATGTTGGCTGCTGTGATCTGTTTCCTAACACATAGGAATAGCCAATGGGCGACTTGTGTCTCAAACCTCTCAGCCTGGTTAACTGTTTCAACCTGAATTGCTCATACCCCCCATCAGAGAGATGTATAACTGGAAACTATATTCATTAGCTCAAGCTACTCTCATCAAATTGTACACCCCTCAATCTGGTCTGCTTTCATTCACAGGGCACGAATTAACAAATGTTGAAAAATTACACAGAAGATCATTCAGTCTGACCCAATGAGATCCTTCTTCACAATGGTGAGTCCGTAGTGGACTGCCTTAACCTTCACTCTGTGCTCTCGCAATTACCTAACCTGTCGCCTCCTGTAGTCCACACAACAAATGATTCCTTCTATTCTGCTCTGAAGGCAGAAACCATGCTCCACATGAAAGCCCTTTTCCTATTTCTTCAAGGGACACTCCACTACATGATTCAAATTGGTAATTTTACAAATATAAGAGGACAGCCTTTTTCTTGAAGAATTGAGAAATTTAAATGCGCAGACAGCAAGGTTGGTCCTTGAGGAGCAACAGACTGGGTTCAAGATCACATAAGTCAATGTAACAGAGCTTGTCTCAGAAATATCTTTCTACAAGGCTCGAGTTGCAACTGTGCTAGATTAACATGTGCTTACAGGAAGAAAACACTGCGCATACTTCAGAGATAATAATGTAGAATCTCTGTAATAATACTGTGCATGGCCTTCTGACTACTGCTCAACAAGGAGCCAGCCTGGATCAGATTGTGCGCTTCACCTATGCTGTCCTCCTTAAAGCTCCTTTAGGTTCAGGTCCCAAGTGATATTTGGAGCATGTTAAACAGGGACAGGAACTGTAAGGAGGCTGCCACTCAGGCAGATGTTAGATTTACACAGCAAAGATATTCCCAGAAGGATTTCTTAAGTCCTCCAGTTAGCTGAAACAGCAGGCCTTTCTTCAATGACTGTGTCCTGATGGGGAGATGCCAGGAAGACGGGATGATAGAAAAGATAAAATCTGGGGTAGGAGGTCTTGCACAATCAATCTTAGGCCAAGGAAGCTTCTTAAAAAGAACAGCATTTGTCAACTACTTCCAGAGCAGAAACCTTAGGAAATGGGAAGCTTCCATGAAGCAACAGGAACTCTAACACAATGGAATTCCTTCAGGAAGAGCTAGAGCAAACAAGGTGGCATAAGGGATACCTAGGGTGTCTCAAATGTATTCTGATCAAGTCCACAGCAGTCATGGAATTCATAATCAGACTCATGTGCTAGGGAGAGTTAAGATTCGGAGGATCTGAAGCAGCCTCTCTCCTAAGGCCCTGGCTAAAGACCTTTATCAGATCTCCTAAGCACATTCCTGGTTTAAAAGCAGGAACTGTTTTTTGCTCTACACCTTGGGGACTTATGCAAAGCTGAAAGGGCTAGGCCTCAGGCTGTTATTGGCTCTAGGAGGTATGGTCCAAAGTTTGAGAAGTTATGTTCCTTCTCTACATAGTGGAAAGCAGCAACCGAGCAGGCCAGCCCTCAACACACCACTTCATCCATTTCTAATATTGTTATGCACAGTGTTGTTCCCCATCGGCACAACTATGCTTTTTTGCATGAATGGAGGTATAAGGAACACCTTAATGGGTGTTCTAACCCTGTAATGCTCTTCTGAGAGGCTTTTCATAGGCTTGCTCTTGGATATAGGATGGAACTAGTGGCTGGTAATAAACCAGAGTTTTCTATTTTGTTACAGTTTGCAATCACATGCCTGGTTCATCCTAGTGAACATACAGTTACATCCTGGTGTATTTATACTTACATCTTAACATCCTAATCTCTAACAGGCCTGGTTAGCATATGACTTAACTTTGCCACAGATTGGAAGCAGACCTGTTACGAATCGATCCTATTTAGTGTGACTTTCTTTCTTCTAAGCTTTGGTAAATCCCTTCTATCTTCAGTTTCACTTCTCTACATCACAGCACAATAGTGGAGCCTTATCCAACCCAGGACATGTGTATAACATCCATAAAATAACTCCAAATGGATTTTACAAGTATATTTTAAATGTGAATCGCTTCTAGAAGTTCTTAGAGAAACTAGGCGTTTCTGAGTATGGCAACTTGATTTTTAGATACCCAAAGCATGGTGACATTAATAACCAGGTTGTGTCAATACTCAGTCCCCTGTGTCTGGTACCCCAAGAAATTCTTTTTGCCAAGGTCAGTCACCTAGACAAATGCCGTCATTTCCTCAGGGGATTGAAGAAAGTGCCTACCTGAAACAAAAATTCAAATCACACAACTCCTCTCTGGCTAGAGGGTCTATGGCTCTGCCAGAACGGTGATTGTGTGCCTATTAACTTGTCAAGGCCAATGTTAGCCTCTAGGCTCCCTGCTTACAAGGCCCACTTCAGCTAACAACCCTCTTTTTCTGCTCCTATCTAACTCTGGAAACACCCATCTCTAATGAGCATAGTAAAAACTGGCTTTCTGACATGTAAAAACAGCTTAGTCAAGAGCCCCACTGCATGGAAGGCTTTACCAGACAAACAGAATTCAGAGACCCATTCACTTGGGATAACAAGATAGTCCTTGAACCCCATGACACCCACTGGACAGTATATAAGCAGAGGTCAAGAGCAATGCTATGCTCTGGTCATCTGGTGAGAGGTCACCTTGATCTGTCTCAGGGCTGGAGAGTCTACCCCTGGATCCTGATGCTTCCTTTTTCAGATCAGAGACTTGTGTGAAGACAGGACCTGACTTTCAGGTTAGAAAAATGGCAGAGGATAGCAGACTTTGGGAGAAAGGTTTTGTCCTTCAGTTGGGAATTTAGAACGTGAACCTTGTATGAGCACCCTAGCATAATAAAATACAACTTTTGTTGTAATGCGTGCATCTACCTTTTTATTCTTGACACCAGTTTCAAATAAACTTTTCCCTTTCTCCCCAAACAGCAGCAATTTCAATTTCACAACTGCACCCGCTTTCATTCACCCTGCTCCAACTGCTCTAAGCAGATGGAGACCCAGATGGAATGTTATTCAGAGGCTACAACCCTGGCCAGCGAGATGCAAGGACTTTATAGAATGCCATTTTTGGCTGCCTGCCTCTGCCCGCTGGGGGAAGGGGCAGAAGCTAACCACGTGGCTCCCAAGGCTCAGGCATCCACTCCTCCCCGCCTGAACAGAGCAGCACCTCACTCACCATGTCGCAGCTTCCGAGCTCTCCCTGGCCCCACACAGCTCCCTGCAGCACTGCTCTCAGCACAACACCACAGCGCACGCGCTTGCTCAGGTACGGATACTAGCCTGCACCGGAAGTCTGGAAGAGCCCACCCGCTCACCTTCTGACTGGCGGTCTGCCTCGAGATCCTGATTGGCTATTGATGTCTGAGTGACAAGAGCACCTCCCTTAGTGTTAGATTGTACTCTAGGACTAAGCAAACTGGGTTCTGGAAAGGCCCAGACCTTTCCCAAACTGCAGTGATTTGCATTTCATTTGTACTTACTTGGGGCCTCCAATTGCTGACACTTTCCTCTTCCAGCTTTCCTTAAGCACTTTGCCTCTTTCCTCCTGGTGGTTAGTTTGTACAGCTCACTGCAAAATGTGCAGTGGAGTGTTTTTTTCTGTACCACAGGTATTAATGTGCCTGGAATATTAACAATTAAAAGAGATTTTAGGACTCCAAACAAGAGTGGCTTCATGCTGAGTTTAGGCAAACTGTCCTTACTTTTTACCTAGCAGGTGCAGGGTCTTCAGAATACACTGAGAAAAAAGTAGGAGCCAGAGCACAACACTGTGATTAGTCTGGGCTGGATGATGGCTCCATTCCCGTAGGAGTTTCCTTCCTGAAATCCAAGTCACTCTCTTGAAAATGAATACTAATGCAGAGTATAGTCTCCAAGTTACCAGAGTACATAGAGACAAATAAGGTGAGGAGCCCTATTGTTAGTCAGCAGATGTTTCTGTGTGCAAAGGTATTCCCAGGAATTCCTAAGAAATAGCATCTAATGCCAGTAAAGGACAGAACTGCTAGTCAGATCTAGGCCAAGTAGGGAGAGAGAGAGAGAGAGAGAGAGAGAGAGAGAGAGAGAGAGAGAGAAAGAAAGAGAGAGAGAGAGAGAGATTGAGAGATTACTTTTTCAATGTCCTTTATATATTTAGGTTGCCAGAAGAAGTTGGGGCCCTGATTTAAAAAAAAATGTATCTTTTCACCGTGACAAACCTGGATTGATGGTGGATTTTCTTACTTCACATGATTTAATTTTCAAAAATCTCTGAGAGTTAAATTCTAATGTCAGGATTTTAGTTGTTTCCGTATATGGTCAAGTTGAATAGCTATAGCAACATCCAAGACTAAAGAGCTGAGAGAGATCTCTTACCTGTGGTGGGCATGGAGAACATGGGAGCCATTTCCAAGGGAATGTTTTCCCTAAACAGCGGAGCAAAGGGGATTTCTGGACATGATACTTGGGAGATCTGCCTATTTCTCAGCTTCCTCATTGAATAAATCCACTTCTGAATGTGCTCACAACTTTAAAGCAGAGACATTTGGGCTGCATTCTTAGCTCAACGTTTTAAGATACCCAAGTTATAATAATACCTAAGTTATAATAATATCAGAAAGAAATGCCTCTAGCATGATCCTACTTTACAACACTGTCTGAGTCCTGAGTGCTGGTATTACAGGAATACAGTATCACAACCATCTTGAAAACTAAGTTTGCAGGACAGTATTGTACAGCAACTACTCCGACCTGAAAGTCTCCTTCCTGATCTGAGGTGACTTAGTAACTCTTTGTGTAGGTGAGGGGTACATGCTTAAGGCCTTTCAGCAAAAGGGAAGATATGTGCTGGTAATGCAACTTAGATCCTGTTGCAAAATGGCCCAGCTTCTCTATTTCCACAGTAAGCCTGGTCATGAGCCACATTCCAGTTCATGCAAGGACACCAATCACACCAGTGCTGTCCTCACATTTGTTCTGTGTCACAGGACTGTTCTGTCAGACTGGGCAAATCTCTCCTCCAGGTGACAGGATTTGCTTTACCTTGGTTCTGAACCAAGAATCGGGTATTAACTGGCATAATAGACAGTAACAAATATCATTAAAATCCATGCACTCTCTGTTCATTATTTTTTACTCTATGGAGGCCAAAAATAGCTGCAAATGAAACTCTTTTTCTCAGCCAGTAACTTCTAGTGAGTATGAGGGAGGGCTGTTCCTACACTCTCAGAGCCTCCTCATGGGTCTCCTTTATTTTTTCATCCTGTCTATTTACAAAGCACTTGGGTCCTTTCCATGACTTGTCATCTTTCTGACTTGAAGGTACCTTGTGGATGATGCAGACTGATGCTTCACAGAGCTTTCAGAGCAGCAGATACACACTGAGCGCATGACTGAAGCTCACAGAGCAGTAAGTTCTTTTGCTCATACTTCTTTTCAGCACAGGCATTGTCCCTTCCTTCATCATCCATGCAGACATCACTGTCCACTGGGTCCTTATCACAGCCACTTGGTCCCAGACCAGAGACTGACTAATGTTGCCCACTGGTTCCTTGACCGGACTGAGCAAGACACACTGGCAGCACATCAACTGCAGCTTTCTATACTTCAGGGAGTATTACTACCTGCTTGGGATGAACAATGATAAATATTCTGCTATCTTATATGAAATCAGTTCAATTTCCTCCCTTGAGCACTGGTGTCTAAGTCATTAAGAGAGAATCTGAAGTGTAAGATGAGGGTCTGTGGCTGGAAAGGGTGAAAGTCGAGGAAAGAGAATTTCTGAAGTGGTTTAGCTGCAGAGATTGGAGGGAGAGAGGCTGTCCCTTACAGAAAAGAAGAATTCAGAGAAAATAGCAAATTACCAACTTATGAATTACAAACCTTCGATCAAAAGTAGGTCAGATATCCACAGTGAGTCACCCAGGGTGTGTAAAACTCTCTGGAAACTCTCTTTGATACTGGCTATGATGGCTATGTTTGTTCTTTTTTTTTTTTTTTTTTTTTTTCTTTTTCGAGACAGGGTTTCTCTGTGGTTTTGGAGCCTGTCCTGGAACTAGCTCTTGTAGACCAGGCTGGTCTCGAACTCATAGAGATCCGCCTGCCTCTGCCTCCCGAGTGCTGGGATTAAAGGCATGAGCCACCACCGCCAGGCCTGGCCATGTTTGTCCTTACAGTCTACCTTGGCAGTTTGGGAAATGTTAGGAGCCAATTTCCTCCTAAAATCATTACAGGAACCATCACCCTAGGGAGTCTGCAGAGAACCCCCACACCCCTAATTGTGTTAGGAATCGGTCTATTGACAGAGCCTACCCCACACCCAAATTGGCTGTTTATGGAGAGCTATCTGTTAGCGGAACCCATCCCACATTCCAAACTATCTAAAGATCTAGGTGTGTCAACTCGTGACTATTGGCTCCTAACAGGGAAATCCTGAGAAAATGATGCATTTCCCCCTGGGGGTCCTATGGGACCACTGAGTGTCGTCTCACTTGTCAGTGTTGGTTCTCCTAAGTCACTGCTTTCCTTCCCGGAGTATCTTCTCCTGTCAGTAGTGAGCCAATGAATTCCTTTGGAAATTAGGATAAAATAACTTCCCTCAGAACCCAAGAAAAGAGAAGATGAATTGCATACACAACATTAATACATTACTACTATGATGCAAATTTAGAGAGCATACAATGCTTCTTCCTAGAATTGAGTAAGACACTTTGTTATAGAATATATGTGTCTGTGTGTGTCTCTCCGTGTATGTGTCTTTATTTTTTCCAGACTAAAGGCTAGTTTTATTTTCTCACAGTTCTTTTTAATACATCTCAATTCTGAAATATGCCAACATGTCATGTTTCTACAAGATGAACATTAGACTGATTACATAGTAAAATGTCTTTATGAGTCTTTGGTTGGGGTAAATAGAAAACAGGAAATCTCAGAGAAGCCTGTGTAAGCCAACCACTAGAGTTTTGTCATTTCAGATTCTAGTATGGCTTCCTGTTCACAAGATATCCTCTGGAGTCTTCATATTCTTCCTACGTCTCAGCCTGCCATTCTTCTGAAGTCTTTTACAGGTTCAGCTTTGCCCCTAAGGAGACAGGATCTCCTTGTCATATTTGCAAAGAGAGCCATGTTTGGGCTACCCACACACCTCATGCCTAGAGCATGACACTATTCAGCAAAGTGCCCCTGGAAGGCCTTTGGAACTTGGTAGGTGTAGTTTCCACAAATCTCAGAGTTGTAATTGATATTCGGGCCATGAAGATTATATAGACAGTGGGGGATGGGTTTGACATTCCAGCCTAGGGCAGGTTTGGGATGTTGTAAATGATTTCTTTGTCTTCATCTTCTCTTCAGTTCTCAGTGGCTTCTTCTTTTTCTTCTTGCTCTTCTTCTTTCTCGGCTTACTTTTGCTGTACATTTTCATGAATGAGCTGTCACTATTCCCCCCAAATCTCCACGTATCCATAATTTGAACTTCCAGAAAAGCAGTGTCTTTGTTCCTTTCAGTGTCTTTTTTGTGCCCTTTGGTTTGGGACTTTTGGCTCTCAAGAGTGGTATAGAGTGACTCCAGTGACTTCTTATTGGTGCTGCTTAGCCTGAACTGGCTCTTCTAAGGTCTCACTGCAATTCATACATAAAGTTACCGGTGCAGATTTCAACTTTTCCAGACCCAGGAAAGCAACTACTCCCCCTAGAAGGAGAATTTAGAGAGGGCAAGATAGGTTCTAGCATGGGTCAAGACACTATTTGTCTCTTTAAGCCATCCTTGAGAGGTACCATTATCCCAAAATTCTCAGGGTCAGTCTTAATCTTCCCAAAGAGCAAATTTATATCCCGAAGGGGTTTCTCCCTTTCTGCGCAATAATGGATGTACTCCAACAGCGTCTCCAGGTATTTCCTATTCTCTGCAGCCTTTCTTCCTTTAGGAATGTCAAATAACTTGTCAAATTTACCAAGTATATGATGCAATCCAGTTTCTCAGATGCCATCTGGTTAATGTAGTTGAGGTAGCACTCGTGGAGATCAAGATCATGACCATATCCCTCTTTATCTGTGAACTCCATGAAGTTTTGTCCCTCCTCACTTAGATTCTTTTAAGCTTCAAGCGCTACTCAGTGTCAGGAGCCAATTTCCTCCTAAAATCATTACAGGAACCATCACCCTGGGGAGTCTGCAGAGAACCCCGCACCCCTAATTGTGTTAAGAATCGTTCTATTGACAGAGCCTACCCCACACCCAAATTGGCTGTTAGTTGAGAGCTATCTGTTAGCTGAACCCACCCCACATTCCAAACTATCTAGGGAGCTAGGTGTGTCAACTCGTGACTTCTTGGCCTACAGTGACCTGACCGAAGATAACCTCCTGCCTACATGACCAACTGGTCCTTGCTGGTCACGTAGGCCAGGAAGTCACAACTAGGATGACACACCTAGTTCTCTAGATAGTTTGGAATGTGGGGTGGATTCCGCTAACAGATAGCTCTCAACTAACAGCCAATTTGGGTGTGGGGTAGGCTCTGTCAATAGAACGATTCTTAACACAATTAGGGGTGCAGGGTTCTCTGCAGACTCCCCAGGGTGATGGTTCCTGTAATGATTTTAGGAGAAATTGGCTCCTAACACTTTATAAAGTAGATCCATTATCTCTTTTAGTCTAAACACAGAGTAAAAGTATTCTGTGTTGGCATGGATTTCAGATTCCTGATCAGGATCTCTATCATGGAGTATCTTCATAATTACTGTTATGTTGAATTTGTGTCTTCTTCCATCTTGTTCCATATACCTCTTTACCCTGAATGAGGTCTGAGTATGTAGGATGAGGATCTGGTCACCTTGACAGCATGATTTATTTATGATAGCCTAAAATCCTGGGTGCTCACTGGGAAAGTGAAGTTAATGAAGTAGACAAACACTGTCAACAGAGGTCCATGGTGAGACAGATTTACAAGGAACATGGCCTAGGTCCTTTAATATTGTGAATTCTGTGTTAAACCTAGCCAGGTGGTGGTGACGCATGCCTTTAATCCCAACCCTTGGGAGGCAGAGGTAGGTGAATCTCTGTGAGTTCGAGGCCAACCTATCTACAGAGTGAGTTTCAGGACAGGTTCCAAAGCAACATAGAGAAATCTTGTCTCAAAAAACAAACAAACAAATAAGCAAACAAACAAACAAAAACCCGGAAGTCTATGCGGATGTTGCCAGTTGAGGAAAACTAATTTGAGAATTAGGGTTTGTTTCAGGAGGTCCAATATATTTATTGTTGCTCTTAGTATCTGTGCTACTGGTGTTATATTTAGGAAGTGGTCTCCTGTGCCAATGCATTGAAGAATACTTCCCACTTTCTCTTCTATCAGGCTCAGTGTGGTCGAATTTATATTGAAGTCTTACATCCATTTGGACTCGAGTTTTGTGCATGGCGATAGATATGGATCTATTTTCATTCTTCTACAGGTTGACATCCAGTTAAACCAGCACCATTTGTTGAAGATGCTTTCTTTTTTCCATTGTATACTTTTAGCTTCTTTGTCAAAAATCAGGTGTTCATAGGTGTGTGGATTAATATCTGGATCTTCAATTCGATTCCATTGATCAACCTCTCTGTTTTGATTCCAATACCAAGCTGTTTTCCTTACTGTAGGTCTGTAATAAAGCTTGATATCAGTGATGGAAATGCCTCCAGAAGTTCCTTTATTGTATAGGATTGTTTTGGCTATCCAGGGTTTTTTGTTTTTCCATATGAAGTTGATTATTGTTCTTTCAAGGTCTGTGAAGAATTGTGTTGATATTTTGATGAGGATTGCATTGAATCTATAGATTGCTTTTGGTAGTATTGCCATTTTTATTATGTTGATCCTTTTTATCTAAGAGTATGAAAGATCTTTCCATTTTCTGGTGTCTTCTTCAATTTCTTTCTTCAAAGACTTAAAGTTCTTCTCAAATAGGTCTTTCACATCCTTTGTTAGTATTACCCCAAGATACTTTATGTGATTTGTGGCTATCATGAAAGGTGATGTTTCTCTGTTTTCCCTCTGAGCTTCTTTATCATTTGTATATAGGAGAACGATTAATTTTTTGGAGTTGATCTTGTATCCTGCCACATCGCTGAAGGTATTTATCATCTATAGGAGTTCTCTGGTAGAGTTTTTGGGGTCATTTATGTAAACTATCATATCATCTGCAAATAATGAAAATTTGATTTCTTCCTTTCCAATTCGAATCCCCTTGATTTTTTTTTTTGTTTTCTTATTGCTGCTGCTTAAACCTCAAAAACTATGTTGAAGAGATATGAAGAGAGTGGACAGCGTTCTCCACTTGTTCCTGATTTTAGTGGAATCACTTTGAGTTTTTCTCCATGTAATTTGATGTTAGCTGTCGGCTTGCTGAATATTGCTTTTATTATATTTAGATATGATCCTTGTATCACCAATCTCTCCAATACCTTTATCATGAAAGGACACAGTCAATAAGACAAAAAGGCAGCCTACTGAATGGGAAAAAATCTTCACCAATTCCACATCAGACAAAGGACTGATCTTCAAAATATATGAAGAACTCAAGAAATTCGACATTAAAATTCTAAATAACCCAATTAAAAAATGGGGTACTGAACTAAGCAGAAAATTCTCAACAGAAGAATTTTAAATGGCCAAAAGATCCTTAAGGAAATGTTCAATTTCCTTAGCTACCAGGATAATGCAAATCAAAAGAACTCTGAGATACCATCATACACCTGTCAGAATGGCTAAGATCAAGAACACTAATGATAGCTTTTTCTGGAGAGTATGTGGAGTAAGGAGAACACTCATCCATTACTGGTGGAAATGCGACCTTGTACAACCACTTGGGAAATCGGTATGGTGGTTTCTCAGAAAACTGGAAATCAACCTACCTCAGGATCCAGCAATAGCACTCTTAGGCATATACCCAAAAGATGCTCAATCATACTACAAAGCCATTTGTTCAACTATGTTTATAGCAGCATTATTTGTAATAGCCAGTGTTGTTCTCTTGCAACACTACAACTCCCAACATCCCTCTGGACTCCAGCGCACGCAATCGCAGGACACATTTCCCAGAAGCCTTTGCATCCTCCGTTAAAAGCAAGGACAAGCCACGAGTTCGCCCCCTTCCCTTCCCTTCTTGCCCCTTTTTCCTTCTGTGTTTGATCCATTGGGCTGGCATCTTGAAGCTTAAGGAAACTGTCTTAAAAGAAATAGATTCTAACCATACATCTCTTAACATTTCAGGGGCCACTGCTGCAGTCAGCGGCTGGCCTGTTACGTTAAAGAGCTTTGTAGAGGAGAATCTGCTTACCACTTGACTTCGTATTTGATGGGGGTACCTGTAACGACAGCTAGATGGTTATTTATGAATTTAAAGAAGGGAGGGTATGTTAACACAGCGACGGATCGGGACCATTGTTTTCCTTAGACTGTAGCAGAGGGAACTGAATCCGGCGTCCTTTGGAAGCTAAGAGAACAGGGTCCGGTTTGGGTCACCGTGTATGAAGGATTATCTTGAGCTGTGGAGACAAACGGTTAAGTGAATATTTGGTCCTGGGATCTGACTTTTGGCAGATCTGACAGGAGGCTGCTGTAACAATGGGAGAGTGTGACTTTTGGCAGATCTGACAGGAGGCTGCTGTAGCTTTTAGGAGCCTGATATCCTTAGGTGTAACCAAAAGGGTGAAATGTTGTTCTCTTGCAACACTACAACTCCCAGCATCCCTCTGGACTCCAGCGCACGCAAGCGCGGGACACATTTCCCAGAAGCCTTTGCATCCTCCGTTAAAAGCAAGGACAAGCCACGAGTTCGCCCCTTCCCTTCCCTTCTTGCCCCTTTTTCCTTCTGTGTTTGCACGCCCCTCCCCACCTGTTTGTTGCCCCTCCTCCATTAAAAGTGTACCACGTGGGACCGCCGCGTGTCTGTGTCTTTCCTCGTGTAACCCTCGTCTAACCCGCAGGAATTAAGAACAACAGCCAGAACCTGGAAACAACCTAGATGCCCCTCAACTGAAGAATGGATAAAGAAAGTGTTGTACATGTACACAATAGAGTACTCAGCAGTGAAAAACAATGACATCTTGAATTTTGCATGCAAATAGATGGAATTAGAAAACATTATCCTGAGTGAGGTAACCCAGACCCCAAAAAAATGAATATGGTATGTACTCACTCATAAGTGGATACTAGCTGTAAATGAAGGACATTGAGCCTGTGGTTTGTGATCCTAGAGAAGCTAAGTAATAAGGTGAACCCAAAGAAAAGCATATATAAACCCACCTTGAAATTGGAAACAGGCATGATCACCTGACAGAATTGGGAACGTGGGGGCGAGGAGCAGAAGGAAGTGGAGAGGTTGAGGAGAAGGAGAGGTTGAGGAAAATTTGAGGGATTGGGAAGGCCGAGATGGAGGAAGGACAGATATGAGAGCAGGGAAAGAAATATCTTGATATAGGGAGCCATTATGGGTTTAGCAAGAAACCTGGATCTAGAAAAATTCCCAGGAATTCACAAGGATGACCCCAGCTAAGACCCTAAGGAATAGAGGAGAGGGGGGCCTACCTGGCCTTGCCCTGTAGTCAGACTGATGATTATCTTAAATATCACCATAGAACCTGTGTCCAACAACAGATGGAACAAAGACCCACAAGGGTTCATCCACCGAAGCAGTTTTCCTGAGCTAATGCAGCTCAGCAACTCCAGCTGCATTGGGAAGGAACAAGCATAGGACCAGACTGGTCACTCTGAATGTGGTTGACAAGTGTATGGTTGGGGCAGACTGAGGGGCCACTGGCAGTGGCACTGGGATTTATCTCTACTGCATGTACCGGCTTTTTGGGATCCTATTCTCTTTGGATGTATACCTTACTCAGCCTAGATATAGTAGGGAGGGCCTTGGACCATACACAGGGCAAGCTTCCTTGCCCTCTCTTGGGAATGGAGGAGGTGAGGTGTGTGTATGGGGGGGGATGGGAGGAGGGGAGGAAGTAGAAATTTTGATTGGTATTTTTTTAAATGTAATAAAAAAAGAATTCGGGTTTGTATGTTTATTACAGTACATGTTCAGTAGGTGGCAGTAAGATGTCTTTTTGTTTTTCTAAACACTTTTTCTTGTTTAAAACAATATGCTTATTTAAATATATTTTGATCATGACCTTCTTCTGCCAAGCATTTCCAGATTGTCTTCTGCTCCCTACCCATGCACTTTTATGATCTTTGACAAAAATCAAATCAACAAGCCAATAAAATAATAAAAGCCCCAAATGTAGAAAAAAATATGTATCACCTAAACAACAGCAATAACAGAAAAACTCACCAAACTATAACAAAATAATCATTGGTCATCTCTTAAATCAGACCTACCCTGGTGTAGTTGATACACCCAGGTTCAATCTGATGAAGAAAACTGATTTTTTCCCCCTTAGTAGGTATAAATGATGGTAGATTTTGTTGCTAACTTTTACCCTAGTGGCTAGATTTACATTCTTTCATTCATTTATTAGATAAAATACACAAAGTAGTATATAAAAGATTAAACAATTTTCATTTCAAAGTCAGACAGAACTGAACAACAACAGCAAGAAGTGATCCCAATCGAAGGCAAAAGAATCAGAGAGCCATTTATCCACCACTCAGAAGTCCCATAGAAACACTAAAGTAGAATCCATAATATAAGTGCAGAAGACATGATGCAGATCCGTGCAGGCCGTGTGCATGCTGCTTCGGTTTCATTGACTTCATATGAGCTTTGCTCATGTCGATTTAGAGGGCCTTATTTTCTTGATATCCTCCATCCCCTTTGGCTTTTACACTCTTTGTAATTATGGTATTAAAAATTTAAAGATCGGTATTGACCGATAATGTGGAAAAATCACGATTGTGAGTTGCTGCGATTGACAGTTGGCTGAAAGAGAGGTTGTGACGATGAATGTTGAGAGTTGATACTCATGCTGAGAATGTAAACTCTGAATGATGTTCTGTACCAGCAGAAGAAACATTTTCAACTCAGGTGATTCCACTCTCCTTTAAGATAGGAGAATATAGTCTTTGGGAGCATAATTATACATAAAGCATTATGATGCATCCTGACAAGATATGGCTGATACACAGGGCCTAAAAAGTATATTTCTCTCCACTAATCTCTTCTCTTTACAGAGGTCGGCAGTCAATGACGGGTTTAAAGCTTCTTCTCCCCAGATGCCTAAGACAGGGGCTTGCATAAAAGATGCCTGTTCCAATGACAGGAAAATTTGGGTAAATGAAGAGGACTTTGCCCAAAACAGGCACGACTTATCTGTCCTGTTGCAGAAGCACAGGGTTTATTAAAATTAATAAGAGAGAATGGATTGTGGGCCCATATTTCGATATGACACAAAAGCTATTAGCTCGGTCTGAGCTGATCACGTAGCTTTGCAGACAAACTGTCTCTGCCTTAACAAAAGCCAGGATGTGCTGCTCCTAGCTTTCTTTTGTTAGAATGTAGATGACCTGAGAAGAGATGTTGACTGAAGCTGATGTCTTAAGAGTTTAGATGTTTGGTGCTTCCTTCCTTTTGTAATTTGGAGGATGTCTTATAGAGATGCTAATTCATGGCCTACCTGACTGCCAGATTGCGGGCGGGACCTGAGCCCAGGCACCTGGTTGCCTAGGCAACAGCCTTTGTGTGTATTCATATTAGCTAGAAAATTGAACCCAGGCCAGATGTTCATAAATTTATAAATAATGAAAACCTGTTTATATATATGAATATATATGCATATATACATGTATATATTATTTATATATATAGCTTAATTATGACATTTGTAGTTAAATAGATGGAACTGGAAAAATATACTGAATTATGTATCCATACTCAGAAAGACAAAACTGCCTTGCTTTCTCATATATAGAACCTAGTTTTGAATCAGTAGATTTGTACATTTAGAGTACCCTCAGAAGCTCAGGTAACTAGAAATTTTCAAATGCAGGGAAGAAGAATGAAAGAAAGATCTTAAAGGTGAATAACGGAGGTGTTAAATAAAGAGGGTTGGATGGAAGCAGGAAGATTAAAACTCCTAGTGATTTTTCAAAAAGTGTTGTGGAAACGTACTATTTCATATTCTGAGAATTGGGAGTGGGGAAATCAAGATAATATATGATATAATTATATTTCATTGTGTACATCTATGAAATTCTATATATTAATATTCGGTGGTATATATTGCATATATATGTATGAATGTATATATGTATCTAAAATAATTTGAGTGCAATTATATTACACATGGGATAATCTTTCTCCCAGAAGCCATAGGTGACAACTAAAATCCTAGTGTCAGGTGTGGAATGCCAGGCTCCAGAATGTTAGGAATGTTCCTATGTGTTAGGAATCTGTGGGAAGATAAGCCTACCCTTCTCTTAGCATCCAGGCCACCCATTACAGTTGATTCTGTCCTCTGTCTGGAGATCTTCACGAGTTTAGATGAAAGGCAGTCCTGCCCAGTGGTTAATACCCTCACCTGATGAAGTAAGTTGCAGATGAATATTGTTCTGTGTCCATCTGTCTTCCGTTCTCCCCAGAGAAAATAGGGTACTGCTACTAGAACCAACCCTTCTTTCTGTCACAAGAAGCCTTTTAGCAAACAAACATTTAAATGCCACATTCCCCAGATCTCTGAACACTTGAGGGCTGTTTATTGGTTATAGATAAGTTACAGCTACAGTATAGGATCTGCCTGGAGAGCTGTTCCAAGCTTGACTGTACTGGTTTTTAACTTAACAGGTGAAATTTATACTTGTAAAAGACAAAGAAGAAAAAATTGTTTGCAATAGAAGTTTAGCAGTAAAACCGACAATAGTGAAGAAAATCTCAGTATATTTTAAAGCAGAGTTGGATTTCATATACAGTATGTTGTAACAGATTTAAAAGTACATACCAATTTAAAATATTTGAGATTTATTGTCTTCTTAGTCTAGAATGATACAATGAACAGAGCTCACTAGGACTGCTTGAAACAGTTTTAACAGTAAATACATTCACAAATATATGCAGCTGAATTTAGTTTCATGCAATATACACACACAGAGTTAAAGCTGTTTACACAAAAAGTTAAATCAAAAGTTACATGCATGCACACACACATGTGTTAAACAGGAGTTGGGTAAAGCATGCCACTGCAAAAAACACACATGTAACAGAGTAAGGAAGAGGAACTTAGAGACAAAAACCTAAGTAAATGCCAAGAAGAAGCCAAGATGATGACTAAGTTACATGGCCTGTTTTTAGCCAAGATGGTGGTGGTCATCTGACCTACCCTTTTTACCCTTAGTCGAGACAATGGCAGTCATGTGTTACATGGAGAAATCACATGTTTTTCAGAGCTGCAGCAGGAATTTCAAACAGATACAAATAACAAGAAATAGAGGACTCGTAGAAAATACATTTAAATCAGAATCACATCCATGTGGCCAAACCATTCACACATTCTTTTGTACATGAAGTAGACAGAAAAATGACTCAGCATTGCCAACCCAGTGGCAGCGGCTGTTGTTCCCTTGCAACACTACAACTCCCAGCATCCCTCTGGACTCCAGCACATGTAAGCGCGGGACACATTTCCCAGAAGCCTTTGCATCCTCCTTTAAAAGCAAGGACAAGCCACGAGTTCGCCCCTTCCCTTCCCTTCCCTTTCTTGTCCCTTCCCTTTGTCCCTTCCTTTTACTTTTCCTAGTGTGTTTTCCCCTCCCATTAAAAAGTGTACCACGTGGTACCGCCGCATGTCTGTGTCTTTTCTAGCGTAACCCTCGTCTAACCCGCAGGAATTAAGAACAACAGCGGCCATGGGCAGTGAGGGCTGGTACTGGATCCTCGCCATCCGACCTGTTTTTTTCAGTTCCTGCAGGACCCATGGCAGTATCTGGTTCCTGTGGGACCTGCACCAGACAGACTCAGCAGTAGTGGGAGGCAGCCCAGTAGAGGGAAAAGCAGACAGGTGTGAGATGCTGGCTGGAGAGAGCTTAGCGTGGCTGGATAGAAACTTTTCCATCTGCCTGGTCACTGATAGAAATTAGAAAACTGCCATGTTGGTGTCTGCTGGTAGATGGCCGATTTAGGTTGTTATTTAAGCGGTATGTAGGCCATTTTTAGTGCAAAGGCAGATAAGCTTAGGAATCTATAAGGAAAGCATCAAGCTTTGAGGTTTTAGGGCCAAAAAAAGACATGCCGGGAGGAGATTGGACGGATAGTATTGGAAGGTTTGCTTCCCATGGCCAAGGATAAGAAAAAGACAAGACCCAAAGGCTAAGCTATCCGCAAATGTCTTTGAGACAGAGCAAGGGTCAAATGATTGGTTCAAACTATCCTAAGACTAGTCAGCACAGAGGATGGTGACTAGCACCACTCCAAGTAGCCCAAAGGACAACAGTCCAAGATAAAAAATGAAATCCCAGTCCTTAGTCATGGGGAATTACCAGAGATGAATGTCAGCAAACGCTGACTTGGAGAAGGGGACCTTACCATTTAGTCAGTGTTGTGTGGAGTATCAAGTTCGAGTCCAAAATTCCTGTGTGCTTTAGCCTGACCACCCATGGGTGGGAAGGAACATGGAGAGAGCCTGGCCAAGTCATGCACCAATGATATGATTTATGGAGCAGGTGAACTGAGGCTAGTCGCACAAGGGGCCACAGCGGGTGGGAGACAGGCAGATACGCCATGCAGAAAGAACTTGGATACCCAGGAGACAGTGAAGGCCAGCAGATCTATAATTACAGCACATATAACTATGAAATAAACAAAAAAGAAAGAAGAAAAAACAGAGGACTCAGAAAGGAACATACCAAGGATGAATTTAGAGTCCTGAATACCAGGTTAGTGCTCTACCACTGAGCTACATCCCTGATCTTCTTTTAACTTTTATTTTTAGGATAGGATCTCACTAAGTTGTGTAAATCACTTTTGGGTGGGCTACTCAATCTAGGGGTTGTAACCCACCCTGCAGTCAGTTATTCCAGGGTCACGGAGAGGCACTATCTGGAAGATAATGGGCTAGGAGACAAGAAGGAGACTAAGCTGGGGTTCCTGTCAAAGCCTCCGTTTATTAGAGATGGGGTACAGTTTATATAAGGTAAGGAGTTGGGGGGTGGGCACAGGGACCTGGGCTCTTGCCGGGTGGTTCACCTTGGTCACATGGTCCTCACTGGTCACGTAGGCCAGGAAGTCACAACTAGGAGATGACTCACCTAGTTCTCTAAATAGTTTGGAATGTGGGATGGGTTCCGCTAACAGATAGCTCTCCATTAACAGCCAATTTGGGTGTGGGGTAGGCTCTGTCAATAGAACGATTCCTAACACAATTATGGGTGTGGGGTTCTCTGTGACTCCCCAGGGTGATGGTTCCTGTAATGATTTTAGGAGGAAATTGGCTCCTGACAAAGCTGTATGGAATGGTCTTTAATTCACTCAGTAGATGAGTAGGATTTAGCACTGTCTATCCTTAGTCTTAGTTTCCAAGATAGCTGGGATATCAGGAATGTGCGAGTCTAGGTCCTGAAAATTTTTAAATTTTAGGCACTCACTATCTTTGAAACCAAAATAAAAAAGATGAAAACAGAATAAAACCACTAGTATGGTGGTAATATTCTATTAAAATTATTATTGAGCCTTATTTTTAATTAATTTAAAGGGATCAGATCTAGAGTGATGAGAGAGAGCTTTCTTCCTAATATTTCGTGTTTCCTTGTCACATTTTGTTAATGATTATTTTCTCTTCTGATCTTGAATTATCTTACTTTTTTACTTAGTGATCACTGAGTCTTTATTTCAAATACACAAACATTTGGAAAAATTCACCAGGGAAGCATTTAGAATGAGAATTTCCAGAGGGGAAGTTATCTAGTGACATTGTGTTCAATGTATGAAAAGCCACTCAGATTTGGATTTATTAAGAAGTATAAATAACTTTTAATAACAACAAAGGGTTTTATGTACAGCCCTTAATATGTTGGTATAAAGTTGTTTATTGTGTTCTGCAGTTACCACTTTTCAAATTCTTATGAGGAGGTTGGAAAGATGGTTCTGTGATTAAGAAATTGCACTGTTCTTGCTGAGGACCTGAGCTCAGTTCCCAGCAGCGTCCACACTGGCTTCTATCGGCACCCACATATGCATGGGATATACTCACACAGATACACATAAATGCATATAGATAAAAGGAAATAACTCCTTAAGAAAACATAGTGAATATACTGTTATACATGCCAGGAGCAGAGTTAGGAAGACAAGTATGAGGTCAGAGTTGTTGGGATTAAAAGCCTACACCACCATACACAGTTGTCAATTGTGTTTTTCTTGGAAATTTTTAGGTGCTTTATTTACTTATTGAGTGTGGGGAGAAAAACCAAGGACTTAGGCAGAGATCAAAGAACAACTCCTGGAAATGGGACTCAGTTTTCTCCTGCCTCTATTGGTGTCCTCCTGATTGAGCTTAAGATATCAGGCTTGGTGGCAAGTTCTTCTACCTGCTGAGACAAAGCACTACCCCTATCTCATTTATTTATTTTTGGGACAGGTTTCTCTATATAACCTTGGCTGACCTGGAACTTACTATGCAGACCAGGCTGGTCTCAGAGTGACAGATTTATGCTGATCGTATGTCTGAAAACTGATATAAAAGACATGATCCACCAATCCTGACCTATTGATTTATTTTTAAACAGAGACTAGTATGTTCCAGGCTGGCCTCTTACTCATATGCTATATAACTGAAGATGACCTTGACAACCTGCGGATTCTCATGCCTACAACCTAAAGTGCTAGGATTTGGGGTATGTACCATCACATCTGGCCTTTGAAATACATCTCCCTCTGTAGCCCAGGCTGGCAGGAAAACAAAAACAATTCTCCTCTCCCAGCCTCCCAGGGATTGGGATTATGTATCTCTGTAACCATGTCTGTAATTTTTTTCGTTTCATAATTTTTTTTGATGTCTCGTTTCTAGAGTTTTTTATGTATTTTGGAAATCAGCTCTCTGTTGGATGTGGGATTAGTGAAGATATTTTTCCATCCCATAGACTGCCTTTTTGTCCTATTGACAGTGTCTTTCACTCACCTTAGAGAAACTTGAGTTTAATAATGTCCTATTTATTAAATGTTGATCATAGTTTCTGAGTTTTGGTGTCCCGTCCAGGAAGCTGTTTACTGTGCCAATGCACTCAAGGCTATTCCCAACTTTCTCCTCTATTACTCTCAAAGTATTTGGATTTATATTTATTTATCCACTTAATCTTCAGCTTTGTGCATGGTGAAAGATATGCCTTTATTTGCATTCTTCTACATATTGACATTCAGCTAGATCAGAACATTTGTTAAAGTGATTTCTTTATTTCATTGTATAATTTTGGATTTTTTTTTTGAAAATTGGGTGTCCATAGGGTTGTGGATTTACATCTGGGTCTTCGATTTAATTCTATTGTTCCACCTGTCTGTTCTCATGCTAATAGTTTGCAGTTTTTGTTACTTTAGCTCTGTAGTAGAGCTTAAAATCAGAGATGCTAATACCTCTAGGGGTTCTTTTACTTGTACAGGATTGTTTTTGTTGCCCTGGGATTTTTCCATATGATGATGAGTATTTTTCTTTCAAGTTCTTTTAAGAATTTTGTTAAGATTTTAATGGGAATTGCACTGAATCTGTAAATTGCTTTTGGTAAAATGTCCATTTACATGTTAACCCTACCGCTCTATGAACATGGGAGATATTTCCATCTTCTGATATCTTCTCCAATTTATTTCTTCAAAATTTGAAGTTATTGTCATATAGGTGACTTACGTGATTAGAGTTACTCCAAGGTATATTTTTATTATTTGAGACAATTGTAAGGGATATTAATCCATAATTTATTTCTCAGCCCCTTTACCATTTGAACATAGGAGGAATACAGATTTTTTTAAAGTTGATCTTGTATCCAGCCACTTAACTAAAGGGGTTTATTGGCCATAGAAGCTACCTGATAGAGTTTCTGTGGTTGCTTTTGTATACTATCATATCATCTGGAAATAATGATACTTTGACTTCTTCTTTTCCAATTTGCATGCCTTGATTTCCTTTACTTGTCCTATTGTTCTAGCTAGAGCTTCAAGTACTATATGGAATAGATATGGAAAGAGTGGACAACCTTGTCTTGTTCCTATTTTAGTGGAATTGCTATGAGTTTCTTTCCAATTAATTTGATGTTAGCAATCAACTTCCTGCATATTTCTTTTATTGTGTTTAGGCATATCTCTTATATTCCTGGTTTGTCCAAGACTGGTAAAATTCTGTGCTTAAACCATTAGGCCCTTGACATTTTTTGTTGAAAGGTTTTTGATGACTGCTTCTATTTCCTTACATGTTATAAATCTATTTAAACTGTTCACCTGGTCTTGATTTAATTTTGGTATGTGGTACCTGTCCGCAGAACTGTCCATTTCTTTTACATTTTCCAATTTTGTGGAGTACAGGTTTTTGTAATATGACCCATTGACTCTCTGTATTTCCTCAGTGTCTGTTGTTATGTTCCCTTTTTATTTCTGATTATGCTAATTTGGATAGTCTCTCTCTGTTTTTAGATTAGTTTCAATAAAGGTTTGTCTATTTTGTTGATTTTCTCAAAGAATGAGCTCTTTGTTTCATTGATTGTTTGTATTTTTTGTTTCTATTTTATTGATTTCAGCCCTCAATTTTATTATTTTCTGTCTTCTGCTCCTGGGTGAGTCTGTTTCTTTTGTTTTAGAGCTTTCAGGTGTGCTGATAAGTCACTAGTGTGAGATTTCTCCACTTTCTTTATGTAGGTACTTAGTGCTCTGAACTTTCTTCTTAGCACTGCTTTCATAGTGTCCCATAGGTTTGGGTACTTCATTTTTGCTGAATTCTAGGAAGTCTTTAATTTTTTCCTTTATTTCTTCCTTGACCCAGGGATGATTCAGTTGAGCACTGTTCAATTTCTATGAGTTTGTAGGCTTTCCACAGTTAGTGTTAAAGTCTAACTTTAAACCATGGTGATTCAATAAGATACAGGGGTTATTCCGATGTTTTTTATGTAGGAGTTCCTTCTGTTTGTGTGTTGCTTTCATAGTATAATAAATAAAGAAACTGCCTTTGCCTAGTTGATAGGACAGAATTTAGGAAGGCAGAGTAGACAGAACTGAATGCTAGGAAGAAGGGCAGAGTGTCAGACGCTATGGATCTCTTGCCTGAGACGGACGCTGGTTAGAATCTTGTGGGTAAGCCCCAGTCACATAGCAATACACATTAATGGAGATGGGTTAAACTAATATGTAAGAGTTAGACAATAAGAAATTAGAGCTAATGGGCCAGGCAGTGTTTAAATGAATACAGTTTCTGTGTGATTATTTTGGGTGTAAGCTAGCCAGGCAGCTGGGAGGGAACAAAGGGCCACCCTCCTCATGCAACAGTTTTTGTGTCTGTTGAAGTTTGCTGTTACCAACTATGTGGTCAATTTTAGAGAAGGTTCCATGAGGTACTGAAAAGAATGTATATTCTTTTTGTTTGGGTGAAATATTCTACAGATGTCTGTTAAGTCCATTTGAGTCATGACATCTGTTAATTCTCTTATTTCTCTGTTAAGTTTTTATCTGGCTGATCTGTACATTGGAGAGAGTGGGGTGTTGAAGTCTTCTATTCAAGTCTTCTCTTCAGTGGTTTGATGTGTGATTTATTTAGGATTTGATATGTGAGTTAACCTTTGGTAATGTTTCTTTACATATGAGGTTGTTCTTGTATTTGGGGCATAGATGTTCAGGATTGAGACTTCATCTTGATGGATTGTTTCTGTTATGTGTCCTTTTCCATCTCTTCTGATTAATTTTAGTTTGAAATATATTTTGTTAGATATTAGAATAGCTATCCCTGCTTGTTTCTTAGGTTCATTTTTCTTTTCCGAACCCCTTATTCTGTGTTTGAGGTTGAGATGTGTTTCTTGTGTATAGCAGAAGGATGCATCCTGTTTTTGTACCAATTCTCTTTTCCTGTGTCTTTTTATAGTTAAATTGAGTACACTAATATTAAGAAATATTAATGACCAGTGATTTTTAATTTCTGTTATTTTTCAGTGATAATATTTGTGTGTTTCCCTTCTTTAAGGTTTGCTGGTATGAGGTATTCTGTTGTCTGTGTTTTTGTTGGTGCAGTTAGCTTCCTTGGGTTGGAGTTTTCCTTCCAGTAATTTATGTAGGGCTAGACTTGTGGGCAGGTATTGTTTAAATCTGGTTTTGCAAGGAATATCTTGCTTTTTCCATTGATGGTGATTGAAAGCTTGGCTGGGTATAGTAGTCTGGGCTTGCATCCATGGTCTCTTAGTGTCTGTAGCACATCTGTCCAGGACCTTCAGGCTTTCATGGTTTCCATTGAGAAGTCAGGTCTAATTCTGATAGGTCTGCCTTTATATGTTCCTTAACCTTTTTCATTTGCAGCTCTTAATATTCTTTCTTTATTCTGTATGTTTTGTGTTTTGATTATATGGCAAGGGAAATTTTTTTGGTCCAGTCTATTTGGTGTTCAGTAATCTTCTTGTACCTTAATAGGTATATCCTTCTTTAGGTTGGGAAAGTTTTTTTCTATGGTTTTGTTGAATATATTTTCTGTGCCTTTTAGCTGGAGTTCTTCTCCTTCTCCTATGCCTATTATTTTTTGGTTTGGTCTTTTCATGGTGTGCCAGATTTTCTGGATGTTTTGTGTTAAGAATTTGTTGGATTTAACATTTTCTTTGACCCATGAATCTTGTATCATATCCTCAATGCCTGATTTTTTTCTTCCCTCTCTTGTATTTTGTTGGTTATGCATGTGTTTGTAGCTCCTGCTCATTTACCAAGATTTTCCATTTCCAAAATTCTCTCAGTTTTTGTTTTCTTTACTGCTTCTTTTTGGTTCCAAGTCTTGAACCATTTGAACTGTTTGCTTCATCTATCTGATCATGTTTTCTTGGTTTTCTTTGGGGTTTAATGATTTCTTCCAATGTTTTGTTTGTGTTTTCCTCCATTTCTTTAAGGGGTTTTTGTTATCTCCTCTTTAAGAGTCTCTACCATCTTTAAAAAGTTATATTTAAGGTCATTTTACTCTGCTTTCTCTGTGTTAAGATGATCAGGTTTTCCTGTTTTATTATCACTGGGTTCTGGTGTTAGCATGCTGCTTTTTAGGTTGCTGAATGAGTACCTACCAGTCTCTTCGTCCAATTGGTGCTGGCAGTGTCTTTGCCTCTTGGTCTAATCCTTGTAGTTGCTGTCTGTGTCTGCTCTTTGTCTGCTTTGTGAAGTTGTTGTCTTTGTCTCAGGGAGCTTCTGAGGTCTCTCTTGGCCTGCTCTCTTGGTCTGCTCTGTGAAGTCACAGTCTGTGCTACAGAGTTTCTCTGAGGTCATGGGGAATGGGTGGGTTTGGGGGCAGAATGGGACTTGTAGCTTACGAGGTCTGATTAATGGGGGGTGTTGGAGAAGCCTGCCTGCAAGAAGCTTGCCTGCTGGCTGGCTAATGAAGCTGAGGCAGGTGGTGTAGGGACCTAAGGTTTTGCTCTGGTACCAAGGGCCTAGAGAGTGTGGTGACCATCTGGGTTGCTGATCACTCACCTCTTGGTGTGCTCTGTGCCAAGACTATACTTCTAGGTACTGATATCTGTTCTTGTTTTTGTTAGGTCAGTGTTTTGTTTCTTGGCTTCTATTTCCTCTCTGGTTCCTAGGAGACTTATATTTGGTGGCTGTATATTGATTGTAGGAAAACCTTCTGGGATCTTGAGTGGTATGCATGTGGGGAGTTACAGGTAAATTGTGTTTCTGGGCATTGGGAGCTAACACCTACAAATAGAGATGTGCTGGTGGCATTCAATGGCATTGCAAATGAGAGGAAAGCTGGGTGTTTCACCAGGCTTTGCTTTGTTAGTCCCCTTGACATGGGGCCAGGGAGTGAGGAATAGCAACAGGTCTTGTCGAGAGCTGGAGATGTGACTGGGAGATTGGTCTAGGAAGACTGATGAGACAGGTAAAATCTGTAGTTAGTCTACCGAGTGTTCATTTCTAACAAATGCAAATTGCACTGACGTAATTTGATGTGAAAAATAAGGTGTCCTGAGTACAAGAACTCAGTTCAAGACTCCGATGTAATCTGAAGCAGGTGAAGGCCAAGGTGGTCCAGACACTCCCACAATTAGAACACATTCTGAACCAAGTGTCTCCTTCCTGATCTAAGGGAACTTAAAAACCCCATAGCAATTGAGGGAATGTATGCTCAGAGTCTCCCAGCAAAAGGGAAGAAAAGTGCTGATAATAAACCTATAGGTCCTATTGTTAAAAAGCCTCAGCTTCTTCTTTTTCACAATAAGCATGAACATAAGTAACATTTCTGCTTCATGCCTCCACACTGTTTCCTGTCCTTCCTGCTTAATGTATTCACATTTGTTCCATATCATGGGACTGTTTGCTCAGGCAGGGAAAATCTCTCCTTCAGTACACAGGCTTTTATTTATTCTGTATTGTGGTTGAGACAAACACCAGGCATTTACTGACACTACAGACAGTAGCAAGGTCTTCCTACAACCAATACATATCTGTCTCATTTCTCTCTGTCCGTAAACAGCTGCAGACATAACTTTTGTCTTTACAAGCCAGTCATGTCATGAGTGAGGGTTGCTCCTGCTCTCTCAAATCTCCTCCTGGCTACTCAGTTTGTTGTATAACTGGTTATTGTTCTAGCCTTAAACATTTTGTGGAGGGAAGTTGGAGGCCAGCCATGCAAAGAGCTGGCAAAGCATTGGAGACCCGCTGAGCATCTGACTGCAGTTCATGTGGTGCCAAATCCTTTCTCTCAAACTTTTTTTTTAATGCAAGAGTCATTTCTTCTATCAGTCCAACAGGCAACACTGTCCACTGAGCCCAGGTTACATCCACTTGGTGCCAAGCAGGGAAATTACTGGTCTTACCAACTGGTTCATTCCCTGAACTGAGAAAGACAACACATGCAAAGGTAGAAATGATAGGTAAGTCAGATGAAGCTTGGTATTAATTCCAGCACTTGGGAGGCAGAGGCAGGCGGATCTCTGTGAGTTCGAGACCAGCCTGGTCTACAAGAGCTAGTTCCAGCACAGTCTCCAAAACCACAGAGAAACCCTGTCTCGAAAAAGAAAAAAAAAAGAAAGAAAGAAAAGGGGAAGTTAAGTAATCCTAAAACTGAAAATTTAGTGAGTTCTGAGTTGAGGCTGTATTGAAGAAAGGTCAGGTAATGACCCCCCCCCACCCCCAATGGAGCATGAGACAGACTTAGGAGGAACAGCAACTTTTTTGAGAAGTAAAACTCTAACAGGGTGTAGTGACCCCATCTCACTCTTTCACAATGAATGTGCTGTTAACCTTCATCTCGAAACAGTAGGAGATCTCTAGGCAAAGGAATATATGACTATGTTGCTGCTTTAGGTAGATTACTATTATGGAGTGATGCTGGAAGAAGGTCTTACTGATTGAAAACCAATAAATTTCTGGCAGTAATCCAAACCTAAACAATGCACCCATCACTATATGTGATTGTATATGTGGGTTTCCAAATTGTTCCAGCATAGAACTGAGTTCATGAATGTATATGCAGTTGGGAGGGTTAATTTATGACTATTTCTCTAGGCTTATCAGAGTGAAGGGTGTGCATAGATGTCTTCTGTTCTCTATTGTCTCTGTGAAGCAACTGTGAAAGACATAGGTGTTTTAGGATAGGAACTGATTCTGCACTTTCCTTCCTTTCTTCCCCTCTCTCTTTCTGTCTGTTTGATAGAGGTAGCTTGTGTCCTGGAATGAGTTTGCTGTAGGAAGATGCAGGTTTGTTGGGAAAGAGATTATCTGTTGACTGTGAACATCGGGATAATGCAGGAAGCAGAGTCCTGTAGCATGGAGTTGGGTATGGACAACAATAGACTATTAGAATGGCATCTGGAGGGTTGAAAGGAAGACAAGGAGATGGGTGAGAAACCTTGAATTCTGAAAGAAGTGGGTGGTGTGACAGTATAGATGCATCGAGTCTTGACTGAACCTTGACTTGACTGAAGCACAGAGTAAATCATGTCAGTGAAATCTGGAGTTAATATCGGAATGTGAAGAGAAGGAGGAAAAACTGAGGCTCGCTCCTCACTGCCACACAGCCAGTACCAGGGAAAGTTTAGGGAGAGTGCTAACGCTGTAAGTGCTATAAGTGATGCACTGAGAGACGCTGATCTTCCTTCCATCCTGGATTTGTATTTCCTTAATTGTTATTTTCTTCTGAATTCTTCAACATCTGTAAGGGACAGCCCCTCCCCATGCCATCTCTGCATCTAATTCCTTTTAGATTCCCTTTCCTCAGTCTCTGTCCTCTCCTTCCCAAATCTTCAATCTGACGTTTTATGTGTGTCTCAATGCCACAGATACCAATGCTCCGTGGAGGAAATTCAACTGATTCCATATAAAATATCAGTATAATATAAAGACAATGACAATGACTTTCCTTTCCAGGTTAGCATGATGAACATTTCAGGTACATGGACTCTAGTTTATAATTCCTGAGATTAAGAAGAGTGTGCCACTTAGTTTTTGGCAACTGTACACAAGTTAGTGCCATCTGGGAAGAGAGACTCTCCCCTGAGAAATTGCTTCTATCAGATTTACTTATAGGACAGTGCGGGATGTTTTCAATTAATGACACAGAGAGACCTCAATAAATGGTTGCTGTCTAAGTTCCATAACAAAGAACAAGGCAGGGCTGCAAAAACTTGGATTCATGGCACTATCATCCTTCTATCCTAGCATATAGTTGGTTAATCTAAGTTATAGGAGATAGATCTGGGGCTCCCAGAATACTGAATATCACACCTTGATCCAGACAGCCCTTCTCTTTCTGGTTCCCTTTGTTGTTCCCACCATTTCTCTCATAGGTTCAGGAGCTTCAACAACAGCCTCTGGACTATAGGAAAACACTGGCAATGGGTAATGCCAGGATATCAGTTTGCTGATGCAAGGACAATGAGTACTGCTCGTGTTTCCCATCAACTACCCCCGAGTGCAATATAGTGCATGGCATCCTGGGACCTAGTGTTGAGTACATAGTGGGTAAAAATCTAGAACGCCTTGAGTGAGTGGCAACATGTGGGAATCAAGATCAATTAGTCCTCTTCATTGACCTCCCATGCCATTGTCAGAGCTTCAGGTCTAGACCTTCAGGACTAGACTTGATAGATCAAGACCAAGAGATGTCTCCTCTATCCATAGGCCTTCCAGACTGATAAAAAGTATGACAAGTTCAGGAATACCTTCTCATGGTGATAGAATAAGTGGTCCACTGAGGGAACAGACAGGCATCTTTTGATTTTGTGATTTAAAGGTTGAGAGTTCAAATAGTGAGATTTGGATCATCATAGGCATGGAGTGATGTTGCAGTCTAGACTATGACTTTATTTATTATTTTTTAATTGAGGTATTTCTAGCCCAAAAGACAGAGGCTATTGCCATATTGAGTGTGGTCATTTATAATAATAGAAAATGGCACATAAAAGGATGAAAAGCAGAGGATGCTCTGAAGTCAGGGCATGACCCAGACAGATGAGGTAGGATGCTCCCTCATATGATAGATTCAAAATAGAGTTGGATCAGTCAGGAAATACCCACAGTAGTTGGAGGGACAGAAATTCTTTTAGTGAAAGAGGATCTCATCACCACACCCACACCTTCCCCTGCATCCCAAAACACATTTTCTCCTTGGACCTTCTCAGAACAATTCCTCAATAAAAGGAAAGGGATTTATTACAGAAATTTTGGATTATCATATTTATTTTTTAAACCTTAGAACCTTAAAAGATGTACTTCTATCTCTTCTGATTACTTCCCAGCTTCATGATAGGTCCAACTCTTGTTGCGCCAGTGCTCAAACAGCAGAGTCCCAAGAATTATGAAGACCAAGCCAGCCAGTCCCATCCTGATGAGATTTTCCACTGTGTGATCCTGGGTGTCTGAGGCTGTGGTTTGGGTAAAGAAGTCACAGACATTAGGTAAATAAAAATTCCCCCCCAATAACAAGTTGTCTACCTGGGGTACCTGCCTTTCCTGGGTAGGACTTGGACCTTCTGTGTCCAGTACTAGAACTTTGATTTACCTGTTTTAGGTTTGCATGCATCCTTTGATAGTTTGATGTTCATAGCTGATCCTAAGAAAGAAGAGATGTAGAATTGTGAAGTGCTTAACAGGCCCAAGTGTTTTCTTTGGGATCCATGTTCCCATTTCCTGTAAATGCCAGCTGTTCTTATTATATAAGTTCATGAAGGTCTGTGATGAGTCTTTTTCTTGCTGAATCAGATATATAGGAATCCCTCTGGTATTCTTATGAAAAATCCTCATCCTTACTGTGCTCTTTAAGGTCAAAGTATATTGTGAAATCTGTTTAGAATAAAAATTTAATCTGAATTCCAAGGGATAAAGATTAGTCAGAAAAATCACAGTTCAGAATAAATGAAAACTTTCTGAGTCCTCTGCTCAAACTACCAGACCAGATTATGTCAAAATAATCCCATGAAATAGGTTTTCCTATTGAGTATCCAAGATCCCAAGGTGAAATCTGCACATTGGAGGCTATTGAAGTCTATAGCACATAGAACGGACATTCTAGATCCCCCTCTTTTGTCTGTATCACAGCTAGTTCTCTATTTTTTATTTTTTATATTTGTTAATACCCTATTAACTTCTTATCACATGATTAGAAACACCTACAAAGAAACCCAAGACTCAAAAATACCCATCCATGCTTGCATGCTGTAAGGTGTAGTGCTGTGAATCTACAAAGAAAAAAATAAACTTCCAAAACTACTACTTGGCTAATAGTAATAGGCTGAAGTATTGTTAATATAAAGACATGTAAATATATATGTATACATATATGCACATGTATAGATTTGTATACTGTATACAGTATCTGACATGTATTTGAAGCTGGAAAAAGAAATGGATGTACCTAGAGATTATTGCAGTAACGCAAATCAATCAGGCTAAGAATTGCCAAATATCACATGCTCCCTAGATCCCTATTACTCTCTCTCTCTCTCTCTCTCTCTCTCTCTCTCTCTCTCTTTCTCTTTCTCTTTTTTTCTCTCTCTCTAGGTCAGGTAGGAAGCAGATCCTTCTGACATAGGTTGTTCTCTATCCCTTTTCTTATCATAGTTAATGTGGAAAATATAAGATCAATGTGAAATGTCATGTAGAATGTTGTGTAGTGGTAACTTTCAGTAAAGACCTGGAGAGAGGCTGGAACTGTTGTCACTCACTGCCCTAAGACTGTAACAACTCCTGTTGAGTACCTGAAACCTTCTAGATTTCATTGGGGAGCTGGGAAAGTAAGTGAGTATTCCTTGATCGATCCTCCTATTGGCCTCCACCCTCATCAAGGATGAATATCCCACTGACTAACCAACCACCCACTAGAGTCTCTCATTTTGATCCCCGTCAGTAATTCTTCTAAAGCAGGATCCCAAGTGACACTTTCACCTCATAGAGTTCTGGCTTACTTCACTTGAATCCAGGAGTTCCACAGGAGCATTAGTGAGTGACAACAGTTATGACAAAAAAAAATTGACAACTGTAGCATCTCTAGATACCCTCAAGTGCTGAGGTCACATCACTCATGGAGAATTCTTCCTGGAGCTAATGAGCAGGAGTGGATGGACTGCTCCCTTCTTGTACAGAATGAAAGCGTCCTCTGTTCATCAACCAACACACCAGGGCAGCATTTGCTCCTGGGAGTTGTGTTGAACCAGGCTGCTCTGAGAGGGATTGTGTGATGCGAGATCTTGCTACAGAGGAGCAATCTACCATGTTCTGTTGTCTGTAAGGACCTGGTCTCTTTCTGTCGTTTTTTTTTCCTCCCTCCTTCTCCTGTCTCAGAGTCTATTCCTTTCTGAGACCTTTTCCTTTCATCCTGTCTATCATTTCTTAGATTTTCACAAGGTCCTATAATGACTGAGTCCCTGAATTGGTTTCTAGGGCTTCTAACCTGCAAACAGATGTCTATGGTACCCACCACTCAGATGAGGGGTCATCTGTATACCATAGTCTCTTTACTGGCACTCACAGAAGCTGTTCTTAGGGGCCAGGGTATAGTTAGTCTGAGAGAGCTCAGTCTGGCTGTGCAGGCCACAATGCTGGGAGAGGTTATTTCCCCCTTCATTGTCCAGGACAAGTCTGTCACAGCCAGCATCAGGACAACAGTGGATGATCAGTGTCTCTAAAGGGGCCAGGATATGGTTTGGGATATGGACTGGCTTTCTTGATAGCCCTGGAAGAAACATAGGCAGGTGAATAAGGAGCTAGTTCATCCCCAAAATTTTCTCTCTCCCAGTTTACCTTGTTGGTGCAACTGCCTCTCACACTCTGGTACTCTGCCTCAAGGTTCAGAAATCCTCCCAGCACGGTTCAAAGAAAGATTAGCGTTTCAAATATGATTGGGACAATCGTGGAACTAACTCACCTAAGACTTGTATTTCCAGGTGGTCACTGGGTTCTGACCAAACCTGTGGGTTTGCCTTGTAGTAGCCATAACATTTGAATGTTCCACTGCTGCTAGAAGTCATAGGGCCCACAAAGAACAGGGCCTGGAACTGCCCAGCCGATGTCTTTTGTGACTCCATGATCATGGAGTGCTTCTGTTCTCCTTCCTTGATCACAATGAACCTGTCATATTCCTCCTGTGAGAAACACTTGAAGGTCGCATTCTCTCCTGGGGTCACCACACATCTGGGCAGGACTGATAGGCGGGGTTTATTCTCAAAGATCCCTTGGAGAGAAACAGAATTTTCACATTCTCACAAAGCCCACCTTGTCAAGCAAGGCTAGGCTGCAAGAAAGGGACATCCTGAGAGCAGTCCCGGCCTTCTGAAGATAGAGCCTGGGGAGGTACCTCTTACCTGTCACTACCAGCTCAAGCTTGTCACTCTGTGCTGACCAGCCAGAAGTGGTCACATAGAAACAGTAATATTGGCCTCCATCATATTGTCCAATCGAGTTTATGGAGAATACAGCTTTCTCCCCACGTATTGTTGAGGATTGTCTATGTTGGACATTTTTAAATTTCTTAATAAAAAGAAGGTACTTCTGTGCCTCTGAAGTCCCCATACATGAGATGTTCACTTGCATTCCCCTAGTGACCAGAGAGCCTGGCTCAGCTTTGATGGTCGGCTTTGGTAAGACTCCTACAAAGAATCAGTAGATAGGTGTCCTGGGACATGCTGCATTAGATCCTAGCACTCAGCCCTGCACAATTCCCATTTCCAAAGATTAGCCCGTATCTGCTGCTCTCTATTCTTACTGCCTAGCGTAAGGAAGGAGGAATGTCTTAGGAAAGTCGTGGACACACTTACCTCCCAGCACTGGGCTCCTGGGTCTCAGACTCAATCCTGGAAGAAAGTTCCCTGTTCAGGATTTCACCCTGACCTCTCAGAAAGATCTTCCCTCCAGAGAACCTCCCGTGCCCCTCGACCTTTCTGCTGGGAAAGTCTTGGGCTGTGCTATACAGTCCCTTCGGGATCACAGTTTCCTCCCACTCTTCTCATCTCACCCAAGCAGAGCAGGACCGCAAAGGTGAAAGTCATGGCATAGTTTCTCGGTGACGGCAACTGTGTGCGTGGAGAGGGCCACAGTGCCTGGTCAGATGGACTGGAACACGTGATGTGATTTTTGGAGACTCGGGGCTCCACGTCAAGTGGTTACACACTTCAGGATCGCCACAGGAAGGGGAACTGCCCTTCCTAAGGGCCTGGCTCTCATTTCCCCAATGTTATGGCTTGGACAGGCTCCAGATTCTCTAGTCATTTCTTCAAAGATGGTGTTATTTCCCGACTCCATTCACCTCTGCTCAATTGGTCCTCATCATGCCAATATCCAGGAGGAAATATCCGTAGACCTTAACTCTCCATTTCACGATTTGGGTGCCTGAGTAGTCATCTTCCCTCAGTGAGTCTGCTTATGAAATCTCCGTCATGGCTTCAATCAGTCCAACTGTACGACAGCATGGGATCCTTATGAGGACCAATTGTCTCTCCAGTCCTCGAGGAGTATTGAACAAGAGAGATGTTAATACTTCAAAGTGGATGCAGAGCGGAAGAGACAAGCAGAACACCTGACTGTGAGGTTCATGTGCAGTTTCATCTTGGGAATAAGCACAGAGGAAGGATGGATACTGAGAGAGAAACAGTGTAGTTATCATGATTTTTAGATTGACGAATAATCCCCTGAAGAGAGTGACCCCCCTTTTATTCTTAGCAACTTCATTCATCCACATCTCCCTATGATCAACCTTCAGTGCCACTTTTTTATTGTTTTTATTGCACTATACATTTTTTTCCGCTCCCCTCCCTTCCTCCTCTCTCCCATTCTGTCCCCTCCTGTGATTGTGACTGACGCTCCCAATTTACTCGGGAGATCTTGTCGTTTTCTCCTTCCTATGTAGATTCATATATGTCTCTCTTAGGGTCCTCTTTGTTGTGTAAGTTCTCTGGGGTTTTGGACTGTAGGATGGATTTCCATTGCTTTATGTCTTCAAACCACTTATGAGTGAGTAGAAAATTAGGAAGCAATCTACATCAAGACCCAATAATACCACTGTTGGGTATATACCCAAAGGATGCTCAATTATACCACAAGGACATGTGCTCAACTATGTTCATACCAGCATTGTTTGTCATAGTCAGAACCTGGAAACAACCTAAATGTCCTTCAACTGAAGAATGGATAGAGAAAATGTGGTACATTTACACAATAAAGTACTACACAGTCGGGGAAAAAAGCAATGACATCTTGAAGTTTGCATGCAAATGCAAATGGATGAATCTAGAAGAAACCATATTGGGTGAGGTAACCCAGACTCAGAAAGACAAATATAATATATACTCACCCATATTTTTATTTTTTTAATTTTATTTTACATTCCAACCACAGTTCTCCCTCCCACCCCCTCAATTTTCTTTTTTAAAGAAAGATTTGCTATTACCATCTGTCCTATTCTAGGGATGGAACTCAGGGCCTCTAGCATTCTCATTTTGTTGTGGTTACTTCTGAGACAGGGTTTCTCTGTGTAGCTCTGGCTATCCTGGAACTCACTCTGTAGACCAAGCTGGCCTTGAACTCAGAAATTCACCTGCTTCTGCCTCCTGAGTGCTGGATTAAGGTATGTACCACCACTTCTCTGCTTTGTTTTGAGACATGGTCTTACTGTGAAGCCCTGCATGTCCCAGGACTTGCTGTATAGAACAGGCAAGTCTCTAAATTGCAGAAATCTGCCTCCTAACTCTGGACTGATGCGGATAGTGCTGTGTGCCACCATGCCCAGGTGGCATTCTTAGCAACTCTTCTGTCAGTGAGCCCCACCTTACCTCTGCTTTAGCCCATGTTTTTTTATGTTGTATTTCCAGTTTTTTCTCAGCAAACTTAATACTTTTTTGCCTGTTTTATATTTTTCTTCCTTATCTTTTTCTGTGTTTGTGAGTTTCATTGTGACACTATTCTATATACATTTAATTAAATTATTTTCATATGGTCCCATCCCTCCTCCTTTGGCTTCTAACTTGCTGGTCTCCAAACTGATTGTAACTTTTGCTTCTTCCTTGATGAAAGATTGTTGAAAATATGTGAATTGTTTTTATATATATTTTAAATTTTTTCTTTTAATTTTGAACAATGTATTTTGACCATGTTCACACTTCTCCTTACTCCACCTGGATACACGAACCACTTCTCTACTTATCCAACTTTGTGTCATCTCTCTGTTTTTCAACTATCAAGTTCAATTTCACCTGGTCATATATTCATGGAAGTGTGGTCCTCCACTGGAGTATGGTTGACAAGACAAGGGCTAGACTGTCTTTTTTAATTTTTTGAAATTAAAATATAATTACATTGTTTTTCCTTTTCTTCCCTTCAACTCTTCCCATGTACCGTTCTTTGCTTTCTCTCCAATTCATAGCCTCTACTTTTTTTTAGCAATTATTACATAAATATGTATATTTATATGTGTATGTATATACATGTGTGTGTGCATGCACATATTTAAATATATAAACACAACCTTCCTAGTCCATATTAGGTTGTTTGCATGTACTTGATTTTAGGGCTGACCACTTAGTATTAGATAGCCCATCAGAACCCACACTCTCAAATAAAACTGGCCCTCCTCTCCCAGTGGCTATCAATTGCCAGAAGCTCCCAAACGAGGAGTGGGCCTCCATGTCCGTCTCCCCTCCCATGTTAGTATTTGGAAATGTTTGAGCTTGCATTAGACTTGTGCATGCTGTCACAACCATTGTCAGGAAATAAAGGAAAAGAGAAGGGGTCTGAGTTCTAGAAATGTACTTGGGAGTCTTTGCATAAACAAAGGCCTTATCAAGCCAGGAGATTAAAATACTTGAATTTCTTTGCACAAAGGATTTATAAAGTGAGGAATAGTGGTACTTGGTAAGGTGGCCTTTGACAGAATAAAAAAAAAAAAAACCTTTTCTCACATCTCCACAGTATCTGGACACCTGAGACCACAATGATTCTGAGGTCTATTTAACCAAATCATAAAACATATACTGAAAATAAAAAATAGATCGGAGACACAATGTCTTTAAAAAAAAATCCAACAAGATAATGGCAGCCAAGATTTCTAAGGAAATGATTAATCAAAACAATCTTATGAGTGTGTTCACAGCAAACCACATGCTTCTTTTTAGGAAACAAATCATCATGCTTTACAGGGAAGAAAGACTACCTCAGACTATATTTTTAGGCTTTTGTAGATAATTAGGAGTAATTTAAAAACAAAATTTCATATTGACCATAAGTTACATCTTTCTCATTGCTGACACAACTCAACACTTCCTCTCACATTGTTCCAATACAGGAGGCAAATATAAATAAGTTAGTAATACTATGATTAATATTGATTAAACTATCACTAGCACTTTAGTAGAAATGTTTCTCACATGTTTATGAGAAAAACACTGGCCAAAAAGCAAAAAGAGGACTAATTAGCATGATACTGCTTTAGTATTGAAACTGGTGATTTTTTTTTTTTTTTTTTTTTTTTTTTTTTTTTTTGGTTTTTCGAGACAGGGTTTCTCTGTGGCTTTGGAGCCTGTCCTGGAACTAGCTCTGTAGACCAGGCTGGTCTCGAACTCACAGAGGAAACTGGTGATTGTTGATGAATCTGAAAATGTAGTTGGTACTCTCCTTGACTGCTGCTATATTGGATAGTTAAGACTACAATTACTTCTTGAATGACCATTGCCTTTTTTCTTTGCATGTTTTCTTCATAAAGAGAAGCAGGGGAGAATTACATGTATCTTTACATCTGGAATACGTGGCAGTTATAGCCAGAAATTTAATTAACATCTTTGACGTTATCAGGAGATAAATCAAGTTGATTTATCTTTGACAGAATTACTTGTGTCCTGACCACTACGCAAGCCCCTTCGTCTGATATATCTGACTAACAAAAACCAAACCAAAACAATGGAGTCTGCTGGTCTGCCGGTCTTGAGCATGGTTATATATCTGTCAGCAAGTTCCCAGGAAATGACACTTAGTCAAAGATAGGTAAACAGCTCAGTGACTGAGCATCTACCTAGTTTGTGTAAACCTGTGAGCTCAGACTTCAGAACTGCAGGGCAGAAAAACAACACTTTGTGCAGCCCAGGCTGATTCTGATTCTTTCTTTGGTTTCATGGAGACTTGCAATTGGTTGTCATACAACAAGGCTAATTTTTAGTTTAAAATAATTATTAAAATACAGTTTAGTACTATGCTAATAATTAAGAGTAGATATTACTGTAAAATATGGGAACACTCCTAAAGTTCAAAGCAAGAAGAAAAATGTGACCTGTTATCCTTTTCCATGGAATAGACTCTGAGTGTTAAGTTTCAGGAATCAACAATTTTCCAGCCTGCACTACTGTTGGGGGATGACTAAAGATCTCAGAGGTTACATTGCTTAAGAGGATGCTGTGTGTGGGTGTCTCTTGTACTTCCTTCTTTTTAATACAAAACTCTATGCAGGAAGTAAAACATATATTTCACAACTCAGCCTCTGCAGTGGTAACAATAAGATGCACATTTCTCTTTTCAGACAGAACAAATTCCTTTTAGGAACTCAGTTCCCCACTTCAGGCATTCTTTCTACCTGTGCCAAAGGGATAAAGAGAATTCACCACTGGAGAGTCAGGAACATCTTTGTTCTGTTTGTAAGGTCAGATTCCTCTTCCTGAAATTTTGGGTTTTTAGATCCAACATGGATTGATTATGTTTCCAAGAATGTTATGAATGAGACTGCAGGATCCATTTATTTAAGTTGGTAGGGTTTCATGTGGAATCAAAGACCCACTTCATTTCTTGGCATAAACTCCCCAGAAATGTAATTTTCAGAACTCCAGAATATTCAGTTTTTGCTAGACCCCAGTTTAGAGGAATTCAGAATTCTCCTCCATCTCTGGGGCCAAAGCACAAATCATCCTAACACTGATGATATCATGACAAAACTGGAAAAGATACCTTCTCACATGCCAGTGATGGGGTTTGGGTGAGTGTGTGGGGGAATTCTCTTTCTCTTAGACAACCCTGTTTACATGCTAGAGGGAAAGTGGGACTTTCCTAGGCAGCTGGAAACTCAGGTCTTAAAAATGAGCCCCTCAACTTTACCCAAGCTACAAGACCAGCATCGTCCAAGCACATCTGACAAAGGTATTGTAACAGAACACGTGTGAACAAGCATCTGCCTTGAGCATAGCTGTAAAGTCCTCCACAAATTTAACTTTGCCATATGAACACATATATGATGATGGTTGCAAAAGACTACATTACCTGTCACTTTGTATAAGAACATTATGGGATGTTTTCACATTAAAAGTATTGCCTATGTGTTCATTTATCAGAAAAGATAATGTTGCCAGTGATACAAATTTAATTTAATGTATCAAAAAGTCGATATTCTACAAACAAGTTGGATTTACCCATTCATTACAGCAACAATGTAATTTTATGATATGCATGGTGACGGTATTTGTGTAGATGAAGAAACAGCATTTATGGGAATATACATTTGTCGGTATCCCACACCCATTCATCATGTGAACTCACAGTAAATAGTAACAGAGAACAACCTTAGTCAGAATAAGATTATGTTTAAAGAAAACTGAAATTAACTACACATTTGATGCTGAGTAACCAGAAACTTTCCCATTAAAATAGGATCAATGCAGCAGTGTCTCCTTACTCCATGAAATTTCATATTGGTACTTGAAGTTCTAACTAAAGTAGAAAGATCGGTAAAGTAAACACAAAGTTCATATATAGAAAGAAGAACTTTTGATGTTTTCAGATAACATGTATGTTAATGTAGAAATTCTGAATTCATTTTCAAATATAACTTTATTAAACCAATCCATTATAACATACAAGTGATTAGAACACAGAAAAAGATCTAGTAACATGTTTTTGAATTTCTTTTGTGCATACCAGTAATTGCTAGTGAAATTTGACATTAAATGTGTATATGTATCCTATATGACTTCCACATTTCTTACTTTTGGTATTACACTGACATTAAGAGGGAAACATGAGAAAAATACAATTAGTGACCAGAAAACATTCAAAATCATGTCTTCAAGGAAAATATTTTCAAAGCCAGATCCACAGATAGTTTCTTCTAGGACAAGTGTATTATCAAGATGCCTTTTTATTTCAGGAGAAACCCACAAGGAACATACATTGAAGAGTGGAGAGTTTGCTTGCCCCAAAGAACATTTTGTGATATCACCTCCACTCAGATATTTTGCAATTCAGAATATGATTTTTACTCACTGTTTTTCTTATTTGAGTCAAATTCTTTATTTTTGTTATTTTTTAAAGAGAGATATCTTAATATATTAGGGCAATGTGAAAATTTAAAATAAAGGAAGTTCAGCATGGTGACCAATATCTTTAATAGCAGCAGTTGTGAGACAGAGACAGGCAGATCTCTAAGGTTAAGGCTACCCTCACCTACAGATTGAATTCTAAGATAGCCTAAACTACATGAAGAAGCCCTTCTAGAAAAACTAAAGTAAGACAAAATAAAGGAAAAAGCTGCATGGAAGTAAAGACAAAACAGAAGGTGCAAATAGATGAAAAACCAAACCTCATTAATAGGACAGGATATTCCTTTGTGTCATGGGAAGAGAAGAAAGGAGGGACAATCTACAAATGTTCACCTGGGTGAAGGCTACTTCTAAGTGGCTCATCAGTGTCAGGCGAATATAGGTGTGATAGTGGGACTTTGTTCCCTGACCTCACAGCTATCTCCCTTAATACTTCATCATCCACTAACTAAAATACTACAATACAGGAAATGCAACTCACAAAGACACACAGATACACACATAACACAAAAAAGTCTTGTCCCAATGATTGGTAACATATATCTATAAAAATGCTAAATAATAAACATATCAAAACATGTTAGCTTGATATAATAATTTGGATGAGGGTTTGCAATATAAAATAATATCAAAGTATAGTGTGTTGAATTTACAGGTGGACATATGTATGTTCACTTACTGTATAGTAATTACAGACACATATTTAAGCAAAAGACAGGGTATGCAAGAAAATAGGTACAACTGAAGATCGATGAATTAAGCCAAGTAAGTTGTCAGGGTCCAGCCTCCATAGATTCATACACTCCAAGGTAGGGGCATGTGGATTAGAAATGTTAGGCAGAATAGACAGAGATACAAAAGAAATACAGAGATACAATATAGCACTGGGAGGACAGCTCAGTAAATATCGAATACTGAATCTGCATGCATGTGTTGTTTAAATGTTTATATATGCGAATCCCATGAGGGAAAGAAGGTAAAGATTCTGTAATGGCAGTATACAAAAATCCAACAGCCAACATCAAACTAAATAGAGAGAAACTTCCAGCAATGCCACTGAAATCAGGAACAAGACAAGGTTGTCTACTCTCTCCATATCTATTCAATATATAGTTCTTGAGGTTCTAGCTAGAGCAATAAGACACCAAAAGGAGATCAAGAGGATACAAATTGGAAATAAAGAAGTCAAACTCTGTTTGCTGATGATATGACAGTTTATATAAGAGATCCCAAAATTCTACCATGGAACTTCTACAATTCATAAACACTTTCAGTAATGTAGCAGGATACAAGATTAAATCAAAAAAATCAGTAGCCCTTCTGTACACAGATGATAAAAGGGCTGGGAAAGAAATCAGAGAAGCAATACCCTTCACAATAGCCATGAATAGCACAAAATATCTTTAAGGAACTTTAACCAAACTAGTGTAAGATTTGTATGACAAGAACTTTAAATCTTTGAAAAAAGAAATTGAAGAAGATAACAGAAAGTGGAAAGCTCTCCCATGCTCTTGGGTAGGCAAAATTAACATAGTAAAAATGGCAATCTTACCAAGAGCAATCTACAGATTTAATGCAATGCCAAGAAAAATCCCAGCAAAATTCATCACAGACCTCAAAAGAATAGTACTCAACTGGTGGAGGAAGGTCATTGGTTAAATAAAAAGAAACTGCTTGGCCCTCATTGGTTAGAAGATAGGTGGGAGGAGTAAACAGAACAGAATGCTGGGAGGAAGAGGAAGTGAGCTCAGACTCCACAGCTCTCCTCTCGGGGACAGACGCCTCAGACAGATGCCATGCTCCCAGCTCCCAGGCAGACGCACGCGATGAAGCTCTGACCCAGGATGGACATAGGCTAGAATCTTTCCGGTAAGTGCACCTAGGGGCGCTACACAGATGATTAGAAATGGGCTAAATTAATATGTGAAAATTAGCCTAGAAGAGGCTAGATAGAAATGGGCCAAGCAGTTTCTTTTTATTTAACCAATGACCTTCCTCCATCACTCAACTTCATATGAAAAAGCAAAAAACCCAGGGTAGCCAAAACAATCCTGTACAATAAAAGAACTTCTGGAGGCATCACAATCCCTGACTTCAAACTCTACTACAGAGCTACAGTACTGAAAACAGCCTGGTGTTGTCATAAAAACAGACAGGAGGACCAATGGAACCGAATTGAAGACCTGTATATGAATCCACACACCTTTGAGCACCTAATTTTTGACAAAAGAGCAAAAAAATATCAAATGGAATAAAGAAAGCATATTTAACAAATGGTGCTGGCATAACTGGATGTCAACCCGTAGAAGAATGAAAAGAGACCCATATCTATCACCATGCACAAAACTCAAGTCCAAATGGATCAAAGACTTTAACATAAAGCCAGCTACACTGAACCTTATAGAAGAGAAAGTGGGAAGTACATTTGAACTCATTGGCACAGGAGATCACTTCATAAATAGACCCCAGCAGCACAGACACTGAGAGAAACAATAAATGAAACTGAAAAGCTTCTGTAAAGCAAAGGAAATGTTCAACAAGACAAAACATCAGCCTACAGATTGGGAAAAGATCTTCACTAACCCCACACCAGACAAAGGTCTGTTCTCCAAAATATATAAAGAACTCAAGAAATTGGACATCAAAAGAACAAATAATCCAATAAAAAAATGGAATACAGATCTAAACAGAGAACTCTCAACAGAGGAATCTAAAATGACTGAAAACCACTTAAGGAAATGTTCAACATCCGTAGTCATCAGAGAAATACAAATCAAACAACTCTGAGATTCCATCTTACACTTGTAAGAATGGCCAAAATAAAAAAACACTGATATCAACTTATGCTGAAGAGGTTGTAGGGTAAAGGGAACACTCCTGCATTACGTGTCGGAGTGCAATCTGGTAAAGCTTTTTGAATATTATTGTGATTTCTTTTTCTTTTTTCATGAGAAATGACTGCAAGACAAGATTTCTGATAAAGCCCTCCAGTTTATTATTTCCTCAGAAGCTGTTATATAGCAAACGGGCAAAGGGAGGAAGGGAAAGGTGTCAGGAGGAAGGGAAGGACTTCAGGAAACTTAGGTCTGCTGGAATTCAGGTCTAGAGACCTCCCTATCTGATAAGTAAATACTGAGGGTCTGTAATTGTTGACGACGAACAAAGGAAAATGCTAATGAGTTCCAGAGTCTGGTTCCTGCAGTCTCTGCTAGGTTGATTTTGTAGACCCTGCAGAGGGGATAGAGGTAAATGCTTTTCTTAACTTGTGAGCTTAAGATGGCTGTAAACAAAATGCAAATTTCAAAATACAGGCCTTTGCTTTCGAGATGTCTGCCCTTTTTAAGTATTAGAATGAGGCGAGTTAAAGGTCATCTGGTTGATGAGCAGGCATTAACCAGTGTGTGTAGGGGAACAGAGGCCTGATCCTCCCATGTCTAATTGATGGGGGAAAATTCTTTCCAACTTGATAGAAGAATTTTCTTTTTAGAGTTACAGATGTCTTTTTGGGGAGGAGAGGGTCTAGGTTTTTATATCAATACCTCTGGACATCAACCTCAGCCCCCAGGCCTGGTCTGGACTTCAAATCCCAGCAGGCCAGATCCTGACCTCTCCCTGGGGGTGGGGTCAGGACCACTCCCCAGGGTACTTAAGTGATCCCCCAAAAGAAGAACACGTGGTCCCCCTTTCTTCCTCCCTGGGGGTCGTGTTCCTGCAGCTTCCCAGTTTCCCCCTTGGGGCCACCCGAGAGCACAGATCTACCATTAAACCTGGATATTTCTTAAGTCAGCTTGTTTTGATTTGGCTTGATTGGGAATTTTTGCATCATCAGAGAGCTCGCTTAGGAAATATTCCTAACAGGATGTTTAGTCTGCATGTTAGTTCCAAAGCAAACAGAATTCAAACTGCAGAAAATTGTAGTCACCATGGTCAGGTCATCTCAGCAGGGCATCTGTGTCTGTGTCCCAGGTCTAGAAGCAGCTCAGCACTTGTGCTTCAGGGTTTAGAAAGGTGGGGTCTTCCACTGAGGCCACCACCCCCTTAATTTCACTTAACCCTAAGGCTTTTCTTTAATTAGTTTATACTTCCTTGTACACACTATCTTCTCAATGGTATGCTTTGTATTTTCCCTTGCTCTTCTTGCTACTTTTCATTATAAATATGCATAAATATAGTCACTAATAACCAAGAAACAAAGTCAATATCAGGCTATCTTAAAATTTCCTCTGTCAGAGATGTTAATCAATAACTCTTCAGTTTAGCCTCAGGCAGATATTTTTGAACAAAGACAGAAATCAGCCACATTCTTCACCAAATTATTGCAAGAACAGTCTCTAAGTCACATATTAGCATTCTTCTCCAACACTGCTTGAGCCAGACCTCTGCAGGTTCAAATCACCCTTTTCAGCCCATTAAGCTCCTCTGAAAACACTCCATTTCTTTCCTAACTCAAAGTACACATTCCTCAAAAAAAAAAAAAAAAAAAAAAAAGGTCTGGCCTATCACAGAAATACTCCAATCCCAGAAATCAGTGTGGCAGTTTCTCATAAAATTGGGAGTCAACCTACCTCAGGATCCAGCACTACCACTCTTGGGAATATACCCAAAAGATGCCCAATCACACTACAAAAGCATTTGTTCAACTATGTTCATAGCAGTATTATTTGTAATAGCCAGAACCTGGAAACAACCTAGATGCCCTTCAATGGAAGAATGGATAAAGAAAGTGTGGCACATCTACACATTAGAGAACTACTCAACAGTAAAAAACAATGACATCTTGAGTTTGACATGGAAATGGATGGAAGTAGAAACACTATCCTGAGTGAGATAACCCAGATCCAAAAATATGAATATGATATGTACTCACTCATTAGTGGATTCTAGCCATAAACAAAGACATTGAGCCTATAGTTCATGATCCCAGAGAAGCTAAGTAATAAGGTAAATCCAAATTAAAAAATATATAGATCCTCCTAGAAATTGGAAGCAGACAAGATCACCAGGCAAAAGTTGGGAGCATTGGGGTGGAGGAGTGCAGTGAGCTGTGGGCCAGCCTGCTTTTCATCCTGCCCGGCTCCCACATGGCTAGCTTAGGCACAGAAATAATAACACAGAAACTGTATTCTTTTAAACACTGCCTGGCCCATTAGCTCTAGCCTCTTATCAGCTAATTCTCACATCTTGTTTAACCCATGTCTAATAATCTGTGTAGCACCATGAGGTGGTGTCTTATCGGGAAAGATTCAGCATGTCTGACCTGGTGGCTGGCTCCATGGCGTCTGACCCAGAGAGGAGAGGCATGGTGATTGCCTCACTTCTTCCCAGCATTCTGTTCTGTTTACTCCGCATACCTAATTTTCTGTCCTATCAAAAGGCCAAGGCAGTTTCTTTATTAACCAATAAAATCAACTCAAAACAGAAGACCCTCCCATATCAGGGGAGGGGTAGAAGGAAAGGGAGAAGGGGAGATAGAGGGGGGAAGGGGGATGGGGAAAGCTTGGGAAAGTGGGATGTTTGATATGGAGTAAGGATGGATATGGGAGCAGGGAAGGAGATATCTTAATTGAGGGAGCAATTTTGGAGTTGGCAAGAGGCTTGGCTCTAGAGGGGTTCCCAGGAGCCCACAGGGATATCCACAGTTAGACCCTGGACAGTGGAGGAGAGGGTGCCTGAACTAACCTTGCCCAATATAGTCAGACTGATGACTATCTTGAATATCACCATAGAACCTTTGTCTGGCGGCGGATGGAGGCAGAGACAGAGACCCACATCAGAGCACTGGACTGAGCTCCCTAGGTCCAGGTGAAGAGTAGAAGGAGGGAGAATATGAGCAAGGAAGTCAGGACCACTAGGGGATGGTTCACCCACTGAGACAGTGTGCCTGAGCTAATGGGAGCTCACCAACTCCAGCTGGACTGAGACTGAACAAGCATGGGATCAAACTTGACCCCCTGAGTGTGGGTGACAATTGGGGCAGACTGAGGGGCCAATGATAATGCCACTGGGATTTGTCTCTACTGCATGTACTGGCTTTTTGGGATCTTATTCTCTTTGGATGCTCACCTTCCTAAGCCTGGATATAGAGGAGAGGGCCATGGACTTCCCACAGGGCAGGGTGCCTTGCCCTTATTGGGGGTGGGGGGAGTAGGAGGGAAGCGGGAGGAGGGGAGGAAGTGGGAATTTTGATTTGTAATATTTATAAAGTAATAAAAACCAAAATACTCCAGTTCATTTTGCCAATTTCTCTCTCAGGGTTTTTATTGCTGTGAAGATATACCATACCCATAGCAACTCTAATAAAGGAAAACATTTAACTGGGGATGGTTTATAGTTTCAGAGGTTTAATCCATTATTGTCATGGAGGGAAGCATGGCAGCATACAGTCAGGCATGGTGCTGGAGAAGTAACTGAGAGTTGCGTATCTAAATCTGCAGGCAGCAGGAAGCCACTAGGTCTGGCTTGAGCTTCTAATACCTCAAAGCCTACCCCCAGTGACATACTTCCCCTGATATTACCAAACTCACTCCAAGAAGGACACATTTGTCCATAGCATAGCTGAGCCTAGGAAAATTCCAGTCGGAGAGAGATTCTTGCCAAATCATTATGAGATTCCTGTTGCCCTTTTAAAAAAAACAATGAATTCAATGTAGCCTATGTCAGAGAAAACAACACTGGATGGTCAGGTTATCTTAGAGGATTAGGATAGGACCTTGACGGGTTAGTACAGAGGGCTTTCTGAACAGCTCTATAGTGAAAAGTTGCCAGTGACTTAGGAGATAGATGGTTCCTGACATTCATTCATTCATTCATTCATTCAAATTCTATCTTACATGTGTCATTTTTTTGTCTCTGTCTCTGTCTCTCTCTCTCACTCTGGGACTCTTATAGTGCCATACTTCAGATACACACTCTCCTGGAGCTTCTCTGGGATCAGGGTCCATGGCAAAGAATTTGGGGTCTCAATAATGTTTTTGTTAATGATATGGAATCTTTAACTGAGACTTAGAAAGAGTCAGTGAGTACCGATCATAGCTCTGGATTTGTATTTTACTAACCATAATATTTTAATATACCCCTGTAGCTGAGGGTCATGGGTTCCACAGGAAACAGGGCCTAGAACTGCCCATTGGATGTCACCTGTGATTCCAATGTCCTAGAGAGGTTTGATTATTTTTCTTTGGCTTGAATAAACTTGTTATATTTCTGATGTGAGAACACTTGAGGGTCATATTCTCCCCTCAGGCTGCTGTAGGGTTGCACTTGACAGGCAGGCTAGGTTTGCTGTAGACACCAAAGAGAGAATAGTAAGCTTATTAAATGGGCTCACACAGCCCACTTGCTTCCATTGAAATGGGTTGCAGGAGGAGCACTTCCTTGGGAATTATTTCCTGAAGGTAGACCCTTGGATAGAAACCTCTTAGTCTTCTTTCACAGGACAGCACAAGAGCCAGAGCATCACTGTGCTGTCACCACTCAACAGGACCTCAACAGCAACCGTGGCATCTCCCTGCATGCTGCTATGTCATGGATAGCATGAAGAACTTGGTTTTGTTCCCAAGATCGAATGAGATCACTTTTTCCCTAGGATTGTGGGCTCTCTTCTTTATGCGGAATATATATTTCACATATAAAGTTCCATAACATCACATGCCACTTGGCTTTCTGATGAAATCAGAACTGGGTTCATCCCAGATGATGGGTTTGGGGTGGGTCCCTCTAAGGAAGCAGGTGAAAACGAAGTGGCTCTGTTTGAACAGTGGCACAGAGAAAGTCACATCATGTAAAGGTTGCACTTAAACTGATCCCTGAATAGAAGGACTAGTAGAGCCAGGTGAAGACATATCTGTCTTGGATCTCCTGGGGTTTGCAATTATCATCTGCCTTTGCTTTGCATGTCATGCTCTATGTCAATGAACTCCAGAGTCCTGCTTCCTTTGGTCTATCACACAGTTACATGGCCTTATTCCTAGACTCCAGGTGAATCTGCTGTGTCAGAGATATAGTCTTCACTTTTACTGAGGGAACTCTTCAGTATCCCTATGGTCCCCTCATACAAGGTGATTACATGGGTCCTTAAGAGGACCAGAATTTATGGATTATCCCTGAGGGTGGCTTTGAGGAAAGTTCTTGTAAGGAAATCAACATCTGGGTCTTAGGACATTCCCTATCACATGCCAGCTATGAGACCTGGACCAATCAAACACCAGTCCCCTTTCTATCTCCTCTTCCCAAAGGTGCCACCTTGTCCCCTGTGATAACACATGATATATGCCCACTTTCCTGAACTGTTGTTTCAAGTGTCAGGCTCAGCTCTGGAGAGTTTTTTTTTTTTTTTTTTTTTTTTTTTTTGTGACAGGGTTGTCCTTTAATATGCAAATGTATTACCCTATTGAGTACCTTTTGAATTACTGAAGGTTATTCTGAAGTGTCAGGACCTGACTGTGTGGGAGGGCTTCCTCCAACACTAAGGTTGTCCCCTCCCTCTCTTCACATCTCACAAGACAGAGAAAGGGTGTGAGGGTAAGTGTCTTGTCACCTTTCTCTATATCTAAAACATTGTAGCTTTTAGGGGGACAGTGCTTTACAAACACATAGACACACAGAACATTGCCTTTGAAGAGTAAGTCCTCTTTCTTGTCATGAGCTAGTCATTTCAACAGCCCCACAGGAAAGGAAACTGGCATCCCCTGGTAACACCTTGTTTCCACAGTACTGTGGCTTTGGTGGCTCCAGATTCTGTCACCTCAAGCTCTCTGGGTTTAAAAAAATTCAAAAATAATGTTTTCATTTATTCTTTAAAGACAAACTAAAATTAGTGCTATCCAAATGTTACGGAACTATCCATTGAAGCTTTGTCAGAATACAGGGAGCCACATCTCTAAACAAAGTAGGACTCTTCCACCTTCAGAAGTCATTAAATGCCAGTAGATCCTGAGCTAGGAATGAAGCTGGTCAGCTTCTTTATCCTTAATGCTGGGTAATTGATGGGCATAATTTCATTCAAGTCTCCTGTAGGCAGCTCCAGCAGTTGTGAGTTCCCGAGTACAACAGCCCTGTGAGGTCTGTGAGATGCAGCAGTCTGAATTCTGACTCTTACAATCTTCCTATGCACCTTTCCTGAGAGGTTCTCTGCGTGTGGGGGCCATGGGGTGTGACACATCACAGACATAGGTAGATACAATAATTTAAAATTTTATGTGAAAGCACAAAAGACCATGGATAATTTTTTTTTAAAATCCTGATTTAAAAAGCCTAGAAAACTAGGAAGGGACAGATGTAGGGAGGAGAAAGGTAAAGTATCTTAAGGGATAAGTGATAGTTTAAAGGTGGTATGAAGTGTAGAGGAGAATAATGGGGAAGATTAAAATGAGGAGGGTAGGATGGGGGTGTGAGGAAGAGTAAAAAACACTAAGCATTAAGGAGATTGTAAAAAGTCTCATGGAAACCTACTGTTTCATATGCTGAGGAATGGGAAGGGGAAAGTCAGGATTATGTATGATCTGATCATATTTCATTGTGTATATATGTAAAATTCTAAAAAAATAATGGTTAATGTGTGTGTGTGTGTGTGTGTGTGTGTGTGTGTAATTTGAATGGAATTAGTCAACACATGGCATAATGTTCCTTCCAGAAGCTACAGCTTGTCAAGAAAAATCATGGTCACAGGTATGTGATACCTCCCTTTAAGTTATTTGGCAGACAGATATCAAAGACTTCCAAGACAATACAGACTACTAAAATAGCTTTTGGGTTTCCAGAATAACTCGACAGGAAGATGCCTTAGCAACTTTGCTATTGCTGTTGACAATTCATAAAAGAAAGCATTTAACTTGCAGTTTATAGTTCCAAAGGGTTGGTCTATGACAATTATGTCAGGGAACATGGCAGCAGGCAGGCATGGGGCAGGAACAGTAGCTGAGAGCTATCATCTTGAGATAAGTACCAAGCCAGAGAAAGATAACTGGGAATATTGAGAGTCTTCTGAAACATTATAACCTGTCCCTGGTAACATACACATTCTTAGAAGGTCACACCAGCTAACCCTTCCCCAAAAGTTCCACCAACTGGGAAGTAAGTCCTCAAGCATATGAGGGTCATCCTTATTCAAATCATCACACAAGACTTTATCCCTAAGATAACATGACACTTTAGCCACAAGACTTGAATAAATCAAACTGGTAATGAATGATCTGAATGTTTATTCTCTATCAGCTATGTTTCACAGTATCAGAAGGTACAATGCAGGCAACTAGTGGGTAGTCACATGTCACTCACTAGCTAGTTGTGAGCCAGATGAATAACATTAAGTCTCAGGTTGGCAGGATATGCCCATTGATGCAATTATGGCATGGATGTTATTAGTGCAACCGACAGCTTTCTGATTGGATTTAAGGCCAGCTTCACAAGAGGAAACTCATGCCTAGTACTATAAATCTGGACAAGAACTCATACCTGAGGTGTTTATAGATCTTATGGAGGGATCTATTAATATTACTTAACTAAATAAAAATAGTTTGAAATTGCCCTCTGCAAATTCATCTTTGTATCTGTGTATCAGTAAGGCTTTTCAGCCTCCATTGCTCAGTGGGTAGCAGTTAACACTGAAAATAGCAACTTGTCAAAATTCAGAGGTAAAATGACTGTGGAAAACTCATCCATAAGTGGGAAATCAGTGTCTTTTATTGTTGCTGTTGTTACCTTTTTTGAGAAGAGGTCTTCAGGAAGCCCAAGCAGGTGTTTGATCCTCTTACATCATTTTGTGTGTTCTTTTAGGGGGACAGTGCTTTACAAACACATAGAACTGGTTCCAGAACAGGCACAAAAAGCTACAGAGAAACCCTATCTCAAAAAAAAAAAAAATAAAAAAAAAAGAATGAAGGAAAAAACTGAATATCTGGTCATGATTTTTTTCAAAACAATAGAAACCCTAACCAAGACAAGACCCATGAAATTTTCTTCCTTAGAATTAGAATGTCATTGTTCACAACTTGGTTTTGTTTTGAGGTATCATGAGTGCAGATCATAATTTGAGAGACACAATATCCCAGCAAATTTTCTAGTCCTCTGGCTCTTATAATCTTTCTGTCCTTTCCTTTCATGGTTTTTCCTGAGCCTTGGGTGCAGAAGTTGTGCTGTACACGACACAATGAGTCTGGTTCCCCATGATCAACTGATGTGTGCATTATGACTCATTGTGGTTTTCTGAAATGGTTTCAGGTTTGCTACAAAGAGAAGTTTCTGTGATAAGGGGTAAAAGCTCCACTTATTTGTGAATGCAAGGATGCATCTTAGAATGCAGATAGGAATTATGCTGGTCTGATAAATATCAAAGTACAAGGTTCTCCTCTTACATGCATTACCTTGCTAGACCAGGGTAGTTGTTTAGTACAAGGTATGATTTTCCTCCTGTTAAGTGAGCTTTAAATCCTGGTAGGCTGTCATTGGCTGCCACTCTAGTATGAGTGGTGCTATTGCACCTCTAGAGTTTTCTTACCATGTTAGTTATCGTTGTGCTTCATCGCTACAGCTTGGTAGGGCTATTCATTGCTTTCCTCTCTTGTCAGCAAATGTAGCACTTTCTAGTAAAATTTAAAGCTATATTTACAGAGTCAAATATTACTCAGTTATTAAAAACATGACATCATGCAATTTGAAGGCAAATTGATGGATAGTACTACAGAAAAAGCCATCCTGACTGGGGTAACCTGGGCCCAGAAAGACAAGCATGGTGTTTACTCACTTATAAGTCGGTGTTATTTACAAAATAAGAGATAATCATGCTACAATTCACAGGCCCGGAGACGCTAAGTAACAAGGAGAGCTCAAGAGGAGAAATAGAATAGATTTTGTGGATGGACTGAAGGCAGGTAAAGATGGGAATGGGAGAGATCTGGTGGAGTGTGGATGGGGAGAGTACTGGAAAAGATGACTGGAATTAGGGATGCATTTAGAGGGATGGGATAGAAACAATGGAAGCTCCCTGGAATTTACAACGGTGACCTTAGCAAAGTCTCCTAGTAATTGGGAATATAGATCCTGAACCTGTCATCTTCTGTAACCAGGTAAGGTTTCCAGTGGAAGGACTGGGACACTAACTCAGCCACAAAAACGTTAACCTACATTTTGTCCTGCCTTCAAGGTGTGCTGGAGTAATAATGGCACAGACTTGTAGGAGTGGCCCACCATTTGAGACCTGGTGTAAGAAGTTCTTTTGTATATGTGTTGTTTTTATTGGTTAATGGATAAAGAAACTGTTTTAGCCTGTCATAGGGCAGAATAGAGCTAGGCAGAAAAATTAAACTGATTGCTGGGAGAAAGTAGGTGGATTAGTGTGAAACCATGCAGCCGCATCAGCAGACAGATGCTGGACACCAGACTAAACCTTACCAGTAGGCCGCAACCACGTGGCCACACACAGATTAATGGAGATGGGTTAATTTAAGATATAAGTTAGCTAACAATACACTCAAGTAATTGGCCAAGCAGTGATTTAGTTAATATAGTTTCTGAGTAGTTATTTCTAGTCTGAGCAGCCCAGAAGGAACGAGCGGCCTCCAACTACAGATACTCATGCCACTAGAGGGAGCCCATGCCTAACACTGCCTGGAGGGTCAGAAACCAGAGGATGGATAGCCCAGAGACCTAGGATAGAACCAAACAAGACCTGCAAAAAATAAAAGATTAAAATAAAAAAAAATTAAAAAGTGAATGAAATAATTACTAATAACATTCTAATATTCTGCTATACTCATTGTCCATAGCCTAACACAATAACTATAAGAAAAACTTCATCCAGAAACTGATAGAAGCAGCTGCAGAGACCCACAGGCAAACATTAGACCAAACTCAGAAATCCTGCAGAAGAGGGAAAGGAAGGACTGTAGGAAGCAGAGGGCTCAAGGACACCACAAGAACACAGCCCACAGAATCAACTAACCAGAGCTCACAAGGTGCACAGAGCCTGAGCTGACAATAAGGGAATCTGTATAGGTATCCCTTGGTTGTCTGCATGTGTTATAGTTGTGTAACTTGGTATTCTTGTGGGACTCTTAACAGCAGGAAAAGGAGCAGACTCTCACACACTTGCCTGGCCTGTTTTTGGGACCCTTGTCCTCCTACTGGGTCTAGCCTTCATATGAGGATATGTGCCTAGTCTTATTGCCACTTTTTATGCCATGTTTGGTTGATATTCCTGGTAGAGCTGATGTATTCTGAAGGCAAAATGAAGAAGAGGAGTGAATATGAAAGAAATGGGTGACCAGGAAAAGAGGGGGGAGGGTAAACTTCATTTGGGATATAAAGAAAAGAATAAATAGAAAAAGAACTGCCCCCAAGTCTACTGGTTGTTTTTCTTCCATTTTATGGGCTTTCATGTCACTGTCTTGGTGGTATCATGTGAAAAAAAACAAGCTTTTAATCATGGTAAAATCTAATTTTTTTTATTATTTGCACACTTGTGGTTGGACCTAAGAAATTTAGTAACATAGTACTCCTATTTCTGAAGTTCTTCCATTTTATACTCCACCTTTCATATCAATGGTCAGTCACAGTTACATGATCTAGCAGGCACAATTTTATGATTATTACTTTATGGAAACAGGGGACAATTATAAATCTGTTCCGTACTCTCTAGGACGGCTCAGGTGTTTCAGTCACAGTGTGACAAGTGTTCTAGAGTCAACTAAGACAAGCCCTGGTGGGAATTTCCAGTAGGAATTAACCGAGAAAGAAAGACACTTCTCCAGAGTGGGTGACACTTCCCAGTAGTAGCCCGGACACAAAGAGGTCTAAGGAGGGAGCAGAACTGCTTGCCCACCTTCTTCATAGCAAGTGCATGGACCTCTTCATTGCTCTTGCTACTGCCACTGCCATCAGGACCCAATTTCTTCAGTCTTTCAATACATTAAATGCCAGCAGCTCTCCATAAAAGACTTCCAGACCTTCAGTGCCAGAGTGGAACTGCTGAAGCATCCAACTTCATGGACTGGGCAGCTTACCAAGTTCTCAGTCTCTCCAGTTTCCAAATGGCCATTGTTGAACTTCCGAACCTCTATCATGTGAGACAGGTTAGCAAATCCTCTTTTATACTATATATTGATTTTTGTTCCTCTAAAAAACCCTGACAATTATACAGCTACTATGGTTGCAGGACATTGATTTGTAAAGTCACTACGAACCTAAGGAAAAAGGGATGGGAATAAGGCAAGTTAAGAATCCCACAAAAATCACTCTTTCAGAAATCCCATGCTTTCCTTGTTGTCAGTCTTCAGTTCATTTTCAGGATAGTGGAAAAATTATTTTGAGCTTTTTTTTCATCTGCCTACAGTGTCAGAATTTATTGACCAACAACAAATTCACAAAGTGTGGTTTCAGTGGCAGCAGTTTGCCACATATCCCTGCTTTCTTTGACAATCCCAGCTGATGCAAACACAGTTATTTCATTCCAATCTTTTTTAAATTTTTTATTGCTTTATTGAGCTGTATATTTTTCTCTGCTTCCCTTCCTTCCTCTCCCTGCCCCTTCTACCCTCTCCCATGGTTCTCATACTCTCAATTTACTCAGGAGATCATGTCATTTTTCTACGTCTAATGTAGATTAGATCCATGTATGTCTCTCTTAGAGTCCTCATTGTTGTCTATGTTATTTTGAACTTTTTTAAAAACATAAACTTTATTGTCATTTCAGTGGTGTTTGCATGACATTGTAATTTTGGATTACATTTAGCAATTAATTGATTTAAAAGAGAATGAAGAGGTATCCTTAAAATAATTCAGTTTTAAATAAAGGCAGCAGAATTGACAACATCAAATTAGTATTATTTTATTCCAAATTATTCATCTTAGAAAGAAGAACACTTACTCCAGATAGTTTAATACTTGAACATAATTTTTTAACCTTAGTTATCATCAAGTTTTAAAACAAAGAAAAAGAATTTGAATGTTTTAATAACTGCCAATCAGCATTCTTCGGGAGAAATTTAACTGAATGAAGTCTAATTAAAGATGTATTTTATCAAGCTTAATGTATAATTATTTGCTATCTGAAGGGATAAGCAGCTATAAAGTAATTAGAGTAATATTTGTGCTCAGAGCATGACCTAACTACAAAGCCTGTTCTAAGAGAGTAACTTCAAAATTTTATAACCAATGGAGACAACACTAGAATAAATATATAACATTTTTAGTGGCCTAATTTAGCTGAGAATATCTAGAGTGAGTAATAGAAATAATCATTATCATTACATTGCTGTAAGAACAGACATATATTAAGGACTTTCTACAAATCACTTAATGAAACACCTGTCCATAAAGGTGTTTGCCTCATATTTTCTTCCATTTCATTAATAATCTTAATACTCTAAACAAAGGCTTTTTTTCAAATTGCCATTTTATAAACACCATAAACATCTATAGAAAAAAATGACTTAAAATTTGCATTAATCTAACTAGAAAAAAATTATGGCCAGAAAGACAAAGTTGGCATGTATTCATGTGTAAGTGGATGTTAGTTGTTAAGTAAAGGATAATAAAATTTCAGCAATAGACGCAGACATGTTAGGTAAAGAGAAGAGGTCTAGAGGGGATGCATGAATCTCCCTTGGAAGGGAAAGTAGACTAGATTTTATAGGTGAATAGGGAGTGGGTGCCAACAGTATCAAGAGGGATCAAATATGGGAGACAATGGAATTGAGAAAGAAAGTACATGGAGAGATGGGAGGAACTGGGGGGAGTATGAGAGTGGTGATCCCAATGAGGACTCATAGTAATGGGGGATATGATGCCCCAACAGGATGCCTCTTCCAGACACACAGGTATATTAGGCAGAGCTCTCTAGAGCAATAGAACTTATGGAATGAATGTATATTCAATGTATTCATACATGACTTGCAGGCTGCAGTCCAATAATGACTAACCGTGAATGGAAAATCCAAGAATCTAGTAGTTGCTTGGCCCCGTAAGACTGGGCATTTCAGCTGCTCTTCTGTAAATGTTGCAATCCTGATGAAATAGGCTCCAATGCCAGTGAAGGTATAGATCTACTCACAAGGTGAGGGTAAGCAGGTGACAAATGAACAATCCCTTCCTTCTTCCATTGCCCTTATATAAGCTTCCAGCAGAACGTGTGACCCAGATTAAAGGTGTGCCTTCCCACCTCAAGATTTGGAGTAAAGGTGTTTGTTTTCTCACCTCAAAATTTGCCAACAAAACCCTCTGTCTTTATGCCTCGATATCTGGATTACAAGTGTGTCATCCATTTCTGTATTTTTCCAGTTAATTCCAGAAATAGTCAAGTTGACAACCAAGAATATCCATCACTCAAGCCTTCTATTGGCAGCAGTGGGATTCATTCTAGTTGAGCTGTTGGCCAATGTGCTCCCATGGAAATCCCCAAACACCCAGTCTATTGCTAAGACTAAGAGTTGCTCTCTCCAAACTGATAGCAGGGCCCTATAACTCATTGAACATTGAGCAGTTGATCTGGTGCCCAAATGGAGACTTTAGCCCAGGTTCTAGTCTCTTTAGTGTGGGAAGGGACTCTTCAGGATACTGAAACAGATACATGGACACCAAAACAGCCAAACTTTGACCTGTCTGCCAGCAAAATATGCTATGACAATGGTGGCACAGAACTTGTGGTATTAGCTCAGCAATGTCTGATTTGACATAGGTTCACTCCACAAGATAGAACCCATAGCAGATACTGCTTCGGTAATCAAGAACCAGAGACTAGATAATCCAGAAAGCTAGGATAAGACTGAACATGATGAGTCTAAAACAAATCAATAAAATATTTCTTAATGATAGTCTTCTATACTCCAATATCAGTGGTACAGGTACATCTGATGGAAAATGCAAAAGCCATAAAGCCGGCACAGCTGCTTGACAAAGATCCAGCAAAGCAGAACCTAATGATCACTGCTATGCTAGTGTTTGTTTTTTATCTCCACATGTTGCATGCTTGGGGGTCTTTTAATATTTGAACAACTTGGGGATATTGAATAGATGAAAAGTTTCTTATGAATCATTTGTGCCTTCTCCAAAGAATAGTGCTTCTAAGCATCCCCAGGAAAGTCCTGAGCATATTACCCCCCACTCTTGTAGGAGATATTCTTAGCTGACTCTAGTCAAAGGTCTTCTTTATGCCCTGAAGGTTGTGGTGCGAATAAAGATACCAGAGATCTCTTCGTGAGGCTCTGACTCCAAGATATTCTTGGAACATCTTTCCCTGTACTTACTCAGGAACAAGACAGTCAGTACAAGTAAACAAAATTCGGTGGGCTAGAGAAACTGGCAACAGATCAGATTCCTACTATACACTTGGGTGATTACATGGCACATAAGATTGAGCATATGATACTCCCCCTGAAGGAAAGATACAACAACAAAGTTAGATTGACTTAGTTACGTCTGCCCTCCACAGGGACTTAGATTGATGAACAAAATGGTGTAGAAAAATGATAAAATATTGAGATATCAGAACCTCCCTTTCATAGAAAAGTTAGCTTCTGTAGGGACACTATGGTATGATGTGACCAAGAAACAGAAGAATTCCCCGATTAGACATATAAATAAATTCTATAAAGATATACAATGTAAGCATTGCATTATTCCAGGAATTGAATAATAACTGCAGCAGCTTTGACCAGGGGATTTTCTTAGGCCTATTTCCAACTGACACCCTGGCAATTAACAGTTAATTTGCCTCGGCTAGTTTGGAGATTTTCTTTCTGTCCTTGAAGTTGCAAGAGCTTTGAGCCTGTCAACAAGCTGTCATGCTTCGGCAAAATATGCTTGTAGATAATTAAAATATGGGTTATGGGGTTGATGAGGAAGAATGACTTTAAAAGATATCCTGTTCTATAATGGTTTATCAATGATGACTAAATTTATTACCCCAGATGGGCAAGAACAGATGAAATATGTGCCCAGGGACAGAAATGATATGGTCTATGTTTTGAAACAACATGAATCTTTTCCTGATTACCAGGTCCTGTATAAATAAAGAAACACCATGACCGCTAGTCAGTGAGGCTGCAAGATTGTCCCAACCACCAATGGCATGATTCAGTCCTCCATCATCTACTCCTTGCCTCCTCTGTGGAACTGCTAGGGCAAACTCTGGCAGGTCACTGTCTTATCCAGTCATCATCAGAGAGTCTTCCTCTGGTAGCATGTGGTAACATTTTCTAACGAGAGACAGAAAGGAAGTGAATCTGAATGGGAAGAAATATGGGGAGGAATGTGGGAACAGTAGGGAGGGGAAAGAGTAAATAGTATATACAGTATGAGAAAAAATGTATCTTCAGTTTAAAAATAAAAAAGAAACCTAGATTGCTAGAAGGAGGCTATCAGACTCCATCCAGCTAAAATAGAATCTTCCAAGTTCCATGTTGTTGACTTCATTTTTTAAAGAGATAACATCTAGGCTGATGTGAGATATCTTTTTTCTTTGCCATTTTCTGGTTTCCTTGAACTATTTATCACTTTATTTCCTGGTCTGATAAACTGTATCGGACTGTGCTTCTTCTTTCTCTAGCTTTGAAAAGTTTAATCTCATAACTGTACAGATGTTTGGAAGAAGTCATCAGCAAAACTTCTAAAAATAGAATTTCCAAATGGGAAACATTTCTAGTGATAGTGTGTGGAAAATAATTCAGACATTACATTTATTAAGCAACAAAAATAACTTTCAGTATCATTGAGGCATCTGCACTTCTATCTACATCTCCTTGTGCACTGGTATGAAATTCTTCATACTATTCTGTTGCTACTTTTTAAATATTTTTTTATTATTTTCAGTTACACATATGGGTGTGGATGTGTACGTAAGAGAGTGCAGTCATCCTCTGAGGCTAGAGGTGCAGATATCCCTGGTCCTGAATTACAGGCGGCTGTGAACTCCCTGATGTGGAAGCTAGAAACCACACCCAGGCCCCCTAGAATAGTAGTCTGTGCTCTTAACCATTGAGCCATCCTTCCAGACACCATGCTTTATTTTTAAAGTGTAAATATCAGGTGACTGGAAAGATGGCTAAGTCATTAAGAGTGAGTACAGCTCTTCCTGAGAAATTGTGCCTATAACCACATTGGGTAGTTCATAACCACCTGGAAATGCAGCTCCAGAAATGAGCGCCTTCTTCTGGCCACTGTAGGCATCTACACAAAAGTGACATAAACTGAAGCAGATACACACATATATTTTAAAAAAAAAGACTTTCAGAAAATCACTGTGGCTCAATACATGCCTGGACGCAGAAGTAGGAAGGACAAGAATTTGAGGCTAGCTCTGTTGGTATATCAGGCCCTTACTACCATTCCTGAATTTCACATTTATTTACTTATTTATTTATTTATTTATTTATTTATTTTGAGAGAGGGTCTTGTGTTCTCCAGGCTAGCTCTTATCGTCTGGAATTGAAGAAAGTATTGAACTGCTGGTACTCTTGGCTCTACCTCCTCCAAAGCTGTGTAACTATAGGAGTATGCTACTACATCTGGCCCTTGTTGCACATCAGGCTGCAATGGAACTCACTAGATAATCCAGAATGTCCATGAAACAAATGTAGTTTTCCTAGTTCATCTTCCCAAGTTCTGGGATTATAGGTGTAAACTACCATATCTGTCTTCACTTATGGTTTGTTAAATTTTTAAGTGACATTTATTTAGTTATTTATTTATGTGTGACTATATGTGTGGGATGGTGTCATAAAATGACTTGCAAGTATTGGTTCCCTCCTTCGGTTGTGTGGAAGGGATTGAATGCTTTGACTGGATTGTCTTTATCCACTGACACATATTGATCCCCTGTTGATAGCTGTTAATTTTCCCATTTCTCAGTTTTGATGATTTCATCAGTCTTTTTGACTAAAATTATCGTGGTTTTCTTCTGGAGCTTCAACTGGATGTCTCTCGAAACCAACTGAAACCTCTAGTTCCAAAAATGTGTTACATCTAATCAAGTTGTTGGCAAAAGGGGTCCTATGGGAACACCAGCACAAACCACACTATTTTCAATGCTATTGGTTGTTCTCCACACATTGATGGTAAGGCCCTGTTGTTGAAGACAACACATACAAAATTCCTTGCATATGGAGAAGTTGAGCTGGTGCCTACGTAAAGCTTTACCCCTATGGCCTAGTGTTCATGGCACCGGGAGATACTATTCACATTACCAAAGGAGAAAGGTGACTATCAATAGGTAAACATAAATGCAGCTACAAACCCTTCTACTTACAGCGGTATCCTGCCTGTAAGATGTACTAGTGCAATAATAACAAAGCTTGTGAAGGTATCAATCAATATCTGATTGGATTTGAGGCCCACTCCATGAAATGAAAACCGTCCCCAACACTGCTCTGGTGACCAAGAACCTAAGAGTACATAGGCCGGATGTAGAGGGCTGGTTTTGAATTGCATAGAAACTCTGTGCAAGGGAGACTTGAGGTAGCATTCTTGCTGATAGGCTTGGCAAAGCAAGTTGGGAGGAGGCAAACCTCTCCCATCAGTAGAGGGAGAGTCCTTGAGAACACAGATGTGCACTGTAGTTCAAAGGCTCTGATTAGGTTGTGGTTTGTCTTCTGATGAGGTGTTTTTACATATTATATTACAACAAGAGTTATTCCCATAACACTGAGCTTTTTGTTTAGATTAGCTAGGGCATGAAGCCCTCGAAATTAGTTGCAACCAAGGGACTAGTCTATGAAACTATTTTTATGTTTATGGAAACCTAGTTTGAATTGTGATTTGAGTATTATAAAAGAACACTGGCTTTGCAATAAAGTATGCTGTTGTATCTCCTACTCTGCATCCCCTGTGTCCTGATTTCTGCGGCACTACCTAGGGTCATCCATAACTGAGGAGGTTGGGGTAGGGTCCCCAACGGCTGGAGACATAGGGGAAACTGAATACCATTGTTTATACATAGAAAAAAATACTCCTAATAGTATTCTGCTTTATTCAAAGATCAATGCCTTGCTCAGTCACCATCAGTAAGCTTCCTCCTGAAGTCGATGGAAACAAATACAGAGACCCACAATTAGACAATATGCAGAGATTGAGAGACCTTGAAACAGACAATCCTAAATAGAACATCTTTATCAAATCCCTGTCCCCAAGTCTCAGAGAACCGTATGGAAGTAGAGGAAGACTGTAAGAACCAGTGGAGATAGAAGACACCAAGGAGATAAGGCCCTCTGAGTACAGCAGGATGGAAACACATATGAACTTGCAGGGACCATGGAAGCAGACATAGGACCTGTATGTGTCTAAGCCAGATGGAGTCCTAGTACTGAGAGGGGAAGTGGACACAATCCCCCACCCCTAACCCAGAAGCTATCTCCAATTGATAACTGTTCCCAAAGGAAAAATTAGTCTTCTCCAATAGAGTCTCACTAAATATACTAACCACTTGTAAGGGCAGGCCCCACATTCAGAAGTAGGTGGCCAACACACAATGACATTTTTTGGATGTTCTTTGTTTCATACTGCTTTGTCCCCCCCCTCATGGATCTTTTTCATTTATATCACAGTTTCCAATCTGTGTTTTTATGGAATTTCTCTGTGAATGAATATTTGTGTCTCTACATGTTTCTTGTATTTTTCCTTTGACTTTTTTTCTCATTTGATTGTTTTGTTTTACTCTAGTTTGCTTGATTTTGTTTTATTTTATGTTTATTTTGATACATCTGTTTTTCTGATGAGAGAGAGTGTGTGGATTTGTTTGAAAGTGCAGATGGGAGGACCTGGGAGAAGTTGGGGGCGCTGTGATCGGAATATATTGCATTTAAAAAATCTATTTTCAGTATAAGAAAAACGTCTAAAAGAACTCACAGTCAATTTTTCATTAATTGTTGCTACATGCATATGTATATTTCCATATACATATGTATTCCTAAATATATCATGCCTGGTCTCTATGCCATCACTTGTATGTATGTTTTGAGGGATGACTATTTGGTTTTGAGTAACTTTTTGGTTACCAGCTCTCTCTGGAAAGACTATTTCTCCCATTCTCAGGATTTTTTAATTTGCGTGCAGTTCTTTGTACAGCGTTGAAGCCTCACCGTGTTTCCCTCCTTCACTTTTGTACGTCCCTTGCTGTTGTCCTTGTTCAGCTCATGCTTAGGAAGTCTTTGAACATTACTGAAAGACACAATCTCATAGCAAACTCCCTGATCTTCTGTTTCTTAAAGTCCTTCTGACCCCTCTTTTGCAATCTTCCCTCTGCCTCAGGTGTGGAAATCGTGTTGTGTTTTTAACCAATGGGACAGGGTTCCACAGCTCTGCAATTTGTGTTGTGAGTGGAATGGCAGGCTGCATTTCTGGCACCTGGCTGGTCACCCGTACGGCTAGTTTTATTTGAAATAATTACATGGAAATTGTATTTTTTTAAACATTGCTTGGCCCATTAGTTTTAGCCTTTTATTGGCTAGCTTTTATATATTGATTTAATCCATTTTTAATATTTTGTGTAGCCCATGAGGTGGCTTATTAGGGAAGATCTTAATTTGCGGCTGTGTTGGGTGGGAGAATCATGGCAACTGCCTGAATCTGCTTCTTTCTCCCAGCATTTTGTTTTTGTCTATTCTGTCTATCTAAATTTTATCCTATCAGATCCATCAAATTTGATTTGTTGTGGTTTTCTTTAATGGTCTCTTATTTGCTGCAGAGAGAATTTTTCAGTTTTTCTTGATGAAGGGTGGGGACTATACTTATTTCTTAAAATTTGGAACAAGAAGCATCCGATGATATAGAACATGTGATATTTGTCTTTATAGGTCTGGGTCATTTCACTCAATATAATCTTTTCTAGGTCTACCTATTCACCAGGCTATGCATTAGAGTGTGACAATATACTTTTAACTTTTAAGAAAATTTAAAATTAGATTGACTCATTGTACTTTATATGTGTTTTGTGTTCATGTGTGTATTTGCAGAAGAGGGCATCAGATCTCCAGGAACTGGAATTATGGGTGGTTGTGAACTACCATGTAGATTGTGGGAGTTGAAGCTTAGTCCTCTGTAAGAACAATAAGTCTTATTAATTAATCTTTGAGCTAAATCTACAGCCCCTTCCCCCATAAACTTTTGTTGTTGTTGTTTAAGTCTCAAGTAAACCTTTTTTTACCTTGGATTTCCATATCCCTGCTTTTGTTTTTGTTTGTTCCCCTTGTATTTAGAAAAAAAGAGTATAGATAGTGAGGTTTGGCACACTTACAAAATGGCATAAATATGAGGGAATATTCTAGTGATAAAAATGGCAGGAAAGGCAGCACAGGCAGAGTCAAATAGCTCCACAGTTAACACCATGACTGCAGGTTTAGAAGACTAAAGACATTTATCAGTGTCTTTTTTAATATATTTTTAATTTATTTATTTATTAAAGATTTCTGTCTCTTCCCCGCCACCGCCTCCCATTTCCCTCCTCTTCCCCCAACCAAGCCCCCCTCCCTCAGAGCAATCAGGGTTTTCTGTCCTGTGGGAAGTCCAAGGACCACCCACCTCCATCCAGGTCTAGTAAGGTGAGCATCCAAACTGCCTAGACTCCCACAAAGCCATTCTGTGCAGTAGGATCAAAAACCCATTGCCATTGTTCTTGAGATTATCAGTGTCTTTTAATCTTCATCAAAAGTCATGAGGACTTCATTTCTGTATTGATCTTAAAATGGCAAACATCCCATTTCTATGCATTTGCAGTATTTTCTTTCCTTACATTTAAACCTTGATTTTCCAGATCTTTTCCACCCTCACTAGTCTGGTTTATGATTGCTAACAAGTAGCCTTTAGCTTGTGTTTTTCTTTGTTTCTCCTTACATAGAACTATTTGGGCCTCCCTCAGGAACTCTTTTGGTTTCCCTTTTGTCATTCAGTCGCCCCACCCCGCCATTTTAATATGTGTGGCAAACTGAGAGTTACAAAGTGTAATTTTTAGCATCCCTTACCTAATGTCTAATCTCTGACCCTTTAGATTTTCTAGGAACACTGTAGGCCCTTTTCCTTGTTGTTCATGAGAGCTTCTCACGTTCTGGTCTGCATTTTGAAAAAGTCACTGGCCTGGCCATCATGCTCTCACAATATCCCTCCAGGCAGGTTTTTAAACATTGTGGGAGGAAATTGTCCAAAATTCCTGGATCCCCCACAAAACCCTTGAACACGTTATCAGTCATTCCCTGTGCCGGACAGTTTTATGTCATCTTGACACAAGCAAGAGCTTTATGAGAAAGAGGAAACCTTAACTGAGGAAAAATATTCCAATGAGATTGGCATATGGGCAAGTCTATAGGGTATTTGCTTGACAGATGATTGATGTGAGAGGAGTCAGCTCACTATGAGAGTTGCCAGCACTAGATTTTAGGCATGAATTATTTTAAAAAAACAAACTGAGCAAGTCAAGAGGAGCAAGCCAGTTAGAAGCACTTTGTCATGATCTCTGCTTCAGTTCCTGCTTCCATGTGCCTATCTTTAGTTCCTGCTCTAATGTCCCTGTAAGGAGGAATACAAAATGTAAGATGAAATAAACCCTTTCTTTCCCAAGTTGTTTTTGACCATAGTATTTTATCAGCACAACAAAAAATAACTAATATACATCCTTATTGAATGATCCCTCAGTGGGCAATCCCACCAAAAACATGGCCAATCCATTTCACAGACTGTCCAGAGGTGCCCAGGGGACATATTAATAAGGTAATCTCCCAAATTACCATTTTTTATTTCACTGTGGGATGTAGGGAGTAAATTTACTTAGTTATTGATCTATTTGCTTCTCCTAAAAGATGACAACCACACCAAATCCAAAAGAGGGGAATGTAAACTCTTGATTTATAAAGTTGAGTACTTTCCTGTCATCCATCAATGTCTTTGCCATTCCAACCTGGAGTCTACATCACTCCTACCCATGAGAATACTAAAAGCTTGGGCTCTAGAAAGAGATCAAACTCAAACTGCACTTCTACCCTCTTAGGTAGGCTAACCAAAACTAAAATAAGATAGGTTCTCAAGCATCAGATGTGCAGCAGCCCCTGAACTGGTTCCTGAGACTCACTGGCTTCTGCTGTGTTTCTGCAGTTCTTGCCTGAGGATGCCAAGAAGATTAATCTCCTATGGATTAATGAGTCCTCTGGCACACCTACATGAAAGTAACAGGGTTATACAAACACACACATATGTATATATAAAAAATATATATAAACATATATATGTATACATATATTTTACCATCTCTTGAAAGAACCCCCAAGAGACATTGCAGAATTTCTGAAGAGAGAAGAAGGACCCTGGGATCATTTGCAAGGAGTAGTTTTATTGGATGCCAGCACAATCTCTGTAACACAATCTCAAAGACAGAGAGTCAGATATCCAGAAAGGAACCTATTTTTACATCTTTATCTTCTTTGTCTCCCATATAGAGTGAATTACATTCTAACTGATTACTTTCCTAGGGAGTGGGGTTTAAAAGCTGGAATAGGGAGGAAAGGAAAGGAAACATTATTGCACAAGAGTAGTAGGGTTGCGCCTACAGTCAAGACTCTCAGCACCTTACAGGCTGTTTCCTGTTTTCCTTCTTGGATCTTGGGAAGCACATGACCACATGACCCTTAATCCTGGCATTCTTACTCTTGCTGTCATGCCTCCCATCACCTGTCTTGGTGCTCCAGTTCTTTGCCACTGCTGTGTACACTGCCTGCAGGTGCTGCTCTATCAGATGTCTACATGGACCTTTACATCCACTGTTCCCCTCAGTGATGACACATCTCAGGTTCACCCCTTGTGATTCGCAAGCCATTCAGTGCTGCACATACTCCAGCCCTTGCTCTGCTTTCTTTCCACAAATACTTTGCACTGCATACACTGTGAATTTATTAGCATGCTGTTTCTTTATGGCTAGGGAGTTTGCTCTTTGCTCTACTGTATCCCAGGCAGAGAGCCTTGTAATAGCTGGGGGAGTGAGTGAGTGGCTGGGGTATTGGGAACATTTAGCCTCATTTATTCATGTGACCTTCTAAGATTCCCAGAAGCATGTTAACAACCAGACAGACGCCAAGAAACCAGAAAGGGAAGGGATGGAGGAGCCAAATGTGGTGTTGAGAAAGCCAGGAAAGAGTGAGGCCATAACACACAGGAGGAAGGTGCTCATAGGAAGGAGTGGTTAGTTATGATGTTATTGAGCTACGAGAGAGGAGAGAGAGAGAGAGAGAGAGAGAGAGAGAGAGAGAGAGAAAAGAAAAGGAGAAAAGGAGAAAAGGTCCTCTGGGTGAACTTGAGATCTAAGTCTTAGCATTTCAGATAAAGTGAAGACAGGGACCTCACCCAACTGTCCAGCTCCACATCAACCTCAGGCTGTGTGAAGCAGAAGATGAATAGAAAAAGTACTGGAGTGTAGTGATATCCTGGTTCTATAGTGAGGGTTTATGTCCTCAGAGTTTGGACACCAGAGCCTCTCCAGTTGCCCTGTGAACTGAGACCTTGGGCATCTCTCTACTCAGGATCTTTTTTTCTCTCATACAGGTTTTTTTTTTTTCATGGATGGCAGCAGCTGAAATTGAACTGTGGAGACAAAATGATGGTTTTTGGAAGTGAGCCATGTCAGGCAGGTGGGAGTTTATGTCTCTAGGCTGAGTTACCTCTTCTGAGGACCTCTGTCCATAGTCACTGGCTCCACAGCCTCTGCAAGAAGTTGTACACTTGTGGTCTCTCTCCGGGCTGAAAGAGGGAGAAGATTGTTAGACAGAAAGATGGAGCCCCCTTAAGTTCAGATAGCTGTGAAGGAGGGACCTTTACAGGTCACGGGATAAGTTCCAGGAGAGGGAAAATTATAGAGAATACCTGACATCTGCACAGGTACTGAGATCACATTTTCTCATCTGAGATTTTACAGAAGAATTTTTAAGTTCACTTGTCCCAGTCTGGATGGATTTCCTGATGACTTGACCCTAATGGCCTGCTTTCCTTGATGACCTGACCCCTGATTTGATGGAACATAGGGGACCCCACCACCTTCTCAGACCCTGGTCACCAATATTCAAACCCACTCACCCATTTTTCTGCGTTTTTCTTGATGCTTGCAACGGAGAAGGAGGAGGGTAAGAAAAAGAAGCAATAGAAGGAAGGCCACAGCTATTCCAAATAGAACCTTCAGGTACCTTTCAAGTCCTGGGGAAAGGTGACATCCAGAATAAGGAACCATGCTATCTGCCTGAATATCTACTGTGTGCAAGACTTACGCTGGGTCTTTGCACCCATTATCTGCCCTTTTCACAATCATACAATAGCATTCATGCCCTCCCACATTATGCCATATCACCTGCCTGGAAGAGGTAAATCTGGGGTTTGAAACCATGGAATCTAACTTCTGGCACTGCACCTTACACCAAGGATGAATCCCATGAGCTAGAGGGAAGTAGCCCGAATACCCTGCTATGGTCCTGTTCTACACCCTGTCACATGTCACTATGACTTTGGCATAGGGGACAGGCTTACTGCAGAACCAGGTTCTGGAAGTCTCCTATGTCAAGGGATTCCCAACTTAGGTCACTGCTGAAAGGAACTTAAAAATGTGTACTATGCTTCTCTCCTTCACATTTTGAAAAACAGAGGCCCAGACAGAGTCAAGGCTTGTGTAAGTCAAATCTAAAAAAAAAAAAAAAAAAAAAAAGAAAGGAAAAAAAAAGCCTGCACCAAACCATAATTTTCTCTGGACCCCTAGAACCTAATTCTCAACACTTTCCTCAGTATTCCCAGGGCCTGGATTCTCATGGGCAAGAACCTAGTTTCCAAAGCATGCTGGAGAATGATGGACAAATAGAGGGCTTGGTGCTCTGTTCTACACTGAACCCATCTGCTCCTTATAAGTCTGAGCTCTAACATCTCTATATGGATGTCCCCCTATTCATTCCAGGCTCTAAGACTCTAGGATACTGCAATGCTGCTGAGATCTCAGCTTGGCCTCTGGGTCCTTAGACACAATCTGAGTTGACAGAGTAACCAACCAGGTATAGATGTGCTGTCAGTTGGGAGGCAGCCTGGGGATGGAGCAAGCTCCCAAGAGAGAGGCCAGTGACACTCACCAAATGTTGGAATGGGCTCTTCGGATAAGGAGTCAGGGTCTTCAGAGGACCCTGGGAAATAAAACAAGTGGAGTGTGAGGGAAAGAGACTGACCCTGGAGATGTTGTCTCTCATTGTCTTACATCTGCCTTGGAGATATTTACCCAAGAGTCTCCCGCTGGCCACTTAGAACTTTCTTAATTTTAATAGAGGTGAAATGGGAATTCTTTAAAGGACAAATGTTAGGTTCTTCAACTTTGGCTGGTGAATATCAATGTGACTGACCCTCCCTCTTTCCTGTCACTCATATTCTAGCTAAGAGTTCTTCCAAGCATAGTCTCAAGGGTTACCATTTCAGCTCAGAGAAGTCAAAGACACTTACCCGAAACCACAAGCTCCACAGCATTACTGGGGTACGACAGCATGTAGGGTAATAAGTCTTCAGAACTATAGCACTTGTAGGTGCCCCCATGGGTAAAGGTCACATTCCTCATGAAGAATTTTGCCTGGTATAGCTTATCTTGCAGCACTGATCTTAAATACAGAAGTGAGTGGGCAGTCCCCTCTTTAGACAGAACAAAACTACCCCTTCGATGCGATGATTGACACACCAGGGTCACATCCTCTCCAGAGGACATTCTGGAACCTGGGAGCACTGACAGGGTAGGTGTGTCATGAAGCTGTCCTAGAGAGAAGAAGGATGGATGAAAAATTGTTCACCTTGACCTGAGCTGAAACCTCACCAGCACTAGTCTCTAAGGACTTGGGTAACACTGATTCAGCTTCATCTCTACATCTGTACCTTTATGAAAAAACATACTTCCTTTTGACCTTCACAGCCTGGACTTCCACAGCACATCCTGTCTAGTTGCGGGTCTCTGACTGGACTGGTTTGGCTCTGAATTTATGATCAGGGTGTCCAAGAGGACAGTGGGGGTATGATCTCTCAGAAGAGAATAGGTGTATACCATGTCATCTACACTTGCCCAATGACAGGAACACTCATGAAATGACAGGAGCACTCATGAGACTCAGAGAGAAAGTTAGCCCAAGTACCTATCGGGGATTGTAGCTCAGGGTGCCAGGAGAGGCCAGTTCCTCCTTCTCTTCCCTGAACAAAGCAAATCCATTGACGCTGATATCAAAGAAACACTGATGGGTTAGTGCTTTTCCAGGCTAGGACTATGGTAGGTCAGGAAGGAGGGCATGCTGGACAGCCTTTGAAGGAAGACAGATGGTTCCTGAAACATATCAGTCCCCTCCCATCATGTCCTGCAGGTAATATTTCTTTACCATTCCAAAACTCTAGTTCAAGAGCTAGGAGTTTCTTTCAGACCCTCCTACATGGTACTCCTCAAGGACCAGAGCTTACGGGTCTGAAAAATGATTAGACAGTTGCTGTGGCTACCTCACCTGCGATGTGTATTTCCAAGGAGTCACTGGGATTAGACCACATATAGGTACTATTTTTGTAGCCGTAACATCTAAATATTCCTGTATGACTGACTGTCACAGGACCTGTGTGGAAAAGAGCCTGGAATTGTTTGGTAGAGTTTATATACTGTGAGTCCTGGAGCCTGGAGAACTTCTCATCTTCCTTGGTCAGAACAAAACCATTGTATCTCTCCCATGAGGCACACTGGAAGGTCATGATCTCTCCTGAAGTAACCACAAGGCTTGTCAGGGATGATAGCATGGGTTTGGGGAGTAAGTACCCTAGACAGAAGAAAGTAACATGTTACTTGGGATCATACAACCCACATTGTTCCTCGGGGTTGAGCTGTGGGAGGGAAACACTCTTGAGAACAGATAGAGCCTTTCCTGAATGTGGAAACTTAGGCTGGAACCATTACCTGTCACCACCAACTCCAGAGTATTACTCTTCTTTGACCGTCTAGGAGGCTTGTAATAGAAACAGAGATATCGCCCGGCATGGGACCATTGAATAATTGGGATGAGGAACTTGGCTATGTTTCCAGGCTTCATCGGGGTTAATCTCTGCAAAGAACCTTGTTTTCCAATTTGATAAAGATAGTAATCCCAAGCACCTGGGGTTCCTTCACATATAATGGTCACCTGAGATCCATTGGCAACCACAGATCCTGGCTCAGCCCTGAGAACAGGGTTTGGAAGTGACCCTGCAAGGAAATCAATATCTATGCCATAGGACATCAGGCTTTGGATCCCAATACTCTGTCCCAGGATGTTTTTCAATTTCACAGCATCAGCCCACATCTGTTGTTCTCCATGCCCACTGCCCAGAGATGCTCCCTTGTCCTCAGTGAGGATGAAGGACCTGAGAACCTGAGGACATACTTACTTGTGTGCAATGGGATCCTGAGGCCCAGAGTCAGTCCTGGAAGAGAGTTCCGTGAGAGAAATTTGTCCCCAAGGATTGAGTAGACCCTCCCTTCCACAGTTGCCTTCTGACTTCCTCAGATGCCTTGGTAAAACAAGGCCTGGCTGTGGAGTGAAGCCCCACCCCACAGCAGTATGTTCTGTCCCCTCTTCACATCTCACCAAGGCAGAGGAAAGCTGTGAGTGTTCCAGACATGACATCTGTGGCTACAGCTTTGTAGATGGTTGGAGACAGAGCCTAGCCAGATGGGAAGACACACAGGGTGTGGCCTTGTTATGTGGTGGGTTCTCTCTCTTATCACAATGCTGTCACTTCCGCAGTCTTACAGAAAGAGGAACTTCCCTTTCCAGTCAACTGTCTTTGATTTTTCCAGTGATATAGCTCAAGCAGGATCTATATTCTCTAATTATTTTTTTTGAAAAAGAGCCTCGTGAAGTTCAGACAATCCACACACCCCTTATCTCCCTCCTTCCTGTGTGTTAGGTTTATAGGCCAGTGGTGGGCTATAGTCTCTTCTTACAGAAGCAGCAATTCCATGGAATCTCTATATCTGTCTGAATGATTTTCATGTTATGAATGGCCAGGACTTAGCAATAAATAGTCCTAGTGTCTTCCTGAGAAGGAACTTCTCAGCTGAGAGTGGTCTGTGGCTGGCCAGTTTTGATCAAGGACTCTCCACTGGGAGTCCTTTACTTCTAGGGCCAGACCCTCCTCACAGAACCTCCTTCAGAGGACTTGTGGCCTCAACAGATGGCATCTCATCTTTCTCCGACCTCAATACCGGATATTCAACCACAGTAGAAGCGACATGTTCTCAGTGAGAAAGCGACTCACCAGAAACCTGATTGCATGTTTGTCCTCCAATCATTACCTCCTGGACACCTCATTCATGGTTTATTCTTTATAAATTATAGTCACTTAAGCCATAGCTGCATAAAATAGGCTAGCTTAATTCTGCAACTTTATGTTTCTAACCAGCTGAGGACAGTTCTTGCTGCTCATGGTGGCAAGAAAGAGTCTCTCTGTCTAGACTCAGTTTTGGTGCTGGGTCGGATCTGTGTAGCTAGGGTTTCAAATTGGGTTTTCTTGGTATTTATGTGACTCCCCTCTTGGCAGAACACACTCAGTACTTAGTGTGTGTGGCTGTCTGGGACATTGGGCGATTTCCTGTCCATATTCCAGTGGGTGCAGGTTTCAGATGGTTTTGGTGTTAGATCCTGAGAGGTCTCTGTGGTGGTAGGACTTGTGTGGTGTTTGTGTAGGCTTCTTAGCCCTCAACAACTTCCTTAACCCTCCTGGCTTGTCAGTAACTTTAAAAATCTACCTTTCTCACCGCCACAGTGGATATCACCTGAAAATGAGGTGGGGAAGCTCATTTCTCTAGTAGATTAGGGTTTTTCCATTCTCATGATGTATTTATGGTATTCACACATGGCTCAGATGATAAGTTTTTCTGAGTGCTTCTTTTTAATTAGGTTAGCTTTCATATACTGTCCCTCTAGTGACTTTGAGACACTCAAGACTTTCCTTGTGTAAGTGCCCTGAGGATTTTCTAGTTATAACATTAAGCTGTTTGTAGATAAAGACATCTTTTCTTGTAATATCCTTCACAGTTACAGCTCCATAACTGAATTGTGCCCATCACTACTGTTACTAGCAAGATATCTTTATACCTCCACGAATTTGCCTAGGGCACTGTGGAGTACATGTGGCATGAAAAATACTGATGCCATTACAAATTTCTAGGATAAATATGTCACTTTATGTAACAGAAGAATATTTTCATCTGTTTTTTGTAAATTAATATACAATAAGTGAACAGTGGTCAATTTTCACATTTATGAAAACATACTGACTTTTCATAAAATTCTTTTTATCTATTCTAGTAAACATGTTTCCCTTTTACTTTTTGTGCATGGAAAATATTAGCTTGATGTTTGAAATTTTTAAATTAACCTTGATTCATAGAAAGAACCCATATTGATCATGTCTGCCATTCTTCTTATATGACAGAGTATGTTACTTGCTACCTTTTTGGTCTAGGACACTGTCTCTAATGTCTTTTGAGATTGTGAACTATGCTGGTCCTCTTGTGTAAGGAGATCCTGATGTTCTTGTTGAACATGGAACAAACTTGGGAAAGTTTCATCTACTATTTTTTGAAAGTTTGTGCAGGGACAGAAGCTCACTGCCCCACCACTGATATAACCCAGGGAATGTAAACAAAGGAAAGCATGGCCAGCACCTTTAGTGACCTGTAACCTCTGCTGACCAAGTCAGCCATTTCCACTGTAGTTGTGTGTCCATCCTCCCTCCCCCCAGGCACCATAGTCTCAGGTCCTGCTACTCAGGCCCTAGGGGTCCCAGCAGCTACTGCCATAGGCAACTTCCTGCCTCCCACCCCCTTCGCAGCTGCTGACAAAAGTCTTCACTGTAGTTTAGAGCTGTTAACAGCAGTCCCTGTTTTTCCTTCTGCTCTGAAACCACATTTGCTGTTTTTTTAGAGTTCCTCTCCCAACCTGCCTTCCTCCTCCCCCAACACCTCCAACTCTCCCTAACAACCTTCAACAACCCATAACCCAAACAAATCCACCTGCCTCCTCCTTGTCTGCCACAACTGTTGTGCATTCCTGTCGCTTTAAGGGACAAGCCACGCCCACTCCCATTACCTCTGACCTGCCCGCAGCCATCTTGGCCCCTTTTCTGCTTCCTTGACCTGTGTGCTTTTTATTGTAAGGAAGACCTGGGAATGTTATGGTTTTGGTCCCTTTAAGAGACAAGCCATACCCATTCCCCTCCCCATCCTCTGAGGCAGGCTGATCTTCAGCTTCAGGCCTGAGCTCTTCCTCTTTTCCATCTTCCTCTCGGAGAGGCAGCTCCCCACTTCTCAGCTTTCCCCCTTCTCTGTCTCTTTCTCCTCTTCTCTCTCTCTCTCTCTCTCTCTCTCTCCCTCTCTCTGTCCCCCCTTCACCCTTCCTCCTCCATAACCCCCTGAATAAACATTCAACCTCACCCTGCATGTCGTGTCTATCCATGTTTCTGTCTTCTGCCCGCCTGCCATGTGTCTCCCTGCCTGGAACCAGCCATTGCTCGGGGACCAGCAGCCGTCTCTGCCTGGGGCCCACTGCCTGCTGCCACATGGCCTGCCACCACTGCTCTGAGACCAGCAGCCCTCTCTGCCTGGGACTGGCTGCTCCCAGGGCCTGCTGTGGCCCGCTACCACCATTTGGGACCTACAGCATTTCTGCTGCCTACTGCTGCGGGGATCTTGCAGCATTTTTTAAAAAAGAGACCAGCCTGGTCTACAAGAGCTAGTTCCAGGACAGGCTCCAAAACCACAGAGAAACCCTGTCTCGAAAAAACCAAAAAAAAAACAAAAAAACAAAAAAAGAATAACAACAACCTGGGCCTCTGTCTTGTCCAGCCTACCCCCAGCTTCAGGTCACTGACTCCTCCCAGGCAGTCTCTGTGGTCAAGGCGAGCCACGGCTTCCTCCTGCCGTGTTCTCAGTTTTCAGTTTATCTTTCCTGTCCTTAAATCCTCCTGCAGCTTACACAAACACAGGATCCCAAAATTTCGTATATCTTAACTCTGTCCTACACTTCCAAAACTTCGACTAAAATTCATTTTCTACCCTCTCTCCTCCTTAAACTATCTCCAGAGACCAGCTGATTCTTCTATGCAGTCACTCCAAAGAGCCCTCCAGTCTGATGCTGACTGCTCCCTCCTGTCCCCAAACCAGATTCACCACCGGTGCTTGCTCTGTCCACTCTTCTTCCCATGTCAGCTTGTCTCCACTGTTACACTATTTCAGAGATGCACTCCTCCCTCCTTCCTTCCTAAAACCAAATTCTCCACTTTTAATCACTTTATGACCCTTCTTATCTCCCACCTCCTTCCTCCAGAGTCCTTGCCACCTTCCCAACTAATTAACCCATTCCTGTCCTGACACTGCCCGGAGCTCAAACTCAGTCACAGAAAACAAGCTGTAATATTCTGTAATGACAATTTTACTATGTTTATGGTTTACAGAAACAAGCTTTATTTAGCCTCCTGTGTATCAAATACACCTTACTTAATAGATACTTGCTCCTCAAACTTTTCAGAGATTTGTTAAATATGACTTAGAAACAATTAAACCTAAGAGTTTCAAATATACATCCAAGAACAATTTTTTTCTAAACTCCTTAATTTTACCTCTGCCCCTAATCTATCTGTCCCAACATATTTCAAATCAATTACAGACTGCTCTAAAAATTCCAGGACAAGCCTCATCTGTCTCTTAGGATCTTACATCCTGCTTCAGCCTCACCTAACACACTTCCCTATACTCAGATAATCCCACAGAACCTGGGCATCAGCTGACACACCCTGCTCTTCTAAATCTTAAACAATAGTCCAGCTTCCTTGGGTCCTATAACAACTATGCCACCCCAATGTCAACAAGAAGCAGTCAGAGAGAATGGTGCTCACTTACTCAACACCTGACCACCCAATGATAAAACAAAAAAGTAGAGAATGAAGGAACATTGGGGCTTTGGTAGGGCCTTGCCCTTCTCCCCAGTTCCCTCTGCTTTGCTAAAATCTGTTAGATTACGTTCTTAAAGCAGGCCACCAAGGTCCATTCCATTCCCTTACTTGATTAATCTTTCCTCCTGAGACCAACTACTGAGGTCCAACTATCAAAGTATTAAAACTCACCTATCAAAGCCCTTTATGGTGCACCTAATTAACATGCCTAATTAAAATTAAACACCTCATCCTAGCTTGGGGTTTCTTCTTGCGCCAGATGTGCCACATCTGTCTCCTCTCTATCCAGAGACAGTCCTTTTACTCCAAGACAAGAATCTTGTCCTCACTTCCCTAGTTTCTTTCTCTCTCCCTCTCCCTCTTCCTTTATCTCCTGTCTTTGTCCCTTATCTCACCAAGGCAGAGGAAAGCCCTGCCCTCTGGGGAATACAACCCTTATCCTCCAATATTTTCATTGAATGTTCTATGAAGTATAGAAATTGTGGTGTACAATTTTTGCAGTTCCATCCTTTCATATGTGTCCCCCGTAGCCAGCACTGTTCCCTTTCTGTTAAAAAAAAAAAAGCACTACATCACAAAACTGAGATCCATTAGGAGAAAGTATGTATGTTAAATGCTTTTACTGAAAAGAAAGAAATGAGCAAACTTTGTTGATGAGTTTTGTAAAATGGTATGAATGAGACTTTTGCAGATCCCATGATGGGTGGGGACAGACAAATCCACCCTCAGGCATACCTTGAGTGTGGAGCTTAATTTAGAGGAGGGTATTGAGATTAGGGTAGGGTGGGTACAGGGGAGGGAGAGAATGAGAGGAGAAATAAGACATCTGTCTCTTCAGAAGAATGGGGGTGGAACAAGAGCAGATGGAACTCGTCTTTAAAAGGGCCTTTGCATCTGCATAGTGACATCTGGGCTGGCTAGGGTACTGCCTAGATTCATCCTGCCAGCATAATCCTAACAATGATCAATGCCCATTGATTTTAACAGTGAAATCGTAAGGTAGATGTGTATAAAATCATCAAATTGCACATCTCAAAAACATATATTTCTATTTAGCAATGTTTCATCTAAGATTAGGAAAAGGTTTTTGCTTTCATTTTCTGTTTTATCATTCAATATGACCACATGTTTTATTTGTGTAGTATTGCTTAAATGCAAGTTTGACTTTTATATGTGAACTATTTTATCAAATACCTACACAATAGAAGCTTTTCAAAAGTTAAGTATAATTATACTGGTCCCTCCACTTTCTTTCTCCTGATAATTCCCATCTTCCTCTCAAATTGATGGCTTCTTTTTTTTTTTTTTTTTCAAGACAGGGCTTTTCTGTAGTTTTGGAGCCTGTCCTGGAACAAGCTTATGTAGACCAGGCTGGCCTCAAACTCACAGAGATCTGCCTGCCTCTGCTTCCTGAGAAAATCATCTGGGAGCGTTATATCCATTAAACCTGGGCTTTTTCTAATTATCCAGTTTGATTTTGTCTGATTTGGACTGCTGCGTTGACGGAGAGGCTTATCAGGGTGCAGAAACTTTTAAGTAGTTTTAAGCTTGGTTTCAGGGCTCACCATTTAGTATTGAAGGCATGTGCTACCACCACTGCCCGCATAATGGCTTCTTTTCCAATAATTGTTATATATATGATGGGGGAAGAGTCTTTATATATATACACAATGTGTGTGTGCATATATATAGTGTTTGTACATATACACACACATACACATAAATATATAAACACAAACTATTGATTTTGTATCATTGTTTGTGTTCTGGTGGAAGTTTCACTCCCAGCCCCTGGCATCCACATACTCATAGAGTCTGGAATGTTCTGATAGAAGCTTCACCCCAGCCTCTGGCATCTATACACCCAAAGAGTTTGGAATGTTCTGGTAGAAGCTCCATCCCAAGCCCTCCCATCTCTCTCTAAACACTGCTACATCTCAGAAAACTTGACAAATGATGACCCTCCTCCCCCTCAAGACCACTCTCACAGGGTATTTAAACTGACCCCCAGAAAACAGACATGTGGTTTCCAGTCTTCCTTTCCTGCCTCCTCTCTGGGGGACTGGAAAATCATCTGGGAGCGTTATATCCATTAAACCTGGGCTTTTTCTAATTATCCAGTTTGATTTTGTCTGATTTGGACTGCTGCGTTGACGGAGAGGCTTATCAGGGTGCAGAAACTTTTAAGTAGTTTTAAGCTTGGTTTCAGGGCTCACCATTTAGTATTGAATGATAAACTGAGGGTCCTGGGGAAATACTGTCTCTCAATTAGCATTTTTTAAGATCTTACTTATTCCAGGTTTTGAGATAGGCCATTTCTCTCGACAGTTCCAGGAGAAACTGTTTCACTGTAGATGTCCTGGCTCTTATAATCTTTCTTTGATGTTCCCTGGGCCACAGATGCCAGAGCTGTGATATAGACATATCTGTTGGAGCTGGACTCCTAATGATATATCTATTGATCTCTAAATTGTGTCCAGTTCTTGATTTCTGTGATGATCTCTATTTGCTGTAAAGAGAGCCTTTTTTGAAGAAGGATTCATACTCTGTAACCATAAACACAGAAACAGAAAAACCAAAAGAACTCAGTAGATTGCATTTATATATTTGCATACACATATGTTTATATAGAAAAATATAAATGTATATGAATATGAATATATGTGTATGTGTGTATGTAACAATAATACGCAAGAAAAAGTGGTCATCAACTTGAGAATGGGGGGCATGGTAGAGGTTGAAGGAATGTATCTGTGAGGGCCTAGAGGGAGGGGGAAAGTGACATAAATTCTATTTAAATTAAGAATATTTTAAAAAGAATTATAAGAAAGCAACCTAAATGCCCCTTGACCGAAGAATGGATAAGGAAAATGTGGTACATTTACACAATGGAGTACTACACAGCAGGAAAAAATAACATCTTGAATTTTGCAGAAAAATGGATGTTGCTAGAAAACATTATTTTGAGTGAGGTAACCCAGACACACAGAAAGACAATTATCACATGTATTCACTCAAAGGTGGTTTTTAAACATAAAGCAAAGAAAACCAACCTACAAATCACAATTGCAGAGAACTTAAACAACAATGAGGACACTAAGAGAGACTTACATAGATCTAATCCACATGGGAACTAGAAAGTAGAAAAAGACAAGATCTCCTGAGTAAATTGGAGCATGGGGACCTTGGGGGAGGGTTGAAGCGGGGATGGGAGAGCCAGGGAGGGGAGCAGATAAAAATGTAGCGCTCAATAAATATCAATAAAAAAATAACGGCTCATCAACAGTGGATATTTCTTATCTCTGTGAATCATATGGTAGATATATCAGACTTTGACAAAGTCTATGAATTGGAACAAACTTTTGAGTTGGCTTTTAATTGGAAGGGCTTGTATGTAGACATGAAGAAGCAAAACATAGTGATTATTGACAGGATAACTGACCTGATAAGTGATGGCATGGTTCTGTAGATTTGTAGTGGATATGGCTTCATATGTGCATCATGGAAAAGGAAAGATCATAAGAACAAGAAGACTGACAGAATGGCAGACAAATGATTCTTGCTGGGTGTAACATAGCCAATGCAAATGTGAACTATGCATCCAGTACTGGATGTATAAAATATTGGTCCTGCCAACAGTCAATTATGGGTCAGGGAAGGACTCATTATGGAGCTTTGATCATTGATTAGTGATCATTGATTAGTTATTTGATCACTGATTGGCTATTGATTAGTGTTGGATTCTGGGTGAAAGAGACTCATTGTCTTTAGTTGTGTACCCGCCAGTAAGCCCATCAGGTTACTATACTTCCAAATCTATGTTCAGATAGACAGCGTTGGTTAAAATTGGTGGGAAATTACAAAACAAAAAGACGCAGACAAGGTAATGGGATTGTTAGGGATGAGATGAGAGTTCCTATGGATAAAAAGGAGATAGAAGAGGATTGGATAGGAATAATCAGATGTTGTCAATGAATGCATTCATTTAATAAAAGAGAAAAATAGCTTGTGAAAAGTAGAACTTGCTCTGGAAAGAGAAGTTTTGTAAATTGATGTAATGTCTATGCTTCCACCCCAGGGAAGATCAGCTACTTAATTTCCATTGAAGTGTCTGGTTCTGATGTTCAGAATTGACTAAATGGGAGATCCTGCCCTGGATGAACAAGAAAGTGAAGCTGCAATGTTTTGATGTAGTCCATCACAAAGTGACCACTCTAAGAGTGGTTGACACAACTCACCTTCAAACAACAAAATTCAGTAATTTTCCATACACCCTGTCCATCAAATGAGATGTTTCCTCTAGTCTATTTTGTTATTTTTGTTTGTGACATAATCTCACAATGTAGTCTAGTCTTGCATTGAACTCACCTCAATCCTTCTACCTCAGCATTTTGAGCACTGAGATTTTAGCCATGAGCTACTACTATTATTGATTCATCTCACTCCACTATTCAGACCCAAACTGCATGGATTTCTGGTGTCAGTTGGAGAGGCATATAAAAACCAGCCACACTGAGAATATTGGGGTTGCTCATTTTTTTTTCCTGCCTCAAGGCTATTCTCTTTTCTTCTTCCACAGTCCCTTAGTGTTGCTAGGAGTGTTGATGAGAAAGAAATGTCTTAGTGTGTCTTTTGGATTTACCTATTTCATCTTGAGACTGATGTTGCCGGTTTATTTCACTGTTTTCACTAACTTTGCAGTCTGAGTCAAGAAATGGGACATCTGTATCATTTATGAAGGAATGCAGTTATTAATCCAAATTGTTAAGTTACATGGAAAAATAATAGAAAATGAGTACTTTAGGGATGCAAAGGGATGAGAAAAGAAGGGACCAGTCAGAGAAATTTGTGGGGAGGTATCAGAGTTTGATGGAAGAATAGTTCTCTTCAAAAACAACCGTGACATCTCCATGCTTCCAAATTATCATGTCACTTCCCTTAAGATTCCCAGCTCAGTTCTCACAACCTGTGCCCAGATTTATCTCCAGAATCACATCAGCTTGTTGCATTTGCCATGCATGGTAGTCATGGTTCCACTGCTCTGAGCTGTGTACTGCTGTCTCCTCCTCGCTGCATCTTATGTCTTTCTTTGGCTGTGCTGAGCCTCAAATAGAAGAATTCCAAGAACAACCAGGACCAAACTGCCCAATATAATCCTAGTAAGACTCTCCACTGTGTGATCTTGAAGAGTTGAGCCTGGGTGATTTCAGACACAAGGTTCACTGTAGTCTAGAATCCATAATCCACACAGGGCATCTACTTCCCCTGGACAAGACTTAGACCATCTGTATCCAGCTCTGTAACTGATCTCCTTACTCACCTGTTTTAGGATCTGACATGTCTGCTGATGAGCCAGTGGTCTCAACCATTCCTAAAAGCCTTAAAAGAGGAATAGAATAAGTAAAGTGGTTAAGAGAATAAGTTTTTGGCTATTTCCTAAATTTCTTACTCTCTCTAAGTGTATGTTATTCTCACTGTGATGATTTGGGATGAACCACTTAACTGTTGGCCAAGGGTTCTTTTCTTAAGTTCATCTTCCTTTCATATATTACTCTAGGTTTAAGCCACCCAGTATGGGCTGGACCCTCCTACATCAACCATTAATCAAGAAAATGTCCTACAGACTTGTCTACAGACAAATTTGATTTCAGCATATTCTAATATCAAGTTTCCTCTTTCTAGTTGTCTCCAGTTTGTTTCAAATAGACAAAAAATAAGAAGTAATTACCACAGAGTTTATGAGACACAATGAAAGCAGTATACATTTAACACTAAATGTGTTAAAGCTCTATATGTGTACATAAAAAACTGGAAATTTTCACACTAGTGAGTTAACAGAACATCTGATAACTATAGAACAAAACGAAACAAACTCACCCAGGAGGACTAGATGGCAGGAAATAATCAAATTGAGGGCTGAAACCAACAAAATAGAAACAGAAAAAACAATACAAAGAATCAATGAGACAAAGAGTTGTTTCTTTGAGAAAATCAATAAAATAGACAAACATTTATCCAAACTAAGGAAAAGGCAGAGAGAAAGTATCCAAATTCAGAAAACCAGAAACAAATATTTGACCATGTGGCTTGAAATCAAGGTGTCCAGCATGCTGAGCATGTGCTCTAACAATGACCTCACCCACCAGCTTTACACATATCACATATCACACTTATATACATGGATATTTGCATTCTGTTTTACTTGTTTTCAGATAATTTTAATTTATTTATTTTTGTCTTTGCAGGTGTGGCTCACTTACAACCCATTCCTTACATGTGGCCAAAGATATAGTTGAATGTGGCCCCAACATAAAATTTTATACTTATTTAAGCACTTTGATATTCTCTCCCTCGTGTGTTTATGTTTGTTTGGATGTAGGTACATATGTATAATGCATGTGTACAAGTGTGTATGTATACTGGAGACAGAGTTCAGTTTGGGTGTTGTTGCTGTAAACACTGACCAGAATCAACCTGGGAGATGAGACAGGGTTTATTTGGCTTACAGATTACAGTCCATCTTCAAGGAAAGGCTGGGCAGAAACTCTTTCAGACACCTGGAGGCAGGAACTGAAGCCAAGACCACGAAGGGATACTGCTTATTAACTTTGTCTCCATGGCTCCTCGGTTTGCTTCCTTACACCACTCAGGACCTCCTGCCTAGGGGTGACACAGTGTACAGTGAGCCAAGTCCTCCCACATCGTCAGCAATCAAGAAAATTTCTCTCATGACATGTCCACAGGCAAACACGATGGAGCTCCTCAGTTGAGATTCTCTCTTACAAGATGTGTTTAGTTTTTTGTCAAACGTATAAAAACTAACCATTACAGGTGCTGTTTCTCAGGAGTCATCTATCATGTTTCTTGAGAAAGGGTCTCTCACTTGGATGTTAGATACACCAAGTAGGCTAGATTTTTGTGGCAAGCAAATTCCAGGGCTCCTCCTTTCTCTGCCTCTCCAAATCTAGAATGACAAACACATATCACTATGCCCAGCTTCTGAATGGGTGCTAGGTAGCAAGCTCAGGTCCTCATGCTTTTGTCACAAGCTCTTAACTGATCAAATCATCTCCTAAACCCACTATGAGACTCTGTGTTTGTGTGTCTGTGTGTTTTGTGTGTGTGTGTGTGTGTGAGAGAGAGAGAGAGAGAGAGAGAGAGAGAGAGAGAGAGAGAATTTTTAAAAATGATTTACTTATTTTTATTTTATGTCTAGGAGTATTTTCCCTGAATGTATGTCTGTGCCCACAGTGACTAGAAGAATGCATCAGATCCCCCCAAAACTGCTCATGAGCCATCATATGAATGTTGGGGATTAAATGCTGGTCCTTTGCAATAATAGCAAGTAATTTTAACCACTGACCCACCTCTCCAGTCCCACATATGTGATTTCAAAAAACTTGATTTTGTGGGTTCGTAGTATGAAATGGCAGCAGGCCAGTCCCACCGCCTGGCTAGCTTAACTCCCAAAATAACCACACAGAAATTGTATTAATTAGATTACTGCCTGGCCCATTAGCTCTAGCCTCTTATTGGCAACTCTCACATCTTGATTAACCCATTTCTATTAATCTGTGTTCACCATGAGGTCGTGACTTACCAGCATCAGTCTAACTCTTGGGTGGGAGAAGCATGGCGTCTGCCACCCTGCCTTCTACCCAGCATTCTGTTCTGTCCACTCCACCCACCTAAGGGCTGCCCTATCAAAAGGCCAAGGCAGTTTTCTTTATTCAACCAATGAAAGCAACACATAGAAAGAAGACCCCACACCATGGGTCTACAGTGTGAACTTTGCAGATAACAGATTCATGTCATAATTCCGAGTATTGGATTACCTAGACCTGATGCTTATGGAAGAAAGTGCTGTTTTGCTTACTTGAATTTGTGTGGTTTCTTGTTTAATTCACATGATTACTATTTTTTATACTGCTTGATATCAAACCTATTGTTTTGTGGCATCTGCACACAAATGAACACACACACACACGCAATCTCATGGTGTTTGAAGTAAGCATACAGTTTTGTGTAGGTTCACAGCTCTCCTTAGTCACTTCTACCACGGAACCACATCCCTTTCCTGTTTTTACCATGTATTTTTTGAGTCTCACTCAGAAATCATAATCCTCCTGCTTTAATATCTCAAGTACCTGGAATTAGGATGTGCATCTCCAGACCTAGCTTCCAATTTTATTAGTCATTTTAAATTTCATCTGATTGTTGTCTGAATCACACAAGGAATGTTCCTAATGCTGAGATCTGCTCTGTGATCCTCAGCAATTTGTCCTGGAGAGCTCTGTGGGTGCTCTGTAGGTTGAAAGTTCTTGATTGTCTGCAAGGCTGCTCATGTCTGCTGCCTTCTTACTGATGTTCTGTCTGAATGTTATGTCCAATGTTAAAGTAAACACCGGAATCTAGTATAGCATTTCCTCTATCTCTCTTTACATGTTTGTATATAATGATATGTATAAATATATACTCTTACTTGTTCAGTCTGATGTCTTGATTCAGAATGACAACATAGAATGAATTTCTTGGTCTCTTGTGACAGATTTTTACTTTAATTTTATTTTATGTAATATAAATGTGACTACTACCTCTTTGATCTATCTATCTATCATCTATTTATCTCTCCATCTTTCTATCTCTCTCTTCCTTCCTCTCTAAGAAAGAAGTAGAGAAGTTGGGCAGCTGGAAGTCATGTGCTTTATTTTTATTTTCAAGCTAGAAGAAAAGATGATTTGCCTAGGACCTATAATGGTCACTCTTCTTTGTTAATGAGGCTAGATTTATTTATAATCATCTAAGAGATACACTTCTAAGTGTGTCTGGGGGTACATATACAGGAAGATTTATCTGAGGAAGAAGACGCACATTGAGTGTGAATGGCATCAAAGAACAAAGGAAGGCTGGAGAGATGGCTCACTGTTTAAAGTGCTTTTCTGTCCTATTATGAATATAACTATTGATGTTTATCAACCCTCTATAAATGGTAAAAGATGATCTGTCTAGATATTTCCATCTTTAACATTTGCTAGGTTACAGAGCAAATCTTTCTCTAGAAGGAAGCTGCTTGCTGCCAGATTTCACCATCAATTTTGACTACTCTCATTCCTTGTAATAAAAGTAATCCCCAACAATTATCCTGATTGACAGGACTTATTGACGATAAAGGAGCCCTAAGCAACAAGCATTGAGTAGGGGAGACAGTATATCTGCTATTACTGATAAACAGGTCTGGGTGGCCCTGAATTTTCTAGCAGCAGACTCAGGAAGGTGTAATCTACTGGCCTTTGCTCTATCCTAACAAGCTATTAATATTCTGTATTTACCCTTCACCTTGATTTCAATTAACGTAAGATTATAGCCCAGGAGATTAAAGTTTATGCCTTTATCTCTAGAGACACAGGGAAAAAAAAAAACTTGGGTCACTAAACCAGCCCCAGCAAAAGAAATTCCTTCTCACTTGGGTGCCTTGAGATAACCTGCTGGAGCTGTAGGCAAGTCACCAAAAAATTTCCCTTAATTCAGTTAGCAAGATGCTTATGCAAATCAAGCACTTTTGCCTTCCTCCCACAGATTACTATGGTTACCACAAACTGTGTTCCCAGCTGCTGGATAAAGAAGAGGAAGTGCTCAGAAAGTGCAACAACACTGTGGTATTTTCCTACAATTATTATTCACAAACTTCTTACAGTTAACTAGTTACACTTAAGAAATGTAGTTAGTGTGAGAAAACTTCTTCTTAGAATTTTGTATTGATTCTTAGTTAATCTGCCAGTGAGCTTCACAGCCATGCCTCCCCCTCTGAGATATAAGGTGCCTCCGTGTCATATTTACCTGTTTCTCTGGAATGAATGCTTAGTACTACTGTTAGCACCTATAGAATTTGCTAACTTTGTCTGTGTGGGTCTAGAAACTAAACCTTGTGGAATGTGTAGAACAACAAGGTCAACAGCAAAGAACAGCAAGGAATATCGAGGAGGAACATCAAAAGGAAAGCATCAAGAGAGCATTAGCGAGCACACAGAAAGAGTAACTAGGACATGATAGAAGACTTATGTGGGCTAACTTATTTCATTTACCCTCAGGTATCTTTAGCAAGTTTTCGCCTGCTATAGTGATCCTTCTGAATCCTGAGAGGCTCAGTGGACTTGACCCCAGCACAAACCTCAGTAGAGTAATAAAGCATACTGGCCTGGTGGCTTCCTCATTGAGAACTGGCTCTCAAAGTCCCAGAGGACGCTCTGCAAGGGGTCAAGGGAGGAGAGCAATCTGTAGTCCTATCAACCTGCAAAGTCTACAAACCATAACAATGACCGAACAGCAAAATATCCACAACAGTGCAATAGTGGTAATACTGTCTCATGAATAACCAGTAGTTATCTATTCAGAAGTAATACCCACTTAATAAAAAAAGGATTCATGTCTAGTACTGTAAATTTAGATAACTACTGGAATTACTTTTAGTTTTCTATTTCTAGCCTATAGTAAAACATTTCATCAATGTTGGTAGTAAGGTTCCCATTCATCTTCATACATAAAAGATGATATCACAAGAAATAAAATTTTAAGTAGGAAGCTATTTCTTTCTCCCACTCAAATGAAGTTTATTGCATCCTGCCTTCCCTTATGTCAAAGTTAGTGACCAATTCAAAGTCTCTTAATGAAAAGTTCTGTGCCATCAACATAGAATGCTGCTTAGGTTTTTTTCTCAATTTTTTAAGGTTTTGATTTTGTGTCTAGGTGTAGGTCTCATTTGCACTGACTAGAGTTAGCTAAGAATCTGAATCACACAGGCTCTTGTAATGACTTTGAAAGTTTCTTTCTCCCTCTCAAAATAAAAACCCAAGTTTTGAAAACTGTAGTGGCATAATATAATATTTTGCAAAGCTAAAAATTCTATTTCACTTTTTATTTACTTGTTGAGACTTGCTTTGTGTACTAAAATATGATTGATTTTGCAGAGAGTTCCATAGACTTCTAAGAGGAAAGTGCATTCTTTTATGCGTGAATGGAAGGTCTGTAGATGTCCCTTAGGTCTGCTTGGTTTATGATGTATTTCAACTCCAGTGTGCTGTGGGAACTCCTTTATAGACTTTAAGATACTGTCCCACTTTGGATGTGGTCAAATTTACTATAAATACAGATGTAAAAAACGTGCATGGCTTCTTGGCTGTTTGATTCGGTTTCTGTTCCCCACACATGCAGAGAGCTGCTGGTCTTTGACTCTACCCCTAAATAAAGAATCCTTTATTATATTCCATTCTGAGCTAGTGTGATTATTATAATCACAACACCAATGCTTCCCTGTTTCGTTTTTGTTCATATGATTTGTCTATTGGAGAAAGTATAGTTTTATATGTAGTGTTTCTTTTATAAAATTAGGTGCTTCTTTGTTTGGCATAAATGTTCAAAATTGTAATACCCTCTTGGTGTATTGGTCATTTAATAAGTATGAAGTAACTTTCTGTAGTTCCTCTGACTACTTTTGGTTTAAAGTCTGTTTTGTCAGATATATAATCAATAACAGAGCAGCACAAAGAAAGGAGAGTAAATGAAGACAGATCATTTAAGAGTCTGTTTCAGGGCCACAGATACAGTGGTTGACCAATGTGTAACATGAACAGCTTTTAGTTTAACACTTTGCACCATTAAGGAAGGAAGTCTATTGCATTAAATTAAAGAGAGTATTGAGTTTCTAAGGAAACATGGTAGCAGAGAATGTAATGAGAAATCACTAAGTTTTGCACATCTGACAAAAGTAGTAATGGATATAGAGAGAAATAGATATAAAAGTCACAGAAAGGGGGAATCTACCCAATATCAAGACTTTTTTATTAGCCAGAAAGACTATTATCATATACACTCACTCATAAGTGGTTTTTAAACATAAAGCAAAGAAAATCAGCTTACAAATCACAATCCCAGAGAACTTAGACAACAATGAGGACACTAAGAGAGACTTACATGGATCTAATCTACTCGGGAGGTAGAAAAAAGACAAGATCTTTTGAGTAAAGAGGGATCAGGGGGACCATGGGAAAGGGTTGAAGAAGAGGGGGGAAAAAGGGATGGGAGGAGAGAAAAATGTATAGCTCAATAAAACCAATAAAAGAGACTTTCTTGAGCAAAAGGAATAGAGCAATGTTCTATGACAGTCACTATGTTGCACTGTGACCTCATCAAGTAGCATATGTCTATGTGTCCTAGTTGAGAACACACAGTTGGGATGCCCTAGTTATTCATCATTTGGAAATGTGTAACCAAACCAAGCCTACACCATTTTCTTAACTTATTCTCTTCTATATTGGGGTGTGAGTGTGTGTGTGTGTGTGTGTGTGTGTAAAATATATGTGCCTTAATCTGAAAATAATTAAAAAATAAAATGCTTGCCTATCAAGTGTGGGGAGATAAATTTGTATTCCAGGAATTCACATTAAAAAGCAGGCACTGTGATGCACCTGTAATCCAAGCACTGCAGTTTTGAGATGTCAGGCAGAGACCAATAGATAAAAGAAAGTTTGTAGAGTTCTACATCTAGATCAGCAGGCAGTAAGAAGAGAGTGACACTGTGCTGGCTTAAGCTTCTGAAACCTCAAAGACCACCTGAGGTGATACAGTTTTTCTGACAAGGCCAAAACTACTCACACAAGAACACACATCCTAATAATGCCAGTTCCTATGAGTCCATGAAGGCCATTTTCAACCACATAACCACACACAGATTCAGAAAGATAAATTTTGTGTGTTTTCTTCTGTAGGCAAAAATCTAGATTTTTAAAGGTATAAAATAAAAGGGAAATTCTTAAGGAAGAGGAACAGACACCAGGAGTGGCACAGGAAATCAAAGAGTGACCTATGGAGGCCAATGTGTTAAAGTAGACGTTATGTTTTCATGGAAATGACATAATAAAATCCATCATTTTGCGCAATAAATATACACTATTAAAAACATTTTAAAACTTTCCTAATAACATGTTCAATGTTACATCTAGCCTTTTTAAGCTCTAAGAATTCTATTCAGAATAAGAAAAACTGCCCTATTCATCAATTAATTCATAACTGTTTTAATAGAATATTATTCAAATCATAGTGGAGTTTGAAATATTTTTATATACAGTATTCTGATGAGAAGTATTAAGCACCGTTTTTTTTCTATGAATGCCAAACAATTAGTTACATTCTTTAAATCTCTTATGAAGACCAATATATAAAAAAATTCATGTTTCTAAAAATGCAGAACCACCTGGCATGATGGCACATGCCTTTACTCCCAACACCTGGGAGGCAGAAAGGTAAGGGGCTCTCTATGAGTTCCAGAACAACCTGATCTAAACAATGAGTTTTAAGCCAGCCAGAGCTATACAACGAGATCCTGTTTTTAAAGGAGAAAAAGCAGAACCCAAGAATCAGTGGAGATAAATGTCAAAAGTTTTATCAGTGAAAGCATAAATGAAGTAGAAAAAAGAGAAAGAAAAGAAAAGAATATAATTCTAATAGGGAAAAAGCCTATAAGAAGGAGAGGAAGCTAAGGAAAAGATAGAGGATACAGAAACATGGCTGCAACATCAACAAAAAACAAACACAAATGAGGCCACACTTTTGCAAATAAAAGGGAGAAAAAGCACAAATGTTCTACAAGCCAAAAGAAAATTGAAGAAAATTCATATGCTGTCTTTGAATTTATTTAAGCTTGTCAGAACACTTGTCTGGTGCCCCTAAGGAGCTCATCTAGTATTTTGGGTGTGTTCCTTGCCTACTGATATTCAGCTGTTCTTCCAAGCACCCCCAGAAATGGCCTAAGACCCAGACCTGAGTGCAATCCACATCTACTCAGGGACAGCTCAACAGATGGAGTTCTTTCCAAGGTCTGTTCTGTCATGACATCTGTTCACATGGTTCTGGCAAAATTTTCTCTCATTTCAACCTGTGGTGCTCCTATGATTCCACCAGGCCTCAGCCAATATTATCAACAGAATCAGGAGGACCAGCCCTGCCACACTCATTCTAATTGAGTTCTCCAGGGTGTAATCTTTCATGACAGAACCTGTGTGAAAAGAGAAAACATAATGAGTGGATCAGGCCATGCATCACAGGCTTCCGAAATGCAGCTCTTTTCTGTCTACCTTAAAAGAGTTATTTCTTTAATCAAATTGAGAGTTGAAATCAACAAAATAGAAACAAAGAAAGCAGTACAAAGAATCAATGAGACAAAGAGTTGGTTCTTCAAGAAAATCAACAAAATAGACAAAACTTTATCCAAACTTACCAAAAGGCAGAGAGAGAATTTCCAAGTTAATGATATCAGAAATAAAAAGTATGACATAGCAACAGATATGAAGGAAATCCAGAGAATAATTAGGTCATATTTTGGAAAACCCATAAAATTGGAAAACTTAAAGGAAATGGACAACTATCCAGATAAATATCACTTACCAAAATTAAACCAAGACCAGATAAGTAAATTAAATGGACCTATAACTGATAAAGAAATAGAAACAGTCATCAAAAGTTTCCCAACCAAAAAAGCCCAGAACCAGGTGGTTTCAGTTTAGAATTCTACAATATTTTCAAAGAAGAACTAATACCAATGCTCCACATATTGTTCCACATAACAGAAACAGAAGAAACATTGCCAAACTCTTTTTATGAGGCTACAATTACCCTGATATCCAAACCACATAAGATATTGCTAATAAAGAGGACAGACTTATCTCACTCATGAACATTGATGCAAAAATATTATATAAAATACTGGCAAATTGAATCCAAGAACACATCAGAAAACTCATCCACCATGATCAAGTCAACTTCATTGTAGTATGAGGGGCCAGTTTGTTGGGATTTCTGTCCGGTCCAGTACCCCACAGCCGGCGAGCCCCAAAGAAATCATACAGAAAGGTTTATGTTAGGTTATAAACTGATTGGCCCATTAGCTCAGGCTTCTTGCTAGCTCTTATAAATTATATTAACGTATTATTCTTATCTATGTTAGCCACAAGGCTCGGTACCTTTCTCAGCTGGGAAGATCACATCCTGCTTCTTCAGTAGTCTATTCAGGACTTGGAGGAATGGGCTTCCTCCTTCCTAGAATTCTCCTGTTCTCCTTACCCTGCCTCTACTTCCTGTCTGGTTGACCTGCCTATAATTCCTGCCTGGACAATCAGCACTTATTTAAAACATGGTTGGCAGAATACCGACAATTCTCCCACACCATTCTTTTTTTTTAAAGAAAGAAAAATATCCATAGTCCATTTTTTGGGGAATGTGGGCATAGTATTCCAGGCTACTACCAGCTGGTTGGGGGCGCTGATTATCTTATGGGGACCTAAAGAAAATTTAGAGTTATCATCAATGGCACCACTGTGGATAAATGCATCCACAAAAAGCTTGAGAAAGCTTGAAAAGAATAGAGTAAAGCATGTTTTCTTGGTAGCAGCAATTTCTTGGGTCTGCTCTGCTGGAAGCACTCTCATCTAAGAGAGGCTTCCTGAATCAGCTTTAGCTGCAAAACCCTGCAGCTCTTTAAGAGGTCCTGCCACGAAACACTTAAATAGTGTTGATAAAAAGCTGACTGCATGCTTTTCGGTTTTCAGCCATAGCAGGAAAAAAAGCTGTGCCATTTTAAAATGCTGGCTTTCTGGGCCATCCTGCAGGGCAAATTCTGACTCTTTCAAGAAGGCAGTCAAACTGAGTGTGGTCTGTAAGCAGAATGCTGCAGCTTGCTTGCTGGCAGGGACCTTGAAATGCTGTAGAGTTGTGGCAATAAAAAGGCGCCAGCAGTACCTCTGCCATGAGGCTGGAAAGCTAAGGAATAGGCTGGATCTAGCCATCAAAGCCATGGCTTTAATCCTTTCCTTAAAGACTCATGTAGTCAGTAAAGAGAGATTCAAAGAAAAAAAAAACCTCTAAACGGTTTACAGTGTGTTAAAAATATGTGCAGGCTTAAAAACGGGGTTAAAGTCCTTAAAAGTAAAAAAGAGAGTAGTAGGGTGTGGTCGTACACACCTTTAATCCCAATGCCACTCATAAACACTTTCAGTAATATAGCAGGATATAAGACTAACTCAAAAAAATCAGCAGCCCTCCTGTGCACAGATGATAAATGGGCAAAGAAAGAAATCAGAGAAGCATCACTCTTCACAATAGACACAAATAGCATAAAATATCTCAAAGTAAATCTAACCAAACAAGTGGAAGACTTGTATGACAAGAACTTTATGTCTTTGAAAAAAGAAATTGAAGAAGACACCAGAAAGTGGAAAGATCTCCCATGCTCTTGGGTTGGTAGAATTAGCATAGTAAAAATGGCAATCTTACCAAAAGCAATATACAGATTCAAGGCAATGTCCATCAAAATCCCAGCAAAATTATTTACAGACCTCAAAAGAACAGCACTCAACTTCATAAGGAAGGCCAAAATCCCAGGATAGCGAAAACAATCCTGTACAATAAAGAAACTTCTGGAGGCATCACAATCCTTGACTTCAAACTCTACTATAGAGCTACAGTACTGAAAACAGCCTGGTACTGGCATTAAAACAGACAGGAGGACAAATGGAACCAAATAGAAGACCCAGATATTAATCCACACACCTACGAGCACCTGATTTTTGAGAAAGAAGCAAAAAAATATCAAATGGAAAAAAGAAAGCGTATTTAACAAATGATTCTGGCATAACTGGATATCAACATATAGAAGAATGAAAATAGATTCACATCTATCACCATGCACAAAACTCAAGTCCAAGTGGATCAAAGACCTCAACATAAAGCCAACCACACTGAACCTTACAGAAGAGAAAGTGGAAAGTACCCTTGATTGCATTGGGACAGGAGACCTCTTCCTAAATGTAACCTCAGTGGCACAAACACTGAGAGAAACAATTAATAAATGGGACCTCCTGAAACGGAAAAGCTTCTGTAAAGCAAAAGAAATGGTCAACAAGGCAAAAAAAAAAAAATGGCAGCCTACAGAATTGGAAAAGATCTTCACCAGCCCCACCCATATAGAAGACTGATCTCTAAAATATACAAAGAACTCAAGCAATTGGTCATAAAAAGAACAAATAATCCAATAAAAAATAGAGTACAAACCTAAACAGAAAACTCACAACAGAAGAATCTAAAATGGCTGAAAGACACTTAAAAAAATGCTCAACATCCTTAATCATCAGAGAAATGCAAATCAAAACAACTCTTGAGATTCCATCTTACACCTATAAGAATGGCCAAGACCAAAAACACTGATGACAACTTATGCTGGAGAGCTTTTGAGGGAAAGGGAACATGCCTGAATTGCTGGTGGGGGTGCAAACTAGTTTAGTCCCTTTGGATATCAGTATGGCAATTTCTCGGAAAAATTAGGAAACAACCTTCCTCAAGACCCAGCAATACCACTTTTGGGTATATACCCAAAGGATGCTTAGTCGTACCACATGGACATGTGCTCAACTATGTTCATAGCAGCATTATTTATTATAGCCAGAGTCTGTAAACAACATAAATGCCTCTCAACCAAAGAATGGACAAGGAAAATGTGGTACATTTACACAGCAGAAATTCTCAGGCAAATGGATAGAAAACATTATTTTGAGTGAGGTAACTCAGACCCAGATAGACAAATACATGTACTCAAATATGTCCTCACTCATAAGTGGCTTTTACACACAAAACAAAGAAAATCAGCCTAAAAATCATTATCCCAGAGAACCTAGACAGCAATGGGTACCTAAAAGGAAACATACATGGATCTAATCTACATGTCTTTCTATAGCTTGCAAAAAAAGATCTCTTGAGTAAATTGGGAGCATGGGGACCATGGAAGAGGGTTGAAGGGAAAGGGAGAGAAAAGGAGGGAAGCAGAGAAAAATGTTCAGCTCTATAAAACTAATTTTTAAAAATAGAGTTAAAAAATGTTATTTCTGTCCAGACAGAGTCTTCTGGACTAAAATCATTATAACTCTCTCAGGGGAATCACATTCTGTTATCTCTTACCCTTGCAAGTATCCTTTGAATTTACTGGTTTTTGAGTTTGTGCACAGGCCTGTTGGTGACTATCATCTTTCTCCTCTCCAACCATGCTAAGTTTGAGTCTGTTCTATTGATGAACTCATGAGTGGAGATCCTCCATGGGCATATGTCTATTCACCTGAATCTCCTTTGCTGCTACTTCAACAGAAATAGCCTATGTTTTTTTCAGCCTCGTAAAAGGACATGGGGGACCATTGTCCTCAGTTTCATCTGTATCCAATGTGAATATCCAGGACATATTTTTCTCTCCCCACCCCAAATGGGACCAATAAGAAACCCTTCTTGAACTTCCACATCTAGGGTTAGGGTCTGAGTTATAGTTGTGATGTAATGAACTAGGGTATGTTCAAGAGGAAAACAGGCAAGACCAGGTGATGAAAGATTAGGAGAGAAGATAGATTCAAGGACAGGACAACTGTAAGGAATCTTAAAGTTCTGTTTTATGATGACCACCCATGGTATTCACAGACTTCCTGTGTCCCTACCCTCTGAGATGGGTATCCCTGGTACTTTACCTTGTGTGAGGTTAAAATGATATGAAGAGTTGCTGGCATCAGGAACTGAGAGGGAGAAGAGGAAGAGAAAAATGAGATCTTGATTATTCCTACAACAGTTTTCAGCCCACCTCTTTCTTCTGTGCTTTCTCCAAGAACTTTATTTACATCTATTGTATTTAAAAACATTTTTCTAAAAGATTGTTCACTGATACTTCCTGACACCATATGCTAGTGACCCTTTTCTGAGTTTAATTTCGTGCTGTCATTCTCTTGAATATTAATTTATTCTGTGAATTTTATCATCATGATGGGCTTGGCAGCAATACAATATACAAAACCAGATTGAGAAAGGATACATTTTCTATCACTTTTTGGGATCTTATGTGTGCTATTCTATAAAAGGTAAAAATAAAAAAAACATATCCCATCTATCTTTCTTTGTAGATTAGTGGAGTAATAGTATGGGGATTTCCTGTAGCCAACCTATGCATCAACGAGTTTCTTTTTTTTTAAAAAAGTGTGAAGTGCTGTTTATGAAGTTAGGAAAATATGCTTTTCTGATTCACCAATCTATTTAATTTGGATATATTTTCCTATATTAAAATATCTATGCTAGTAATCAAACCTAGGGTCATGTCTTACCTTCACATGCTAGGCAGATGCTCTACAGATAAAACACACTCCCAAGACTCTTGCATTTAATTTTTTAAAAAACATTTATTAATGTTTATTTTGTGTTTATTGGTGTTTTGCCTGCATGTGTGACTTGTACAGATTTCATGCCTCATATTGAAAGAGGCCAGAAGAGAGCATCAGAGCTCCTGAACTAGAGTTACAGACAGTTATGAACCACTGTGTGGGTGCTGGAAAACAAACTCAAGTCATCTGCAAGAGCAACAAGTGTTCTTAAATACTGAAATATCTCTTCATGCCTCAGGGATTTGTTTTTACTCATGTGTATGTGTTTATGTGTTTCTCTGTGTGTATATATACTCACATGAGCTCAGAGAAGTTGGAGGCCAGAAAATTGCATGGTACCCCTTAAATATGGAATTATAGGTGATTGTGAGCCACCTGGTGTGGGTACTGGAAAATGAACTTGAATCTTCTTGAAGAGTATCAAGTGCTCTTAACAAATTAGCTACCTTTACAGCCTTTGATTTTTTTTAAATATTTTATTTTATTATAGTATCCATGTGTTTGAGTGTTTTGTCTATGTTATGTATGTTTGTGTGCAGTGCCCACTTTGGCATTGGATCCTCTGGAACTGAAGTTATAGTTGGTTGTGAGCCATTATGCAGGTGGGTGCTGGGAATTGAATCCTGGGCCTCTGCAAGAGCAATAGTTCTTTTAACCACTGTGCCATCTCTCCAGTTCCTCCTTACATTTATTTATTTATTTATTTATTTATTTATTTATTTATGATTTCTGTCTCTTCCCTGCCACCGCCTCCCATTTCCCTCCCCCTCCCCCAATCAAGTCCCCCTCCCTCCTCAGCCCAAAGAGCAATCAGGGTTCCCTGCCCTGTGCCTCCTTACATTTTTTTTAAGTTAACTGCTTCCTCATTCTCTCTCTTTCTCTCTCTCTCTCTCTCTCTCTCTCTCTCTCTCTCTCTCTCTCGCCCTCCCTTCCTCCCTCCCTACATGCCTCTCCATACCCTCATGTGTTTCCTTGTCTCTGGCTTACTTGACTCTACTTATCTCTTTTGGACCCACAATACAGTTTTTCTCCTGAGTCATTCTATAACATCAGTGATTATTTTGGAATACAACCTTAGAAACCAGCTTGGAGATATAGGAAAGAAATTCAAACACACAGGTATTGGTATTTAGCCTCTTCACCCAGGATCATAATGTAAAACCATTATGACTCAGCCAGAGGAAGGACAGACTGTCCAACTAAAAGCAATGTAAGGAATCATGGGGAAGCAGCATGGGAAAACACAATGCAGCCCTGAAATTCAGGTCAGGCACAGGAGATGTCTAGTTTCCTTGAATGAGAAAAGAGATGTAGTAAAGTAGAAACTCAGTTTGTGAACTTCCTAGGTCTCCTGGCAAGGTAATGATGGAAAAGACCTCTTTCTGACCCACTGCATTGTATCACCATGGTTTCTCTGCTGTTCGTCTCTGTTCATAACTTCTCGGATTCCTCTATCTATGTTTTGAAAAACTATTTAATTTTTGAGACTGCAATATATCACTCTCCTTCCCCTTTGCTCCCTCTAACCCCTCTTGTCTGTTTTTATATAGTAATATGAACTTGAGTTTCCTTTATCATTGTCTCCATCATTAAAACTTTCATCAAGTCTACTCCCCCCCATAAGTACTCAATACTTACCAACCTCCTGTCCTAGGACTTTCCAATTCCAGAATTACCAATACCTATATAAAACAGAGTCTAAGGAATAAGTCTAGAGACTCTCACCTGTGACAACCATGTCCAGTGGGTCACTTGGGTCTGACCACACATAGGAATGTTGACTAGAAGAACTGTAACACCTGTAGGTCCCAGCATGTGCTGAAGTCACAGGAGATAGAGAGGTGTTGGCTTGAGAGCCTCCAGCATAAGGCTTTCCATCAAGATACATTTGACTTTCATTTACATCCTTTCTGTTCACAACCAGAATGAAGGTCTCAAACTTGGCTTCTGAACAGCATTTTAATGTCATCATCGCTCCTGATTTTACTGGAGGAGCTGGTAGGGCCAAGAGGGAAGGCTTTCTGTAGAGTCCTAAAAATAGAGATTGTGAATTTGAGGGTCACTGTTCCTCACTCCACATCATGGAAACAGGGATAGCAAAGGTTCTCCAACCCCAAGTCATTCCTCCTATTCATAAACCCATGTCCTCTTTGGTGGCTGTCTCTCTACCCACTTAACCATTTCTTTCCGTCTTTTGCTCAATTCTCTGTGTCAAATAGTTTCAGGCACCATCTGACTGGGGTTGTGCCATGCAGATGATGGTTGCATTCATCTACCAGAGACCTTTTCCATTTTCTATGATGGATGAGGTTAGAAAACATGGCAGTCTGGGTTTTAGACTCCCCTCTGTATACATTTCATGCTTTTTTAGGAAAAATGAAATCCCTGACAGGATGTTATAGTAGCAATAAGGCAACTGACAGAAGTTCTCCTATGCTTCCCTCCTGATCTTAGACTGGTTTGCCTAGTGTGTCTGGGCCTTGTCTGTGGTCTCAGCTCACAGAGGGTAATCTTGAGTCTGGATTCATGAACATCACCCCCTGTCATCCTGGTGGCAGCATTAGTACCCTTGTCAAACTTGTCTCAGCATCTCTTCTCTTCATGTTTGTCTCTGACTTGGGTACATTTTTAGTTGCTAATTGTTGATATTAGAAATGACCATAAAGATGACACAGGAAGAGAAAGTACATGTGTAATATCTTACAGTTTTGGAGGTGAAAAGTCTGAAATGAGCCCACTGGTACAAGTTTCATTTCTTAAAGGTTACATTTCTTCCAAATTCTGCAGGAGGAGAGCATATTTCTTTTTCTCTTCAGAATATAGAAGCCTCCTGTACTCTGTGGCTTGTGAACACTTGGTTTTCAGAACCAGAAAAATGGAGTATGTCTATGTCTCATGCTGCCTTGCTCTCACCTTCACTATCCTTCTTCTTCTCTCTTATAGGATATTGTAGCTATTCTAGCCTATGTGGACCATCCAGGACTTTTTCTTCATCATAAAGCCAACAGATTAAAATGTGAATTGCATTCTTCACCTCTGTTCCCCTTTCATATGAGAGTTGCTTTGTACCAACTCTCCAGTGAAATCTCACCAGGATCTCAAGAAAACTACATTAGTACCTTCTGAGTATAGTTTACTTCATACTCTAACCATCTCATATTAAGCGTCACTCTCAAAAATCGCAACATATTCACTCTCTATAGCAACACATTCATACTTGGAACCAAGTTTTTAGCACATGAACTTTATGTGGAGGTTAAACAACCAAGCCATCAGGTCACATGACATATTAATTGATTCTAGGGTTGGTATTATGAGTATCATTAGGGGAAACCTTTCCTGACTACCTTAGTGTCCAGTCCCCTGTACTGATGTTTCTGGAACCTGAGACACTTGGAGACATCTTCACTATCTGGGAACTCTTAAATAATAATTATACTCACAATCTCAATAGAAATTGTGGAACAGTAAAGAATACCTTTGACATGAGTTGTCTCACCTGTAACTATGATTACCAAGGGCTCACTGATTTCTGAAAATTTATTCGGGAGGTTAGGTTCAAAGCCCTGACATCTGTAGGTCCCCGCATGTGCCGTGGTCATGGGGTTTATGTCAAAGCTGTGTTGGAATATGATGTCTTGGAACTCCAGGATGTGGTCTTCATTTTCTTTGAATAAACGGAACACTTCAAACCCAAGTTGGGACTGACACTTGATAGTCACACACTCTCCAATGGGAACGAGAGAACTGGGCCAAGCAGACAGGGTGGGCTTGTTAGAAACCCCTGTGAAGAGAGAATGGTCCAATCTTAGAAAGGAGGAGGCAGGAATACCTTTCTTTGTGCTCAGTATCTCTCCTTGCTCGTGTATTTCTAAAGTCCCTTCCATGCCAATACACCCAGAAGTACATAATGACACCATATACTACTGAAACTTTTGAGCAATTACTGCATAAGAGATCCAATGTGGTAGGAAAATCAATTATATATAAAAATGAAGTCATCAATCAAGAATGAAATGACATCAAACTGCTTCAATTTGCATTAAGCAGCTGAGTCTGTTTAAAATAATCTGGAATGTCCAGGACACAGTAAAAAGTCTCTCTACCCCTTCTGGTACAATAACAGCTGACCTCTGCATGCTCCAACATCATGGATATTTTGGGGGAGATTGTATCCTCATCTGTCCTTGAGAGGGATGGCTGTTCCAAGCTGTGAGTCCTCCCCTATTACACAGATGACATCACTTTTCCTAGACACTCAGAACTCTTCTGATTCTTTCTAGTCCCCAGTGTTGATCAACTCATCCAAGGAAAGAATCTGTGAGTCTCTGGGACAGAATCAGAAAACCTATTTCCAGGTCTTTCACCTTCCAACTTATAAGATGTCAGTCACAGGCTGTCCTGTTAGTCTTTACACCAGCCCAATCCCTGTGCTGATTGCATTCCTGTTACAGAAAAATCGTTCTATGTAGCATGGGAAGTAATCCATAATTTGGAGTTAGACTCACCCACTTGTGCCCACGTCTTCTGCAACAGCAAGAATCCTGGAGGAAAAGACACTTAAGAGGTGAGCTGTCTTCTTCTGCCCCTGTTGAGTCTCTGTACATTAGAAGTCAGAGCCCACTCAGTGAAGATGAACTCATGTACCAACTCCCACCATTGCATGGAAGCCAGGCTCTCTGCTGTAGGCAGATCCAGCATCCCTAGCTGATATTTCCGCCCTTATATTCCACATCATCTTTCCCAGGAGAACTTACCAGGACACACCAGGCTAAGGACCGTAGGCAGCATGGTACTGCTTCTGCTGACAGGAGGCAGTTCCCCAATAAAACCATACAGGATTTCCTGAGAGACTCAACTCATCTGTTTCACTGGTTGACCACAGCTGAGAAAACAAATACTTGTTGGCTACTTGCATGTTGTTATGTGGCTCAAAAATCATGAAGGATTTCAGAAAATTCTCAAGACTCAAAGTCTTACTTTGCAGACTTTTACCATGACCATACTGGAACATGTCTTGACCTCAGTTCTTCTTATTCAGAGCCATAAAATAAGGTAATTATTTCAAAACTGTATCTTTAGATATTTTAATACAAGATTTAAATATTCTTCCTCTGCTGTGTACAAACATCAAATGGTGTGCGACAGTTCTATATTCTGTCAATTATATTTTAAACAAACTCTGATTGGCCAATAGCTAGGCAGAAGTATAGGCGGGAAAACCAGACAGAAAGTAGAGGTGGGGCTATGAGAACAGGAGTATTCTGGGAAGAAGGAAGCACTTCCCGCAGTCCTGCCCAGACCACCAAATAAGTAGCATTTGACCTACCCCGCTGAAAAAGGTACCAAGCCATGCGGCTAACATATACTAGAATAATGGGCTATATAAGTTATAAGAGCTAATACAAAGCCTGATCTAATGGGCCAATCAGTTTATACCTTATGAAGACCTCTGTGTGATTTTCTTTGGGGCTTAACAGCTGTGGGACCTGGTGGGAGGACATAACCCCCCAACAAGCCCAGCCCTCATGTTACAATCAAATGAGTACTTTCAATATAATAATCATTACATGTAAATCAACATGGTTTTACACTAATACTTCTAGTTTGGTTAAGATTATAAGAATTTCATTTCCAATTCAACTGATTATGTAGTTACTGAGAATCATAAAATCCCACTTCTGAAGAAAAGCCCAAAACATATATGTTTGCAGGACATCTGAAATTTATGATCCAGGGATCCACTCCTTTTTTTTCTTTTCCTCTCTTCTTTCTGTGTCTCTACCCTCTCTTTTCTCTGTTTATCAGTTTGTTGCATAATTTCCCACTACTCACTTAACATAATTCTGTTGAATAAAATTGCCAGTGGCCAAATTTTGAATTCTAAAAGAAAAAATTGCCTAGACATTTCAAGAAAAAAATATTAAAAAGAAAATAGAACATGGCAATTTCTAAGCATTCAAATCAACAATGTTTATCTTCAGTTCTTCCAGTTTTTCCTTTAAACTATTTCTTTGGGGAGGTCTGGAAGACTGGGGAGAATGGCACCGTTGTTAACTGCACTTACTGCTCTTGCAGAAGAACTGAAATCAGTTTCTAGTATCCCTGTGGAACTGGAGTTACAGGTTGTGAGCCACCATGCACTCTTCTGGACTCTTAGGGCAACTCTATGAACACACAGAGAATCACACAATAGGCATAACAAAATTAAAATCATTTTAAGTCTATTTTTCACTCATTCTTTGGAAATTTCATACATGTAAATAATTTCTCTTGGTAATATCCATCCCTATTTTCTCTGTACCCCTGAACACATCTCTTTTCTTCCAACTTCATGTACTCTGAGTACAGATATTGTTGCCCATGTGTACATGGGTGGGGGCCTATTAACTGTTGTAATTGGTGCGGCGGGGCTGCGTCCCCAGCACCCCAGCCGTCTCGCTAGCTTATGCCCCGAAATAACAACACACAAATTGTATTCTTTTAAACACTGCTTGGCCCATTTCTATCTAGCCTCTTCTCTGCTAACTTGCACCTGGACTAGCCCATTTCTTATAATCTGTGTAGCCCATGAAGTGGCTTACCAGTGAGATTCTAGCCTACGTCCATCCTGGGTCGGAGCTTCATCGCGTGTGCCTCAGAGAGTGGAGCTCTCGCATTAGGAGAGGGGAGCATGGCATCTCTGAGCTCACTTCCTCTTCCTCCCAGTATTCTGTTCTGTTTACTCCACCCACCTATGTTTTAACCTATGAGGGCCAAGCAGTTTCTTTATTGCTTAACCAATGAAATCAACAGATTGATATATGACACTCCCACATCAATTAACTGAAGTATGGGCACCAAGAGTCACATCTCTGAAGAAAATTGACTCTCCCTTCCCGAGCAGCCATAACTACAAATAGCTCCACAGTTAGAGGTGGAACCTCAGAAACACATCTCCTATTCATACTGGAATAGTAAAGAAGTTTGATCCTGAAAATGTTTTTAAATAATTAATTAAATAACCTGGCACATGAAAATTACATGTATCTATCATAGCCTAAGTGATGGGTATGCACCATGGAATAGCCAACTGTAACCAAATATTAATAATGTTATTTCACAATTTTGTGCTTTTTGAAGGTAAAACACTGATAGCTACTGTGATGGTTTGAATAAGAACAACCCCCATATCTTCATAGATATGAACGCTTGATCATTGCAGAACAGTTTAAATTGACAGAGATTTGGAAATGTGGCCTTACTAGAATAGGTGTGTTATTGGAGGTTAGGTCTTTGAGGTTTTATGGACCCAAGCCAGGTCTAATGTCTTTTCCTGATGCATGCTAATCTGGATGTAAACTCTGTTACCTCTCTAGCACCATGCCTGCCTGAATGTCACCATCCCTACCATAATAAGAATGGACTAAAATCTCTAAAATTATAAGCAAGTTCCAACTTAATGTTTTCCTTCATAAGACTTGCCTTAGAAATGTTGTCTCTACAACAGAACACTGACTGAGACATTGACTTTTAGTGATTTTTCATGGATACATTCTTTGTCTTTTCCCTCTAAAATTGCAAAAGAGTGTTCTCTGTTTAAGTATGTACTTCATTTTTTATTGTATTATTTGTTCTTTTGATGAACAATTTCTTGAGTTCTTTATATATTTTGGAGATCAGACCTCTGTCTGATGTGGGATTGGTGAAGATATTTTCCCACTCTGTAGGCTGCCGTTTTATCTTGTTCACCATGCCCTTTGCCTTACAAAAGCTTTTCAGTTTCAGGAGATCACATTTCTTCATTGTTTCTCTCAGTGTCTGTGCTACTTTAAGAAGCGGTCTCCTGTGACAGTGTGTTCAAGTGTACTTCCTATTTTCTCTTCTATGAGACTGAGTGTGACTGGCTTTATATTTAGGTTTTTGGTCAGTTTGGATGTGAATTTTCTGGATGGTGATAGACATGGGTCTTTTTCATTCTGCTACATGTTAATAACCAATTATGCCAGCATCATTTGTTAAATATGCTTTCTTTTTTCCATTTGATATTTTTTGCTTCTATGTCAAAAATTAAGTGCTTGTAGGTGTGTGGATTGATATCTGGGTTTTCAATTCTGTTCCATTGGTCCTCTTGTCTGATTTTATGCCAGTATCATGCTGTTTTAGTACTGTAGCTCTGTAGTAGAGTTTGAAGTCAGAGATTGAGATGCCTCCAGAGCAGAACTCTCAATAGAGAATTCTAAAATGGCTTAAAGATACTTAAGGATCTGCTCAAAATCCTTAGTCATCAGAGAAATTCAAATCAAAACAACTCTGAGATTCCATCTTATACCTGTAAGAATGGCCAAGATCAAAAACACAAATGACAACTTATGCTGGAGAGGTTGTGGGGTAAAGGGAACACTCCTGCATTTCCAGAGCAAATTTGTATAGCCCCTTTGCATATCAGTATGGAAATTTTTGAGAAAAATAAGAAACAGCCTTCCACAAAACCCAGCAATACCACTTTGGGGTATATATCCAAAGGATGTTTAATCGTACCACAAGAACATGTGCTCAACTATGTTCATAGCAGCATTATTTTTCGTAGCCTGAACCTAGAAACAATCAAGGAATGGATAAGGAAAATGTGGTGCATTTATACAATGAAGTAAACACAGAAGAAAAAAAATAATGGCATCTTGAAATTCTCAGGCAAATGGATGAAGCTGGAAAATATCATTTTGAATGAGGTAACCCAGACCCAGAAAGACAATTATCATATGTACTCTCTCATAAGTGGTTTTTAAACATAAAGCAAAGAACACCAACCTACAAATCACAATCCCAGAGAACCTAGACAACAATGAGGACTCTAAGAGAAACATACATGGATCTAATCTATATGGGAAGTAGTAAAAGTAGATCTCTTGAGTAAATTGGGAGCATGGGAACCTTGGAAGAGGTTGAAGGGGAGGGGAGAGGCAGGAAGGACAGCAGAGAAAAATGTATAGCTCAATAAAATTAACAAAAAATGAACTAAAAAATTTGCAGAGTGCTGTTATGAACTGATATTACTTGTGATTTATATTCAATACTCAGATTAACAGATGGCACAGACTACCTAAGTATTTGATTTTCTTTTTATGAAACAATTATATATATTTTAAATTATGTATTTGTGTACGTATCTGCTAAGGCCAGGGAGTCACATTCTCTGGAGACAGAGTTACAGGCAGTTGCCAGAAACCCGATGTATGTGCCGATAAATGAAAACTAACTTCCTGTGCAAGAGGAGTGTGCACCACCCGAAAGATATAGAAAAAAAAAAGAAGCAAACTCACCCAGAAAGAGCAGAAGACTAGAGATAATCAAACTGTGGGCTGAAATCAACAAAATACAAGCACAGAAAACAATCCAAAGAATCAATGAAACAAAGAGCTGGTTCTTTGAAAAACTCAACAAGATTGACAAACCCCTATCCAAACTAATCAAAAGGTAGAGAGAGAACACTAAAATTAACAAGATCGGAAGTAAAAAGGGGAACGTAACAATAGACACTGAAGAAATTCAGAGAATCATTAGGTCTTACTACAAAATCCTGTATGCCACAAAATTGGAAAATGTAAAAGAAATGGACATTTTTTTGATAAGTACTATATACCAAAATTAAATCAAGACCAGGTGAACAATTTAAATAGACCTATAAGTCACAAGGAAATAGAAGCTGTCATCAAAAACTTCTCAACCAAAACAAAACAAACAAACAAACAAACAAACAAAAAAAAACCCAGGGCCAGGTGGTTTTAGTGCAGAATTCTACCAGACCTTTCAAGAAGAGCTAATATCTAAACTCCTCAATATGTTCCACACAATAGAAACAGAAGAGTCATTACCAAACACTTTTTATGGTGATACAGAGATTAATGGAGATGGGTTAAATTAAGATGCAAGAGTTAGCCAATGAAAAGTTAGAGCTAAAGGGCAAAGCAGTGATTTAATGAGTATAGTTTCCATGTAGTTTTTTAGGTTCTGGGTGGTCAGGACAAATAAGCACCTCCCTCCTGCAACTGGGAGTTGATGCTTAGGAATGGGGATAGGCTAGGTATTTGAAAGTGGTCACATCAACCACTTTGGAAATCGGTGTTTCCGTTTCTCAGGAAATTCGGGATCAACGTACCGCTGGACCCAGCAATATCACTCCTGGGAATATACCCAAGAGATGCCCTATCATATGACAAGAGCATTTGTTCAACTATGTTCATAGCAGCATTATTTGTAATAGCCAGAACCTGGAAACAACCTAGATGCCCTTCAATGGAAGAATGGATGAAGAAAGTGTGGAATATCTACACATTAGAGTACTACGCTGCAGTAAAAAACAATGACTTCTCAAATTTTGCATGCAAATGGATGGAAATAGAAAACAGTATCCTGAGTGAGGTAACCCAGACCCAAAAAGATGAATATGGGATGTACTCACTCATAATTGGTTTCTAGCCATAAATAAGGGTCATGGAGTCTACAATTGGTGATCCCAAAGAAGCTAAGTAAGAAAGTGAACCAAAGGAATAACATATAGTTGTCCTCTTGGCTATGGGAAGTAGACAAAATTGCCGGGGAGAAAATTGAGATCTTGGGGGTGGGGTGGGATGGGGGTAAGGGGAGATGGGGAGAGAAAAGGAAGAAGGGGAGAATGGGGGGAACTTGGGGAAAAAGGAGGATTGGGATAAAGGAAGGTTAGATAGGGGAGCACGGAAGCACAATTCTTAGTTAAGGGAGCCACCCTTAGAGTTGGCAAGAGATTTGAACCTAGAGTGGCTCCCAGATGCCCAAGCCGAGGTCCCCAGTTAGTTCCTTGGGCAGCTGAGGATAGGGAACCTGAAATGACCCTATCCTATAGCAATACTGACGAATATCTTGCATATCATCATAGAACCTTCATCTGGTGATGGATGGAGATAGAGACAGAGACCCACACTGGAGCACTGGACTGAGCTCCCAAGGTCCCAATGAGGAGCAGAAGGAGGGAGAACATGAGCAAAGAAGTCGGGACCACGAGGGGTGCACCCACCCACTGAGACAGTGGAGCTGATCTATTGGGAGCTCACCAAGGCCAGCTGGACTGTGACTGAAAAAGCATGGGATAAAACTGGACTCTATGAGCATGGCGAACAATGAGGGCTGATGAGAAGCCAAGGACAATGGTGTGGGGTTTTGAACCTACGTAATGTGCTGGCTTTGTGGGAGCCTAGCCAGTTTGGGTGTTCACCTTCCTAGGAATGGACGGAGAGGGGAGGACCTAGGACTTACCACAGGGCAGGGAACCCTGACTGCTCTTTGGACTGGAGAGGGAGGGGGAGAGGAGTGGGAGGAGGAGGAGAAGGGTGGGAGGAGGGGGAGGGAAATGGGAGGCTGGGAGGAGGTAGAAACTTGTTTTTTTTTTCTCCTTTACTCAATAAAAAAAAAAGAAAGTGGTCACATGATGAATCTGAGCAGAGTGTTCAACTAGGGTCTGTTTATCTCCTTAGAATATGACAAGACATTGGAGATCATTCACTCCAGAGGTTCTGCTACAGAAGCAGGGATGACACTGGAAGGTTTTGATCTGGAGGGGTAGGAAGATTGGTATGAATCAGCCTTCAGCATAGTTGTTGTCTTGGAAGGAAAGGTCCTTGGATTAATAGGGACTGCCTACTGGCATTGGAGACTGGAACAAATCAATGAGTGGAGGAAGGGTAGTTTGAATGGGAAGTTCTGTAGGATCCACTGGAGATAGAAGCAGCAGACATTAAAGTCTGCCACAGGTGTTCTGCAGAAGAACTGGAAATGAGACTAGGAATTGGATCTAGGAGAGCAAAAGGAGGAGAGAAGATCTGCAGGCAGCCTACCTGATTTTCTCATAGGCATGGCTTCTGGGATAACAGGGGTGCCTGTTATAGTTAGGGGCTGGAAGTTGGGGAAAACATGTGGGTTTCATAGGAGATATAGGCAGAGAGTGAGGAATGCTGAAACCAGTACTCTATTGCAAAGCCAGGGATGAGGCTGAGGGATTGCATTTGGAGGAGAGTAGAGAGTGGTGAAGATCTTCAGTTGACTTGCCTGTTTCCCTGGACTGTTTAAATGGTATGTTTACAGGGATGCTGTCCATTAACTTTTAATTTAGTTTCAGACAAGTTCTTAGGGCAAGAGCAGAAGACAGACATCATTTGCCAAAATATCACAGGATGGCCTCTCACTGGGTTGCTGTTAAAGTCCTTGCTTCCCTCTGAAACATCTCCAGCAAGGTCTCTCTCTATAGTCTTGCGTGCTTTTAGCACTGTCTTCCAGGGTTCCCACTAGGATAGCCAATTAAGCCCTGCTTACAGCTTTCAACCTCTTCTCTGTTCCAAAATCATGAAATCTTCCACATTCCTCTAAAAAGACTGCATGATCAGGCTTGTCACAATATCCCACCCCCGGTACTGACTTCTATATAATTTACTTTTCTATTGCTATGACAAAACACCATAACTAAGGTACATTATATAACAAGCAGTTTATTTGCATTTAAAGTTCCAGAGGATTAGTTCATGATGGCAGAGTGAAGGCATGGTAGCAGGAAAAGAAAGCTGACAGCTTACATCTTGAATTACAAGAGCAAGAGGAAAGAGTTGTTTTGTGGCAAGACTTGTCCTGGGAGATACAGCATACATGTGTACTCGCTCTCAATAGGGAGTCAATGACAGACAAAAGTATGGATACCATTAAAGTCCAATCTAGTGAACCAATGAGTTTTATTGAGGTAATTTACAGGAGCAGAAATGACTCTACCATGAGTGACAACTCACAAAGGGCACATTTCAGAACTTTCAGGCAAGCTAAACATATTGGAGAGTGTCTTTTCCAGGTGACTCCAGTCCAAACCTCTTCTAGGCAGCTCAGTTGTTTCTTTATTTTTCCAGGAAGTAGATCTGGTCTCGGATTCTTCTTTGCAGCTTACCTTGTCTAAGAGTAACTCACAACAGCTCTTCTTGTTAACTCTTAGAAAAAAAAGGACCTAGTAAATCTTGTTAGTTTCAGAGCCTTTCTGGGGTTATTTTGAGTTGTTTGGCTTCTGACTTAAGAAGATTCCCTGCAGAGTGAAATATTTCAGTCTTGTAGAAATGAACACACAAGAGTGAGCTAGAAATGATGAGCCTTAAGGCTTCAAAACCTAGCCCAGTTACACAATTCTTCCGACAAGACCACATGTCCTAAGCCTCTCCAAACAGCATCACCAGATGAGGACCAAGCATTCAAATGCCTGAGACTTTGAAGGCCATCTCATTCAAGCCACCAGACTGTTCTAACTTAGTGGGTGTAGAGTCCTCTTCACAGATCTCTTTGACATTTTCCCTGCACCCAAATATGTTGTTCTCTTCAGGGTATGCAACAGCGTTCAAACACTTATACCACAAATTTACTTCCATGATTTCTTCTACTTGTAAGATTCATCTTCAAGCCTCTACCACATTAAGAGATAGATTCACCATTCTCTCTGGTTCACCTCCATCCTGAATCTTGGTGACTTCTCTGACTGTTTTGTGCCTCAAAAAGTAGAATCCCAAGAACCACCAGAACCAAGCCAGCCACAGCCATCCTGATGAGATTCTCCACTGTATGATCTTGTGAGTGTGAATCTGGGAATTTGGACAAATAGGACAATAAAATCAGTAGAGTACCAAATTGAAAAGCAAGTGAAATAAACACCTGTATCAATAAGAGAAAATAATGTACAGAAGTCAATAGCTTTTAATGTATATTTATTATTTAGTAAATATAAGGCCATGAAAATGCATATGTTCCAGTTATTAAATTAATTGAATAATTCACTGAAATTTATATGACTATATTCAACTTTTATCAACAATGCAAAATATTTTATACATTATTAATATACAGTATATTTATTAATAATATGAAGCATAGACTGAGAACATAGTCATGAAAAGTAGACTACTTGTGGTTCAAGGCTTAAGTAGAGAGAGCAGTTGGCAAAGAAAATTTAAGTAGAGTGAACAGGTGGCAAAAAGGTTAATCAAAACTAAGGATATATTTTGAAATCCTAATGAAATCCTCTAGTTTGTATATATTTAAAAGGGAGTTGAAACAGAAGTATCCTGTATGCGTTGACAATGTTGCTTCCAGAAAGTATTGGTTAATAATTGAAAATCTTATTGCCAGGTACAGAATACTTCCTTATGTGTTATTCATCAGGGACACCTAAGAAGTACCCAGAACAATACAAGAGCCATTGCTCTTAGTTGTCTATTATAACTAGATTGTAATCGCCTCTTGCTAAAGATATCACTAATTTGTGTGGCAGTACAAACAGAATGCAACCTCAAACTGACTATGTAGTTCTCTCTCTCAGCTATTTCCACAAAGTGTTATGCAGGCTTCAGGGTAAGAAATGACATGATGGTCTGTTTTATCTAGCTCTGAACCCTGCATGTTATAATAGTCATCTTTGGTAAAATTGCTTACTGGTATTGACATAAGGCCTGAACCACAAGAAGGATTCTATGCATTGTGCTGTAAACATGGACAAAGACCCTTGGCTAGGGAGATCATAAGCCCTAGGTGTGGGGAACTCACTCTTGTTTTGCTAAATGTTCATATTGTCAAACTACATTCTAACTGTATATATTCATATGCACATATTTGTGCTACTCTCAACTCTGGTGGGAAACACATCTTTCTTCAGTGGGTAGTGATAAATGTAGAGACTCCTAACTGTTCAAAGTGTCTATTTTAACTGTGAGTACTCAGCTCTGGATAGGACATTTATATCAACTCCTCAGAGCCAACACTCAGAGAGCATCATGGAAGAGGGGCTGGAAGGAATATAAGAACCAGAAGACATAGAAGATAGCTGTGAAATGCTGATTCCTGTATTGCATGAACTGTTGGACGTATCAACTCAGAGAAACTGTAGTTCCCTACCTAAGACCTGTAAAAACTTAATCCAGTTAAAAATCCAGCCTATCAGAGGAAGGGACCCTCAAAGCTTCACCCCTATCTGAGGATCTGTGGGCGACTGCTGGGGTGAGAGAGTCAATCTCCTTTGTAGATGCGAACACTGATAGGTTGACCAAACCCTAGTGGATGGCCCACATACATACACATATGGGAGATTAATAATAAGTTTTTAAAGAGGATATGAAATTAAAAGGGAGATGAGATAGAGAAACTAGGGAGAGTTGGAGGGAGGTAGTAGTAGTAGAAGAATATGATTAAAATACATTTTATAAATGCATGAAAGTATCAAGAATAAACAAGACTTACACGAGATAAAGCCAGTCAAAACTCTGGCCCAGATGGGTAGATCATATATAAGTGTCTTGTCTTACTACTGATGATTTATTGGCAGTTGGCAGGTGATAGGGGAGGAGAACATTCTCCTTTGAATGTATGGCTGGTAGTAGATTTTTCAATGCTCTCATGGACCCACACCTATGCACATATGGGCAGCACTAACTGAACTAGGAGACTATAAAAGAGATGTCAAATTAGGAGAGGGGTGTATGAGGAGAGTTGGAAGGGCAAAGTATGTGAGTAAATATGATCACATTTCACCTTTTACACATATGAAAATATAAAAATAAATAAAAATGATCAGATATTATTTAAAAACAACCCTGCAAAACAAAGACTGTCTGTAAAAACAGAAAACAAAATTTGTGTGCTGTAGTTGGCCCTTGTGATTCCAGGACTAAAGAAGGAGAGACAGTCTGATCCCTGGCAGTCACTGGCTAACTAATCCTGTCTACTCAGCATGCTCCACATATGGGTGAGTTTCTGTCTTTAAAACCCAGGTGTATTTTTCTGTCTTTTTTATATAAGTCCACACTAGACATGCCTCCTCTGCCTATTCTTCTCACTCATTTACACTTATAAAACTCCTGTATTTCAGCCTTTCATCTTTCCTGGGACTTCACTCTTCAAACTTGTGATGACCATTCAGGCTCCCCAGCATGATACTTGTAGAATATGAATCTCTTATAGGACTGAGGATCCTCACTTGTGTTTAGGATATCCAAAGGCCATTTGTAAATGGTCACATGGAGGACACAGTATATATGTACCTTGTATACTGATGAATGTAGGAGCTGCTTACAGGGACCAATGTGACATCAGCCTGAGAGAGTTAAGCCTGGGATGCAGGTCACATCAGGCTGGGATGTAGTGTTTCCCTTAATTAGATACAACAAATCTATTATAGTGAGTGTCACCATGACATTGGAGGGTCATAGTCTCTCTAAGTACCTAGACATGGTCCTTATGGATCAAAACAGAGGAGTTCCTAGATGGTCTCAGAGAAAACATGGGCCAGGTATTAATGGCATAGCCCATGCCAAACACCTTCCACTCTCATTCATGTTTTCTCGCAGGTCTTGCTGTTTCCCTACATCAAGACCCCTAAGCATCCCTCAAATGTTTTTCAGCTATATTGTACTCCTCTAGAATAGAGCTCATGCAAAGAATTTATGGGCTTAAAATAAATGTCAAAGATAAGATTGCTTTACCTACAAGGAGGAGTTGCAGGGTCTCACTGGGCATTGACCACATCTGGGAGGTTCTCTCATAGTAGCCATAGCATCTGAAGGCCCATCTGTGTTTGGAAGTCACTGGCCCCACAAGAAACAAGGCCATAAAATGTCCATTGGGTTGTTTCTGGGAATCCTGAGTCCAGGACACATTCTGTTCTCCTTCCTTGGTAAGGATGTATCTTTCATATCCCTGATGTGAGCTACACTGGAGGGTGACATTCCCTCCCGAGGTCACGAGGGATCTTGGAAGGGCTGAGATGTTGGGTTTGCTGTAGAATCCTAAAATAGAAGACAGGAAAGTTGACTGGAAAATGCCTTCAACATTATCTAAAGACTGGGCTGTGAGAAGATTTCCTGAGAGCAAATTCCCTTTCTCAGGGAATAACCTGAATTTGGGACCCTTGAGAGTGCTCTTACCTGTGACCACAAGCTCTAGGAAGTCACTGCATTCTGACAAGTTAGAAGGGCTGAAATAGCAGCAGTAGTATAGTCCTGCATCATATTCTGTGATAAATGGAATGGAAAAGTTGACCTTGTTCCCAGGCTCCAGTGAGGTCTGTATCTTCAAGGGTTTTAAACGCCCCTTTTTATATAGATAGTACTTCTGGACTTCCTGGGTTCCAAAACAGAAGATATCAACAGACAGTCCCTTGGTGACCACAGAGTCTGGTTCAGCCCAGATGGTGGGTTTGTGCAATTTTTCTGTAAGAAAATGAAATGCTATATCTCAGGGTAGTCCTTTCCTATATTCTACCTCTAATCTCCACTATCATCAAAGCATCCTGCAAATCAACCCACACTTGTTTTTGTCCATATCCAGTACACAGGGGTGGTCAACTGATTTCAATGTGGAAACAGCATCTGACAAGGTGGGGAGAATGACTCACCTGCCACCATCGTTGTCCTGGGTTCCAGACTCAGCCCTGAAAGAGATTTCTCTGTGAGATTTTCTCCCTGAAGTTTGAGAAAATCCTCTCCTCTTCAAAGCCACTCAAGACCATTGGGTCTCCCGATAAGTCAGAGCATGGTTATAGCCTGAAGTCCCTCCCAGACATGGATGATCCCTCCATTTTTCAAATCTCACCAAGATGAAAGAACACTGTAAAAGTGAAGATCATGATGTCTCCCTCCCAGGAGTCCCAGCTGTGCAGATGAATGAGACCGCAGTGACTGTCAGGACAGATCAACACAGAAGGTGACCACCAAGACACTGTGCTCTCAATAATGGGCTGTCACATCAAGAAGAGGAAGTCCTACGCAACTGGCTCACTGGTGGAATGTTTATCTAGCAAGAGGAAGGCCCTGAATTGCATATAAAGCATTGGAAATAAAAATAAGAGGAAGTGTCCTCTTCAAGAGTGAGTATGTCACAAGACATGGCTAAGTGGGGCATAAGGTCTATTGATGACACTGGAGAGAGTAACAGGGCCTTAACCAGCCCCAGTTCTCTTCCTCTCTAATTCCAACAAATAGTTTCAAATATACCTCATCTCTTCATCAGAAATAACTCCCAGGTAATTGTGACTGAGGACTAAGAGCCTCCACATGGGGTTTTCTCTCCGTCCTGTCCATATCTACAATATCATGAAACCTTTACTCTCCTCATTCATATTTCTAACTCTGAAGATGTTTTGGGGGAATGTGCAAACTGATATTTCTGGGTGAGTTCAAAGCAAGATACCAAACACTTATATTTGTGGCTCACATGGAACTGATTTTGAGATTATTTAGGATTTTTACATGCTAGATTGTGTTATCTCTCCCAATTGCCTTGTAAATGTAACAATTGTTCTTCCTCTATCCAAACAATGAATCACTTTCCCCTTCACCCTCATTATATGGGTGTCAGTATCAGACACGAGATTCCTTGCTGATACCTGCAGGTTCCTTCCTTGGACTCACAGATCTCACAAGGATTTAGATAGTCACTGTAAATGTTGGGAAACCTTCTATAGCTTTCTATAATACAAGGAGACAGAAAAAAAAAAGAGAAGTTAACACTTACTAAATATTTAAATGAAGTTAGTCCTTAGGCTTTGGAAAAGGGAGGCACCCAGAGATGAACAGTGACATTAACTTCAGTAAGATTACTCAGTAAAGAGGAACATCAATTGTTTTGAGAAGTGAAACTTGTACAGCGTTTAGAGGCCCCGTCTTACTCTTGCAAAATGTACATGTTATAAAGGTTCATAGTTAAGGAAATAGGAAATATTAAAGTTTTTATGAGTTCTTTGAGGATTTCATACAATGTTTTGATTTTATCCACCCCTCCCTACTCATCTTAGATACAGCTCCTTCCTTACATGATCAACTTTGTGTCCTTTTTGGTTTTTGTTTTTTTTAAATCCATCAAGTCCAATTTAGTCTTGGATATGTGGCCTTCCAATGAAGCATGGTTGATGTACCAGAGACTACACCTTTTCACCCTTTCTCCACAGCTTTCAGTTACCAATATCTGATAGATGTGGGTGGAAATTCGCATCATCCTCACATCTTTATGCTGGATTTGGTCTAGTTTGATCTTGCACAGTTCTTATACATATAGTCTCAATTGCTGTCATTTTGTGTGTTAAGCTGCCGTGCTGTTTCCTTGTAGATAGCCACAATCTCTGACTCTTACAATTTTTTTTCTCTCCTCTTCCATATCTGAGCCTTGGTAGGAAAAGGATGTGCCATTTACAGCTGAGCATTCCTCAGTCTCTTATTTTCTGAACCTTGACCAGATGTGGATCTCCATGCCAACAATTATCACTGCATAAATAATCTTCTCTGATGAGGTTTAGAGATGCATTAATCTGTTATATAACAATAAGTCATGGGCTGGAGAGATGGCTCAGTGGTTAAGCGCATTGCCTGCTCTTCCAAAGGTCATGAGTTCAATTCCCGGCAACCACATGGTGGCTCACAACCATCTGTAAATGAGGTCTTCTGCCCTCTTCTGGTCTGCAAACACACACAGACAGAATATTGTATACATAATAAACAAACAAACAAACAAATAAATAAATAAATCTTTAAAAAAAAATAAGTCATTAAAATTCAGCTTATATTTGTACTTCCACCAGCAATGGAGGAGTGTTCCCCTTACCCCCATCCTCTCCAGCATAAGCTGTTATCAGTGTTTTTTATCTTAGCTCTTCTGACAGGTATAAGATGAAATTTCAGAGTTGCTTGATTTGGATTTCTCTGAAGGTTAAGATGTTGAGTATTTCCAGGCTGGAGAGATGGCTCAGAGGTTAAGAGCATTGCCTCTCTTCCTAGAGGTCCTAAGTTCAATTCCCAGCAACCACATGGTGGCTCACAACCATCTGTAATGGGGTCTGGTGCCCTCTTCTGGCCTGCAGACATACACACAGAATATTGCATACATAATAAATAAATAAATATTAAAAAAAAGATGTTGAGTATTTCCTTAATGGTCTTTCAGCTATTTGAGATTCGTCTGTTGATAGTTCTCTTGAGGTCTGTACCCCATTTTTGTTGGATTATTTGTTCTTTTGATGTCAAGTTTCTTGAGTTCTTTTTATATTTTGGAGATTAGTCTTCTGTCAAACGTAGAATTGGTAAAGATCTTTTCCCATTATGTAGGTGTAGTACAGAGCTGTGGGCTGCTTCCTGCTGCCCGGGAGGGCTCCCGGCCACCTGGAGCTTTACCGGAAATAATTACATGGAAACTGTATTCTTTTAAACACTGCTTAGCCCATTAGCTCTAGCCTCTTACTGGCTAATTCTCACATCTTGATTAGCCCATTTCTAATAATCTGTGTAGTACCACGAGGTGGTGTCTTACTAGGAAGGATCTTAACCTTCGTCCATCTTGGAGAGGAGAGCTATTGCATCTGCTTCACCTCCTTTCTTCCCAGCATTCTGTTCAGTCTACTCCACCTATCTAAATTCTGCCCTATCAGGCCAAGCAGCTTTCTTTATTAATTAACCAATGAAAGCAACAGATAGACAGATGACCTTCCTCCATCATGTAGGTTGCTGTTTTGTCTTCACTTTGGAAATCAGTATGGCAATTTCTCAGAAAATTAGGAAACAGTCTACCTCAAGACCCAGCAATACCGCTCTTGGGTATATACGAAAAGAATGCTCAATCATACCGCAAGGACAGGTGCTCAACTATGTTCATAGCAGCATTATTTGTAAGAGCCAAAATCTGGAAACAACCTAGATGACCCTCAACCAAATAATGAATAAAGAAAATATGGTACATTTACACAATGGAGTATTATATAGTGGTAAGAAAAAATAATGACATCTTGAAATTTGCATGCAAATTGATAGATATAGGGAAAAACATATTGACTAGGGAAAAACATATTGAGTGAGGTAACTCAGATCCACAAAGACAAATATAATATATACTCACTCATAAGTGACTTCTAGACATAAAGCAAAGAAACAAAGACAACCTACAGTCCACAACTCCAGACAACCTAGACACCAGAAGACCCTAACAGAGATATACATAGATCTACATGGGAAGGAGTGAAAGACAAGTTAGCCTGAGCAAATTGAGAGTGTGGAAGTCACAGAAGAGGGTAAGGAAAAAGGGAGGAAGGGATAGAAGCAGAAAAAAATGTTTAGCTCAATTAAAACAAAAATAAAAAAGAATAAATTCAGCTTAATACAATGTCCATTTAGAAGAATAGCAATAATTTTTTCCTTAGGGTCAATGACCTATTGTTTGACCATAGGTACTTAGCCTCAGTAATAATCCTAAGTATAAGTTTTATATTGTAAAGCAGGACATAAATCCAATCAGAAGGTGATTGTTTACACCCATGGTATTTGTGCAGCTATTGCTCAGTGGGCATGTCTTTCCAGGAGCATCATTATTGTAGTTTACAGGGTTAACAACTGGGTAAGACAGATTATTACTTTTCTCTTTCAGTAATAAGCATAGTGCTTTACATGACTATGATAGTTAGGTAGTAGAGATAAATCTTCAGGGTTGATAACAAATTTCTCAGTGTTCTGTGACTTGGGTGTATGGTATCTTCAGCAATAGGGTCTTATTATTAAGTTATAGAGAGCAAACAAGAACTCTGGAAAATAGCTGTTTGGGTACTAGGGAATCTCACTGGTCAACAACTCCAACAAGGTAAGCCATCACAGCATTGGACTTTTTATTTGTTATTGTGCAGTGTCTAGTAATAACAATGTTTCACTATTATAGTGTAACTCCATTGTAAATTATTTTTCTGCATGTCTGTCTAGAAACTTTTACAGTAGTGGGCTTCCTATGACTTTTCTGATGGTCATTAGAGGCCTATATAATGCCAATCATAGAAAATCAGAAAAGCAATTATCCATGGCATATCATAGTTAGAACATTAAAAACACAAGCTACAAATGAGAAAGCTTGTATTGATTAAAAGTTGTTCAGTCTGTGAGGTTAGTTGTCTCAGCTAATCTTCAGTATACTTCTTCCCAAAGAAGTACGCTCTAATGCCAGTGAAGAAATAGACATCACAGCTAGTGAAGGCAAGCAGGCAAAGAGAGATAGCTTCCTTCTTCCATGTCTTTTATACAGACTGCCAGAAAAAAAAAGTGGCCTAGATCAAACATGGATGTTACCACCTCAAAAGATGTAGAAAAAGAGTGTGCCTTCCCATGTCAAAGAATTTATTAAGAAAAATAATCTACACAGCCACTTGGACTTCTGTTAATTCCAGATGTAGACAAATTGGCAACCAAGAATAGCCATCAGATATGTTAAGTAACTTACAAAGAAAAGTCATTAGGGACTGGATTATTTGACAGAAATGTTTAAATCTGAAGTGCCTACAGAAATATACTCCAATTCCTGAAAGACTACAACTATCAACTGCAATTATTCTACCCAGTAAAACTGTATGTTAAATAGAAATGATTGCAAATCTTTAAGCAAAGAAGTATATAGATACGTTGTTGTTTTAAGATTACCATTACAGAAAGGCTTTTAAAAAACAATCACCATTAGGTGAGTAATGGATGTAAAAGAATTATAAACAGAAAACTGTGATAAAATCTAATGATCTGAATCAGCATGGTGAGTCCATCAGTATTCTAGGTGGTGTGCGGTTCCTGTGTATCCCTAATACAAATTTTAAATAATGAATAAGCTTACAGTTGAATGAGTCAAAAAGATAAGAGTTCTCTGCTCTTATCACACTGAGGAAGTTAGAAAGGTGTTTTATAGTCTCTTCCTGGCTCAGGGAACTGACTTTAAAGACACAAGTGTGTTAGTGAATGAACATGTCTGTCTATCAGGAACACATGGCAATGTCTGCTAATTTGTTCCTCTAAAATTGAGAGTATTTTGTAGGGAGAAGACAAATTTGACTGACCATGGATGGCAAAAAGAGAGGCATTGTGATATTTCAGGCATACAGAATCCTGTGGACAGAATAGGCATGACAATAGACAAGGGTTCTTAGAAGAAGTTCTTTAGGGGTGAGAGAAATGAGCTAGTGTGACGACAGGAACCGAGAGGAGCGCAGGAGGTGAATGGAGTAATGATACCAACATGTTTGCTTGAGTCTCACTGAACAGTATTGATACCTGGGGACAGCAACATGAACAGTTCAGGATGGGACTTTTTAGAGTCCATGTTAAAATGAAAAGAGAAACATGGAAGAACTGAGTCTACCCTCTGTCTGGCTTGATCAGAGAATTAAACATGGTCCCCACAGATGGTACCAGGAGGAGTTTTGGGAGGGTGTGAACAAGACCTAATTTACTTGCAGAGAGAAGTTAACCTTTTTTTTTTCCTGACCACTGTTGTGTTTGCTTTCTGGTAATTTCCTGCTTCATACTTCTTCATTTCTGTAAGGGCAGTAACTTCTTCTCAACCCTCTCTATCTAAACTTCCTCATGATTTCTTTGTTGTACCTTCCCTGTCCTAACTGTGGGAGACACTGGTTACTCACATTGTAGATTCTGACTCAGTGCTCAGGACACTAATACTCACTGGAACAAATATATTTATTTCCATGTAAGATATGAAGGATAACATTTACAAATATTCAGTCTCAAACAGGTAATGGTCTCCCTTAGGGTAGGTGAAGGTAATGTGCTTTCTCACAGGTATGGTGTGAGGATCAGTCAGGCAGGAAACGTGGAAGGCTTTAAACCTAGATTACAATCCTCAGAATAGTAAATGGAAGGTTAATAAAAAATTAATAGTACGTGAAAAATTCATATAGAATTTTGTAAACTAATTAAAATATTGCAAGCTAGATGGAATGGAATAGCTTGCATGAGTAAATAATGCTGTTCTCAGAAGTCAGAGATAGTTAAATGAAAATCTCAGTGCCAAGCAGAAGATACTTCACTCCAGTTGTTGATCACAGAGGCTCCTGGGGCTACCAAGGTTCAGAAAACAACATCACTTGCTGTCATTGCTCTTGACTGACCACCATAAGTAGATGGTAAGGCACTATGGGTGAAGACACATGCACTTTTAGCTGAAAAGACCAAGCTGGAATGAACTGAAAACTTCCTTCCTACTGGCTTGCTTCGTAGTGCTGGAAAATGCTGTGTAGGCTCCTGGGAAAGGAAGCAAACTAATGTTTGTACCTAGCAGCAACCTCTTAGTCTTGAGGATGGTATGTTTTCTTCAAAACTAAAGAATCATCAGCATGAAATTTTATTCTTATTTTACCCACCTTTCTTTGTAGATTGGCAATCAAATTATATATGGAATATTTTCAGTGACCTATGTGTTTATTCATTGATTTATTTGTAGAAGTATGAATAGCCATTTTGAATATAATTTCTGATTGTTTATCTGCCTACTTTTATAACCTTCATTCAGCAACATATTTAACTGGAAAAACGTATTTACATATATTTCAATTATTTAAATATCTCTGGATGTATTTAGATTCAATGTAATTGCTTATTATTTGCTTTATTTATCTTTAAAATACTGAGGATCAGCCATGGGGCATCTGCCAGATAAATGCTTAACCACCAAACGTTACTCCAAGCCTCTATTCATGAGTGTGTTTTCTCTGCACACAAGCTACACTTATCTGTGTGTTGCTCTAATTTAATACTGATGAACACTATGCCCTTTTTTATTTTTAGAAAAATCTTATTTTACATACCAATCCCAGTTTCCTCCTTCTGCTCCCTCCACCTTCCCTAACCTCCCCCCCCCCCATGGTCTCCTCATAGAGAGTGAGGCCTCCCATTTGGAGTCAACAAAGTCTGTCACATCACTTGAGGCAGAACCAAGGCTCTCCACCCTGTATCTAGGCTAATCAAAGAATCCCTCCATAGGGAATGGGCTCCAAAAAAAACCCCAGTTCATTCACTAGAGATAAATACTGGTTCCACTGATAGTGCCTCCACAAACTGTCCAAGCCACACAACTGTCACCCACATTCAGCGGGCCTAGTTTGTTCATATGCAGGTTCCCCACCTGTCAGTCTGGGGTCAGTGAGCTCCCACTTGCTCAGGTCAGCTGTTTCTGTGGGTTTCCCCAACATGGTCTTGACCCCATTGCTCATATTATTGCTCCTCCCTCTCTACAAATAGACTCCAGGAGCTCAGCAACGTGCTTAGCTGTGGATCTCTGCATCTGCTTCCATCAGTTACTGGATATAGGTTTTATGATGACAATTAAGGTAGTCAACAGTCTGATTACAGGGGAAGGGCACCTAAGGCACCCTCTCCTCTATTGTTTAGATCCTCAAAAATAAAAAATAAAAAAGAATAGTGATAATTATAATAACGAGATAATGATGAAATAATAATCTCTCCATTGGTGGGACTTCAATCTGGCATCCCAATATTTTTGAGATGAGGCAGACTTCACCCATCTCTCTGCTGTGAATTCTTTTTTCACAGTTCACCTTTTCTCTGGGGGAGCTTGGTGTGCACATAACTAAATAGCCACACTGAAATCTAAAGCGAAGATCAGATTTCCACATGGTGATTTCTATGACTCTTAGTCCAAGATACCCACTTCTACCTGCATTCCACCCTGTGATAAGTCCAATGTTAATTATTTTCTATGTCTCTTTTGTTAAATTTTCTTTGTCCTTATCCTTGTCTCTGCTCATATACATTTGTCTCTTGTGCCAACATCTCCTGCTTCTGTGACATTAATTTCTTGGTACAAAAAGTACATTGTGTACTTTTTGAGAATATTCCTTTGTGTGTCTTGATTCTTCCTTTGACTCTTGTCTTCTTCAGTCATGTTCCCTCAACATCTGCAGCTAAGCACTCTCATCTTGGGTCTTGGCCCTCTGAAGCAGACTTCTATAGCTCTATTCTGAATTCTGAAGTGTTGTTTCTTTCCTTCTTTGCTCTGAAACATCAGTGTTGTTCTCCCGTCCCTTACTTCAAAGGGTAGTTGCTTTTCATCAGCTCCTGGTTTCTCACTAAGAGATTTTAGCCTTTGGAGCATGAGTGTCACCCACTAGCTTTTCTCTAGATCCATATTAGACAGAAAAGACAGTTCTAAGTCAAGGAAATTTCCCCCAATTCCACAACTGTAGAAAGTTTGTCCTAGACCAGTGGTGTGGGAAGTCCTTCTGTATATGTGTTGCTTTTAATGGTAACGAATAAGAAAACTGTCTTGGCCTGTGATACGGTAAAAGAGTAGAGCTTGGTGGACAAAAGTAAACTGAATGCTAGGAGAAAGAGGGTGGAGTCATGAGGTACCATGTAGCCACTACCGGGGATAGGCAATCCAGAACCTTGCCAGTAAGCCACAGCCACATGGCACACACAGATGATTAGAAATGGGTTAAATTAAGATGTATGAGCTAGCCAGTAAGAAAATAAAAGTAGAAGGTCAAGCAGTGTTTTAATTAATATAGTTTCTGTGTGGTTATTTCGAGTCTGGGCAGCTGGGAATGAACAAGTGGGCTCCTACAACAGACCAGGATCCAAGATCAACTTCTGACTCCAAAGCTCAAACACCTTCAATAGATTTCATTACTCTACCACAGTGGTTCTCAACCTGTAGGTTGCAAACCCTTTGTGGGTTGATTGACTCTTTCATGGGGGTCACATATCAGATATCCTTCATATCATATATTTTTACTATGAATAATAATAGCAAAATTATAGTTATGAAGTAGCAAAAAAATAATTTTATGGTTGGGGGTCACACCAAAACATGAGGAACTATGCTAAAAATCTACAGCATTAGGAAGGTTGAGAACCACTGCTCTAGAGAGATATTTCAGACCCTGACTTCCAGACCCTGAGTTCACCATGAGCAGTAAGTCATAGAATTAGAGAGGTTATGGAAGACAGATTCTAAAGTATGGACCCAAGATGATGATATAGAAGAACAAAGGACACCAAAGAATTAAGAAAGATTAAAGTAATAAAAATTTGGCTATTTGAACTTGTGGTAGTTTGAATGAGAATGTCTCCTAAAAGCTCAGGTATTTGAACACTTGGTCCCTAATTGAGGAGGCTTGAGAGTGTGACCTTGCTGGAGGAAGCATGTTATCAGGAGTGGGATTTGAGATTATGTGTCTTTATCCTACTTGTACTTCCCTCTCTCTGCTTTGTGTTGTAGCTAAAGGTATAATCCCTCAGTTTCATGTTTCTTCCACAATCTTGTCATGTATCCCTGCCATGTTAGGCTCTTTTTTATGTGCATATTTGTCTATGTAAGGGTGTCAGATCCCCTGGAACTGGAGTTACAGATAGTTGTGAGCTGCCACATGGGTGCTGGGAATTGAAAGTGGGTCTTCCGGAAGAACAGCCAGTGTTTTTAACTGATGAACCATTTTGCCAGCCACCATGATAGACTCTTATACCTCTGGAGCTATAGACCAAAATAAACTCTTCCTTCTCTAAGTTACTTCTGGAAACGCTGCTTTATCATAATAATCTAAAATAACTAACAATATTTTATATAAAATTGGTCATGAGTGTGTTTGTCTCTCTGTCTTTTCATGTCTCTGTCTCTTTATCTCTCTCTAACGCTCTCTCATATATATATATATGAGATCAGGATATGGGTAAATGGGAGAATATTTGTTTAAGATGCAGTAGGCTCCAAGTACAACCCCTATCACTGAAATAAATGGAAAAAGATTAACTCTAAGTAGATAAAGTCATTTAGGATACTAATAGGTTTGTCAACTTGTAAATATTAATTGTGAACTCTATGATATTAAAAATAACCAGAGGGACAAGACACTAGGCATGTTTGTGGGGACATTTTCAGAATTTTAACCAAAATGAGAACTACCCTCAGTGTGGGCAAAACCATCCCATGGCCTGTTGTCTTGCACGAGATAAAAGGAGAATTGTGAGATGAACAGCAAGATTCAAGGTTGTGCTTCCTGACTACAGATGCAATGTGACCAGCTTCCTTTTGCCCCTGCTGCTGCTGTGCCTTTTCCGATACGATGGATGGTAATTTCCAACTGTCAGACAAAAAAACAAAAAAAAAAAACAAAAAAAAAACAACAACAAAAAACCAGCTCCTTTGTTAAGTTGCTTCTGTCAGATATTTTGTCACAGATAACCAGTAGCCAGTCAGAGACTAAAAGTTACTGGTATATAGGTCAAATAATGCTAAGAGTATAAGTTCAGAAGAAAAGAAAATTACATTTTATTCTAAAAGCAGAACTATGTTTTATAAAATGAAGAATGCTAACTCATTAAGGTAAAATAAACTTTTAATATTTTTGTGATGCTTTGAGATTTAAACTTGTACATTAAAACACTAAGTTTCAAAATGCTTAATAAAGAAGAAATGGAAATTTAATAATTATTTAATTACTTCAACTTCATACTTCTTTTTGTAGTAGCAATAGCAGTTATTATAGAATGCAAAATTAAATATTTGGCTTATTTTAAGCACCTGAAGCAAAGTACATGCAAAAGAGAGCTTATGGAACAGTGTAAAAATATATGAGAAGTCAGGTGTAGTGGTATGGGCCTTTAATTCCAGCATGAAGGAGACAGAGGCAGGTTGATCTCTCTCAGGGTCAGGGCAGCAGGGCTATATAGTAAGACCCTATCTCCAAAAGTGTATAAGGAGGAATGTCAGTGGTTAAAGTTAATAAGTGAGAACAAAGAAGATGAAAAGAAGAACAAGGATAATAATAATATAACAAAGGTTATTATGGGAGGAGGAAGAGGATAAGGGTAAGAGGACTATAGGGACAATGAGAAGAAGAAAAATGAAGAGAAAAGGAAGAGATACCAAAGGGAACAAGGAGGAGTAGAAAAAATTATCAACAACAGGAAAAGTTACAGTCAGATCATTAAAAATTATGAGGCAAAATTAATGACATTTGGGAACAAATAAAAATATCTTGTGTGGTATTTGTACATGGAGCTAAGATCGCCAGTGTCCTCTGCTGATGCTTCCCCAAGTAGTTTCCTTAGTCTCCAAAGAGTGCTCTTGTATACTGAAGTGGTGCATCCCACAGCTGTATCATATGATGGACTGTGATCCAGGGTCCATCCTGTCCCAACATCTGTTCACTTCAGTTGGGTTCTGTAAATTTTCCTTCTCCCCATCTTTAACTCTTCATGACTGCACCAGGCCTCAGCCAACATCATCAACAGAGCCAGTAAGACCAGCCCCGCCACACCTATCCTGATGGAATTTCCCAGGATGTAATTCTGAAAAACAGGACCTTTGGAAGAAACAGAAAACTTCACATGTAGGCCAGCAGTTCAACATCCATACAGGAGCTGCAAAATGAAGTACTTTCCCATTAACCTTGGCAGAATGCTTTCTGTCTATGTGTCTTTCATTATCCCTGAATTATCACGAGCCCCTTGGACTCTGCCATTTGACTTCTGCCACCACTGCAATCTTTCACGGAGCCTCTCTGCTACAGTAGTGTCCGTTAGTGTGTCTTTACCAGGGGAGTATTAGGAACTCACGTCCTCCATGAACACAAACCTCACCTGATACTGAAGAGCCCTGGATTGTGAGGTTATGATATTGTCATATGGGGGAATGGAAAGACTGCAATAAAGACTGACTGCAAATGTGTCTGATCTGAGATGATATTTTCACTGGCATTTCACTCTGCTTTCTTTTTTCTCTCACTGCTTAGCTATAATAATCCATCCTTCTCTTTTGTCTTCTGAGGACACAGGGAAGATTATAATGCATAGTTTTAAACAATTTCCCTCCTGACTATTCAGGACTTTTCTCGCTGTCCCTTCACAAAATAATATCAAAGCAGAGAGCTTATTGGAACTCTAGTGTTAAGACATCAATAAGAGTCAGATTGGGGTAAACTATGGAGAATGCTCAAGAGAAAAATTTTAGAGTGGAGACCAGATGATGAGAGAAAGGAGTCACAGACTCAGGAACTAGCCAACTGTGAGGAGTTCTGAAGTACTGTTTGTCCTCTGATCATGTCATGTGACCTTCCACAGATCCCCTAGCAACTTGGCATTCCTGGTGCTTACCTAGTTTGGGGTCAAAAGGACATGAAGAGCTAGGGTCATCAGGAGGTGAGAGGCAGAGAGGGAGGGAAGGTGAGCGCTGGAATGTTCTACAGCAGTTTGCAGCCCATCTCTTTCTCCTGGGCTTTCTCCAATAACTGTGTATTTAATGCATTTATAAAGTTACATCTCTGAAAGGATACCCACTGACACTTCCTGACATTGTATGCTTGTGGTCTCCATTACAAGTTTAATCCTACAGTTTTCATTCTCCAGAATGGTAATTTATTGTGAAAATTTTGGCATCATGATAGATTGGGCAATAAGATTGTACACAAGAAAAGACCAAAATATACTACATTTTCCCCAAATATAGAATCACTAGCATTGCAATTTTTACTACTTTATCTCATCTTCTTTATGCATTGGTAGATAAACAACATACTGAGGATTTTCTGTAGCACATTTGCATGTCTATGAATTTCTCTTATGTGAGATACCACTTGGAACTAGTTAAGATACTATCTACCTATTTACTGTCACCACCATTACCCAACATTATATTTAAGCATAATAGCTATTTATGTATTTGAAATTCTTTACTGTGTTTTAAAGTTATTAATTTTGAATGTTTTGTGTCATTCTTGCACAAGTGACCACACATGTCAGGCATATGCTCAGCAAATGAACTATGCTAAAAGTTTACTAGCTGTTACTATTTATGCAATATTTCATAGTAAGTGTGTGTGTCATTTCTTTTCATGGACTGTGCTGATCTCTGTATTGCTCCAATGTCATACTTTGTGTGGCCAAAATGCTATCTGTTGTATATTTATTGCTATCATCTGTCATGGTTCCTTTCTCTGCTTTTCACATTTTCTAACCTTCTTTTAGAACGATCCATCATCAAATCTTTGTTTTTGTTTCTTTCGCTCTGAGATCCTGTTTTTCAGATTTTCTTTATTACTGTCAGCCATTCCCTCTAATCATGTTTTACTTTCTCTCTCACTTTTTATTCTATGTTTATGTTCTCTCCCCTGCTCTCTCTCTCACCTGTGATCTTGATGTCCAGGGAGTCACTGGGGTCTGACCATTCATAGGGCTGGTGACTGACAGAACCATAGCATCTGTAGGTCCCAGTGTGTACAGTCGTCACAGGTGCTATGGAGATGTTGGCCTGGACACCACCGTCATAAGGCTCCCCAACAAGGTACAGAGGGTCCTCTCTTAGCCCCTTTCTGTGCAGAACCAGAATGAAGGTCTCGAACACAATCTCTGATGAGCATTTCAATGTCACTGTCCCTCCTGGTTTCACCAGGGGAGCTGGCAGGGCCAAGAGTGAGGGCTTTCTGTAGATCCCTAAGAACAAAGAAGTTGTGAATTTGGGAGTCAAACTACCTCAGCAAACTCTTAGGCCTTAAATAAGTGAGGTTCTTTCTCCTTGTGTTTTTCCTCCTTCTTGGGGTCTCTCATAATTTTCTGTGTCTACATTCTCCTCCACACACATTCCTGCTCTCTATGTGTTTTCCTAGTTCTTTGTTTCTATTAGTACCTGACAGTTTTCACCCGATGTGTCCTAGGACTGTGTCTATTGCACTCATCTCCCATCGACCTCTTTCTCACTTCATATCATGAAGGAAGAGAGGCAACCTGGAAGACTGCACCTCAGACTTGCTTTGCAAGCTTGTTTCACGCTCTTTTTGAAAAAGTATAATCCATTTCAGGCTGCAAGGATTAGTAAAAACAAATGAGAATATGTTCCTTAAGGTTCTCCCTGTCTAGTTCTAAAAAGGGTCCCTGCCATGTCTGGACTCCGTGAGAGCAGTGGACAGTCTTTATCTGGTGGTAATCTCAGTGTACTGATCTTCCTGATATCAGGACATCCCTACTCTTTCCTCTTTGGCTTTGGTAATGTGTCCTTGACTTGTGTATCTGTGTTAGACTCCAATTGTTGCTGTTACAAATGATCACAAGTGTGCAGCTTAAATTAAATACATGTGTACTCTAGATGTCCAAAGTTTGAAATAGACACTGCTGGCTTAAGTTAGGTGCCTTTAGTGCTATCTTTCTTCATGAGAGTCTAGAGGAGAATTCATTTTTCCCCTCCAAGTTTCTAGAGACCTTTGATTAGACCTATTCTCCATCTTCATAGCTGACTGTACAGTCTCTTCCACAGTTCAACGCACTGACCTTCAAACACCAGCGCCAACTCTCCCTTCCTCTGATTTAGGCTGTTTGGGTTATAAGGTATTGTCTTCCCTTTTGGGGATAAATTCTAAGACCCAGACTTTCTTATTTTACCTGAATTTTCTTTTCATATATACCAGTCCATTTGATGTTGGATACCTCATTTGTGAAAAATGTTTAACTAGGGTGAAAGTTTTAGAGATTGAGGGTCAAAGGTGAGGCAGCTCTTCTGTTTATTCTCTGATGAAGTATGATTTGCCACAGAGAGTAAAGGAGCAGAGAGGGAAGCAGCAAGTTATAAAGGGAACAAACACTTTATGTCTTGAACAGGGTTGGGTTTATAGAGATGGCTAAAAAGTAACATCTGCTCTTCCATAGGATCTGAGTTCATTTCCCAGAACCCACATGGCAACTCATAACTGACTGTAATTCCAGTTCCAAGAGATCTAATGTCCTTTTCTAGCCTCTAAGGGCACCAGAAACAAATATTTGTGCATGTACATAAAATAGAAAGGGATATTGAAGACCCCATGAGAGTCTTACTGATAACTTCTGAGGACATCTGGTACTAGCTACACCCCTTTAACATGCCTATATACCAACACATCCTCACTATTGGATGAGCTCTCAGCACACAGTGTCATAACACAAGCCACAGGCAAACCTTTGAGCTATAGGCTGTAGACATTCAGTTTCCGGGTATTAGAGGGATGGTGGCAAATGATGACTATTGTCCTGTATCCCTCAGTACTTAGTCCCCTGTATTTAATTATCCGTAACCTGAATCTCTTAAAGATGTCCTCACTCTTCTGATGGAACTCCCACTGACAGTTCCTGTAGAAATATTTGGATTAGAAATATTGGATAAGGAACCACTCCTCTGCACAAGAAGCCCTCTTACCTGTGACCACAATCACCAGGCTATCACTTAGTGCTGATGATCCATAAGGAGATTTAGAGTAGAATCCCTGGCATCTGTAGATTCCTGCATGTGCTGTGGTCACGGGGCCTATCAGAAAGCTCTGCTGGGACTTCAAGTTCTGCATCTCGAGGATGTGGCCCTTGAGTTCCTTGAACAGACGGAACATTTCGAACCCAAGCTGAGACCGACAGTGCAGCACCACATGCTCTCCAACGTGAACGATGGGGCTTGGCCAGGCAGACAGAAAGGGCTTCTTAGAGTCCACTGTGGGGAAAAGGAGACCCAGATTTAGAGGAAAAACAGAGAGGTCCCTCCCCCTATGTGTTCAGCATTCCTTCTCCTTTCCATGTTCCCAAGGCTTGTCCTGGCCAGTAGTGCCCAGCACTACGCATTGGGACCACCCACCACACAAGCTAGCCTTCCTATAACAAAAACGTGGTCTGAGAATTTTGAGCAACTACTTTATAAAGGAATCAATACTTTTTGACAAAAATGTCATCTATATGTAAAAATAAGATGCAGAACAAGGCCCAAGTTGAGAACCCAATACTATTATTCTGCTAAATGGACACAGTATTAAAATGACTACCACTGCTCTGATTACAAGGGAAGGCCAGTTCAGAAACCCTCTCCACTATTTCTAGGAATCTTAGCTAATGTCATCCTTGTGGACACCTGTGGAGTCCCTAGCATCAGGTTTCTCCCAAACCCCATTATGACTCCCTCTATCGAGATATCTCTTTCATTGCTCTCCCACTCCAGCCCTCCACCAACTCAAATATTCCATTCCCTCATGTTCTTATCCCCCATCTCTTTCCCTTTTCCACCCCTCACCCCTGGTTTACTCAGAAGATAGCATCTATTTCCCCTTCCCAGGGCAACCCATGTGTCCCTCTTAGGGTCCTCGTTACCTAGTTTCTCTGGAGGTGTGGGTGATGGGAGGCCTTACCCTTTCTGAAGAGTGGATGGGAGTAATTTGGAGGAAGGTTGGGAGAGTTAGAGGAGGAGAGGGAGGGGAAACTGTGGTTGTATACAAAATTAATAAAAAATATAAAAATGACTACTACTGACTTATTGCTATACACAATAGATCACAGCATCTCTCAACTCTCTTCAAGAAGATTCTCTTTATACTAGATGGTAATCAACACAAAGAACACCTCCCTCCAAAATAAAGCTGGTCAGCAGGTCAAGAACTAAATATTGATGAGTTCTCATCCCCAAATCAGACATTTATATCTCACTCCAAGACTTGGGGATCTTTGTGAAATAAGGGATGAAAAGATTGGAAGTGCCATATATGGTAGACAACTTCAAGAAAATAGAGTTTTAAAAACTCAATTTGGCAGGTGCACATATGAACCCAAAGGGGTTGTGACAGCTGGCGTAAAACCTGGGCAGACTTCAGTCAGACAGAATCCCGGTACAAACAGCAGAAGGCAGACGTGAAATGCCAGCACTAGTTGGGGAGGTTTTAGCATTTGATGGTTGCTGGAGAGGGAGAGTCGGTTTCCTTTTAATGATATGATACCTGATAGTCTGGCCAACACCAAGAGAAACACACATTGGAATTGATGGCAAAAGGTAAAAAGAACTAATCACAAAGTTGGGTGGGAAAGGACTGGAGGGTTTAGAGTTTGGTAAGGGATAGTATTGAGAGGATTGAATACTTTCAAAATATGAAATTTTCAAAGAAGTAATAAATATTTTAGATAGGATCTCTCTAGATATCCCTGAATATCCTGAAACTCACTATGTAAACCAAGATAACCTCAAACTCAGAGAGTTTTGCCTGTCTTTGGCCCTCAAGTCCTGGAAATAAAGACATGTGCCACCACACCTGACTTGTAAAACTTGTTTTTAAAAGTCAGAACAGATATCAAATTTTATGTGAATAAAATGATGTTGCTAAATATGAGAAAATATTAAAAACAGTCTACATTGTACATTCCTGGGGCACAATCTCTGGTTCTTCCACCTCTCCTGGCACAAGAGCAGCTGTACTTTATGTGCAGTGCCCTCATACAGTTTCTGGGATGCCCGTGATCCCTTCTGGTCCTACAGGAACTGCTCTTTCCAGCTCTGCTTCCCTACTTACTATGCGGTGAAGCCTACTATAAGATACCTTGCATTCTTCCATTCCCCTCTATTTTTCTGTACAGCTTAACTTAGTGAGTGGCAAAATTGTTGGATGTGTGGGAGCTATCACAGGCAAGTTCTCCAGGCACCCCACTTTCCAATTCAATAGAAATTCACCCACAGGGATTCCCACATTCAACTAATGAGCTGTGTGCCTCCTGCTCTCCTGTAATGGGAACATTCTACTTGGTTTGGCAAACAAACTTACCAACTTGTGACCAGATCCCTTGAACCCAGATGAACCCTGCAAAAAAAAAAAAAGATAGTTGATCCATGTCCTCACAATGCTTGATTTCAATTCCTCCTGCTTCTGCCAGGTCTGTAAGCCTCTGAAGCCATACCCTATTGTGTAAAGATTAACCAACCCTCCAATGCCCATCTACCTGAGTGTCTCCGAGACTGTATTTCTACCTTGGTGTTCCATACCCTTCGTTCCCAGAAGGACTCACCAGAACATACCACAGTGAGCAGTGTGAGCATCATGGTGCTGCTTGAGCTGAGAGGAGGCACTGCCTCAGCAAGGATTCTGTGAATTGAACAGCTTATCTAGTTTATCAGTTGACCACAGCATCAGGTTTCTGGTGCCAATGAGCTTCTGTTGCCTCATAAGTGACAGAGAAAGAAAGATGGTTTGTGTTACAGCTCTTACATTGAAGAGTTTATGTCAGTAACTAGAACACATTTTAGACCGAATGCTTTTTCTGAATGATTCAATAGAATAATTGTTTGAAATTTTATCTATTTTGTTATCACCTAATATTCAATTGTTCTTCATAGACAGACCTTTAAATATCAGATAGATTTTTATCATCATCACCATCATTTTTATTATTACATTGCAACAATAACAATAATTTTCCATGCTGATATCTCTAGTATTGGTTCAAATTAAAAGCATCTCATTCTCAAGGTGATTATGCAAGTATTTATGATCATAGAATTTCACCTTTAAAGAAAATAACCAAAAATGCTATCTTGACATTTATAGCATGATTTGGAGTTTGTTTTATGACTGACTAAAAAATATCTTCCATGTGTGGCAGTGCATGCCTTTAATCTTAGTACTCTGGGGGCTGAGACAGGTGAATCTCTATGAGTCTGAGGCCAGCTTGGTCTACAGAATGAATTCCAGGAAAGCCAAGACTTCGTAGTGAGATCTTAGCTCAAAAAAAAAATTGCAAGTTTACTGTTTTTTCTGCTTTATTTGAGAATTGCATATACTCATGTAGTGCATTCGGACCAAATCCAGTATCCATTTCCTCCCTCTAATTCTTCCTATGTTCCCCCAACTGGAAGGGGCTATGTACATTGTAGAGAAAAATAATCAGTAGGTAAGTTTATTGTTCTTTTTCATCTTCCTCTTCCCACATCAGTCACTATTCTCCCCCTTCTCTTTATTTTTCTCTTTAAATTAGACTCAAATATTCAAATATCAATTAATATAATGCTATGGAAAATAAACATTTTAACAGTTAGTTACAGATGCCCCTAGTCACACTTGCTTTACTTTGCCCCCTTTTGTTGCTCATTCTGTTGACTTTTCCTTCCCCTGTCTTTCTCTATTACCCTATTGCCTGTCTTTTCTCCTTATAGAGGTTTTCAAGGTCACTCTTTTTTTAAAAAAAAACTGTTATTTATTTGCATACTCATTCATCTGTGTGTATGAGTGTGTTGCGTGCATATCTACATGTGAACCACATATGTTCAGTGCAGAGGGCGGTCAGAAGATGGTGTTGGATCTTCTGGAACTAGAGTTACAGATGATTGTGGTTTACAAAATGGGTTCTAGGAACTGAACCCAGGTCCTCTTCAAGAGCAGCAAGTGCTCTTAACTGTGGAGACATTTCCAATCCCCTAATCTTAACTCTGTCATTTCCCCCATTCCACTCATACCCACAGTAACTGTGGTGGTTTAAGTGAGAATGGCCCCATAGACTCTGTCTGAATGCTTGGTCCCCAGTTGGTGGAACTCTTTGGGAAGCATTATAAGGTGTGGCCTTGTTAAAGTAGGTGTGTCACTGAGATGAGCTTTGAGTTTTTGAAAGACTGTTGTTGTTTCCAGTGTTCTGACAGCCTCATGGTTATGGATCATGATGTAAGCTCTCAGCTGTTCTTTTGTTCTGCCATCATAAACTATAATCCTGAGAAACCATAAGTCAAATTAAATTTTTACATTTATAAATTTGCTGATCATTATTACATATAGCCTATTATGAGCCACAAGGAATGAGACAATACTTATGGGTTTCAAAATTTTTAATAATTCATCACATAAACAGGTCACTGATTGATGAGGGCTGCAGAACAAGGACTCGGGTGCTTTGATTGTCCTGATAGTCCTGAAGAGGAACAGTAGTAGGGTTTATAAGGATAAAATTCACTAACATTTGTTATTAAGTTACAGTTACAATTTTTTACCTATCAGGATTTAGAGATTGGGGGCTTCCTTGAATGTTCAATCATTGTTAACTGATACACAGTGCAAGCCTTTCAGCCCAACCAATTATATTCATTTGTTCCTTATGTGGTTAGGAACAGCCATAATCTTCCAAAAAATTAAAGGCGGATAATGACTATTTCTATGATTTAGGAATGAGGTTGATCAGCCATAGGAAAGTTCTTCTCTATGGCTTGGGAACCTGAACTCTATTTCCCCTGCAGGTAAAACTGAATCTGAAGTCAAAAAGGCAGTACTTAGGCCAAGGAGCTTTTCCCTGCTCCCTTCACATTGTGTTTATCACATAACAGAAAAGTGACTAAGGTAGAAACGCATGTCTTATGTTTCCAAAATAGTATCAGAGTGTATTATTTAAAATTATTGACATTAAAGAAGCACTTGTTTGTAAACTATTACTGTATTTCCATAAAGTGCCCACTCTTTCTTCTTTTCTTCTATCTTAAGAAAGATATTCTTCCTGTAGAAGAGGGGGACGAAGGCTGTTAAGAGCCAGAGGGGTCAATAACACAGAAATCTCACAGAATCAACTAACATGGGCTCATAGGGGTTCGCAGAGACTGAGCCAACAATCAAGAAGTCTGCATGGGTCTGACCTAGGTCTTCTGGATATATGCTATGTTTGTGTAGCTTGTTCTTCCTGTGAGAATCCTAACAGTAGGAGTGGAGGAGGGAGGAACGTCTCTGACTCTTTTACCTGTTTGGGAATCCTTTTCCTTCTACTGGGATAACTCATCCAGACATAATATGAAGCAATGTGCCCAGTATTATTATAACTTGATATGCCATGTGTAGTTAACATCACTGAAGGGCCTGCCCTTTTCTGAAGGGAAGCAGAGAAGAAGTGGATAAAGGGAAATGGGAGAAGGGGAAAGGGCTGGGAGGGGAGGAGGTAGGGAAAACTGTGGTTAAGATGTAATATATGAAAGAAGAATAAATTAAAATTAGAAAAGAAATAGATTCTTTTCACATGCAATATATACTGGTTACAGTTTCTCCTGCCTATATTCCCCCAAGTTCCCCCTAAACTCCCCTCCCACCTGGACTTATACCAATTCTGTATCTAAGTAGAAAACAAACAGGTATGGTCACATGACCACCAGAACCATTCCCATTTGAGTGAACATTCCTTCCTCCCAGAGCAAGGATGTCATCTGGACAAAAACTGCTGTTGAGGACCATGTCTGGGTCCATGGTCCAGCTGCAACTGGGTCTGTGTTGATGTCTGTGACCTGTGTCACCTCAGGAGGCCTTAGGAACCATGCAAGATGAAATCAGAGGGCCATGCTGAGCCAGTCCCAACCTTTGTTGCCCTGGGAACTCTGGCCTTGCCTCTCTCTGGGAATTGCAACAAGAGAGCTGACCACTATATGTGGGAGAGATGACCCCACCCCTCATCACAGGTGAAGATGAACCTACCCTGAGGACATCCATGTAGGGGAGCTGACTATGCCCCCTCACCCTAGATGGGTGGCCCCAATGGCTTGGACTGACCAGCTTGGCTACGACCCAGGCCCACAGCCAGGCCTTGGGTTGACCCAACCTAGAACCTGCTGGAGTTCATGAACAGATGGATACTGTGGAATGATACCTGTAAGATCTCCAAGACTCAGGATTGTCCCAGAATATCCCAGAAGAGCTCTGGTGAGGATCCAAGTGAGAATGGTGTACCAGAAACCAGAGGCCTTGAACCCAATCAGTGACTCCTCTGCAATGAACATTTACTACTAAATCTGATGGTACAAAGGGGTATACTATATGGATAATGAAGAGCTGTTGGAGAAGCAGGAAAGAAGAAGAAACAAAGAGATTTTTCTGTTGTGATGGTTTTGTTTTGGGGTGGATTATTTTTGCTTTTTTTTTGTTTACATGCTTGCTTGCTTGCTTACTTTGTTTTGTTTTCTTTTGTGGGGCATAGCAGGGATGAAGGCAGAATATAGGGGACTGGGAGATGATCAGAACTGGGTAAATAATGTGAAACTGTCAGAGAGTCAATAAAGAAGTTAAATAAAAATATTTTTAAAAGTAAACAAACAGGCTTCTAAGAGATTAATGTAATATAAATAATATAAAATATTTTTAAAACTAACATGTTAAATAGAACAAAACAAGCCAAAGGAAAAAAAGCCAAGAAAAGGCACAAGAAAAAGATATAAAACCAAAGACCCATTTATTCACATGCCCAGGAATCCCATCAAAACAATAAATGAGAAACCATAATAGATACCCAAAGACCTGTTTGATTTTGTGCATGCTGTATCATTTGTGAGTTCTATGTGTGTTGATCCTGTTGATTTAGATCACCTAGTTTCTTTGCTGTCTTCCATCCTCTCAACTTTTATACTTTTTCTGCCACCAGGTCTACAAGGATCCATGATAGAGACATGTGGTTTAGAACTGACTGTTCCAAGATCTCTCTCTCTCTCCCTCTCTCTTCCTCCCTCCCTCCCCTTCTTCCCCTCCTTCCCTCCCTGCTTTTTTTTTTTTTTTTTGCTTTATGTCTAAAAGCCACTAATGAATGAGTACACATTATATTTGTCTTTCTGGGTCAAGCAGTGATTTAGTTAATACAATTTCTGTGTGATTAATTCAGGGATCTGGGCGGCCAAGAACAAACAAGCAGCCTCTTCCCCCAACAGATTGGCACGCCAATGTGGTCAACTATATCCACATAAAACCTAAGAAAAAGTAAAAAGAAATTCTAGACACACACAAAAAAACCAGAGTCTACCACAACTTCTTCCTCTGTTTGCTGCCTATAGGCCACAGTTTCTTTAAAACAGGTCTTCCTGATTCAGTGGTAGAAAAAAAAAAACACTGTTTCTAAAAAGTGGTTTCCTAGTCCATGCTGCTAGCACTAACTCTGGCTATTTCAGGAAACCAAACTTTTGAGTGGGTTGTGTGGTCAGTGTGCTACAAGTTACTTGGTAGCAGTATGGGCCAACAGGTTACCAGAGTTGAGGTGATGAGCGTGGCTCCTACCTGGCAGTCTCAGAAGCAGTGAATAGACCTCCACCATGTTATACTGAGTAGAGCCAAAAGACAAGGCAGCCTTAGTCATAGCATTTTAAGAGGCACTCTTGGACAGAAAAGGATTTCAGATACACAATAGGACAGATTCAGATATAAAAGACATCTAAGGGCATGGTGGTGCATGCCTTTAATCCCTCCCACTTGGGAGGCAAAGGCAGGTTGGATCTCTGTGAGTTCGAGGCCAGCCTGGTCTACAAGAGCTAGTTCCAGGACAGGTTCCAAAGCTACAAAGAAACCCTGTCTTGAAAGAACCAATAAAAAAAAAAGGTAATGACCCACATCGGAGCACTGTACTGAGCTCCCAAGATCCAGTTGAAGAGTGGAAGGAGTGAGAGTATGAGCAAGGAATTCAAGACCATGAGACAGTTTGCTTGAGCTATTGCAGCTCACAAACTCCAAATGGACTGGGAGTGAACAAGCATGGAAACAACCAAGCCCCTCTGACGGGTTTGGACAGCTGGGGCAGACTGAGGGGCCACTGATAGTAACACAGGGATATGTTTCTACTGCATATAGAGGCTTCATGGGATCTTTTTTTCTTTGGATGTAAACCTTGCTCAACCTAGATGTAGTAGGGAGGGCCTTGGACTTTCCACAGGGTGGGCACATGGCACTCCCTTAGGGATTGAGGGGTGGGGAGGAGGATCTGTAGAGGGAGATGGAGGGCACTGGGAGGAGGGGAGGGAGTGGGAATTTGAATTGGTATTTTTTAAGTAATAATAGAAATTATTGGAAAAAAGGACCTCTAAACAAGACACAGTGTGTTTAAAAACTGTATGTAGGATTGGGAGAGAGAGGAAAAAGATTAAAAAGACAGTAAGTGTAATATAAAAGAGTACAGTCATAGATTAAAGGAGAAAAATAATAAAATAAAATTAATCTTGTAGAAAAAGTAATACAGTAAGAAAAATAAGCCATGTAAAGATGGAGTATACAAAATAAGTCTAAATTATGTATATTACTGTGTTTTCTTTGAAATTTTTGACTGTGAAAGAGCTCAGTACAGAGAGACATTTCATTGTATGAGCTGCTAAGCTAAACCAACATTCTAAAGGTGTTATGACTTCAGAATTTAGGTCTAAAAATTTGTTGCTTTGAAAAAGAGGTTCTTCTTTTGTTTCCACAGAGGATGAGAACCTGGGAAATCCTTCCAGACTAATGTGGCTTGATGGACCAAGACTGCCTGGAAGATCACCGTGAACACCCCCAAAATTGCTTCGCTCAACAAAAAGCAGGAAGCCGTTTAGAGAGAACTGTGCCCAAATTTCCTAAATGATTGTTTACAAGTGTTTGTTACCTTTAAAGTTGGATATGCTATAAAGATGAATACTTTGCTTTGATATGGATCTTGGTTTAGCAATACAAATTTAAGGTCAATTTTGTTATATGTTTATTTCTACTCTTAGGGTATTGTGCTTGTGTAGCTCATTTAAAAAATGTAATGTATAGATCCTGTTCCAGGGGACCCATCAGAGTGGTTGGTGAATGTGCTCTTGACCCGCGGCAGGAGCCCGGAAACAGAGCAGGACATTCCCCGACCCCCTTCACTCCCCAGTCATTTGGCAGGGGCTGCTCCCCTCTGCTGGAGCCTCTTTCTCCCTAACCCATCCCAGTTTGCACCCAGAAACCTCCTCCCTTCTTCTTCCCTTCCGTGAGGCCATAGGATACACCAGCTCAGCCTGTTTGGGGGCTGGGACTGGGTGCTGAGGACAACGGGGTGGGAGGGAATTGCTTTGCTTCAATAGCCTGCCTGCAGCAAGGTAGGCCCTTTGTCAGGGAGATCCCTGGCCAGCAAGGGAACCTGATCCTGTTCCATAAGATCCATAGGATAGCATTTGAAGGAAGAGATGGGCAAGCGCCAAGGTAAGAATTCACCCAATAATCTGGAAAACAACATGAAAACACCAGAACCCAGTGATCTTACAACAGAAGGTCTTGAACACCCAAATACAGAAGAAGGGGAAAAATTAACATTATGAAAGTGATGTTTAAGAGTCCCTTAAACAGCATGTGAAAAATGCCCTTATAGAAATGATTGAGAAGTATAACAAAAAGTTTGAAGAAATGAATAAACATGTAAATGATACCCTGGGAAACAAAGAAAAAATGATCAAACAGGTAATGGAAACAGTTCAAGAATTGAAAACTGAAATGGAGGCAAGGAAGAAAACACAAACTGAGAGCCTACTGGATAAGGAAAATCTAGGCCAATGAATAAAGACTACAAAAACAAGCATAACTAATAGAATACAAGAGATAGAAGAAAGAATCTTAGACTCTGAAGACACCATTGAGAATATAAACGCACTGATCATAGAAAACAGCAAATCCAACAAATTCTCATCACAAAACATTCAGGAAATATGGGACACAATAAAAAGACCAAACCTAAGAATAATAGGGATAGAAGAAGGAGAAGAATTACAGCTCAAAGGCCCAGAAAATTTATTTAACAAAATTATGGAAGAAAACTTTCCCAACATGAAGAAAGATATTCCTATGAATATTCAAGAAGCATACAGAACAACAAATAGACTGGATCAAAAAAAAATCCCCTCACCATATAATAATCAAAACACAAAACATACAGATTAAAGAAAGAATATTAAGAGCTGCAAAGGAAAAAGTCAAGTAACTTATAAAGGTAAACCTATAAGACTTACACTGGACTTCTCTATGGAAACCATAAAAGCCCGAAGGTCCTGGATAGATGTATTGCAGAAACTAAGAGACCATGGACACAAACCCAGACCACTATACCCAGCCAAGCTATCATTCACTATCAATGGAGAAAACAAAATATTCCAGGATAAGAAAAAATTTAAACAATACGTAGCCACAAACCCAGCCTTACAGAAAGTAATAGAAGGAAAATCACAATCCAAGGAATCCAACATTGCCAACACTGCCTATAATAACCCAAACAACTAGCGACCTTTCACCAGCACAACTCAAATAAGCGAAACACACAAACTCTACTACCAAAAAAATAATAACAACCATTGTCAACAACCACTGGTCATTAATATCACTTAATATCAATGGACTCAATTCACCTATAAAAAGGCACAGGCTAAGAGACTGGATATAAAAACAGGATCCAACATCCTGCTGTTTACAAGAAACACACCTCAACCACAAAGACAGACAACTACTCAGAGTAAAGGGTTGGGAAAAAGTTTTTCAAGCAAATGGACCTAAGAAACAAGCATGTGTGGCCATACTAATTTCTAACAAATCTGACTTCAAGCTAAAATCAATCAGAAGAGATAGAGATGGTCATTTTATACTCATAACAGGAACAATTCATCAAGATGAAGTCTAAATCCTGAATATCTATGCCCCTAATATAAAAGCACCCACTTATGTAAAAGAAACATTACTAGAACTCAAGGCAGACATCAAACTACACACACTAATAGTAGGAGACTTCAACAAACCTCTCTCAACAATAGATAGGTGAATCAGACAGAAACTTAATAGAGAAATGAGAGAAATAATGGAGGTAATGAAGCAAATGGACTTAACAGACATCTATAGGACATTCCACCCAAATAGAAAAAAATATACCTTCTTCTCTGCAGCTCATGGAACCTTCTCGAAAATTGACCACATACTCGGTAACAAAGCAAACCTCCACAGATACTTTTTGGGAGACTAGCCTGTTTGGATGCTCACTTTCCTAGACCTGGATGGAGTGGGGAGGACCTTGGACTTTCCACAGGGCAGGGAAACCTGACTGCTCTTTGGACTGGAGAGGGAGGGGGAGGGAAGTGGGGCGTGGGAGGTGGGGGGAGGGGAGGGAAAAGTGAGGCGGGGAGGAGGCGGAAATTTTTCTTATAAAGAACCTTCATCTCGTGATGGATGGAGATAGAGACAGAGACCCACACATGAGCACTGGACTGAGCTCCCAAGGTCCCAATGAGGAGCAGAAGGAGGGAGAATATGAGCAAAGAAGTCGGGACCACGAGGGGTGCACCCACCCACTGAGACAGTGGAGCTGATCTATTGGGAGCTCACCAAGGCCAGGTGGACTGTGACTGAAAAAGCATGGGATAAAACTGGACTCTCTGAACATGGCGAACAATGAGGGCTGATGAGACGCCAAGGACAATGGCACGGCGTTTTGATCCTACTTCATGTGCTGGCTTTGTGGGAGCCTAGCCAGTTTGGATGTTCACCTTCCTAGATATGGACGGAGGGGGGAGGACCTAGGACCTACCACAGGGCAGAAAACCCTGACTGCTCTTTGGACTGGAGAGGGAGGGGGAAAGGAGTGGGGGGAGGGGGAGAAGGATGGGAGGAGGGGGAGAATGGTGGGAGGAGGGGGAGGGAAATGGGAGGCTGGGAGGAGGTGGAAACTTGTTTTTTTTCTCCTTTTCGCAATAAAAAAATAAAAAATAAAAAAAAGAAAACTGTAAAAAAATGTAATGTATAATTAAGAAATACAGGTTGATAGATAGTCATCAATAATAGTCAAGCTTATAGTCATGTTAGGTTTTCTAGATGTAGAGAGATGTACTTCAGATGGATAGGCATTCTTCAAACCTTTCAGAGAATATAGAATATGACATTAAATGTTTTAATAACTTAGGATTTTTCATAACAGTGAGACACATCTGCTCCTGGCAGCACCAAACTACTTTGAGAGGATGATGGGCATTGAAGATGCTCTTTATGCAGTTTGTTAGCCATTTGGGCAAGAAACTGCTCTTGCATGGACTGCTTGGTATTATCCTGTATGAACTGGGCATGCAGAACCCACACAAAGAATGACTACTGAAGATGCTTAAAGAAGGTGAGACAGTCCTTAAGGGTTGCTGCCTCTTTAAAGAGTCTGCTAGACATTCTGTAGGACACAGAAGAAAGTGACTGACAAACTGCCAATATAGGTGGAACTGTCTTTAAAATTTTCTGCTTCATGGAAAAGTCTACTGGATACGATGAGCCAATAGCCTGAAGATTGGTGCCCACAATGTGAAAGGAGACTTTGAGTGACTGTCCAGGCAGTGAGATGTCTTTGTCAATTCTATAGGTTTGGAAGTTGCTTACAATGCACTTCCTGCTTACTTAGATAATATTATATCCTTCTGGGGTCTTTGATGGAGTTTAAGAATAGTTATAATTACAGTTTTCTTTGGGTTCACCTTCTTATTTAGCTTCTCTAGGATCGCGAATTATAGGCTCAATGTCCTTTATTTATGGCTAGAAACCAATTATGAGTGAGTAAATCCCATGTTCCTCTTTTTGGGTCTGGCTTACCTCACTCAGGATAGTGTTTTCTATTTCCATCCATTTTCATGCAAAATTCAAGAAGTCATTGTTTTTTACTGCTGAGTAGTACTCTAATATGTATATATTCCATACTTTCTTCATCCATTCTTCCATTGAAGGGCATCTTGGTTGTTTCCAGGTTCTGGCTATTACAAACAATGCTGCCATGAACATAGTTGATCATATACTTTAGTTGTATGATAGGGCCTCTCTTGGGTATATTCCTAAGAGTGGTATTGCTGGGTCCAGGGGTAGGTTGACTCCGAATTTCCTGAGAAACCACCACACTGCTTTCCAAAGTGGTTGCACAAGTTTGCATTCCCACCAGCAATGGATGAGTGTACCCCTTACTCCACAACCTCTCCAGCAAAGGCTATCATTGGTGTTTTTTATTTTAGCCATTCTGACAGGTGTAAGATGGTATCTTAAAGTTGTCTTGATTTGCATTTCCCTGATTGCTAAGGAAGTTGAGCATGACCTTAAGTGTCTATTGGCCATTTGAACTTCTTCTGTTGAGAATTCTCTGTTCAGCTCACCCTCCTGGATATAAGCCTTCATCAGGCGATGAAAGGAGACAGAGACAGAGTCCCACATTGGAGCACCAGACTGAAACCCTAAGGTCCAAATCAGGAGAAGGAGAGAAAGCATGAGCAAGGAACTCAGGACCTCAAGGGGTGCACCCACACACTGAGACAATGGGGATGTTTTATCGGGAACTCACCAAGGCCAGCTGGACTGGGTCTGAAAAAGCATGGGATAAAACCAGACTCCCTGAACATAACGGACAATGAGGACTGTTGAGAAGTAAAAAACAATGGCACTGGGTTTTGATCCTACTGCACGTACTGGCTGTGTGGGAGCCTAGGCTGTTTGGATGCTCACCTTACTAGACCTGGAAGGAGGTGGGAGGGCCTTGGACTCCTCACAGGGCAGGGAACCCTGACTGCTCTTCGGGATGATGAGAGAGGGGGAGTTGATTGGGGGAGGGGAAGAGAAATGGGAGGCTATGACAGGGTGGAGACAGAAATCTTTAATAAATAAATAAATAATAAAAAATAAAAAATTACAGTTTTCTTTAGTTATAATACAAGAGTAGATAGAAGTATTGTAACTGTAATTCTTGCTTGGTAACTGTTTTGTTATATGTAATTTTGCTATGTTAAAGTTAAAACTTTCCTTTTTATTAAAACAGGAAAGGGGAAATGGTGTTGGAAGTCCTTCTGTATATGTTTTGCTTTTATTGGTTAATGAATAAAGAAATTGCTTTTGGCCAATGGCTAAACGTAATATAGCCAGGCTGGAAGATATATATATATATATATATATATATATATATATATATATATATATATATATATATATGGAGAGAAAGAGAGAGAGAGAGAGAGAGTAGGCAGAGTCAAGGAGAAGCCATGTAGCTACCACCATGGCCACACAAGCCAGAACCTTGCCAGTAAACCACAAGACTCATGGTAAAGTATAAAATAATAAACATTAATTCAAGATGTAAGAGCTAGCCAATAAGAAACTAGAGCTAATAGGCCAAGGAGTGATTTAATTAGTACAGTTTCTGTGTGGTTATTTCGGGAGTCTCGGTGGCTGGGAACAAACAAGCAGCCTCTTCCCCCAACAGGTTACCTCACTTATGCTTTCTAGATCCGTGAAATTGCCCTCAAATTTCAAGAGGTCATTTTCTGCTGTGAAGTAATCAATTGTGTAAATGTACCACATCTTCTTTTTCCACTCTTCTATTCAGGGCATATAGATGGTTTCTACATTCTGGCTATGACAAATAATGCTGCTATGAACATAATCGAGCACTTATCCTTGTGGTATGACTGAACACATGATGTCATAATTTTGAAGACTGAGTGAAACTACATTGAGTAGCAATCACATTTTCTTTATCCATTCTTCAATTGAGGAACATCTAGGTTGTTTTCAATGCCTAGCTATTATTAAGAGAGAAGCAATGAGCATGTTTGAACAAGGGTCTCTGTGGTAAATGGAGCACACTTTGGCTATGTGTCCAAGAGTGGTATAAATGATTCTTGAAGTAGATTGATTCCCAGATTCCTGGGGAACAAAACACTGATTTCCATAGTGGCTACATAAATAGATAGTTTCAGCAGCTTTGGACAACTGTTTTCCTAATTTCACCATATCACAAGTATCACCTGTATTTTTGTTGATCTCAGTCATTCTGAAGCATGTAAGATGAAATCTCAAAGTATTTTTGATTTGTGTTTCTCTGCCCCTGCCTTCTTTTCTCCTCTATCTCTGCTTGGAATTCTCAACTTTCTCTATTCTGTGCTGCCATAGACCCAAAACAGCTTCTTTATTAACCAATAGTAATAAACAAACTCACACTATACTAAGGGAAATCCTACATCACCTCCCATTTTATGTCTAAATAAAAAAGAGGGCTTTAACGTTAACACAGTCATGTTACATATAACAAAAGAGTTGAAAGCAATAATTATCATTACAGTATATATATATATATATATATATATATATATATATATATAAAATCTTTTATCAAAACTAAGGAAAATTATAACTATCTTTTTTAATTTCATCAAAGACACCAAAAGGACATAATATTACCTAAATTAAGGGAAAGTGTATTGTAAGCAACACAATGACCTTTTTATGTGTTCTTGGATTCAGATTGAAAGTATTTGTTGACTATATGTGCATTGATGTTCATAAGGAAAATTGATCTGTAATTCTCTTTGTTGAGTCTTTAGACGTATTGCATATTAGGGATACTATAGTCTCATAAAATGAATTAGGCAAAATTCCTCCTGTTTCTACAATAATTTGAGAAGTATTCACAATCACTCATCTTTGAAAGTATGATAGAATTCTGTGTTTAACCCATCTGGACCTAGGCTTTTTTAGATAACTTTTAATGACTGCTTCTATTTAACTAGTAAGTGTATATTAAAATTGTTAATCTGATCATGATTTAACTTTGGCAAATAGTATGTATTGAGATAATTATTCATTTCTTTTAGATTTATTTATTTTTTATTTATTAAAAATTTCCACCTCCTCTCATCCTCCCATTTCCCTCTCACTCCCGTTACTCCTCCTCCCTGTCACTCTCCAGTCCTAAGAAAAGTCAGGGTGCCCTGCCCTGTGGGATGTTCAAGGCCCTCCCCCCTCCATCCAGGTCTAGGAAGATGTGCATCCAAACAGACTAGTCTCCCAAAAAGCCAGTACATGCAGTAGAATCAAAACCTGGTGTCATTATCATTGGCTTCTCAGTCTGCCCTCATTGACAGCTGTGATCAGAGAGTCTGGTTTGATCACATGCTTGTTCATTCCTAGTCCAGCTGGCCTTGGTGAGTTCCCATTAGATCAGTCACCATATCAGTGGGTGGGTGCACCCCTCGTGGTCCTGACCTCCTTTTTCATGTTCTCCCTCCTTCTGCTCTTCAATTATGTAGAATACAGGTTTTAAAGGAATGTCCTTATGACTCTCTGTATTGCCTTTGGTGCCTTTTATGTTTCTCTTTTCATTTCTGATTTCTACCTTTTAGTTACTTTGGTTAAGGGTTTGCCTATCTTACTGATTTTCTCAAGGAACTAACTCTTCCTTTCATTTATTTTTGTATTTTAGTTGTTTCTATTTTATTGATTTCACACTGAGTTTGATTATGTCTTGCTGTCTATTCTCTTTAGGTGTGATTTCTTTTTTCCTATAGAACTCTCAGGTGTGCTGCTAAGTTACTAGCATGAGATCTCAGATTTTTATGTAAGCACCTAGTCTTGTGAGCTTGCCTCTCATTATGGCCTTCATCATGTTGTATATTCATTTTCATTCAATTCTAGAATTTCTTTCATTTCTATGCTGACCCATTTTTCATTTAACAGAGAGTTGTTCAGTTGCCATAAGTTTGTAGGCTTTCTGCTGTTGATCTCCAGCTCTAATTAGTGGTGGCTAGCTAGGCTGCCAGCTGTTGTTTTGATTTCCTTGTATCTGGTAATACTTGTTTTTTGTCTAATTATATTGTCAATTTTGGATGAGTTTCTATGAAGTGCTGAGAAAAGGTGATGTGGGAGTATCATATATCAATCTGTTGATTTCATTGGTTAAGCAATAAAGAAACTGCTTGGCTGGCCCTCATAGGTTAAAACATAGGTGGGAGGAGTAAACAGAATAGAATGCTGGGAGGAAGAGGAAGTGAGTTCAGAGAGACGCCATGCCCCACTCCCGGGCAGACACACGCATATGAAGCTCCGACCCAGGATGGACACAGGCTAGAATCTTCCCGGTAAGACCGGTGCTCACAGATTATTAGAGATGGGTTGATCCAGATATCAGAATTAGCCAGTAAGGGCTAGAGCTAAAGGGCCAAGCAGTGTTTAAATGAATACAATTTGTGTGTTGGTATTTCAGGGCATAAGCTAGCCAGGCGGCCAGGGTGCTGGGGACACAGCCCCGCCGCTCTTATCACTACAAAAAGGTATACTGTTTTGTGTTTTGGTGATATGTTCTGTATATATCAGTTATGTTCTTTTGATTTATAACAACTATATGATCCAGAATTTTTCGGTTTAGTATTTGTCTGGATGTTTTCTCTGTTGTTAAACTGTCTTTCCCTATCTCTTCTGATTAGTTTTGGTTTGAAGTCTATTTTGTTAAATATTAAAATAACCATACCAGCTTGCTTCTTCGGTCCATTTGCTTGGAAGATTTTTTTCCATCCTTTTACCATGAGGTGATGTCTATCATTGATGTTAAGTTGGGTTTCTTGCATGTATCAAAGAATGGATTCTGTTTACATATCCATTGTTACTGTGTCTTTTTATTGGGGATCTGAGAGCACTGAAAGATATCAAAGAGCAGTGGTTTTTGATTCATTATTTTGTTGTTGGTGGTGATGGTTGTGGTGCTGGTGGGATGTGTGTATGTGTGTGTTTGTGTGTATGTGTGTTTCTGCTCTTTTGGTTTGGTTGTCAGGGATATTTTTCCTGTGTTTTTTTGAGTGTGGTTAACCACTTTAGGTTTGGGTTTACCTTCTAGTATCTTCTGTAAGGATGGATTTGTAGATATATATTGCTTTTTTTTTACCTCACCATGGATTTATGGTGATTGAAAGTTTTTCTGGGTATAGTATTTTTACCTGGCATCTGTGGTCTCTTAGAATCTGCAACACACCTGTCCAGGTCCTTCTGGGTTTTACAATTTCCATTGAGAAGTCAAGTGTTAGTCTAATAGGCCTGTGTTTATATGTTACTTGGTCTTTTCCCCTTAATGCTTTTTAATATTCTTTATTTTCTCTACATTTATTGTCTTGATTATTATGTGCTAAGGGGATTTTGCTTTCTGGTCCAGTCTATTTGGTGTTCTGTATGTTCCTTGCACCTTTATAGGCACATTCTTTTTTAGGTTAGGAAAATTTTCTTCTTTGATTTTGTTGAAAATAATTTCTGGACCTTTGACCTGAGTTTCTTCTCTTTTCTCTATTCCTTTTTAAAAACACAATTCATTTATTGATTCTTTGGGAATTTGACATCATGTACCCTAATTCTGCTCTTCTCCCAGTCCCTTCATATCTTCTTTCACCCCTCACCCTTGCAGCACTTCCAAAAGAAATTATTTTAAAAAATCAAACCAAGGCTGGAGAGATGGCTCAGTGGTTAAGAGCATTGCCTGGTCTTCCAAAGGTCCTGAGTTCAATTCCCAGCAACCACATGGTGGCTCACAACCACCTGTAATGAAGTCTGGTGCCCTCTTCTGACCTGCAGGCATAAAAAAATCAAACCAAAACAAAACAGAGCAAACAAACAAAAAAAAACCAAAAAAACAAAAAAAAAACTTTATTTCTTCTTCTTTCCCACGTCCCCAACACCTCTTCATTCATCCTGGTGGACCTGGGAGCAGTGTGCCACATAGTTTATGGTTTTGTCCAATCAGCTTTAATAGCAATGTTCGTTGCAATGAGTCCCTGGTCTGGTTCAAAGCCTCTGGTTTCTTTTTTTTTTCTTTTTCTTTTCTTTTTTTTTTTTTTAGCCTCTGGTTTCTGATACACCATCATCACTGTACCACATCTAGGATGTGCTGGAGATTGTGAAGGGGCTGGTCCTGTGCAACAATAGCTGGAGCATCTCTGTGACTCAGGGCAGCTGTGGGAATCCACACAGGGCCTGGGTATCAGCCCAGCTGGTCAATCTGAGATGCTGGGGCAGGAAACCTCATAGTGGAGCCAATACCATCAGGGTCAGTTCTCTTTCAGCTGAGATAAGGGGTGGGGCCATCTCTCACAAGTGCAGGGACCAGTTCTTGAGTGAGGATCAGGGTCAACTCTATTACTGCAGTGTCCAGGAAGGCGGGGCTAGCTTTCACAGGGCCAATGAAGGGCAGACTGGCTAAGCATGGCCACTGATTCATGACACATGGTTTCTATGGCCCCCTGAGGCGACACAGGCCACAGATATCAACAAAGACCCCAGCTGAAGCTAGACCAGAGACACAGAAATGGTGTTCAGCTGCAGCTAGGCCCCAGCAACATTATTGTTCCAGGTAGAAGCACTAACAACTCAGATCAGGATGGCTCCTGGACATCAAGAAGGCCACAGGTTGCAGTCCCAACTCCGGGCTTCTGTACGACCTTTGGTTGCAAGACAGGCCTCAGACTTCAACACAGTCCCCAGCTGCCATAGGACCACAGACCCAGACAAGGTTCTCAGCAACAACCAGGTCTGAATGTTACTATTGTCCCAGGTGGCAGTGAAATCCATTCAGATTGGCACCTCCCTAGAGGCAGTATGGCACTCAGATACCAATCACAGATTCCAGGTGTCCACATGGCCTTCAAGACAAAAAGAATATCAAATCCCTATGAAACTGTAGCTAAAGACAATGGTTAGCAACATGACATGGGTGCTAGGAACCCAACTCAAGTCCTCTTGAAGAGCAACAAGTGTACTTAACCACTAGAACACCATACCAGCCTACCAACAGACATTTTTTATTCAATTTAATTTTTAATGTATTGCACATATGTGTGTTTTGTCTACATGTTTTTCTATAAACCACATATGTGCCTCGTGTCTATTGAGACAAGAGGAGGGCACCACATCCATGGAACTAGGGTTACAGAAAGGTTTAAGCTGCCTTTGATGTCCTGAGAATCAAACCCCATATACTCTGAGAAAGTACCCAGTATTCTTAAAAATTTAGCCATCTCTCAAGCACCTTAATAATTATTATAGAGGTAAATTAATTGAGTCATGAACCCAAAAGCAAGAGAGGGTATAAATGTATTTAAAGACTCAGTTAGATATAAGAGATGAGAGACTCTCTTTACCCTGAACAATGAACCAAGCAGAAAGGGATCCTGTAGTGGAGGCTGCTTGTTGGTTCCTGGCCGCCCAGCTAGCTTAGACCTGAAATAATCACACACAAACTGTATCAATTAAATTACTGCTTGGCCCATTAGCTCTATCTTTATATTGGCTAACTCTTACATATGAATTTAACCCATTTCTATTCATCTGGGTATCACCATGTGGCTGTGGTTTACCTGGTAAAGTTCTCAGTGTCTGTCTCGGGTAGCTCCATGGCTTCTCTCTGACTCCACCCTTCTTTCTCCCAGCATACAGCCTAGATTTTCCTGCCTAGTTCTGTTCTGCCCTTGCCATAGGCTCAAAGCAGTTCTTTATTCATTAACCAATAAAAGCAACACATAGACAGAAAAGCCTCCCACACCAGGATCACAAAAGGTATTTTATTCAAGTAAAACCAAGCAGAAGCCAGAATGTGATACTGATAACATTTAAAATACTTTTAAATCAAAGCTATGGGAAGATAAAATTCATAATATCACAATAAAAGCCATCAAGTAATCATGGGAGTTACAATTGCTAAGACAGGCGATGGCAGTTTCAGAGTATATTCTAACATGAGAGTTAAGTTCTTTTTTTTTCCTTTGTAAAAATATATTTACTGAGTTGTTCCTATTTTCTATATTGCTAAATACCTTGCAATATACCAAGGTTTCTGCTTGGTCAAAAAAGTTGCTTTTTTCGCTTGTAGCAAAAGTTCCATGGTGAGTTTTGTCTTATTGGGTATGGAGTGCTGTAACTGTGCTGCCTCTGCTGACCTTGTAGGAAAAACGATTCTTTTTCCTCTCTCCCATGTGGCAGACACCTGTCTTAAGATGTGATCTATTGAAAACATTCACTATAGAGGCTATTTTTACATCTGCCATATTGCAGTACATTATAATGATCTGGCAAACCATCATTATTCATAAATTTGAAGCAGCTTCACATATTGGCCCCAGATATCGAGATAAATGTATTAATGGACAAGCAGCAACACCAGTTATGGGTTTCCCATTGTATCAGACTCTGCTCAAAGTTATGTTTAAAGCTTTTAAATTTTTTTGGGGGGATATATATTTTTCTCTGCTCCACTTCCTTCCCCTCCCCTCCCCTTCTACTCTCTTCCATGATCCCTATGCTACCAATTTAGAGAGTTAAGTTCTTGATTCCCTTCAAGTATAAGAGGACAATCCCAAATGCTTGGCAAAAAAAAAAAAGGGTGAGTTGATACTTAAACTTACCCACACTAACAGATGGGTTTTTCCATTTTGAGTGTGGTATTTCTTTTCTTTTTTAAAGAGCCTCTCTGTGTAGTCCTGGTTTCCTGGAACTCACTATTTGGCTCTGGATAGCCTCGAATACACAGAGATCTGCCTATTTTTGACTCTTGTGTGCTAGGATTAAAGGTGTTTGCCACCATGCTTGGCAGATGGGTTTTATTTTTAAAAGGTGTGGTCCTCCATGTAGAAGACCATTTCCCCCACTCTCAGCTGTTTTTCTTTACCTGTAGTTCTTTGTCCCTCCTCTCCTGCTATCCCTCCCTCTATCTCTCCTCCACCCCTCCAATCCACTCTACCTATGTTTCTGTCCAAAAGGGGGCTAGCCTCTTATAGTTATCAATAAAGCATGACATATCAAGTTGCCCTAAGACTAAGCTCCTTTCTTTGTATTTAGATTGTATTTGTATTTAGATTGTTGAAAATAGGCTGGGGACAGCCCCTATTTCCATTGTTAGGAGTACTGCAAATAGACCAAGCTACACAACTGTCACATACATGTGGAGGGCATAGGTTGATCCTATGCAAGCTCCCTAGTGCTAGTTCAGAATCTGTGAGTGCCTATAAGCCAGGCTAATTGTTTCCCTGGATTTTCTTATGATGCACATGACTCCCTTGGCTCCTATATTTCTTCCTCCCTCCTTTCAGCTGGATTTTCCATGCTTGGCATAATGTTTGGTTGTGAGTCCCTGCAACTGTTTCCATCATTTAATGAATGAAGATAGACTGACAAAATAATTGTGGTATTCACCAATCTGATGACTGGGCATCCTCTCTTCTATTGCTGGGATCATCCATGTAGATTCCTGGGAGTCTGTCTTGCATCAAGTTTCCACCTGAACCTAAAAATTCCTCATTTCCAAACATCTCTTTCAGTACTCTTCCCTTCCACCTACCCACAGCCTGATACCTCAAGTTCCCATTCCCATCTGCCCTCAATCTGTCCAGGACACCTCTTCTTTTCCCCCATCCCAGGGAGATTCACACATCCCCTTTGGGCCTTCCCTGTTACCTTATCTCTCTGGGTCTGTAGTTTGTAGCAAGGTTATCCTTTATATTACAGTTACTATCCACTCATGAGTGAGTACATACTGTGTTTGTCTTTATGGGTCTGGTTTCTTTCACTCAGGATGATATTTTTCTGGTTCTATCCGTTTATCTTAAAATTTCCTGGTGTCATTGTTTTTAACAGTTGGGTAATACACCATTACTTAAATGTACCACATTTTCTTTATTCATTCATTCATGTGTTGAGAGACATCCAAGAATGATATAGCTGTACCCTGAAGTAGATCGATTCCTAATTGTTCTGAGAAACTGCCACACTGATTTCCTAAGTGATTGTACAAGTTTGCACTCCCACAAGCAATGGAGGAGTCAAACACACAGGTTTTAAATAGTAAAATCCATATATAGCATGAACCTCACTTTATCTTTAAGGGCCAACATAGGCAGAAAGTTAATGGATGGAAAAAGAGCTAGAGGGCAAGAAAGACCCAGGAAGAAGGTGCAGAGAGGAGCCTGACTGTGTAATCATGTGTTTAATAAAATCATCAAGACAAATTTCTGACTCTAAATAAAGAATAGCATGTGTCATCAGAATTGGAGACTATTTTCTGACAACAGGGTCTAAATCCATGGAGCTCGTAGGCCAATATGGTTTTCTTGGACACAAAGATGAAACTCAGTCCCCTTGGTTGTATCCTCCTGGGGTTCTGGAGCTATCCATATACTTTTATTGGTTGTACCAAGCTTCTCCAATGATTGCCCCCAGGACCAGCAAGACTACCCCAGCCAGGGCCATGCGGACATCATTCCACACCTTGTAACTCTGGAGGGTAGGGCCTGAAAAGGAAAAGACAAGAGTGAGAAGTCATTCTCTGGTGAACAGGACCCAGCCTGAAATAGTAGTTATTGATACATTTGGGGGTTAGAAGGCATCATCACAGATGGCCCTTACCTGTGGGAGAACTGATTCTAAAAGAAAGCAGTCAATTTAACAATGTCTACCAGGACACAGAAAAAAAGGATGAAGGAGTGTGAAGCTTCTTCTTCCCTTTGGACTGATCTTAATAAACTGGCTCTCCATGCTTCTCACTCCTTTAACCAAAGATAGAGGTTGTAACCTTCAAATATCCCTATTATGAGCTGGGTCTCCTTTATCTGGAGACCCAAATGCACAGAGACTCTACTGGGCATGGGCTGATGGGAAGAGCTTTTGAACTGCCCAGTTTTAAAACATCAAGATAGATCTGAGAAAATTACTTTTCTTTTACAACCATGCTGCACCTCCGTTGGTCTCTTTATGGCACAGAACAAGAGCTCAGTGTATACAGCAGGGTAACCTTATAGTCTCACCCCAACCACTTTTTCACCCATCAATTCCTCCTTTTTCTTTTCTTAAAGAGTTTGTCTGCTTTCTCCCAGTGGACCTCATGTCCAAGATGTCTGAGGTCTCAGGGTTGTCACTAATGAGGTCTTCTTTTACTGAATCTCAGGGGTCTTTCACTGGGTCTCTGTCTAATGGTCTTCTGTCCCTTCTTTATCATTTTCCTCAAACCTGGAGATATTTCTCAATGGGTGAACTTTCATTTTGTCCTAGAGGTACAGGGATCTGTGAGCATCTTCTTCTGCCTATGTAGGCAGATGGCATCTCTCATTCAAGGAGCCCAGTGGTTCTCTACGCTTCTGGAGAATTGGAAAGTGGGGCTTCAGTTGACTGCTTCTCTCCCCTGCCTACCCTAACCATACCAAGGTGTTCTAGCCTAGCACCACCTGCAGAAGGCACTCCAATGGAGGTGCCAAGAATGGCCTCTCTTGACTTGGGAGCTACCTGTAATTGGTCCACATGCCAAGTGGCTAGAGGTTGGAGAAGAAAAGGTCAAAATGAATTATGCTTCACTTTTATAATCCACCCTTGCTCTCTACTCATTCCCTCTGCTTCCTTCCCTCCTTGCCTCCTTGCCTTTCTCTTTTCTTCCCTCCCTCCCTTCATCAGCCCCTTGCTACTTCTCTCAAAAAAGGAAACTGTTCTTATATGCAATTTCTGTCCTGCCTTCCCAGAAGCCTTGCTACTTGCACTAGCTGAATCAGTCTTCCTCATCAACTTAGACCATGTAACCCAAAAGGAGAGGAGCAGAGGAGGAGAGGAAAGGGGAGGAGAACTTGAGGGAATGGGATAGTCAAGATGGGGGAAGAACAGAGACAGCAAGGAAAGAGATATCTCAATTGAGGGACCCATTATGGGGCTAACAAGAAATTTGGCACTAGAGAAATTCCCAGGAATCATCACAAGGATGACCCCAGTTAAGACCCTAAGCAATAGTGGAGAAGATGCACAAACTAGCCTTGCCCTGTAGTCAGACTGATGACTATCTTAAATATCACCATAACTGATGAGATAGAAGCAGAGTCAGATACCTGCATTGGAACACTGGGCTGAGCTCCCAAAGTCCAGTCCAAGAGTGGCACTGGAGTGAGAATATGAGCAAAGAGGTCAAGACCATGATGGGGATACCCACTGAGACATCTTACCAGAGCTAATGGGTGCTCACCAACTCTGGCCGGAAAGGGAAGGATGGGTCCTTCTAACTAGGACCAAAATAGGCACTCTAAATGTGGGTGACAGTTGTATAGCTGAGGCAGACTCTGTGGTCACTTTCTGTGGGACCAGAATTTATCCCTACTGCTTATTCTGACTTTTTGGAACCCATTTTCTTTGAAAGGATACCTTGCTCAGCACAAATATAGCAGGGAGGATCTTGGTCCTTACTCAAAGCAATGTGCCTTACACTCTCTGAGAAGCGGATGGGGGTGGGAGTGGGGGAAAGGTGGAGAGAATGGAGTGAGAAATGGGATTGGTATGTAAAATGAAAAATGATAGTTTTTCTTTTAAAAATTAAACTAAATTAAAAAGAAATTTAAAAAATGTAATGAGGCTCAAACCACAAGAGGGCAGCATGGAGTCGTGGAAAACTGAGGTGCACGGCTTTGCTGCAGGAAATGCTTTTCTCCTGGAGTCTTCAGAGCTTGCTATCATTGACAAAGAACGTTTATTTTCTCCATATTTAAAATAGTAGGGTCTCTGGGCATGGTGGGGGTATGCCTTTAATCCCAGAACTCAGGAGGCAAAGGCAGAAGGAGCTCTTTGAGTCCAAGGCCAGCCTGGTTTATGTAACAAGTTTCAGGACTTCCAGAGTTATATATAGAGATCCTATCTCAAAATTAAACAACTAAAAAAACAAAAGAAGGAGGGTAAAAAAGAAGGAAGGAAGGAAGGAAGGAAGGAATCAAGGAAAAAATATTATTAATGACACCTTGATGGCTGGTTCCAAAATCAAGACATCAACCCAGCATATCACCTGTAATAAACTACAACACCAGCAATGAGGCAGGGTGAAGGATTGGGAGCTGATGAGGAGAGCTATGTAAGCCCCTTCTCTATCGTAAGTATTGATACAAAGGGGGTGATTGGCTCCATCACTCAGCCACAGACCATGGGAAAGACCTGAAATGACAGGACAGGGAAAACTGAAAACATGGCAGAGCCCCTCCAAAATCATCCTGTTAGATATTGGTCCTTCCTTCTATTCCTAACTCACTCACTCTGCTTGGCCTCACAGAATAAGCAATGAGCAGCTCCTGGTAAGATGTGGGAAGACATGGTCATGGACTAGAACATTTTCTGTATCCCGACTTCAGACATTTTGGGGCCCAACCTCACACAGGTTATTCCATATAAAAGAACCCACAAAAGAATAATCCAGGCCTGTCCACCAACCTTCTCTGGACCACATTACCTGCCTAGTGAGATGGTACCACTCCAGAAGAAATATATTCCTGCAGTCACCACAGGCTTGAACTCAGCAGGAAACCAGTATAAATCACAATGCCCAGTGAAAAAACATGTATCACCTTGAGAGAAGTCTACTCCCACAATTGATGGGGCTTAGTCAGTAAACAGTAATCAGGAACAACTCAGTGGTCTACCCGTAAGACTGTATCCATTCATTCATGGTGTTTGGTTAGACTAAAGCTCCTGAAATCTGGGGTTTAAGGATAAGACAAGATCTGTGCTGAAGGGGGTGATAAAAGGAAGCATTAGGATTAGGAAACAGCAGGGGAAGTTGAGGCAGGAGAGAGAAGTTAGGGTTAGAGTCAAGAGACCTAGAAACAAACCTGAGGTCACTCCTGGGACTGGGTCAGAAGTGTGGGTGACATCTTCACTGGTCACTTTCAGCTCCAGAGTCTTACTGCGTTGGGACCACTTAGATTCTTTTTCATAGAGACACTGATAAGATCCAGCAGTGTCTTCATTTACTGGGCCAAGATGGAATATAGCCTGTTTTTGAGAAGGCAAATCATTCTTCTTATTCATTATTGTTGTGCTTCCCTTCTCCAGGCAGAATGTATCATATTCTACAGGGCTTGTGCACACAAACTTTGCAGAATGTCCTTGGGGAATCTCAAGGCCTGGATCAGCCGAAATGGAAGGACTCAGCAGAGATTCTAGGAGAGAGAGAGAGCGAGCAGGAATCTCACTGCACACAGTGAGGACATTATCATAACACAAAACCAACTGACACACCCCATTTTGTACTCTTACCAAATTTAGAGTTCTCCATGATCATAGTGAAGCTTTATAATATCCCCACTATGAATGCCCACCACATGACATTAAAGAACCTAAGTCTGAGCATGTGGTGGGTCTAGCGATGATTCATCCAAAAAAATCTCAGAATGTCACAGACTGGACTTGTCTGCTACAGAGTCCACTGCCTTTCGGGGAACTGCTTTATTCCAGGGACCTGTGCTTTTTCTGCCTTTATCTCCACCTTCTTTCCAGGGTGTAATTGGGGCTTTAAAATCTCCCCTGCTTCAAACTGTCTGAATGTAAGGGCATCCCCATAAAACCACAGATAATTATACTTATGTCAAGAGACAAATTTAAAGTGCTAACACTTACCATGTTCAAGGTGATGTCTTGTATTTTGTGGAATAACTGGATCAAATTAATCATTATGGATAAACTCACAAACTTACCTTTTGTGACAAATTTATGAATGCATAGTTGCTAGCCATGCTGAGTAATTGACTTCCTGCCCTTATCCATGTGTAATGAGATTTTGTGCCCTTAGACAAACAGTTCCTAATCCTATCTCCTTTCTTCGCTTATTCTTCATATATTTTTAATATCTTGCTCATCTTCTAGGGATGCCTTCTATGTTTCTATGGTTTCACACATACAAGAAACACAGTATCTTCCATTTGAAGGCAAATTATGGGAGGGAGGACTGATTTGAGAGAATAATTGTCTGAGAAGGTGGCAGAAAGATTATGATGAATGTAAGGGGTGAGCATAGGAATCTCAAGAGACAGGTGAGATCAGAAGTGTACTCCCTGAAGTGACACAGAAGAGATACTTGCACTGAAACCCAAGAGACAGAAGTAAACTTCCTGCACCCAGCAGACAAGAACATGGAAAATCAAACATTGAACAAACTCAGAGGACACAGACCCTGTGCTTCAGGAATAGTTCAAGATTTCAAGCAGTTCAAGTGGGATATGCCAAGGATAGTTAAGTGCTGTTTGAAAAGGGAAATACATGTGTGGGGAAAATCTCATGCTAATTGGCTTGATCTGGTCCTTCTCCAGTACCAATTTATTTCAAAATTTGAAGTCAGACATAGTAAACACATGAAATTTTTGTCATTTTAAAAATTAAATTAAAATTTATCCTGTAAGACAGCCTGGAGTTAGTGGGTGTTTAATGAAAATGGAAGAATGTTGAAGAACCTAGAGACAAGAGAGCCTGATAGGAAAAGGAGATCAGGATGTTACTGGGGTAAGTCAAAGTCACCAACATTGTGGTCTGATTCTGTGTCAAAATAAACTATCGAGCCCAAGCTACATACTACCCACAGACAAAGCCTGACTTGCTCATCCATTATTCTAGCCTCTGACTAGTAAATATGGCTCTCAGCCCTCATCAAAGAAGTTAGCAGACATTTATGCAGAAAGGAAGAAAGACTTGAGGCTGGGTGTGGTGTTGCATGCATTTAATACCAACACTTAGAAGGCAGAAGTGGGTGTATCTCCATGTGTTCTATGCCAGCCTGGTCTACAGAGTGAGCTCCAGGCCAGTCATGGATACCTAGTGAGAATCTATCTCGAAACAAACAAACTAATTAAATTAAATAGCAGACTTACAAATTTAGTGGAAGGAACCAACAGGACCTGGTGACACATAATATATAGGAAGATAAAGAGGAAGATCAAGTATGAATTCTCATGTTCTGCCTTTGAGTACTGTCAATGCCTTGCCTAGGGGATCCTAAGAGAGATCTGGATTATGGGGAGAAATATCTCAGCTGTAGACTTGGTCATGCTGAATGAAATTGTCTTTGCAGACAGCTTATCACCCCCATGTTCTTCGCAGCATGATTCCAAGCAGAGAAGAGATAGAATCAATGGTACTGTCAGTCTAGATGAATAGCTAAAATGTGTTGCCAAACATATTAGAATAGTGGTCATCCTTTAAAAAGGAAATGATGCTGTTGATGGCAACTATTATGAATTTGGGGGTGTAAAATGAAATAAGCCATCACAGAATGACAAATTCCACAGACCCTCACTTATATATGGAATACAAAAGCATTCACCTCAGAGATAAACAGTATAAAAGAAGAATGACTGGTTACCTAAGGCTAGGGATAGGGTAGATGGAGACAGAGAAGATGCTCATCAAAGATATAAAATTCCATTTAGACAGGAGAAATACATTTCTCAAGATATACCATTTATGAGAATTTCTTTAAAAATTCATATAATGGATTCCTATTCCATCCAGATGGGTAAGTGTATGCTATACTGGGGTGGACTGTCCCGGAAGAAAGCACAGCCCCCCCAGCTCCTGCTGCAGGGGTTTCTTTATTACACATGACCCTGCCTCCCCCAAGCCTGCCCTATTGTCTCCAAGGTCCTTGGCCCAGGAACAGTTCTTGCTGCTGCACTAAGGCTATCCACCCAGAAGGGTGAGTGTCTGCCGGCCAGGCAGGCCAGAAGGTCCCTGCAAGGGAGTGCAGGGCACCTTCAGCTTCTGCTACAGGGTCTTCTGTGTTCCACTCAACCCCGTACTGCCCCCACGTTTGCCTTTTGTCTGCAGTGCCCTTGGACTAACAGGAGACCCTGTGTCTGTGCTGAGGAGTTCCATCCAGACAGAACAGTTCCTGCTCCTGCACTGAGGAGATCCACCCAGAGAGTCAGTCACAGCAAAAAATGGACCAAGACACCAAGACTATCCTGGCTCCATTTGAAGGAAGAGATGGGCAGGCACCAATGCAAGAATTCCTCCAACAACCTGAAAGGCAACATGACCTCACCCGAATCCAGGGATCATGAAACAAGAAGAATAATTGAACATCCTACTCCAGAAGAAAAAGAAGAAATCGACTTTAAATGGAACATTATGAAAATAATAGAGGAACTTAAACAGGAGGTGAAAAACTGCCATAAAGAAATGTAGATGACAAAAAAGGTAGAGGAAATTAATAAATCGCTCAAAGATTCCCAAGAAAAACAAGAAAAAGCAATCAAACAGGTAAGGGAAACAGTTCAAGACTTGAAAAATGAAATGGCAGTAATAAAGAAAACACAAACCAAGGGAAGGCTGGAAATGGAAAATCTGGGTAAATGAACAGGAACTACAGAGACAAGTATTACCAACAGAATACAAGAGATAGAAGAAAGAATCTCAGTCATTGAAGATACTATTGAAAAATAAACTCACTGATTAAAGAACAAAACAAATCCAACAAATTCTTAATACCAAACATCCAGGAAATCTGGAACACCATGAAAAGACCAAAACCTAAAAATAATAGGGGTAGAAGAAGGAGAAGAATTACAGCCCAATGGCCTAGAAAATATATTCAACAAAATTATAGAAGAAACCTTTCCATACGTAAAGAAGGATATTCCTATGAAGGTACAAGAAGCATACAGAATACCCAATAGACTGGATCAAAACAAGCATCCCCTTGATATATCATAATTAAAACACAAAACATACAGAATAAAGAACAAATATCAAGAGCTGCAAAGGAAAAAGGTCAAGTAACATATAAAGGTAAACCTATCCGAAATACACCTAACTTCTCAATGGGACCATGAAAGCCAGAGGTCTTGGGTAGATGTGCTGCAGACACTAAGAGGCCATGGATGCAAGCCCAGACTACTATAACCAGCAAAGCTTGCATTCACCATCAATGGAGAAAACAAGATATTCCAGGACAAAAAACATATTTAAATAATATGTTGCCACAAACCCAGCCTTACAGAAAATACTAAAAGGAAAATCACAAACCAAGGAAGCCAACAACACCCATAATAACACAAGCATCTGACAGCCCTTCACCAGCACAACTCAAAGAAGGGAAACACACAAACTCTACCACCAGAAAAATAACCAGAGTTAACAACCACTGGTCATTAATATCACTTAATATCAATGGACTCAATTCACCTATAAAAAGGCCAGGTTAAGAGAATGGATACGAAATCAGAATCTAACATTCTGCTGTTTATAAGAAACATACCTCAAACTCAAAGACAGACACTACCTTAGAGTAAAGGGTTGGGAAAAGGTTTTCCAATCAAATGATCGAAAGAAACAAGTGGGTGTGGCTATACTAATATCTAACAAAATTGATTTCGAACTAAAATCAGTCAGAAGAGATGGAGATCGACACTTTATACTCATAACAGGAACAATTCATCAGGAGGAAGTCTCTATCCTGAATATCTATGCCCCTAATATAAAAGCACCCACATATGTAAAAAATATTACTAGAACTCAAAGCACACATCAAACCTCAAACCCCACACTCTGATAGTAGGAGATTTCAACACTCTCACAAATGGACAGGACAACCAGACAGAAACTTAACAGAGAAATAAGAGAAATATCAGATGTAATGAAGCAAATGGACTTAATAGACATCTATAGAACATTCCACCCAAACAGAAAAGAATATACCTTCTTCTCAGCATCAAATGGAACCTTCTCAAAAATTGATCACATAATTGGTAGCAGGGCAAACATCCATAGATACAAAGAAATTGTAGTAACCACCTGTGTGCTATCAGATCACCATGAAATAACGTTAGAATTCAACAACAATTCTACCCCCAGAAAGCCTACAAACTCATGAAAATTGAACAGTCAACTACTGAACTACCCCTGGGTCAAGAAAGAAATAAAGAAGGAAATTAAAGTCTTCCTTGAATTCAATGAAAATAAAGACATATCATACTCAAACTATGGGACACTATGAAAGCAGTGCTAATAGGAAAATTTATAGCACTAAGTAGCCACATAAAGAAAACGGGGAAAACACACATTAGAGACTTAATGGCAGACCTGAAAGCTCTAGAAAAAAAGAAGCAGATTCAATAATCAAATTGAGCACTGAAATCAACAAAATAGAAACACAGAAAACAATCTAAAGAATCAATGAAACAAAAAGCTGGTTCCTGAAGAAAATCAACAAGATTGACAAACCCCTTTCCAAACTAATCAAATGGAGGAGAGAGAACACGCAAATTAACAAGATCAGAAATGAAAAGGGGGACATAACCACAGACACAGAGGAAATTCAGAGAATCATTAGATATTACTACAAAAGCTTATATGCCACACAATTGGAAAATGTGGAAGAAATGGACACTTTTTTTTAGGTAAGTATTATACACCAAAATTAAATCAAGACCAGGTGAACAGCTTGCATAGACCTGTAAGCCACAAGGAATTAGAGGCTGTCATCAGAAACCTCCCTACCATAAAAAGTCCTGGACCAGATAGTTTCAATGAAGAATTCTAGAAGAACTTCCAAGAGGAATACCTATACTTCTTAATGTGTTTCACAAAATAGACACAGAAGAGTCATTGCCAAACTCCTTTTATGAAGCTACCATCATCCTGATACCGAAACCACACAAAGACTTAACCAAGAAAAAGAATTACAGACCAATCTCACTCATGAACATCGATGCAAAAATTCTCAATAAAATACTTGCTAACTGAATTCAAGAACACATCCAAAAAATTATACATTATGATCAATTAGGCTTCATCCCATAGAGGCAGGGCTGGTTCAACATATAAAAATCAATCAATGTAACCCATCATATAAATAAACTGAAGAAGAAAACCATGCGATCATTTCATTAGATGCTGAAAAAGCATTTGACAAAATTCAACACCCCTTTATGATAAAGGTCTTAGAGAGATTAGGGATACAAGGTTCATTCCTGAATATAATAAAAGAAATATACAGCAAGCCAACAGCTAACATTAAATTAAATGGAGAGAAACTCAAAGCCGTCCCACTAAAATCAGGAACAAGACAAGGCTGTCCACTCTCTCCATACCTCTTCAATATAGTGCTTGAAGTTCTAACAATAGCAATAAGACAACATAAAGAAAGAAAGGGGATGTGAATTGGAAAGGAAGAAGTCAAACTTTCATTATTTGCAGATGATATGATAGTGTACATAAGCGACCCCCAAAACTCTACCAAAGAACTCCTACAGCTGATAAACATCTTCAGTAATGTGGCAGGATACAAGATCAACTCCAAAAAATCAGTCGCCCTCCTATACACAAAGTACAAAGAAGCAGAGAGGGAAATCAGAGAAACACAACCTTTCACAATGGCCACAAATAGTAAAAAGTATCTTGGGGTTACACTAACCAAGGAAGTGAAAGATCAATTTGACAAGAACTTTAAGTTTTTGAAGAAAGAAATTGAAGATGATAACAGAAAATGCTCTTGGATTGGGAGGACCAATATATTAAAATGGCAATTCTCCCAAAAGCATTCTATAGATTCATGCAATTCCCAACAAAATTCTTCACAGACCTTGAGAGAACAATAATCACCTTTATATGGAAAAACAAAAAACCCAGGATAGCTAAAACAATCCTATACAATAAAAGTACCTCCAGAGGCATTACCATTCCTGATTTCAAACTCTATTACAGAGATACAGTAATGAAAAGAGCTTGGTATTGGCACAAACACAGAGATGTTGACAGATAGAATCGAATCAAAGACACAGATATTAATCTACAAACCTAAGAACACCAGATTTTCGACAAAGGAGCTAAAATTATACAATGGAAGAAAGAAAGCATCTTTAACAAATGGTGCTGGCATACCTGGATGTCAACCTGTAGAAGAATTAAAATAGATCCATATCTATCACCATGCACAACTCAAGTCCAAATGGATTGAAGACCTCAATATTAATCTGACCACACTGAATCTGATAGAAGATAAAGTAGGAAGTAGTCTACAACACATGGGCACAGGAGACCACTTCCTACGTAGAACCCCAGCAACACAGACAATAAGAGCAAAAGTGAATAAATGGGATCTCCTGAAACTGAGAATCTTCTGTAAATCAAAGGACACTGTCATTAAGACAAAAAGGCAACCTACTGATTCGGAAAAGATCTTCACCAGCCCCACATCAAAGGTCTGATCTCCAAAATATATAAAGAACTCAAGAAACTAGACTTTAAAAATGCTAATTAACCCAATTAAAAATGGGGTACTGAACGGAACGGAGAATTCTCAACAGAAGATGTTCAAATGGCCAAAAGACAATTAAGGTCATGCTCAACATCCTTAGCAATCAGGGAAATGCAAATCAAAACAGCTCTGAGATACCATCTTACACCTGTCAGAATGGTTAAAATCAAAAACACCAATGGTAGCCTTTGCTGGAGAGGATGTGGAGTAAGGGGAACACTCAACCATTGTTGGTGGGAATGCAAACTTGGGCAACCACTTTGGAAATTAGTTTGGCAGTTTCTCAGGAAACTGGGAGTCAACCGACCACAGGACCCAGCAATTCCTCTCTTGGGAATATATCCAAGAGGCGCCGAATCATACTACAAAAGCATTTGTTCAAATATGTTCATAGCAGCATGATTTGTAATAGTCAGAACCTAGAAACAACCTAGGTGCCCCTCAATAGAAGAATGGATAGACAAGGTGTGGCACATATACACTTTAGAGTTCACTCAGCAGTAAAAAAACAATGACATCTTGAATTTTGCATGCAAATGGATGGAAATAGAAAATACTTTACTGAGATAACCCAGACACAAAAAATTGAATATGGTATGTACTCACTCATAAGTGGATCTAGCCATAATTAAAGGACATTGAACCTATAATTCTTGATCCTAGAGAAACTATATAAGAAGGTGAACCCAAAGAAAAACATATAGTTATCCTCCCGGATATTGGAAGTGGACAAGATTGCCAGACAAGGGTTGGGAGCATGGGGGTGGGGTGGAGATAAGGGGAAATAGGGAGAGAGAAGGGAGAAGGGGAGGATGTGGAGAGCTTGAGGGAATGGGTTGTTGGGATGGAGGAGGGGTGGATGTGGGAGCAGGGAAATAGATATCTTAATTAAGGGGGCCATTTTAAGGTTGGCAAGAAAATTGACCCTGAAAGGGTCCCCACGTGTCCAAGGAGATGTCACTAGATTGTTCCTTGGGCAGCAGAAGAGAGGGTGCCTGAACTGGCCTTATCCTGTAGCCACACTAATGAATATCTTGCATATCACCATAAAGCCTTCATCTGGCGATGGATGCAGATAGAGACAGAGACCCACATTGGAGCTCTGGACTGAGCTCCCAAGGTCCAAATGAGGAGCAGAAGGAGGGAGAACATGAGCAAAGAAGTCAAGACCATGAGGGGCGTGTCCACCCACTGAGATGGGGGGACTGATCTAATAGGAGATCACCAAGGCCAGTTGGACTGGAACTGATGGAGCATGTAATCAAACCAGACTCTCTGAATGTGGCTGACAGTGGAGGCTGACTGAGAAGCCAAGAACAATGGCACTGGGTTTTGATTCGACTGCATTGACAGGCATGGTGGGAGCCTAGCCTGTTTGGATGCTCACTTTCCTGGACCTGGGGGGGGGGTGGGAAGGACCTTGGACTTCCCATAAGTTAGAGAACACTGACTGCTCCTTGGCCTGGAGAGGGACGGGGAGGGAGATTGGGGGGAGGGGAGGTAAGTGGGAGGAGGGGGAAGTAAAAAATATCAATAAAAATTCCTATAATGGTAGATATATAACTTTTTCACAATAAAGATGATGATTTTCAAAGTTGAAGGACTTGAAACTTAGCCTAACTTAGTCATAGTATAATATAAACACACATCAAAACAGGAGATTGCATCCCATAAATATATTCCATTTTTAATTGTAAATTAAAAACACTTTTAACCAAGAAAACAAAGAAAGATATGTGGCAAAAGGGAGAGGTGAAGTCTGCATATTTGGGAGTGTTTATGATTACAGGGGATATTCAAGGATCTCCCCCCAGGTCTCCCAGGTGCACATGATCCTCTCCAAAGCCGAACTGAAGACATGACTCACCTTGCTGAGTATTAATTGTCCATCCCAGGCACAGCACTAAAAGAGAAAACCCATTAAGAAAGATCCTCACAACATGGCTTCTTTAGCAACGAGAATCTAGGAATGACTAGATATTGGTGGGGACATCCAGCCTCTCATGATTACCCAGTAATTCCTCTTCTATATTTATGTGATGTGGGATTACCCTCTGTATGCTGTGAATACAATTGCTGTTAATAAAGAAACTGTTTTGCGTCTGCACAGAACAGAGTAGAGATAGGCAGAGAAAACTAAAACTCAATGCTGGGAGAAGGAAGGTGGAGTCAGGAGATGCCATGTAGCCACCAGAGGGGAAAGGTATGAGCTGTCACCTGGAAACTTTCCAGTAGGCCACAAACCTCATGGTGAAATATAAAACAATAGAGATGGTTTAATTTAATATTTTAGAGCTTGCTAGGAATATGCTATAATGATTGGCCAAGTAGTAATTTAATTAATACAGTATCTGTATGGTTATTTCAGGAGTCTGGGTGGCTGAGAAATGAACAAGCAGCCTCCTATAACAAATTGACACACCAACATTGTTGAATATGTACTCATAAAACCTGGGAAAGCTTCAAAAGGACTCCTAGACACACACACACACACACACACACACACACACACACAAACAGAGTTTCATGCAACTTCTTGTTCTGATGGCTAAAAGCAAGCAGAGGCATGATTCCTTTAAGAGAGGTTTTCCTGATTCAGCAGTAGCAAAAAAACACCCTCAGTTTCAAAACAGCAGTTTCCTGGTTCACCAGCACTAATGGCTCTGACTCTTTCAGGAGGTCCAGCTATGACGCATTTCAATGGGGTCTGTGAGCAGAGTGCTACAACTGGCTTAATGGTAACATAGACCTGCTGTGTACCTAAAAATGGGGCTGTGAGCATGGCTCTCAGAGGCAGCAAACATGTCTCTGCCATGTTGAACTAGGCAGAGCAAGCAGGCAGGGTCATATTGATCCAACCCATGCCCACTTAGCATTTCAAAAGAAGAAGATCTGGTCAGAAAATAATTATATATACACAATAAAGACAGATTCAGATGAAAACACCTGTAAATGGGTACATTGTGTTTAAAAATGTATGTAGACTTGGAAGAAAGAAGAAAAAAATAGAGTTATAAAAAAGTAAATGTTTTTTTTTAAAATAAAACACAGTCTTTAAAGAGACAGATTAAACTTGTCAAAAAAGTAATAGAATAAGAAAAATGAGTCATGTAAAGATGGAATACACATAGAAAGTCTGAATTATGTATATTATTGTTTTTCCTTTACTTTTTTTTATTGTGAAACAGCTACATACAGAGAGATATTTCATTGTATGGACTGATAAACTAAGCCAACATATATATTTTAAATGTATCCTGACTTCAGAATTTGGGTCTAAAGATTTGTTGCTTTGAAAAAGAGGTTCTGCTTTTGTTTTTATAGAAGGTAAGAACCTGTGGATCAATTCCAGCCTAATGAGGTTGAATGGACCAAGAGGCCCTGAAAGGTTGCCATTAACACCCCCAAAATACTTCATCCAACAAAAAGCAGGAAGCAGTTTGGAGAAAAATATGCCCAAATTCCTGAATACTGTTTATAAATGTTTGTTTACATTTAAAGGGGGATATGCTATAGATATGAATAATTTGCTTTGGTATGGATCTTGATCAATTGATAAAAATTTAAGGTCAATTTTGTTATATCTATATTTCTGCTCTTAATTAAGGTATTGTGTCTGTACAGCTCATTTTAAAATGTAATGTATAATTAAGAAACATAGGTTCATAGAGAGTCATCTATAATAATCAAGTTTATAGACATGTTAGCTAGGTTTTCTAGATGTACAGAGATATATTTCAGATAGACAGGTATTTTTGAACAACTTCAAAGAGCTACAGAATATGGCATTTAAAATGTTTTAATAACTGAGACTTTTCATGACAATGAAACACATCTGCTCCTGGCAGCACCATTTACTTCAAGAGGTTGATGGGCATCAAAGAAGCTCCTTATAAATTTGGTTAGCCATTTGGGCAAGAAACTGCACTTGCCTGGACTGATTGATGTTATGCTGTATTAACTGGGCTTGCAGGACCCACAAAGAAATGACTGCTGAACTTGCCTAAAGGTGAGATTGTCTTTCAGGGTTTCTGCTTTATAAAAGAGTCTGCAAGGCATTCTGCAGGACACTGAAGAAAGTGGTTGACAAACTGCCAATATAGGCAGAACTGTCTTTGAAATTTCCTGCTTAAAGGAAAAGTCTGCTAGACACTATGGGCCTGTAGGCTGAAGGTTGGATGCCCCAATGATACAAAAGAACTTTGTGTGACTGTCTAGGCAGCAAGACGTCTCTGTCAATTCTAGAGTTTTGGAAGTTGCTTACAATGCACTTCCTGTTATTCTTCTGTTGTCTTTGATGAAGTTGAAGAATAGATAGTTATAATTATAGCTTTCCTTGGTTATTATAAAAGGTAAAGTAGATATAATCTTGCTTGATACCTGTTTTGTACATGTAATTTTACTATGTTAAAATTAAAACCTTCCGTTTTATTTAAACAAAACAGGAGAGGTGATGTGGAATTCCCCTCTGTATGCTGTGAATACCACTGGTTAATAAAGAAACTATTTGGGGCCTGTACAGGGAAGAATAGAGATAGGTGGGGGAAACTAAACTTAATGTGGGGAGAAATAAGGCAGAGACAGGAGATGCCATGTAGCCACCATAAGGGAATGATATGAGCTGCTAGCTGGAACCTTACTGTTAGGCCATAAGCCTCATGGTAAAATATAAAATAATAGAAATGGGTTAATTTAATATGTAAGAGCTTGCTAGGAATATGTTGTAGTGATTGGCCAAGCAGTGATTTAACTAATGTAGTTTTTGTGTGGTTATTTGAAGAGTATGAGCAGCTGGGAAATGAACAAGCAGCCTCCTACAACATTAATGTCAGAGTATAGTCCTCCTTCTTCTTGTGAAAGAACTCTTAAATATCCTTAAGGTAGAGAAAGAGACTTGGCATCCCAGCTACTCAACTGAGTTACATATTCAAGTATTACTTGGGCCACAAAGTGAGTTCAAAGTCAGCCTGAAAATCTTAGTGAGATAGTGTCTCAAAACCAAAAATAAAATGGGTTTAGTTCAGAGCCTAGCCCAGTTGTTTACTTCCTCTGGCAGATGAAAGGAGCAAATATAGAGACCCACAGTCAAACACTAGGTGGAGCTCAGAGAACCCCCAAGGAGAAGAAGGATTTCAGGAGCCTGAAGGGTTGAGGACACCAAGAGAATATGGCCCACAGAATCAACTAAGCAGGGCTCATAGGGCCTCACAGAGACTGAAGCAGAAGCCTCAGAACCTGGATGGGTCTGAATAGGCCCACTGTATATACATTACAGTTGCTTATCTTGGGGTTTTTGTGAAACTCCTAATATTAGGAGCTGATGTGCATCTGACTCTTTTGCCTGCCCTTAGGACTCTTTAATCCTACTAGGTTGTCTTGACAAGTCTTGATATGAGGGTTTGCTCCTAGTCTTATTGCATCTTGTTGTGCCATATTTGGTTGATATCCCTGTGAGAACTGCACTTTTCTGAAGGGACACTAAAGGAGCAGAAGATCTGGGGAAGACGGGTAGGTAGGAGAATTGAGAGTGATTGAAAAAAGAAACTTCTGTCAGGGTGTACTGTATGAAAGGCCCATAAATAAAATGAAACAATGAGAAAAAGTAAAATGAGGGCTGAATTGTATGGGAGAAAGTTTCATAAGGTCTCCACTCTTAGCTGAGAAGCTATTGAAAGTTGGTGGCTTCCGGGGAAGGAAGAGTCAATTTTCTCTAAGGGTGTGACCAGGGTCCAGTAGATATCCCCATGCTCTTGAGTATATGAGCAGCACAAATGATATTAACTGGATTATTGTTTGTAAAAAGTAGACACAAAGTAGAGGAGGGGAGGGAATTGGTGTGGTATTACAGGCAAAAAAGGGGATTAATATGATCAAAACATATTGTATGCACCTATGAAATTCTCAAAAAGGTATTTTAAATATATGTAATAGCAAAAATATATTCCTCATTATGCCCATGGATAAATGCATCCTGCACCCCTCATCTGAGAAACTTTCATTTGCAATTGATTGATATTAACATGTAATGGAGGAAGGTCATTGGTTAAAATATAAAGAAACTGCCTTGGCCCATTTTATTGGTTAGAACATAGGTGGGTTGAGTAAACAGAACAGAATGCTGGGAGGAAGAGGAAGTGAGTTCAGAGACACCATGCCCCCCTCTCCTGGGCAGACGCAATAGCTCGGCTCTCTGAGGCAGATGCAATGAACTCTGACCCAGGATGGACATAGGCTAGAATTTTCCTGGTAAGTGCACCTTGAGGTGCTACATAGATTATTAGAAATGGGTTAAGAGGCTGAAACTAATGGGCCAGGCAGTGTTTAAAAGAATACAATTTGTGTGTTGTTATTTCGGGGCATAAGCTAGCCAGGTGGCCTGGGTGCTGGGGATGCAGCCCCATCGCTCCTATTACAACAAACATGGAGACACATAACTAAACAAGGGGTAGAGACTAAGTTTGCAGAATGCTCAACCTTAAAAGGAGCTTACAAACCATACATCTCCTCCTCCAAGACTCAGAGGTCATTTAGGAAGAGGTGGTGCAATAAAGCACAAAAGCCAGAAGCAGGAGATGACTCGAGTGACTACAGGGTGTCCTGAACACAGAGGGCAGCTGCACATATTAACTCATAGCGTGCACAAGACCTGTGTAAAACCAAGCCAGACAAAATCCCATAAATGAAAGGAAATTTAGGCCAATTCTCCTTGTTTTAGCCTTGGAGCTGATGGGAATCCTGGCTGCTGGAAGAGGGAGAGTCAATTTTCTTTAAGAGTGTAGCTCCTGGAATCAGGCATTATGGAACACTCCGTTAGCATTTGAAAGGCAGAGGCAGGTGAATCTCTGTGAGTTCCTGATTTAGGCTGTACTCCACAGTGAGTTCTAGAACAGCCAGAGCTACACAGTAAGAGAGGGACAAAAAGTTAAGTGGGTCGGGAAGAGGGGTCAATCTTGGAAGCGTTCAGTATGAGTCAAGTAAGAAACTCTCAGGAACTCACAAAAGACAAATATAAGTTGATGCCCTTCAGTAGAAGAATGAATGAAGAAAGTGTGGAATATATACATATTAGAGTACTACTCAGCGGTACAAAACAATGACATCTTGAATTTTGCATGCAAATGGATGGAAATAGAAAACACTATCCTGAGTGAGGTAACCCAGACCCAAAAAGATGAACATGGGATCTACTCACTCATAACTGGTTTCTAGCCATAAATAAAGGACATTGAGCCTATAATTTGTGATCCTAGAAAAGCTAAATAAGAAAGTGAACCCAGAGAAAAACATAGTTATCCTCCTGGATATTGAAAGTAGACAAGATTGCTGGGCAAAAATTGGCAATTTGGGGGCGGGGTGGGATGGGGGTAAGGGGAGATGGGGAGAGACAAGTGAGAAGGGGAGGATGGGTGGGAGCTTGGGGGAATGGGATGGTTGGGATAAAGGAAGGGTGGATATGGGAACAGGGAAGTATATATCCTAATTAAGGGAGCCATCTTATGGTTGGCAAGAGACCTGACTCTAGAGGGGCTCCCAGGTGTCCTGGGAGATGTCCCCAGTTAGTTCCTTGGGCAGCTGAGGAGAGGGAACCTGAAATGACCCTATCCTATAGCCATACTGATGAATATCTTGCATATCACCATAGAACCTTCATCTGGCGACAGATGGAGATAGAGACAGAGACCCACATTGGAGCTCCCAAGGTCCAAATGAGGAGCAGAAGGAGGGAGAACATGAGCAAGGAAGTCAGGACCATGAGGGGTGCACCCACCCACTGAGACAGTGGGGCTGATCTATTGGGAGCTCACCAAGGTCAGCTGGACTGGAACTGAAAAACCCTGGGATAAAACTGGACTCTCTGAACATGGCGAAAAATGAGGGCTGATGAGAAGCCAAGGACAATGGCACTGGGTTTTGATCCTACTGCATGTACTGGCTCTGTGGGAGCCTAGCCTGTTTGGATGCTCACCTTCCTAGACCTGGATGGAGGGTGGAGGGCCTTGGACTTCCCACAGGGCAGGGAACCCTGACTGCTCTTTGGACTGGAGAGGGAGAGAGAAAGGAGTGGGGGGAGAGGGGAGAGGAGTAGAGGGAGGCGGAGGGAAATGGGAGGAGGGGAGGAGTCAGAAATTTTTTCAATAATAATAATAATAAAAGAACACACTATTTAAAAAGAATAAAAGAATTTCTGAACAAGCGTACTCAATAGCGTGTAACATCTGTGATCTTAAAAAATAAAAAGAGTATTTGGATTTAGGAGATACAATTCTGTGGTATTGTGCCTACCTAACATATTAGGCTCTGAGCTCAACCTCCAACACTGGGGCAAAAATGTTCTCAGATCATCTTCCCTTCCAAACAGGCTCTTTTTCACTCATTTAAAAGCTGAACTAGGCCACGTGCCCCATCTCTATTTCTAGCAATAAGTCTGTGGTGAAAACCCCAAGTAGGGGTCAGAGTGGAGAGAGTCTCCTCCCAGAGGGCTCCAGAATCTGGCTGGATTAAGGCCTGAGTGGGAAATACACTCCGTTCCCCAAATCACCTACCCCATCCCTCCAGTTGTCCCGGACTCACCGAGGGCCACCACCGTGGCAGAATGAAGTGACATGACTCAAGCTTCAGCAGTCTGACCCGGTCTGAAACTGAAGCCCTGCAGTGGACACAAGAGGCAGGATGTATGGGCTGGGGCTCATTACAAGGTTTCTCTATTAGTTTCCTCACATGAAGAGGAAGAGGTTTGTCCTCTGGGCTTTCCACTCTTTCCTTCAGTCACTGCCTCTTTGAGAAGGGTTCCGATTCTGAAAAATACAGCAGGCCTCTGAGTTTGGGTGCAATTGAATTCATTCCTCAACATATTTGTCTTGTTATAAATATGTGAGACACAGAAGTATAAGATTTACACATCAGTCCTTATTGTAGAAATAAATGACCCTTGATCTTTGGGATAGGCATTTCCTAATGTTTAAAATGGAAATCATAAAGCCTTCCCTGAATGTTAGATGTTATGGTCTTTGGAAGAGCTTAAACAGATACTTGACACATTAAATATGCCCTGCTACAAATAATGGCCTTTAGTATTAAATAATATTGGTGTGTGTGTGTGAGTGTGTGTGTGTGTGTGTGTGTGTGTGTGTGTGTTTCACAGTGTGTGTAGCAGTCAGAGGACAACTTGGCAAAGTTGGTTCTTTCATCCTACTATATAGGTCTTGGGGATGAAACTTGGGTTTTCAGGTTTGGGAGCAAGCATTTTTACCCACTGGGCAATCTCATTGACCCAGATGATATTTTTAAGATTTATTTTTATTTTATGTGCATTGGTGTCTCACCTGTCGATGTATCTGTGTGAGGGTGCTGCTTCCTCTGGTATTGGATTTGCAAACAGTTGTGACTTATCAGTTGGATTTTGGGAATTGAACCTGGGTCCTCTGGAAGAGCAGCTAGTGCTCTTAAACACTGAACCATTTCTCTGGCCTCAGATGATATTTTTAAAAGATAACAAATGTTGCCAGGAGTAGAGAAATTGGATCTTTTTCACGCTCTTAACAGGAACCCAGGGCCCCAACTGTTATGAGAAAAGCTGCCTCTGAGCGAATGAGTCAGAATAATTTTCGGGGACCTAAGGCCCTCCTTCCATGCCACTGGTGGAACAAAATGTGTAAATCAGAGGGAAGAAAGCTCTTCCTCTGTGGAAATAGCATGAAGATATCATAAAATAAGAAATTAAAAATAGAACCCAAGTAAGGGAATGAAAGAAGTATGGAAGTGAGCTGTCAGCACTTATGGAATCATTGCAACACTATTCACAAGAGCTACGATGGAGAAATAGTCCAAAGAATGGCTGGGAAATTGTTGTGATCTAGCTTCCCTCACTCCCCCTTACCAAAAGCAGAACTTCCTTGTGGTCTGTAATTGACAAGAATGTTTGTGTTCTTTCTGGACTGAGGTTTTCTACAGAAGCAGTAGAGATATAAAAAGCTTTGGTTGGTGCAAAATAAAGGTTGCTGTTCTTCCACCTGAAAAGAAGCCTCCTTGTCTTAATCCCAGCACCCCTCCCCACCAGTCTCAGCTATCCAATGTGTGCTGGCGTGGCAAGTGGAGGTTCCACCAAGATCTGGAAAGTGGGGATTCATGAATGAGGTCGCTCTGTCAGCCGGCTAAATTGAGGAGCGTATTGGGGAAGGTAATGTGTTTTTTTTTTTTCATCCTCAGAGATACTCTGAGGGACACTCTCCAAACAAGTATAAAGAAGAGTCAGGAAGGTGTGTTGGAAGGCCTCAAAATGTACCTGAAACTCTTAAAGCAACAAGGCTTGAAAGTAACAAGGAAGACAGCTGAAGATTTTGTATACGAGGGAATTTAAATGTTCCAGACTGGGAACAAGCCAAGTCAGATTAAAAGGAGTATGTGTGTCTTCATCCCCAGAGATGCTCTGAGCGATGCCCTCTGAAATATTGGCCAGTATGGAAGTAATATAGAGGAGGTAGGAGGGTGAATTGAGGGCCTCAAAAACAATGTGTACAGATGTATGTTATTGTGCTGATTTTGTTGTCTTTTTGTTCTGGACTGGAGAAAGGCATTTGATTCCGGGAACTGCTAAGTGCCGCACCAGCACAGTAACTGTCGTTCTTCTGAGCGAGGGATGTCGGGATTAACACACAGCACAACTTCAGGTTCTGCAGACAAACCCTTTATTCCACTTTCTCACAAATATATATAGCCCTCGGCTGGGGAGGCCAAACAGCCATAGCAGGAAGCTCATCACCGCAACTCAATGGCTTAGGGGTAAACATCCTTAGAAACATTGCTGAAAACAACAGATTGTTCCTGTTTTTGTTCCTGTTTTCAACCAACCTCAAGAGTGCAAAACAGATCAAGTGGGCGTGCGAAGGCCTGTCCTCTAGGGACCCAACACTAAGAAAGGTATTTTGACTTTAAAATATGGGCCTAAGGATTTGATGCTTTGGAAAAGAGGTTCTGCTTTTGTCTCCACAGAGGATGAGAACCTGTGGATTCATTGCAAATTTATGTGGTTTGAATCACTGAGACCCCCTGAAATGTTGATGTAAAATACTCCCAAGAATGCAGCACCCCAGCTCAGCAGGAAGTAGCCAGACAGGTTGATGATGCCCAAATTCCCTAAAAGATTGTTAAAGTGGTGCCCCTTCAATGGTTCCCTGAGTTCTGCTCTACTCCATGCAGCAGTTTCGACCCAGAGTGAGTGCATCTGGGGCCAGAAGGCAGCTGGAGCAGAGCTTTGATAGGTGGCTACAGCAAAAGGCATGTTACCATGACCCAGTCAGTGTCTGGCCTGGGGGAAACTGCAGCCGTGTCAAGAGTATCAGGAAATATGGCAAGAATTGTTGGACCATAGTAGATATGCAGAAGAGAGACCTTGGAATCACCGCAGCTGTGATTGCCATTATTGATATCTCTGCTATCACAGATATTCCTGCCTGAGTTGCTCTTTTCCAGACTGTGCAGATGGCTGAGACTGTCAGCTAGCTAGCTGAAGAGTCAACAATGCTTTGGATATTCAAAGTGACATATTCAGTTGGCCATATTGACATTGAACCAACAAGTGGCTCTGGTTCAGGAGCAAGTATCTTTGGACTTTCCAACAGTTTATCATGTTAAGTGATACTCATGGCACTGTATTGCATGCTTCTGCTACTGTTATGAGAGGGGTTTGAAATATTTTACAACTCAGTTAGTGCATGCTGGATGGTTGCAGTGCCAGTCTGGCTCATTGGCGCTGTCCGGCCTGGAAATACTTGGTTTAGGGCTATGTGTTTGGGTAGCCATGGACAGGCAATATTTTGGGGGCAGGATGCCACCTAAGACATGCAATATTAGAGGGCTATTCCCAATGACAGGCAAGGTATTCCAACCAAAGTAATAAGACAGGCAACTATTATTTTATAAAATAAAACGGGGGGGGGGGGGGCGGTGAGATGGCTCAGCGGTTGAGAGCATTGCCTGTTCTTCCGAAGGTCCTGAGTTCAATTCCCGGCAACCACATGGTGGCTCACGACCATCTATAATGAGATCTGGTGCCCTCTTCTGGCCTACAGGCATATATGCAGACAGAATATTGTATACTTAATAAAAAATAAATATTTAAAAAAAAATAAAATAAAACGGGGAATTGTTGTGATCTAGCTGCCCTCACTCCCCCTGACTGACAGCAGAACTTCCTTGTGGTCTGTAATTGATAAGAATGTTTTTGTTCTTTCTGGCCTGAGGTTTTCCACAGAAGCAGTAGAGGTATAAAAGGCTTTGGTTGGGGCAAAATAATGGTTACTTTTCTTCTACATGAAAAGAAGCCTCCATATCTATATCTATATAGATATATGCCTCCGTGTGCATATATATATATATACATATATATGTATATATATACATACATATATATACATATATATATACATATATACATATATATGTATATATATACATATATATATACATATATATATATGTACAGTGGAATGGAGATTATAATGATGATGGCATGAGAAAAAAATCATATGACTGGACCCTCAAGAAACAACTTGACCCAGTAAACAACCTCAGAAGGGAACGCACTGCATTGTTCCCTCACATGAGGTATATTAAGTAGTCATATTCAAGCTTCACATTCTGATCCATGCCTACAATTTCTGCACTTAGGAGGATGAGCAGAAGATTACCATGAGTGCAAGGCCAATCTTCACTACATAGTGAGTTCTAAACCAGTCTGAGCTATATAGCAAGAGTCTGTCTCAAAACAATAAAATAGTTAAAGAAGTCAAATTCATAAAAGCAAAGTTTAGAACGCTGTCTACCAGAAGGAAAAAAGTGGGGAAGGTATCTATCAATAGACAAAAATGTTAGTCAATCAGTAAGAATAAGTCTAAGACAACATAATACCACAGTCAATAAAACAGAACTGCACAGTTAAAATGTTAAGAGAACTGATTTCATCATTTTTTTCTATATTAACTGGGTTTTCTATTGCTGTGATAAAACATCATGAGCAAAAGTAATGTGGGAAGAAAGAGTTTTATTTCATCTTAGACTTCCAGGAAACACTATCACTGAGGGAAGTCAGGGTAGGAACTCAAGACAGGAGCCTGGAGGCAGGAACTGAAACAGAGACTGTGGAGACTCTTACTGTCTTGCTCTTATGGTTTTCCCAGTCTTCTTTCTTATACAACCCAGAACTATCATTCTCACAGTGGGCTATGGCCATCCACATCCATCAATAATCAAGAAAATGACTCAGAGCTTTACCCACAGGCCAATCTGATGGGTGCATTTTCTTAATTGGGTTTTCTCTTCCCAAACTACTGTGGTTTGTGTCAAGTTGACAAAACACTAGCCAGCTCCCTATCCCTCTCACTCCCTTCTCTCTCTCTCTCTCTCTCTCTCTCTCTCTCTCTCTCTCTCTCTTGTTCCCTCTCACTTTCTGTCTCCTTCTCCCTCTTCCTTTTTTCTCCTTCTCACTTTACCTTTCCCTCCTCCTCCCTCTCTCTCTATCCATCCCTCTCTACTTGTCCCCCCCTCTCTCCATCTTTCCCTATCTACCCATCTCTCTCTCCATCCCTCTCTATATTCATGCAGTACCATTAAAACTTGAGGGTAAACAGAGTAACATAAAATAATAAAGGGACTGAATAGATAAAAGACAGACCTAGGGTTTGAGGTCAGATGGATACCTTTATGTCAAGACCAGAAAAGGCAAGCTTGACTGAAGAGATCCACCCAGAGGGGTGTGTGCCCGCCAAGCCAGAAGGTCCCTGGAAGGAAGTGCAGGGCACCTCTAACTCTTCCTGCAGGGGCTTCTTTGTTCCACACGATACTGCCAGCCCCAAGTTTGCCCTTTAATTTGCAGGGTCCTTGGCCCACCAGAAGTCCCTGCTCCTGTGCTGAGGAGATCAATGCAGAGGGGTAAGTGTGTGTCTGTCAGGCTGGAAGGTCCCCAGAATAGAGTGCAGGGCACCTCCAGCTCCTGCTGCAGGAGCTTCTTTGTTCCACACAACCCTGCCACCCCCAAGTCCGGCCTTTAATCTGTAGGGTCCTTGGCCCACCAGGAGTCCGTGTTCCTGTGCTGAAGAGGTCCATCCAGAGGGGTAAGTGTGTGCCTGCCTGGGGCAGACAGTCCAGGAATGGAGTACAGAAAAGCATTAAGCAGCTGAGTCTGTTTAAAATAATCTGGAATGTCCAGGACACAGTAAAAAGTCTCCCTACCGATTCTGGTACAATAACAGCTGACCTCTGCATGCTCCAACATCTTGGATATTTTTGGGGAGATTGCATCCTCATCTGTCCTTGAGAGGGATGACTGTTCCAAGCTGTGAGTCCTCCCCTATTACACAGATGACATCACTTTTCCTAGACACTCAGAACTCTTCTGGTTCTTTCTAGTCCCCAATGTTGACTTATTCAACCAAGGAAAGTGATGTGGGAGTGTCATATATCAATCTGTTGATTTCATTGGTTAAGCAATAAAGAAACTGCTTGGCCCTCATAGGTTAAAACATAGGTGGGAGGAGTAAACAGAAAAGAATGCTGGGAGGAAGAGGAAGTGAGCTCAGACTCGGACTCCACAGCTCTGTTCTCTGGAGCAGAGACGCCATGCTCCCGGCTCCCTGGTAGACAAATGCGATGAAGCTCCTACCCAGGATGGACGTAGACTAGAATCTTTCCCGGTAAGACCGGTGCACACAGAGTAATAGAGATGGGTTGATCGGGATATCAGAATTAGCCTAGAAGAGGCTAGATAGAAATGGGCCAAGCAGTGTTTAAAAGAATACAATTTGTGTGTTGTTATTTCGGGGCATAAGCTAGCCAGGCGGCTGGGGTGCTGGGAACACAGCCCCGCCGCTCATATTACAACAGGAAAGAGAATCTGTGAGTCTCTGGGACAGAATCAGAAAACCTATTTCCAGGTCTTTCACCTTTCAACTTATAAGATGTCAGTCACAGGCCATCCTGTTAATCTTTACACCAGCCCAATCCCTGTGCTGACTGCATTCCTGTTACAGAAAAATCGTTCTATGTAGCATGGGAAGTAATCCATAATTTGGAGTTAGACTCACCCACTTGTGCCCACGTCTTCTGCAACAGCAAGAATCCTGGAGGAAAAGACACTTAAGAGGTGAGCTGTCTCCTTCTGCTCCTCTGTCCCTGTTGAGTCTCTGTACATTAGAAGTCAGAGCCCACTCAGTGAAGATGAACTCATGCACCAACTTCTACCATTGCATGGAAGCCAGGCTATCTGCTGTGGACAGATCCAGCATCCCTAGCTGATATTTCCACCCTTATATTCCACATCATTCTTTCCCAGGAGAACTTACCAGGACACACCAGGCTAAGGACCATAGGCAGCATGGTACTGCTTCTGCTGACAGCAGGTAGTTCCCCAATAAAACCATACAGGATTTCCTGAGAGACTCAACTCATCTGTTTCACTGGTTGACCACAGCTGAGAAAACAGATACTTATTGGCTACTTGTATGTTGTTTGTGGCTTAAAAATCATAAAGGATTCCAGAAAATTCTCAAGACTCCAAGTCTTGCTTTGCAGACTTTTACCATGACCATACTGGAACATGTCTTGACTCAAATTCCTCTTATTCGGAGCCATAAAATAAGGTAATTATTTCAAAACTGTATCTTTAGGTGTTTTTATACAAGATTTAAATATTCTTCCTCCGTAGTATACAAAAATCAAATGAGTACTTTTAATATAATAATCATTACGTGTAAATCAACATGAGTTTTAAGGTAATACTTTTAGATTGGTTAAGATTCGAACAATGAGGGCTGATGAGACACCAAGGACAATGGCAGGGGGTTTTGATCCTACTTAATGTGCTGGCTTTGTGGGAGCCTAGCCAGTTTGGATGTTCACCTTCCTAGATATGGACGGAGGGGGGAGGACCTAGGACTTACCACAGGGCAGGGAACCCGGACTGTTCTGTGGACTGGAGAGGGAGGGGGGGGAGAGGAGTGGGGGGAGGGGGAGAAGGGTGGGAGGAGGGGGAGAAGGGTGGGAGGAGGGGGAGAAGGGTGGGAGGAGGGGAAGGGAAATGGGAGGCTGGGAGGAGGTGGAAACTTGTTTTTTTGTTTATGTTTTTTTTTCTTCTTTTCGCAATAAAAAAAAAGATTATAATGACTTCATTTCCAATTCAACTGATTATGTAGTTGCTGAGAATTATAAAAGCCCACTTCTGAAGAAAAGACCAAAACATGTATGTTTGCAGGACATCTGAAATTTATGATCCAGGGGTCATCCAATCCTTTTTCTTTCTCTTCCTCTCTTCTTTCTGTGTCTCTATCCTCTTTTTTCTCTGTTTATCAGTTTGTAACATAATTTCCCACTACTCACTTAACATTATCCTGTTGAATAAAATTGCCAGTGGTCAATTTTAAATTCCAAAAAAAAAAAAAATCCTAGACTTCAAGAAAAAATACTGAAAAGAAAAAAAGAACATGTCAGTTTCTAAGCATTCAAATCAACAATGTTTTATCTTCAGTCTTTTCAGTTTTTCCTTTAGAATGTCTCTTTGGGGAGATGGCACCATTGTTAACTGCACTTACTGCTCTTGCACAGGAACTGGGATCAGTTTTCAGTATCCCCATGGAACTGGAGTTACAAGTTGTGAGCTACCATGCCCTCTTCTGGACTCTTAGGCCAACTCTATGCACACACACACACACACACACACACACACACACACACACAGAGAGAGAGAGAGAGAGAGAGAGAGAGAGAGAGAGAGAGAGAGAGACTCACACATAATAGACATAATGAAATTAAAATCATCTTTAATCTATTTTTCATTCATACTTTGGAAATTTCATATATGTAAATAATTTCTCTTGGTAATATCCATCCCTATTTCTCTGTACAACTACTCCTCTATCCCACCCAACACATTTCTTTTCTTCCAACTTCATGTCCTCTGAGTACAGATATTGTTGCCCATGTACACATGGGTGGGGGCCTATTTACTGAAGTATGGGCACCAAGATTCACATCTCTGAAGAAAACTGACTCTCCCTTACCCAGCAGCCATCAACTGCCAATAGATTCTCAGTTAGAGGTGGACCCTCAGAAACACATCTCCTAGTCATACTGGAATAGTAAAGAAGTTTGATCCTGAAAATGTTTTTAAATAATTGGTTACATAATTTGGCACATGAAAATTATATATATATATATATATATATATATATATATATATATATATATATATATAATAGCCTAAGTGATGGTCGTGCACCGTGAATAGCCAACTATAACCAAATATTAATAATGTTGTTTCACAATTTTGTGCTTTTTGAAGGTAGAACACTTATAGCTGCTGTGGTGGTTTAAATAAGAACATCCCCCATATACGTATAGATATGAATGTTTGATCATTGCAGAATGATTTAGGAAATGTGGCCTTACTGGAGTAGGTGTGTCACTGGAGGTTATGTCTTTGAGGTTTTATGGACCCAAGCCAGGTCTAATGTCTTTTCCTGATGCATGCTAATCTGGATGTAAACCTCTCTAGCACCATACCTGCCTGCATGTCACCATCCCTACCATAAGAATGGACTAAAATCTCTAAAATTATAAGCAAGTTCCAACTTAATGTTTTCCTTTATAAGACTTGCCTTAGAAATGGTGTCTCTACAACAGAACACTGACTGAGACATCTACTTTTAGTGATTTTTCATGGATACATTCTTTGTCTTTTCCCTCTAAAATTGCAAAGAGTGTTCTCTGTTTAGGTATGGACTCCATTTTTATTGTATTATTTGTTCTTTTGATGAACAATTTCTTGAGTTCTTTATATATTTTGCAGATCAGACTTCTGTCTGATGTGGGATTGGTGAAGATGTTTTTCCATTCTGTAGGCTGCCATTTTGTCTTGTTCACCATGCCCTCTGCCTTACAGAAGTTTTTCAGTTTCGGGAGATCATATTTCTTCATTGTTTCTCTCAGTGTCTGTGCTATTTAAAGAAGCAGTCTCCTGTGCCAATGCATTCAAGTGTACTTCCTACTTTCTCTTCTATGAGCTTAAGTATGACTGGCTTAATGTTGAGGTTTTTGGTCAATTTGGACGTGAATTTTCTGCATGGTGATGGACATGGGTCTATTTTCATTCTGCTACATGTTGATAGCCAGTTATGCCAGCATAATTTGTTAAATATGCTTTCTTTTTTCCATTTGATATTTTTTGCTTCTATGTCAAAAATTAAGTGCTTGTAGGTGTGTGGATTGATATCTGGGTTTCCATTTCTATTCCATTGGTCCTCCTGTCTGATTTTATGCCAGTATCATGCTGTTTTAGTACTGTAGCTCTGTAGTAGAGTTTGAAGTCAGGGATTGAGATGCCTCCAGAGCTGGAGAGGTCGTGGGGTAAAGGGAACACTCGTGCATGTTTACTGATGTAGGAAGTTCTTCTGTTTATGTGATACTTTCATTGGTTAAATAAAGAGACTGCCTTGGCCTTTTGATAGGACAGCAGGCTTAGATAGGCAGAGTAGACAGAACAGAATGCTGGGAGAAAGAAGGCAGTGAGGCAGACACCATAGCTCTCCTCTCTGAGAGAGATATCGGTTGGACTTATCGTGGTAAGCCACGACTTTGTCGTGATACATGGAAATGGGTTAGATCAGGATGTGGGAGTCAGCCAAGAAGGGGCTAGATATAATGGGCTAGTCAGTGTTTAAATTAATACAGTTTCCATGTAATTATTTTGGGTGTAAACTAGCTGGGGAGCTGGGCAGTGGGAAGTGGTCCACTGCTCCTTTTACACATTGCTAGTGGTAGTGCAAACTAGTATAACCCCTTTGCATATCAGTATGGAAATTATTCAAAAAATAAGAAACAGCCTTCCGTAAGACTCAGCAATACCACTTTGGGGTATATATCCAAAGGATGTTCAATCATACCACAAGGATATATGTTCAACTATGTTCATAGAAGCATTATTTGTCATAGCATGAACCTAGAAACAACCAAAACGGCTCTCAACCAAAGAATGGATAATGAAAATGTGGTACATTTACACAGTGGAGTACAACACAACAGAAAAAAATGACATCTTGAAATTCTCAGCAAATGGATGGAGCTAGAAGATACGATTTTGAATGAAGTAACCCAGAACCAGAAAGACAATTATCATAAGTACTCTCATAAATAGTTTTTAAACATAAAGCAAAAAAAAAACCAACCTAAAAATCACAATCCCAGAAAACCTAGACAACAATGAGGACTATAAGAGAAACATACATGGATCTAATCTACATGGGAAGTAGTAAAAGACAAGATATCTTGAGTAAATTGGGAGCATGGGGACCTTAGAAGAGGGTTGAAGGGGAGGGGAGAGGCAGGAAGGGCAGCAAAAAAAAATGTATAGCTCAATAAAATCAACAAAAAATAAACTAAAAAATTTGCAAAGAGTGCTGTTATGAACATTCTTGCAAGTGACTCTAGCACACCTGTGTAAAAATTCTGATATTCCTTGTACTTTATATTCAATACTCAGATTAACAGATGGCACCGATTCTCTAACTATTTGATTTTCTTTTTATAAAACAATTATTTTAAATTATGTATTTGTGTATGCATCTGCTAAGGCCAGGGGAGTTACATTCTCTGGAGTTAGAGTTACAGGCAGTTGTGAGAAACCTGATGTGGGTGCCAATAAATGAAAACTAACTTCCTGTGCGAGAGGAGTGTGCACCACCCGAAAGATCTAGAAAAAAAAAAACAGACTCACCCAGGAAGAGTAGAAGACTGGAATTAATCAAACTGAGGACTGAAACCAACAAAACAGAAACACAGAAAACAATCCAACATATCAATGAAACAAAGAGGTAGTTCTTTGAGAAAATCAACAAGATTGACAAACCCCTATCCAAACTAATCAAAAGGCAGAGAGAGAACACTAAAATTAACAAGATCAGAAATAAAAAGGGGAACATAACAACAGACACTGAGGAAATTCAGAGAATCATTAGCTCTTACTAGAAAAGCCTGTATGCCACAAAATTGGAAAATGTAAAAGAAATGGACATTTTTTTTAGATAAGTACTATATACCAAAATTAAATCAAGACCAGGTGAACAAAGCTGTCATCAAAAACCTACCTGCCTTGCCAGCATGACAACTGTCGTTCTTCTGAGCGAGGGATGTCAGGATTAACAGGCAACAAAACTTCAGGTTCTGCAGACAAGCCTTTTTTTTTCATAAAACATTCATTTTATTAAATGGGGGCTCCATCCAGGTCTAGCAGACAAGCCTTTTATTCCACTTTCCCACAAGTATATATAGCCCTCAGCAGGGGAGGACAAACCAGCAATAGCAGGAAGCTCATCACCATAACTCAATGGCTTGGGGGTAAACATCCTTAGCAACATTGCTGAAAACAACAGATTGTTCCCATTTTTGTTCCTGTTTTCAACCAACCTCAAGAGTACAAAACAGAACAAGTGGGGATGCGAAGGCCTGTCCTCTAGGGACGCAACACCTACCAACCAAATAAAGCCCAGAGCCAGGTGGTTTTAGTGCACAATTCTACCAGAACTTCCAAGAAGAGCTAATACCTATACTCCTTAATGTGTTCTACATAATAGAAACAGAAGAATCATTGCCAAACTCCTTTTATGAAGCTACATTTACCTTGATACCAAAACCACACAAAGACTCAACCAAGAAAGAGAATTACAGACCAATCTCACTCATGAACATCGATGCAAAAATTTTCAATAATATTCTGACAAACCGAATCTAAGAACACATCAAAAAAATCATCCATTATGATTAAGTAGACTTCATCCCAGAAAAGCAGTGCTGGTTCAACAAACAAACAAACAAAAAAATCTATCAATGTAATCCATCATATAAATAAACTGAAAGAAAAAAAAACATTTGATCATTTCATTAGATTCTGAAAAGCCATTTGACAAATTTCAACACCCCTTTATGATAAAGGTCTTCAAGAGATTAGGGATACAAGGATCATATCTAAATATAATTAAAGTCCGGATTTATCCCATGCTTTTTCAGACCTAGGCCAGCTGGCCTTGGTGAGATCCCAATAGAACACCCCAATTGTCTTAGTGTGTGGGTGCACCCCTCGTGGTCCTGAGTTCCTTGCTCGTGCTCCGTCTCTTTCTGCTCCTGATTTGCTGAACATAGCGGACAATGAGGAATACTGAGAATTCAAGAACAATTGCAGTGGGTTTTTGATCCTACTGCACGTACTGGCTTTGTGGGAGCCTAGGCAGTTTGAATGCTCACCTTACGAGACCTGGATAGAGGTGGGCAGTCCTTGGGCTTCCCACAGGTCAGGGAACCCTGATTGCTCTTCGAGCAGATGAGGGGGGGACTTAATCGGGGGAGGGGGAGGGAAATGGGAAGCGGTTGTGGGGACGAAGCAGAAATCCTTAATAAATAAATAAATTTAAAAAAAATAAATAAATAAATATAATTAAAGTAATATATAGCAAGCCGACAGATAACATCAAATTAAATGAAAACTCAATGTAATTCCACTAAAATCAGGAACAAGAAAAGACTGTCATAAATGATTCTTGAAGTAGATTGATTCCCAGATTCCTGGGGAACAAAACACTGATTTCCATAGTGGCTACATAAATAGGTAGTTTCAGCAGCTTTGGACAACTGTTTTCCTAATTTCACCATATCACAGGTATCACCTGTATTTTTGTTGATCTCAGTCATTCTGAAGCATGTAAGATGAAATCTCAAAGTATTTTTGATATGTGTTTCTCTGCCTCTGCCTTCTTTTCTCCTCTATCTCTGCTTGGAATTCCCAACTAGCTCTATTCTGTGCTGCCATAGACCCAAAACAGCTTCTTTATTAACCAATAGTAATAAACAAACTCACACTATACTAAGGGAAATCCTACATCACCTCCCATTTTATGTCTACATAAAAAAGAGGACTTTAATATTAACACAGCAATGTTACATATAACAAAACAGTTGTAAAGCAAGAATTATCATTACAGTATTTTTATCTATTTAATCTTTTATCATAACTGAGGAAAATTATAACTATCTTTTTTAATTTCATCAAAGATACCAAAGGAATATAATATTACCTAAATTAACTGAAAGGGTATAGTAAGCAACACAATGACCTTTTTATGTGTTCTTGGATTCAGATTGAAAGTATTTGTTGACTATTTTTGCATTGATGTTCATAAGGAAAATTGGTCTGTAATTCTCTTTGTTGAATCTTTAGACGTATTGCATATTAGGGATACCATGGTCTCATAAAATGAATTAGGCAACATGCATTCTGTTTCTACACTATGGAATAATTTGAGAAGTATTCACAATCATTCATCTTTGAAACTATGAGAGAATTCTGTGTTTAACCCATCTGGACCTAGGCTTTTTGGGATAACTTTTAATGACTGCTTCTATTTAACTAGTAATTGTATATTAAAATTGTTAATCTGATCATGATTTAACTTTGGCAAATAGTATGTATTGAGAAAATTACTCATTTCTTTTAGATTTATTTATTTTTTATTTATTAAAAATTTCCACCTCCTTCCATCCCCCATTTCCCTCTCACTCCCCTCACTCCCCCTCCCCCTTGCTCTCCAGTCCTAAGAAAAGTCAGGGTGCCCTGCCCTGTGAGAAGTTCAAGGCCCTCCCCCCGCCATCCAGGTCTAGGAAGATGTGCATCCAAACAGACTAGTCTCCCAAAAAGCCAGTACATGCAGTAGAATCAAAACCTGGTGTCATTATCATTGGCTTCTCAGTCTGCCCTCATTGACAGCTGTGATCAGAGAGTCTGGTTTGATCACATGCTTGTTCATTCCTAGTCCAGCTGGCCTTGGTGAGCTCTCATTAGATCAGTCCCACCATCTCCATGGGTAGATGTACCCCTCGTGGTCCTGACTTCCTTTTTCATGTTCTCCCTCCTTCTGCTCTTCAATTATGTAGAATACAGGTTTTTAAGGAATGTCCTTATGACTCTCTGTATTGCTTTTGGTGTCTGTTATGTTTCTCTTTTCATTTCTAATTTCTACCGTTTAGTTACTTTGATTAAGGGTTTGCCTATCTTACTGATTTTCTCAAAGAACTAACTCTTCGTTACATTTTTGTTTACATTTTTGTTGTTTCTATTTTATTGATTTCACACTGAGTTTGATTATGTCTTGCTGTCTATTCTCTTTAGGTGTGATTTCTTTTTTCCTATAGAACTCTCAGGTGTGCTGCTAAGTTACTAGCATGAGATCTCAGATTTTTATGTAAGCACCTAGTCTTGTGAGCTTGCCTCTCATTATGGCCTTCATCATGTTGTATATTCATTTTCATTCAATTCTAGAATTTCTTTCATTTCTATGCTGACCCATTTTTCATTTAACAGAGAGTTGTTCAGTTGCCATAAGTTTGTAGGCTTTCTGTTGTTGATCTCCAGCTCTAATTAGTGGTGGCTAGCTAGGCTGCCAGCTGTTGTTTTGATTTCCTTGTATCTGGTAAGACTTGTTTTTTGTCTAATTATTTTGACAGTTTTGTATGAGTTTCTGTGAAGTGCTGAGAAAAAGGTATACTATTTTGTGTTTTGGTGATATGTTCTGTATATATCAGTTCGGTTCTTTTGATTTATAACAACTATATGATCCAACATTTTTTGGATTAGTATTTGTCTGGATGTCCTTTCTGTTGTTAAACTGTCTTTCCCTATCTCTTCTGATTAGTTTTGGTTTGAAGTCTATTTTGTTAAATATTAAAATAGCCATACCAGCTTGCTTCTTAGGTCCATTTGCTTGGAAGATTTTTTCCATCATTTTACCATGAGGTGATGTCTATCATTGATGTTAAGTTGGGTTTCTTGCATGTATCAAAAAAAAATGGATCCTGATTATACATCCATTGTTACTGTGTCTTTTTATTGGGGATCTGAGAGCATTGAAGAATATCAATGAGCAGTGGTTTTTGATTCATTATTTTGTTGTTGTTGGTGGTGGTGGTGGTGATGCTGGTGAGGTGTGTGTATGTGTGTGTTTGTGTGTATGCGCGTTTCTGCTCTTTTGGTTTGGTTGTCAGGGATATTTTTCCTCTGTTTTTTTTTTTGAGTGTGTCATTGTTTTTAACAGCTGTGTAATGCTCTATCATGTAAATGTACCACATTTTCTTTATTCATTCATATGTTGAGAGACATCTAGATTGTTTCTAGGTTCTGGGTATTAGAAATAAAGCTTCTATGAACATATTTGAGCCAGTGTCCTTTTGGTGTGATTGAGCATCCTTTGGGTGTATGTCCAAGAATGATATAGCTATATCCTGAAGTAGATTGGTTCCCAATTATTCTGAGAAACTGCAACATTGATTTCTAAAGTGGCTGTAAAAGTTTGCACTCCCACCAGCAATGGAGGAGTCAAACAGTTTTTAAAAAGTAAAATCCAATTCTTCACAGATCTGGAGAAGACAATAATCAACTTTATATGGAAAAACAAAAAACCCAGGATAGCCAAAACAATCCTATACAATAAAGGATCTTCTGGAGGCATTACCATCCCTGACTTCAAACTCTATTACAGAGCTACAGTAATGAAAACAGTGTGATACTGGCATAAAAACAGAGAAGTCGACCAATGGAATCGTATAGAAGACCCGGATTTTATCCCACAAACCTATGAACACCTCATTTTCGATAAAGGAGCTAAAAGTATACAATGGAAGAAAGAAATCATCTTCATCAAATGGTGCTGGCACAACTGGATGTCAACCTGTAGAAGAATGAAAACCCATATCTCTCACCGTGCACAAAACTCAAGTCCACATGGTTTAAAGACCTCAATATCAGCCTGAACACACTGAACCTGATAGAAGAGAAAGTGGGAAATACCCTACAACAGATGGGCACAGGAGATCGCTTCCTATGTATAACCCCAGAAGCACAGACATTAAGGGCAACATTGAATAAATGGGACCTACTTAAACTGAGAAGCTTCTGTAAAGCAAAGGACATGGTCACTAAGACACAAAGGCAACCTACTGACTGGGAGAAGATCTTCACCAACCCCGCAACAGACAAAGGTCTGATCTCCAAAATATATAGAGAACTCAAGAAACTAGACTTTAAAATGCTAATTAACCCAATTAAAAAATGGGGCACTGAACTGAACAGAGAATTCTCAACAGAAGAAGTTCAAATGGCCAAAAGACACTTAAGGTCGTGCTCAACTTCCTTAGCAATCAGGGAAATGCAAATCAAAACAACTTTGAGATATCATCTTACACCTGTCAGAATGGCTAAAGTCAAAAACACCGAGGATAACCTTTGCTGGAGAGGCTGTGGAGGAACTGGTACCCTCATCCATTGCTGGTGGGAATGCAATCTTGTGCAACCACTGTGGAAGTCAGTGTTTCTGTTTCTCAGGAAATTCGGGATCAACTTACCCCTGGACCCAGCAATACCACTCTTGGGAATATACCCAAGAGATGCTCTATCAAATGACAAAAGCATTTGTTCAACTATGTTCATAGCAGTATTATTTGTAATAGCCAGAACCTGGAAACAACCTAGATGCCCTTCAATGAAAGAATGGATGAAGAAAGTATGGAATATATACACGCTAGAGTACTACGCTGCGGTAAAAAACAATGACTTCTCGAATTTTGCATGCAAATGGATGGAAATAGAAAACACTATCCTGAGTGAGGTGTCCCAGACCCAAAAAGATGAATATGGGATGTACTCACTCATAATTGGTTTCTAGCCATAAATAAGGACCACGGAGTCTACAATAGGTGAACCTAAAGAAGCCAAGTAAGAATGTGAACCCAAGGAAAAACATATAGTTATCCTCTTGGCTAAGGGAAGTAGACCAAATTTCCGGGGAGAAAATGGGATCTTGGGGGTGGGGTGGGATGGGGGTAAGGGGAGATGGGGAGAGAAAAGGTAGAAGGGAAGGAGGGGGGACCTGGGGAAACAGGAGAATTGGAATAAAGGAAAGGTGGATAGGGGAGCACGGAACCACAATTCTTAGTTAAGGGAGCCACTTTAGGGTGGGCAAGAGACTTGACCCTAGAGGGGCTCCCTAGTGCCCAAGATGAGGTTCCCAGTTAGTTCCTTGGGCAGCTGAGGATTGGGAACCTGAAATGACCCTATCCTAGAGCAATACTGACAAATATCTTGCATATCATCATAGAATCTTCATCTGGTGATGGATAGAGATAGAGACAGAGACCCACACAGGAGCACTGGACTGAGCTCCCAAGGTCCCAAGGAGGAGCAGAAGGAGGGAGAACATGAGCAAAGAATTCGGGACCACGAGGCGTGCATCCACCCACTGAGACAGTGGAGCTGATCTACGGGGAGCTCACCAAGGCCAGCTGGACTGTGACCGAAAAAGCATGGGATAAAACAGGACTCTCTGATCATGGCGAACAATGAGAGCTGATGAGACACCAAGGACAATGGCAGGGGGTTTTGATCCTACTTAATGTGCTGGCTTTGTGGGAGCCTAGCCAGTTTGGATGTTCACCTTCCTAGATATGGACGGAGGGGGGAGGACCTAGGACTTACCACAGGGCAGGGAACCCGGACTGCTCTGTGGACTGGAGAGGGGGGGGAGAGGAGTGGGAGGAGGGGGAGAAGGGTGGGAGGAGGGGGAGAAGGGTGGGAGGAGGGGGAGAAGGGTGGGAGGAGGGGAAGGGAAATGGGAGGCTGGGAGGAGGTGGAAACTTGTTTTTTGTTTATGTTTTTTTTCTTCTTTTCGCAATAAAAAAATAAATAAATTAATTAAAATAAAAAAAAAGTAAAATCCATATATAACATGAACCTCACTTTGTCTTTAAAGACCAACATAGGCAGAAAGTTAATGGATGGAAAAAGATCTAGAGGGCAAGAAAGACCCAGGAAGAAGGTGCAGAGAGGAGCCTGACTGTGTAATCATGTGTTTAATAAAATCATCAAGACAAATGTCAGACTCTACAGAATAGCATGTATCATCAGAATTTGGAACTATTTTCTGACAACAGAGTCTAGATCCATGTAGCTCATAGACCAGTATGGGCCCTTGGTCTTCTTGGACACCAAGATGAAACCCAGTCCCCTTGGTTGTGTCCTCCTGGGTTCTGGAGCTATCCGTAGACTTTTATTGGTTGTACCAAGCTTCTCCAATGAACGTCCCCAGGACCAGCAAGACTACCCAAGCCAGGGCCATGAGAACATCATTCCACACCTTGTAACTCTGGACAGTAGGGACTGAAAAGGAAAAGACAAGAATGAATAGTTATTCTCTGGTAGACAGGACCTAACCTAGTAATCCTGAAACAGGAGTTATTAATACATTTGGGTGTAAGAAGGCATCATCACTGATTTCCCTTACCTTTCGGGGAACTGATTATAAATGAAAGCAGTTTACCAGGACAGAAGAAAGAGATGAAGGAGTGTGAAGCTTCTTCTTCCATTTGGGCTGACCTTGGCATCCTGAGTCCTTTTCCTGACTTTTTGCATCAGTCACCATTCCCGTGGATGTCACTTTGATTCTGAATGTCCTCATTCCAGTTCCCAGGACCCTTAAATCACAGGATGCACATTCAACCTCTCACACAGTGAGAAAATGGGTCCCAGGGACAGAACCAGCCAGAAAATTTACACAGGCAATGGATTATACTCAGCTATTTGGAAGACAGCGTTAACCCCTTTGTGTACCTCAAATGTCCCAAGAGCAAGCTGAGGATAAACTTTCCTGATGTCGTACAACAACACAGTGAGAGTGTAGGGCCTGGTGAGAACTAATCAGTAAGGTGGGAAGCTGGAATGTATTAGATGGCCATTATGATTTCCTGTATCCAGGTCCCTGACATTGACTAGATATAGAAGAAGAGCTTGGAAATGTCAGGGTCCAAGTTGTCTCTGCTCTGTTCATGCAGCCCTTTGTCTCTTTGTTTGCTGCAGGTATTCCATCCTCCATCTCATTTCTGAAGTCTTGGTTGGTATCATCAATATGGATGACATCAGGAAGACTGTCTTTCCTCCCTGAGGCAAGAAGAATGAATCTTTTCAGCCCTTCCCTTGGTATTTCTCCTGCATCCTTATACTGTGTCAAGTGTTGAGTGTACATTGAGGAATATCAGGATCCCAAGGGCTGGGCGTGTCTTATGGGGGGATTTTGGACCCACTGTATCCGTTTGCACTGACTTTCTGTACTGGCAATGATCAGCAAGATTCTAAGTGTATTAGAAATTGTATTTATATACAAAGTATTGAGGTGAGAATTTGAACCTAACATTACTCTCTTTCTCCCCACCCTCAACTGCCTTTTTCTAACATCCTTTCTCACCTTAAACTCTTTGAATGGGATTGATAATAGACTAAATAAAATATTTACTTAACCAACTTCAAAAAATGTTAGAGGAATACGGTAAGATTGAAATTCACCAAGCGTAGGGCACAAGGAGATCTAGAGTGGATACCACTAAACTGATCATGTGGACAAGGAAGCAGAGGTAGTAGTGACAGTCTAAGAATAAGAGGTGCGATGAGGGTCAGCCTGGCCTCTCCCTTGTCTGGAGACCCTTTCCCACTCTGAGGCAGCATCCTCTAAAGGGCCTGTGATGTTTATATCCGCTTCCCTGAGGTCATATTTTAAAGTCTTCTCTGTTCATCTGCTGGAAATAAATATAGACACATAAACACATGGACACAAAAAGCCTGCAAGCCCTGGGCCTAGTAAAAAAGAAAAAGAATGGCAGAAAGTCAAGTTATTCCTATTTTCACCTACAATGGTTTCTCTAGCCCCATCTGTCCCTTTCTCTGTGCACCTTTAATTGCAGATAGTCTATCTAGAACCAAGAAATGGAAAAACCTTTAGTATAAGGATGGCATACTTTCTCTTCCTATTCTGCAACATTTATAAAACATAGCCAGCCCTGTTTTAAGGATACCCATGGATGAGAGAGCCTCCTTAGCAGACTACAGAGTCAGAAAGCACTGGATTATGGCCTGACCTAGAGAGTCACTGCCTCATTTGGATATTGGGGTCTTGTCAATGCCCCCCATAAATTGGAAGGATGCTCCAAAACCTGGGTGATGGAGACAGCCCTAAACACCCAGGATGCCTAAGTCACAGTAGTGGAAGAGAAATGGGAAAAAGATTTTGAAACCAAGAATGACCCCCTCTCTTTCTGATGTGGACCAGACATTTGGAGTTGATCACAAACTGGGAAAGAACCTTCTCACTCCTAAGATTCAAAGTTTGTACAGTTCTGTTCAAAGATCATCTCTGTGTTTTTTTTTTGTTTTTTTGTTTTGTTTTGTTTTGTTTTGTTTTTTTGATTTTTCGAGACAGGGTTTCTCCGTAGCTTTTGGTTTCTGTCCTGGAACTAAAGACCATCTCTGGACCATGTGACAAGCTCAGTGGTAAGAAACCATACCAGGAATCACATATTACTCTGCCATCTATGGTCTCTGGTTCAGTGAAAAAGAAAGGATAACAACACACCAATTGTAAAGCATTCCATTGAAGAGAATCAGTGTCCCCAACCATGTTTGAACACCAGTCCCTAACCAGCTAGAAAAGCTAGTTTTGTGCTCAGCCTAGGATAGAACAGAGCCTAGACAATCAAGATGATGAATCAAGCTGGAGCTTCAGCGACCTGGGAACAAACTTGAAGTCACTTCTGAGACTGGAAGAGAGGCCCAGGTGATGTCCTCACAGATGACCTCCAGTTCCAGAATCTCACTGCATGGGGACCAGGTGTTCTTTATCTTATAGAAACAGCTATAGCCTCCATCAGTGTCTTTACTCATTGGACCATGGGAGAACCTGGCTGCTATCTTAAAGGATGAGGTGTTGGTCACATCTATGATTCTGACATTTTCCTTCTCCAGGTGGAAGTGCTCAAATCCAGAAGGGCTCCTGTACATGATGACCACCGGTATCCCTCTAGGGAACATTGTCTGGTTCAGCAAAGATGTATGGTATGAATAGAGGCCCTAGGAAGGAGCATAGTAGGACTCTGTGTATAGGATGAGGACATTTTTCTCCTTTTAGGTAAAGGGTAGGAAGGAAATAGCACATTACCCACATCCTCCACCACATCTGAAATCTACTTCCCATTTGCAGCACAGCACTGCTTAACTGGTGTTTCATGAGATCGGTGGTGACATTTGGAAAGTCCACTATCATACTGTGCAGCTGTGTGATCTCTGTGCTAAAGAAATGGAGCCTTGCTAGGGGAGATCTCCAACAACTCATAAATGTCTTTACTCTCCAACAACTATGCAGACTCATGTGATGGTTGGAGTTGCAGTGATATTGTACAATAAAAGATGTAGTGACCAAGAAAAGAGACTGGAAAGAAAGAGGGAAGCTACATCTCTGGGAACCTGGAGTTGCAGGATCACCGTTGAAGCTTTAGATTTTGGAGGAAAGTGACTGGCAAGGAAAATGGGTGAAGAAGAGAATACTTATGGCAAGATTAGTTAGATTCTGGTTTTTAATAAATGATGGTAAACATCAGAGTGAACCAAATAAGACATTTTGTTATCTACTATGGTACCAAAGACCAGGATAAAAAAAAATCAGATATGAGTGGATGAGAAACATGCAAAGTTTAGGGTATGTTTGGATGAGGAAATTAATGACTTAAAGTGGGTTATAATCCTTCCTCAAATCTGCATGACTCCCATCTAATGTGGTCATTGATGGGAAGGTGTTAAAAATCCTGTAGATATGACTCACTATCCTGCATGAGGGTCATCTGGTCCAGGCAGAACACTAAAAGAGAAATCCGAGTTAGAAAAACATCTACTGCTCAGGTTCCTTCAAATGTGATCACGGGTCAGAGAATAAGGGTGACATGATACCTGCAAACTCTCTAATCAGTGTTGCCTCTCAATGAGGCAGTTTACTCCTCTGTAGTAGAGTACTGGCAAGGCCCACGGGACCTCATACCTAACCCCATTGGACTCACTCTGTCCCCAATTTTTATGACACACTGGAAATCTCAGGTGTCCTTGTGTTTGGCTCAGGACATTAGGCTGGTGGATGCCTGTGGGGCTGAATGCACTTCTGGGCTAGAGAGTGAATGGAATCTTAGACCTATGTCTCCCACCCTTCCTGCTTCTCTGATCTGTCTTCATTCACATACTCAGTGAAGACCAAGATGGATATGGAGATGCAGTGGGGGCATGGCCCAATGTCTCAGCCTGCTCTTTGCCCTGTGGTAGGAGAACAGACTCTTCACTCAGGCAGAGTGAGCTTACAGGCCTACAAATTACAGGAAAGGAGGTGCTGTAATCCACTGGAACTTCCCCAAGTGAGTTATAGAAATTCTTGGTTTCATAGATAGATATATTGTACAAATATGTTGAAGCAATGTGTATATTAAACTTAAATACTGCTGACTTGTCATAGCTGAATACATCTACACAGAGTATATAAGTGGTGCACTGTTACAATACTAATCAATAACTATCTTTCTATATTGATGGGTGGCAAAATAAGAAACTATTAATAACAAATGGGTGATGAGTCATTGGAGAGGGGAATGATGAGTGGATAGGTGATAAATGATGTGTGTATATATGTATGAGCATGCATTGTCATGGCTAATTTGAGAGGGGTTGCATGGATATGCAGATTGAGTGTTGTGTGGATGGATGAATGGAAGATGATTGATGCATGGATGTTTGTTGGATGGATAGATGAATGAATGGATATCAGAGTGGATGAATTTATTGGTGAGAGGATGGATAAATGGATGCTAGTAACATAAGAGGGATAGAATAGGGACAAAAACCTTCCTGACTAAACTCTAAAAAACTCATGTGACACATTTTTCTATCTATCATGCAAAGAGAAAACTATACATTTTACTTATGGCTGAATATATTATCATAGCTATTATGTAAATGAAGGAAGCTAGAAAGACAAATATTACATGATTTTAATCATTTATATAATGAAGAAATAAAGTCATAAAATATTTTTATTATTGTGGAGAAATAGATGAGAGGGGAATAATGAGAACAGTGGGGTGAATAGGATAAGAATGTGTTAATGTGTAGATAAAAGTGTCATAAAATCCTATATTTGTATAATTAATAAATGACAGTTAAATTTATTGTTTTATCTAACACACTTGCATATCACAGGGTTATTAGATACATGGAGAACTCATTCCTGGTTTATGTTCTCTAGGTAAGTTCCCCCTGTATTAACAAGCTGGCCCTCCATGCTTCCCTGCTCCTGTAACTAAAGATAGAGGTTGTGACCTTCAAATATCCTTATTATGAGCTGGGAGCCATTTTCTGGAGACCCAAAAGCACTGAAACTCTACTGGGCAAGTGCTGATGGGAAGAGCTTTTGAATTGCCCAGTTTAAAAACACCAAGGTGAATCTGATAAAATGACTTCTTCTCTTTTACAACAATGCTGCACTTCCTGTGGTCCCTTTATGGCACAGAACAAGAGCTCAGTGTATACAGCAGGGTAACCTTATAGTCTCACCCCAAACCACTTTTTCACCCACTAATTCCCCCTTTTTCTTGTCTGAGAGACTTTGTCTGCTTTCTCCCCATGGACTTTAAGTCCAAGATGCCTAAGGTCTCAGGGTTGTCACTAAGATATGACGTCTTCTTTTACTGGGTCTCCAGGGTCTTGCACTGGGTCTCTGTCCAACGATCTTCTATCCCTTCTTTCTCATTTTCCTCAAACCTGGAGATATTTCTCAATGGGTGAACTTTCACTTTGTCCTAGAGGTACAGGGATCTGTGAGCATCTTTTTCTGCCTATTTAGGCAGATGACATCTCTCATTCTAGGAGACCAGTGGTTCTATATGCTTCTGGAGAATTGGGAAGTGGGGCTTCAGTTGACTACTTCTCTCCCCTGCTTACTCCAACCACACCAAGGTACTCTAGCCTAACATCACCTGCAGGAGGCACTCCAATGAGGATGCCAAGGATGGCCTTTCTTGACTTGGGAGTTACCTGTAATTGGTCCATGTGTCAAGTAGCTAAAGGTTAGAGAAGAAAAGGTCAAAATGAATTATGCTTTACTTTTATAACCCACCCTTGCTCCCTACTCGTTCCCTCTTTGCTTCCTTTCTTCCTTCCCTTTTTTCTTTCCTCCTACCCTTCATCCCTCCATCAATCCCTCCCTACTTTTCTCAAAAAAGGAAACTGTTCTCCTTTTGTGCAATTTCTGTCCTGCCTTCCCAGAAGCCTTGCTACATGTACTGGCTGAATGAGACATGGTTCTACTCAGCATTTGTGGGGGCTCCACAGGTCCACTCTGTCCATGCTGCTGTCTCTGCTAAGAACAACTCTGTCATCTGGGTACCTCTCCCCACATGACTTTGGCAGAACCTCCAGGGAACACGTTGAAAATTAATAACAGACACAGAGAGAAGGAGAAGGTTGTGAGACAGGCTGATATCAGAGAATAACATGAAGATATGAGAGCAGGGTTGAAAAGCAGTTATCCAGAGAAATTTTTTTTTATTTTTTAAATTTATTTATTTATTAAGGATTTCTGCCTCGTCCCCACAACCGCTTCCCATTTCCCTCCCCCTCCCCTGATCAAGTCCCCCCCCTCATCTGCTCGAAGAGTAATCAGGGTTTCCTGACCTGTGGGAAGCCCAAGGACTGCCCACCTCTATCCAGGTCTCGTAAGGTGAGCATTCAAACTGCCTAGGCTCCCACAAAGCCAGTACGTGCAGTAGGATCAAAAACCCACTGCAATTGTTCTTGAATTCTCAGTATTCCTCATTGTCCGCTATGTTCAGCTAGTCCGGATTTATCCCATGCTTTTTCAGACCTAGGCCAGCTGGCCTTGGTGAGATCCCAATAGAACATCCCCATTGTCTTAGTGTGTGGGTGCACCCCTCGTGGTCCTGAGTTCCTTGCTCGTGCTCCGTCTCCTTCTGCTCCTGATTTGGACCTTGAGATTTCTGTCCGGTGCTCCCGTGTGGGTCTCTGTCTCTGTCTCCTTTCATCGCCTGATGAAGGTTAATATTCCTGAGGATGCCTATGTGTTTGTCTTTGGATTCACCTTATTTAGCTTCTCTAGGAACATGAATTATAGGCTCAATGTCCTTTATTTATGGCTAGAAACCAAATATGAGCGAGTACATCCCATGTTCCTCTTTTTGGGTCTGGCTTACCTCACTCAGGATAGTGTTTTCTATTTCCATCCATTTGTATGCAAAATTCAAGAAGTCCTTGTTTTTTACTGCTGAGTAATACTCTAATATGTATATTTTCCATACTTTCTTCATCCATTCTTCCGTTGAAGGGCATCTAGGTTGTTTCCAGGTTCTGGCTATTACAAACAATGCTGCCATGAACATAGTTGAGCATATACTTTTGTTGTATGATAGGGCCTCTCTTGGGTATATTCCCAAGAGTGGTATTGCTGGATCCAGGGGTAGGTTGATCCCGAATTTCCTGAGAAACCGAAACACTGCTTTCCAGAGTGGTTGCACCAGTTTGCATTCCCACCAGCAATGGGTGAGTGTACCCCTTTCTCCACAACCTCTCCAGCAAAGGCTATCATTGGTGTTTTTTATTTTAGCCATTCTGACAGGTGTAAGGTGGTATCTTAAAGTTGTCTTGATTTGCATTTCCCTGATCGCTAAGGAAGTTGGGCATGACCTTAAGTGTCTTTTGGCCATTTGAAGTTCTTCTGTTGAGAATTCTCTGTTCAGATCAGTGCCCCATTTTATAATTGGGTTGATTAGCCTTTTACGGTCTAGTTTCTTGAGTTCTTTATATATTTTGGAGATCAAACCTTTGTCAGTTGCAGGGTTGGTGAAGATCTTCTCCCAGTCAGTGGGTTGTCTTTTTGTCTTAGTGACAGTGTCCTTTGCTTTACAGAAGCTTCTCAGCCTCAGGAAGTCCCATTTATTCAATGATGGCCTTAGTGTCTGTGCTGCTGGGGTTATACATAGGAAGTGGTCTCCTGTGCCCATGTGCTGTAGAGTACTTCCACTTTCTCTTCTATCAGGTTAAGTGTGTTCAGACTGATATTGAGGTCTTTAATCCATTTGGATTTGAGTTTTGTGCATGGTGATAGATATGGATCTATTTTCATTCTTCTACTGATTGACATCCAGTTTTGCCAGCACCATTTGTTGAAGATGCTCTCTTTTTTCCATTGTATACTTTTAGCTCCTTTATCGAAGATCAGGTGTTCATAGGTTTGTGGGTTAATGTCAGGGTCTTCTATTCGATTCCATTGGTCGACTTCTCTGTTTTTATGCCAATACCAAGCTGTTTTCAATACTGTAGCTCTGTAATAGAGTTTGAAGTCAGGGATGGTAATGCCTCCAGACAATCCTTTATTGTATAAGATTGTTTTGGCTATCCTGGGTTTTTTGTTTTTCCATATAAAGTTGATTATTGTCTTCTCCAGATCTGTGAAGAATTTTGATGGGATTTTGATGGGGATTGCATTGAATCTATAGATTGCTTTTGGTAGAATTGCCATTTTTTACTATGTTGGTCCTCCCAATCCAAGAGCAAGGGAGGTCTTTCCATTTTCTGGTGTCTTCTTCAATTTCTTTCTTCAAAGACTTATAGTTCTTGTCAAGTAGATCTTTCACTTCCTTGGTCAGGGTTACCCCAAGGTATTTTATGCTATTTGTGGCTATCGTGAAAGGTGATGCTTCTCTGATTTCCCTCTCTGCTTCCTTATCCTTGGTGTATAGGAAGGCAACTGATTTTTTGGAGTTGATCTTGTATCCTGCCACGTTACTAAAGCTGTTTATCAGCTGTAGGAGTTCTTTGGTAGAATTTTTGGGGTCGCTTATGTACACTATCATATCATCTGCAAATAACGAAAGCTTAACTTCTTCCTTTCCAATACGAATCCCCTTGATCTCCTTATGTTGTCTTATTGCTATTGCTAGAATTTCAAGCACTATATTGAAGAGGTATGGAGAGAGTGGACATCCTTGTCGTGTTCCTGATTTTAGTGGGATGGCTTTGAGTTTTTCTCCGTTTAATTTAATGTTAGCTGTTGGCTTGCTGTAAATAGCTTTTATTATATTTAGGTAGGACCCTTGTATCCCTATTCTCTCCAAGACCTTTATCATAAAGGGGTGTTGAATTTTGTCGAATGCTTTTTCAGCATCTAGTGAAATGATCATATGGTTTTTTTCTTTCAGTTTATTTATATGGTGGATTACATTGATAGATTTGCGTATGTTGAACCAGCCCTGCATCTCTGGGATGAAGCCTACTTGATCATAATGGATAATTTTTCTTATGTGTTCTTGGATTCGGTTTGCCAGTATTTTATTGAAAATTTTGCGTTGATGTTCATGAGTGAGATCGGTCTGTAATTCTCTTTCTTGGTTGGGTCTTTTTGTGGTTTTGGTATCAGGGTAACTGTAGCTTCATAAAAGGAATTTGGCAATGACTCTTCTGATTCTATATTGTGAAATACATTAAGGAGTATAGGTATTAGTTCTTCTTGGAAGTTCTGGTAGAATTCTGCATTGAAACCATCTGGTCCTGGGCTTTTTTTCGAAGGGAGATTTTTGATAACCATTTCTAATTCTTCGCGAGAAACCGGTCTATTTAGATCATTCACCTGGTCTTGGTTTAGCTTTGGTATATGATACTTATTTAAAAAAATGTCCATTTCTTTTGTATTTTCCAGTTTTGTGGCATACAGGCTTTTGTAGTAAGATCTAATGATTCTCTGAATTTCCTCTGTGTCTGTGGTTATGTCCCCCTTTTCATTTCTGATCTTATTTATTTGCGTGTTCTCTCTCTGTCGTTTAATTAGTTTGGATAGGGGTTTGTCGATCTTGTTGATTTTCTCCAAGAACCAGCTTTTTGTTTCATTGATTCTTTGGACTGTTTTCTGTGTTTCTATTTTGTTGATTTCAGCCCTCAGTTTTATTATTTCCAGTCTTCTACTTCTCCTGGGCGCGTCTGCTTCTTTTTTTTCTAGAGCTTTCAGGTGTGTTTTTAAGTCCCCAATGTATGCATTCTCCGTTTTCTTTAAGTGGGCACTTAGTGCTATGAACTTTCCTCTTAGCACTGCTTTCATTGTGTCCCATAGGTTTGAGTATGTTGTCCCTTTATTTTCATTAAATTCAAGGAAGACTTTAATTTCTTTCTTGATTTCTTCCTTGACCCAGGTGTGGTTCAGTAGTTGACTGTTCAGTTTCCATGAGTTTGTCGGTTTTTTGGGGGCAGCGTGGTTGTTGCCTTCTAACTTTAATCCGTGATGATCTGATAAGACACAGGTGGACACTGATATATTTTTGTATCTGTGGAGGTTTCCTTTGTTTCCGAGTATGTGGTCAATTTTTGAGAAGGTTCCATGAGCTGCAGAGAAGAAGGTATATTCTTTCCTATTTGGGTGGAATGTTCTATAGATGTCTGTTAAGTCCATTTCCTTCATTACCTCCAATAATTCTCTTAATTCTCTATTAGGTTTCTGTCTGATTGACCTGTCCCTTGGAGAGAGAGGTGTGTTGAAGTCTCCTACTACTAGTGTGTGTGGTTTGATGTCTGCCTTGAGTTCTAGTAATATTTCTTTTACATAAGTAGGTGCTTTTATATTGGGGGCGTATATATTCAGGATTGAGATGTCCTCCTGATGAATTGTTCCTGTTATGAGTATAAAGTGACCGTCTCGGTCTCTTCTGATTGATTTTAGTTTGAAGTCAGTTTTGTTAGAAATTAGTATGGCCACACCTGCTTTTTTCTTAGGACCATTTGCTTGAAACACCTTTTCCCAACCCTTTACTCTGAGTAGGTGCCTGTCTTTGTGGTTGAGATGTGTTTCTTGCAAACAGCAGAATGTTGGATCCTGTTTTCGTATCCAATCTTTTAGCCTGTGCCTTTTTATAGGTGAATTGAGCCCATTAATATTAAGTGATATTAATGACCAGTGGTTGTTTACTCCGGTTATTCTTATTGCTTTTGGTTGTAGAGATTGTGTGTCTCCCTTCTTTGAGATGTGCTTGTGAAGGGTCATTAGATGCCTTATCCAGAGAAATTAATCATGAGGTCAAGAAAAATAGTAGCATGGATAGATAAAATGGTTTGGAGTTTGGTATCTGCCTCTGAGCCTGAACAGAGGCTTCCAGAAAAAAAAAAAATCATAGCCTCTCTGGTTTAGGACATTCTGACACCCTGTATCTGGGGACCCTCAGAGTTGCCTTGTTTCATGACCTGCTCATACCACAATCCCTTGTAGGGGAGAGGACTCTGCAGTGTGGAGAATGACACAGAAGATTATGACCTACTCGTTGAGATACTTATTTGCTTGCTTGTTTAATTTGAGAAGGGTCTCTGTATGTAGCCCCAGCTGTCCTGGAACTCACCTTGTAGGCCAGGCTGAACCAAGATACAGGCAGTTCCCAAGCCTAGAGAGGACATTCCTGGTGCCCTCAATGGAGTGCCCTCTGCTGGTGGTGATAGGTTAGAGCTTCTTGGTGGACTTACAGTAGGCAGGAAAGACTGTCAAACTCAGAAATTCACCTGCCTCTGCTTTCCAAGTGCTGGGATTAAAGGTGTGAATCATCACACCTATATTTTTAAACAGTGTTTGTTCACATACATGGCTAGTAGTCTAGTTTCTTCTCTGTTCTTTTATTTATTTTTTATTTTATTGTGTGAACAGAAGCTGCTTGCCCATTTCCCAGCCTATTAATATCACAAAATAATCACACTGAAACTGTATTAATTGCAATTCTGTTTGGCCTATTAGATTATGCATATTTCTAAGTGCTCTTAGATTTTAAATTAACCCATTTCTATTAATCTGTGTATTGCCACATGATTGTGGTTTATTTGTAAATTTCTATCCAGTGTCTGTCTCCTATGGTGGTTACGTGACTTCCCTCTGACTCTACCTATTCTCTCTATATGTATCTCTTCTAGCCTGGGTATATTCTGTTAAGTCATTGACCAAGAGAGGTTTCTTTATTAACCAATGGTATCCACAGCATACAGAGAGGAATCCCACATTATTATTACTATATATTCTTATTTATTCATTTATTAAGCACAGTACATATTTATTTTTCATTGTGTGCTAGATTTATTTATTTTATTTTATGTGTGGCTACTTTGCCTGCATGTATTGTATGTGTACAGTATGCATGCAAAAATTTTTTTTAAAAAAGGTGTCAAATCCCCTGGAACTGGAATTAGAGATGGTTCTGAGCTACCATGTTGGTGCTTAAAATCAAATCCAGGTCCTCTACATTATAGCTGTGCTTTTTACCACTGAGCAATCTCTCCAGCTCAGATTATGATGATTTTATATGTGTATGTTAATAGTTCTGCCTTTCTGAGTCCCGCCAAATTAACACCATCCAGTTTTCCCTTCAAGAGAGGATTTCTTATTGGGCTTTTTTCAGGGGAAGGATGTTTGTTTTAACAAACACGCATACTGAAACTGTTTCTTTTGTTGTTTTTGTTTCTTTTGTTTTCTTTCAGCCCATTATATATTTTGAAGATGCACCATCAAGATAAAAAAGAAAGTTGGAATAATATATAATATAATGATAATTTTTTTAAAAAATGAGACACTATAATCCCCTAGTGATCCTCTGAATATTTTGCTTTTCTTTTCTCTTCTTTTCTTCTTAACAAAATAAGTATAATAAGATAAAAACATCACATTGAAGTTGGACAAAAAAAACCAACAGAAGGAAAAGAGCCCAAGAGAAGGCACAAAAATCAAAGCTCCACTCGTTCAACTACTCAGGAGATGGATAAAACCACTAAACTGAAAGCCATAATAAATATGCAGAGGACCTGTTACAGACCTCTGCAGGCCCTGTGCCTGGTGCTTCAGTCTCCGTAAGTTCATATGAGTATCTCTCTTTTTTAGTTAGTATTTTAATTTATTTTTGAAATTGTCACAGATATAAAAAACTTGGTGTGTTTGGGTTCTATCTCTCAAATGCCCCTCTCCAACTCCTCAGGGGCTCTACCATTTATTATTTGTCTCACTCCAGACTTCATGTCTTTTGCAGGAAAGTGGGCTGTTTTTTTGAGATAGATTCTCACTATGTGGCTTTGGCTGGCCTGGAACACACTATGTATACCAGGATGGCCTAAAATTCACAAAGACCTGCCTGCCTTTGACTCCTAAAGTACCAAGAGTAAAGGTGTATGCCACTGTGTCCTGCAATGTTCCCTTTCTAAATTACTAGTGTTGGTTATTGTTGCTGTTGATAGCTCTCTAAGTCTAATTAGTTTTGACCATATTTGCATGGGTATGGGAGTATTGAACCTGACCCTGTGTGGGGAAGAGACACTGACAAATAGCATGTAATAGTGATTCATTGTTCTCCTGCTCCATGTGCACAAATACAATCATGTACAAATGTGTGTGTGTGCATATTTGCATGTATGACTCTGCCTGTATGACCTTGTGTGTAAGTGTGTATAGGTACAACTGCTCTGTCCACTCTTAGCCTCCCCTCCCCCCTGATTCCTCTTTCCTCTTCCAAACAGTGACCCAAAGTTCAGTCATCAGTGTCTAAGTCAGACCATCCAGTGGGAGGCGGCAGCTGTGCTGACTATTTGTGCTGATGGCTACACACAACAGCACACCAAGCCCTGATAGTACATACTTCAGTAAGCACAGTCTTAATCAACTATACATATATTTTAATCAAGAAAGACATCATAAGCATCCGTTGTAGCCCCCATTTCTCCCCTCATTTATGAAACCAATAAAGGCAGAATTTTGGTTCTCAGGGGCTGTGTGTTCAAGACCAGCACAGATTGTAGATGTTCCATCTTCAGAAATACCCATCATGCACCCTTGATGTTCCATCTTCAAAACTTCCCATGATGCATACCATGAAGCCTGATGCAGAGAAGCATCTTAGCTCTCAGCTGCATGAGTACAATCCAGCCAGAGCCAGCAGGGGATCCAAGGAAGCCTTTAGAGTTCACTGGGCACATTGCAAAATGGGGGTGTAGAAGGAGAGAAATCATGCTGTTCATTAAATAATCTGGACTATGGAAGAGTCTGAAGAAACAGGTAAGGGGCTCTAACTGTGTCTCTGAAAACAACTAGGTGATTATAAAGGGGCTTTGAAGCTTACTGCAACACAGTCTTTTCCAAGGACTGATACTACCACCTACACAATACAGCTCCTAGATGGGGAACAGGGGTTTCTAGGGTCCAGTTTCTGCCTCAAGCAGGACTGGTTGGCTAGCTTTCCACACCAGGTTGATTCCAAAAGGAACCTTTTAATGGCTGCTTTGGGTTTTTCCAATAGTGACTATGTGTGTCTCCAGGTGTGCCCAGGCTCAGCGTCTGATGATGGCTGCATATGTGCTGGACTCAGTCATGGTTTCTGTGCTCCGTGGGGTCACATCTCCAACTGTCCTCTGTGTGAGGGCATGATGGTCCAGCTGGGCATATGTCACCTCCTGAAGACCTCCTGCATCAGGGATCTAAGAGAGAGAGGCCCAGGAGAGTTAGAGTGGCTGTGGGGGTGGAGGTGCTGAGGAGTGGGAAGTTACCTGCAATGGCTCTATGAGTTATAGTTATGGTATCCTGTGGTTTCCCTCCCAATGGTGTTCAGGTGGGATTACATTACTTATAGACAAGGCAGAAGTAATTTTTCTTATCTTGGATGCTCTCTCTGGGGAAAGTTAGCTGCTGTGGAGAGCTCTCCTGTCTGTAGCCATTGGAATACATCAATCGGGTCAAGGCCTGAAGTGGCGGCAGAATCTTTCTGAATGCTTCTGCTTCAAGGTTCATTACACAAGAGTCCAAAGCCTTGTTACTAAGCTGCTAATTTGGGAGCATTTTGTTAGTTATCACTAGATCATGACTACAAAAACCTACCAAGGTTTCTGTTCTTTTGTCCTCAGGAAGCAAGTCATCTGTGACTATGTCTATAGAAAAGAAGACATAAGATAAGTTCTCTTTGGTAGACACTAGGAGACAATATGACCACATTATATCTCATCCCAACTAGAACCCTCTACTATGTTCCTGAATGTTTCCCTTCCCCGTTGCTTCTCAGTAAACTAGGTAACCCCTTCCTTTCTCCTCACATTCCTTACCTGGTGTGCTCTCCAGGCCATTAGTAACTAGGCTGAGCCTAAGGGGAAAGGATAGATGAATATTGGAGACTATTTGGGGGCAAAGGACTGGGCAAGGACATGGGAGTCATTCCTGGACCTTACCTCTTTTGCAGACTGTGCTCCTGGCTCTTGCTGTTTGGGAGCCCTAAGAATAGTTAGTAGTCCATGTTTAGGAGAGATATCTTATTTGCAGTACTCCCACCAGTCCACCAAAGCCAAGTGTCACAACAGATACCTACCTTGCTTTTTCTGACGGTGGCTGTGGAAGCAGAAGAGAAGGAAGAGGAGAAGACAAAGGAGGAAGACCACAGCAACCCCAATGAGAACATAAATGATGTTTGTCTTCAGCCAGGATGTGTCTAGGAAAGATGGTAACCAGGTTAACAGCAACATGCATTTATTGAATGTCCACTGCATAGCACACACATACTGGGTGGTGTTCATGAATGTGTTAATATGTAAAATTTTCACATGCATAGTAGTCTGGAAACATTTAATCATTATCTTCATGTTACCCATCAAAAATATTGACCTTCCTTGTGCTCTGGAACACACTAGCCGCTGGTAGAGCCATTTAATGACTCAGCAGCCATATGTAACTAATAACATCCACTCTGGTTCCCACAGATAAGAGCCCTCACCTCGTGATTGAAGTCATGTAGGAGAACATTGTCCACCACACTATGTAGAGCTTTGCTGAGACTGACAACCAACAAGAAAGGAAGCAGGGCTCCCTCAGCACAGTCCCACTTGGGCTCCCACTGAGGTCAAGAATCCTCATCTCTATATGTTCCTCAGGGTAGCCACTGATAGGAAGGAACTCAGTCCCAATGTTGTCTTGTTGCCTGGTTCCCTGCAGACAATGCTGCCCTTGCAGCATTTAGTGTCCATCCTTTCCTCTCCTATAACATTTACCTTTCTCTATCCATTCACTCACTGTACCACCTCACAGGCAACCACCCAAGGTGGACCCCACCTGTCCCCTCTTCTTAGATGGTACCCATTTCCCTTCCTTACTCCTCAGGCAGACTCTTCAATGTCCTTTAAAGAAAGTCAGATAATATCCCTTTAGAGGCTCTTCCCTTAACACCCGGCCTGCCCATGTCCAATTCAGGACCTTACCTGCTATTCTGTCCTTCCATGTATCTTATTGCAACTTAATTATATACATTGTATGCACACCCATGGTATATTTATAGTTATATGTTCCATATGCAAACAGAGTTACACGTGGCGTGTCATGATGTTACAATTAACCATGGACCTTTGGTAAGATGGTAACTAAGCTGAAACCTTTCTGTGCTTTTTTGGCATTGTGCTTGCCCTTAAGTTTTGGTTGCCTGCAGCATTCAGAATAGCATTTGTGCCGGACTGCAGTCTAGAAGTTGCTTGCTCTATACACCATATGGTCAGGTATGCAGGGGATTCTGCCTTCTAAGCTGGCTTAAATAACATCTTGTTCATACTATGACACAATGGGCTACCACTGATGCAATTTTCTCAGAACACAGGTGTCACATGACCACGTGGCCTATGGACATATATCCCAGAACAAAGGACCATTCTTAAGTGACAGTTGGCAGTATATTCATACGTAATGTAAATAAGCACAGCTAAGGGGCTGTAGATATGAATGGAGGAGTAAAGCATTTGGTGTGCAAGAGTGAGGACCAGTGTTTGGATCCCCAGAACCTACAGCAAAAGTCAAGTGGACATGACAGGCAGAATGTAATCCAAGTGCACAGGAGACAGAGAAAGGGAATCTGTTGAGCAATCTGGCTAAGCAGACTAGCTGAAACAGTGAACCTTAGGGTCAATCAGAGATCGCACCTCAATGTGGAAGGTGGAGAACACTCCAGAAAGACATTCAGCATCAGACATAGACCTACACACACATAGAAGCATGTATGTGAGCCAGCACCCGAGAACATGTAGTACACAACATGCATTCCTATACAAAAAAGCCAGAAAGCAAATTTGAAATAAAATATTACTTTCTATCACATAAATTAATATATAAATAACATTTATGTTATCTTCTAAACACAAATTATACATTGCTGTCCTAATAAATGATGTGTACATATATTGTGTTATACTAATAAATGATTTTTGTTAAGCTATAAATTACAAATATGAAATAGCATGTGATATTATTTAAAATTGACTAACTTGCATTATATTCATGTGAAAAGATACATTGTGTTGTTACATCAATAATATTGTTTATTTTAATTATAAGAAAATTACATAATTCAATATAAATTTAGTTTTAGATCTGAAATTTTAATGTGTTTCTGTCATTCATTTTAATTATCTCTTCAGTATGCCCACAACGGCAGGGCCATTTTTCTTCCCCTGCTGTGAGTGTCTAGTTTGACTCAGTTTCTAACTGGTATGTTTAAAACAAGAGAATATTGTTTAAAAAGTCAGAAACAGGATGGTGATCCAGTATGTTCAGCTAGGAAGCTCATCATGACATGTCCCATCACAACAGCACAGAAAAGGGCTCCGCCAGAAAAATCACCTTGCTACTCTCTATATTCCCTTCCTCTATGTCTCTGTCCACCATCCCAGCTGCCTGAACTCAGAGCTTGACTTCACAGTAGCACAGCCTAGATCAGAGAGACCACGATGACTCAGGGCCACATCTCCTCCCTACATGGTTGTAGATATGGAACTCAGGGAGCTGCACAATCTGACGGCTTGAGACACAAGGAGTGAAAAAAGCTCATTTTACATCCCACAGCAGCTCAGACTGACTGTCTTTCACAAACCACGCCCTTCCCAAGGCACTTTCCTTGCAGGGATCCTTCCATCTTTGTCAGGCACAGACAGTGAAAAAGTCCATTTAGCTGGCATGGAGCCTGCGCTGGCAAGGAGAGACCTCATCTGCGGGATTGCACAGAGTAATGGGAGCTGAAGAGATGGCTCAGTGGGTAAGAGCATTGTCTGCTCTTCCAAAGGTATGTAGTTCAATTCCCAGCAACCACGTGGTGGTTCACAACCATCTGCAATGAGATCTGGCTCCTGGTCAGTCTTCCTCATTATCTTAGATCATGAAACCCCAAAAAGGACAGGAGAAGAGGGGGAGAGGAGAGGGAAGGAGAACTTGAGGGAGTGGGATAGTCAAGATGGGGGAAGAATTGAGACAGCAAGGAAAGAGATATCTCAATTGAGGGACCCATTATGGGGCTAGAAAGAAACTTGGCACTAGAGAAATTCTCAGGAATCATCACAAGGATGACCCCAGTTAAGACCCTAAGCAATAGTGGAGAAGATGCCCAAACTGGCCTTGCCCTGTAGTCAGATTGATGACTATCTTAAATATCACCATAACTGATGAGATAAAAGCAGTGGCAGAGACCTGCATTGGAGCACTGGGCTGAGCTCTGAAAATCCAGTCCAAGAGTAGGAGAAGTAAGAATATGAGCAAAGAGGTCAAATCATGATGGGGATACCCACTGAAACATCTTACCAGAGCTAATAGGAGCTCACCAACTCCAGCGGAACATGAAAAAATGGATCCTTCTAACTAGGACCAAAGTAGGCCTTCTAAATGTGGGTAACAGTTGTATGTCTGGGGCAAACTCCGGGGTCACTTGCTGTGGGACCAGAATTTATCTCTACTGCTTATTCTGACTTTTTAGAACCCATTCTCTTTAAATGGATACCTTGCTCAGCCCAGATATAGAAGGGAGGGCCTTGGTTCTTACTCAAAGCAATGTGCCTTACACTCTCTAAGAAGTGGATGGGGTAGGGTGGGGTAAAGATGGAAAGAATGGGAGGAGGGGGGGAGTGGGAACTGGGATTGGTATGTAAAATGAAAAAAAAAAGATTGTTTTTGTTCTAAAAATAAAATTAAATTTAAAAAAGAAATTTATCCCATTCCCCAAAGCTCTCCCCAATCCTCCCCTTCTCCCTTCTCTCTCCCCATCTCCCCTTCCCCCAACCCACTCCCACTCCCAACCCCCTGCTCCCAACTTTTGCCTGATGATCTTGTCAACTTCCAATATCCAGGAGGATGAATATATGTTTTTCTTTGGGTTCACCTCCTTATTTAGCTTCTCTAGGATCACAAACTATAGGCTCAATGTCCAATGTTTATGGCTAGAATCCGCTATGGGTGAACACATACCATATTCCTCTTTTTGGGTCTGAGTTATCTCACTCAGTAAAGTGTTTTCTATTTGCATCCATTTGTATGCAAATTTCAAGATATCATTGTTTTTTTGTTTTTTTGGTTTTTTTTTGTTTGTTTGTTTGTTTTCCGCTGAGTAGAACTCTAAAGTGTATATGTGCCACATCTTCTTTATCCATTCTTCTATTGAGGGGCACCTAGGTTGTTTCCGGGTTCTGGCGATTACAAATAGTGCTGCTATGAACATAGTTGAACAAATGCTTTCTGAATGTGTCTGACAATGAGGGCTTACTGAGAAGCCAAGGACAATAGCACTGAGTTTTGATTCTTCTGCATGGACTGGCTTTGTGGGAACCTAGTCTGTCTGGATGTTCACCTTCCTAGACTTGGATGGTTGGGGGAGGACCTTGGACTTTCCACAGAGCAGGAAACCCTGACTGCTCTTAGGACTGGAGAGGGAGGGGGAGAGGGAGTGGGGGGAGTAGTAGGGAAATGAGAAGAGGGGAGGAGGTGGAAATTTTTAATGATTAAATAAATAAATAAATAGAAAATTACAAAATGTAATGAGGCTCAAACCACAAGAGGGCAGTATAGACTTGTAGGAAACTGAAGTCTGGGGCATCGCTTCTGGAATTGCTTCTCTCCTGGAGTCTACAGATCTTGGTATCCTTGACCAAGAACGTTACTTTTCTCCATATTTAAAATATTCTGGGCATGTTGGGGGTATGCCGTTAATCCCAGAACTCAGGGGGCAAAGGCAGGAGGAGCGCTTTGAGTTCAGGTCAGCATGGTTTATGTTACAAGTTTCAGGACTTCAAGGGTTATATAGAGAGATCCTATCTCAAAATTAAACAACTACAAAAAACAAAAGAAAGAAGAGAAGAAAAATATTATTAATGACACTTTGATGACTGGCTCCAACATCAGAACACCAACCCAGCATATAACCTGTAATAAACTACAACACCAGCAATGAGGCAGGGTGAAGGATTAGGAGCTGATGAGGAGAGCTATGTAGGCCCCTTCTCCATCCTAAGTATTGATAGAAAGGGGGTGATTGGCTCCATCACTCAGCCACAGACCATGGGAAAGACCTGAAATGACAGGACAGGAAAAACTGAAAACATGGCAGAGCCCCTCTTAAATCATCCTGTTAGATATTGGTCCTTCCTTCTATTCCTACCTCACTCACTCTGCTTGGCCTCACAGAATAAGCACTGAGCAGCTCCTGGTAAGATGTGGGAAGACAAGGATATGGACTAGAACATTTTCTGTATCCTGACTCCATAGACTATTCCATATGAAAGAACCCACAAAAGAATAATCCAGGCCTGTCCACCAACCTTCTCTGGACCACATTAACTGCCTAGTGAGATGGTACCACTCCAGAAGAAATATATTCCTGCAGTCACCACAGGCTTTAACTCAGCAGAAAACCAGGATAAATCACCATGCCCAGTGAAAAAAAAACATGCATCACCTAGAGAAAACTCCCACCATTGATGGGGCTCAGTCAGTACCCAGTAATCAGGAACAACTCCGTGGTCTACCCGTAAGACTGTATCTAGTCATTCATGGTGTCTGGTTAGACTAAAGCTCCTGAAATCTGAGGTTTAAGGATAGATGAGATCTGTGCTGAAGGAGGTAGAAGGGGGGAGCATTAGGATTAGGAGAGATCAGGGGAAGTTGAGGCAGGGGAGAGAAGCTAGTGTTAGAGTCCAGAGACCTAGAAACAAACCTGAGACCACTCCTGGGACTGGGTCAGAAGTGTGGGTGACATCTTCACTGGTCACTTTCAGCTCCAGAGTCTTACTGCGTTGGGACCACTTAGATTCTTTTTCATAGAGACACTGATAAGATCCAGCAGTGTCTTCATTTACTGGGCCAAGATGGAATATAGCCTGTTTTTGAGAAGGCAAATCATTCTTCTTATCCTTTATTTTTGTGCTTCCCTTCTCCAGGCGGAATGTATCATATTCTACAGGGCTTGTGCACACAAACTTTGCAGAATGTCCTTGGGAAATCTCAAGGCCTGGATCAGCCGAAATGGAAGGACTCAGCAGAGATTCTAGGAGAGAAAGAGAGAGAGAGAGAGAGAGAGAGAGAGAGAGAGAGAGAGAGAGAGCAGAAATCTCACTGCACATGATGAAGACATTGTTATAACACAAAACCAATTGAGACACACCATTTTGTACTCTTACCAAATTTAGAGTTCTCCATGATCGAAGTGAAGCTTTATAACATCCCCACTTTCTACATGTATATGAATGCCCACCACATGACATTAAGGAACCCAAGTCTAAGCATGTGGTGGGTCTAGCAATGATTCATCCAAAGAAATGTCAGAACGTCACAGACTGGACTTGTCTGCTACAGAGCCCACTGCCTCCCTGGGAACTGCCTTATTCTAGGGACCTGTGCTTTTTCTGCCTTTATCTCCACCTTCTTTCCAGGGTGTTATTGGGGCTTTAAAATCTCACCTGCTTCAAACTGTCTGAATGTAAGGGCATCCCCATAAAACCACAGATAATTATACTTATGTCAAGAGACAAATTTAAAAAGCTCAACTTACCATGTTCAAGGTGATGTCTTGTACCTTGTGGAACAGCTGGATCAAATTAATCAATATGGATAAACTCACAAACTTACCTTTTGTGACAAATTCATGAATGCATAGTTACTAGCCATGCTATGTAATTGACTTCCTGCCCTTATCCATGTGTAATGAGATATTGTGCCCTTAGACAAACAGTTCCTAATCCTATCTCCTTTCTTCACTTTTTATTCATATATTTTTAATATCTTGTTCATCTTCTAGGGATGCCTTCCATGTTTCTATGGTTTCATACATACAAGAAACATAGTATCTTCAATTTGAAGGCAAATTATGGGAGGGAAGGCTGATTTGAGAGAATAATTGTCTGAGAAGGTGGCAGAAAGATTATGATGAATGTAAGGGGTGAGCATAGGAATCTCAAGAGACAGGTGAGATCAGAGGAATACTTCCCAAGGTGAGACAGAAGAGATACTTGCACTGAAACCCGAGAGACAGAATATAAATATATACCATTGTTATTTGTTGATTAAAAACACTTTTAATCAAAAAAAAACAAAGGAAAGTAGGTGGCAAAAGGAAGAGGTGATGTCTGCATATTTGGGAGTGTTTATGATTACAGGGGATATTCAAGGATCTCCCCCCAGGTCTCCCAGGTGCACATGATCCTCTCCAAAGCCAAACTGAAGACATGACTCACCTTGCTGAGTATTAATTGTCCATCCCAGGCACAGCACTAAAAGAGAAAACCCATTAAAAAAGATCCTCACCACGTGACTTCTTTAGCAATAAGAATCTAAGAAGGACTAGATATTGGTGGGAACACACAGCCTCTCATGATTACCCAATCATTCCTCTTCCATATTAATGTGATGTGGGATTACCCTCTGTATGCTGTGAATACAATTGCTGTTAATAAAGAAACTGTTTTGTGTCTGCACAGAACAGAGTAGAGATAGGCAGAGAAAACTAAAACTCAATGCTGGGAGAAGGAAGGTGGAATCAGGAGATGCCATGTAGCCACCAGAGGGGAAAGGTATGAGCTGTCACCTGGAAACTTTCCAGTAGGCCACAAACCTCATGGTGAAATATAAAACAATAGAGATGGTTTAATTTAATATTTTAGAGCTTGCTAAGAATATGCTATAATGATTGGCCAAGTAGTAATTTAATTAATACAGTATCTGTATGGTTATTTCAGGAGTCTGGGTGGCTGAGAAATGAACAAGCAGCCTCCTATAACAAATTGGCACAAAAACATTGTTGAATATGTACTCATAAAACCTGGGAAAGCTTCAAAAGGACTCCTAGACATACATACATACACACACACACACACACACACACACACACACACACAAACAGAGTTTCATGCAACTTCTTGTTCTGATGGCTAAAAGCAAGCAGAGGCATGATTCCTTTAAGAGAGGTCTTCCTGATTCAGCAGTAGCAAAAAAAACCCCTCAGTTTCAAAACAGCAGTTTCCTGGTTCACCAGCACAAATGGCTCTGATTCTTTCAGGAGGTCCAGCTATGACGCATTTCAATGGGATATGTGAGCAGAGTGCTACAACTTGCTTAATTGTAACATAGACCTCCTGTGTGCCTAAAAATGGGGCTGTGAGCATGACTCTCAGAGGCAGCAAACATGTCTCCATCATGTTGGACTGGGCAGAGCAAGCAGGCATGGCCATATTTGCCCTAGCCATGCCCACCTAGCATTTTAAGAAATAGTTCTGTTCAGAAAATAATTACAGATACACAATAAAGACAGATTCAGATGAAAATGGGTCACATTGTGTTTTAAAAAATGTACGTAGGCATGAGAGAAAGAAGAAAAAGAATATAGAGAGTTATAAAAAAGTAAATTATTTAAAAAAAAACAAAGTCTTTAAAGAGACAGAGTAAACTTGTAGAAAAAGTAATAGAATAAGAATGATGAGCCATGTAAAGATGTCCACACAGAAAGTCTGGATTATGTATATTATTGTGTTTTCCTTATATTTTTTGGCTGTGAAGCAGCTATGTAGAGAGAGACATTTCATTGTATGGACGGCTAAGCTAAGCCAACATATATATTTTAAAAGTATCCTGACTTCAGAATTTGGGTCTAAAGATTTGTTGCTTTGGAAAATAGGTTCTGCTTTTGTTTTCACAGAAGATGAGAACCTGTGGATCAATTCAAGACTAATGTTATTTGGTGGATCAAGACCCCCTGAAAGGTTGCCATAAACACCCCCAAAATACTTTGACCGACAAAAAGCAGAAAGCAGTTTGGAGAGACCTATGCCCAAAATCCAAAATATTGTTTATAAATGTTTGTTTACATTTAAAGGGGGATATGCTATAGATATGAATAATTTGCTTTGGTATGGATCTTGATCTATTGATTAAAATTTAAGGTCTATTTTGTTATATTTGCTCTTGATTAAGGTATTGTGTTTGTGCAGCTCATTTTAAAATGTAATGTATAATTAAGAAACATAGGTTCATAGAGAGTCATCTATAATAATCAAGTTTATAAACATGTTAGCTAGGTTTTCTAGATGTAGAGAGATATATTTCAGATAGACAGGCATTCTTCAACCACTTCAAAGAGCTATAGAATATGGCATTTAAAATGTTTTAATAACTTAGACTTTTCAGGACAATGAGACACGTCTGCTCTTGCCAGCACTAATTACTTCAAGAGGCTGATGGGCATCAAAGAAGCTCCTTATGGAGTTGGTTAGGCATTTGGGCAAAAAACTGCTCTTGCCTGGACTGATTGATGTTATGCTGTATTAACTGGGCATGCAGGACCCACAGAGAAATGACTGCTGATCTTGCCTAAAGGTGAGATTGTCTTTCAGGGTTACTGCTTCATAAAAGAGTCTACAAGACATTTCGCAGAACACAGAAGAAAGTGACTGACAAGCTGCCAATGTAAGCAGAACTGTCTTTGAAATTTCCTGCTTCATGTAAAAGTCTGCTGGATACTATGGTCCTGTAGGCTGAAGATTGGATGCCCCAATAATACAGAAGAACTTTGTGTGACTGTCCAGGTAGCAAGATGCCTCTGTCAATTCTAGAGTTTTGGAAGTGGCTTATAATGCACTTCCTATTATCCTTTTGTTGCCTTTGATGGAGTTGAAGAATAGATAGTTATAATTATAGCTTTCCTTGGTTATTATAAAAGATAAAGTAGATACAAATATTGTAACTGTAATTCTCGTTTGGTATCTGTTTTGTAGATGTAATTTTACTATGTTAAAATTAAAACCTTCCATTTTATTTAAACAAAAAGAATAGGTGATGTGGAATTCCCCTCTGTGTGGTGTAAATAGCATTGGTTAATAAAAAAAAAACTATTTTGGGCCTGTACAGGGCAGAATAGAAGTAGGTGGGGGAAACTAAACTTAATGCTGGGAGAAAGAAGGCAAAGACAGGAGACACCATGTAGCCGCAAGAGGGGAAAGACACAAGCTGCTAGCTGGAACCTTGATGGTAGGCCATGAGCCTCATGGTAAAATATAAAATAATAGAAATGGGTTAATTTAATATGTAAGAGCTTGCTAGGAATATGTTGTAGTGATTGGCCAAGCAGTGATTTAATTAATACAGTTTATGTGTGATTATTTTGAGAGTCTGAGCAGCTGGGAAATGAACAAGCAACCTCCTATAACATTAATGTCAGAGTATAGTCCTCCTTCTTCTTGTGAAAGAACTATTAAATATCCTTAAGGTAGAGAAAGAAACTTGGCATCCCAGCTACTCAACTGAGTTACATATTCAAGTATTACTTGGGCCACAAAGTGAGTTCAAAGTCAGCCTGAAAATCTTAGTGAGATCGTGTCTCAAAACCAAAAATAAAATGGGTTTAGTTCAGAGCCTAGCCCAGTTGTTTACTTCCTCTGGCAGATGAAAGGAGCAAATATAGAGACCCACAGTCAATCACTAGGTGGAGCTCAGAGAACCCCCGAGGAGAAGAAGGATTTCAGGAGTCTGAAGGGTTGAGGACACCAAAAGAATATGGCCCACAAAATCAACTAAGCAGGGCTCATAGGGCCTCACAGAGACTGAAGCAGAAGCCTCAGAACCTGCATGGGTCTGAATAGGCCCTCTGTACATACATTACAGTTGCTTATCTTGGGGTTTTTGTGGAACTCCTAACAGTAGGAGCTGATGTGCCTCTGACTCTTTTGCCTGCCCTTAGGACTCTTTAATCCTACTAGGTTGTCTTGTCAACTCTTGATATGAGGGTTTGCTCCCAGTCTTATTGCATCCTGTTGTGCCATATTTGGTTGATATCCCTGTGAGAACTGCACTTTTCTAAAGGGACACAGCAGAGGATCTGGGGAAGACGAGGTAGGTGGGGGAAATGGGAGCGATGGAGGGAGGAAACTTCTGTCAGGATGTACTGTATGAAAGGCCCATAAGTAAAATAAAAAAATGAGCAAAAGTAAAATGAGGGCTGAATTGTATGGGAGAAAGGTTCATAAGGTCTCCACTCTTAGCTGAGAAGCTATTGAAAGTTGGTGGCTTCTGGGGAAGGAAGAGTCAATTTTCTCTAAGGGTGTGACCAGGGTCCAGCAGATGGCCCCATTTCCTTGAGTATATGAGCAGCATAAACTATGTTCATTGGATTATTGTTTGTAAAAAAGAGACACAGAGTATAAGGGGAGAGGGAATTGGTGTGGTGTTACAGGCAAGAATGGGGATGATATGATCAAAACATACTGCATGCACCTATAAAATTCTCAAAAAGATATTTTAAACATATGTAATAGCAAAAATATATTCCTCATTATGCCCATGGATAAATGCATTCCGTACCCCTCATCTGAGAAGCTTTTATTTGCAATTGATGGAGATTAACACGGAGACACATAGCTGACCAAGGGGTAGAGACTAAGTTTGCAGAATGCTCAACCTTAAAGGGAGCGTACACACCATACATCTCCTCCTCCCAAGACTCAGAAGTCATTTAGGAAGAGGTGGTGGAAAAAGCACAAAAGCCAGAAGCAGTAGATGTCTTTGGGGGACTACAGGGTGTCCTGAACACAGAGGGCAGCAGCACATATTAACTCATAGCATGCACAAGACCTGTGTATAACCAAGCCAGACAAAATCCCAGAACTGAAAGGAAATTTAGGCAAATTCTCCCTGTTTTAGCCTTGGAGCTAATGGGAATTCCTGGATGCTGGAAGAGGGAGACTCAGTTTTCTTTAAGAGTGTAGCCCCTGGAATCAGGAGTAGTGGAACACACCTTTAGCATTTGAGGAGCAGAGGCAGGTGAATCTCTGTGAGTTCCTGATTTAAGCTAGTCTCAATAGTGAGTTCTAGAACAGCCAGAGCTACACAGTAAGACAGCGTCTCTTTAAAAAAAATGAAGAAGTGCAGAAGTGCATTCTCTATTAAGTCAACCATGCTCCAGTGTTAGACCATGAATTAAAGAATATTCGGGCAGCACAGATTGGTAGTAAAGGTTTTTAGAAAAAGAGGGACACAAAGTTAAGTGGGTAGGGAAGAGGGGTCGATCTTGGAAGAGTTCAGTATGAGTCAAGTAAGGAACTCTCAAAGAACTAATAAAAGTTTCTTAAAAACAAAAGAATCTCTGAACAAGGGTACTCAATAGTATGTAACATCTGTGATCTTAAATAAAAAGAGTATTTGGATTTAGGAAATAGGATTCTGTGGTATCGTGTTTACTACTGTACTGGGCTCTGAGCTCAAGCTCCAACACTGGGGAAAAATGCTCTCAGGTCATCTTCCCTTCCAAACAGGCCCTTTCTCACTCCTTTTAAAGCTGAACTGGGCCACATGCCCCATCTCTGTTTCTAGCAATAAGTCTGCGGTGAAAACCCCAAGTAGGGGTCAGAGTGGAGAGAGTCTCCTCCCAGGGGACTCCGGAATCTGCTTGGCTGGTTTCAGGCCTGAGTGGGAAATAGACTCCCTTCCCCAAATCACCTGCCCCATCCCTCCAGTTGTCCCGGACTCACCGAGGGCCACCACCATGGCAGAATGAAGTGACATGACTCAAGCTTCAGCAGTCTGACGCAGTCTGGAGCTGAAGCCCTGCAGTGAACACAAGAAGCAGGATGTATGGGCTGGGGCTCATTACAAGGTTTCTCTATTAGTTTCCTCACATGAAGAGGAAGAGGTTTCTCCTCTGAGCTTTCTACTCTTTCCTTCAGTCACTGCCTCTTTGAGAAGGGTTCCGATTCTAAAAAGTACAGCAGGCCTCTGAGTTTGGGTGCAATTGGATTCATTCCTCAACATATTTGTCTTGCTATAAATATGTGAGACACAGAAGTATAAGATTTACACATCAGTCCTTATTGTAGAAATAAATGACCCTTGATCCTTGGGCATTTCAACACCCAAAGCTCACTTTTCCTAATGTTTAAAATGAAAATCACAAAGCCTTCCCTAAATGTTTGTTGTTATGGTATTTGGAAGAGCCTAAACAGATACTTGACGTGTTAAATATGCCCTGCTACAGATAATGGCCTTTCTTCTTAAATAATATTGGTGTCTGTGTGTGTATATGTGTGTGTGTGTGTGTGTGTGTGTGTGCTTCACAGTGTGTGTAGCAGTCAGAGGACAACTCGGCAAAGTTGGTTCTTTCATCCTACTATATAGGTCTTGGGGATGAAACTTGAGTTTTCAGGTTTGGGAGCAAGCATTTTTATCCACTGGGCAATCTCATTGACCCAGATGATATTTTTAAGATTTATTTTTATTTTATGTGCATTGGTGTCTCACCTGTCTATGTATCCGTGTGAGGATGCTGCTTCCTCTGGAATTGGAGTTGCAAACAGTTTTGAGTTGTCAGGTGGATGTTGGGAATTGAACGTGGGTCCTCTGGAAGAGCAACTAGTGCTCTTAACCATTAAATTATCTCTCCAGCCTCAGATGATATTTTTTAAAGATAACAAATATTGCCAGGAGTAGAGACATTGGATCTTTTTCATGCTCTTAACAGGAACCCAGGGCCCCAACTGCTATAAGAAAAGCTGCCTCTGAGAGAATGAGTCACAATCATTTTCAGGGACCTGAGGCCTTCCTTCCATGCCACTGATGGAAAAAATGTGTAAATCAGAGGGGGGAAAGCTCTTCCTCTGTTGAAATAGCATGAAGATTTCACAAAATAAGAAATTAAAAATAGAACCCAAGTAAGGGAATAAAAGTATGGAAGTGAGCTGTCAGCACTTATGGAATCATTGCAACACTATTCACAAGAGCTATGATGGGGAAATTGTCCAAAGAATGGCTGGACCTTCAAGAAACGGCTTGACCCAGTAAACAACCTCAGAAGGGAAGGCACTGCATTGTTCCCCTCACATGAGGTATGTTAAGTAGTCATATTCACCTGCTGCGTCCGGGTGTGTCTGGCACCGCAGAGGAGGATCTGCCTCTGTCCTACATGTGCCTCAGCCAATGCCATGGCCTGGGAGTGCCCTGCCCAGCTGCTCTCACCTGCAAAGCCAGACTTAATATGCGAAGTACAGGATGCCAAGCCCACAGCTGCCCCAGGAGGACATCATCAGTCTGGCCTCCCAGTCTGCACTGAGCAGATACCTCTGATCCCTGGGCCAAGCAGAAGGCAACTGTGGACAGCCTGAAGGGCTGGCTGGCTCAGAGACCACCAGCCTTGCTTCCAGCTCGCCAGCAAGATGTGGACAGCCCTGGTGCTGGTTTGGACTTCCTCCATGCCCTTATCTAGAAGCCATAGCGTGACTGAGGAGCCGCGACACTTAGTAGCGACCAAGGTGCGGCCGTGAAGCAAACTGTGACTAGGGACACAGGTCCAAGAACAGCCACAGTGCCGCCTGCTCCTGTCACGCCGACCACGGGGACCTGGGCAGCTATCCCGAACTCGACCAGAGTGACAGCAGAGATGACAACGCACTGGACAAGCACGAGCACTCACCAGAGAAGGCACGACGGGCAGTGTGACCTCCAGTTAGCTTACACCACCTCCATCATCAGGGCCCGCGACTGTGGGGCCATCTCCACACACCACCACTGCTGGACTTCCCTCTCACAGGACACCACATGCAGAAGTGCCAAGTACAGATGCCAGCACATCACCAAGAACAGCCACAGTGGCAACAGTGGCCCCACATACTACGACTGTTGCTGCAGGCACCATAAACACAAGCGGTTCCACAAGGACTCCGAGTCCTGCCGAAAGCACACCTACTAACACATCCACCATGAGCCCCATCGCCACTTCAGGTGCCCAAACCCAAGGTACCACCATCCAGGTGACAACAGAACAGCCAGTGCATGGCAGCTCAACACCTGGTCCTTCAAATACCACCCTGGAGCCCACCACCACTCGCTCTGTGGCTTCAACGTCCTCGGCAGTAGTGACCACCACTCAGATACAAACCAAGGAGCCAACTGCCAGCACAATGCCAGTGCCTCCTACCAGCCCGACCCCAGAGTGGAAGCCACAACCCTCATCACGCAGTCAAGCCCTGCATTATCTACCCAGGGGATAAGTGGGCCAGGCACACCCCTGACAACGGAGAGGGTGGAGACCAAAGCCACAGCTGGTACTGCCTCTGGTGGGCCAACACCCAGGAGCTCCGGGGACCACAGACTCGTGCCAGCTCAGCACCCAAGGCCAGTACCTAGTGATCACCCCTGAGCCCCTCACCCCATCCTTAGTGAACAAAATGTTGCTTCTGGTAGTGCTCGTTTTTTTGGTGACCCTGTTCATCGCAGTCCTAGCGATGTTTGCCCTGCAAGCCTATGAGAGCTATAAGAAGAAGGACTACACACAGGTGGACTACCTGATCAATGGCATGTATGCCGACTCGGACATGTGAGCCCAGAAGGCCGGCCTCCTCCGTGGCCTTCTGTTTTGTCTCAGACCAAACCAAGTGCCTCCAGATCCTTTTGGTGCAATTTTGGAACTGTGCCAGATGCGTAGACACACGTAGCTGCTGTCAGACCACTCCAGGAACAGGAAAGAGCTGCCTTTTCATAGTTATTTTTTTAAACATCACATATGCAACCGTGACCACGGTCAAGGGGGCCTGGCCCGTTGGCTGTTGGCCTGTGAGATCTTGACCAGAATTAAGATCAGTAGCTGCTCTCAAAAAAAAAAAGAAAAGAAAAAGAAAAAGAAATATAAGAAATGTATGAGAAGACTAACAAAAAGGTAGAAGAAATGAATAAATCCCTCAAATATACCCAAGAAAACCAAGAAAAAGGAATCAAACAGGTAATGGAAACAGTTCAAGACTTGAAAACTAAAAAAAAAAAAAAAGAAAAAAAACATTGCCTGTTCTCTAGATGTTTAATAGAAGCAGCCAGCTACACATATGGGCATTGCTCAATGCGTCGCAATCCACCCTCCTCAGATTAATGGTTACTCCTTTTTCCTGAGGAGTTTGGTGTTAGAGAAGACCTGTTGCTTTTCTTCACTTATCAGATATAGTTTTCTTTTAAAATAACTGAGAATAAAATAAATAAAAATTAAAATTAAAAGACTTGAAAACTGAAATGGAGGCAATGAAGAAAACACAAACCAAGGGATGGCTAGATATGGAAAATCTGGGTAAACAAACAGGAACTTCAGAGACAAATATAACTGACAGAATATGAGAGATAGAAGAAAGAATCTCAGGTGCTGAAGATACTGTAGAGGAAATAAAACAGGAGGGGGGATCAAGAAGGCTTCATCCCAGGGATGCAGGGCTGGTTCAACATACGAAAATCTATCAATGTAATCGATCATATAAATAAACTGAAAGAAAAAAATCATATGATCATTTCATTAGATGCTGAAAAAGCATTTGACAAAACTCAACATCCCTTTATGATAAAAGTATTGGAGAGATTAGGGATACAAGGGTCATACCTAAATATAATAAAAGCTATATACAGCAAGCCGACAGCTAACATCAAATTAAATGGAGAGAAACTCAAAGCCATCCCACTAAACTCAGGAACACGACAAGGCTGTCCACTCTCGCCATACCTCTTCAACATAGTGCTTGAAGTTCTAGCAATAGCAATAAGACAACATAAGGGGATCAAGGGGATTCGAATTGGAAAGGAAGAAGTTAAACTTTCGTTATTTGCAGATGATATGATAGTGTACATAAGCGACCCCCAAAACTCCACCAAAGAACTTTTACAGCTGATAAACACCTTTAGTAATGTGGCAGGATACAAGATCAACTCCAAAAAATCAGTCGCCCTCTTATACACAAAGGATATGGCAGCAGAGAGGGAAATCAGAGAAGCTTCACCTTTCACGATAGCCACAAACAGCATAAAATATCTTGGGGGTAACTCTAACCAAGGAAGTGAAAGATCTATTTGACAAGAACTTTAAGGCATTGAAGAAAGAAATTGAGGAGTATACCAGAAAATGGAAGGACCTCCCTTGCTCTTGGATTGGGAGGATCAACATAGTAAAAATGGCAATTCTACCAAAGGCAATTTATAGATTCAATGCAATCCCCATCAGGGTCCCAGCAAAATTCTTCACAGATCTTGAGAGGACAATAATCAACTTTATATGGAAAAACAAAAAACCCAGGATAGCCAAAACAATCCTATACAATAAAGGATTGTCTGGAGGCATTACCATCCCTGACTTCAAACTCTATTACAGAGCTACAGTAATGAAAACAGTGTGGTACTGGCATAAAAACAGAGAAGTCGACCAATGGAATTGTATAGAAGACCCGAATTTTAACCCACAAACCTATGAACACCTCATTTTGATAAAGGAGCCAAAAGTATACAATGGAAGAAAGAAAGCATCTTCAACAAATGGTGCTGGCACAACTGGATGTCAACCTGTAGAAGAATGAAAATACACCCATATCTATCACCATGCACAAAACTCAAGTCCAAATGGATTAAAGACCTCACTATCAGTCAGAACACATTGAACCTAATAGAAGAGAAAGTGGGAAGTACCCTACAACAGATGGGCACAGGAGATCACTTCCTATGTGTAACCCCAACAGCACAGACATTAAGGGCAACATTGAATAAATGGGACCAACTAAAACTAGGAAGCTTCTGTAAAGCAAAGGACACTGTCACCAAGACAAAAAGGCAACCTACTGACTGGGAGAAGATCTTCACCAACCCCGCAACAGATAAAGGTCTGATCTCCAAAATATATAGAGAACTCAGAAAACTAGACTTTAAAATGCTAATTAACCCAATTAAAAAATGGGGCACTGAACTGAACAGAGAATTCTCAGCAGAGGAAGTTCAAATGGCCAAAAGACACTTAAGGTCATGCTCAACCTCCTTAGCGATCAGGGAAATGCAAATCAAAACAACTTTGAGATATCATCTTACACCTGTCAGAATGGCTAAAATAAAAAACTCCAATGATAGCCTTTGCTGGAGAGGCTGTGGAGGAAGGGGTACCCTCATCCATTGCTGGTGGGAATGCAATCTTGTGCAACCACTTTGGAAATCAGTGTGGCAGTTTCTCAGGAAATTCGGGATCAACCTACCCCTGGGCCCAGCAATACCACTCCTGGGAATATACCCAAGAGATGCCCTATCATATGACAAGAGCATTTGTTCAACTATGTTCATAGCAGTATTATTTGTAATAGCCAGATACTGGAAACAACCTAGATGCCCCTCAATGGAAGAATGGATGGAGAAAGTGTGGAATATCTACACATTAGAGTACTACGCTGCGATAAAAAACAATGACTTCTCGAATTTTGCATGCAAATGGATGGAAATAGAAAACACTATTGTGAGTGAGGTAACCCAGACCCAAAAAGATGAACTTGGGATGTACTCACTCATAATTGGTTTCTAGCCGTAAACAAGGGTCACGGAGTCTACAATTGGTGATCCTAAAGAAGCTAAATAAGAAGGTGAACCCAAGGAAAAACATATAGTTATCCTCTTGGCTATGGGAAGTAGACAAAATTGCCGGGGAGAAAATTGGGATCTTGGGGATGGGGTGGGATGGGGGTAAGGGGAGATGGGAAGAGGAAAGGAAGAAGGGGAGGATGGGGGGAACTTGGGGGAAGATTGGGATAAAGGAAGGTAGGATAGGGGAGAACGGAAGCACAGTTCTTAGTTAAGGGAGCCACCTTAGGGTTGGCAAGAGACTTGAACCTAGAGTGGCTCCCAGGAGCCCAAGCCGAGGTCCCCAGTTAGTTCCTTGGGCAGCTGAGGATAGGGAACCGGAAATGACCCTAGCCTTTAGAAATACTGACGAATATCTTGCATATCATCATAGAACCTTCATCTGGTGATGGATGGAGACAGAGACAGAGACCCACACTGGAGCACTGGACTGAGCTCCCAAGGTCCCAATGAGGAGCAGAAGGAGGGAGAACATGAGCAAAGAAGTCGGGACCACGAGGGGTGCACCCACCCATTGAGACAGTCGAGCTGATCTACTGGGAGCTCACCAAGGCCAGCTGGACTGTGACTGAAAAAGCATGGGTTAAAACTGGACTCTCTGAACATGGCGAACAATGAGGGCTGATGAGAAGCCAAGGACAATGGCACGGGGTTTTGATTCTACTTAATGTGCTGGCTTTGTGGGAGCCTAGCCAGTTTGGATGTTCACCTTCCTAGAAATGGATGGAGAGGGGAGGACCTAGGACTTACCACAGGGCAGGGAACCCTGACTGCTCTTTGGACTGGAGAGGGAGGGGGAGAGGAGTGGGAGGAGGGGGAGAAGGATGGGAGGAGGGGGGAGAAGGGTGGGAGGAGGGGGAGGGAAATGGGAGGCTGGGAGGAGGTGGAAACTTGTTTTTTTTTCTTCCTTTTCTCAATAAAATAAAATAAAAAACTGGAGGGGGGACAGAGTAACATAAAATCCTAAAGGGACTGAATAGATAAGAGACAGACCTAGTGTTTGAGGTCGGATAGATACCTTTATGTCAAGACCAGAAAAGGTAGCGCTTTGCATGCCATGAGCCCTGGGAGAGGAGAGATATCCTCCCACAGCATCTCTAAGGTCTTCTGCATCTGAAGACAGGCATGGTGACTCCTGTGCACCTTGCCACTTCCTGACACTGGTGGTGGCTGACTAAACAGTTTGTGCTCAATATTCCTCCTAATAAAAATCTAGCTTTGTGTAAGAAGCTCTGTTCTGAGCCTGGGAACATGAACAGGAAGGAAATGAAATTTTTTAAATTTTTTTTTATTTATTCTGTATACAATATTCTATCTGCATGTATGCCTACAGGCCAGAAGAAGGCACCAGACCTCATTACAGATGGTTGTGAGCCAGCATGTGGTTGCTGAGAGTTGAACTCAGGACCTTTGGAAGAGCAGGCAATGCTCTTAACCACTGAGCCATCATTCCAGCCCCAGGAAATGAAATTTCAACTGAGACATTTTAACAGTCCAACCTGTGGTTCACAGAAGTCTTGATCTTGCAATGGTCCTACCTAACCACGCAGCCCCAGCTTTTCCAAAGCATCTCATATGACCAGTAAGGCCAAATAATACTCATGGTGAAGTAAATTTTATGCATTGAAGGTTACTGGTAATCAATCCATTCCTTAATAAAAGAGGGAGAGGTTTCACAAGACCTTTGCCCTCCTTTACTTCTATCATTGGCAACAACATCATCAAGATGTAATGTCCGTAAGTCACACATAGAGTCATTGTGAAACAGAATGGATTAACATTAACCAAAATACTAACCAAACATGAGAGTTGGGGTCCCTAGAAAATTGCTGAGTTGTTAAACTTGAAACTTTCCGAACTTTGGAATTCCTACCCCTCCCTCCTTCGCTTATTCCCTTACTCTCTACTTCTGCACTCCCTCTCTTGGTTCTTTCAGTAGTAAGGAATAAGTTTAGGGTCTCCCACATGCCAGGCAGGAACTCTACTGTTGAGTTTAAACCCTTTAAACTTTTTATCTTTTTAACATATTTTTCATTTTGTTAGATGTGTATGTTTTGGCTGCATGTATGAAAATTAAAAAAACGCAGTATAAGTCAACTCCTAATGACTTATTGTTATACCTGTAGATTACCATGTATCTCAAGCCTCAACAGAGAAATTCATAGACTCTACAGAACGAAACTAAATTGTATATATGGTATATGTATATATAATAGCATTTTTTAATGTCTCCTCCTCCTCTTTTGCCTCTTTCTTTTTCTCCTTCATTTAAAGACATCGTGTCATATAGCTAGGCAGCCTTTAATTCACTATATAGTCAGAGATGACCTTGAATTCGAGACCTGCCTGATTTTACCTCCCAAGTTATGGAATGGCAGGAATGTGCCACCAAGCAGTGTTGGGTTTGTTTCTTTGCTTGCTTTTTTGTTTATAGACACTGAATAAAATTAGTGATACCCAAATATTCATAGATGTAGAGACATCCACTGGAGCATAGTCAACATACCATGAATCACATCCTTAAAGTAAACTTACTCTTCCTCTCATGGAAGCCATCAATTGCCAATCAAACCTAAGCTGGAAGTGGGACCTAGAGAGCCTTTCCCCCATCCATACTGGACTTTCAACTGGCTTGATCTTATGCAAGTCACCAAAGTTCATGACCTAATAGCCCTGTCTTTTCAGCATTTCACAGCACTCCTCCCATCTTCTGGCTTCTTTTGTTGGCAGTTTGTGTATTACAGTTACAAAGAAAGAATCAATAGCTTTATCATTTATCTTGAAAGGTAATCTTATAAGAAATTTTAAAGGAATCACAAATCTAAACTTTTATATATGGAAAATATTTAGATTCACTTTAAATCTTTAGGGTGCATGCCCACTCATCAATAGTTCCTTATGTCAGGAGGTTGAGGGCAAAATAGGTACAAGGAATTAATCATCACCTTTGATCACGAACCAATTCTAGCAAGGAAAGTACATCATCTAGTAAAACTTGGGCTGCTTTGTGTTTGTGACCCTAACCTAATGGATCTATAATTTAGCTATATGCCCTTGTAAATTTTAGATTATTTTCTATGATTTTTCATCTCAAACCTATTTGACCAAAATATCTAGTCTAACCTCAAGTTATTTTCAAAGCTTTGTTTCAGCTATGATGCATTCCAAAGCCTGTGAACACACCTCCCAACATTAAGACTAGAAGAATTTCAACTAGCTGGGCTATGGGGACTCAATTATTTTTTCTAATTATTGACCTGAGCAACAGTCTGTATGGCTCCTCAATAGAAACTCATGTGTCGTAGGTGTGTGTCACTTCCTTGTTTGACTTTTTATCATGAAAATTCAATTTAAATTAACATTATTATTATCAATTAGAGAATACAATTTAAGAAGAAATAATCATAATAATACACTGGTAAAAATATCCAATAGAACAGGATGTTTCCATGAGATAAGCACACTACATTACATGCAGTGATAATCTCCCCACACCCCTTCACACCATGTCAGATACCAAAGAAATATAGCAGTGGCAAACATGTAAGGGCACAGCAGAAACAGAAGACAGTCTGTGGTCTCGGGGGCCTTGCCTATCTGAGAATCACCCATCAGGGATTTTCCTCCTCTTTGACTGACAATTTTGACTTCAATTGCCACCTGCTCCTCTGACATGGTCACTGGCAAAATTGATTTAAAAAATTTTTTCTTGAGGTCTCCTCTGATACTCTCTTTATAAATTGAACAGTTGTGTGCCTTCCTCCATCAAAGCTTACATGTTGAATCCTAATATCGTGGAGGCCTGAAAGATGTTCTTTGGTTAGGCATGCTTGCTGCTCTTGCAGGAGATCCATGTTGGGCAGCCCACAGCTTCCTGTACTCTTGGCCTAAGGGATTCAACATCCTCTGTTGATATCCACAGCCATCTGTGCACACATTGTATAAACTCTCTCTCTCACACACACGTGCACACACACACATACACACATATTCTGTGAATAACTGGCATAAATTCACACACATATATACAAAAATACTTTTTAAAATAATTTTTAAATTCCATTGAAGATTCTAGAACATAGATATTAAAGGAAGGAGACTCTATGTTGGATAGCCCCCCCCACCCCCACAAGTAACAAAAGTTAGGACTTCTGACCTTCCAAACTAAACCACTGCATTCACAATAATTCACTCAAGACTCAGTGGGGAATGAAACCACCAGCTGGAGAAAGGTATGAATGACTCTATTCACATGTTACCAACAAGAACTGGACACAAGAGAGAAGTCGTAAGCATTTTGTTTCTTCTCTTCTTTTTGTGATAGCACGCCTCAGCAAGTGGAACTTAATGGAGACAGGATTTATTTTAGTTCACAGTTCAAGGCATATTATGGTAAGTAAGTCACAGAGGCAGGAGTTTGAGTCATCTGGTTACATTGCACCCACAATCAGAGAGCCGAGTGTCATGGATGCTTGCTGCTACTCAGCTTGTTCTTTGTTTATTCCCAGATCATATCCAGGAAATGGAGACATCCACAGTGGGTGATTCTTCCCCTCACAATGAGCAAAATCACAGTAATTCTTCACAGATATGCCCAGAGACCCCTCTTCTAGATGATGCCAGATTCTCTCTAGTAGACAACACTAAACATCACAACTTTCATGCGGCCACTCAACATCATGGAGAGGGCTGCATATATGTCTCTGTTATGCAGTCATTTTTACTGCATGATGCATTTATACTTATGAGAATGCATAAACAGCCCTTTGTTCTATCTGTTCACCGCTATAGCATGAGTTATTGCTTGGAGACTGACGGCTCTGTCTTGTCAAGTTAAACTTGTAAGAGCACTGGAGGAGTTTCACTGGCAGTCAGCCTGAATTGTAGGTGTTCTGAGACTGCTTGTACGTGATCCAGAATGTAGCAAGAGCACCAGAAAAATCGAATTTCCCTTTAGATTCCTGATGTTTGGACTCTGAGGGCAGCATGGGCCTAGTGAAGAGCTAATGTTCCCTTTTCTGTTCACAGAGGAAGAACTTGCAGCTGAGAAGTGGTGGGGTCCCAGAACTAGCAGCACCAATCTGAAGGAGGTGATAATGAATCACGTGCTCATAAGCATCTCTATATTGAATGTGACTGAGGTGTCAGAAATCTGACTGAGGGACCTGTCTTCTCCTAATCTGAAGAGCGCACAGATCTATGAGCTCCCTGCACCAAGTGGACATACGGCTTCTCTGGTTACACACACTCAGCTCAAACCGTAGATTTAGGGGAAGTCCCTGAGAATGATCAGCATGTCTTCTGGTTTTAGCTTCAGGGCCATTCCCAGAGAAACTCCAGTCACACCAGCTCTTCTTTTTAACCAACTGCAGTGGGATCTCCGAGTTAAGACAGGAGAACAGCTGTAGCTTGGGCAGCCTGTGGGGGCCAATAAGACCAGGATTTATCACCGGTGCATGAACTAGCTTCTTAAAGCCTATAGAGACATTCTTTGCTCAAACATGGTAAAGTGGGGAGAGGTTTGGCCTTGCCTCAACTTGATATGCTAGACTTTGTAGACTCCCTATGGGAGGCCTTACCCTAAAGGAGAAGTGGAAGAGGGGCTGGGGGGAGGGGAGGTGGAAGTGAGTCAGAGGAGGGGGGAGGGAGAACTGTGTTTGGTATGTAAAATAAAAAAGAAACTTTTAAATAAAAAAAAAATAAAAGGAGAACAGATTCCAAATATTAGGGGAAGGATTTTCCTGTGCCAGCTGTGCTAAACCAGAAACAGGGCATGAAGACCAATAGGGTGCAGTGCTCCCCCGCCTCATCCACCATCCACTCTTGGCTACACCTTCGTAGATATGGATCCAGCCTTCCAGGCTGTAGCACATAAACCTGGTAATGGAAGCGCGCTCACCTGAGTTTTGTCATCCTTCTTCTCCCACAGCCCCTACTAAGTGGAGGAGTAGGTGGTCTACATGCCCAGGGCCAGTTCCCACCACAGGAAGACTCCAACTAGCACTATCTTTACTAGGCCTAACTCTATAGACACTATATTTCTGAGACTTGAAATAACAGGTATAGGAAATGATGCTCTAGGCAGGGCAGTGTGCTCTTTTCCTCTGCAGGTTTCTCAGAGGAGCAGAAGCACCCACTTGGCTCAAATTTCACTCTTCTTGCCTTTGGTCTTACCACATTGAGAAATTTTCCACACAATGAGCAATTCTTGCTGTGTCACAAGCCCCACAGGCCAAACAAACGTTCACTACAAGGTGTCAAACTCAGATGACTCATTTGATTCTGTTTGTTTTATTATTATTATTTAATTGAAATTTTACATAGCAGTCCTAGTTCCCACTCCCTCCCTTCGTTCTCCCTCCACCTTCCCCCCACTCCACCCCTATCCACTCCTCAGAGACTGTAAGGCTTCTTATGCGGAGTCAACAAAGTCTACCATATTGCTTTGAAGCAGGATCAAGACCCTTCCAAATATATCTAGGCTGAGCAAGTTATCTCTCCAAAGAGAACGCGCTCCAAAAACCCAATTCAAGCAGTAAAGATAAATCTTGGCCCCACTGTCAGTGGCCCCTCAGACTGTCCCAGCCACATTTTAATAGAGACTTGAGGTTCACAGAAAAACTGAACAGAAGGTGAATAGCGTTTCTGGTGTCCTCCCTGCCCTGCTCTGCCCCACCAGAGTAGTCTACTTTGTGAAAAAGATATAGATACACATTACTGTCATCAGGATCTGTAGCTCATATTGTGCTGTGTACCATGTGAGACTGGCTTCTTTCACTTAGTAATGTACATTTTTCTCCAATTCAATGAGCAAGTTTTGTGGCGGGGGGATGGCAGATAGCAAGGATCAAGACTGCTTGGTTTTCAATGGAACAGAATTAAAGACCCGGATATCAATCCACACACCTACAAACACCTAATTTTTAACAAAGAAGCAAAAAATACAAAATGGAAAAAAGACATCATATTCAACAAATGGTGCTGGCATAACTGGATAACAACATGTAGAAGAATGAAAATAGACCCGTATCTATCATCATGCACAAAACCCAAGTCCAAATGGATCAAAGACCTCAACATAAAACCAACCACACTGAGCCTCATAGAAGAGAAAGTGGAAAGTATGCTTGAACACGTTGACACAGGAGACCACTTCCTAATTATAACCCGAGTAACACTGACACTGAGATAAAAATTAATAGATGGGACCTCCTGAAACTGAGAAGCTTCCGCAAAGCAAAAGATATGGTCAACAAGACAAAACGACAGCCTACAGAATGGAAAAAGATCTTCACTAACCCCACATCGAACAGAGGGCTGATCTCCAAAATACACAAAGAACTCAAAAAAAAAACCGTTCTTTTGATGAACAAATAATCCAATAAAAAATGGGGTACAGAACTAAACAGAGAACTCTCCATAGATGAATCTAAAATGGCTGAAAGACACTTAAGGAAATGTTCAGCATCCTTAGCCATCAGAGAAATGCAAATCAAAACAATTCTGAAATTCTATCTTACACCTCTAAAAATGCCAAGATAAAAACCACTGCTGACAACTTATGCTGGAGAGGATGTGGTGTAAAGGAAACACTCATTCATTGCTGGTGGGAGTGCGAACTGGTACAGCCCTGTTGGATATCAGTATGGCAATTTCTCAGAAAATTAGGAAACACCTTACCTCAAGACCCAGCAACACCACTTTTGGGTATTTACCCAAAGGATGCTCAATTGTACCACAAGGCCATGTGCTCAGCTATGTTCATAGCAGCATCGTTTGTCATAGCCAGAACCTAAAAACAACCTAAATGCCCCTCGACCAAAGAACGAATAAGGAAAATGTGGTTCATTTACACAATGGAGTACTACACAGCAGAAAAAAAAATAAGGACACCTTGAAATTTGTGGGCCAATGGATGGCTCTAGAAAACATCATATTGAGTGAGGTAACCCAGACCCAGAAAGACAAATATCATATGTACTCATTCATAGGTGGTTTTTAAACATAAAGCAAAGAAAACCAGCCCACATTTCACAATTCTAGAGATCCTAGACAACAATGAGGACCTTAAGAAAGACATACATAGATCTAATCTATATGGGAAGTAGAAAAAGACAGGATCTCCTGAGTAAATTGGGTGCGTGGGGACCATGGGAAAGGGTAGAAGGGGAGGGGAGAGTAAAGGAGAGAAATGGAGAAAAATATATAGCTCAATAAAAACAAATTTTAAAAAAAGATTGCTTGGTGTTATAAAAAATATTCTTGCCTTTGTAAGCTATAGCTGCACTGTACCTGTAACTGCCATACCACATTGGCTCTTCACAGCCCATAGCCACATTCCCACCACTCTGCATCCATCCCATTGTCCATAGTTGCTTCTCCTATGAATTTGATCACTTGAACAGGTGTTCAATGAAAACTTGGTTACTGAAATTTTAGAAGGGCTGCAGCTTGGGAGGCAGAGGCTAGCAGATCTCTGTGAGTTCAAGTCCAGTCTTGTCTACAGAGAGAATTCCAGGGCAGCCAGGAATGCATAGAGAAACCTTGTCTCCACAAACAAACTAACAAACAGCATCAACAGCTAAAAGGGCTACAGAAACACTGTCTCTAAAGTCGGGATTTATATTTATAGTAAGTTCCTCCTCTGGTTCAGTTTCCCACAGCTTCAGTGACCTAAGCAAGTCACTTCCCCTTGTAGACTAGCTTAGTCATGAGACTCTCCTTTCTCTGAAATCAATCAACAAAGAGTCACCAGTTGCCCATCACAAGATCCATGCCTGAAGTTGTGGGCTCACTTGAAGGTCTGTATAGCAGGAGTTTTCAGTGTATCTTGTTCACATCTTAGTGGATCAGGAAACTGGGATCATAGCTGGAAATACCAGGCTATAACTTTCAAAGGCCCACCTCCAGTGGCCCATGTCTACCAGTTAAGACACCGTATCCCAAAGGTTTCATAGACTTCCCACTGGTCACCAAGTGCTGAAAACCTGAGCTCATGTCAGTCACAGAAAACATGCTGCTCTAACTCTCCACAAACAACCTAACCTTAAGACCTTGACCCTTTACTCTGTGGGAACTTAGCAACCTGAAACCCTAAGTATCACCAAAGGAAGACATACCCAAGCTCCTCCAAGAAACTAGCACGAATCTCTTGGAAGCTAATGGTAGTCCCTGTACTATAGGGAGTACTAGCTGTATATAAGGTTTGTTTTGTTGTTGTTGTTTTGTTGTTGTTTGTTTGGTTGGTTTTTTGTTTTGCCTTCTCTCTCAATGCCCTTGTTCTGTACTTAAACACAGAAAATTTTTTACATGGGAAAATTTATTTTCCTATCCGTTCTAGTTCCATTTCTATTGCAATGATTAAAGATCCAGACAAAAAGCAAATCTGGAGAAAAAAATATTAAATATTAGGCTGCAGTTCCAGTTTACAGTCCACCACAGCTCAGAACTCACTGTGGCACAAGTTTGAAGCACCTAGTCACATCATATCTATATTTAAGAACAGGGAGAAATAAATGTCAGTGTTGGTTTGATTTCTCCACTCTTACTTACTTCAGGAGCCCCTGATTAAAGAAGGGTGCCACCCACTGCCAGCTGAATCTTCACACAAGCCCCCAATACCTGACCACAGACCAGCCCAATGTAGAAAATCCATCAATGATAGTATCTTCCCAGATGATTCTAGGTTTTGTCTAGTTCACAATTTAAACTAATCGTCATACCCTCTCTGGACATTAGAGTCGAACTTGTGGCTGGGCAACTGCTGGGTGTGTCCAACTAAAAGACATCAGCTGTCACCATGATAGAATCCTGAATGGTCTGCTGTTGTGGAAAAAGATGGATGGCTTTGGCATTGTTCAGGACCCTAATGATGTCCAGAGCATTGTTACCCTTGATCTGAAATGGTCTTTTCAAAGCTAAAGAGATGGTTTTGTGGCTAAGAGTGCTTACAGCTCACGTAAAGCATCAAAATTCAAATTCCATTGCCCATGTTTGGTGTCTCACAGTCGCCCATAACTCTAGCTCCTGGGGAACTGATGCACTCTTCTGACCTTGTCAGATACTAAAAACATACACATGTGCGTGCATACACACAGACAGACAGACAGACAGATTGACGACAAAGACAGATACATATATGGAGAGGTACACACAGAGAGAAACAGAGAAGGAGGGAAGAGGAGTGGGAGAGGAAAAAAATGAGATATGTACATAAAAACAAGTATCTCTCCATCTAGACAAAATCCATAGGACCCAGAAGGTGGCCACGAGGGTTACTCTAGAGAGGAGCTAGAATCTAAAGTCCCAAATACAAGTTTAGACTCCAAGATCATTTCCACAGTCACCCTATCACTCTTTGTCCCTCTAACACCACCTCTCTTGCCTAATATGAGCCAACCTTCACAACTTATTCTAAGGACCTGCCTGCCCTTCTGTTCTCAAGCTACATGGACTCAGCCCTCAAAAGAAATTCAGACTTTCAACAGGATTTCACTCAAAAATCTGGGCTTCATTTGGCTTTTCAGCATGGTCCTAGCTAGAGTCAGGGGAACAGGAAGCCTAGATAGATACTGCCCTTTGGTCACTATCTGTTCTCCCCATGAATCAGGGCATCCCAACATCATGAACGCAAGCAGCACTTGGATCTAGGGGCCTATCTTCCCTGTGCCCAAAACTCACACCCTATGGACTCTCATAATTCTATACTTTACCAAGGGAAAACCAGGAAGTAAACACAGGAAGCATTGTGCTGTCTCCCTAGCCTCACCCTGGCCAACAGTTGTACAAGCTATGGCCATCAGGTGTTCCGTCATAACTACCTATGGTTTTCTTATCAAGCATTTCCCCTTTCTTAGAAAGTGTTTCTCATTGATTTGGTTCCTCCTTACCTTGACTGGGACATAGCAGAGAACTGTTCTGTTAAAGTATATTTGTGCCTGCCCATGTCCTCCATGAACACCATCTCTGCAAGTATCAGGTAACACTAGCTATCCTGACCTGCCAAGAGAGATTCTACTTGCCAAATCTGAAGGAGGGTTGAATTTAAACATTGCATCACTGTGCCAGCATGCCTAATAAAATGGGGAACACTAAGTAAGCCACCTTTTCATGAAACCTTGAGTAGATGTGTTCATTTTTCTGATCAACTGGTACATCATCACTGTCGTGGCTACATCATCACTGTACATGACACTTGAAATGCGCAACAAGGAAACTCTCAGTCTGAAAAAGATATACAACAAACTTCCTCAGAAATTATGTAACTTGAAGTAGTACTAGACTCTTTAAAACTGAACCAGCCTAGAGCTGGAAAGGGTAGCTAAGTGATAAAGAATGTTTACTATTCTCGCAAGAGGACACCTACATCAGGAGGCTACAACTACCTTTAACTCCAGCTCCAAGTGGCATGATGCCACTTTCTGAGCTCCACAGACACCTATATGTATATGCACTCTCACACAAGCACACGCATAGACAGAAATAAAATCTTAAGTAAACAAGGTAAACAAAGGTGGGCTTTGTTTATTTGGTACTGTGAAGCCACCATGTGGAAATTAAGACTGGCATCTGGAATTCCTGGGATAACTGAGGTAAGCATAGCTTCAGTGAATACACACAGGCAAAGACTATACCCAGATGACATCCTTTTGGTGACTATTTCCCCATCTTCTGACTCCTAGATTCTTTGGGCTCCCTCTTCTATAAATGTTCCTTTATATTTTAGTATTTATTTGACTTTATCTTCATTTTTATCTTTATCTTTGCCTTCATTTATGCGTACCACATACATGTAGTACCTACAGTAGCTACAAAAGGGCATCAGGTGCCCTGGAATTAGAGTTACAGACAGCTGTTGGAAGGCACCATATGAGTACTAGCAACCAAATGAGGGTCTCAACCAAGAATGGCAAGTTCTCTTAACTGCTGAGCCATCACTCCAGCCCCTCTGTGGTGTTCCTTGAGCCCTGAAGGGAGTGACAAGCTGTCCAACTGAAGGCTGAGCTGTCCATCAACACTGACCACTTTGGTCAGTTATATGTTTCTATGTTAATAGATGCCCACAGCATTAAAAAGAACTTCTCTGGTGGTTTGGCTTTATCTTTTTTTTTTCATTCAAAAATTATACTTCCTTCCCTCCTCCCATTCCCCCACTTACCCTCCTTCCTCCCCCTCCCTCCTTAAGAGAGGGCAGGGTACCCTGCCTTGTGGGAAGTCCAAGGCCTCCCCATCCATCCAGGCCTAGGAAGGTGTGCATCCAAATAGACTAGGGTCCCCAAAAGCCTACATGCAGTAGAAACAGGTCCCAGTGCTATTATCAACAGCTTCTCAGTCCACCCCCATTGGGCTTTATCTTTAAGAAAATAAAAGAGATTCTAAGCAAACATGTTGCCCAATCATGTTATTTCTCTAAATATATCTGTGGCACCACTTCATGGACTCAGAACTGTGGAAGGCAACAAAAAGAGCAGCTGTTGTTTCCTAGCTCTTTCTACATTCCAGGTACATTTTAATCCCCTACAGGCAGTTTACTTAAATCTCACTACAAAACGCCATACCACCCAGGCTTCCTTCAAACTTACAACAGTCTTGCCTCCACTCCCAGCATCCCAGGTTGTATCATGAGGGGCCGGCTTGTGGGGTTTCTGTCCTGCCCAGTTCCCACAGCCGGTAAGCCTCTAAAGAAAAATCACACAGAGAGTCTGCATTAATTATAAACTTATTGACTCATTAGCTCAGGCTTCTTATTAGCTCTTGTAGCTTATATTAATCCATTATTCTTATCTATGTTAGCCACATGGCTCGGTACCTTTCTCAGCTGGGTAGATTGCATCTGGCTTCTTCTGTGGTCTGGGCAGGACTGGGGGAAATGGGCTTTCTTCTTCCCAGAATTCTGTTCTTACTGTTCCACCTCTACTTCCTGTCTGGTTGACCCACCTATACTACATGCCTGGCCAATCAGCATTTATTCAAAACATGATTGACAGAATACAGACAATTCTCACACACCAGTGGGATCACAGGCATTCACCACAATACCCAACCTCAATTTTTATTCTATTTTGGGAAAGGTGTTTCAATTGCTAGATCCCCTTTATAGATGAGCATACTCTATAGATGAGTTCAAAAGGTCCATTCATTTGATCTGTGTTGTGCATGAAGACATGGGACTGGATTTCAACCTGCTCGGACGTTCTACCCTAACCTTTTACTACTCTGCCATTACCTTTATTAAATGAAAGGGAGGAAACCAGTAGTAATCGAAGTGGGGAGGGGGTCCTTGCCTCCCAGTAGTGAGTTTAGGTACATAAACTGAGATGGTGACTGTGGATACGTAAACATACACACACATTCCTGCCTGGGGAAACAACCTGGGGGAAGCTTTGGCTCCCAGAAATATCTGATTAGGTTATTTTTTTCCTTTAGTTTTAGTTTGTGTTAGATGAAATGGATTTGTTTACAGTTTTAGTCAGAAGAGGAAGGAGAAAAAAAACATCTATTTCTCTCCACCATACCCTCAATCGTGCTTCTGTTTCTAGAGAAGATTAAACAAGTCACCAGTGGGTAAGGGCCCTAGGTAGAGCCCTGAAAGCCGAGTACCCTATTCAGATTCCACAGTGGAAGGAGATAACCGACTCCTGAGAGCCATCCTCTGACTTCCATGTGTGCACCATGGCACACGCCTATGCAGACTTACACACACAGCATGTGCATGAATGCATATTAATAATGAGTATTTTAAAAAGAAATTTCTAAAAAAAATCCATGAAATATTTATATGCAAATTTTACCAAAAATTCCTTTCCTATGGGACAGTTCCCCACACATATCTCCCCTCACACAGCGCCCCCACAGGTTCCCACACATATCTCCCCTCACACAGCGCCCCCACAGGTTCCCACACATATCTCCCCTCACACAGCGCCCCCACAGGTTCCCACACATATCTCCCCTCACACAGCGCCCCCACAGGTTCCCACACATATCTCCCCTCACACAGCTCCCCTCCACAGCTCCCCACATAGACCTCTCCTCACACAGCCCCTCTATCCCATATTAGAAAATTCTGATGTCACAGGTCAGAATTTCCTAGAGAATTCTTAATTTTTAGGTCATGATACTATCTCTCTTCTTTTCTTTTTTTTTCTTCTGTTTCTTAAAATGTTCAGCCATTAATCCCACATTTGCAAGGAGAAAGACCATTGACTCCACATATCCAAATCAAAGCAAGCTTTATTCTTTGTACACCAGAGCTGGTTCAGTGGTTGTCTTCCATTAAGACAGGGTTCAAAAGATCAGCTAGGGCCAAGTGAGTGCTCAAGCCCTTTTTATAGGCCAAAAGCATACAGGGATGGGGGATTTTACAAGCAAGCCTGGTTACAGAAGTGAGACCAGGCCTTTAAGGAAATCTTCCTGTAAGATTTGTTACAGAATGGTCTATGACTATACGGGTAGGGTGCTTCCCAGCTTATGTAATACATGCTAAGTTTTACAGTAAGCAGAAACCTGACTAAGCTAGACTATCAAAATGGCTCCTGATTTCAAAATAGATTTGGGCTAGTTTTCTAGTCTATGTAGCTCTAGCTGTCCTGGAACTCACTATGTAGACCAGGCTGCCTTGACTCCTTTCATGTTTGGTCTCTGTCTTGGGAATTTGTAGGTTTTGTATTATCTACTGATGAATGATGTGAAAATTCATGAAACATGGCTGTGTTAAAAGAATACTATAAATGGGAAAAGAAGTAGCAGAAATCAGCGTGGTGGTGGTGGTGCACACCTTTAATCACAGCGCTTGGGAAACAGGCAGGCAGATCTCAGTGAGTTTGAGGCCAGCCTGGTCCACAAAGCCAGGACTGTTACACACAGAAACCCTGTCTTGAAACACCCCCCCCCACCAAAAAAAGGAGCAGATGTCAGAAGACTGCAGTTGGCATCAAGTAACCATGTGATACACTTCCTAGGAACCTCTCTGCTTCAGTTAGTTTTGAAGGGTTAATACAAGTAACTGTGTTTTTGTTTTTCACCTGTGTGTTTGTTTTAAGGTTGGCTCTTGTGAGGATCAGGCTGGTCTAGAACTTGCTATGTGGTCAAGGAACTTGTGGTCTTCCTGCCTTCTCCACCTCCTGAGTTCTTTAGGGTGTTCACCATGACTTTCACTCTAGGCAGTAGAAGAGATACAACTGAAGGCTTCCTTCATACCTTCTAAGTAAGCACTCTTCCAAATGAGCCACATCCCCAGCCCCAAGACTCCATTCTTCTCCATTGGGAAGGGGGTTATTATTTCATTGTTTGAGTTGGTTTTGCTACATAGTTCAAGCTGACTTTAAATTCACAATTCCCTGGTTTTCTGTACCATTGTGTTCATTATCAATTCATTTTGATTCTGACTTCTTTGCCCCTTATCAATAAAGGCACTGCTGACTAACCATCCTGTGGTTTGATCTTAATGGTCCTAAAGTACACCCTCGTTTACTTTAGACTAAGCCTTTCACTGTTGAAAATAAAATGGATGGGGGCACTGGAGAGATGTCTCATGAGGTAAGAACACTGGCTGCTCTATGAGAGAATGTAAATTTGATTCCCAGAACCTACAAGATGCCTTACAACCATCTGTAATTCTAGTTCTAGAGGATCCAACACTCTCTTTTGTCTTCCAAGGTTACCAAGGCACATGTGTGGTGCATAGACATAGAGGCAGGCAAAATATCCATACACATAAAAATTATTTTTAATGGATAGAGATGCAGTTTTGTGATAAAGCAAGTTGCCTTAGCATGTTCTAGCCCCTGAGCTTGATTCCCAACATTGACAAAATAGGGGAAAAGAACATAGAAGACAGAACATCTGTTTGTACCTTGGAGTCTCTCCAAGGCAGACAGAGGAAATGTTTGCAATTTTAGAACAAGGAAGGAAATTCAGAGAGAAGTTCATGCTTGGGGTCAAAATGGCTTTAGGGTTTCCTGTTTCTGAAAATGAAAGTAGGAGTCAAGGGACAAAGAGCCAAGAAGGAATGGAACCTGGAGTGTCAGCAAAGGAATAGAAGGCACAAAACTAGATAGGCAGAAACATCAAATATGAACAATGTAGCCACTGAAATTATAAAACTTCGTCAGTAGGTGAGGCTCACAGCAACTTAGGCTCAAGTGGGGAGAAAGGACTAATTGAAGCAGAGATAAGGTCTATCCTTCTCTTTGGTTTTAGAGAGGAAAACAAAAGACAGTGCTCAAACTAAGGCATAAAAATAAAATGGGAACAAAAAGGTCCAGTTACATTTGTGATTTCATCATTTAGGCGGCAGAGGAAGGAGAATCAAGAGTTGGGCATCCTGGGTTACATCTTTAAAAAACAAAAAACTGGGGATTGGAGATGGCTCGATGGGTAAGAGCAGTTGCTATTCTTCCAGTGGATGAAGATTTAATTCACAGCATCCATACAGAGAATGCAACTGTCTACAACTTCACTTGGAGATGATCCAGTGTCCTCTTCTGGCCTGCATGAGCACTAGGCATGCATGTAGTGTGGAGACCTACAAGCAAGGAAAGCATCCATGCACCAAAACATTTTAATGGCGCTCGAGAGATGACTCTGCAGTTAAGATCACATATAGGGGATCTGGAGTTTGGTTCCCAGCACTCTATCAGGTGACTACTGTAATTGCAGTTCCAGGGGCGATGCCCCCTTCCAAAGTCCATGAGCACCTGAACATACATACATTCAGACTCAGGCACACAGACACATAAAAATCAGTTTTAATTTGCAAAGACAGTATCAGACATGCAGACATGGTGGTGTCTTACATGTATATAAATGGAGGGAAGATGGAAAGGAAAGAAGAAAGAGGAAGGAGAGAGAGAGAGAATATGGAAATGAGACAGGCACACTTCTAAACTGCTCTCCCTAGGGTCCTTCCTGTGTCAGATGAGAATTCCAATCTTCTGATTTTACAGTCTAAAATAAAATATAGCACTATTCTCCTCAACTTCCTTTTCCTCATACCTCAGCAGACTATGTGGATTCCTGCTCACAATTCTCCAAAGCTGGCATGCATCTTATACCCTCCACGCTTCCACGCTCACCTATCACATGTAGCACTGCAAGGACTCCCCCTGGTCTCTCCTAAAACGTTTACCTTTAATCTATCCTCGATATGGTGGCACACTTAGTCTCTTAAACATTTCTCAATTCTCTTGAGAAGTGGGGCCATCCTGGCAGACAGGGTGACAGATGAAGTAGTAGCTATGAGGTGCCAGGAACGACACCCATGCACTGTGCCAGCCTAGTTTGCCTCTGAGTTTGTGCTCAACCAGATGAGAGAGGGCAATGCGCCAACTTCGTGTCTGTCATTCTTGGAAATCATTCCTTTGAGAGCAAGCCTTTGTCAGGAGCAGGAAGGAGAGGCTGGGAAGATGAGTCAGTGGGCAAAAGTTTCTAAGGAACAGGACAACCTTGAGTTCAATCCCTAACATCCCCCAAAGCCAGATATGGTTGCTCATGTCTGCAATCCCAGTACTTTTACATTTAGATGAGCTGCCCAGGAGACAGGAGAATCTTTCATAAGCAAGGAGACAGCAAGGGAGACCCCGTCTCATTGAGCTGAGAGGAGAGGACCAACACAGGAAAGTTTTCTTCTGACCTCCATACACATGCCACAGCATACACATAGTACACTGGCATTCTCTCTCACACACAAAATAAATTGCCAAGACCTCACCCCTAGCTGAGGAGTTATTGGCAACTGATGGTTTCTTGGGAAAAAAGAATTATTGTTCTATGGAGGAATGATAGTAGGCTGTCTGTGCCCCAGCGAATGACTTCTCACCCATTCTTTCATGGGCAGCCACTACCTGGACCTAGTGATTTAAAACAAACAAAAAAACTAAATACAAAACAAAATTTAAAAAAAAGAAGACATAAAACCGGAATGGAAGTATGTCAGGGGAAATCATGGGAAGAACTGGATGGAGGTAGTGGGGAATGGATATGATCTGCATACATTGTTTACATGTATGACATTTTCAAAGAGTAAATAATTAGTATGAAAAATATATGTAGTGCTAGGTGTGGAGGAACACCTCTTTAATTCAAGCCTTAGGAGGCAGGGGCAAGACAATCTCTGGGTTCAAGGTCAGACCAGGTCTACATAGTGAATTTCAAGACAGCCAGAACTATATAAGAGAAACCATATCTCAAAGCATAAATAAATAAATATATAAGTAAAGATGTGTAACTGGATGCCATGGCATATGTCAGTCAATATTGATGTCAAGTCATGTGACATTGCAAGCATCCCTCTGATACTTATTTTCTTAAAAATAAACAAACATGCTGGGAAATATGGACAATCTGACTACCTAACTGACAACTGTTGAGTCAAACAGACAGCCCAGCTATCCTTTTACCAACACAAATTACTTTGAATACTCTGCACAAACTTAAGGAAGCTGTGTAACAGCTGCAGCTGCCTGCTGTCATCACACAACTCTGGCTCCTGAAGGTGCAGCCCCGGTCATCACTGTTTGCAAAGTCTACAGTGGGCTGTCTCTCCAACCATTTCCACCCAGGCCAGAGGGGGAATACTTCTCCTGGTGGTCCAGCCAAGAGAATATTATGATCAGTGCAAAAGGGACAAAGCTGTAATTGGTGTGAACACTGTTGTGGGGTATCCACCAGAGAAGGTGGCTGTAACCATACTGGGTATTCAAGAGCCCAGTGTAGCCCTGAGTCTTTCTCAGGGTGAATTTTTAAGCACAGAAACCATATCCTAGGTTGACATGTTTCAGTTAACAAGAACATTTAGCCAGAAACAGAACTACAGAGGTGAAAAAGCAAAATTAGTACATTTAGAGATTTTCCAAAAATTATGGATTTTGATGGTTTAGGTCTTTGTTTTTATTTTGGCAGTGGATGCGGTCTATGTGCTGAGTTTTATAGCCTGAATGGTACTTCCATCATGGAATCAGTGTGCTAAGGTCTGGGAGCCTGTTACAAATTACATTAGATAGAGACATTGACATCACATGTTTATAAAAGTTGGTAAATTTAGACAAGCATTGTATATAGCTAACGTTTACAACATGAAGCGCCTTTAAAACAAATTTCATGCCAAGTGGTGGTGGCTGCGGTGCACACCTTTAATCCCAGCAAGTGGGAGTCAAAGGCGTGCAGATCTGAGTTCAAGGACAACCTGATCTACACAATGAGATCTAGGACAACCAGGGCTACACAGAGAAAGCCTGTGTCAAATAAATAAATAAATAAATAAATAAATAAATAAATAAATAAATAAATTTTGCGCATATTAACAATAAATACAAGAAGACGTCTTAACAAATATATACCACAAATTGGTTACCATAATGGAAGAAAGTATTGCATCTATCTTCTTACACAGTAATCCATTCCCCCAGGTAAGTAGCAATAATCCACTCACATATCAAAGCTTATGATACAATACACTGCTATTAACTCCGGTCCTCCTGTTATGCGTTAGATCTTTCACTGCTGGCGACTGTATCTTGGAAGTGTACTCACTGACAAAGAACTTAACCAGCATGCGTGAGGTTCAATGCCCAGTGGAGACAAAATAAACTTTGCAGTTTCTTCATATCTATAGTCTCCATAGTATCGATGGAGAAACAGAGGATTATGGGAGACAGAAGGTTCAGTTAAAAGTCGCTAGACTGAAGTACCCCACCACCCACTTTCCCATTGCAAATGCTTAATCTGTGTCTTGGGCTCCCTCTAATGGCCATAGTGGGGAAAATCCCTTTTAAGTGCTGTGTCCATTCTGCCCCTTCCCCCTGCCCCTCCATCCCATTCCCATACCTAATCCTCCTGCCACTTTACACTTTCTTCTGTTCAAACAATATACTCATGCAAGCAACCCTGCAGTAGGACAGGCACACCCAAAAAGAACTTCTGTAAAGCAAAGGACACACTCAACAAGACAAAACGGCAGCCTACAGAATGGAAAAAGATTTTCACCAACACCACATCAGAGAGAGGGCTGATCTCCAAAATACACAAAGAACTCAAAAAAACGTTCTTTTGATGAACAAATAATCCAATAAAAAATGGGGTACAGAACTAAACAGAGAACTCTCCATAGATGAATCTAAAATGGCTGAAAGACACTTAAGGAAATGTTCAGCATCCTTAGCCATCAGAGAAATGCAAATCAAAACAATTCTGAAATTCTATCTTACACCTCTAAAAACTGCCAAGATAAAAAGCACTGATGACAACTTATGCTGGAGAGGATGTGGTGTAAAGGAAACACTCATTCATTGCTGGTGGGAGTGCAAACCGGTACAGCCCTGTTGGATATCAGTATGGCAATTTCTCAGAAAATTAGGAAACACCCTACCTCAAGACCCAGCAATACCACTTTTGGGTATTTACCCAAAGGATGCTCAATCGTACCACAAGGCCATGTGCTCAGCTATGTTCATAGCAACAATGTTTGTCATAGCCAGAATCTGAATAGATAAGGAAAATGTGGTTCATTTACACAATGGAGCACTACACAGCGGAAAAATATAAGGACATCTTGAAATTTGCAGGCAAATGGATGGAACTAGAGAACATTGATGCTGTGTGAGGTAACCCAGACACAGAAAGACAAATATCATATGTACTCTCTCATAAGAGGCTTTTAGACATAAAGCAAAGGAAAAAACAGCCTACAAATCACAATCCCAGAGAACCTAGACAATAAAGTGGACCTTAAGAGAGACATACATGGATCTAATCTACATGGGAAATAGAAAAAAAAACAAGATCTCATGAGTAAATTGGGAGTGTGGGGATCATGGGAAAGGGTAGAAGGAGAGTGAGGAGGAAGGAAGGGGAGTGGAGAAAAAATATATAGCTCAACAAAAACAATTAAATAAATTAAAAAAGGAAAAAAGAAAAGTAGAGAGAGACTTGCCAGGAAGAAGAAAGTTTTCAACAAAGGAGAGAGGTGGATGAAAAAGAGTGATTGGGGGAGAGAGTCTTAAAACTGCTAAAGTCCTATGCGTGTGTGTGTGTGTGTGTGTGTGTGTGTGTGTGTGTGTGTGCTCTGTAAACTTAGTAAAATATGGTGATCTGTCAAATACTTTTCCAGGCTCCTGGTATCCATCAGTATAGACAGCAGACAGACAACCCTACTCTGGATGCATTTGTATTCTTGCAGGCAGACAGGAGAAAGATCAGAAGCCACAGACACAAAGCAGGACTCCTCCTTACCATGGCAGTGCTTCGTTGCAGCTCATCAGCCACTGTCGACCATAGCCAGAAAATACCAGAAGTAAAAAGACTATACCTTTTCAATCGCGTGTCTCTCTGAGTAGTTTGATGAAGTTTCGCTCAAAGTAATTATCCCTCCAAACAATGCTAATAAGATATGTAAGGGGGGAACCCCATTCTCTATAACTTTTATTACACTGTTTTATGGTCGTCCTGTTTTATTTTTAGGGACGACTGGTAGTCCTTGGGCCTGGTTTATAAACTGAGCTTTGTGGTGGGTGCATAGTATATATATGGAATTCAATACGCTATGTGGTTTCAGACATCTGTTGGGTGCCTTGAAATGAATTCCCCACAGATGGCAGGTTGCTGTGAGCTTGTTCATTCTTCTTAAAGTGATCAAGAAAAGATGACACAATCGAGCGGCTTGCACGGGAGATCTGGAGAACTACAGACTTGCAGGGACTACAGGGAGCTGGGTCCTGAGCAAAGGCATAGGAAGAGAGAAAGCATCAGAAGCTAACCCAAGGTCGTGTGGAGCCCTGTCAGTCTCTGTAGTTACCCTGAGAGAAATGGCAAGTATGCCACACTGCTCCAAGTTGAAGACACTTCCAGCAATGAATCTTTTACCTAGACTTCCATTATAAGGCTGGACATACAAGAGATCTGTCATTCCAGTAATGTTCAAACAGTCTCAGCCATCTTCCTCAGCAGCCTCCAGCCCCTTCCCTCTAGGTATCATGGCTGATGGTGGCTCTGCACTGAGTTGACCCCTGAATACCTATCTTGAGTGGGGAAGGTCTCACCAGGCTCCTCACAATATGTGGCATGGTAACCCGAAAATTTTGCAGTGCAAACTCACAGATCTGTACATAGTGTTCCTAACATACTCCTTCTGGTGTCTCTTGTGTTATCTCACAGGGTGATACTATGTCTTAACATCTCTCACATGAAGAGCAGATAGTTCCCGGGTGGTGGTGGTGCACGCCTTTAATCCCAACACCGAGGAGGCAGAGGCAGGTGAATTTTTGTGAGGTCAAGACCAGCCTGGTCTACAGAATGCATTCCAGGACAGGCTCCAAAGCTACACAGAGAAATCCTGCCTTGATAAAAATAAAATAAAATAATGCCCAGAAGAACTGAAATACAGCAGCTTCGCAGATATCATTCTTAATAAATAAAATGAATTGCTACACAGGGCCAGATAATTATGACAGGGTTTTAGACACCAGACTGTAACTATGTACAGTCACTGGGATCGGATGAGGAATCGCAGCCCAGCTGGCTCATTGTACCAGGAGCTCCCACAGCCAGCAGCGTAATTATAGCAGAGGCACTAGACCTGCTGGGTGATTACCATGCAGTCATGGAGTCCAATGTGATAATAGCAGGGCTCCAAACACGGGCAAGTAGGCAGTAACTGGAGACATGGTGATGGTCACAACTCAGAGACAGAGGGAAGCTCCTGAAACATCAAGCCCTAGGATGATACATACCCTAAAGTTGAATGAATCTTCCCCCCACCCCCAACCTTTTTTTGATCTTAGAATTGTACCTAGCTCCTTTTACGTAATATCAAGGACTTTGCTAGTGAATCATGCCCCTAACTTCACACTGGTAGGTTCTTTGCAGATGTCCTATTGAGCCATGTCCCCCCTCCCCTCACTGGGGAATTCTAGGTGGGTGCTCTACCACTGAGCCACACTCCCAGCTCCTCACTAGGGGATTCTAGACAGGTTTTCTCCCACTGAGCCACACTTCCAGCCCCTCACTGGGGGATTCTAGGCAAGGGTTCTACTGCTGACACATGCCCTCAGTCCCTCCATGGAGGATTCTAGGCAAGGGTTCTACTGCTGACACACGCCCTCAGTCCCTCCATGGAGGATTCTAGGCAGGTGATCTACCACTGAGCCACACCATTTGCTCCCCATCCCCTACCAGCACAAGTCTCTTCCTCACACTCACATCTTTTGGTCTTGTGTTGTTTAACCAGGACCATCTGTGTGACCACGGATTTAAAACTATACACTGGAGCCGGGGGGACTCACCAGTGGGTGCACAACTGAAAGCAATGACACCTCCTCCCCTAAAATCTATCAGTAACCAAAAGTTAAGCAGAGAAAAGTAGGGCATTGCAAGCCCCTCCGTCATCTATAACTGACTGATGACAGGCCCAGACTTGCACGGGTCCCAGTGCAGGTGACCAGAGCTGCTGCGAGAACACGATTGCATGGTATTCTAGGGGCTTTCTAAAGCTATCACAGCTTGAGCAAAGGTCCCCAAAGTAGAGATGTTGTTGGTGTGGCAACCACTGTGATAACTGTGGCTGCTATGACAGGAATAAAGCGCCTTGAGGAGACGCCCTGATGTGAAGGCTCTCCCAGGTGTCAGTGGCTAGACTGGTGATTCTTTTAGCAGGCACAAGGGATTTTTTTTTTTTTTGGCTTTTCAAGACAGGGTTTCTCTGTAGCTTTGGAGCCTGTCCTGGAACTACCTCTTGTAGACCAGGCTGGCCTCGAGCTCCCAGGGATAGGCCTGCCTCTGACTCCCGAGTGCTGGGATTAAAGGCCTGCGCGACCACCGCCCGGCAGGCACAAGGGATTTAAAGCAGCCACAGCAGTCATGATGACAGCCGAAGAAGCAGCTGCTTGATTGAGAGTGCCCATGGTTCCTCAGGGAGTGACTTGAGCTTTCAGACCTGGCAGCAATGTCACTTACTGGTCTGTTGGATACCAGGCTTGGTAATCAAGAAGATAACTCATCTTTCCGATCCAGTCTTTGTCACTGTCCTTCCTGGGACAGTCAACCATCCTGATTCCAGGAAACCACTGATATGTGTAGGCACAAGGAAAATGTCTAGACAGCTATCAATCAAGCAGCTAAATTGCTGGCAGCTAGGAGAAACATTATAGTATCCTGGTTGAAAAGATCAGATATGGAAGTAATTAGTCATCTTCAGTGAACTTTAAAATCTAAGAACATTTAACCTCCAACCAGTACCCTAGGGAAAACTGAGTTCTCCAGATCTGCCACAATTCCCAGCATTTCTTTTTTCCTTCCCCTTCAGTCTGCTGAACCCTGTGTTCAGAAATGGTGAATGGGAAGATAAGTCTTCCCAATTCAGCTCCTGGTACAGAGAAAAGCCATCTTTATTTCTATTTTTATATTTTATTATTTGTTTGCATGTTTCTTTATTGATTGATGGTTGCAGGGTCTCACTCTGTGGCTCTCATGGTCCTTAAATTCACTATGAAGATCAGACTGGGCTCAAACTTAGAGAGATCTGCCACCCTGTCACGTTCACTACAGCATTGTTCACAACAGTCAAGAGGTGGAGTCAATCTAACTTTCTGTTCTGGTTATTTCTATGTTTACTTGATACAAGCCAGGGTCATCTGTGAACAGAAAACCTCTACTGAGAAAATGTCCCCATCATATCAGTCTGTAGGCAAGTTTATAGGCATTTTTTTTTTGATAAACACTTGATGTAGGTGGTTCCAGTTCACCATGGACAACGGCATACCTAGGCAAGTGGTCCTGGGTTGCATAAGAAAGCAGGCTAGTTTGTTGTAAGAAGGCTGCTTGTTTGTTTCCCAGCAGCCCAGCAGTTTAGACCCAAAATAATCTCACAGAAACTATGTTATTTAAATCACTGCTTGGCCCATTAGCTCTAGCTTCTTATTTGCTAATTCTTACATCTTAATTTAACCCATCTCCATTAATCTGTGCATCACCACAAGGCCATGTTTTACCAGCAAAGTTTCAGCACATCTCTCTCCAGCGGAGGCTCCATGGCTTCCCTCTGACTCTGCCTCCTTTCTCCCAACATTCAGTTTAGCTTCCCCTGCCTACCTAAGTTCTGCCCTATCAGGTCAAGCCAGTTTTCTTTATTAACCAATAATATTCACAGCATACAGAGGAGAATCCCACATCACTAGTCCATGGCCCTATAGCAGCCAGGATCTGTGTTGATGTCCATGGCCTGTGTGGCTGCCAAAGACCACACAGATGCTCAGGGTCTGGGCTGCCGCCTCTTCCCACACTGGGGACTGAGGGATGTACCAAGGCTGGAGGCATGCTATTCTGAGTATCCTGCACTTTCACCCATGGTCCTGGTATCGTCTGCAGCCAAGGTCCATATCTGGATCCACGGCCCTACAGCAGCCTGGGACTGTGTTGATGTCCATTAGCTCTAGCTGTTACCACCAAAAGCCATGTAGATGCCCAGGGTCTAAGTCAACACCTGGTGTCCAAAGGTCAGGGTGCCCCAAGGGTCATTCAGATCTGAATGCCTTGCACAGCCACCAAGAGGCATGGTGACATCTGGCCTGATCTGAGCTGCAGCCTAAGGCCATTTCTGGGTCCATGACCTTACTGAAGCCAGGGTCTAGGTTGATATCCATTGCTCCTGGTACCATCAAAAGCCATGCAGATGCCTGGGGTCTGGGCCACCACCTGGGGCCATGTTGTGGTCCAAGGGCCACCTTGCAGCCAGGCAATGCTGATCTGAATGACTTGTGCAGTCACCTGGGGACATGGTGGCATCTGAGCCTGGGATGCTGCTAAGGACCATGTCTAGGTACATGGCCCAATGGCAGTCATGGTCTGTGTTGATGTCCATGGCCCTAGTTGCCACCAAAGGCTACAAGTATGCCCACCTTCAGGGCTACTACTACCTTTGGCCATGCTGGTGTCCAAGGAATGTGCCACTCCCAGAGTTATGCCAACCTGATTAACCTGTGCACCTGTGGCAATGATGTCATCCAGGCCCAATCTACTGACAAAGGTTATGTCTGGGTCTGTGGCCCTATTGCAGCCAGAATCTACGTAGATGTCTGTGTGACTCCAGTTACTGCCAAAGGCAGTGTAGATGCCTCGGGTCTGGGCTGACACCTGAAGCTGCATTGGTCCCCTTGGGTCATTCTGCCACCAGGACCATGCAGAGCAGGGTGGCCAGCACTGCTACCCAGAGCCATGTTCACATCTGGGCCTAAGCTGTGGCTGGGGGCATGTCTAAGTCTGTGATTCTGCTGCAGTCAGGATTTCAGCATCCACATAGCAAGCTGGGTGTCCTACATAGAGTTGTTAACTCCAGCTCTGAGTGTTCTGATGCCCTCTTCTAACCTCCACACACATGCACAGGCACACAGGCAGCACACACATGTGCCTGTACACTCGTGCAGACACATCATACATGAATAAAAAACATAGAACTTTAACATCAAGATTAAAAAGAAGGGAATTTTGTCACTTGTGCCAACATGGATAAATCCAGAAGATACTGTGTTATGTGAAATATGTCAGAGGACGCAATAACTGCAAAGGCAGGAGTCATGGGACAGAATAGAAAGTGTCAGAGATACCACTTAATAGATACATGATAAGTGCTACACGAGGGACCCAGATTATGTGAACATAGACAGAAAGTAAAGAAGAGACTGTCAGAGGCTAGGAGGAGGGAGGGAGATAAAGGGGAAAAATGAGAGATGGGTGCTAACAGTTGTGGATTTTCTTTCTTGGGTGATTAAAATATTTGGAGACTGATTGTGGTGGTGACGGCACCACAGTTCTATGCATAAGGTAAGAACAGTGGACTTGTGTTCTTTCAGTTAGGCCACTGGGAGTCCGGGAGATGACTCAGCAGTCAAGAGCACTTACTGCTCTTGCAGAGGACCCAGGTTTGTTTCCCAGCACCTACATGGCAACTCACAACCATCTGTAACTCCAGTTACAGGAGATGCAATACCCTCCTCTGGCCTCTACAGACTCCTGCACATACCTGGCACACATACGCACATTCAGGTACACACATACCCACAAAATAATGACAAATAAATAAGTTAGTCAGCTGTAAGATATGCAAATGGGGTCCCAATAGAGTTAATCCAGACCTGTAGTCCCAGCTACCAGGAGACTGAGGCAGGAGGATTATGTAAGATCTACCATTTGAGGCCAGCCTTGGTGCTAGCAAGGTCAATAAAACAAATCTGTTTTAGGCTGGTAGGCTGGCTCAGTGAATAAGGGTGCTTGCCTCCGAGCTTAACAACCTGAGTTTAGTCCCCGGGAGAGGACTTTGACTTTCACATGTATGCTCTGAGATATGTATTCCCTCTACACACACACACACTAAACAAACAAACAAATATCTCCTTGAAGAAACAAGAATTTTGTTAAAGGCTGAGGAAGGTGTGGTGGCATGCATTTGTATGTAATCAAAGCATTTGGGACGTAGAGACACAAGGATCAAGACATCAAGGTAATCTTTAGCTACATAATTAATTTGAGGCCAGCCTGTGCAACATGAGACCTTGTCTTGAAAGGAAGAAAAATGATTGCACAGATGTTAGGCAGCTCTGGAAATCTAAATAAAGGCCGAAGAATCAAGTTCTGAAACCAAGCTTGGTGGTTTATGCCTGTAGTCCCAACACTAGGAGGATGGGCAAATGGATTACCAGTATTTCACAGGCAGTTGGAGCCCTGCCCTGCCCCCAACCAACCCTCAATCAAAATGACTCAAAGGAAGCAAGAGAGAGGATACCGAACCAAATAGGGCATGCTAGTGTGAAAGATGCTCATGTTTAGGGCTGGGGGTGTAACTCAGATGTTAGACTCCTTGCCTAGGCACAAAGCCTTGGGTTTCATTCCCAGCACCACATTAACCAGTCGTGGTGATGCATCCAGGTAATCCCAGCACTACAGAGGTGAAGGCAGGAGGGTCAGAAGTTCAATATCAGTCTGAACTCCATCCAGGAGACACTGCCTTAAGGAAGGAAGGAATGAACGAATGGAGGGGGGAGAAAAAGACGGAGGGAGGGAGGAGGAAGGGGAGAGAGGGGAGGGATGGAAGAGAGGGGAAGGAAGGGAACTGGCAACTAGGAGCACCTTTATTCCTTCTGTCTCTGCCTTAACTCCCCCTAGAGAGTACCACATAGGCCCAAAAGAGAGCTGGAGTTCAGAACTGACTCTAAAGAAAGTTCAATACATGGTCACAGTGGGCAAGCGCGTACCTTGGCTTCCATAAAAGGAGACAAAGCAAGACTTCCCACTAAGCCCCAGATGGATGGAAATGTCTTTCCAAACAGGAAAGGCACGGCCATGTACAGAGCCAAAGATGGCAACCATGCTGTCTCCATGCACAGCTGTCAAGGTGATAACTGAAATAAAGGCTCCTGCTCCTCCTGCCTGCCCACACACATTCTGCCAGGTGCCCAGAGAGGATATTTTTTAGAAACTAAGAGGCTGACAGACCTGTGGGTGAGAGGGTTGAGCTCCTCAACATTTTAATATACAAGTTTTGCAAACATAAAGGTTGAGAGAATTTGACAGTTTCTATCTACTCATATTCTGCTTGAGTACTTTCAATAGCACCTTACCCTGCTTGGTTTTAAAATATAAAGTCTCAGGAGGGCGGAGCTGCTGCTTAGAGACTGCGGGAGCCTTTTCGCCATGGCTGCCGGACCGATCTCCGAACAGAATCAGGATGCCACGGTGTACGTGGGCGGTCTAGACGAGAAAGTAAGCGAACCTCTGCTGTGGGAACTCTTTCTCCAGGCAGGGCCAGTGGTCAACACCCACATGCCAAAAGACAGAGTCACTAGCCAGCACCAAGGCTATGGCTTCGTTGAGTTCTTGAGTGAGGAGGATGCCGACTATGCTATTAAGATCATGAATATGATCAAGCTCTATGGGAAGCTGATCCAGGTGAACAGGGCTTCCGCTCACAACAAAAACCTGGACGTAGGGGCCAACATTTTCATTGGGAACCTGGACCCCGAAATCGATGAGAAGCTGCTCTATGATACTTTCAGCGCCTTTGGGGTCATCTTACAAACCCCCAAGATCATGCGGGACCCGGACACAGGCAACTCCAAGGGCTATGCCTTCATTAACTTCGCTTCATTTTATGCTTCAGACGCAGCAATCGAGGCCATGAATTGGCAGTACCTGTGTAACCGTCCTATCACGGTGTCCTACGCCTTCAAGAAGGACTCGAAGGGCGAGCGCCATGGCTCAGCAGCTGAGCGACTTCTGGCAGCCCAGAACCCGCTGTCCCAGGCTGACCGCCCTTATCAGCTGTTTGCCGACGCACCCCCTCCACCTTCTGCCCCCAACCCTGTGGTTTCATCCCTGGGTTCTGGACTTCCTCCACCAGGCATGCCTCCTCCTGGCTCCTTCCCACCTCTGGTGCCACCTCTGGAGCCCTGCCTCCCGGGATACCCCCAGCCATGCCCCTGATGCCACCTGGGGATGGAGGACATGGCCCCCCAGCAGCGGGAACTCCAGGAGCTGGGCATCCTGGTCATGGACATTCACATCCTCACCCGTTCCCCCCAGGTGGGATGCCCCATCCAGGGATGTCCCAGATGCAGCTGGCCCACCATGGCCTAGGACACCCCCATGCTGGGCCTCCAGGCTCTGGAGGACAGCCACCACCCCGGCCACCTCCCGGAATGCCGCATCCTGGACCTCCTCCCATGGGCATGCTCCCCCCCCACCCAAGGTCCTCCTTTTGGATCTCCCATGGGTCATCCAGGCCCCATGCCTCCGCACGGTATGCGTGGGCCTCCTCCATTGATGCCCCCTCATGGATACACTGGTCCTCCAAGACCCCCTCCCTACGGCTACCAGCAGGGGCCCCTCCTTCCACCCAGACCCACTCCATGGCCCCCAGTTCCCCCTCGTGGTCCACTTCGGGACCCACTTCCTCAGTAAATTGCCGTCCTTTGTCTCCCTCTTACACCCTCCCAGTACCGCCATTTCTTGGACCAATCAGAGTTGCTGCAGCTTGTCAGGGCTAGTGCACTGCCCCTCAGCAACTCTGTCCCTGTTTCAGTGTCATTTTTCCACAGGGGGGGGGGGTTCTTCATTTCTGTTTCAAAATGTTGGTCCTAATTGTTTTACAAATGTATAGAGAAAATAAAAGTATACTTCTTTAAAAAAATAAAATATAAAGTCTCTATTAACTCTTTGAGAATCTCATACTTGCATACAACTTATTTTGATCATAACCACTCCCACTCCTCCCATAACTCCTCTCAGGTCCATCCTTCACCCCTTCTTACTTAAAGTCCTCTTATTTTGCCTTAAATAATCTTCAGAGCTCAATCTGTACTACTCATATACTCATCAGTACAGGGGTGTACAGTGGAGCTTGGTGGACTTACTAGGAGTCAACCGGTAAAAGCTGACTCTCCCTCTCCCAGAAGCCATCAACTGCCAAAATCTCCTCAACCAGGGAGGGGCACTGGTGAGCCCCTCTCACCTCCTTGCCGGATCGTCACCTGGCTTGATCTTGTGCAAGCATCCGCAACCTCTGTTGAGTTCATGGATACAGCAGTGCTGTTGTGTCCAAAGGAAACTGTTTTACTCAGTCCTCCTTGGCCTCAGTCTCCCCTTCCTCGACAATGATCATTTGGAGAGTGAGGGTGGTAGAGGTGGCCCATTTTTGGCTGAACATTCCACACTCATTATTCTCTGTACTTTAATCGGTTGTGATGCTCTGCCTTGACTGTTATATCCACTACACAAAGAAATTTCTCTGCTGAGGTCTGAGAGCTACACTAAATAATGAGTATAGAGATGGAAATTTAGAGGGTAATTTGATAGATACTACTCTCATGTCTTTGTTAGGGTTTCTATTGCTGTGATAAAACACCATGACCAAAATCAACTTGAGGAAGAGTTTATTTTAAGTTTCCTTGCCAGATTTACAGTACCAAGCATGATCTTCTAAGAATATCGTTGCTCAGTTAAGTATGTGAATGCTGGTGTGGATTTTTGTTAGGTAAATGCCGAGTTCCGGACCTCCTGAGTCCTGAGAAGAAAGTGCAATTTTATTTCTCTGGGTAGAACTTTCATGTTTAGTCATGCAGGTTAGTTGTTTTATTGCTGCTGATTATCAGTTTTGTTCATGTTTGAAACCAAATCACAAAACTTGAAACCAGCCACTGACTATTTTAAAATTCTCTTGAACTCCTACTTAATATATAGTGGGCGTTGGGGTATGTGAGGGTCGGAGGACAGCTTGAGTGAGACAGTGGGTTTCAAGAACTGAACTCTGATTGCCAAGCTTATCAGCAAGCATCCTTACCCTCTGAACCATCTCACTGACCCACAACTGACTGTATGTAATTTGGCAGATTTGGTATCTTCATATATTACCCAACTTCAAGACAAATTCATCACCCTGAAAGGAGATTCCATCCCCTTAAATCATCATTCCTTGTGTCCCTGGCCACCATCTCTCAAAATTAGTGATCTGCTTCTGTTGGCATGGCTTTTGATATACATGGACTCATATGCCCTGTGACTTCGTGTGTTTGGATTCTCTGACCCATCATACCCACCCATGTCCTAGGTATTAATAATTCATCTAATTTTTGTCTGAATAATATTCATTTTTTGTGGGGTGCTGGGATGGAACCTAAGATCTCACATATACTAGGCAAGTGATTTATTACTGAGTTACATCCCTAATCCCCTTTCCTTTTATTTTGAGATAGGGTTTTACTAAGTTTCCTAGGCAGATCTTTAGATCACCCTGTAGCTAAAGCTACCTTTGAACTTTTATCCCACACTGTCTCAACCTTCTGAATAGTTGGGCTGACAGATCTGGACTACTATGTTAGGTTAACTAGCCTTCCATTGCAGGGTCATGCCATTTTTTGCTTACCCATTCATACACTGATGGGTTGCTTCTAATAATCATCCAACTCTTGTGGTGCCCAAGAGTTCCAGGGTTAAACTGTGGGACCACACATTCTGCCCTCGAATCCCGGCTCTACTAGCACTTTTTGTGATAGTGGTCAGATGGCTCATATTCACTGACCATCTATCTGTTGTCTCATAAACAGAACTAAAGGAATGACTGTGTCTGACTCACAGGATGGGTGGGAAGGTCGAGAGAGTTGATCTATGGTGAGTGTCTGTAGCCTAGGAATGACCCCTAACTCTTTTCACCGTTAATGAAACTAAAGCTTTTGTGAAGCCAAGTCACAGATGCACTGGGAAGCGAAGTCAGGTTTAAACCCACACTCATATCCTACATAGACTCATGTCCTACATATAGGCCTAGTCCTTCCTCCTCCTCTTCCCTCCTCCTTCTCCTTCCTTTCTCCTTGTTTTTTGGAAGTCTCCTACCCCTCAGAAATACCTCAGAAGCCATAATAATGGTGATGACAGCCAAAGAAACATGGCCATCGTGTCAGAAGGAATAAGATACATGTTAAAGTATACGCAATAGATTATTGCCCCATCACAAAAAAAAAAAAAAGAGGACTGATGTGTCTCTGTTTTGCCTCTCTGTTGCCATGATAAAATCCTGACTGAAACTTACTGGAAGGAAGTGTTTCTTTGCCTTACAAGCTGAAGTCCATCACAGAGGGAAATTGGGGCAGAAACACGGATAGGAACCTGGAGGTGGGAGCTGAAGCAGAGACCATGGAGGAACACTGACTGGCTTGCTTTCCATAGGAACCTGGAGGTGGGAGCTGAAGCAGAGACCATGGAGGAACACTGACTGGCTTGCTTTCCATAGGAACCTGGAGGTGGGAGCTGAAGCAGAGACCATGGAGGAACACTGACTGGCTTGCTTTCCATAGGAACCTGGAGGTAGGAGCTGAAGCAGAGACCATGGAGGAACACTGACTGGCTTGCTTTCCATAGCGTGCTCAGTCTACTTTCATACTGTGGTGGTTTGAAACAAAATGGCCCCCAAAGGGAGTGACACTCTCAGGAGGTGTGGCCTTTGTTGGAGGAAGTGTGTTGCTGGAGGCTCAGCCTCAGCTCTGATTCAGGTCTTGAGGTGAGGAAGGGGCATCAGTGCAAGGAAAACTTCAGACCCCCCAAGTGGATTGCACTCAATTGACCCCAGAGAGCTCGAGCTGTCTTTGTACACTAACAGAGTATTTGTTTCTTACCAGGGTTACATGAACAACTTTATTATTGGCTCCTTTTTTTTTTTGATTCTTAAGAAATACATCACATTTTAGTCATTATAAAAGCCTTCGTTGTTCCCCTTTATGCTTCCCCAAATACACTTTTCCACCCCTTACATAACCTTATTCTAGACATAGAGCTCAGCATTTTTGCAGGACTAGCTAAATATTGAGTCAGACGCATCCCGTCCTTGCAGCACTTACGTCAGCTAACAGCCACTCGGCTATAGAAACTTAAAAATTAATAGACAGGGGTACAATGCTTTAAGGACAACAATATTCAAACTCAAACAATTCTTTAATGTCTACAAGATAAGCTTCTCTACAAAAGGGCCCCATGCCTCAATCGCACAGACTTTGGTAAGCCCTCTCCCCATCCCACTGTGCCATACATCTTTCACCAATATAAGCTCCTATATATGGTAAAGCTGGATCTCTTCATCCCACATTCACACTGCATTCTTCCCCACTGGAATATTCTAGATCTTATCATTGAGTCTATATGATTGGTGTCCAGGGAACTTACAACAGATGACACGATGTGTATTCCTGAGACCCTTTTCCTATTTTGCGTAGGTAAGCCTTACTCTCCTTTCCAGAACTGACACATGGTTAATGTTCCAAGTGTTATTTTCTCACGTGTGCCTAATTGTCCCTATTGAGTTAGAAAAGTTCTCAGGATCAGGAGCTGTAGTTAGTCATTCCAGATAGGAGATTTGAGAAACATTAACCCCCTTTTGGATCTTAGAGGAAAATATTTGAAAATGAGCAGAATTTCGGGAAAAATTACAGCTGTTGTATGTGTGACTGACAAAGTAAAACTAAAAACCCACCCAAAGAATCACCAATATAATGAGAGAGAAAAAAACATGCAAGTTGCATCAATTTTGTAAATCCCTGTGTTGTCCTATGGACTACTGATCCTTGGCAAGTGAGAGTCCATTTCCATAGGTGCCCTGCCCTGAGGGAACCCTCTGGACAGGTTATATGCTGATCCAAGAGTTTGTCACTGTGTGGGGTGGGCCTTAAGGTCTCTTTCTCTCAAGCTTCCTTCAGTAAGTCAAGATGTAGGACTCTCAGCTCTACCACCACATCCGCCTTTGTGCCACCATGCTCCCCAACTCGGAGATAATGGACTGAACCTCTGAAACTCTAAGTGAGCCATCTCAATTAAATGTTTTAATTTATAAGAGTTTACACTGTCATGGTGTCTCATCACAGGAATAAACCCTAACTAAGACACGTATACACTCAAGGACCTCCTGTACATGAATGGCACTGCCCAAAGTGGGGGAACCTCCTTATATCAGTCAGCAATCAAGAAAATGCCCCCAGAGACATGTCCGCAGACCAGTCTCATGGGGACAATACCTTTATAATTGTTTCCCCTTCCCAGGTGACAGTAGGTTGTGTCAGGTTGAGAAAAACTAACTAGCACTGTTCCCTGTCACTGGAGGATCCTTGAAAATATTTTGCTTTGTGATAAGAAAGAAGATATCATGGGCTATGGATTGCATAATTCTGATCCATGTGAAATGCCCAGAAAGCAAACCTAGAGTCAAAAAGCAGATTAGCAGGGGACAGAAGGGGTAGAGAGTTGCTTCTCTCCATCACAGAACATTCTATGGGTCTGGGAAGACGGCTTCTACCACATACTGTGAGAACCTGAATCCAGATCCCTATAAGCTTATACCCATATAAGCTGGGCAGGGTAGAATACGCCAGTGATCCCAGCACTCCTATGGCAGAATAGGAAATGGAAACAAGAGAATTCCGGGAAGTTTGAGGGTGAGTTGTCCTGGTGTACACAGGAGCAAACAAAGAGACCCTTTCTCAAACAAGGTAGAAGGCAAGGACCAACACTTAAAGTTGGTCCCCACATGTGTGCTGTGACAGGTACACTCTCACACTCAAAAGCACGCGCATCATGCACACACACACACACACACACACACACACACACACACCACAATTATAGTAGCGTGTGTATGTGCATGTAGAGCTCAGAGGATAACTTTTAGGTGTTTGTTTTCGGCTCCTGACTTTTTGAGGCAGGGTTCCTCTTGTTTCTGCCATGCTGTTATCCAGCCTATCTAGTTCACAGCCTTCTAAGTGATTCCCCTAGCTCTGCCTCCCATCTTACTGTAGGATTACTAGGATTTCACACACATCCCACCACAGCATCTGGCTTTCTCACATGGGTTCTTAGGCTTGCAAGGCAAGTGCTTTTACCCACTGAGCCATCTCTAGGGTCATGAAAAATACTTAGGCTATGGCAATTCTAGCAAAAAGCTGGTATAAAGCTCTATCTCAAAGGAGTCAGCTGATGCTGAGGACCCTACTTGTAAATTTCCCCTGACAAAGAGGCTTGGGTCTTTTCATTCCTTCCTCCATGAAATCAGCTCTAGTGTGGCTTCCTCTCACTCTCTAGACTTCTAACCAATCTTTTCTTCTTTCCTTCCTTGCTTGCTTCCTTCCTTCCTCCCTCCCTTCCTCTCTCCTTCCCTTCCTTCCTTCCTCCCTCCCTTCCTCTCTCCTTTCCTTCCTTCCTTCCTCCCTCCCTTCCTCTCTCCTTTCCTTCCTTCCTTCCTCCCTCCCTTCCTCTCTCCTTCCCTCCCTTCCTCCCTTCCTCCCTTCCTCCCTCCCTCCCTCCCTCCCTCCCTCCCTTTCTTCCTTTCTTTTATGCAAGATCTCTCTATATAGTTCTGGCTGTCCACGAACTTGACATATAGAGAAGAAGGCTGGTCTTGAACTTACTTACGTCAACCTGCCTCTGCCTCCCAATGACTGAGATTAAAGACATGCGCCATCACACCTGACACAATATTTCTCTTAAAATTATTTCATTGCACTCTCCAATGAGCTTGCAAGGGAAATCAACAGAAAGACAGACAAGATGTACATTTTAAAATCCAGGAACTGTTAGGTTTTACTGTCTTTCTCCTTAGTTGGTGGCAAATTGCTCCATGCCTGCACGCCTGTCATGCTATAAATAAAATGATTTAATTTTTTTATCTCACCTGCTGGAGCTAACGCATCTGCAGCAAAGCCCACACACATTTCCTGCCAAGTTCCATTCAGAATCTTACTGCTGTGCTTGGAATCACCCCAGCAGCTTCTGGTGCCCGAAAATATACTCTGAACTCCCAGCCACCATACTTTAGAATACTGCGGCGTTCACCCTGCCTGCTCCCAGATCTATGCTTTAGCAATTCTCCAGCTCACCCAACTAGCCCTTACCAAAATGCTGTCAGAGTCTTCAGCCCTGCATTGGGTCTTTGGTTGCAACTGCTGACACCCACTAGCTATAGCTTCTTCTCATGCTCCCTATACCACCTTTTGTTTCGACCTCAAAGCACCTCTCCTGGAGTCTAGAGAAGTGGCTCAGCAGTTTAGAGAACATGTTGCTCTTTCAGAGGACATGGGTTCAGTTCCCAGGACCTTCATTGTGACTCACTCTTGATAACGCCAGTTTCAGGGGCTCTGATGCCTTCTGGCCTTTGTAGGTACTACACGCACATGGTGCTCATACATACATGCACGCATGCATACAGGCAAAACACTCATGTATAAGTCAATTTTTAAAAAATAAAGAAAACTTTTTAAAGACTTCCCCTGGTTATTCTAAATAAAAGGTCTCCCTCGTTGTGCCCCATCAGACTTCCATATCCATGTTCTATCGCCATTCTTTCCACATGTATAGTTACATGGGGAGAACTGTGTTGTTCCCAACCTACCACCACTACATCCAGAGCCAAGAGAAGGGCACAGTCTCTTCTGAATTCTATATCTGAAATTTATGTCATGATACTTATGTAGCCAAGGAGATACCATGATCACACGTGGTTTCCCCAGGGTGAAGTTTATCCATTACACTCCAGATGTGCTAGCCCTGCAATTTCCCCAAATTTGGGAAACTTGACTGCATACTTGTGGTAGTGGAGGGCTGTGTTCTCACTCTCCTCTGGCAAAACAATAAATTTATATCATTAATCCCAAACATGAATGAAACGGCATTATAAGCGATACATTTTGGGGTGATTGGTTTTAAACCTCCCTAATAGCATTCCTGTTTGATATGGTGGGAAAGACACTGAAACAAGACCTCTCTCTCTCTCTCTCTCTCTCTCTCTCTCTCTCTCTCTGTCTTTCTCTCCGTCCATTTTTTGCTCTCCTCACTATGCAAGGATATACTAAGATAGCTGAAGCCTGAAAGACAACGTTCAGAACATTCTAGAATTTCCCCACTCATTTTTCCCATCTAGAGAAGACAGATTCATAGCAGCTCTTTGCAGCACCCCACAGAATGTGTCGAGCAGGAAAGTTAAATATAGAGGCCCCCTGAGACTCTTCCCCATCCAGAACTGTCTATTGACAAGACCAGTCTTGTGAAGACTCTACTGCACAATCTACTCCAAGCTCATGATATATTGGGTGTGTCATACTCAGAAGATGGTATATAATGGCCTTATCTTCTGCCTCTCATGTTCTTTTGCCTCCTCATCTAATGATCCTTAAGGTCTAGAACAGTGGTTCTCAACCTGTGGGTCATAACCCTTTTCAGGGTCGAAGGAGGCTTTCACCGTGCTCACATGTCAGATAACCTGCTTATTAAATATTTGCATTACTATTTGTAATAATATCTAAATTACAGTTATGAATTGGCAACAAAAATAATTTTATGGTTGGGTTCTACAACATGAGAAATGTCTGTATTACTGTATTAAAGGGTCACAGGATTAGGAAGATTGAGAACCAAGGCCCTAGAGGGAAAGGTATATCTTGCTGAACAATGAGCTCAACTGTCGCTAATTCTCAGCATCTATTCAGCCATGAGTTGCCGCATTCACCACTGTTGGTTGCACAAAGACAAGGTTCTTTGGCTAAGGTTGAGTAACAATTATATATGGGTATAAATATATTTAGAAGGTAGTGTGATGCTACGTCAACTTAGCTGAAAATGGTACCTTGTTCCCTCTGAGAGCCTATGAGTTCGCTAGCCAGTGTTTCTGACTAGATTTACAGTAGCAAGCATGGATTTCCTCCCATGGAGCATATCTCAAATCTAATTAGAGAGTGCTTGGTTATCCCAGTAAGAGTCGTGCCTCTGTGCCACTAGGGGACTAATTGTGCCAGGCAAGTTGATGCTGTAGTTTGTAAATTTCACACCATCTCTGCTGAGCTATTGGCTATTGATAAAATCTTGGAGAAAGGGAGTCATTGCCTCTAGTTTTGGACTTGCTGGCGAGTTCACCAGGCTCCAGTGGATACTTCCAAGCAGATGATGACACAGACACCAATAGTTAAACTCTGAGTCTCCAAACAAAACCAAAAGACATGAATGAGAGAAAGGGATCTATAGGGAGGAGGGAATTTAACAAGGGTGGGAGGGAGATGAGAGGGCATGTGGGAATAAAGACAACCATGTTGTGATATAAACATGTAGGAAATTGTCCGATAACAAATTAACTAAAAACAAGACAAAAAGGAGTATATTTAGACGACCCTATGGAAACCATCCAGTCTAGAGACGACTTCTATAACTCAAAAAGGAAGGATCCCAGGGAACTCCTAACAAAAGTGTCTCCCAAATCTCCACATCTGAGGTTGAAACATTCCAAGAGAAGCAAGCAGGCTGCCAAATTGCAAGGGATGCTCATTGAAGTTCTGGGTAGTACCACTAGATGTCAGTATTCAGTGTGCCCGTTGTTTAAGGCCAAAATAGAAATATTTAGGAGCTAGTAAGTATCTTAGAGGCTAAAATCCTGGGAAAGGTTACTTTCAAGTTCCTAAGCCATGATCTCTGCAGTAAATTACTGCAAACCTAATACCTTACAGAAAGTCATCTACATTTAAGACAGTGAAGTACACGTATCTCTTCAAAGCCCGTGGATTCCTGACCAACAGGCTTAGCACATGACTCCTGTATTATCAGTCTATATGTTTGCTTGTTTGTGATTTGACAACTTGAGGTGTTGAAAACTCTATAAAGGGCTTTTCTAGATACGTTATCACATGTTAAACAACTCATCTGTTATGATGTTTAATCTTGGTTGTCAACTTGATTGATTGCTCCTGGGCTCCACTAAGGGACACACCTGTCTGAGGCAGGACATTTCCTGTGACTATGATAAAAAAAAATGTTCTGACAAAAGCAATTTGAGGGAGAAAGCGGTCATTCGACTCACAGTTCCAGGCTGCAGTCCATCATGGGGAAGTTAAGGCAGCAGGGATTTGGAGCAGCCAGTCACATTACAACCACAGTCAGGAGCAAAGAGCAGTGAACCCTAGCGCTCAAGGCATTTCCCCATTTTTATACAATCCGGGATCATCTGCTCAGGAACTGATGCCACCCACAGTGGTCAGATCTTCACATTAATCAAGACAACCCCTCAGGGACATGCCTGTCGTCCAGGATAATCTAGACAGTCCCTTATTGAGGCACCTTTCCTAAGCGATTCTAGATTGTGTCAAGCTGATAAGTAAAAGTAAGCATCCCGAGTACATTTCCTAGAAGCATTAGGAGGAGGAAGCTCTTGCCCAGAATAAACTTTACATTATGCTGCTCAGATAAAGTCCTGAGAGAAAAGCAGGCTGGGTCTTGCCTGTCTGTTTAAGCCTTTGCTGGTGAGTGTATCTACACTGTGGTTGCTGCCTCTGCCACCAACCATCCTTTGCTGACATCAGAACCCAGATTTTCAGCCTTCCAATGTGGATTGAAGGTCAGTGGCTCTCCACAAATTCTCTAGGCCTTCAACATTAGAGTAAGACAGCTGAAGAGGGGCTGAAGAGATGGCTCAGTGGTTAAGAGCACTGACTATTCTTCTAGAGGACCGGGGTTCAATTCCCAGCACCCATGTGGCAGCTTACAACTGTCTGTAACTCCAGGATCCAGATACACATAGAGGCTAGAACACTGATACAGTAATTTTAAACAAAGACAGCTGAAGCATCTAGCTTTGTGGACTGAGCAGCTTCTGGGCTCTCATCCTCTCTAATGTTCAGACAGTCACTGTTGGACTACGCAGTCCCTATTGTGTCAATCAATCCAATAAAGTCACTATATGACATCCATTCTTGAGACCCTGTCTCAAAAAACCAAAATGAAAAAAAAAAAACATTCTGTCAATTTTGTTCCTCTAACTAAACCTGGTTGATGTATCTGTGATTGTGGTTTCCCTATGCAGACCACACAATCTAGAATCTACCCACCAAACCCACACACATCATCCCCCCCACTCCTCTGTTGAGCCTGTCATGGCTTGGGTAATTATTCTCTGTCCTCAGCATTCCAAGACAGATACCAGGTTTTAAAGGCACCCTATCTTGAAAGACACTGAAACTATTAGTGTTAATTAATTCTAAAATTGATTTTCACAAACACAATAATGTATCTCACTCATGAATTCCCCTTATTTTCAGTGCCTCTTGACTGGCCTTGTGCTTCCCCGGGTATTTTTGTGTGGCATTGCACATCCCTTTGTCTATAAAAAGCTACCCTTCAATGGACAATCTCTTCTTATCTGTTGGTTTCATCTTATCTGTATTTTAAAACATCTTGATGCCTGAGTGAAATGAGAGATAAGGATGTGCATCCCTGGTGTTTGGAGTTGGAAGGATGCCATTGTGAACATTAGACCAGGTCACCTTTGCAGGGCTCACAGAAGGCTCGATGCTGCAGAGTCTATGTCTGGCAAAGAGAAAGCTGCCTAGAAATGAGAACAGCCAGAAGGCTGCCTGAGGGGAAGATTGGCCCCAGGGGAGTCATGGTAAACAAGAGCATAAAGGGGCAGGGCAGGACAGTAAGAGTTATCGCGGCACTCACAGGAACTGGAAGCACCGTGGAGAAGACAGATTCAAGGAACATCAGAACTCCTCCTAGCCAGAGTCCTGACGTCATCCAAGTTTTCTTTTTCATTTGCAGATGCCTTCTGCACAGGGGAGCCATCCTTAATCCCTTGTGATGCTCCTGCCAAAGGTGAGATGGAGCAACTGAGACAAATTTTCTTGGCCAAGCTGAAGGTGATAAACAGTCTTTGCAAATCTTCCAACCCTAGAGAAGTCATGTCTGAAAAAAAAAAAAAAAAAAGGAAAAGCAGGACATAGGTAGTGGCACCTGGCTGGGATGCTGTTTTCCAGTGAAAATGAGGAGGGGGGTGAGGATGTAACCCAGCTGGGAGAGCAATCACCTAGCATGCATGCAGCCCTGGGTTTGAGCCCCAGCACCACATAAAAGTGGGTGTGGTAATATACACCTGTAATCCCAGAACTCAGGAGATGGGGGCAAGAGGATTAGAAGTGCAATATAGTAAAGTTGAGGGAAACCAGACTGTACTACTTGAAACTCTGTCTCGAAACAGAAGAAAAAGAAGAAAGGAAGATAGGAAGAAAGGAAGGGAGGGAGGAAGAGACGGAGGGAGGCAGGGAAGGAGGAAGGTAGGGAGGAAGGAAGGGAAGGAGGGATGAGTCATGTTAGCCAAGACAGATCAAATGCACGTCATGGCAGACACAGCAGTACTCCAACTAATCCACAAAATGGTTTTATGAGTTGAATCTAAGATGCACCCACAGCCCCTAGGGCTCTTGTTGTAAAGTCTTATCTTCAGCTGGTGGCGCTGTTTAGGGAGGTGGGATCTTTAGGAGGGGTCTGACTGACAGAAGTAAGTCACTAGGTACAGACCCTTCAAGGTTGTACTTGACCCCATTTTTTTCTCTGCTTCCCGATCTACTTGTGGGACAGCTTCTGCCTCGTGCTCCAGCCACCAGGCACTGACCTCCACCTTGTCTTCCCTGCCTTAATGGACTGAAACCCTCCGGTCACCAAGCCAGAATAAATTGTTCTCCTTTCAGTTGTTTCTGCCAGATAGTTTGGTCACAGGGATACAAAAATAACTAATGCAGTTGATTCTTAGGATGTACACAAGATCCCAAACAACTCTTTCCCATCTAAATGATGACTTCTTGCCTGGCACATCTAACACACCAAATCATACACACACACACACACACACACACACACACACACGATGTATAGCTAGCCTGTTTCCTTTTATCTACTCCTCACTCTGTTACAGATTTTTAGTTTGGGGTGGAGGATAAGTGCATAAAAATATATTCTACGGTGAAAGTTCAAGTCCAATACGAAGCTCCACAACTTCCATTCCTGATGGCTACTTTACTTGTGTAGAAATACGCTGAGATGTGTAGACTTTGGGTCTGATTAATTTTGACGTGATATTTTTCTATTTGTAAGGTTTTGTAACAAAGCTAATAAAATATAAGAGAATAGTGACCCAAATGTCTTAGTCAGGGTTACAATTGCTGTGATGAAACACCATGGCCAGTGGAACTTGAGGAAGAAAGGGGTTTTTTACTTACCCCTTCTTCTTCATCGTCAAAGGAAGTCAGGGAAAGAACTCAAATGGGACAGGAACCTGGAGGCAGGAGCTAATGCAGAGGCCATGGAGAAGAGCTACTTACCAGCTTGTTCCCCATGACTGACTTACTTGGCTGCTTTCTTATAGAACCCAGGACCACCAACCCAGGGATGGCATCACCAGAATGGACTGGACCCTGCCCTATCAATTACTAAGAAAATGTCCTACAGGCTTGCCTACAGGCACATCTTATGAAGGCATTTTTCTTAACTAAGCTTCCCCCATCTAGGTGACTTTAGGTCATGTCAAGTGAACATGAAACTAGCCAGCACACCAAGTAAATCCAAATCTCATGAGACTTTCTTTTTTTTTCTTCTTCTTTGTTTTTTGTTTGTTTGGGTTCTTTGTTTTTGGTTTGTTTGGTTTTTTGTTTTTGTTTTTGTTTTCTTTCTCACGGAGTCTTTTGGTGCCTGGATTAGCCTTGTGTAGCCAAGAATGGCCTTGAATTTCTGATCCTCTTGCTTCTGCCTCCCAAATGCTCGCATTATAGGCTTACACCAACATGTTTTATTTGTGAAGAGCTTGGTGTTGAACGCAAGGCCTTGCACATGCTAGGCTAGCACTAATGCGCAGCCATGTAAATTTAGGAGCTTTGTGTATGAGGTATGTACACTACATCACACCTTTTTCTGACCCTCAAGGGTCAAAAGAGGGCTTCAGATCCCTTGGGACTGGAGTTACAGATGGCTGTAGTTGGAGTTACAGATGGCTACCAGGTAGGTGTTGGGAACTGAACCCAGATCCTCTGCAAGAGCGAAAGGTGCTCTTAACCACAGACCTATCTCTCTCCTAGTTATATTTTTTATTAAAATGCATTACAGCATTTCCCCTTGGCTTTTCTTGCTCCAACCAAGTCCCCTCCCTCCAACTTAAAATTTTTATCTTTATCCCCTCCCTATTTGTGTGTGTGTGTGTGTGTGTGTGTGTGGTGTGGTATGGTGTTGTGCCTGTTGTATGTATGTGCATGTAGTATGGTGTTGTGTGTGGTGCGTATGTGTGTGTGCATGTGGTGTGGTGGGGTTGTGTATTTGTGTGTGTGTGTGTGTGTGTGTGTGTGTGTGCATGTTGTTGGTGCCCAACCAGAAAAAATTGTAGCTGGAGATACAGGTGAATGTGAGATACCTGATATGGGTGCTGACACCTGAACTCAGGTTCTGTAGAAGAAGCAGTCAGACTTTTAAATTGCTGAGCTAACTCTATAGGCCCTATTTATTTTTATATTTATTCATTTGAGATATATATATATATATATATATATATATATATCTCAAATACATAACATATGGGTATACACAAGTCATAACATGTATGTGGAGGTCAGAAAACAGTATGTGGGAGTCTGTGAAAGGAAATTATCCAATCGGGAATCCCAAAACCAAGTTCTCAGCCCAAAGGAGATTTATTTGCCCCAGAGGGACAAATAGCTTGGAATAAGAGACAAAATCAGGAGACAAGCTGGGCGACGGTGGCACACGCCTTTAATCCCAGCACTTGGGAGGCAGAGACAGGAATCTCTAGGAGTTCAACAGGCTCCAAAGCTACAAAGAAACACTGTTTCAAAAAACAAAAATAAAATAAAATAAAATAAACAAACAAAATCCAAAACCAGGAAACAGATGACCAGGGAGAAGGGGAAGGGAACAAGGGAAAGGGGACAGGGGTATTTGTTCCCAAGGACAAAGGACTGCCTCTGGGTAGGGAGGAAACAGACATGGGACATAGACAAATGGTGGTTTATAAATGTAAAATGGGAAACCCTGTGTTAAGGTAAGATGTTCAGTTTTTAATGGGCATGTTAATTAGTTAGCCAAAGGGGGCTTCTTATTGTTAGACTTCAAAACTTTAATAGCTGGACCTTGGTAGTCAGCCTCAGGAGAAGGAAGAGTCCAAAGGAGGGAATAGACCGTGGGGCTAGATTTTCGAACGTAATCTAAATGTTTTTAGCAAGGCAAAGGGAACAGGAGAGAATGGCAAGGCCTGCCAGAGCCATGCTTGCCAAGCTCAAGCTGGCCAGAGTCCCTTCAGTCTTTGGTCTGTTTTCTCCTAAAACCTTGTGGGTCCCAAGGACGGAGCTCAGGTCATTAGACTTGGCGACAAGCAGCTTGACCTGATGAGTCATGTCACTGGTCCCTAACTGCTTTTTACAAGGACTCCAGTTGTGTCAGAGTCCACTCTTGGGGCCTCATTTTCCTTCAGTCATCTCATTAAAGATGCAACCACATCTGAGATACAAGGGGCCTAGGAGTTTAATAAAGGGTGATGAACACACATCATCCAGAACATACTTTTACTTGGTGTGGATTACCTCTGACCTCTGAGCCTATAATGTGTGTTCTCCTTGTGCCTGGAGCAATGTAAGATGCTTGAATAACCTCAGTGTCACTTAGCTGTTAAGCTCCACACTGAACTATTTCTCCTGTGGGGTGGGAGGAGGCTCATGAAAACTACAGAAAACTTAGAGGAAAGACTCTTGGGGGCTCCCTCTGAGGTTCTAGTAGAGATAAACAGTTGATGGAGGAGAGGAAGCTGGTCAGTGGAACTGCCTGGAAGATATCCACGAATTTCCAGGGATGCCAGTTTTATGAGGCCTCACCCATGTTGGGATGGACTTTGCAGGAACAGAGCTGCCCAAGTCACCCATGCTCCTGTGAATGGCTCCGGTAAGTCTGCTGTATTTGGATGGAAACATTCCTCCTGCCTGACTCTGCTATCCCTAGCCTGGGTGAATAGGAATAGACTTGTGGGTGAAATAACAAAACAGGGTTGCTTATCTGATGGTCTTTGAATAAAAAACATGGAAATTATGTGAGCAGAAGATGAGGATGGGGAGGAGGAAGAAGAGACAAGAAGACTCCTGGGAGTCCACAGGAATGACCCCAACTAAGACTCCTGGCAGTGGTGGAGAGGGTGTCTGAACTGGCCATCTACTGTGATCAGATTGGTGACTACCCTAATTGTCCTCAGAGAGCCTTTATCCAGTAACTGATGGAAGCAGATTCACAGCCAAACACTGGGCTGAGCTCCCGGAGTCCTGTAAAAGAGAGATAGAAAGGATTGTAGGAGCCAGGGACGTCAAGGTCACAACCAGGCAACCCACAGAGATAACTGACCTAAGTTCCGGGAGCACGTGTCTGTGGACTGGAAGTTGGGGAACCTGCATGGGACTGACTCCTGCATGTGTGAGGCAGTTGTGTGTCTTGGTCTATTTGTAAGGTTCCTAGCAGTGGGATAGGGACCAGTCCTTTGCACTTGACTGGCTTTGGGGGAACTGTTCCCCATACTAGGTTATCTTGCCCAGCCTTCATGAGGAGGAGGAGCTCAGTCCTGTCTCAACTTGACATTCTATGCTTTGTTCAAGCCCATGGGAGGTCTGCCCCTTTCTGAATAGAGGTGGAGGAGGTGTGGATAGAAGGGGCATAGATGGTAGTCCCAGAGAGGGGAATGGATGGAGAGGAAGGAGGGGAAACAGTGATTAGTATGTAAAATAAATGAAAAATGTTAATTAAATAAAATAAAAAAGGAGAGACAAGAGTTTCTCCTGTGATAGAGATTCTATAAAGCCCAAGGACAGAACTCGGAAAGTGTGAATTACAATGCTGCAACCAGAACTCCAGAGCCCAATTATCTTGGGTTATTTTTACTCCCTTTGAAAGCAATCCACTGGCCACCCCTGTGCCTGACCTAACAGCCTGTAGCTATCAAAACCTTAAAATGTTATTGTCAGAACGGAATTGAAGTGCTGGACCTCCAGCTGGTATCAGAGCTAGGATTCCAGGTGGAAGAAAGAAATTATTAAAAGGTTTCAGGAGGCAATATGGGAAATGAGATCTGCCTGGCTATTGAAAGATACTATGGAAAGAACACCCTTAAATTTTATTCTTAGCATATCACCAGCCTCCACCAACCCCAAAGCTAAGAATGACATCATATAGCAACTGAAACCCATAGCAGGAATCCCCCCCCCCCCATGCCAAAACCCCTCACCAATTTCTTTGGCAAATACTTGATTTATAACATTTTCTTTCTGTAACTAACTAATAAAATCTCATGAAACTATTTTCACAGCAGAGCATGGCTTTGGGAGAGCGGGGACAGACCCAAATTTGTGTTCCTGGACTATACCTACCCATATATGATTCCACAATAAACTATCACTGCCTCCCTTTGGGGTAAGGAGTGTGCTTTGGAGATAAGGGCTGTGGCTTTGCCTTGACATCAACAGTAGCCAGTGAAAAGATTTTGTGCCCTGATAAACCTCCCCACCAATGTAATAATGAGAATCAGACCAAATCAAACCGAATTAGATAACGTGCAGGTTTAATGGACACCAGTGCTCTTGGGTGGCATTCCAGCCCCAGAGAGGAGATGAAAAGGAAGAGCGGAAAACCATGTTTGGTCTCTGGGTTGATGTTTAAATACCCTGTGGGAGTGGTCTTGAGCATCTCAGAGGAGGGGGTCATCATTTGGCAGACTTTTTTGGGGGTGGAGCCTGGACTGAGGCAGCTCCCAGGGAAGGGGGCTTGGGATGGAACTTCCACCCAAACATTCCAGACTGTTTGGGTATATGGAAGCCAAGGGCTGGGGTGAAGCCTTAACCCAAACAGCGGGAGATAAGGAAAGCAGCAATTCTTGAAAGACTGGTCAAAAGGGAAGAGGGCTTCCCAAGAGCTTCCATCAGACAAGGATTCCAGCTACTTTCCTGGCAAGATGCGGGAGAGAAGAGCCAGAGTGAAACAGTGCCTCATCTTGCTCGACTTGACCCCAGAAATTGGAGCAGGGGAGAAAGGAAGAGAGTGAGGAGAAAGGACAGGTCTGTGTCTGTGCTCTGCTCACCTCCTTTGTCCTAGGGAGGTCTCAGCTCAGGCCCCCACCAGGTTAAGAGAAGCAACTTCGAACTGATGGACTGTTAGCCGCTTTAATATTAAGTTAGGCTAGATGATAGGGCCCCTGGAAGTTCGGCCATTGGAAAACCTCAAAATGACAATAAAATATTGAAGGCCTTCTCCAGATTATGGCCAAGGAACAAAGCAAAAATTGGGCCTTATCTGGACAGAGTGGCAAGTCTGTTGAATTACAGCACTTAGGAGGCAGGGACAAGCAGATCTCTGTGATTTCAAGAACAGACTCGTCTAGATAGCAAGTCCTTGGTCAGCCGGGGCTAAATAATAAGTTCCTTTCTTGAAGTGTCAAAGTAAGAGAGAGAGAGAGAGAGAGAGAGAGAGAGAGAGAGAGAGAGAGAGAGAGAGAGATATGGGGGAAGGGATGTAGAGAAATGGCTCAGTGGTTAAGTGCACTGGCTGCTCTTCCAGAGAACATGGGTTCAATTCCCAGCAAACAGATGGTGGTTCACAACTATCTGTAACTCCAAAGCCAGGGGGATCTGATACTCTCCTCTAGCTTCTGGGGGCTCTAGGCACACATGTGTTGCACAGCATACATACAGACAAAACATGCATTCACTTAAAACAATAATAAAATAATTTAAAACAATAAAAAGGCCAAAAAAGAAGGCCCAGTCACACATAAAACAAATAAAAAATAAAGCTGTTTTGTGCTCTGAGTTCATTTTAGAAGATGTTTGTAACATACATTGATTTGTTTATAGTGCATCTGTGTGTGGGTGGGTCATGAAAGCCAGGGGTTAGCTTGCAGAAGCCAGTTCTCTCCTTTCTCCATGTAAGTGCCAAGGATCCAAGTCAGGTCATTAGACTTGGGGGTAAGTACCTTATTAGCTGCACCTGTGTATTGGTCCCCAGACTTATATTTAAAACTCTTCTGTTGTGCTTTTTTTTTTAATTCACTCTGCTTTTTTAAATAATATTTTATTTTAGAATTTCAGATGCAAGGCAAGTTGCCAGCTACAGAGTTCCTATACATCTTTCCCAGAGTCTCCTCCTATTATCATCTCACATTCCTAAGCTTCTTTGTCACAGCGAAGGAGCCACAGGGTCACACTGTTGCTAACTGTAGTTTACACTGTACTCATATTCTCTTCCTTTGATTTACTGTCATTTCTCTGTCCCCAGATCCTGTTACATTTGTCCCTCCTATCTCCTTAGGCTCTTCTTGGCCTTGGCAGTTGCACAGGCTTTCTTTGTTTTCACTAACCTTGACAACTTTGAGAACTCTGGCTAAGGATTTTATAAAATGTTCTTCAGTTGGAATAGTGCGTGTGTGTGTGTGTGTGTGTGTGTGTGTGTATGTATGTGTTTGTGTGATGTGCATGAACGTCTGTATGCATGTTCACACATGTGAGAGGTTTTGTGCATGAATGTGTACATACGTGGAGGCCAGGGCTGACAACAGTTATCTTCCTCTATATTTCTTCACTTTATTTATTGCACAGGGTCCCTCATTGAATGCAGACTTTGAAGACTCTGTTAGTCACCTAGTCCCAGGGATCCCCTGTCTCTACCTCTCAAGACCTTGAATTAGAGATGGGCCACGACGCTTCCATAGCTTACCAGACATATTTTCTCTGATATATAAGCTCCCCCAAACAACACTACCAACTGGGAGCTGAGTATTCAAATGCCCAAGACTGTGGGAGACATTTACCATTAGATAACTACAGACAAGGAGCCACCATCTTAATGACTGATGACATTGACCTTGGTCACTGTCTGAGGATGCATTTGTCACATTTCTCAACTTTGAAGTTATTTTCTTTCATTTCTCCTTTCTGAATCTGTATACTTTGGAAAGGGGTCAATGGTTCAGCCCATCCTTTGGGATTGAGGAGCTTGTGTTGTCCATCTAGTCTTAGGATTAAAGCTTGTTACATAGTGTATGGTCAGTTTGTCCGGGGCTACCTCATTAAAGAAAATGGACTTCCCCTCTCCTAGCATCTATAAAATGTCAGTAGCTCCTCAGTTAATAGTGGCAACATTCCCTCCTCTATGCTGGATTTTGTCTGGCTGGAGCTCGAACAGGTTTCATACATGATGTCATAATTCACCATGAAATTCATAAGTTTATCTGACCTGTTGTGTCTGGAGAACTCTATTTACTTGAAATTATCCACCAAATGTGGCTCTTATGAATCTTTCTGCCTCCCCTGAAAAGACCCCTGAGCCTCTGAAGGAAGGGTGTGATATGAACATCCATAGCATTTTGTTCTCTGCACAGTGGCCAACTGTGGGGTTTTGTGTTGCTTGCTATCTACTGCAAGAAGCTTCTCTGATAGGAGTTGAGAGATTCTCTGTTCTACAGGTATGGTCATAAACCATTCCCTTAATATTACGTCCATTTGACAGAAAAATATTGGATTCTCCCTTGGGGCCTATGACCCATTTAGCCAGATTCTTGGCCCCTTTAATAGTGTTAGGTATAGGTTCCATGTCATCCTTTGTGGATAGATATAGACTATTTCCAGTCCTGGATTATTACAAATACAGCTGATTTGTACACTTTTTCATAGTTTTTTTTTTTTTTGGTTTTTCAAGACAGAGTTTCTCTGTAGTTTTAGAGCCTGGAACTAGCTCTTGTAGACCAGGCTGGACTTGAACTCACAGAGATCTACCTGCCTCTGTCTCCCAAGTGCTGGGATTAAAGCTGTATGCCATCACCGCCCGGCTTCTTTCATAGTTCTTGTGGTAGATGGATGTATTCATTTTCCCTGACGAATACTTAAGTGTATACTTGCCAGAACCAAGGGTAGGAGTTCTGGTAGGAGTTCTGCAGAGAAACAGCACAAATGAGATGGATGAGTGATGGATAGATAGGTAGGTAGTTAGACAAAGAACTAAAGAGATGAGAGAGAGAGAGAGAGAGAGAGAGAGAGAGAGAGAGAGAGAGACTCCATTCCTGGTACCAACTTTTGTATTAGTTACCTTTGTAGTTGTGATAAAATGTCTCAAGTTACAGAAGGGAAAATTTGCACTCAGGATTCTAGAGGGAGAAGCTGTAATGTTGGGGGTAGGGATACATGGCCCCAGGAGGCTGGAGCAGGAACCGGAAGCAGGAAACTGAGACATTTCAATGGCAAGCATGAAACAGAAATAGCAAACTAAAAGTTACATAAGGTTGGAACTCTCAAAATCCGATACCTCTGATGTACTTCTTCTAGCAAGGATCCACCTCTGAAAGGTGCCATTACCTCCCTGAAACAGTACTGCTAACTGGGGACCAAGTGTTCAAGTCCATGAACCTGGGGAGCGACATTTCTCACTCAAAGCACCACAGATAGATATACTAGACAGACAGATGGATGGATCGATGGATGGACGGACGAACGGACAGATGGATGGATATGTACAAAAATAGATCGAAGGAAATTTATTATGAGAATTGACTCAAACAACTATGCAAGTGAGAAGTCCCACAATATGAAGTCCTCCCTGAAGACCCAGGGACATCAGAGGTTGACTTCACCTTGAGTCTGAAGGCCAGAATATCAGGACCTCAAGTAACTCATAGCAGAAGAGGATGTTACAGGTATGGAAAAGAATGTGAACTTATTCTGTTCTAACCATCAATAGATTTGGGGATACACAAATCTTACATCTAATGTGATGGGTTAATATCTAATCTCCAACAACTTCTCTCAGACACGCGTACTGTGAATAAAGAAATAAGGTTGTACCAGCAATCTGTGTATCCCCCAATCCAGTCAAGTTAGCACATAAAAATCAACCACTCTACCATCTGGGCTCACACCAGGCAGCTCAGCTGTGAGGTCTGATCCAAGCTGTCAGTCATTTGAGTCTATACTTGAAGGTCACCCACATGCAGAAAGAGCCATTTCCCAAGTGTCTTTTGTATCCAGAAGCAACCATTTCTTTCCACCACACACTCAAATAGACTATGGAATTTGTTGTTAGTATTGATTAATTGTACATAGCAATGGGTCTCATAATATTTTCATTCATAAATATACACATATATATGAATATGATCTAGGTCCCCGGATGACCAAAAAATGCAATGTTTGCCTTTATAAATCTGGCTTATTTCAATAAAAACAATGATCTCCAATTCCATCTGATTTTTCGAAAATAATAATTCATTCTTCTTTACAATTCTATAAATTTCCATTGTGCATACAGACCACAGTTTCTTTATCCTTTTTTATTCTTTATTTTTTATATTTTATATATTTTGCTTTATATTTATTTTTTTTTCAACTGCTGATGGACAGTCGGGTTGAGTCTGTCACTTGACGACTGTATGAGGTGCTGCAGTAAACACAGATGTGTAGAAATCCCTGTGGCACACTGACTTAAGTATTCCCCTTTTCCTACAGCTTCACACTATACTTACAGTCCTTTTCTTGGGTAGCTACCATCCATAGGAGGCTGTGTCATTTTCTTTCAGGACACAAAGCAATGCCTGAAGCATAGCAGACACCCTGTACTGTGTATGAGGCCTATAGGAAAACAAATCATAGTTCATTCCATTTAGTGAGGACATACTATGTGCTAGAAATAGGATACAGAACTTGGTGATATCTTCAGGAATCTCCGCGTACCTGGTTAGCCAGCAAAGCTCTTCAAGTCTAGGTTGAATTTCTCAGTCGAGGCCTGCTCTCACCTTCTGACAGGAAGGGCTGGGCAGGAGGGCTCCCTGGAGGAGGAGACACATTACTACCTCTCCTGGGCTTCTCTTCCACTTCTCTGACTCAGCATTACCGTGGCCCCCTCATCCCCCGCTTGCCCCTTGCATGCCAGTGAGGCATAGTGTCTGGCTAGACCAGAGCTTGCAGACCAGCCAGCACCAACCCACAGACAGGTTTTATTTGGCCCACACAGTCACATTTTTTTATTTGAATTTATTTTAGCATTTAAAAGCTAAAGGATTTTGCTTTAAAAATATCCAGATTTCTGTCTTCATTTGGAAATTTGGAACATCTGGTGAGGCTGGGTCCCTCTTCCCATATGGTCAGCACTGGCTGAAACTAAATGGCCCCGACCACGTGGTCAATCCCAGCTTCTCTACACCCAGCCTGAATTAACGCCTGTGGAGCCTGAGGTCATTTGGGAATGGTGTCCCCATCTGGGGACTCCAGAATCCCACAAGGGCCATCTGGGAATAATCCCTCCATATCACTTCCAGGAGAAACAGGGAGGATACAATGATAGGTGGAGGTCAAGCCAACCAACCTATATTGGATGTGCTACAAATCTCTGGTATAATAGGACAGGTGTCTTAAGTTTAATCAATACAGGCTAAAGCAGTTCCCCAAAGAGGCTGCCTTCTGGGACCAAACCACACATTCAAGAGGCAGAGAGATGGAGACAAAAGAAAGAAAGGGGTAGATGCAGAAAGCAAACAATTCAAGTTCTCTCTGTGTGTCTCTCTGTCTCTGTCTGTCTGTCTCTGTCTGTCTGTCTCTGTCTGTCTGTCTCTCTCTTTCTCTCTCCTTTTGCTAGCCCTTTCCTATCAACCTGGACAAGAATCGAGATGGACACCTTTTACTCTCTCCATTACTGGGTATTTCAGAGGCAAAGACTAAAGACTATTCCTTTTCCACACCAAGAGGGACCCCCGTGCAGCATCCTGGGAATGTTAGTTCTAGTTCACACAGTGAAGGCCGGGGTGATGATATCACAGTGGTCAGGACCCCCGCCAGGGTCTCTATAAACCCTTCCTCATCTATCTGTGTGACTTTAGTGCCTTCCAATGAGATCCCAAACAAGTATTTTTTTTCTAGAAGATACCTTGAAAACTTTAAGGTGAATGGTGATGGGTGAGGATGGTCTAGACTGCAGCAGTGTGAAGGACGTCTCAAAGACCTGGGAAGCCACCTCATGCAGATGGGATGAGTTCCTACGTGGATAACAGGAGCCCTTACACAAAGCGGGTGGCGGGGGGGGGTGTCCTCTTATAAGAAGTTGATTAGTTCTTACAGCATGTGCAGGTCTTTAAACACATTCTAGAAGGATCTATCCACACAGGAAGGTTCCTGTCCATATACAGGTTAGGACAAAGTGGTGGTGGTGGGGGCTGGGACTTTTATCCAAGCAGAAGCGCTCATTACAACAGAGAACACTCTTAGAATAAAAGTGAGGGATTTTCATTGGCGCGCCTGGGTATTACCTACAAAATGCTGCTCAAATACTAATGACCTTTACACCAAGGTGAAGGTTTTACATAAGGATAAAGAGCTTGTGTGCTTCAGAGAGAAATCACAGTATCCTGCTTCTTGCACCTACGGGAAGAAGGAAGGCTAACCGATTATGTTCTCAGCACAGCTCAGCCCCTAGATACAACTGACTTGAGCAAAGACCCTGCACCTGCTCAGGCAGCAGGTGGGAGCCCGGGAGAGGGCGGAGCAACTGGGCCCACTGCTCACACCGAATTGCCTCTGGTGGCCGCCAGGGGCAGCACCGAGGCGCCTGCCGCACCTCCCCCTCCCCAATCTCCACCCCCCGCCCTCCGGGCTCCTGCTCCCGGGAGCCCCGCAAACCCCGCTCCGCCCGCGCCCCGCACAGCACCGAGGCTCCCGGCCCGGTCCGCCCAGCTGCCCCTCCCCGGGGCCATGGGGGCACCCCCGGGCTACCGACCCTCTGCCTGGGTGCATCTCCTCCACCAGCTGCCCCGCGCTGACTTCCAGCTCCGACCGGTGCCCAGCGGTTTTGCGCCCCGCGACCAAGAGTACCAGCAGGTGGGATGGCAAACAGGGGCAAGGTACCCCGGGAACAGGAGTCTGGGTCACAGTTCCTGCATCTTGGGGGTCGGGGACCCAGCCTGCTTTTGGAGGTACAAGAACATAATTAGAGGTAGAGAGCTCATACCTTGAGGTTCCCCCCTCGGACGTGCGCTGGGAATGCAGACCCCTCTCTTACTAAATAAGAGAAAGCCAAGAGCCTAGACACCCCTCCCCAAGAGTCCTAAATGGGCGGAGATGAGGCCCCAGCATTTGGGTTCCCGAGACCTGCCTTGGAAGCCAGTCTTCAGGGTCATCTAAGGAAAGGTCCGCTCTTGAGGTCCTAGATGAGAAGGACCCCGCCCCTACAGAATCCCAGCTAGTAAATATGTCCCAGAAAAGGGGGTACCTAAGAGAGAGGACAGAGAGCGGGAAGTCTGGGAAGGCAGCTGAAGTCTGGGACCGGGGATTGATATCCTCAAATAGGGAAGAGAGATTTTATGGCCAGGGCTGGGGAATGAGGTGAGGTGAGATGAGGATTCAGGGTGTTTTTGGCCTGCCCCAGGACGGAAGGGGCGGTCAGGGCGTTAGAGAGGATCGGGTGGAGATGAGGTTAGTTTTGGGGATACTAAAGAGAGGCCTGGGTCCCAGGAGGGTGAGGCTGGTAGTGGAACCTCACAGAAGCTGGGTCTCCAGGGAAAGGGGCCCAGCTGCAGCTCTGGGTGGGGGTGTGTGAATGTCCCCTGACCCAGTTTAATTCAAGTCCTTGACTTCAAGATTAATGAGAAAAGCTTGGCTGAGCTGGGGGGCCTGGCGAGGGGGGCTGGGAGTCAGCCCTGCCCTCCCCCCAAATCTGAATCTCTGCGGCTTCTGGGAAAGGGGCACAGGGTTGGGAGAGCTTCGAGGGAGGGGGTGTTCCCAGAAAAGCAGCAAGGGGGAACGTGTGCCGTGTGCTTGCTATTTGGGTCATGGCTGGCACAGCCTGAGCGGCTCCTCCCTGCCTACTCCACCCGCCCCCTCTCCCCTCCAAACAGGGACCGCCATCCCCTCGCCCACAGCCACTTACACAATCACAGCCTCCAGACGGTGGGTCCACCTACTCCCAGCCAGACTCACGGGGCTTATGGCTCCAGAGAGCGCCTCAGCCACGAGGAATCCCCCCCCCCCCCCCCGTGGGCCCCCGGCACCACCACAGTTCACTCAACCTGATCTTCAACAGCCGGAGTCAAAGCTAGGGCACACACAGTCCCATCCCCGGGACATTCTTCCTCATAGAAATGACCACTGTGAACACAAAAAGACGCTACAAGGGTCTCTGGGACAGGACCTTCAGGATCACATGCCAAGGCACATATACACAGCACACTCATGTGTACACCATCACACACATGGGCACACACAAGCACCCCACACGTGACACGTCTACGCCCCCGTCTACACACACACACAAACTCACAAACTCAAAGTCACACGCACATACACTCCACCGTCCACCAACACCACTCACTGACTGAAGAAGCTGTGTTCAGAAAACATCAATGCCCACAAGTGTTGCCTTGCACACAGACATGCAGCATGATCTACACAAACACCTTATATTCACAGCCCATATGCCCTCACCTGGTGGAAGGCAAATTCACAGCCACAGAAACACTGCTCGCACTTGTCACTCATACAGGTGATGTGAAGGACAGGCAGATATGCTACGGTTCAGGGACAATAGTCCCTGGGAATGCAGGGCTGTGATTCCAGATCTCATCCTGCCCATATCCTGCAGTGTAGCTCCAGGCCACCTTGTCCAGCTCTGGGCCTCTGAGAAGACAGGTGACACAGGTCTCCTGAAAGCCCCTATCACATGAAGAGCCTACAGTTCTGTAATTTATTTGAGACAGGGCCTCACTCTGTAGTCCAGGCTGGCTGGAGTTTATGTAACTTGGACTGTCCTGAAACTGTGACAACCTTCCTGCCTCAGCTGCAGAGTGTTGGGGTTATAGGGGTGAACTGCCTTTCCTAGCTCAGAGCTATGATGTTCTGCAAGGTGTTCCCAGCTATGAACACCCTTTCTGCCTGCCTTTCCTTCCCTCCTGCCTTTGGGTCTCATTACATACTACCCTGTCAGTCTCCGGTTTTCTGTAGTTCTTTCTCTGTGTGTCTCGTCATCTCTCTGTGTCTGTCTCTCTTCCCCTTCCCTCTCTCCCTATTTGTGCTAGATCCCTCTGGAATTTTTTTATGTCTTGTCTCCACATCCCTCTTTCTTTTTGCCTTTGTCTCTTTCCTCGCCTGCCTCTTCTGTCTGCCTATTCCTCTCTATTGCTTGATCTGTCTTCCTTCCCTATCTCCATCTCTGAGCCCTGTGTGTATGTATCACAACACACACATGCAAGCTGTCACAGCACCCTGTCCCCATCCCCAGCCCTGGGGTGACAGACTCAACCGCAGTGGGTGTGTGAGCTCAGCAGCAGGAGGGAGATGGGGTAAAGAAGGCTGTCTCTCCTGCTCCCCTGAAGTACGGAAATGGAAGCCTTCCTGCGCCTTCATCCCACACAGTTCAGAGGGAACCTCTGGAAGTCCGTGAGACATGTTGCACTCCTATTGCCTGATTGCGGTGAGGAGGAAACCGAGACTCAGAGAGACGAGGCCCCCTTTGAGGCCGTACAACCTGGGAAGAACAAGCAGGGTCAGAACCCCAAACCTGGGCTCCTTACTTGGATGCTCTGCCTCCGGCAACCTAGCCCTAAATTCTGGATGGGCCTCAGTTGCTAATATGAGAGAGAATAGGCATCTCAACTTTTCCACAACCTGGGTGCCATCAGGGACTGGGCTTCGTGCCCCTGAGCCCCCCAACTGAGGAAGAGCTTTTTGTCTCTGAGGCTTCTCATCACTTCTTCCTCAGGCTCTGCTGCTGGTGGCAGCCTTGGCCGGGCTGGGTTTGGGCCTGAGCCTCATCTTCATCGCCGTCTACCTCATCCGCTTCTGCTGCTGCAGGCCCCCAGAACCCCCTGGGGCCAAGAGTCCCCCACCCGGAGGAGGCTGTGTTATCTGGAGCTGCATCGCTGCCCTTCTCGTGGGCTGGTAATGGGGCCCCAGGATGGGTGGGGAGTGGGGATAGAGCTCCCTACACTTGCTCTCCGTCTTGTTTAAGCTACCTTGGGGTGTGGGCCCTGAGTTGGCGCAGAGAGTACCTGTCTGCTTGGTGAGTGGAGGGCTAGAGGCTTAAGGAGGATGAAGCAGCCAGCCTGGGAGTAGAATTGAAAGCCTGGGATAGGTTTGGGGTTCTCAGTGGTTGTGCTACCTAGGGGAGTGAGATGCTCTCTCTAGACCTCCGTGTCCACATCTATAAAGTGAGTTTTGCAATACTACCCATACCCTCCTTAGTCACACTAAGACTAGAGAGGGCACAGCACCTGGGTCCTAGGGGGTTGTCCTCCGTGTCCGCACTGAACAAAGAGTTATTCATTCACTGAGCTCATTCATTCAACAACTGAACATAACTACCATGTGCCAGACACGGGACATGCCAGCCCAGGCACTCTGTGACTTCAGCCAGAGTTTCAGTCAAGGAAACAGCAGGCCTTACAGGGCAGCAGCAGCACCCTGCTCAGCCCACACCCAAGCTGGGTCTGAGTCTTTTAAGAGCTGTGCTCAAGATGGCCACACCTGGTTCTGATTGAGGGAAGGTTAGGGAGGGAGAAAAATGAATTTTCAAGCCCATATGGTTTAAGAGGCAAGTGGAGATTCAGACTCATGGAAAAAGAACCCTCTCCTCCCACTCCCCCCTCAGGACCCTCAATAGGAACTCCATAGGAGCTTCAGTGAACTTGACACCAAGATTGCTGGCTCTGAGACCAGCCCCTCCTAGGTCATGGTTAGCTGACTTATGTCACATATGAGAATATTCGGGACCTGCTGGGACCTCATGCACAGTTAGCAGGAGCCCTGGTGTCCCCTCCAGCCATCTGGGGGTGTGGCCTGGAATAGTCACTCCAATCTGGGCTCTGGTCCACTCTTCTCATTGTAGGAAAAAGAGGGTGTGTGTTTGGGAGTATATGGGGGCTGGGCACCCTCTGTCCAAGATGTTTTCTCATCAGGCTCTCCAGAATGAGGGTGGCTGAGGGAGGCTGACAAAGGCCCAGTGGGGGAGAGTCACAACCCCAGCCCCCTCAGAGCCTGGGAACAAGAGGAGCTTTGTAGGGTTCTGAACAATGGGGCAGGGCTAGTAGGCTCCCATCCAAGGGATGGGGTGGGGGCCTGTGTAGCCCAAGGCTGGGAACTGTGAGGGCATCAGGCTCTCGCCCCCTCCAGTGTGAGGCACAGACTCAGGGAGAAAAGAGGGTCCCCATATTCAAGCCCCACAATGGAAGTCTGTGTGTTGGCTGGGCAGGGACAGGAGCCCAGCTCCTGGTTTGGCCTTCAGCCCTCCCTCCCACATTCTCTTACTCCTCTTCCAGCTGGCCAGATGCCTGGATCCCTGGGCAGCAGAGGGGAAGGCTGAGAGCTCCCAGCACGTGGTCTTTTACAAAAGAATAGGGGCTAGCGACCTTGTGCTCCTAGGAACCTTTAGGAAGCAAGGGCAAAGAAGACCAGGAAGGGCTAGGATGAGACAGGGGTTGGTGCCTAATGACTCCTAAGACAAGGTTGTGAATTCTCGGGTGTTTTGACAAAGGATGGAGGATCTGGTCGTGAGCTGATCATAATTAGGAGTTGGTAACCTTTTATCCAGGGATAGGCAAAACCAAGGTTCCATTCTGGGGAGGTGCGAGTTAAATCTGGGGGCTCCTTCTTTTCCACCACTCCACCCACCATTAGCATCACAATGACGTCTTTCCAGCTTGGGGGAGTGAGGTCTTCAGGTTACCCTGGCAACTGGTGGAGGCCAACCTTGGGCTGTTCTTTTTCCCACGGAGGATGAACCAATAGGGTGGATGCAGAGATTGGATAGGCAAATGAAGCAAAGGGGAGGACTGGTAAGTGTGGAGGCATGATCCTGCCCTCCAGATTCTGAGACTATTTCTTCTTCCTTCTCTCAGTGCGGGCATTGGCATTGGTTTCTATGGCAACAGCGAGACCAGCGATGGGGTGTCCCAGCTCAGCTCAGCTCTGCTGCATGCCAACCACACACTCGGCACCATTGATGACTTGGTGAGAGGGGCAGCAAAGAGCCAGACTGCAAACTCATACCTCAATTGATCTCCACATGGGAATGTGGTCCCCCACTGAGGAACAAAAGAAACCAAGATCAAAGCAGATCCCAGACCAGAAACCTAATCCCCAGATCAGAACTGTAAACTCAGACCTGCTGACATTAGACCATATGTTCCGCCCAAACCCTGCAACCTGGAGCTGGATCTAGAAGATTCAGACTCAGGCTGAAGACTCTTATCCAGGCCCAGGCCTGCACTTCCGTTTATAACCAAGCCAGAGACAAAACACCAAGGACACTGGTCCCTGTCTTCAGGCCAGATCTAAGACTACAGGTCCTATCCTTGGACCAAATACAAGCTCTGGGACCCCCACCACCACCACTGTGAGATCTTATACCCCAGGATATAAGCTTGGGACTGAGCTGCAGGTATTATATTTCAGTGCCTACTTGTGTAGAGCCAAGGAATCAGATTTGAGATCCCAGACTCAAAAAGACTGATGCAAACTTCAGACTTAAGACTCATCCTTTCATGTTGACTTAATTTCAGTGCTGGGTTAGAATCTTTACCTTGGACTCAAGCTCCTGACTAAACTAGAGGACCTGGGAGCCCCACCTTGACTCCCCCCCCCCCCCCGTCTCCAGATGCCCCAGAACTCCAGATCTCAGGCAACTGACATTCCTCAACCCTGCTTCACCCCCGAGACCCCATCCCTCAGCCCCAACCCTAGGCTTTGGAAAAGGTGTTTCCAGACCTGAGACCATGTCATCTCCCCAGGTGCTGGAAACAGTGGAGAGGCTGGGTGAGGCGGTGAGGACTGAACTGACCACCCTGGAGGAAGTACTATCAGAACGTGTGGAGCTGGTGGCCGCCACCCGGGGAGCCAGGAGGCAGGCTGAGGCCATGGCTCAGCACCTACAAGGACTGGCCTTCTGGCAAGGAGTGTCCCTCAGCCCAGTGCAGGTGGCTGAAGATGTGACTTTTGTGGAGGAGTACAGGTGGGAAAAGGACCTTTCTGGTTTTTTTTTGTTTTTGTTTTTTTTTAAGCATTGTAGTCTCACACTAGTCCCTGGGGGGATGTGGGACAGTATCTGGAGACAGTTTTATTTGCCCCACTGGGGAAGCAAAGCTACTGTCACCTGGTGGAAGCAGGGATGATGCTGGTCAGCATCCTTCAGGCCAGCCCCATTGTGAAGAATTACCTAGTTGTGAATATAGACCAGGCTGACAAACTGAGCTGTGAGGTTGGATCCAGACATTGGGGGCCCATCCTCATGTTTACATACCCCCTCCACAGTCTCCTCTCTGATTCTTTCACTCACTCGGCCATTCCTTGACTCATTCGTTCAGCAAATCAATCACAATTCAGTTTCCTCTTGGACTAACCCAATAGCAAACCTACCTACCAGATTATTTGGGAGGCAACTGTGTTCACTGTGCAACTACTTAGCATCTGGTGAGAGACAGCACATGTGGTTAGGAACCTTAGCTTCGGGAGACCACTCTGTCTTTGTGCACACTTACACAAGTTTCTTTGGCCTTGGTTTTCCCACCTTAAAGTCAGTCCTGTTGTGCGTAGCTCAAAATGCCTTGTGCAGAGTTAATAACTTGGAGTGTCTGAAACAAAGACTACGTTATGACAGATGGAACAGTGCCAGTAAAGTACAGATATGCCAAGCAGGGAGGATGACACAGGAAATCCCACCCAGGAAAGATTCTTTAGCAGGGAGATCAGTATAAAACAGGCTTACAAAGCCAGACCTGGTGGTATAGGCCTGTAATCTCAACTACTCTGGAGGCTGAGGTAAAAGGGTTGAAAACTCAAGGCCTGCTTCTCCTACTGAGTAATTTCAAGGTCAGTCTGAATAACTCAGTGAAGCATTGTCTCAAAGAGGAAAAAGAAGGCTGAGGATCTGGATAATGGAAGAATGTTTGCCTAGAACTGACTGCTGAGGGACTGAAAGTGTGACTTAGAGGTAAAACTTCTGCCTAGAATCCCCCAGTGAGGGACTGTGGGTATGACTCAGTGGTAGAGCACCTGGCTGGAATCTCCCAGTGAAGGGGATGTGGCTCAGTGGTAGAGAGCCTGCCTAGAATTCCCCAGTGATGGGCTGGGTTTGTGGCTCTGGTAGAGACTTACTTAAAATCTACTACTGAGGGGCTGGGGAACTTGACTCCGGTAGAGTTGCCTACTTAGCATGTGTGAGGCTCTGTGTTCACCAAAGCATCAAACGGAGTAAGAAGAGAGGAACTAGAGAGATGTATTAATGGCTTAAGGGCACTTGCTGCTTGTATAGAAGACCCAGGTTCGGTTCCCAGCCCTCATGGTAGCTCACAACTATCTGTAACTCCAATTCCATGGGATCCAACGCTCTTTCTGACCTCTGCAGACACCAGGCATGCATTTGGTAGATGTACATACATGTAGGTAAAGCACTCATAAAATAAATATTTTTAGAAAGCAGGTTTTCTGTAAGGTGGGTGAATGAGAGCTTTGGAGCATGGAAAATAGGAAGGGGCTTGTCTGGGGACAGGCAGGGCAGTTTATGTGAAAGTGTTTAGAAGGGCCATACTAAAAGGTGACACTAGGGAGGAAAGGGCAAGCTGTGAAGCCCTCTGAGTCAACCATCCATCTCAACAGCCAGCAAGACCCGGCTTTATATCCACACAGTTATTTCATTTCTTCTTGCGTTTAGCTGACGCTCCCGAGTCTTCTGTTCCCAAGCAGGAGGCCATGCTGCTTGGTACAATCACACCGGGGCTGAAACAATCCCAGCAGCGGATGATGCTGGAGATGAGGCAGTGGGAGGCAGGCAGGTCTAAGTCCAAGGGCCACAGGATCTGTGTCAGCCTGGTCAGCGAGGTAGAGGGGACTGTGACAATGATGCTTGGCAGATGCTCTGGAAAAGTGTCTGGTAAAAGACAGGCCCTCAATAAATACACTGGGGCCATGGAGGTGAGTGCAGAGGTATGGACAAGGTCTCGGGGAGTGCAAACCACAATTACACGGTGACTACTGAGAATGAATCTCTTTATGGAGCACTCACAGTGTGCCAAGTGCCGAGTTTGGGCCCCCGTGTGGCTTCCTCTACAGTCCTGATGCATTACTTACTTACATATTGTGTCGCGTTCACAGCTCCCCGGATGATGATTTAGCTAACACGAACTTCACCCACAAGCCCATTCTCCTAGGACCGTTCCATGTGTCCATTCATTCACCTGGCAACGGATTTTGAATTTGATCCTGATATGCCACTCATGTTCCTGGTAGGGAAACTGAGGCAAATAGGTTACATGGCTAATTGCGTAATTGAGACCTAGACATCAGACCTCTGAAGTGTGCACTAAGGTCCTGGGTGACTGACAGTACTGGCTCAGGGATTTATTTAGAGAGGCCAATGCATGTGTCCACAAACACAGAACTTCTGTGTGATCTGTTCAGGGTAGGTTTCAGGTGCTCCAGAGTCTTGTGAGCCCATGCACCGTTTCGCCAATGAACTTTGCTGGGCAGCAGGGAGGCTGCAGGGTCGGGTTGGGTTAGTGTGAATCTGAGGTCCTGCTGGCCTCCAGAGGCCCACTTCCTTCTCCCTTCTTCCTACAGGTGGCTGGCCTACGTCCTCCTGCTGCTCTTGGTGCTGCTGGTTTGCCTCTTCACCCTCTTGGGCCTGGCGAAGCAGAGCAAGTGGCTGGTGGTTGTGTGAGTGGGGTATATTGCACAGGGGAGAAAACCAGGCGTGTTTCCAGCATGCAGCATTGCTAAAGTCTTAGGAAAGACAAAGGCTGTGTTTTCTATAAAGGGGGGGGGGGTGATCAGATGATCGCTGACATGGCACGGATACTTTCTCCCTTGGTCACCACAACAAACCCATGGAGGAAGTGCCACCAGGTCCTCTGTATGGCAGGTGAGGGACTTATGGTAATGTGGGGACACATAGGACCCATGCACTTATTGAATAGTTCGCTGTGTACCAGATATCATTCTTAGGACTTCATGGGATTCTTACACTTAGTGACCCAGGGATGTAGGCATTGACCTCTGTAGAAGGAGAAGCGGGCAGGCCTGCTTTTCGTCCTGCCCAGCTCCCCACACGACTAGTTTCATACCTGAAATAACTACACGGAAACTGTATTCATTTAAACACTGCCTGGCCCGATAATTCTAGCCTCTTGTCAGCTAATTTTTTATCTTGCTTAACCCATTTCTAATAATCTGTATAGCACCATGAGGTGGTGGCTTAAGGGGGAAAGATTCAGCATGTCTGACCTGGCGGCTAGCTCCATCACATCTACTTGACTCAGTTTTCTTTCTCCCAGAATTCTGTTCTGTCTACTCCACCCACCTATGTTCTGACCTATCAGGTCAAGCGGTTTCTTTATTAACCAATGAAAATATGACCCTCCTCCATCATTTCCCCTTTTTCTGTTTAAACAAAAAAAAAGAAGGCTTTCATCTTAACATAGTAAAATTACATATAACAAAACAGTTATCAAGCAAGAATTGCAGTTACAATATTTATATCTATTTTATCATTTATCATAACAAAGGAAAACAACTATAACTATCTATTCTTCAACTCCATCAAAGACTCCAGAAGGCTATAATATTACCTAAGTAAATGAGAAGTAAGCAACTTACAAAACTCTAGAAATCACAGAGACATCTCGCTGCCTGGACAGTCACCCAAAGTTCCTCTGTACTGTTGGGGCATCCATCTTTGGCCTACAGGCCCATAGTATCCAGAGACATTTTCATGAAGCTGGAAATTTCAAAGGCAGTTCAGTGACTATCTGCTGTGTCCTGCAGAATGTCTCGCAGACTCTTTCATGAATCAGGAACCCAAAAGATCATCTCACTTTTAGGCAAGTTTAGCAGTCCTTTCTCTGCGGGTTCTCTGTGTCCAGTTTATGCAGCAGTCCAGGCAAGAGCAGTTTCTTGCCCAAATGGCTATCAAACTCCATAGGAGCCTCTTTGATGCCCATCCTTTTCTTGAAGTAGCTGGTGCTGCCAGGAGCAGACGTGTCTCATTGTCATGAAAAGTCCTAAGTTATTAAAACATTAAATGCCATATTCTGTAGTCTTTGAAAGATATGAGGAATGCTTATCTGAAATATATATATATATACATATATATATATATATACATATACATATCTAGAAAACCCAACTAACACGACTACAAGCTTGATGATTATTAATGATTATCCATTAACAACCTATATACATTACACAATCACAATACCTTAGTCAAGGTCAGAAATACATATACATATAACAAGATTGACCTTAAATTTATATCAATAAAGTCAAATCCATACCAATGCAAATTATTCATATCTCTATCATATCCCCCTTTAAATGTAAAAGAACATTTATAAACAGTATTTGGGAATATGGGCACAGTTATTTCTTTCCAAACTGCTTCCTGCTGAATGGGGGTGCTGTTAATCAGATCTTTCATGGTGTAACCTGTGTGCCAGATTCATCTCAGTCAGCATTGACTGAAGTAATTTTTTGGAAGGTGTTCACAGCAACCTTTCAGGAGGGCATGGTTTATCATACCATATTAGAATAGAAGCAATCCACAGGGTCTCATCCTCTGTGAAAACAAAAGGAGAACTTTTCCAAAGCATCATAACCTTAGATCCAAATTTTGAAGTATTTTCAAAATATCTATGTTGGATTCTTTCAGCAGCATTTATAAACAAATATCTTTTAGCATCTGTTGCTCCTTCCTCAGCATTCAAACAATTCAGAGAGAGCATAATAGCATACCGTATCAAGATTCTCTGTGTATTTTCCATCTTTGTGCAGATTTGTTTTAACCTCTATTTCTTTTATTTTTACTTTTACTTTTTGAGACAGGTTCTCTGTATATCTTTGTCCTGGAATAACTCTGTAGACCAGGCTGTCCTTGAACTCTCAGAGATCCGTCTGTCTCTGTCTCCTCAGTGCTGGAATTAAAGGTGTATGCTACCACACCTTGAACTCACAGAGATCTGTCTGTCTCTGCCTCCCAGGCATTGGGATTAAAGGTGTGTCCTGCCATACCTTGAAGTCACAGAGGTCAATCTATCTCTGCCTCCCAAGTATTGAGATTAAAGGTGTGTGCCACCACACCCAACTACTCTCTTTCTTTCTTTTTGTTTTTTACTTTAAGAACTTTTAGCCTGCATATATTCTTAACATACTGTAAATCATTTAGAGGTTTTCTTTGTTTTTGAATCTCTCTTTACTGTATTTTTCTCTCTTTTTCTGGCCACATGAGCCTTTAAATTACTGAGCAATATGGGTAGGCTTAAAGCCGTGGCTTTGCCAGCTGGATTCAGCCCATCCTTAGCTTTCTGCGATTCCAGCCTTGTGGCTAAGCTACCTGCCAGACCCGTATCCATTGCCACAACTCTACAGTGTTTCAAGGTCCCTGCCAGCAAGCAAGCTGCAGCATTCTGCTCACAGACCACACTCAGTCGGACTGCCTGCCTGAAAGAATCAGAGTTTGCACTGGCAGTATGGACCAGAACGCCAGCATTTTAAAACCGCACAGCTTTTTCCTGCTACGGCTGAAAACCGAAAAGCATGCATTCAGCTTTTCATCAACACCGTTTAAGTGTTTTGTGGAAGGACCTCTTAAAAGAGCTACAGGATTTTGCGGCTAAAGCTGAGTCAGGAAGCCTCTCTTAGATGAGAGCGCTTGCTTGCCTGTAGCAAGCAGAGCAGACCCGAGAAATTGCTGCTACCAAGAAAACATGCTTTACTCTATTATTTCCCAAGCTTTCTCAGGCTTTCTGTGGATTCAGTTATCCACATCTGGGCACTATTTGTAGAAGGAGCAGCGGGCAGGCCTGCTTTTCGTCCCGCCCAGCTCCCGCACGACTAGCTTCATACCTGAAATAACTACACGGAAACTGTATTCATTTAAACACTGCCTGGCCCGATAATTCTAGCTTCTTGTCAGCTAATTTTCATATCTTGCTTAACCCATTTCTAATAATCTGTATAGCACCATGAGGTGGTGGCTTAAGGGGGAAAGATTCAGCATGTCTGACCTGGCGGCTAGCTCCATCACATCTGCTTGACTCAGCTTTCTTTCTCCCAGAATTCTGTTCTGTCTACTCCACCCACCTATGTTCTGACCTATCAGGCCAAGCAGTTTCTTTATTAACCAATGAAAGTATGACCCTCCTCCATCAGACCTCTGTTTAAAAGTGGGAGGTGTTTGAAGCCCATGTGACTAGGTCAGGACCACACAGCAAGAAGTACGGTGGTGGGGCTCAAGTCCAGCCTGCCCATCACTGGAAGAGTTTATCCTCCTTCTCCTCCCTTGTGGCCCACTGTCTGTGGACTCTCCCTGGGAGATTAGTCCAACTACTGCATCTAGGCTCTCATCAAGGCTTGGAGACTCATAAAACACACTATGCTGAACAAGTATATGACTGGGGGCCAGGTCTTCCAGTTTACCACAGCTGTTAACCTCCCCCACTACCCCAGGACCCAGAATTATTCTACCCCTCACAACCCTGGACATAGGTCAAGACTTAAATAAATCAAGCTCTGAGTTTCAGAAATTAACTCTGAAACACTCTCCACACTTTACATCCTGGAGGTGGGGGGAGTGGAGAGAGGATAGCTAAATAAAATAGGCTGTAGATGGGCCTGAAACTAGCTTAGAACCTCCAGGACCCTGTGCAATGAAATCCCAGCGAATTCAGCTAATGGGTGGACAGCTGCCCGTTAGGGTCCAGGAACAGCTGGGATAGTGGTTGCTGACCTGCAAGCCAAGACCTTCCCCTCTCCTTTGCCAACTGAACAGATGTTCTATTTGACGTCAATCTGGGCCTTACCCCACCCTTTACTCCCATGCCTCTGATGCTAATCCTCTAGGCTATGGATGATGGTGGGTACTGGGGAGGGCTGTGATTGGATGTGGGGTATAGAAAGAGGCAAGGCTGATTAAGAAATCTGAGTCCAATCACCTCCCCCTCTAGGATGACTGCCATGAGTCTCCTGGTGCTTGTCCTGAGCTGGGGTTCTATGGGCCTAGAGGCTGCCACAGCTGTGGTAAGTATGGGACTCTGGATTGGGGTGTTCTGAATCCTGGGGTGGGTGTGACCTAATTACTGCCATTAATCCTAAGGCTTGGTGGATATGATCACAGTTCTGAGGTTTCAAACTTATTTGCTGGGTCCTGAGAGGGCAGAAGCTGGGGCCTAGACTAGACTCCTCAGTCTGAGGAGAGCTAGGGTCTAGACCTCTGGATCTGAGGGAGCAGGGTTGGAGCCTGGACCTTTGAGTTCTATGAAAATAAGAAATTGGACATTTCTGGTCTGATCCCTTCCTATTTCCTTCATCAGGGCCTCAGTGACTTCTGTTCCAACCCAGACACCTATGTGCTGAACCTGACCGAGGAGGAGACAGGGCTCAGCTCAGGTGACTCCCATAAATCCCTGCTGTCCTCGGCACTCCCTGCCACCCCCCTAGTGCCCAGTCCATTGTAGGGGTAGAGTGTAGAATCATCTGGCAATCCTGGCAGGATGGTAAAAGGGCAGGATCAAAATGTGAGTGGTGGGGATGGTGGAGTGGGCCATGGTCCTCAGTGATAGGAGAATTTGATTGATTATGGGAGAACAAGGAAGCATAATTAGGTCAGTTGAATTCCAGGTGCAGGTGAAGTAGAAGGGATGGAAGTATGTGATGTGATATTGCCCACCTATAATCCTAGCACTCATGATGTGAAGGAAGAAAGATCAGAAGCTCAAGATGATCCTCAGTTACATAGCAAGTTTAAGGCTGGTTTGTGCTACATGACTCTGTCTCAAAACAAGAGCAACAAACTGAACAACAAAACAGGAAGGAAGAAGAAAAGGAGGAAAGGAAATGGAAGGAAAGGGGACAAGGGGAGGGAACAGAACTGGGGAGTAAAGGGAGGGAAGGAAAGGTAGTGATGAAGGGAGAGGAAGAGGGAGGGGAAAGAGAAGGGAGAATGGGAGGAGAGGGAAAGGATAGGAGAGTGACTAGCAGGTCTTTGAGACCCCAAGAAAGTTCCAAACTGGGGAATGTCCGCTGGGCTATGGCCCTCCAGATTTGCCCAGGGAGAGTCTAGGCCCAGGCTCATAGCCTGCTCCTTTCTCTCCCTCCACTTCAGACATCCTCAACTATTATTTCCTGTGCAACCAGGCGGTCTCCAACCCCTTCCAACAGGTTAGGACTGTGGGCAAAGAAACGGGAAATGAGGAGATGGCTAATGTGGAGCCCCAAGGGCATATGCTGGGCTGCCCTTCTGGGAGGTGGAGGGGGCTAAGGTCTTGAGTTGTGTATTCTAGTGGACAGATGGCATGGTGGATACCCTGACCTGAGTCCTCCTCTCTCTTCTCCTCCTGCAGAGGCTGACTCTGTCCCAGCGAGCTCTAGCCAGCATCCACTCCCAGCTGCAGGGCCTGGAACGGGAAGCTGTCCCTCAGTTCCCTGCAGCACAGGTTAGGTCAATGGACTGCACCAGTGGGTGGGGGGAGCTGAGCCTGGTGAACCTGTGGAATGCTGGCCCATCTCATGTGAAAGGGCAGGTTGATTGGGTCATATAGACTTGTGGAGCTGGCTCTTCTCTAAGTAGGCATGATTTCATGTTGTGTGCAGAGCCTACGGAAAGGGGCAGGGCAATAGAGCTAAGCAGCTCTCTGGGCCAGAGCCTCCAGAGGCGACAGAAGTAGACTGGTCTCTTGGAGCTGAGGAGGAAGTGGAGGCGAGGGAGGATCTAGAGTGCTGTTGAACCTATGTAAAAGGGACTGCCTGGTCCCTCTGGGAAGTGGGGCTCATGAGTTGAGGGCAGGACATTGCTGGGTAGCATGACTGTGTAACTGTTCCCTCCCACAACAGAAGCCCTTGTTATCTTTGGAGGAGACGCTGAATGTGACAGAGGGAAGCTTCCACCAGTTGGTGGCACTGTTGCACTGCCGCAGTCTGCACAAGGTGCGCTCCTGTGTGCTTGCTTGCCTGCCTTCTGTCTTTTCCTCTCTCCTTCCCCTCTGTCCCTCTCTGTCTCCCTCTCCCTCCCCTCCGCTTCTCTCTCTCCCCTCCTCCCGAGGTTTTCAGCTTCAACCTTCTCCCCTACTCTTTGAAAGCTGTTCAGCCTCTTAAGCCCTGGAATGAGAGCCTGAGAAGGCTCCTAATTCCCTGGGTTGAATGCTAGAGATCACAGATCTCTAGATGTGAAAGGGGCAGGGGAAAAGGGCAGCAGTCTGCTCAAGCCCCACTGTAGGCTCAGCTGTAAGCTGTGTGACCTCAAGAGCAGGCCAGCATCTCTGAGTCTCAGCTTCCCCATCTTTACACCTTTGGGAGAACAATTATGAGCATCACAAAGACTCTCAAGAGTTGATCTAATAGAGACTTAACTGCTTTCCTTGGTTACAGTCCTCCCACACTGATACTGTCCATACACACAGCTTTTGCCCTGATCCTGACTCTATGGGGTCACTGGTCACTGACCCCCATAAACAGACCAGATGACTTTTTTCTTTTATAGTACTGGGGGATTGAATTCTGATACTCTAGCCTATTAGATGAGCACACTACCATTGGTGTGTGTATGTGTGTGTGTGTGTGTGCGTGTTTAGGGTTTCATGTAGCCCAGGCTTGTTTCCAACTAGCTGCATACCTGAGGGTGACCCTGGGTTCTGATCATTTTGTGCATACCTCCCTCCTGAATGCTGAGATTACAGGTGTGTGATGGCACACCTGTATGAAGGACTGGGTATGGAACCCAAGGCTTCATGTATTTTAAGGAAGCGCTCTACCAACTGAGCTATGTCTGCAACCTCCAGTCTTTTTATTTTTACTATTATTATTATTATTATTTTGGATTTTCGAGACAGGGTTTCTCCGTAGCTTTTGGTTCCTGTCCTGGAACTAGCTCTTGTAGACCAGGCTGGCCTCGAACTCAAAGAGATCCGCCTGCCTCTGCCTCCCGAGTGCTGGGATTAAAGGCGTGCGCCACCACCGCCTGGCCCTCCAGTCTTTTTAAAACGTTATTTTTTATTTTGAGGCAGAGTCTCATTAAGTTGCCCAGATAGACCTTGGACTCCTAATCTTCTGGTCTCAGCCTCCCCAGTAGCTGACAATATTTTCCAGACCCAGCAGGGAATATTATTACATCTTCTGCAAACCCGGAGGCTGGGAGAAGGCAGTTGAGTGATTTTCCCAGAAGGCACGGATGTCATGGAAGGGCACAGAACTGCTTCTGGTGTGAACTGCTATGCATGGCCAGTCTGTCCCCTTCTGATTTTGAAACATTTGTACCCATTCAAGGGCTCACTGCAGATCAGATCTGGAGAACATATGCTTCTTCACCATCTCTGGTCATCTGGTCTACCTTAGGATTAGGATACAGACTCAGCAAACAAACTCCTCTCTACAGGGAGTCCTAAGCAACACCTGGAGGTCCTTGCCCCAATTCACTATTGCTGGATATCCAAAGTCTGAGATTAATGTGGTATCCTGCCTCAGAGGGTACCAAAAAGTCAGTGAAGGGTCACTGAATAGGTAGGGGTTCTTGCTTTTTTATATACAATGGCAAGCTGGGCCCCAATCCTCTTTTATGTCTCATTCAGATGCTGAGCTTTAATTCTGGTTCCAAGATGACTATGAAGGGAGAGAAAAGGGGTCAGAGTCTGTGCCAACTATTGAGATATCATGTGACCCTGGGCCTTGGTTCTCCATTTAGACCTTTTCCACCACATGTTAAAATTAGGGACAGGACTGAGGACTTTGCTCCATCTATAAAGTACTCACCACACAATCATGAGGACCTGCGTTTGATCCCCAGAAACCATGTAAAAAAAAAAAAAGGGCATATGGTGCTCAGCACAGAGGGGGCAGAGACAGGTGGATATCTGGGACCTGCTGGCCACCCAGCCCAGACCAGTTAGTGCACACCAGGTCCCAGAGAGAAAGCCTACTTAAAAAACAAACAAAACATTGCTGACAGTGACTTGATACACCTTTAATCCCAGCACTAGGGAGGCAGAACCAGACAGATTTCTGAGTTTGAGGCCAGCCTGGTCTATAGAATGAGTTTTAGGAGTCGGGCGGTGGTGGCGCACGCCTTTAATCCCAGCACTCGGAAGGCAGAGGCAGGCGGATCTCTGTGAGTTCGAGGCCAGCCTGGTCTACAAGAGCTAGTTCCAGGACAGGAACCAAAAAGCTACAGAGAAACCCTGTCTCGAAAAATCCAAAAAAAAAAAAAAAAAAAAAAAAAAAAGAATGAGTTTTAGGACAACCAGGGCTATACAGAGAAACTGTATGGATAAATAAAACAAAACCCAAAATGTATTTGAACTTTAACCTTTGTTCCCACCCCACATGCACAGGCATACAACAACAACCCTTCCACATGTACACACACACACACACACACAAACATGCATAGACACAAATATACACATAAATAAAATAGGGACAAGAGACACTAGGCTAAGAAAGAACGGACTGGGTGTGGTGGTGCACACATTTCATCCCTGCCCTTCCAGAGGCAGATGCAAAGACAGGTGGATCTCTGGGAGTTTTAGTCTACAAAGTGAATCCCAGGCCAGCTAAGCCTATAGGGAGAGACCCTGTGTAAATGAGAGAGGCAAGGGGGAGGTGTCTCTGGAACCTAAGAGACTTGGTTCCAGATTCAGCTCTGTACCTTCTAGGCTGTGTGTCTCTGTAAAAGCAGATTGTCCACTCTGGGCTCAGCTTCTTTCCACAGTGTCAAAGGCAGCATTATATGGGGCTATTGGCACAGTATGTGTGCGCCTGATGCAAGCCTAACTGGTTAGTATCCTGGTGGGCTCCTCACCACACTTCACTTACTCAACAGTAGGATCCTCTTCCTTCACCCCAGCAGTTGCACCAGGAAATCAGGACTGCCCTTCCAGCTCGCTATCCTCACTTCCCCTCTGCACCTGCTGCTCACACAGCCACTGCGGCTGCAGACCCGGGCCCCTCCCCTCCTGCCAAGACCACAGCCTCTTGCATGCCCATCTGCTCATTCCATCTATCCAGAGACAGCTAGTAATCCTTTCAAACACAATCAGATCAGAGTCTTCCTCGAAAAGCCCTTGTGTGAATCCCCCTGCACATGGATTAAAGCCAGGGCTCCTAGCACTGACCTAGCAGAGCCTGTATAGACAGCCCTAGCAAAAGCCGCCGTGTGGCCTCAGTCTTGGTGATTCTACCCTTGTCGTCCATGTCACCCAGCTACCTGCCTCTGTCTGGAACTAACCACCTGCCTGGCTCCTTGTGCCCTTCTCAAATGGCCTCTGCTGGCACTGTCCTAACACCTTACTGTCCTACCAGCTCACAAGCTACCTTGGTCCCATGTCCTGAAGGTTGCCAGTGCTGAGCAAAGGCAGCTTAGTCCATTTCTACAGAATGAACCAGCACGTTGGCTGTGCCACTGGGCATTGAGGTCACAGTGGTTCTGCTGTCCTCCAGGGCAGCAGCCACAGTAGACAGTCTTTTCTGCATGTGTATCATGTGCCATGTCCAATCCTAAGTTGTTACGTAAGCCAGCGATTTGTAGGACCCAAGGGGCATCTGACAATGTGTGGCAACATGAATTTCACAGCTACAGGAAAAGGGTGCCAGCATCCTCACCTGTCAGTAACATGTGGTTGGAACAAGGACAGGCAGGGCTGGTGCTGGTGGGACGCAGCATGCAGAGGCTATTCCACCTGGGATCCTGCGAGAGCAGTTCTCTGGGTGCTGAGTGGAGATGGTAGACCACTTTGCGTGTGGGGTAGATGCATGAGATAAAGTAGGAACAGACTGGTGGGCTGCAGCTCAGCCAAAGGCACAAGGTGAACATATGGATGGCCTTCCATGTTCAGAACAAGCTCTCTGACAGGAGACTACTCTTGGGCACAGAGTCTCGGTGACTCATGCAATACCACTCAGCCAGGCAGGTGGATGGTTGGACCTGTGTCCAGAGCACATGTGTGCACACTCTAAGGCTTACCCTCTGCCTCAGGACTATGGCTCGGCACTCCGAGGCCTGTGTGAAGATGCCCTGGAGGGCCTGCTGTTCCTGATGCTCTTCTCTCTCCTGTCTGCGGGGGCCCTGGCCACCACCCTTTGCAGCCTGCCCCGTGCCTGGGCCCTCTTCCCGCCCAGGTCAGCAGGGGAGAGAGGGCAGGGTCCCCAGGGAGGGGACAGGAGGCAGCACCCAGGGCCACTGGTGGGGATGGGGCAGCCTCCTGATGGGTTCCCATCCTGCTTCTCTGCCACTCCCCACATCACACTCCAGTGATGACTACGATGACACAGATGATGACGACCCTTTCAACCCTCAGGTACAGACCCTGGTCTGTGGAGAAAGGCTGGGGTGTCAACTCGTGGGTCTGAGGGATGGTTGGCTCTGGGTCTCTGGGTCTGAGGGAGGGACCCCCAGTATGTGACAGATTCTCATTGTATATCTTCTCCCCATTATGGTGCTAGGAATCCAAGCGCTTTGTGCAGTGGCAGTCTTCCATCTGAGCCTCCCCTCCAGCCTGGAGTGGCCTTTCCTGTTAGGTAAGCTTTAATGACACCTTGGTGATCTGCTGGACCTTGACTTATGGCACTCTGAGGCTGGGTGGGTATCCACGGGAGTGTCTCCTGCCTATGTCAGCTCCTCATCTCTCCCTCTCTCTAGCTCCTTTCCTGGCTGCTGGAGAAGGCCCCACTAACCTGACCCTGACTGGGCTCTGACCACTAACACTGCTGGCCATGGACACCTCACATAGGATGACATTCTGCTCTGGCCCCCCAACATTCCCCCATTCCCATTTGTCTTTAGCACAAGGGACTGCTGAGATGGCAGAGCAAGGATCTGGGCTCGCTGGGAAGGGGGCTGACCTACAGCCAGGTGTCCCTCACCTCTGGCTGGCTGCTGGTATTGTTCTTGGAGGGACTAGGGGAGGCAGGAACAAGGATGTCTCTGCTCCTGCCATATTCCAGCAATCTCAACTCATGGCACTAGCTTGGAAGAGGGTTGATTTGAAATAAAAGGGAAGACTATTTTACAAGTAGCTAGGACCTTCTTTTTTTCTCCCCTCCTGGGAGAAGAAGTCCTGACTGAGCTAGAGAGATGACCCCTTCCCTGACAGTTGAAAGACAACTCTCCTCTTGTCTAGGTTCAGCACTGCTCTGGTTGTTCTGACAAAGGAAGAGGCAGCCCCAGGAAGAGAATAAACGTAGCTCTAGATCTAAACATTCATGAATCCACAGGAACAACAAAGTCGAGCTTCCAGACATGTGGAATGTGAAGGCCTAGGGGGTTTAGGAACGGTGTGGCATCAACTCACTTCCAAGCAGTTCAAATCCAGCACAAGATGTAAGAAAACCTAAGTGTGTGCCAGTAAAGGGGAAGAAGTATTCAAAGAGAAAATAGAATATTTGTATGTAGTGCTGCTAAGGTGATGTAGAAGAGGAAACGTGAAGATATAAATCTAGACAAGAAAAGATAAGGCAGTCAATGAGCTAAAAACTACAAACAAACCAACAAATATGGCAGAGGAAAAAGGGAAATTTATTGTACGGGAATAATGCCTATGTAGTTCTCTTTTGTAAAAAGAAAAAATAAGCACATATGACAAATAATTCATAAAAAGACAACTCAGTTTAAAAATAAGAAACTGAGATGAACATACAAAGAAACAAAAATCCAGAGACAAAACTCATAAAGTGGTTAAAATTCTAATGATTTCCAAACACAATGTGCTACTCCCCTGCCCAGTACTTACTTACTGTGACGTTAAATTGGGGTGCTGTCTGGTGCTGTTCTAGAAGCCCAGAGAAGAGGTGCTCAAAATATGCTGCCCAGAGGCTGTGAATCCCCAGTTGTGTGAAAACAAACAAACAAACAAACAAACACCTACTTATCTGTGAAAGAATGGCAACTGTGATCCTTTGAGGAACGGCTTCCAGAAAGAGACAAGCAACTGAAGATGTGTGTGAAGAGCCCTCTGTCCAGGCAACACTTGGCTTAGTTACATGCTGGAGACAAAAAGTCCACAAAAGGAAGAAAAGTGACCTGCTAAGTAGAACTCTCTGGAAGACCAGCAGTTCTCTAAGGGAAGCCAGTAGAGCAGGATCCTCAGGTTGGGTGTGACAAACAGTGGCAGTCGGGTGCACAAGCACCAGGTGACAGACCCTGAAACGCCCCCACACAGCGGTTGGATGCTTCTGGGCCCCAGTCCAGGCACCACACTGCCGAATGTGGGCAAGTCAGTTGACTCGTTGAACCTCAGTTGCATCGTCAAGCAAATGGGTGTCATAAATCCAGAAACCTCAGCTCTGACAGAACAGAGAAAAGCAAAATAAATGCAACACGATGCTCGGGGTTACACACTGGCACACAGAAAACATTAATGAGAAAAGTATCGAAGTCTAAAGTTTGCAGCTTAGTTCAGAGTATTAAAGCAACGTCAGTCAGTTTCTTACTTTTTAACAAATAAACCAAGGTGAATCAGAGGTGATAGCAATAGGGGAAACTGGGCATTCTATGCCCAACTTCTGTATTATCTTTGCAACTTTTCCCCCTGTAAACCCAAATTTATTCTAAAATAAAAGTTCATTATAAAAAAGAGCTGGGAAGAAGCCTACCATGCTAACAGTAACAAAATGTTATAAAGTTATCAAAGTGTTATGTAATTACCAAAAGTCTCTAGTACAAAGTGTGACTAGAAGCTGGGTTATTATTATTTTAACAGGTATCCCTAATTGAACAGCACAATTCAATCATTTCTGGTGTAAACAATGAGCTTTAAGAAAAGTCTACTGGGCCGGGCGGTGGTGGCGCACGCCTTTAATCCTTGGGAGGCAGGAGCAGGCAGATCTCTGTGAGTTCGAGACCAGCTTGGTCTAAAAGAGCTAGTTCCAGAACAGGCTCCAAAGCTACAGAGAAACCCTGTTTCCCAAAACCAAAAGAAAAAGAGAAAAAAAGAAAAAGAACAGGAAAGAAAAGCCTATTGTGGCCAGGCGTGATGGCGCACAACTTTAATCCCATAGGAGGGAGGTGGATCTCCTTGAGTTCCGGGTCAGCCTGATCAGCACTTACACACATTCTAGGTTCTGCAAACCTCTCCCTACACCTTCCTCTGCCCCGGTTACCTTTCCAGCGTCCACAGCCGAAAGGCTACTCCTCAAGCGACGCGTGTTTCCTGCTTTCTTGGGGTCTCACTCACTGTTGCTCACGCCAGGTGTGCCATTCCAGTTTAAACAAGCCTATTGGGGGAAGATTCATCCTCATCACTTATTCACTCCTTAAAAAAAAAAAAAAAAAAAAGTCAGAGCGCTATGCGCAGCCTCAAAACTCCCGTCCCTATAGTTTACATTTTACAGCTAAGGCTGCTGTGTGGGAGAGCCTGCGGCGCTTGTCCCCGTGGGGCCACCGTCCACGCCCAGCTCTCAGCTTGCTGACAACGCCCACACGCAATTGCGTAGGCGGGATAGGTGGAGGATGGTTCAAAGCGAGCGGTGACATCCATTGGCTGTACGCGACACGGGGTGGGTACAGACGTCCTGGTGACGCCATCACGCCGCGGTCAGGACGTTCCAGCCCCAGAAGAGCCTGCCGGTGACCTAGCGCTATCGCGGGTGTCCTGTAGCTGCCGTGGCCCACCGGTAACGAACCCCGGGAGCAAGAGGTCCTGGTGAGTGTGAGAACTGGCGGGCGGACTGGCGGGCGAGCATAGGGACTCCTTCCGGCTCCGCGCTCGGCGAGCCCGGGCCTGCTTGGTCGGGCTAACCGACGCCGCTCCCAGCGTCTGTGAAGGGTGTGGCCGTCCACGCATGCGCCCGGGGTTTGTGTGCGCGCGTTTGGCGACACTGCGCGTGCGCGCGCGCTTCCGCTTTGCCACCGTCCCTGGGAACGCTGCGGACCCTAGTGCCCTAGGCGCTCCCCTCGCGGCCCCTTTGACCCGCTGTTACGCCGGCCGCCGTGTTGCCCTGGGCAACCCAGAGAGACCATCCTCGCGGCTTGGTGCACAGGCACGCCTGGCTGGTGGCTGACCGCGGGGATAAAGGAGGGTCGCTTGGGCTCAGGGTGGCCTCCATCTCCACCTGGTGGCGTGGACCCCATGCCTGCGGGACAGCCAGGTGCAGAGAGTCCATGTTGTCCTCGTCTGTCAGATCCCTGCCCCCTAGGCCTCACTCCTAATACCAGTTAGTACTCCCAGGGTCTCCCACTTGCTTTCCTACTTTCGACCGACCCCTTGACTCCACCCAGTGGTCTGTCTGTTTTTTTTCTTTTTTTGGTTTTTCGAGACAGGGTTTCTCTGTGTAACAGTCCTAGCTGTCCTGGAACTAGCTCTTGTAGACCAGGCTGGCCTCAAACTCACAGGGATTCCCCTGCCTCCACCTCCCGAGTGCTGGGATTAAAGGCGTGTGCACTACCACCGCCCGGCCCTGTCTTTTTTTTTTTTTTTTTTCTTAATGTCTTTGAGGCCTGTCATTGCCCCTAAGGCTTCCTGCAAGCTTTCTGGTTCTTCCATGGGCTTCTTTGCTGTAAATTCTATTGTTTTGGCCTCAAGTCCTGACCCCAAGGCAGTCCTTCATGCTTCTGTCATCCCACCCTTCAACCCTAATGGTTTCTTAAGAAAATTGTGGGCCTCCCACATCACCCCGAAAACTTTATCTGCAGACATCGTACCCAAGGGATTGCCTGTTGTTTCTCCCAGACTAGCTCCTGCTCCCAGGAACATCTCATACAAGTCTCTGTCCTCTGGGGACTCTTCATTGATTCAAGTGCTGACAGCCAGTGACTTCACATAAGGAGAGCCTCCCCCACCTCCACTTTCTGTTGCTCCTCAGTGAGACATCCTGAGATTCCCTTTCTCTTTGAAAACTTTGCTTTGTTCTTCCATGTTACTCTCAGTCTCGGCTCCATGATCCTCTATGTGTCCCCAGAAACTTCCCTCTTGCCAAACGTCTTGGTAGCTAATGCTTTATTCACGGGTAGTTAAGACTTTACTCACTGGATAGTACCTGCCTTCTTTCTGCTTCTTTAGAACCTGTATCACTATTCTAGGAATTCCCATTGGATTCCCTGCCCAGGACTTGGGTATCCACATCCACCACCTCAGCCTGGTTTCCCCTCGCATCCACTCTGATCGTTTCATCATCATCTCTGTCTTTCATTTTTACATCCTGCATTTTAGGGAGTCCAGTGTCTTCCTTTCATGCTCAAGTCTCTTCATTCCACAAGAGGAATTCTCTAATTCTTTTTACTGGTTTTAGAAACAGGATTTCAACATGTAGCCTAGGCAGGCTTTGAACTCCCAAAAGAGTGTCGGGATTGCAGTCATGAGCCACCATGCTTGGATTCTTTTCCATTCTTTACCAGTGCTCCTTTCTATGAGATACTCTGTCTTTCCTATCTATCCTTTTATGGATCCAACATTTTTAATTCCTCCTTAGGTCTAACTTATCTTTTTTCTTATAGACAGTGAAAAAGCAGTCTGGCTCCCGAGGTCAACTCCCTACACCCCAAGGTCCAGATGGCGGCCAACGTGGGTGATCAGCGCAGCACAGATTGGTTAGTAGGACTAGGGGAACACAGCCTATTGTGCTGGGAAAGAGGAACAAAATACAATGGGACTTCTTTGCACAGCCTGGAAGAAGAAATCCACATTCTGGGGCTAGGGTGGAGGGGCAAGCTTCCCGACTGAGCTTTTTGTGTGTGCATGCCAGTGTGTATGTGTGTGAGTGAGTGTATAATTCACACTCATGTAGCTCAGAAGAGGCATGAGATCCCTTGGAGCTAGAGTTACAGGTGTCTGTGAGCCACTTGACATAGGTGCTGGGAACTGAACTCGCAACATCTGCAAGATCAGCAAATGCTCTTATATACGGGCCATCTCTCCAGCACCCTCTTACTGTCTTTCTGATAATTCCTTTTTTGTTTTGTTTTTTTTCCCCCCATAGTTGGCCATATCAGAATTCATTGACTTGTAAAAGATTGAGTCCTTCTAAGGTCACGTAAAGTTTTGTGTATACTGGCCAACCTTCTGTTTGCTTGGCACTTGCTGTGTGCCAGCTTCAGCTATGGCTCTGGTAGGTAGGGATCTTAGCTCTGGAACTTTGGCCTTGTCTACCTGTGTACAGTAGAACATAACTCTGTCTCACCTTTGCAGGTCTTCTCAGTATGGCATGGTGGCTGGAGCCAGCAGAGAGAATGGCATGGAGACTCCTATGCACGAGAACCCAGAGTGGGAGAAGGCCCGCCAGGCCCTGGCCAGCATTAGCAAAGCAGGGGCTGCCAGTAGCTCCAAAGCTAGTAGCAGTGGGCCGGTGTCCAGTGCACAAGTGAGAAGGGCACACAGGACTTGGAACTGCTGTGCTGGGTGGGGCTGTTGCTGAGAGAAGGATGGGGAGGATGCTGACTTTCAGAGAATGGCATGCCTTAGCAGACTGTAAATATGTTTTCCTGTTAACTAAACCAACAACTTTGAGAGTCAGCCAGGGTCTGAGTGATCCTAAGGAGGAAGACTTGCCCCATCTTCCAGAAGCCTACTTTTACTGTAGAGGCATGGACTCCATTTCTTTTCTGTAGTTACTCCGCACTAAAGGCCTGTCCTCTTGGGACTGTAGTGCCCGTAGACTCCTGTGGCTGTACTGACAGATGCGTACATGCTTTTGTCTCCACAGTATGTCTCTCAGGCAGAAGCCTCAGCTTTGCAGCAGCAGCAGCAACAGTACTACCAGTGGTACCAGCAGTACAATTATGCCTATCCTTACAGCTACTACTACCCCATGGTGAGTACCTGACTACAGGGTGAGAGCTTTCTGTCCGTGTGGGGCCTGGCTAGTGGGGGTGAAGACGGACATAGCAGTGTGCAGAAACACCTACCAGTATCCCCTAATGTAAATCCCAGCTTCCTGTTCCGGTCTCACAAGATCTGACTTGTCCATGGTCCATCCCACTGCCTCCTTACCCTAGGACATTAGGATATCCTAGTCCCCTGTGCTTGGCTCTGCTGCAGCTTTCCATTTTACTGTGCTCACTTCAAGATTCCTTGCTGCCTAGAGAGCATCTTCAGAGAGCCTCCCACTCCCAAACTGTTCAAGTCATATTCCTGCTTCTCTTCTTTGCCTTGTTTTCTTTCATGCTAATTACTGTGGGACGTTACCCACTTACACCTATAGCTGTATAGCTATGTGTGGACGTTGTTAAACCCGGGATTTGTTTGAGTCAGAATTCTCTATATAGCCCAGGTTGACTTCAACCACCCCTCCTGCCTCAGCCTCCTGAATATACATCACCACAACAAGCTTGCCTTTTTTATTTTAAATTTTAATTTTTTAAAGACAAGGTCTTACTGTGTAGGCCTGGTTGGCCTGGAACTAGCTATGTAGATTAGGCTTGCCTCACACTCCACAGAAATCCACCTGTCTCCATCCTGGCTCATAAGTCCTATGATTAAAGGGGTGAGCCTATCCCCCCTGACTCCTGCCTGTCTCTTTATCATAGCATTAGAAATGCTGACACTCACTGCTTCTTTTCACTTGATAGCAAGACCTATTGGGTGCTGGCATGAGTGGAATGAAGAGGTTTTTGGTTTTGATTTTTTTGAAAATACATGATTTGGTTTATTTGTATGGTAGAAAGAACAAGGGCCTGGCGTCTACAGCCTCTTGAGTTGAACATGGTTCCAAGGGAGGCCGAAGGCCTGAGCAGCCTTCACTAACTCCGGCTCCTCCTGTGCCTTGGCAGAGCATGTACCAGAGCTACGGCTCCCCCTCCCAGTATGGGATGGCCAGCTCCTACGGCTCAGCTACAGCCCAGCAGCCATCGGCTCCCCAGCACCAAGGGACTCTGAACCAGGTAATGCTTTGCCTAGCTGCTCCTGGTCAGCTGGGAGCAAGAGCCTGGCTTTTGAGGGGACTTGCAACCAAGAATGGTCTGCACTATTTCAAAGCTGCTCCCTCCCCTCTCGCTTGTTCTTTCTTGTCAAGCACCTCCTGATGTAAAAGCTTAGCTTTTAAAACTAGGATGGGCTTGAGGCTGGGCAAGGTCCAGGGGCTGTAATGTTGGGGAGATGGCGGGAGCAGTTTGTAGTTTGGCAGTCTGCCGTCTCTCTTTTTCTCCCGTATGTGTACTCACAACTGCGTTCTAGAGCTAGTGTGCCCCCTGCACACACAGCAAGTGGTGTACACACACCCACAGCCATACCTACCCAACATGCTGCCTTTGCAACTGGTGCAACCTAGAGAAGTGGAGGACCCTAGGGCATAGGAAGTACATTGACCTGGCTTTGAGTCCTTGCTTTGCTTCACTGTTCTCTACACATTAGTGGCTCCTCAGAGTTGAGAGGATGCAGCCTTTCATAGGGCTTGAGTAAGTGTGTTGTCACGTGTTGATGTGCTCAAGAGAACCCTAGTGGATGTGTTGTCAATGGCTCTTAGTAGAGTCAGGCCCCAGTGTTGGCACTGGTGGTAGCTGAGCCTATGGAAAGTTGCTCAGTCTCTTGAGTCTGAGACCTCTCTGTTGTGGGAAGGATAGCTAGTAAAAATAGACACCCCAGGAAGCCACCGATCATACGGCGTGGCAACCCCCAGAAGATTGTAGCACTTACTGAGTACTTACTGAGTGACTTTAAGAACTGAGTACCATGTGATCTGGCATCAGGATGCTGCCTGCTGCCTTCAGCCTCTGCTTCTTCCCACAGCCTCCAGTCCCTGGCATGGATGAGAGTATGGCCTACCAGGCTTCCCCTCAGCAGCTACCTGCAGCCCAGCCCCCTCAGCCCTCAAACCCTCAGCATGGGACACATGGTCTAAGCAATGGCCCTCAGCCTGGAACAGCCCCAGCCACTCAGCACAGTCAGACAGGGGCACCTACAGGGCAGACCTATGGGCCACACAGCTACAGTGAGCCTGCCAAGCCCAAGAAGGGTCAGCAGCTGTGGACCCGCATGAAACGTGAGTTAGACTTGTGGGGGTCAGAAAGTTGGAGCTTATTTGTGAGCCACCCAAAGTGGCTGGACCTTTGTCAGGGTGTTGTGATCGACTCTAGTCTAGGGAAAGACTGTTCTGGAACAGATTTGCTCATGCTAGAGACCTGCTCCAGCGCTGGCCAGTTTGAATGTCTGGGAAGGACCTAACTCCGATCTCCGCTGTCCTCCCACAGCAGCCCCTGGGACTGGAGGTCTCAAGTTCAACATCCAGAAGCGGCCCTTTGCTGTCACCAACCAGAACTTCAGCTCCAATACAGAGGGGCAACACAGTAGCTTCGGTTCCCAGCCCAGCTCTGAGAAAGCCCAGAACCATAGGTGAGTCACATCCCCATCCCTACCTACCCATGCTCTGTGTTCAGCAGTGTCTGTTCTCCAAGGTCTTCCGAGTGCCTCATGTGGTGAAGGGAACCCTGGGAGTATGTGGTGTAGGACTGCCATCTAAGATCACAGTAAAATTTCTGCTGAGATGTGGGGTCCTCCCACCTGAGTGCCCTCATCTGTCTTATTCCCACAGTGGGCCGTCTGGCCGGGGAAACCTGTCTGGGAAGCCGGACGATTGGCCGCAGGATATGAAGGAATATGTTGAGCGGTGCTTCACTGCCTGTGAATCAGAAGAGGACAAGGACCGGACAGAGAAGCTGCTCAAGGAGGTGCTACAGGCCCGGCTCCAGGATGGCTCTGCCTACACCATCGACTGGAGCCGAGAGCCTCTGCCTGGGTCAGTCTGGGTGACACAATGAGGGAGTGGGGATGCTGGGTCCTGGCCTGGGGACTTGGGCCTCAAAACCTGGCAGCTTCAGAGAGAAATAAGCCAGAAAGCTGACAGCTCTATCTCAGGACCCTGTGGGGAGGGTAGAAAGCCCAGGAGTGATCGAGGATAGGGTTTTGGGGAGTGGGCAGGACTGGCTGGGAAGGTATGGGTAGCTTTATGGCTAAGAGCATCCCCTGGACACAGTCTGGGGCTTGGTCCCTTTCCCGCACCACAATGGCTGAGTTGCCAGGGTAAGTGCCTCTCTGTTCTGAGGTTTTGTGGTCCTGGGCCACAGGGTGGGGTCTGCAGTCCTGCAGGTTGGTGGCTGGTTGGTAATGCCCTGCCCTACTATATCCTCAGGCTGACCAGGGAGCCTGTGACTGAGAGCCCCAAGAAGAAACGGTGGGAGGCCCCTAGCAGCCTTCATCCTCCCAGGGGGGCAGGCTCGGTGACCAGGGGCGGGGGTGCCCAATCCCAGCGAGGGACACCTGGGTCTGGGGGTGCTGGCCGAGCCCGGGGTAGCAGCTTCGCCAAGTTCGGCAACCGCAACGTCTTCATGAAGGACAACAGCTCTTCCTCCAGCACAGATTCGCGTTCACGCTCTTCATCCAGGTCCCCTACTCGTCACTTCCGGAGAAGGTGTGCAAGCTTGTACTGGAGGGCAGCCGGGAGGGGACTGATGCTTCCTAACCCTTGTGCTTCAGGCCTGACTTTTCTGTTTCCCTATTTAGTGACTCCCACTCAGACTCTGACAGCTCTTACTCAGGGAATGAGTGTCACCCTGTAGGCCGCAGGAACCCACCCCCCAAGGGTCGGGGTGGTCGCGGGGCCCACATGGATCGGGGCCGAGGCAGGGCGCAGCGAGGAAAGAGGTGAGCTTTGGGTGGGATTTCTTTCCTAGGCATAGGTGGAGTTGATTGGGTCTCACAGGTGGGGTAGATGGCCTTCAGAGTGACTGAAGACATTGGCCTTCTTTACGCTTTGTCCCCAGGCATGACCTAGCTCCAACCAAACGCAGCCGCAAGAAGATGGCAGCAATCGAGTGTGAGGACCCAGAGCGTGAGCTTAAGAAGCAAAAGAGGGCAGCCCGCTTTCAGCATGGGCACTCACGCCGCCTGCGCCTTGAACCTTTGGTGCTGCAGATGAGTAACCTGGAAAGCAGTGGAGCTGACCCTGACTGGCAGGAGCTACAGATTGTGGGCACCTGTCCTGACATCACAAAGCATTATCTACGGCTGACCTGCGCCCCAGACCCATCAACTGTGCGACCTGTGGCTGTGAGTCCCAGGCAGTGGGTCCACCACCAGGATGTGTTAGCATTAGGCCCGGGAGGCAGGGAGGTGGCAGCTCTGGCTCTGAGAAGACCCTAGCGTGCAGGTTCTTCACACTTGGGGCATAGTCTGGCCACAGTCAGCCTTAATACAAGCAAAGTCAAGGCAGACTTTCTTTTTTTTTTTTTTTTGAGGGGTGCAATGAACTTTATTGATGGTATTCAAGAGTAGGGCTCCCTAAGCCCCCTCCTGCTTTTCTGGGGGTCTGGGATGGAAACTGTGAGGGAGATGCTCAGTGTTAAGGGTTAGTTAGGCCAGGGACTGCTCAGCAGCCGAGGACCTCTCTCTTGCTGTGTCCTTGCTGGGACAGGTGGTCCAGGGCGGGCTTCTTACTCCTTGGAGGCCATGTAGGCCATGAGGTCCACCACTCTGTTGCTGTAGCCGAATTCATTGTCGTACCAGGAAATGAGCTTTACAAAGTTGTCATTGAGAGCAATGCCAGCCCCAGCATCGAAGGTGGAAGAGCGGGAGTCACTGTTAAAGTCACAGGAGACGACCTGGTCCTCAGTGTAGCCCAGGATGCCCTTTAGTGGGCCCTCGGATGCCTGCTTCATCACCTTCTTGATGTCATCATACTTGGCTGCTTTCTCCAGGCGGCATGTCAGATCCACGACGGACATATTGGGGCTAGGAACGCGGAAGGCCATGCCCGTGAGCTTCCCATTCTGCTCTAGGATGACTTTGCCCACAGCCTTGGCAGCGCCAGTGGACGCAGGGATGATGTTCTGGGCAGCACCACGGCCATCTCGCCACAGCTTCCCAGAGGGGCCATCCACAGTCTTCTGGGTGGCCATGATGGCATGGACTGTTGTCATGAGTCCTTCCACGATGCCAAAGTTGTCATGGATGACCTTGGCCAAGGGGGCTAAGCAGTTGCTGGTGCAGGAAGCGTTGCTGACAATCTTGAGGGAATTGTCATACTTGTCATGGTTCACACCCATCACAAACATGGGGGCATCGGCAGAAGGGGCGGAGATGATGACCCTCTTGGCCCCACCCTTCAAGTGGGCCCCAGCCTTCTCCATGGTGGTGAAGACACCGGTAGACTCCACAACATACTCGGCGCCGGCATCCCCCCATTTGATGTTGGCGGGATCTCGCTCCTGGAAGATGGTGATGGCCTTCCCGTTGATGACAAGCTTCCCATTCTCAGCCTTAACTGTGCCTTTGAACTTGCCATGGGTGGAGTCATACTGGAACATGTAGACCATGTAGTTGAGGTCGATGAAAAAGTCATTGATGGCAACAACGTCCACTTTGCCAGAAGTGAAGGCAGCCCTGGTAACCAGGCGTCCAATACGGCCAAATCCGTTCACTCCGACCTTCACCATCGTGTCTCTGGAACGAGGCTGGCACTGCACGAAAAGAAGCGGCTGTCTCTAGAACAGGGAGGAGCAGAGAGCCAAAGCAGACTTTCATATGGGACCCTGGAGCCAGGTGGCCTTTCAAAGGCTGCTCTTACTCTGCTTCAGGATGGCACAGCGCTATGTGTCAACAGGAAGTTGTGGGGCACTGAGTCTTGCTGTGTGTTGTTGACTCCTAGCCGTGGTGAATCACTGATAGAGGCTGTGCTGCAGCTCTCACTGAGCAGTGACACAGTGGCTTTGGCCTGTCAGCTGTCTGTACGCTCAGCCTTGATTCTATTCCCTGCAGGTTTTGAAGAAGTCTCTGTGCATGGTCAAGTCCCACTGGAAGGAGAAGCAGGACTACGCCTTTGCCTGTGAGCAGATGAAGTCCATTCGGCAGGACCTCACGGTAAGTCAGTTGCTGCGAGGCTCTGGTGTCAGCCATCTTGCCCTGCTCTGCTCAGCCTGACTCTCTGCTCGTTCCCACTGCCCAGGTACAAGGCATCCGCACTGAGTTCACTGTGGAGGTGTATGAGACACATGCCCGCATCGCCTTGGAGAAGGTAGGGAGCTAGGCAACTGCCATGGGGCACCTACCCTTTTGAAGCCACCTGTACTTGCCTGTTCCTTACATCCCTTCCTCCACGCTCAGGGTGACCATGAAGAATTCAACCAGTGCCAGACGCAACTCAAGTCTCTGTATGCGGAAAACTTGGCAGGCAATGTGGGTGAATTTACTGCATACCGAATCCTCTACTACATCTTCACCAAGAACTCTGGGGGTAAGAGGCCATCCTAAGATGAAGGGTGCCATGCCCAAGGTGGCACCCTGTCACCTGACCTCCAGTTATCTTTTGTGCAGACATCACTACAGAGCTGGCATACCTCACAAGGGAGCTGAAAGCAGACCCCTGTGTGTCCCACGCATTGGCACTGAGGGCAGCGTGGGCCCTAGGCAACTACCACCGCTTCTTCCGGCTCTATTGCCATGCACCTTGTATGTCTGGCTACCTTGTGGACAAGTTTGCAGACCGGGAGCGCAAGGCTGCCCTCAAGGCCATGATCAAAACGTATGTGGCACTGCACTCTGCTGCCTTTTGTGCTGTGGCTCTGCCACTCTCCTTCACATCCTGGTCAACCTTCAGCTTCTCTGCTGGAGTCCCCTCCCACTCTCCTGTTCACACCGCTGGCCCTCATTGCTTTCCTCCTCAGCCACCCTCAGTTCCAGGTTTTCTCCCACTGTTCTTCCCTCACTACTCCTGGTGTCATGTCCTCTCCTTCCCTGCACTCCTCTCTTCACGTCAGCTTGAAACCTGGGTTATCTTCCCCTTTTCCAGGCCTTTGCCTGCAGCTACTTGCTGTTCTTCTTCCTGACATAGTTATTAGAAAGGGTGGCCTGGCTCATACTGTTAGCAGTTTCTTGAAATGTCTTTCTGGGACAGTGTGATTGGGGCCTATGGCACAGGGGGTGGTGTGACAAGGCCCTCTGGTCATCAAACTGCATGAGGCTTGCCCATGTGGGGAAGAGATGATCACCATGCTGCGGCCATCTAGTGGGTGGAGACCAGGAATACTGTGCAACAAAAGGCCCCATAGCAGTGTGTGCCAGTCTTGATAAGGTTGAGAAACCCTAGTAAATATATCTGTCAAGAGTCTCAAGGGGTCTTGAATGCCGGGCTAAGCAGCAGCATTTTCTCATTTGGTCCTGTTATGGTGGGACCTGCCGAGGAATTTAGGATTTTGTTTTAGTCAGTCCAACCCAAGGGAGTGAGATGAGTGGGCACCGAGCTCTCAACTTTTTATGCTCCAATGAGCAGCCCTCAAGCCTCAGTGGTGCAAGTGATTCTTACTCTGTTCTTAGTCAACCTTGGCTACATAGCACAAATGGTCCTTGTGAGAACTCAGGGCCCTGGCTGGTGTTGACCTCATTCTCACAGCACCTTTCCTATGAACTTTGCAGACAAGTCCCTGTCATGGCCTAGAAGGTCACCTAGAAGGTCACCTGAAAGACAGGGAGGCTGCCCTGTCCCAGAGCCATAGAATACCTGAGTTCTAGATACTTGAAACCAAGTAGCTAAAGGGCTGCGATGGTCTGCAGGAAAAGGTCCCCAAAACTAGTAGGACATGTACAAAATTAGGGCATCTTGGTACCAACCAGAAAGCACTGCTGAGTGTGACTCTGTGCAAACATCTTCGAGGGTGGAGTATCACTGTCCCTACCCTCCAAGCCTTTGTACCACTTACTCTGTCTGGCTCCAGCCCCTCAGCCAGCAGAGGAGCCATCTGGGCCCTTTCCCTCCTGCCCCCTCCTTCCTGGACAGGTAAGTGTGGGCAAGGGGGGGCAACTGGGCACTGGGGCTACCAACCCCATCCCTGGCCCCCCCAAGCCGCTAACATGGGGAGGTTGGGAGGGGCTGCAGAAGCCAGCAGGTTCCTTGCAGAGGAAAATTCTGGGAGCCCAGATGGGGAGCATTGCTCCCTGCTCTTGGGCCCTCCCTTGTCTGCTTGCCTCATCATTTTCTCCTCTTGTCTCCATAGCTTCCGCCCTGCGCTGCCAGTCTCCTACCTGCAGGCCGAGCTGGCCTTCGAGGGCGAGGCCGCCTGCCGGGCCTTCCTAGAGCCCTTGGGCCTGTCCTACACGGGCCCGGACAACTCCAGCGTGGACTGCCGCCTCAGCCTGGCGCAGCTGCCAGCCTTCTGAGCACTCATCGAGCACGGGCGGGGTTAGGGCTGTGGCCCAGTACCGCCTTTGCGGATTTTGTTTTTGAGCCATGGACATGGGTTGTAAATTAATTTGTGGGGAGAAGGCTCCAGGAAGAGCCAGCATCCCTACCCCCGTTTTCCCACCGGGGATCTGTACAGAGATTTTTCTACGTTTTTATTTTTTGTCTCACAGGGGATAATTGGGAGTATAGTGGAGGAGGGCGGGGTGGGGGCTACAGGTTCTGTGTCCACCTCTCACCTCCACTAATGCTGTCTCAGTGTTTTTTCTCTCTCTCTTTCGAGCTCGTACTCCAGCACCTGACCCTGCGTGCTGGCCCATCCCATGTTGGGGGGTCAGCAGAAAGAAGACAGGCCGTCCAGCCCGCACCCGCCTGCAGCGGGGCACCAGCCAGCCACACCTAATTGCCTCGTCTGCCTCTTCATAGACTCTTGTTGCCCAGCTATTGGGGCCTCAGTGTTTGGGGTGAGGGGAGCTGCTTAAAGACTATGCCCCACCTTCAACCCCTCACCCCAGAAATGCCAGCCAGCACCACCAACACAGCCAGACCAGCGCCACACCGCACTGAGGACTCCAGGGCCTTCGCGGGACCATGCCAGCCGGGCTGCCTCGTCTTACTCAAGTTGTATTAAGTTGTCTCCGTGTCCCTTCCTCCCTCTGCCCCAATGTTTCTTCTGATTTTTTTTTCCCTTCCCTCCCTCCTCTTCCTTCTCCCTCCTTGCTCCCTGGTTCAACACAGGTAAAATGGTTACCCTCCCTTCCTTCCTCCCCTCTGCCTTCATGGATCACCAGCTCACGTCATGTTTCCTTCTCTTTCCTCTGTGTGTGTGTTTAAGTTATTTTTCTTCTTTCTCCCCTTTTCTTTTCACCCCTCCCTCCTCTTCTGCCATGTAACTGGAGGATGTGCTATGAGGTTGCAAACAGCTGGACTGTCAGGCTGCTTTTTTTCCAGATGCCTCCCTTCCTCCCCTTCCCACCTCTCCCCTCCCCTCCCTTCATTCTCCTTGAGCATTGAGTACAGTACATTTTGGAAGCTTGAAACCAAAAATTAAAGAGAAAGAGAGAGAGAAATTGTTTCTATTTGACTTGTTTCTTCTACGAAGTTTGGAACGTTGGTCACTTGAGGGAAATCTCAGCCAGGGACACGTAGCTATGTCCTGCTCTGCCCATACGGCATAGCCAGAGTTTCCCTAGGGGCTGTCTTCCTAGCTCCTGGTTCAAACTGAACTCAGGCTCAGGAATGCAAACCTGGGATCCCTGTGGCACCTTGGCCAGGGTGAGGTGTGGCTGTAGGCCCCCTGGGGGCTGCACCACTCTCAGCCCTTCAGCCTCCAGCCTCTGATTCAGAGTTTGGACCATGCCTGCCAGTGTGGGGGAGGGTATGGCACAGAGCACGTGATGACCCAGAAGAGTCAAGTCCTTGAACTGTAGCTGGGAGGGTACCTGAAGCCCTGGTTTGAGGAGGGCCCTCCGTAGAGCCCCAGTAGCTGCAGCCTCTTTCCCAGGGCCTGTCAGCCTCAGCAAGGCCACTGTGAGGTGCAGGGCCTGTACAGGTACCAGGAAAGCAGCACAAGGAGGAGCAATCCGCACCAAATGCTCTTGGGCCTTGACCACTTCCGCCCTAAGCCCAGGCTCTGTCGCCATCAGTGCCACAAAATGTGTGGGCCGGGGCTGGCGAGGGAACCTTCTTTCATCAGGCCAAGTCCCTGGAGTCCACTCACTTCCCATCTCTTCAGCAGAAAGCTTTGGAGCTTCCATGGCCTGTGTCTCCCACTGTGGAAGTAGAGTGGCTCCAGGTGTCTCTAGTGGGTTCAAGATCTCCTTTACTCCTGTGAAGCACCCGCTTTCCTCTGGTGTTCCTGCCTCTGTGGTCCTATTCAGGACAGTCTCTCTGGTTGCTCCACCCTCTTTGGGTATCTCCAGCCCCGAATCAAGCCCAGTTTTATTTTCCTTAGTTGCCCCACCGTCTTCGGGTGTCTCCAGGCCCGAATCAAGCCTAGTTCTTGCCGGGTTTCCACTCCCTTCCTTAGGGCCATCCTGAGTGTCCTGACCCTCGGAAGCCGCACCTGTCTTCTCTGTGTCAGGGATTTCTGGTGCAACCTCTGGCCAGTACTCGTTCCCGTCGTCCAGTGCGTCTAGGATGGTGGGTCCCCGTCCAGCCACAGAGCCCGAGCCAAAAATGAGGTCAGTACGCGAGGCACGGTCCCACACCAGGCGGCCGCGGAAGCGGAAGTAGCGGATGCGGTGCTGTGGCACCGCCAATACGCCGGGCCCGAGCGCTGCCAGCGGCTCGTCCCAGCAGAAGGCGCAGAAGGGCTCTTCTTGCACGCCCAGGAAGCGGTCAGTGTAGCCCACCGAAAATTCGGCAGGGTCCAGGCGCGGATCCCAGCGGATGCGCTGGATGACGTCAGCCGCAGTGCGCAGCGCCGGCTTTTTGGACCCAGACTCCGGCTGCACGACCTCAGGGGTTGGCGCTGGGGCCCCGGGGTGTGGCTGACGGCAGCGTGCGCCGAAGCGACAGCGGCCCTCTAGGAAGAAGCGGCAGACCGAGGGGGCCTCAGAGGAATCGGCCCCTGCCTCCATGGTACCGCAGTACACTGGGCAGCCTCAGTCCACAACGTTGAGCCCCAACTGTGACACCTGGAGTCTAGTCCGCTTCACCCGGAGGGAGGCCAAGAGACTAGGCGGGACCTCGGAGTGTCCCACCGGCTCTGGTGCTCCCGGCCCCGCCCAGCTTATTTACGTGTAGCTGGCTTCTGAGCCTCTGGGAACCTGGTCTTGCCCCGCCCAAAATGATCTTCGTGAGTCCAGCTCCTCAGAGGCCTTAGCGAGTCTAGTCCCGCCCAACCAGCCAATTAGTGTGTTGAGATCCTCTCAAGAACTCAAGGGAGTCAAGTTCCATCCCATCCAACTATTTTATATGTGCTCCTCCCTTTCTGGGCTTTGGCGAGAGACAGTTCCCAACCCAGGCAAACACTTTACGTGTTCTCGGCCGCTTTCAGGGCATCAAAGGAGCAAGGCTTCCTCTCTCCAGCCAGCTGATTTACATATATTTCCGCCCCGTGCGGTGGGGTGGGGCTTAGAGATCCGGGCCTGCTGCAACCAAATACTTTGCTTGTGCCCTGTCCTTCTCAGGACACCACTCCGCAGCATGCGATTTACCTGTACACAGCCCTTTGTGTGTGTCAGGGGCGCGCGGGGGGGGGGGGGCGGGGGTCAATACCCTGGCTCCGCCCCCGACCTCCTTAAAGTGTGTAGTCCCTATACCAGTGGTTGACTTACATACCATACCTCACTATGAGCAAAGTGACTCCTGGTCCTGCCCCATGCAAAGTTACTTATGATTGTCCCGTCCTGTTTTTCCTGGGAGCGTGGCCTCAACCCACTTGGTCTCAACCCACAATGCCCCTCCTCTCGTTGGCCTTACCTTGGCCTCCCCAAGTTTCAGTGGTTTTACCTGATCCTGGTTGTGGGGTACGAGTCTTGCTCCTGTCCCCAGTCTAGGGGTTGGCACATATGACCCACCCCTCTGCAAACTTCAAACGACCTTATTCTGAGTCCGGAAGTTGGTATCGTCCCTTCAGGGACCTAAGATAGCCACTCTCCAAGCCGAGTGATAAATACTAGAGGTCCCCTCTTTCCGGGAACCTTTGAGAATCTGGTTCCACCCTCAGTCCATGATATAGGCCTAGAGAGCCCCGCACCTCTAGGGTGTTAAAACATCTGGACATCTGTGGGCTCAGGGTTAACTTTGTGCCCAGATTTGTGACGCAACAGCTACCGCGCATGGCGACACTTAGTTGGCGGGAGCAGAAGCTCTACCTACCGGGACCATGCCTCTCATGGCTCCAACGAGTACCCAACCGCTCCTCTTTGCAGTTGCTCTCAGAAAAGCGAATGGCACCGCCTGGTCAAAGTGCACCTGGGGGATGTGTAGAGCCAGGCGTCTATGACTCTTCAAATCAAATGTTACCGTAGGTGGTGCTAAGCGAACCACCGTGTCTGGACTTTATCCAGGTAGCAATGAGGCTGGGTCAATATTTGAAGAATGAATAAGACTGTGGGAGCGGCCAGGTGCGAGACTCCACCTTTGGGAGTGGTTTATTACATGGATAAACCGGACTTGGCTTTTAGTTGGTGGCAATCGACCACTGTCCTGCCTCTGCACCCCTTCCCATAAAAAGTGAACAGACACAGCACTGGCACAAACCTCAGCCATTTATGTGTACAAAAGTGGGTTATTGGGCGGGACTGAGGGGTGCAGGAATCAGGACACTACAGGCCTATGACGTCGTCCAGTGGGAGGTCAGCATTGGGGCGGCAGCGGGCCTTCTGGTGCTGCGTTCCAGGGTGGGTGTCCCCGACAGGCTTGGTGGCTGTTGCTTCAGCACGCTCCGCGTCCATGACGCCTAGCACCGCGTCTAGCATAGAGGGGCCCAGGTCCAGGTGAAAGGACAACAGCGGGTCCGCAGGTGAAGGCACTCGGAGACCAGGTGCAGGGGGCTGTGGAACTGTAGGTGGAGGGACAGAATGCGGGGCCCCGACTGGTGGCGTGTGGGGCTCGGGGGGTGGGCCGCCCCCGTGGCGACTGAGGAACGAGGTGTCCCCGAAGGCATCGCCACCGCGCCCCACATGCAATGTGTGCCTGAAGTCTCCAAGGGGCGCTGAGATAGACAGTGCTCCACGCTCCAGTCGCTTCTTGGGCTGCGCTGGGCCCAGCTGCTTCAGCACCGGCATCTGTGGGGGCACAGGCATATCAGAGCTGCCTCACCCTGGAGCCCCAACTCTATGTTCCAGACCTGCCTAGTCAGCCTCAAAAATGCTCGGATAAGGCAGGACGTTGGTGGGACTATTCTCAGTTAACAAGTAAGGAAACTGAGGCTGTGAAAGCCCAAGGTCACTACTGTTGGACTCAAATTTTAAGTTTTTCTGACTCTAACATGTCCATGTTCATATTATACTATGTGGGTCACCCCAGTAACTAATATTTGAGCCTTCTTGGAGGGTAAGTACCAAATAATTACTTTTGGAGTGCTTCCCAACCAGACTGTAAAAATCTCCAGTAAGCATTAGCTGTAGATGAAGTATAGATGAAGATTACCAGTGCCCAATCCTTGAAGACGGGGCAGACTCTATCCAGTGAGTACCCTGGGCACAGGTTTAGGATCAACCACACACGCTCAAGTGCCCTTCCCTCCACACACACTGAAGAAGTGGACCAGGAAGGCACTACAGAGCAAGTGCAAAATTCACTGTACAGACGACATGAACATTCTCATTTGGGAGGCTTTGGGTGGTTCAGGGGAGCTTTATATTTATGCAGAATTTTAAAATTAAAATATGCTTTGGGGAGCATCTAGGGCATAACATCACCTAAGGCATAACATCTCATTTTTTAAAAAGCAAATAATAAAGCAAATGCCTCATGTGTTAAAACTTGGTAACAATGAGGGCCCTGAGAGAATAGTGCTTGCTGCTCTTCCAGGGGAGGCAAGTTCCAGGACCCAAGTTCCACATCTTACAACTTCCAAATTGTAATTTTACAACTTCCAAATTTCTTCCATACATATGCAGCAAAATGTCTGATGCCCTCTGTTGGCCTCTGAAGGCACTGCACCCACGTGGTGGGTCATAACCATCCATTGTCATCAGTTCCAGAAGATACCCTCTTCTGACCTCCATGGGCACCAAGCATGCATGTAGTGTACACACACATATACAGGCAAACACTCATAGGTAAAATAAATGAATAAATCGAATAAGCAAATATCGGCAAGAATGACATATGCTTGCAGCTGCCAGCTTGTGAATTGTATACCAGATACGCAGTTGCTAGGTTACTGCACCTGACTGAGTGGTAAAGAGAAACCCAGCAAATCTTGGCCCATATCCTGGAGCTTAGTCTTTTTCCATGGAAACTGTGACAGGAACTTGACAACTTTGTACTTTTAACACTTACTATTATGATGAAATCCCTTGTTTCTATTTCCATCAAAACCCCACCCTTTTCCAGTTAAGTGAATCTCCACAAATTAATCCTTCGTTTTCCTGTCTATACCTCAGATAAAATGACACTGCCAACTCCCTGCAGAGCACATAGAAACATGAAGTATGATTTAATATTAAGTGCTGCCAAGCGGGCGTGCTAGTGTTGGGAGAAGAAAAGGCTGTGTCACCCAAACAATAACTGTGGAATAAAGATTAGATTTGGTAAAATGCATGAGGAAGGCAACGGAGCCAACATTGTTCTTTCAGCATTCAGTACCCTGGGAAGGATCAACGAGGATGTGAACACAAAGTACAGCCAAAAATGTTCGAAATAATTTAGACGGATGCAGTCTAAGGACTATTGAATCCATGTACGCATGCACACAGAGCCCCTCCCACAGGGAGTGAGCCTAGAAACACATGCACACTTGTGCACTTCCCGCGTTTGCCCTCTGCGAGGACTGAACCTAGACTTTCATACATGCTAGGAACGTATTCTACCACTGAGTTATAGCCCAACTCTCCTCTCTTTAATTTTATTAGCTGGACAGTGATGGTGCCTGCCTTTAATTCAAGTACTTGGGAGGCAGAGGCAGGTGGATCTCTGTGAGTTCGAGGCCAGGTCTACAGAGTGAGTTCCAGGACAGCCAGGACTGTTTCACAGAGAAACCCTGTCTGGAAAACCAAAAACAAAGAAACACAAAAACAAAATTTATTTTACGTACATTGGTGTTTTGCCTGCATATAGATCTGTGTACCGCATGCATGCCTGGTGCCCACAGGGGCCAGAAGAGGGTGCCAAATCCCTCGGAACTGGAATTACATATGGTCGAGAGTTACCATGTGGGTGTGGGAATCAAACCCATGTCCTCTGGAAGAGCCAGTCAGTGCTCCTAACATCTGAATCATGCTCCAACACGGCCATGCCCTCCTCCAAAGCCTCTTTTTGTTGTTCATTATGGAACAAGGTCTTACTAAGTTGTCTAGACCATTCTTTGTAGCCCAGTTCTTGAACTTCGTGAACTAACAGAGTAGCTGTGATTACAGGCCAGTATTGTGATTATTGTGTTTTGTTGTCGGGTTTTGAGAAGATTCATTTGTTGTCTGTTTTGTTTTGTAGATAGCATCCTACAAGACAGATCTGGATGGCCTCCAGTTCAGGACAATGCTCCTGCCTCAGCCTTCACAAGGTGCTGAGCATACGAACCTGTGCCATCTTGCCCATCTCTGAAACCACTGTTGCTACAGCAGTTCCACTCTGCCCTAACCTAGGTGAATAAACACAGTTTTACTGTAATTTGACACTCAGTCACCACTCCCTCCTTCACTGCAATGAAAACGAATGTTTTGATAGACTAAGACTTGCCCTTAACAATTTAACAGGTCCTCGGACTTTCCCTATTTTCATTTCCTTATTTTTTTTTAACTGTGACTATTGAGTCACAGTTAAGCATAAAAATCCTCTCTGGGTGTAAATGATGCCATTCCATTCATCTTAATACTTCCTCTGCAGAGAGAAGTGAAAAGAGGTAGAATTCAGAAAACTAGCTGCCCAGGTTTGAATCTGGCTGGGGCTGTTGCTGTGTGGTTTTGGATTAGCAGTGTAAACCTTCTGACCTTGTCTTCTCATCTGCAAAGTGGGATGCCAATAGAATGCTCTGCCTTAGCAACCAAACAGTAGATGCTCGCTGAGAAAATGATCCATAGAATTCTACCCCCATTTTATTGGACTCCCGAAGATAGAACCCCGAGTTAGCTAACTTCCTGGGCGTTAGGCAAGCACTCTACCATAGAGCCATGCCCCTAGTACCTTATAGGATGATAGCTAGGGCTTATTCAACTCCGGTTGAATAAGAGATCCTCCTCCATTTCGAGAATAAGGTGGAGCTGACCTAGGCCCTAGGACACACGTATGCACACAGCCCATGCATGCCTCTCACACAAGCACTGGGAGATTTTAATGCCCTAATGCCCATGAAGCTCCTGGCTGGCTTGGAGACCTTGAGGGAGTCACTTTCCCCTCAGGCTAGGTGTCCTGCACACTCAGCTCTAACCTCCAATATGCTTGTTGCTGGGCTGTCACACTCAAGGCAATGCGGTCATTCTTGGAAAAAGTTCGTCATCAGCCTAGGCTCTTACAGAGGGACCCTTGTTAGGGATCAATGCAAAGTGGGCTGGATGCAAGCACATAGGGGCCCCCGCCCGCTCGGACAGACACACGCTCAGATAAGCAGATCTCCTCTGGCCTCTTCAACTCCCTTTCCTGGCTAGGCACTGTGTGGTTCCAGCTGCATGGGTCAGGGGCACAGCTGGTTCACCTCTGTCCTCTCTCAGCCCCAGCCCTGCCAGGACACGGAAATAACAACCCGCTCAGGAGCTGGCCCAACTGGTTCTCAGGCTGGAGGAGGGTGGAGCCCAGACCTGGCAGGGGACCCCACCTGGAGACCCCTGGGATCTTAGGACTGGCAACTCTTTTCCTAAAGCTACAGGGCTGCAACAGGGACTTTAAAGGCCCTGGTCTCTTCGTTAACTAGTCTGTCTCTTTTTTATTTCCTCCGGATGAAGACCCCTGCCCACCACAACAGCCTCCTCACCTCGTGGTCTTGACTGAATGGGTCTCCGGCTCAAGCTCTGGTCCCTCCTGGCCTCGGAGGCTACCTCACTGGCGCCCTTTTCCTTCTTTTCCCGGGCGGGATCTCACCTGGCAAAAAAGCAAATGTCATGCCCAACCTGGAAAGGGTTCCAGGACCTAGGCATGTGGTCTGAGTACCATCACCTCAGGTCGGGTTCTGCGCTCTTGGGTCCCAGGAGCTCCCCCCCCCCCCCCCCCCCGCCCCCCAGCTCTCTGGTTTCACAGGCAGGGAGTTTCCCTGGTCTCCGCTCTCACATTCCAGGGGTCCAGGCTTCTGCACTCTTTATCATTTACGAGGGGCCAGACCGCGGTCCTCCTCCCTCAGACACAGGAGACTAGATTCCAGAGTCTGGCAAAAGCCGGTTGTGGTCCCTTCTTACCTGCACCAGGAACTAAGCTTCAGCCCCTCTCGGGGGCCATGGTAGCCTACCAGGCGAGCGCGGAGTCAACGCCCAGTCAGCCTAGTTGGTCTTAACTTCTTGTCCCGGGTTGAGAGGGTTAAGCCATAGGCCCCTCCCAGCCTTCCTTATTCCCCCAAAGTTTGCCTCTAGGATTTAAAGGACTAGAAAGCCTTGATGGTGGAAAAGCTGAGAGCCCTTTGAGCGGATAGTGGGCGCAGGAGGAGACCAGGACTGGACGTGCTGAATGCAGGGGCAGAGCTAGGGGGATGGACGGTCGCGCCCCCAGCCCGGCCCCTCCCCCTTCCCAGCTTGGAATTTCCTGAAAGTAGGGAAGTCTGGCTGTTTAGAAGAGTAATTTCTTCCAGATTGCAGCTGTTGGGGGAGTGGTGCGTGCGTGTGTGTGCGTGCGTGCGTGTGTGTGTGTGTGTGTGTTGAGAAAGAGAGGGAGACAGGAAGAGAGGAAAGGAGAGAACGTGTGTGTGTGTGTGTGTGTGTGTGTGTGTATGTGTGTGTGTGTGTGTCTGTGTGTGTGTGTGTGTTGAGAAGAAAAGGGAGACAGGAAGAGAGGAAAGAAGGAAGAGAGAACTAAAGTCCCGCCTGGAGAAAGAAGTGGTGTGAGTGTCCTGGAGTGATCCCCAGATGGATGTTCTCTTTCAGACACCTTCCGGAGAAGGGTCATTACTGTGAGTGTCTGTGTCTGTGGCACACAATTCACCGGTGTTCCAAACATCCTTCTGAAGCTCCTGGGGCATGGCTGGAGTGGGGTATAAGTGTGTGGTCCCTGAGGTGTGGTATGGCTTAGGACAAAATCTACAGAAAGTGGGACGGCTCAGAGGGTGCAGAGGTGACCCAGTTACAGGTCTACCAAGCAAGCCACTTTGAGTTGCACACTGAAAGACCACTGGGAACTTGCAGCGCCCAGGAAGGAGGGAGCATATTAAGAGGAAGGCAGAGGCTGAGAGCCGTAGCAGAGGCTGTTAGTCCCAGCACTCTGGAGACATAGGCAGGTGGATCTCTGTGAACTCCAGAGACTTCCACAGGGTTCACAGAGACACTGTCTCAGAGGGCTAGGCATGGGAGGAGTGGACAGAGGCCTCGTGGAGCACAGACACACAGGGAAGCAGATAGAAGTGACTTTGCTAGACCCTGAGAGGTCAGCTCTAAGGCCACTAGGAAGGATCTAAGTCAGCATGCCACATACCTGCTAGCCCACATGTTGGCAATTTTTCCACAGGAGCCAGGTTACTGGATTAGTCAAGATGTCCACAAACAGATAGATGAATAGATAAAGAAATTGTGGTGTACATTCCCAATGCAGTTTTGTGCAGCCATGAAAAAAAGCATGATTATGTCATTTTTGAGGAAATGGATAGAACCTGAACCTGGAGGTCTTTGTATTAAATGAAGCAACCTAGTCTGAGAAAGACTTACAGGGCTTCTCTGTAGCTTTGGAACCTGTCCTGAAACTTTCTCTGTAGACTAGGCTGACCTCGAACTCAAAGAGATCTGCCTGTTTCTGCCTCCAAGTCCTGGGATTAAAGGTGTGCACCACTACCACCTGGCCATTTATTTGGTTTTCAAGACAGGTTTTCTCTGTGTAATAGCTCTGGCTGTCCTGGAACAGCCAGACCTGGAATTTGTAGACCAAGTTGACCTCGAATTCACACAGATCCTCTTGCCTCTGCCTCCGGAGTGCTGAGTGCTGGCATTAAAGGTGTGTGCCACCACCGTCTGGCAACAAAAATAATTTTATGGTTGGGGTCACTACAACCTGAGGAACTGTATTAAAGGGTCACAGATCTTAGAGGATGTTGTGGGCTGGAGCAGGGCCAGCTTCATGAACATGCATTTTGTGAAGCTTCCCTGGGTTCCATGCTCAGAAGTGCCCAGAACTTGCTTTAACACCCAGCAAACCCCATTGTAAGTCACCATTTTTAGAGAAGAGGCTCCCTTTTGACTTTCTCTAAATACTACCCCACACATTAGGAGACAGATTTCCTATGGAAAGGAAAAGCAAGAAGGTAAGGCCTAGGGGAATACTTGAAGTGCAAAGTTTGAATGATAAGGGGAGGGAATGGAAACCCTGGGGCAAGGCTGTTGTAGAACTGGGAGAACCGGCAGGATTGAGAGGAGACAGCAAACCTTCCTTGGGTCTCAGCAGCAAGCCAAGCAAGGGCAGTAGAATGAAACACAACAAAATAAACAGGGTTGTTGGTTTTCAGAACAATCCAAAGACTACTGGGGGTGTGTCTAGGAGCTGGCCTTAGAGGACAGAGTGGGAGAAAGCAAGGTCAAGGGAGGTGAGGACAGGAGGCTCTGAGGAGGGCAGGACCTGAAGGGCAGAGAGATAGGGTATCCACAGGGAAGACTAGGGTCACAGAAAGGCCTCCTCTTATTGGCTTGATTTATACACGTTTGCTACTATTTTGTATCATTTTAAAACATAGTTTTATTTCTTTTTTAATTTTCAGTGACATATTGAATATACAGCTACTTTTCTTGTGTGGGAATCTTTAATAAAGCTTTAGTGACTGCCAATCTAGTTCCCATCTTATTATTAATAAAATAATTTGTAGTAATTTCTGAAATTATAAAAAATCTACATTATTCGCCCCCTCCCCTTTCTTCCCTGCAAACTCTCTCGTGCACTACCCTTTCAAATTCATGACCTCTTTTATCTTTAGTGGATGTTCCATCCATCCATCCATCCATCCATCCATCCATCCATCCATCCAATTCCTAAATTCATAAATACAGCCTCAGTCCATGTAAGGTTACCTGTGTGTATATGATCTTAGGGATGACCCATTGGTATTAGGTAACCAGTTGGGGAGTTCGTCCCCATGGCATTCTCCTGCCCTCAGCATTTGCCACTTTATGCATCTCTTGGAAGTTAGTTTGGGGAATACAGCTCCTGACATTGGCATGGGCTCTTACAAATTGACCTGAACTTTAGCACTCTCAAAAGTTCTATTTGGGACTGGATAATTCTTGTGTGTGTCCCCCACCCCAATTTGTGTGTGGTGCTTGCCTATGTGTGCGCCGTTGCTACATGTGTATGCTCCTTTGGGGGTCAGAGGTTGATATCAGCTCTCTCTATTGTTACCCACAATGTTATTGTTGTTTTAACTATTTTTTTAATCTTTAAAGATTTTCTTTTTATGCATATGTGTGTTTTGACTGCACCTGTGCCTGGTGCCCATGGAAGAGAGAAGAAGGCACTGGATCCCCGGGAACTGGAGCTTTAGACAATTGTTAGCCTCCATATGGGTTCTGGAAGTTGATCAGGTCCCCCAAAAGAGCAACAAACTCTCTTAGCTGCTGAGTTATCTCTCTAGACCCTTGTTATTTTTTGAGACATAGTGTCTCACAGCCTGAACCCAGAGTTCACTCATTTGGATAGGCTGGCTGGCCAACAAATCCCTGGGATCCATCTATTTCCATTCCCTGAATGTGGCTTACAGGCACATGTTACTCTGCATGGCCTTTGAAACTTTTTTTTAAAATAGTGCTTAGAGAGATGACTCAGTGTTTAAGAGATGTACCATTCTAGCAGAGGATCAAGTTTGTATGGTGTGTATGTGGGGGGCATGAGTATGGAGATCAGAGGTTAATTTTATGTGGTTGCTTCTCTCCATCCACATGCGTGAGGCTGGGTACTTTTATGTCATATCTCCCACACTTCCCATTTGAAATACCAAAAGTGTTTCCAGGCTTACTGTGTTCCTATTTCTATAAAAATATCACAAGCTGAGCCTTGAACTCACTGGGTAGCTTAGGCTACTCTCTCTCTCTGGTGTGAGAGAATGGTCTGTATTCTGTCAATTATATTTTAAACAAATGCTGATTGGCCAATAGCCAGGCAGGAACAACCAGACAGGAAGTAGTGGCAGGTCAAGGAGAACAAGAGTGTTCTGGGAAGAAGGAAGCTCTTTCTGCAGTTGTAAGCCTGGCACAAAAGAAACAAGATGTGACTGCCTCGCTGAAAAAGGTACCAAGCCATGTAGCTAACACAGATAAGAATAATAGGCTAATATAAGTTATAAGAGTTAATAAGAAGCCTGAGCTAATGCGCCAATGAGTTTATAACTAATGTAGACCTCTGTGTGATTTTCTTGGGACTAAACAACTGGGGACCTGGTGGGACAGAAAACCCTCCAACATCTCTCTCTCTCTGGCTTTTCAAGACAGGATTTCTCTGTAGCTTTGGAGCCTGTCCTGGAACTAGCTCTTGTAGACCAGACTGGCCTTGAACTCACAGAGATCCGCCTGCCTCTGCCCTCTGAGTACTGGGATTAAAGGCAGGTGCCACCAACGCCCTGCTAGCTACTCTTTTTTTTTTATTGAGAAAAGGAGAAAAAAAAGTTTCCACCTCCTCCCAGCCTCCCATTTCCCTCCCCCTCCTCCCACCCTACGCCCCCTCCTCCCACCCTTCTCCCCCTCCCCCCACTCCTTTCCCCCTCCTTCTCCAGTCCAAAGAGCAGTCAGGGTTTTCTGCCCTGTGGTAAGACCTAGGACCTCCCCCCTCCGTCCATATCTAGGAAGGTGAACATCCAAACTGGCTAGGCTCCCACCAAGCCATCACATTACATAGGATCAAAACCCCGTGCCATTGTCCTTTGCGTCTCATCAGCCCTCATAGTTCGCCTTGTTCAGAGAGTCCGGTTTTATCCCATGCTTTTTCAGTCACAGTCCAGCTGGTCTTGGTGAGCTCCCAATAGATCAGCTCCACTGTCTCAGTGGGTGTGTGCATCCCTCGTGGTCCCGACTTCTTTGCTCACGTTCTCCCTCCTTTGGGGGTGGGGTGGGATGGGGGTAAGGGGAAATGGGGAGAGAAAAGTTAGAAGGGAAGGAGGTCGGGCCTTGGGAAAACAGGAGGATTGGGATAAAGGAAGGTTGGACAGGGGAGCACGGAACCACAATTCTTAGTTAAGGGAGCCACTTTAGGGTTGGCAAGAGACTTGACCCTAGAGGGGCTCCCAGGTGCCCAAGCCGAGGTCCCCAGTTAGTTCCTTGGGCAGTTGAGGATAGGGAACCTGAAATGACCCTATCCTAGAGCAATACTGACGAATATCTTGCATATCATCATAGAACCTTCATCTGGTGATGGATGGAAATAGAGACAGAGACCCACACTGGAGCACTAGACTTAGCTCCCTAGGTCCCTGCTAGCTACTCTTGAACTCTCAATCCTCCTGGATCAGCTTCCCCAGTGGTAGATTCACAGATATGTGCCACCTCAGCTGCCCAAAGCATTTATATTTTCAGTGTTTGGGGGCCTGAATTCCAAAATCAGTGCAGATTTGGGGTGTGATGAGAGTCTACTGCTCACACAGCCTCTTGGGGCTGGGTCCTCAACAGGTGTGAGGGGCAATGGACATGAATTCCAAGTGGTTTTGTCACCTACCTTTTCAATAACCTTGGGGGTGAGGATTTCAGTGTCGGGGGACTGAGACATTCAGACACAGACACTGGCGCCAAATGTTTCTGCCTAGCAAAATCACCTTTGCAATAATTGATACCCATATAGGTTGTCCTCAGACACCTGCGGTGCTCTTTAAATATGCTGAAATCCTGTGAGATGATTTTGGAAAATCGAGGTGTGGTGGCACACGCCTAGAATCCCAGCACTAAGGTGGCAAGAGGATTAGGAGTTCAGGGTTCTCCTCCCCTCATAGCAAGTTCAAGGCCAGTCTGGGGCATAAATCAAGAGGGAGGGAGGAAGATGAGACTGTGGCTCATTAGACTTCCTTCCTCTGTTTTATTTATTTTGCATCATTCATCATATGTAAAAACAGGCTTAAAAAGAAAGAGCGCATTAAATTTGGTATTATAAAGTAAGGAATAGTCGGGCAGTGGTGGTACACGCCTTTAATCCCAGCACTAGGGAGGCAGATCTCTGTAAATTGAGGCCGGTCTGGTCTACAAGAGACAGTTCCAGGACAGGCTCCAAAACAACACAGAGAAACCCTGTATAAAAAAAAAAAACAAAATAAGGAGGCTGGAGAGATGGCTCAGAGGTTAAAAGCATTGCCTGCTCTTCCAAAGGTCCTGAGTTCAATTCCCGGCAACCACATGGTGGCTCACAACCATCTACCTGTAATGAGGTCTGGTCTCCTCTTCTGGCCTGCAGACATACACACAGACAGAATATTGTATGCATAATAAATAAATAAATATTTTAAAAAAACAAAATAAATAAATAGATAAATAAAGTAAGGAATAAAAAACAAACTAACCCAAACAACAACAACAACAAAAAAAACCACACAATGTCATCTGAATGTTATCCAAGACTCAAAACCTCCCAGGAATAATTCCTTCTTCAGCAATACCACAGTGGTGGGAGTATGACCAGTTACTGCCAAAGTAATTGTTTCTTGTTGTTTTTATTGTTGCTGTTGATATTTGACATTTGATACTGAAATACATTATTAATTTATTTTATTCAGTCCTTTATTGTGTGCCTGCATGCACAAACACACATGCCATCGTAGCACATGTGTGAGGCTCAAGGATAACTTGAGGCTCTTCTTCCACCATCCGGGTCCTGGGCTTCGAATTCATGTTGCCAGACTTTGCAGCAAGCACCTGTACACAGAGCCATCTCGTTTGTCCTGGAATTTATTCTTAATAAATGTAGTTATAAAATAACCAAATTAATAAATATTATATTATACATAGCTTCGTCAGCTTATGATTATTATTAAAGTGTTTGTATGTGCATGCCACCATTCATGTGTTGGGATCAGAGGACTCAAGGTCTTTCTTGTTGCTTTGGGATGTGGACACTGAACCCAGGTTGCCTCATCCACCACATCCCCAGCCTCCCATCAATCCTGTACTGTAGCTTCTCAATCACTTTGCTGTCACGACATCTCCACAAATAGCAGTATGCTGAAAACACTTCCCCAGAGTTTGTCAAGTTCCAAAACTTAGGTTTCGATGCCACAGGAATACGCAAACTTCCCACTGGCAAAAAAATGTGCGGCTTGCCCTGGCTCCTACGCTGATTAATAAAGATGTCTTTGAGCCTAGTAAAAATGACTTCTTCAGATCTGAACCTGCTATTCCTTCGGCTTTGAACCAGGAAGCCCATAGGTGTCCAAGTCAGGCCAAGGACAACAAAACAACCAGACAAAACGTTCAAAGGATTTAGTAACAATCCAGAAACTGCTGTGGTTGTGATTAGGAGCTGAGACGTGAGGGCTGAGTGGGTGAAAGCGATTGGTGTGGGGAGAGTGCAGAAAAAAGAGTGGAGAACTCTGGGCATCCTGCGGGAGGGGAAGGGAAGGACAGGTCAGGAAGATAGGATATCTGCAGGGGTGGGTAGGGTCAGAAAAAGGTTTTCTTTCTTTCTCCCATAGTTTGGATACATTAGCTACTATTTTGTTTCTTTTCCTTCCTTCTGTTTGGTGTCAAACCTGGGACAAAAGGCTGAGGTGCCCCTTTAACATTTCAAAAGGGGTGCTGGCACTCACAGGGTTCTCCCAGCACCCCTCAGTCCTTACCCATTACAGGGTCCTCCTGGTTTGCATACCCCCATCACCTACCCTGAACTCTCCATCTCAGGGGGGTGGGCTGCTCTTCCTTTTATAATCCAACCCTATTGGGCCTCCTGACTACTAAACCTGGTTCCTTCTTCTCTTTCCTCCCCTCCCTCTCTGCTCACATGGCTCAGGGTCAGTCGACTCTGGACTCTCCTAGATGTCCATACATCTGGCTATGCTCGCCCACATATCTTTAATAGACTTTCTCCTCCACTGTAGGAACAGTCATGGTCCTTTCCTTTTCATCACCTTCCTTCCTGCCTCCTTTTTTTTTTTCAAACATGTTCAAGATACACTGTATATTGTATGAAAATTCCAAAGAATAAAAGAAAACTAGCTGGGCAGTGGTGGTGAACACCCTTTATCCCAGCACTGGGGAGGCAGAGACAGCCAGATCTCTGTGAGTTTAAGGCCAGCCTGGTCTACAGAATGCCTTTCAGGACAGCCAGAGCTACACAGATGTTGGGTCCCTTGAGGAAAGGCCTTCGCATCCCCACTTGATCTGTTTTGCACTCTTGTGGTTGGTTGTTCCGAAAACAGAACAAAAACAAGAACAATCTGTTGTTTTCAGCAATGTTTCTAAAGATGTTTACCCCAAGGTGGTGAGCTTCTTGCTTTTGCTGGCTTGGCCTCCTCTGCTGAGGGCTATATATACTGTGTGAGAAAGTGGAATAAAGGCTTGTCTGCAGAACCTGAAGTTGTGATGTGTGTTAATCCTGATGTCCTTCGCTCAGAGAAAACTACAGTTGCCATTCTGGCGGGGCACACAGAGAAACCCTGTCTTGAAAAACAAAACAAATAAACAAACAAAAACAAAGCGTAAAAAAAGAAAACTATTGTTTTCGCTATAACCTTGCAAAATGAGCTTCTTTTAAAGTTTTATGTTTAACATTTTTATTTATTTATTGTATGAGGGGGTCACAAGATTGACCTTTAGCACCGTCTAAGATGATGTTTTAGTGGGGTTGAAAAAATGGAGTTTTAGATTGATTTAGTTATTTAATTTATTCAAATTGAAATGGTCACTGCTGGCTTGGGTCCCATCCCACAATGACTAGCTCAGGCCCAGAGAACTTACAGAGGAACAAGGAAGTCCATCTCCTCTGGAAAGGGGCAAGGAGAGAGGAGGAGAAGGGTAAGGACTCAGCCCTGAGGCACCTGCTGGTCTGGGCTGGTCTCCGAGAAGGGGAAGGGCCTGCCTCAGCTGAATGCAAGAAACAGAAGCTGCCTCATTCTAGGTAGGAGAACAGCAAGGCAGCATCTACAGAGCTTTGGCTGAATGCAGGGCCCTCCCTCATCTAGCTAGATATATTGGCACCTGCCTATGATTCTGGTACTCTGAACAGGAAACAGGAAAATGGCCGATCTGAGGCCAGCCTGGGTTATACAACAAGACTGACTCAGAAAACAAGCAAGCAAACAGGAAACAAACAAGGAACTATGTTTCATAGTTGTGTTATGCACGTGGTACGTTATCTCGCTCCATCCTATCAGCCAAACTGAGTCATCTAGGCAGAGTCTGTACCAAAGTCCATAAAGCTGGGGGTGTGTGTATCATAAACCTGCACTGACCGATGCCTGGGACTTCTGGAGTTTGTACAGTTTACTGTTAGGTGTGGGCTGTCCAGAGCCAGAGAAACTCAGGATTGGGATGTCCAGCAACAAAAGGACTTTGTGAGAACACTGGGTTCAGAGAAGACAGAGAGAAGGGGAAGGGAGGAAAGGAAGGAAAGGAAGGAAAGGAAGGAAAGGAAGGAAAGGAAGAAAAGAAGGAAGGAAGGAAGGAAGGAAGGGAAAGGGAAGGAAAGGAAAGGAAGGAAGGAAGGAAAGAAGGAAGGAAGGAAGGGAAAGGAAAGAAAAGGAAAGGAAGGAAGGAAAGAAGGAAGGAAGGAAGGGAAAGGAAGGAAGGAAGGAAGGAAGGGAAAGGAAAGAAAAGGAAAGGAAGGAAGGAAGGAAGGAAGGGAAAGGAAAGAAAAGGAAAGGAAGGAAGGAAGGAAAGAAGGAAGGAAGGAAGAAAGGAGAAGGTAATGGATGGAAAGAGACAAAGAGAGAGTGTGGGAGGAGACATAGCCAGTGTTTATGTCTGGAGCACTCTCTTCTAATACAGCTCCTTTCCTCCTTCAGTTGAGGCTTCTGTCACTATTCCTGCCCCAAAGCGCAGACAGCCTGAAATTTCCCTCTACAACTTTCACTCCCTCACATCAGAAGTTCCTGAAAGCCCACTGGGCACCTGGGAAGAACACTGGATGCCTTGGGAATAAAGTGGGAAATTTGAGGAATTAGGGAGGTGTCAAGAGACGATGGCTACAACCCTTGGCAGAGGGTTTGTGAGGTTTGCCTAGGACTTTCCTGCCTGACTCTAAACTCAAGTGGATGGGATTGCAGCATGAGCTCTGCACACCTGGGTGCAGAGCAACTGGTCTGTGACCCTGGTTCCACCCCACACAAATATCTGCAGAGCAACTGGTCTGTGACTCTGACTCCACCCCACGCACACATCTGTGTTTCTTGCTTAAACGGAAAGCAAACTTTAAAATAAAACCTTGTGGTTAAAAGCAGTATTGAGCATTTATGCCACTTTAATAGCTCCCAGTGCTCCCTCTCCCCTATCCTTGACTATTACCTCTATTTTTTCCTGCTTACTGACACAGCATATCCCTCTGTAGTCCAAGTTGACCCTGAATTTGTGGCAAGACTCTTGATTCAGCTGTCTGAGCACCTGGGGATGGCAACCTGGCTGTTCCTATGGCTTTAACTCATTTAAACATATTTTATGAGTGCAATCATGTGATATTTGTCTTTTGGGGGGACGGACATGGAGCTGGCTTGTTTGCTTTTAGCACAATGTCCTTGATATTTGTCCATTACGGTGCATAACAGGATCTTCTCCTCCTCCTTTTTCTTCTGAGACAGGGTCTGGTAATGTACCTGTGACTGTCCTGGAACTCACTATGTAGATGAGGCTGGCCTTGAACTCCGAGAGATCTTCATGCCTGCCCACTACTGGTATTAAAGGTGTGCATCACTATCATCACTATGCTTGATTTGGCCAGTTAATCCCTAATTTTTGAAGATTTTTCATAAGGTTCTAAATTATCTTTCTTTCCCACCCATCTTCCCTTCCTCTTTTCTTTTTCCCCCCACCCCAGTGTCTTCTACGTAACCCTGGCTGTTCTGGAGCTCACTATGTAGACCAGGCTGGCCTCCAAAGCCTAAGCGGTCTTCCTGTGTCTGCATCCCTTGTGCTGAGGTTACAGGCCTGAGCCATCCAGTTCAGGGTTCTGATTTCTCCATCTTCTCACCAACTCTTGTTAATTTTTGTGCTTTGGTGGCAAACGTAGTGCGGCTTCTTACCGTGGCTTTGCGTTGGAAAATAAATGTTTGGGATAATTTTAAGGGTCTCCAGCATCGCTCCAGGATCAGAGACTTAAAATTGGAGAAGGTTTTGTGAAGATTTTCACACAGGTGGAAACACAGAACTAACTGGTATTCGGGATAACAATGCTGCCCTCTAGTGGGCTAAAAAGGCAATATTCTCTCTGTCTCTGTTAGGTGACACCTTAGACAACATCATCTTGCAGAGCAAGTATATAGTGCCACAGCGATTTTTGAAAGCAGTATGTGTTATCACATTGTTATAAGGGGTTCCTCACCCAGCCTAATGCGCCAGATCACCAGCTCCACTGATGTCTCATGTGGATGCATCCGACCTATGGTGTCCACGCTGCCTATCTGCACCTTTCCTGAAGGGGCCTTAAGCTGCCGCTTTTACCTTGAGAAAGTAGACTCAGTTGGTGACTTCCCAGAGACCACCATGCTTAGGGATATCGGGGCCTGGAGAGATGACTTATCAATTAAGGGCACTTGACTGCTCTTGCAAAGTTCCCGAGTTCAAGCCTCACGGTGGTGGCGCACGCCTTTAATCCCAGCACTCGGGAGGCAGAGGCAGGCAGATCTCTGTGAGCTCGAGGTCAGCCTGGTTTACAAGAGCTAGTTCCAGGAGTTGAGTTCCCAGCAATCACAACGTGGCTCACACTCATCTGTAATGGGATCTGACTCCCTCTTCTGTTGTGCACGAAGACAGGGCACACATGAATTTTAAAAAAAAGTGAGTGTCAAGGAGAGGCAGTTGTGCTGGTTTGGTTTGTGACAACCTGGCACTGGCTAAAGTTACCCGGGAGTGGGACTCTTAACTGAGGAGTTGTTTCTATCAGACTGGTCTGTGGGCAAAGTCTATGAGGCATTTTCTTGATTGGTGGTTGATGTGGGAAGAGACAACCCACTGTGGGAGGTGCCACTGTGTGGTGATATTTTGTTTGTGATCTAGCAAATAAAACTTGCTTGAAGGTCAGCGTGCAGAGCTAGCTACCGTAGCTAGCCATAGAGGTCAAGCAGTGGTGGCATACACACCTAGCAGTAATCCTAGCACTCAGGAGAGAGAGGTAGATGAATCTTTGTGAGTTTGAGGCCACCCTGGGCTACACAAGATTGAATCTGCCTAAAAGAGAAACAGAGCTCACGCGAACAGATTATAGCACTTGGGATCATACACCTTTAATCCCAGCACTAGGGAGGTGGAGACAGTACTGATATGGCTTGGCTGAGAAAAAAATATAAGATAGGTGGGAGGGGACAAGAGCTTGGAGCATTCAGTTTGAGGATTCGTGGAGACAGGATCTTACTCACTTTGGTCTGAAGATTTAGTAGAGGTAAAAGATCTTTCTAGTAACTGGCTCTCTGATCTTTCAGTATTTACCATGATATCTGACTCCAGGTTTTTGTTATTAAGACCAATTAGAGTTCATGCTATCCCACCCCTGGCAAGTGGTCCTGGGAGGTATAAGGAAGTGGGCTGAACAAGCCATAAGGAGGAAGCCAGTAATTAGCTCTCTCCTCCATGGCCTCTGAATCAGTTTCTGCCTCCAGACTCTGCTTGAGTTACTGCTCTGACTTCCCTGGATGATGGACTACAGTCCTGAAAAGAAATAAACTCTAGCCTTCCCAACTTGCTTTCGGTTATTGTTTCAGTGACTGTTCTGTTTCTGTAGAGAGAAACCACGACTAAGGCAACTCCCATAAAAGAGAGCATTTAGTTAGGGGCTTGCTTACAGTTTGTGAGGAGTAGTCAGTGGTCGTCATGGCAAGGAGTGTGGCAGTGGGCACGTGTGGTGCTGGAGAAGTAGCTGGGAGATCACGTCTGATCCAGAAGTTGCAGGCACAAGAGAGAGAGAAAGAGAGGCTGGGCTTTTGAAACCTCTTAAACCTTTTAAACCTTTTGAAACCTCTCTGGGACACACCTTACAAGGTCACACTTACTAATCCTTTTCAAACAGTTCCAGTAACTGAGCCTATGGGGGGCATTCTCATTTAAACTACCACAGTCATGGTGTTTATCATACCAATAAAAAAAAAAACCCTGACAGCAGTATTTCCAGCTGTGTTGGGACTCACCCTTTTTTCCTACCTCTTATTCTGTTGGACTCTCTCCTGCCCACTCCAAATCCTCTTTGTCTCTTGGTGAATTTCTTGTAGGACCCTCTTAATCACATTCACAATAGAAGGTAATATCCATTCTCCCAAGTCTCCTCTGTATCTTGGATCTCATAGCCTACAAACAGGTTTAGCAAAGTAACTTTAGAATTGACTTCTTTTTAAAAAAGGATTATTTATTTATATTATGTATGAGTGCTCTAACTGCATGTTAACTGCATGTCAGAAGAGGGCATTAGATTTCACTTTAGATGGTTATGGCTGTGAGTCATCCTGTGATTGCTGGGAATTGAACTAATATCTTCTGGAAGAGAAATCAGTGCTCTTAACCACTGAGCCATCTCTCCAGCCCCTAGAATTGACTTCTTTCCTTCATCTTATTTTCTTTTTTTTCATTTAAACTTTTTATTACATTTATATATTTTTGTGTATGAATTTATGTCACACACACACACACACACACACACACACACACTGAGCTCATCATGCCCATGCCACACAATGTGTTTATGGAGGTCAAAAGACAGCTGGAAGGAGTTATTTCCTTTTACCATTAGGGTCCTGGGGATCAAACTCAGGTTGTAAGACTGGAATACAAGTGCCTTTACCCATTTCACAGTCTAACCAGTCCATTTTCCTTTCATCCTTCCCTCTTGTCTCCCTGCTTTCTCCTCCCTCCCCCTCTCTCTTTTTGAGACAGGGTCTCATGTATCTTAGGCTGCCCTTAAACTTTCTATAAGCAGAAGACACCCTTGGACTGCCAAGCCTCCTGCCTCCACCTCCCAAGTTCTGGGATTGCAGACATGAACCACCATGTCTAGCTTGGGTAGATCTGTCAGGTGCTCCTTGTCTGTCACCACTTGATGACAAATGTTACATTAAGACTCTGACATCAAGAAAGCTGCCACCAGATGTGGACTCAATATTATAGCAGAAAAATGAGCCAAAAACCATTTATTTATAGATCACCAGGTCTGTGGTATTGTGCAATTAACAAAAGAAAGTACTTTTGAGGCCTAAGAGGACAATTGAACTTCTGAATTCTCCTTCTAGTCAGAATTCATGGAGTGTGGAGAGAATTTGAATTGATGCTAAATATGGATGTCTTTTTACTTATTTCAAGCTTATGCTCATGCCCCCACTTTCTCTTTTTTCTTTCCCTCCCTCCGTCTCTCTTTCCCTCCCTCCCTCGCTCCTTCCCTCCCCCCTCCCCCCCCTCCCTCCTTCCCTTCATCCTTTCAAGGTCTTATATAACCCAGGCTAACCTAGAACTCACTATATAGTAGGTGAAGATGACCTTGAACTTCTTATTCTCTCACTTCTACTTCATGAATGCTGGATTACAGGTAGGTACCACCACACCATTTCTGTGAAGCAGGTGCTAGATCCTCAGAATTTATGCATGGTAGGCAGACACTTTGACAACTTAGCTATGCCCTTAGTCCAATGGCATATTTCTTCAGGAAGACTATGTGTACGAAAAGCAACTGATTTAGCTTTTATGCATCCTCTAGTTCAGACAGCAGCAGTACTTGGAAGAAGCCGCATGAACCTATAGATTCTGACCATGGTGCTGAACTCAGAGCAGAAAGCCAGCATCTCAATCAGCACTGTGGACAGCAACCAGAAAAAAAAAAAAAACGATTCTCTTGAGGCTGCATCCTGATGAGAAAACTATTAGGGAAGGCATCTAGATTCTGGGCATATCCAGGGAAGGATTCAGAATTTAGCAGGAAGTGAAGAATCTTAAGACATTGATGAGGTCCAGATAGATCAAAAGATATTGCTCTGCTCCAGGCTGAGTGACAGAAGGGTAACAGGGAAGATATGGGCTTGGATTAGTCTAGACAGGACATCTTCTCTCAGTGTCTATGTATGTACAGTACATATAATAAGAATGTTTATAACACATCAGACTTTTTCTTTATTTTTTAATTATTAAATTTTATTGATATTTATTGAGCTCTACATTTTTCTCTGCTCCCCTCCTTGCCTCTCCCCTTCCTCTTCAACCCTCCCTCAAGGTCCCCATGCTCCGAATTTACTCAGGAGATCTTGTCTTTTTCTACTTTCTACTTCCCATGTAGATTAGATCTATGGATGTCTCTCTTAGTATCTGCATTGTTGTCTAAGTTCTCTAGGATTGTGGTCTTTAGGCTGGTTTTCTTTACTTTATGTTTAAAAACCACCTATAAGTGAGTACATGTGATAATTGTCTTTCTGTGTCTGTGCTACATCACTCAAAATAAACACATCAGACTTTTGTCAGCTTGTAATGTTGAGATCTTGTAGTAGAGAAACTGTGATAGGCTCATGGCATCCCATACCATCCATGCATTATATAAGAAGGACACGTCTTTCTTTCTTTCTTTCTTTCTTTCTTTCTTTCTTTCTTTCCTTCTTTCTTTTTTAAAAATTTCCACCTCCTCCCATCCTCCCATTTCCCTTCCACTCTCTCCACTCCCCTCCCCCTCCCTCTCCAGTCCTAAGAGAAGTCAGGGTTCCCTGCCCTGTGGGAAGTACAAGGCCCTCCCCCCTCCATCCAGGTCTAGGAAGGTGTGCATCCAAACAGACTAGGCTCCCAAAAAGCCATTACAGGCAGTAGAATCAAAACCCGGTGTAATTATCATTGGCTTCTCAGTCCGCCCTCATTGGCAACCACATTCAGAGAGTCTGGTTTGATCACATGCTATTCAGTCCCAGGCCTTGGTGAGCTCCCATTAGATCAGTCCCACCATCTTTGTGGGTGGATGCACCTCTCGTGGTCCTGAATTCCTTGCTCATGTTCTCCATCCTTCTGCTCTTCATCTGGGCCTTGGGAGTTCAGTCCAGTGCTCCAATGTGGGTCTCTGTCTCTATCTCCATCCATCACCGGATGAAGGTTCCATGGTGATATGCAAGATATTCATCAGTGTGGCTATGGGATAAGGCCAGTTCAGGCACCCTCTCCTCTGCTGCCCAAGGACCTAGCTGGGGAAATCCCCTTGGACACCTGGGAACCGCCCTAGAGCCAAGTCTCTTGCCAACTCTAAAATGGCTCCCTTAGTTAAGATATCTTCTTCCCTGCTCCTATATCCACCCTTCTTCCATCTCAACCACCCCATTCTTCCAAGCTCTCTCCCCAAACCTCTTAAGAAGGGCACGTTTGCTAGGAGTGAGATATGTAAAGTTTTTTAAAGGTTTATTTATATATTTATTTATATTTATATTTAATTATTTATTTATTTATATTTCATGTACATTGGTGTTTTGCCATGAGTGTTGAGTCTCCTGGAACTAGAATTACAGACAGTTGTGTGCTGCCACGTGGGTGCTGGGAATTGAACCTGGGTCCTTTGGAAAAGCGTCAGTGCTCTTAACCCCTGAGCCATCTTTATAGACCTTATTTATTTATTTTATGTATACAATTACTCTATCTGTATGTACACCTGCAGACTAGAGGAGGGCATCCAATCTCAAGATATGTGATTGTGAGTAACCATATGGTTGCTGGGAATTGAACTCAGGACCTCTGGAAGAGCAGCCAGTGCTCTTAAACTCTGAGCCACTTCTCCATCCCCCAGAATATGTAAAATTTAAGAGAACTTTTTTGATGTTCTAGCTTTAATGATCTGTTCTGATTCTTTAAGAGACAAGCCACACCTACTCCCTTTTTGTCCGATGAGGCAGGCAGATCTTCCTTCCTGCTTGCAGCCTGTGTCTCTTCTTTTTCATCTCGATCTTGAAGGGGCAGCTTCTCTCTCTCTCTCTCTCTCTCTCTCTCTCTCTCTCTCTCTCTCTGCTCTTCTCCTTTTCTCCCTTCCCCGTTATAACCCTCTAAATAAATGTCCAACCTCACTCTGCATGGCATGCCTATCCATGTCTCTGTCTCTCACCTGCCACGTGTTTCCCTGCTCAGGACCAGTCACCTTCAAAGACCTGTGGTGTGGTCTCATGGCATGCCGATCCTTCTGTTTTTCCTTGTGGCCTGCTGCAGCCACTTGGGGAACAGTGCCATAACTGCCTGGGACTGGCTGCTGTCAGGACATGCTGAACCTGCTGTTCACTGCCTCCTCCCACATGAGCCCACTGCTGTCACTCGTGACCTGTAAGATTTCAACCACTGCCGCCCACTGGGGATCTGCAGCATATTTTTATTAATCCATTACATTTGTTGCCATGAGACTCAGGGAGAGTGGGTGTTGGTGGGTCCACCTTTAATGGGAGGTGTGGCTGGAAAGGCATCCTGTTCATTGTCATCCTGGAAATGCCAGGCATTTGTTTTTTGAGGAAGGTAAGAAGGCAGGTGTCTAGGAGATGCCATCCCACTTGGCCTTCTGCCTGCTGCCACTAAGGGACCTGCAGTGTTTATGTCACTGCAACTACTTGGGGATCCACAGCATTTTTAATTAATCCATTTCAGTAGCTGCATGTGAATCACCATGTTTATGTAAATGACATCTTGGATGTGCTTCTGTAAGGGACTTCAAGCAACTCATTAGTTTTCCAAGCTGGATTGGCACAGAATCCTTTCTTTGGTCTGTAAATTGCATAACTGAATTGAATAGGAGTTTTTTTTTATTGTCTTATATTTTTCATTGATCAGTACAATTCAGTGAAATTTGCTACATTTGATATTCTGTGTAATCTGTATCTCTACCTATAAAGTTCTAGAAAATTTTCATTCTACCAAGAAGAAACTCTTATTGTAGTAGTCTGAGTTCTTTTTTTTTTTTTCTGAAGCAGGGTTTCTCTGTAGCTTTGGTTTCTGTCACGGAACTAGTTCTTGTAGACCAGGTTGGCCTCAAACTTACAGAGATCTACCTGCCTCTGCCTCCCGAGTGCTGGGATTAAAGATGTGCACCACCACCACCTGGCTAGTAGTATGAGTTCTTTTTTTTGTAAAAATATTTATTTATTATGTATACAGTATTCTCTCTCTGTGTGTGTATGCCTGCAGGCCAGAAGAGGGCACTAGACCTCATTACAGATGGTTTTGAGCCACCATATGGTTGCTGGGAATTGAACTCAGGACCTTTGGAAGAGCAGGCAATGCTCTTAACCGTTGAGCCATCTTTCCAGGCCCTAAAGTCTGAGTTCTATAGAGAATCAAAACTAACTGAATTTGCACATGCATACACACACATACACACACACACACACACACACACACACCCTTAATTTGTGGAGGCCCAAAGAGTCCAAAGGTCAGAGAGTTTGGGACAGATTATTGTGCTTCTAACTCAAACAAATGTCCCACCTATTTGTAAATCAGAGTTCTACTCTCTCAAGGCTATTGTCAACAGGTGTGGCTAGTTGCTAGAACTTGTGCTCCTAAAATAGGGAAGTAGTTGGTTCTTACCCAACACAAAAGTCTAAGGATCCAACTAAGTTCCAGTTCTCTTTATGGAAATAACTTGGGATTCCACCCAGGGAGTGGTTTGCCTACAGAGTGTTTGGTCTAGAACATGAGTCAAGAGCATGAGTAATGATTGTATCCCATGATTTTCAATTTGTATGTTAATGCAGTCCTTTTGTTCTACTCCTACCTTTTGAAATAGGGGTATATTAAGTGGTTGGAAATTAAACACAGGTGAAATTTCAGTACTCACTGAAATTCCTTCTTGATACTATCCTATGTGTTTCTGCATTTTATTATATTTGTTTGCATCTTTGTATTCTTTATTATGTTTCTAAATTCCCAAGCCTCCACTCTGGAAGAGAGGTAATTTTGTCAAGGCTGGCCCCCAACATTAATTGATCACACAATTATTAAGGTTAGCAACTCTAAATATGCATGTGGACCTAACAAGTTGGAAAACTCGGGGGCAGATGAACTTGATATTCATACCTGAGACTGTCTGTCAGTAGAGATTCTTCTTCCTTAGAGAGCATCATTCTCTAGTTTCATCTAGACCTGTACATGATTCTATGAAGCCCCCCTCACTGTCTTAGGGTGAATATTCCTGTGAAGAAACACAATGACCAGTATGGGATGGTAGTGCGAGAACTTGGGAGGCAGAGGCAGACAGTAATCTTGAAACTTAACCATCATTTTACTTTTACAGAATCCCATAGAAAGAACATTGCCCCCATGACAGCTGGAAGTAATTCTAGAAGATGATGTCCCCTCTCCCAACAAAGTTTGTCTTCAGGGTTAGGGGCTTCAATTAGGGGTTGATTATAACTGGTATAGGGTTGGGGGCTGGGATGGAATTTATGTGGGCTCAGAGATCTCTCTGAAAAAAAGAAAAAAGGGATATTAAATGGGCTAATATGTATATCAGTATGAACTTACTTAGATTATTAATAATAGTAAGTTATAGAGTGAATACATGTGAGCTACTATTTATAGGCAATTTACATTGGCATAGATTCTTATATATTGAAACAAATTCAAATTATATTTGTTATATTGAATACACTCCTTTTTCAGTTTATATTTGTTCACTTAGGCAAAGTTATATTGTCATATTGCATGATTGCATGCTTCTACCTCTGCTTAAGGCATTTTGCATACTGATACAATTTAAGGATATATTTATCATATTGCATTTCTACCTATGATCAAGATACTTATACATTGTTTACATTTTGAGGTCATTGTCCTCATATGTTGCAAAGTTGCTTAAAGATTGTTTAATATTCTAATGAAGTCTTCATCTTCAGCTATATAGGTATTAAAAATAATAGGTCAATATTTGCCATGTTTGTCATACTTAGACTAATCAGGTTCTTTAGATACATAGAGATTGTATTCTACATAGATAGGTAATCTTCAACTACTTCAAAGAGCTGTAGAATATAGCATTTAAATAACTTAGGGTTTTGTTACCAGGAGACACAATTGCTCCCGACAACACCAATTCCTGAGAGAGTGTTGAGCACCAAAGACACTCCACTTGTAGCTTGTTTTCTTCTTGACATAGTTGGCCTCTGGGCAAAGAGCCACCCAGGCCTCGACCACTGACAAAATGCTTGGTGTCCAGACACGAGAAGTGGGATACAAGAAAAAAGACTGTCAAATCTTTCCCAGACAGGGTAAGATGGTTTTGAAAAATTTCCTGCCTCTGAAAACGGTCTGTCAGTTACTCTAGGCCTTAGCCAAAGTTAATTGTTCCAACATTACAAATGAGACTTTGGGTGATTACCCAGGTAGCCAGTTGTCTCTGTCATTTTTTTCTGCACATTTTAGAAGTTGCTTCATTGCACTTCCTGTTTACTCAGGTAATATTATTTCTTTTCTCAGGTCTTCAATGGGGTTGATGACTAGATAATCATAGTTACTTTCCTCTCAGGACTTGGCCAAGTGCTCTTTCTTTCTTTCTTTCTTTCTTACTTTCTTTCTGGATTTTTGAGACAGGGTTTCTCTGTGGCCAAACTATTTCTAATACAAGACTTAGACTCCTTAAAATAGTAAAATTATTGAAACATTTAGCATATGTTTCTTGCTTGATATTGTTTATGCTGGTTGTAATTCTAATTTTTATACTTGGTATTTGTTCTTATTGTATATAGTTTTGTATTAGGCTAAGAACTCTCTTATTTAAACAAAAGGGGTAGGTGCTGTAGGAATTTCTTCAGCCAGTAGTGTAAGAAACTGGACTGTAAAATGCTAATTAACCCAATGAACCCTCAGAGTGTAAATTATCGGATGCTGTGAATAAAGTTGGCGATTGCATGAAAAAAAATGGGGCACTGAACTGAACAGAGAATTCTCAACAGAAGAAGTTCAAATGGCCAAAAGAAACTTAAGGTCATGCTCAACCTCCTTAGTGATCAGGGAAATGCAAATCAAAACAACTTTGAGATCTTAGTCAGAATGGCTAAAATCAAAAACTCCTTTGCTGGAGAGTTTGTGGAAAAAAGGGGTACACTCATCCATTGCTGGTGGGAATGCAAACTTGTCCAAGCACTTTGGAAAGCAGTGTGGCAGTTTCTCAGGAAATTCGGGATCAACCTACCCCAGGACCCAGCAATACCACTCTAGGGAATATACCCAAGAGATGCCCTATCATATTACAAAAGCAGTTGTTCAACTACGTTAATAGCAGTATTATTTGTAATAGCCAGAACCTGGAAACAACCTAGATGCCCTTCAATAAAAGAATGGATGAAGAAAGTGTGGAATATATACATATTAAAGTACTACTCAGCGGTAAAAAACAATGACATTTTGAATTTTGCATGCAAATGGATGGAAATAGAAAACACTATCCTAAGTGAGGTAACCCAGACCCAAAAAGATGAACTTGGGATGTACTCACTCATAATTGGTTTCTAGCCATAAATAAAGGACATCGAGCCTATAATTTGTGATCCTAGAGAAGCTAAATAAGAAGGTGAACCCAAATTAAAACATATAGTTATCCTTCCGGATATTGGAAGTAGACAAGATTGCCGGACAAATATTGGGAACTTGGGGGTGGAGTGGGATGGAGGTAAGGGGAAAGGGGGAGAGAAAAGTGAGAAGGCAAAGATGGGGAGAGCTTGGGGGAATGGGATGGTTGAGATAAAGGAAGGGTGGTTACGGGAGCAGGGAAGTATATATCTTAATTAAGGGAGCCATCTTAGGGTTGGCAAGAAACTTGACTCTAGAGGGGCTCCCAGGTGTTCAGGGAGATGTCCCCAGCTAGTTCCTTGGGCAGCTGAGGAGAGGGAACCTGAAATGGCCCTATCCTATAGCCATATTGATGAATATTTTGCATATCACCATAGAACCTTCATTTGGCGATGGATGGAGATAGAGACAGAGACCAACATTGGGGCACCGGACTGAGCTCCCAAGGTCCAAATGAGGAACAGAAGGAGGGAGAACATGAGCAAGGAAGTCAGGACCTCGAGGGATGCGCCCACCCACTGAGACAGTGGGGCTGATCTAATGGGAGCTCACCAAGGCCAGCTGGACTGGGACTGAAAAAACATGGGATCAAACCGGACTCTCTGAACATGGCGGACAATGAGGCTGATGAGAAGCCAAGGACAATGGCATTGGGTTTTGATCCTAATGCATGTACTGGCTTTGTGGGAGCCTAGCTTGTTTGAATGTTCACCTTCCTATACCTGGATGGAGGGGGAGGGCCTTGGACTTCCCACAGGGCAGGGAACCCTGACTGCTCTTTGGACTTGAGAGGGAAGGGGAGAAGATGGGGGGAGGGGGAGAAGAGTGGGCGGAGGGAGAGGGAAATGAGAGCGGGGAGGAGGCAGAAATTTTTTTTTTCTCTCTCTCTCTCTCTCTCTGTATATATATATATATATATATATATATATATATATATATATGAAAAATAAAACATTACTTCAGCAGCATTTAATGATAAAATATTTAAGATGAAAGTTAGTAAATATTTATAAAATGCCTATATAGAATCATATATAGAATCATACTGTATTCAGAAGGCAACATTGAGCATTGTGTATTTTTCTTATGTGGAAATGCTTATATTTCTGGTTTCTTTCCTCCTTATATTTTTTATGTATTTGGAATTAATTTTGAAAAAAATTTAAGAAAATGTGATACCAATACTTCCTATGTAGTTCAGAATAAATCTACTCCTAAACTAAAATTATACATACACACATCTGATATATATATATATATATATATATATATATATATATATATATGAGATTAATTTTGTTTGCTAAATAAATGACTGAATTAAATTATCTGAAAAAAGATAACAGCCTACTTGAGCATGGCCTCTTATACTATAAATGCCAAAGTAAAGCGTGTGGTCGCTCTCTCTTCTGGCTGCTGGATTTGGTTCTTGTTCTCTGTTTGTGCAAAGGACTGTGACCTGTGAGTCTACCCCTAAATAGATAACCAATATACTCAATTCTGAGCTAGTGTGTGATTATTTTGCAACTCCCATCTTCAACTTGGAGAACACTTGCAATAAACATGCTAGAGTCTGGGACAGGAAAGTCCTCCAAAACTCCCAGAATCCAGTTTTTAACAAGCTTAACAGCATACAACATTGTACCAATGTAGAGTACATTGCATTCAATCTAGGAGAAACTGAGTTGTGATATATCCTATAATAATACAATAATATGAGATGACTGAAATGTGCTAAATGATAGAGTATGATTAATCATGTCATTAACTCTGTATTTCATGGATAAGGCACATCCACAAGATGGGAATTTGGGGGAAGAAGAAATAAAGCAGCATAGGAATAGAGGGATTGGGAAAGGGAATGTGGAGGAGGACAAATAAGAACGGAGCATGGGAGGATGGCTCAGAGTTTAAAAACACATACTGCTTTTGTAGAGGACTGGGTTCAATCTCAAAACCACTTGCAACTCCAGTTTCAGGGGATCTAGTGCCCTCTTCTGGCTTCCAAGGGTGTTCTACTCATGTGTACACCTCCTCCCACATACCCATAATTAAAAATAGTAAAAATAAATCTTTACAAAAGTAGAATTGCTTTCTACACTAGTTTGAAAAACAAATTAAAACAATATTCACTTGTAACCAACAGCTCTACAGTTGTAGAAATCACAAACTGTACAGTGGACAAGCAAAGTGTCTGCTTTGTGGACATGGAGTTCTTTTTGGGCTGGTAACAGCTAGATTAGATTATGGTGGTAGCTGTGTATCATTGAGAATTTATTCAGTGTTGTTGAATTACATGCTTTGAAGTGCTAATAGTTAAATTTATGCTTTATGAGCTATAGTCCAGCAGGAAAATAAAGAACCAACAACACATAATCTTTATAGCAGAAGGAGGTTCACATTAATTACTTTTCTGTTGCTCTGATAAAATATTATGACTAGACGCAACTTATAGACTAAGGTTTTCTTTTACTTATGGTTCCAGAGGGTTAGATAATCCATCATTGAGAGGACAGCATGACAGCAGGTTGTGGGACTAAGATGCCCACCAAGAAGCAGAGACATTGAACTGGACACGGGTCAAAACTATAAATTATCAAAGCCCACCTTCAATGACCTACTTTCTCCAGAAAGCCTCCCATGTCCTAAAGTTCCATAATCTCCCCCCAAATAATGTCACCAAATGGGGACCAAGTGTTCAAATACACAGGTCTATGGTAGTTCTCATTGAAACCACCGTAGAGGTGTACCATGCTTCAGAGGTCACAGCCATTAAACATTGCTTCCTTGGTGAAACTTTAAAAAAATAACTTTTTATTTATGTATATGTGTGAATGCATGCCCCCCCCCCCGTGTGTGTGTATTGTGTGCACGCAAGTGTGTGTCGCCACAGAAGCTGTAATATTGTTTCAGATCTTCTGGTGCTTGGACACTACACAACAGACAGTTGTGAGCCACTCATTGTGGTTGCTGGGTATCAAACTCAGGTCCTCTGGAAGAGCAGGCAGTGCTCTTTACTCCTGAACTTTATCTCCAATCTCTTTGATAAAATTTCTGAAATAAACTTTGGTTAATAATTTTCCTAAGTGTGGAGCTTGTGTTGTACATCTGCCTTTCTACCCAGGATACAGTATGGCATCTTATGTTCCTGTGCAGTAGGGGGCAGATGTGGAACACTAATGAGTTATTTCTACCACAAGTACTCTTGATCCCATGTCTTATTCTGAAAAATGAGAATGCCACTATATTGGATGATCCTCACAACAACCTGAGAGGTGGTGTCACAATGTTTTCACCTTGAAGAATATGGGATGGAGGCCAATTGTAAATATTTTCCCCATGTCTCAAGGGGACACTGGAGAATTTCTTCTAGTGAGCATTAGTATCTAGACATGCAGACATTTTCAGGCTAGGATTTGTTGTCAGGAGAGAGGAGAAATTGAGGAAGGAACAATAGAGTGGGGACGAGGAAGAAGAAATGACATGAACCGGTCCACAGAGAAGGGTTAAGAGGAGCCATAATGTCTTACAGAAACGAAGAAGCCAGAAGGAGGAAGTTTGGGGCAATAAACCACAGCCTTACTCCAGGAAGGAGGCCAGCATCCTTCTGCAAAGCAGATTTTTTCAGAGTTGTCACACTGAACAAATTTCCCCTCTGTTTTTCACTACCACTTCTGTCCTTCTATTTGTTCTATTGAGAACAAGTGCTTGAACCTGGATTGCGAGGGGTTTTGGGGTTCTGACTGCAAGCCCAACAACTCTGGGGACAACCAAGTGTGATTTGATAAGAAAAAGCAAATAAATGAGAAAGGAGCAGTTGATGAAGCCCTCATACTGAGCCCAGATAACCTATTTTTTCCTTTCTTATTCCTCTTCATCCCTCCAGGCTCATGTCCAGAATGAAGTGTTTTCCTTGAAACACCAATGTGTATCTTTTTCAAAATACCTTCAGGGTTTGGAGGATTCTGACCATGGTAAGGACCACAGAGTGCTGTGTAGACACATGGCAGGATGAAGGAGGGAGGGAGACCCTATGGTGTTCCTCTCAGATGGATGGCCAGCCCTCAGCCTCCCTCACCTGAGGGGTTTATTTCCTGACTTATTGAAATGCGCACCATTAAGTCATATGCCCGTGGACCTGAAAAGGAACTTCTTTCTATTTAAAGTGTCAACAGTCTTGTTCCCACCACTGCCTGTGCCCCAGCCCTAAGAAGATGAAGACCAACCTCCTGAGGTGGTCAGTTCCTCTTCCTGTGGGGCTGTTAGTGCCTTTGTCTCTGAGAAGACAAGGCCAACAAAGGCCACACCCTGCGTGTCTGTTCATCAGACTGCCTGCACCACAGTAGTTAGTGAGAGAAGATACCATGGCTCTCACCCTCATGGTCCTGTTTAGCCTTAGTGAGACGTGAAAAGGGGAAGGAGTCACCTACATCAAGGAGAGACCCCACTCCAAGACCGGATCTGGCATGTGAGGAGAATCCAAGGGCACGGAGGCTCTTGGTAGGAGGGGATCTCCTCAGCTTTCAGGATGAACTTCTCTCAGGACAATCTCTTTCAGGGCTGAGTCTGGGCTACAAGAAAGCACTATTGGCTGGTGAGTGTATTCCCAGTTGTCCCAGATACCTTCACTGTACTCGGGACAATGTGTCATACCAGGCAGAGGGGATGGGGGAACAGTAGATGTGGGCTGATATTGGGGAAGGATGGACAGTTCTGAGCTTGCAAACAATGATCTGAGAAATGAGCATCCTCGTAACTAGCTTCTGACTTCTTTTCCGGGACATGCTGTGTGTTCACCATCTGGGCTGAACCAGATTCTGTGATCACTTGGGGGACAACTATGAGCATCTGGTGTCAGGGTACCTTTGAGGCTCTTTAGTACCATCTGGAAAGAGAAGGAAGCCCATCATCCTTACGCAGACAGACTTCAGTCGAGCACAAAAACAAGGTAAATTTCACTATTTCATTTTTATCAGATCATCACACAGGGTGGTGTGTCATTGTTACTATCTGAGCCATGCTGGCTGTTCAGAGCACAGTGACCCCCTGGAGCTGGTGGTGACAGCTAAGGGGACACTCATGGATCCCAGTCCCCAGATCCTCCCTCTAGAAAGGGTATTCTTTCAGGAATGTTTTTTCTCACAGCCCAGTCCTTGTGGAAGAATTTGTGAGTCAGTTTGTCAGTTTACACATTCTGGCTGTCTTCTCCTTCCTCCTCCTCCTTCCTTCTCCTCCTCCTTCTACCTCTCCCTCTTCTATTTATTCTCATTCTTGTTGTCTTTTTGAGACAAGTTCTCTCTATTATACAGCTTTGGATGTCCTGGAATTGGCTATATAGACCACACTGGCTTTGAAGTCACAGTTCCACCTGCTTCTACCTCCTGAGTGCTGGGATTAAAGGCTTGTGCCATCACACCTGGCTGCCTTCTTCTTTTGTAGGATTCTACAGAAAACCCACCATCTCAGTCTTGCCCAGCTCTGAGAAACCTCAGGAGGGAAGATGACAATTCAGTGTGATTCCTCGCTGGGATATAATAGGTTTATTTTGACTGAGGAAGGAGAACACAGCCTATCCAGGACTATACATACACAGCATGTACCCACTGGACAGTTCCAGGCCCTGTTCTCCGTGGGTTCTGTGATCTTTGGCCAGAAATGGACATGCAAATGCTATGGCAATTACAAGATCAATCCATATGTGTGGTCAGAATCCAGTAACCCTTTGAAGCTCCTGGTGTCAGGTGAGGAAGCTCCGTGATTGACACAATAATTTTTGAGGTTTCCCCCATACATTTTCATGAGTCTTGCTTTCAGGGAAACTAAAATGGGATGTGGCTAAATGGGGTCACAGAAAACACACACACACACGCACGCACACACACACACACACACACACACACACACACACACACACACACACACGGACTGGGGGAGAGGAAGAAAGGAAGGGAAAAATGCTTTTTCAAATTGTAAGATAGGGTCTCTCTATTATCTTTGGCTGGAGATGGAGGAGGAGTGGATGGGGGTGTAGAAGGGAGGTAAGGGGAGGGAACAGGAGGAGAGGAGAGAGGGGAAGTGCGGCGGATATGCAAAATAAATAAATAAAAAAGAATACTGGTTGCTCTCCCAGAGGACCCAGTTTTATTCCCAACACCCACATGATGTCTCCCAACTGTCTGTAACTTCAGTTTCAGGGGATCCAACATCCTCACCCAGACACACACGCAGGCAAAGCACCAATGCACAGAAAATAAAAGATAGTCTATCTTACGTCATGAAAATAAGACATAAGAAGTCCTCAGGGGAACATTTTCCATCTCATCAGGATAAATATGCTCTTCTGCTTCTTTATTTCCTGGGAACAGTTCATCCCATTACAGAACAAGTCAGACACTGAAAACCTGACCAAGGAGAAACCTTAGATATGGCAATAGATAGATACAGAAGGTACAGTCTTGTCCCTGGGAGGCATGTGCCCTGTGTGAGCATTCATGTTTCCTCTGACCTTCCTTTGTTGTGATTTTTTTGTACAGTTCCCAGGATCACAGAGTGGAGAATCTCATTCAGATCACTGTGGCTGCTTTGGTTCTGGTAACCCTTGGAGTTCTGCTTTTTTAGGTCTCTCATAGCCAGAGAAGGAAATGAGACCTTAACGGTTATATTTAAACAGAAAAAGGGAACTTACACACTGCAGGGGGAAGTGAGGATAACCTAATGGAGGAGTATGAGCAAAGTACACTGATAAAAAACATATATTTTGAAACCTGTTCTCTTGTATGATAACACAATTAGTAAAATAAATAAATTCAAAATGGAGCTATCTAAAAATTTTTTACTTTCTATGTAGGTTCTTTTTTTTTAAATTATTTTTTTTAACTTTTTTTTTATTGAGAAAAGAGAAAAAAAACAAATTTCCTCCTCCTCCCAGCCTCCCATTTCCCTCCCCCTCCTCCCACCCTTCTCCCCCTCCCCCCACTCCTCTCCCCCTCCCTCTCCAGCCCAAAGAGCAGTCAGATTTCCCTGCCCTGTGGTAAGTCCTAGGTCCTCCCCCCTTCGTGACAGAGACCCACACTGGAGCACTGGACTGAGCTCCCAAGGTCCCGATGAGGAGCAGAAGGAGGGAGAACATGAGCAAAGAAGTTGGGACCACGAGGGGAGCACCCACCCACTGAGACAGTGGAGCTGATCTATTGGGAGCTCACCAAGGCCAGCTGGACTGTGACTGAAAAAGCATGGGATAAAACTGGACTCTCTGAGCATGGCCAACAATGAGGGCTGATGAGAACCCAAGGACAATGGCACGGGGTTTTGAACCTACGTAATGTGCTGGCTTTGTGGGAGCCTAGCCAGTTTGGATGTTCACCTTTCTATGTAGGTTCTTATGAAAACATACTGATGTCAAGATCACAAACACACTCATGTTTGTGAAATTCATACCTACAATCACCAAACAATGGCAACTGCCTAAATAGATGTCATCACATGAACTTATTAATAGATAAAACTGGAGAGTATTTCACCTCAAGACCCATTTCCATCAGTGTAGGTGTCAACCAAGTGCAGGATGACTTTCTTCATGCCTTCTCCTGTTGGGAGTTAAGAGCAAAAAGCCCTATGATTTTCAGCCAAACATTTGATCTGACCCATCTATTTGTAACTGAGTCACATTAAATAGGTGGAGCTCTAAAAACAAATCATCAGAAAATGAAAGAGTGAAGATAGGCTTATTGTACACAGCAAATGAGGAGAGCTAGTGGTTTTTGAAGAAAGGAGGTATAGGGTTTTATGCAGGGAGCCCATACATTCTCATGTCAAAAACAGCTTTAGGACTGTGCAGCTTCTTGATGTAAGGTCAGAATACAAGAAAAGAAGATTGTACATATATTTTGGGCAGCCCAAGAAGATCATAGAATGGAACATATGACTCAAAATCTGCAACAGTCATCATAAGCTCTTTGGGACATAGTCACCTTGCAGCACAATAATAACGGAAAAGAGCCTACATGTAGACATGCTCAGTGTGTGTCATTAAGATGGTCTCTGTCAACCTGGAAACAACCTAGATGTCCCTCAACTGAAGATTGGATAAAGAAAATGTGGTACATTTACACAATGGAGTACCACACAGCAGTAAAATATAATGACATCTTGAAATTTGCAGGCAAATGGATGGATCTAGAAAAAACCATATTAAGTGAGTTAACCCAGACAAAGAAAGACAAATATCATATGTACTCACTCATAAGTGGCTGTTAAACATAAAGCAAAAAAAAAAACCAACCTACAGTCCATAACCCCAGGGAATCTAGACAACAAAGAGGACCCTAAGAGAGACATACATGGATCTACATAGGAAGGAGAAAGGAGAAAAAGACAAGATCTCCTGAGTATATTGGGTGATGGAGTTATGGCAGAGGGTAGAAGGGAAGATGGGAGGAAAAGAGAGGAGTGAAGAAAAATGTATAGCTCAATAAAAACAATAAAAAATGATGATCTCTGTCAAAAAGAGAAACACCTCTAAGCAAGCTTACTCGGAATGAATCATACATATAGCAGACATGAACACTGGGAATTCTCAGACTATATTATAAAAGAGAGGCAGAAAAGACTTTGGGCATGCTCGGCAATCTTTACAATTTTATCTTTGTTCAGGAAAGACACTTTGAAGGTATTTTAATACAGAAGCTTTCTTACAATGGTGTCAGACTCATTCAGTAGTTAACAGCAATGTAAAAATTCACCTTACATTAACTAAATAAGTTCTAGAAATTTATTGTATTGTTGACAAAAGGGTTTAGTGTAATTAGACAACTGCAATCATAGTTGGTGGTAGATACCTTGTATACCTAGTACCATTTTACTCAAGGCACTGAAGTCAAAGAGTCTCTTTAGGTCATGAGTTCAAACCCACCATGAACAACTAAGTGAGACCCCATTTCATAGAATATTCTCCTAAGAGAGTAGATATCAACATCTTGTTATTTGATACCTGTTTTCTTTTTAAAGATTTATTTATTTATTCATGTACTCTATATGCATGCATAATTTTATGCCAGAAGAGGGTATCAGATACCACTAGAGATTATTGTGAGCCACCATGCAGTTCTTGGGAATTGAACTGAGGACCTCTGGAGGAGTAGTCAGTGCTCTTAACTGCTGAGCCATCTCTCTAGCAACAAGAAGTGAAGGCAGTACAAGGAAACTAAGAGAAATCAGATATGTTTATGATATAGGTTATACTGATAATTTCATAAGAAACATATATATCTAATCACATCAAATTATTGATGTTAAATATGTATTTTTTAAACTTATTTACTTCAAAATTATTTTTAAGTGTGTGTATGTGTGTGTGTGTGTGCATGTGAGTATATGCACATCAGTGCAGGTACTCTTGAAGGCCAGAGGTGTTGGCCTTCCAGGTTATCCCTGGAGCTGGAGTTAACAAGCAGTTGTAAACTCATGGTGGGAATTTAACTCAGGCCATCTGGAAGAGCAGGCAGTAATATCAACCAAAGAACTGTTTCTACAACCCTCTAGAACTTTTTCCGTAAATGCAAAATTGTATATTTTAAAAATTAATCTTTTTTTAAAAACAGATAACACCAGAATCCAGTGAACACGCAAAAGGAAGACTTGAACACTCTGATCCAGAAGAAGTAGAAGAAATTGACTTTAAACATAACATTATGAAAATTATAGAGACCCTTAAACAGGATGTTGCTTTTCAGGTTGTAGCAGGAATTCTTGCATTGGTGCCTGTCCATCTCTTTCTTCAAATGCGGCCAGGAGAGTCTTGGCCTTTGGCTCAATCTTGCTGTGGCTGACTGTACTTTGGGGGGGGGTTTCTTTGTCTGCCCCCTCATAGGTTTCTTCAGCACTGGAGCTGGCTCTCAGATCCCCTTTGCCCTGAAACAGGCTGTGGTGGTGGATCTGACGACCCCGCAGATGGAAAAGGGTGCTCGGGGGCAAGATGGAATGGGGCAAATAGAGAAAGCGAGTAGCTGGGGATACACCTCACTGAATGGCCAGAAATGTTTAGGGAGTTGGATGGGGCCTGTTCTCCATTCCCAGGTCGTCTGGCTGGCTGGGCGGGCACACAATTATCCCTTTGTATGGATCTCCTCAGTACAGGAGCAGGACCACTTACTGGGCCAAGGACCTTGCAGACAAAAGGGCAGGCTTGGCGGGGACAGGCTCAAGTGGAACAAAGAAGCCCCTGCTGCAGGAGCACTTACTGCTGCTGGCTACCCAGACCCTCAGCCCTGATGCAGGCTGAGTTGGGGGATCCTAAGTCCCTACAGATGGAATCAGGTAAATAGAGAGAGCCAGTAATCAGGGAGATGCCACCCTGAATGGTCAGAAATGTTTAGGGAATTGGAGGAACCCTTCGCTGTTGTAATAGGGAGAGGCGGGGCTGCGTCCCCAGCACCCCAGCCGCCTGATAGCTTATGCCCTGAAATAACAACACACAAATTGTATTTATTTAAACACTGCTTGGCCCATTCTGCTTGGCCCATTAGCTCTGGCCCTTACTGGCTAATTCTGATATCCCGATCAACCCATCTCTAATAAACTATGTAGCTCTGGTCTTACCGGGAAAGATTCAGCATGTCTGACCTGGCGGCTTGCTTCATCGTGCGTGTCTACCCGGGAGAGGGGAGCATGGCGTCTCTGAGCTCACTTCCTCTTCCTTCTAGCATTTTGTTCTGTTTACTCCTCCCACCTATGTTTTAATCTATTAGGGCCAAGCAGTTTCTTTATTGCTTAACCAATGAAATCAACAGATTGATATATGACACTCCCACATCACTTTGCCCTGAAACAGGCTGTGGTGGTGGATCTAAGGGTGCTCGGGGGCAAGATGGAATAGGGCAAATAGAGAAAGCCAGTAGCCGGGGATACACCTCACTGAATGGCCAGAAATGTTTAGGGAATTGGATGGGGCCTGTTCTCCATTCTTGGGGCATCCAGTTGGCCTGGCGGGCACACACTTATCCCTCTGGATGGATCTCTTCAGTACAGGATCAGGGCCACTCAGCTCTTAATATTCTTTCTTTATTCTGTATGTTTTGTGGTTGGATTAATATAAGGTGAGGATTTTTTCTTTTTTTGATTCAGTCTATTTGGTGTTCCGTAAGCTTCTTCTACCTTCATAGGAATATCCTTCTTTAGGTTGGGAAAGGGAAAGTTTTCTTCTATTATTTTGTTGAATATATTTTCTGGGCCTTTAAGCTGTAATTCTTCTTCTTCTACCCCTATTATTCTTAGGTTTAGCCTTTTCATGGTGTCCCAGATTTCCTGGATGTTTTGTGTTAAGAATTTGTTGGATTTGCTGTTTTTTTTAAATTTATTTATTTATTAAGGATTTCTGCCTCCTCCCCGCCACCGCCTCCCATTTCCCTCCCCCTCTCCCAATCAAGTCCCCCTCCCTCATCTGCTCAAAGAGCAATCAGGGTTCCCTGGCCTGTGGGAAGCCCAAGGACCGCCCACCTCTATCCAGGTCTAGTAAGGTGAGCATCCAAACTGCCTAGGCTCCCCCAAAGCCAGTATGTGCAGTAGGATCAGAAACCCACTGCGATTGTTTTTTTTTTTTGATCAATGAGTCTATTTCCTCTATAGTATCTTTAGCACCTGAGATGCTTTCTTTTATCTCTTGTATTCTGTTCGTTATACTTGTCTCTGTAGTTCCTGTTAATTTACCCAGATTATCCATATCCAGCCATCCTGGGTTTGTGTTTTCTTTATTACCTCGATTTCAGTCTTCAAGACTTGAACCTTTACCTGTTTGATTGCTTTTTCTTGGTTTCCTTGGGTATCTTTGAGGGATTTAATAATTACTTCTAACTTTTTGTTTGTCTTCTCTTCCATTTCTTTAAAGGAATTTTTCACATCCTGCTTAAGGGTCTCCATAATTTTCATAAGGTTGTGTTTAATGTCCATTTCTTCTACTTCTTCTGGGCTAGGGTGTTCAAGTCTTCCTGTTGCATGTTTGCTGGATTCTGGTGTTATCATGTTGCTTTTCAGGATGTGGAGGAATTCTTGCATTGGTGTTGCCCATCAGAGTCTTGGCATCTTGGTCCAATTTTTGCTGTGTCTGACTGTGTACTTGGGAATTTTTCTTGGTCTGCCCTGTCTTAGGTCCCTTCAGCACTGGAGCAGGCTCTCAGATCCTCTCTGCCATGAAGCAGGCTGTGTTGGGAGATCCTATCTCCTTTCATCCTTGCAGATGAAAATGTGGGCTTGGGGGGCAGGGTGGAATGGGGTAAAGAAAGCCAGCAGCAGGGAACTCTCCCCGCTGGATGGACAGAAAAGCTTAGGGAATTTTAGGGGGCCTGGAGTCAGTCCCCTCGGACTGTCTGGCCATGTGGCCACTTACTCACCTCTCTGGATTCTCTCAACACAGGAGCAGGGTTTCTTGAGATTAAAGACTTAAACTATTATGCCTAGCTGAAGTTTACTTTTAAATTAAAATTTTTTTTAAACCTAAGTGAAGTTATATATTTATTTATTTATTTATTTATTAAAGATTTCTGTCTCTTCCCTGCCACCGCCTCCAATTTCCCTCCCCTCTCCCAATCAAGTCCCCCTCCCTCCTCAGCCCAAAGAGCAATCAGGGTTCCCTGACCTGTGGGAAGTCCAAGGACCACCCACCTCCATCCAGGTCTAGTAAGGTGAGCATCTAAACTGCCTAGGCTCCCTCAAAGCCAGTACGTGCAGTAGGATCAAAAACCCATTGCCATTGTTCTTGAGTTTTCGGTAGTCCTCATTGTCCGCTATGTTCAACGAGTCCGGTTTTATCCCAGGCTTTTTCAGATACAGGCCAGCTGGCCTTGGTAAGTTCCCAATAGAACATCCCCATTGTCTCAGTGTGTGGGTGCACCCCTCGCGGTCCTGAGTTCCTTGCTCATGCTCTCTCTCCTTCTGCTCCTGATTTGGACCTTGGGATTTCTGTCCGGTGCTCCAGTGTGGGTCTCTGTCTCTGTCTCTGTCTCCTTTCATTACCTGATGAAAGTTAATATTCAGGAGGATGCCTATATGTTTTTCTTTGGGTTCACCTTATTTCGCTTCTCTAGGATCACTAATTATAGGCTCAATGTCCTTTGTTTATGGCTAGAAACCAAATATGAGTGAGTACATCCCATGTTCCTCTTTTTGGGTCTGGCTTACCTCACTCAGGATAGTGTTTTCTATTTCCATCCATTTGCATGCAAAATTCAAGAAGTCATTGTTTTTTACTGCTGAGTAGTACTCTAATATGTATATATTCCATACTGTCTTCATCCATTCTTCAATTGAAGGGCATCTAGGTTGTTTCCAGGTTCTGGCTATTACAAACAATGCTGCTATGAGCATAGTAGAACATATACTTTTGTTGTATGATAAGGCCTCTCTTGGGTATATTCCCAAGAGTGGTATTGCTGGGTCCAGGGGTAAGTTGATCCCGAATTTCCTGAGAAACTGCCACACTGCTTTCCAAAGTGCTTGTACAAGTTTGCATTCCCACCAGCAATGGATGAGTGTACCCCCTTTTCCACAACCTCTCCAGCAAAGGCTATCATTGGTGTTTTTGATTTTAGCCATTCTGACAGGTGTAAGATGGTATCTTAAAGTTGTCTTGATTTGCATTTCCCTGATCGCTAAGGAAGTTGAACATGACCTTAAGTGTCTTTTGGCCATTTGAACTTCTTCTGTTGAGAATTCTCTGTTCAGTTCAGTGCTACATTTTATAATTGGGTTGATTAGCCTTTTGCGGTCTAGTTTCTTGAGATCTTTATATATTTTGGAGATCAGATCTTTGTCAGTTGCAGGGTTGGTGAAGATCTTCTCCCAGTCAGTGGGTTGCCATTGTGTCTTAGTGACATTGTTCTTTGCTTTACAGAAGCTTCTCAGTCTCAGGAGGTCCCATTAATTCAATGAGGCCCTTAATGTCTGTGCTGCTGAGGGTATACGTAGGAAGTAGTCTCCTGTACCCATCTGTTGTAGGGTACTTCCCACTTTCTCTTCTATCAGGTTCAGTGTGTTCGGACTGATATTGAGGTCTTTAATCCATTTGGACTTGAGTTTTGTGCATGGTGATAGATATGGATCTGTTTTCATTCTTCTACAGGTTGACATCCAGTTGTGCCAGCACCATTTGTTGAAGATGCTATCTTTTTTCCATTGTATACTTTTAGCTCCTTTATTGAAAATCAGGTGTTCATAGGTTTGTGGGTTAATGTCAGGGTCTTCTATTCGATTCCATTGGTCGACTTCTCTGTTTTTATGCCAATACCCCTAAGTGAAGTTTTTGAAAAATATAAAATGTCTAAAATAGTTAAAAAAAACCCCAATTCAGTAATTTGAAATTTTTTAAATTGATTTTTGTTGAGCTCTACATTTTTCTTTTTTCTTTTTCTTTATTAGAAAATTTAAAAAAAAATGCCAATCCAAAATCCAACTCCCTTCCTTCCTCCCATTCCCTCTACACACCCTGACACCTCACCCCCTCTAATTTTAAGAGAGGATAAGGCACTTTGCTTTGTGGAAGGTCCAAGGCCCTCCCTATTTTATCTAGGATGACCAAGGTATACAACCAAAGAGAATAGGATCCCAAAAAGCCAGTACATACAGTAGAAATAAATGTCAGTGCCACTGCCAGTGGTCCCTCAATCTACCCCAGACATAAAACTGTCAACCACATTCAGAGGGACTAGTTTGGTCTTAAGCTTTTTCCTTCCCAGTCCAGATGGAGTCAGTGAGCTCCCTTTAGCTCAGTTAAACTGTTTACGTGGATGAACCCTTCATGGTTTTGACCTCTTTGCTCATATTCTCATTCCTTGTACTTTTCAACTGGACCATGGGAGTTCAGTCCAGTGCTCCAATGTGGGTCTCTGCCTCTGTTTCCTTCTGTTGTTGAATGAAGGTTTTCCCGCTTCTCCCCTCCCATTCAACCCTCTCCCAAGGTTACCATGCTCTGAATTTGCTCAGGAGATCTTGTCTTTTTCTACTTCCCAAGTAGATAAGATCTATGTATGACTCTCTTAGAGTCCTCATTGTTGTCTAGGCTCTCTAGGATTGTGATTTATGGGCTAGTTTTTTTCCCTTTATGTTTAAAAACCACTTATGAGTGAGTACATGTGATAATTGTCTTTCTGGGTCTGGGTTATCTCACTTGAAATGATGTTTTCTAGCTTCATCCATTTGCCTGCAAAATTCAAGTATCATTTTTTCTACTGTGTAGTACTCCATTGTGTAAATGTGCCATATTTTCCTTATCCATTCCTCAGTCAAGGGGCATTTAGGTTGTTTCCATGTTCTGGCTATGACAAACAGTGGTGCTATGAACATAGTTGAGTACATGTCCTTGTGGCATGATTGAGCATCTTTGGATATATACCCAAAAGTGGTATTACTGGATCATTTTTTTATTTTTATTTATTTATTTATTTTTTTAACTTTTTTTTATTGAGAAAAGATAAAAAAACAAATTTCCTCCTCCTCCCAGCCTCCCATTTCCCTCCCCCTCCTCCCACCCTTCTCCCCCTCCTCCCACCCTTCTCCCCCTCCTCCCACCCTTCTCCCACTCCTCCCACCCTTCTCCCCCTCCCCCCACTCCTCTCCCCCTCCCTCTCCAGTCCAAAGAGCAGTCAGATTTCCCTGCCCTGTGGTAAGTCCTAGATCCTCCCCCCTCCGTCCATTTCTAGGAAGGTGAACATCCAAACTGGCTAGGCTTCCACAAAGCCAGCACATTACGCAGGTTAAAAACCCCGTGCCATTGCCCTTGGGTTCTCATCAGCCCTCATTGTTCGCCATGCTCAGAGAGTCCAGTTTTATCCCATGCTTTTTCAGTCACAGTTCAGCTGGTCTTGGTGAGCTCCCAATAGATCAGCTCCACTGTCTCAGTGGGTGGGTGCTCCCCTCGTGGTCCCGACTTCTTTGCTCATGTTCTCCCTCCTTCTGCTCCTCATCGGGACCTTGGGAGCTCAGTCCAGTGCTCCAGTGTGGGTCTCTGTCTCTGTCTCCATCCATCACCAGATGAAGGTTCTATGATGATATGCAAGATATTCGTCAGTATTGCTCTAGGATAGGGTCATTTCAGGTTCCCCATCCTCAGCTGCCCAAGGAACTAACTGGGGACCTCGGCTTGGGCATCTGGGAGCCACTTTAGGTTCAAGTCTCTTGCCAACCCTAAGGTTGCTCCCTTAACTAAGAACCGTGCTTCCGTGCTCCCCCATCCAACCTTCCTTCATCCCAATCCTCCCCCTTCCCCAAGCTCCCCCCATTCTCCCCCTCTCCCCTCTCTCTCCCCATCTCCCCTTACCCCCATCCCACCCCACCCCCAAGATCTCAATTTTCTCGCCGTCAATTTTGTCTACTTCCCATAGCCAAGAGGACAACTATATGTTTTTCCTTTGGTTCACCTTCTTACTTAGCTTCTTTGGGATAACCAATTGTAGACTCCGTGACCCTTGTTTATAGCTAGAAACCAATTATGAGTGAGTACATCCCATGTTCATCTTTTTGGGTATGGGTTACCTCACTCAGGATGGTGTTTTCTATTTCCATCCATTTGCATGCAAAATTTGAGAAGTCATTGTTTTTTACCGCAGCATAGTACTCTAATGTGTAGATATTCCATACTTTCTTCATCCATTCTTCCATTGAAGGGCATCTAGGTTGTTTCCAGGTTCTGGCTATTACAAATAATACTGCTATGAACATAGTTGAACAAATGCTCTTGTCATGTGATAGGGCATCTCTTGGGTATATTCCCAGGAGTGGTATTGCTGGGTCCAGGGGTAAGTTGATCCTGAATTTCCTGAGAAACCGAAACACCGATTTCCAAAGTGGTTGCACAAGATTGCATTCCCACCAGCAATGGATGAGGGTTCCCCTTCCTCCACAGCCTCTCCAACAAAGGCTATCATTGGAGTTTTTTATTTTGGCCATTCTGACAGGTGTAAGATGATATCTCAAAGTTGTTTTGATTTGCATTTCCCTGATTGCTAAGGAGGTTGAGCATGACCTTAAGTGTCTTTTGGCCATTTGAACTTCCTCTGCTGAGAATTCTCTGTTCAGTTCAGTGACCCATTTTTTAATTGGGTTAATTAGCATTTTAAAGTCTAGTTTCCTGAGTTCTCTATATATTTTGGAGGTCAGACCTTTGTCTGTTGTGGGGTTGGTGAAGATCTTCTCCCAGTCAGTAGGTTGCCTTTGTGTCTTGGTGACAGTGTCCTTTGCTTTACAGAAGCTTCTCAGTTTTAGTAGGTCCCATTTATTCAATGTTGCCCTTAAAGTCTGTGCTGTTGGTGTTACACATACGAAGCGATCTCCTGTGCCCATCTCCTGTAGGGTACTTCTGACTTTCCCTTCTATCAGGTTCAATGTGTTCTGACTGATATTGAGGTCTTTAATCCATTTGGACTTGCGTTTTGTGCATGGTGATTGATATGGGTCTATTTTCATTCTTCTACAGGTTGACATCCAGTTATGCCAGCACCATTTGTTAAAGAAGCTTTCTTTCTTCCATTTTATACTTTTGGCTCCTTTATCAAAAATGAGGTGTTCATAGGTTTGTGGGTTAAAATCCGGGTCTTTTATACGATTCCATTGGTCGACTTCTCTGTTTTTATGCCAGTACCACACTGTTTTCATCACTGTAGCTCTGTAATAGAGTTTGAAGTCAGGGATGGTAATGCCTCCAGAAGATTCTTTATTGTATAGGATTGTTTTGGCTATCCTGGGTTTTTTGTTTTTCCATATAAAGTTGATTATTGTCCTCTCAAGATCTGTGAAGAATTTTAATGGGACCCTGATAGGGATTGCATTGAATCTATAAATTGCCTTAGGTAGAATTGCCATTTTTACTATGTTGATCCTCCCAATCCAAGAGCAAGGGAGGTCGTTCCATTTTCTGGTATACTCCTCAGTTTGTTTCTTCAATGCCTTAAAGTTCTTGTCAAATAGATCTTTCACTTCCTTGGTTAGAGTTACCCCAAGATATTTTATGCTGTTTGTGGCTATCGTGAATGGTGAAGCTTCTCTGATTTCCCTCTATGCTTCCATATCCTTTGTGTATAATAGGGCGACTGATATTTTGGTGTTGATCTTGTATCCTGCCACATTACTAAAGCTGTTTATCAGCTGTAAAAGTTCTTTGGTGGAGTTTTGGGAGTCGCTTATGTACACTATCATATCATCTGCAAATAACGAAGGTTTAACTTCTTCCTTTCCAATTCGAATCTCCTTGATCCCCTTATGTTGTCTTATTGCTATTGCTAGAACTTCAAGCACTATATTGAAGAGGTATGGCAAGAGTGAACGAACAGCCTCGTCGTGTTCCTGAGTTTAGTGGGATGGCTTTAGGTTTCTCTCCATTTAATTTAATGTTAGCTGTCGGCTTGCTGTATATAGCTTTTATTATATTTAGGTATGACCCTTGTATCCCTAATCTCTCCAATACTTTTATCATAAAGGGGTGTTGAATTTTGTCAAATGCTTTTTCAGCATCTAATGAAATGATCATATGGTTTTTTTCTTTCAGTTTATTTATATGCTGGATTACATTGATAGATTTTCGTATGTTGAACCAGCCCTATATCCCTGGGATGAAGCCTACTTGATCATAATGGATAATTTTCCTAATATGTTCTTGGATTCGGTTTGCCAGTATTTTGTTGAGGATTTTTGCATCGATGTTCATGAGTGAGATTGGTCTATAATTTTCTTTCTTGGTTGAGTCTTTGTGTGGTTTTGGTATCAGAGTAACTGTAGCTTCATAAAAGGAATTTGGCAATGACTCTTCTGTTTCTATATTGTGAAATACATTAAAGAGTATAGGTATTAGGTCTTCTAGGAAGTTCTGGTAGAATTCCGCATTGAAACCATCTGGTCCTGGGCTTTTTTTGGTAGGGAGGTTTTTGATAACCTCTTCTAATTCTTCGCGACTAACAGGTCTATTTAGATTGTTCACCTGGTCCTGGTTTAACTTTGGTATATAGTATTTATCTAAAAAAGTGTCCATTTCCTTTACATTTTCCAGTTTTGTGTTATACAGGCTTTTGTAGTAAGATCTAATGATTCTCTGAATTTCCTCTGTGTCTGTGGTTATGTCCCCCTTTTCATTTCTGATCTTATTAATTTGCAAATTCTCTCTCTGCCGTTTGATTAGTTTGGATAGGGGTTTATCAATCTTGTTGATTTTCTCCAGGAACCAGCTTTTTGTTTCATTGATTCTTTGGATTGTTTTCTGTGTTTCTATTTTGTTGATTTCAGCCCTCAGTTTGATTATTTCCAGTCTTCTACTCCTCCTATGTGAGTCTGCTTCTTTTTTTTCTAGAGCTTTCAGTTGGGCTGTTAAGTCTCCAATGTGAGCTTTTTCTGTTTTCTTTAAGTGGGCACTTAGTGCGATGAACTTTCCTCTTAGGACTGCTTTCATAGTGTCCCATAAGTTTAAGTATGTTGTTTCTTTATTTTCATTGAATTCCAGGAAGACTTTAATTTCTTCCTTAATTTCTTCCTTAATCCAGGTATGGTTCAGTCGTTGACTGTTCAGTTTCCATGAGTTTGTAGGCTTTCTGGGGGTAGCATTGTTGTTGAATTCTAACTTTAATCCATGGTGATCTGATAAGACACAGGTGGTTACTAATATTTTTTTTGTAACTGTGGATGTTTGCTTTGTTTCCGCCTATGTGGTCGATTTTTGAGAAGGTTCCATGAGCTGCAGAGAAGAAGGTATATTCTTTCCTATTTGGGTGGAATGTTCTATAGATGTCTGTTAAGTCCATTTGCTTCATTACCTCCATTAATTCTCTTATTTCTCTGTTAGGTTTCTGTCTGATTGACCTGTCCATTGGTGAGAGAGGAGTGTTGAAGTCTCCTACTATTAGTGTGTGCGGTTTGATGGCTGCCTTGAGTTTTAGCAATGTTTCTTTTATGTACGTGGGTGCTTTTATATTAGGGGCATAGATGTTCAGTATTGAGACTTCATCCTGCTGAACTGTTCCTCTTATGAGTATAAAATGTCCCTCTCCTTCTCTTCTGATTGATTTAAGTTTGAAGTCAACTTTGTTAGAGTTTAGTATGGCCACACCTGCTTGTTTCTTAGGTCCATTTGCGTGATAAGCCTTTTCCCAGCCCTTTACTCTGAGTAGGTGCCTGTCTTTGTGGTTGAGGTGTGTTTCTTGTAAACAGCAGAATGTTGGATCCTGTTTTCTTATCCAATCTCTTAGCCTGTGCCTTGAGTCCATTGACATTAAGTGATATTAATGACCAGTGGTTGTTAACTCCGGTCATTTTTTTAGTCGTAGAGTTTGTGTTTTTTCCTTCTTTGATTTGTGTTGGTGAAGGGTCTCTAGATGTCTGAGTTATTGTGGTCCTTGTTGGACTCCTTGGTTAGTGATTTTCCTTCTATTACTTTCTGTAAGGCTGGATTTGTGGCTGCATATTGTTTAAATTTGTTTTTATCCTGGAAAATTTTATTTTCTCCATTTATAGTGAACGAAAGCTTGGCTGGGTATAGTAATCTGGGCTTGCATCCATGGTCTCTTAGTTTCTGAAGTACATCTATCCAGGACCTTCTGGCTTTCATGGTTTCCATGGAGAAGTCAGGTGTAAGTCTGATAGGTTTACCTTTATAAGTAATTTGGCCTTTTTCCTTTGCAGCTCTTAATATTCTTTCCTTATTCTGTATGCTTTGTGTTTTGATAATTATATGGCGAGGGGATGTTCTTTTTTGATCCAGCCTATTCGGTGTTCTGTATGCTTCTTGAACCTTCATAGGTATATCTTTCTTTAGGTTGGGAAAGTTTTCTTCTATAATTTTATTAAATAAATTTTCTGGGCCATTGAGCTGCATTTCTTCTCCTTCTTCTACTCCTATTATTCTTAGGTTTGGTCTTTTTATTGTGTCCCATTTTTCCTGAATGTTTTGTGATGAGAGTTTGTTGGACTTGCTGTTTTCTTTGATCAGAGTGTTTATTTTCTGTATGGTATCTTCAGAATCTGAGATTCTTTCTTCTATCTCTTGTATTCTGTTGGTTATGCTTGTTTCTGTAGACTCTGTTTGTTTACTTAAATTTTCCATGTCCAGCCGGCCCTCTGCTTGTGTTTTCTTCTTTGCCTCCATTTCAGTTTTCAAGTCTTGCACCGTTTCCATTATCTGTTTGATTGTTTTCCCTTGGTTTTCTAGGGTATCATTCACTGATTTATTCAATTCTTTAAACTTTCTGTTATATTTCTCATCCATTTCTATAAGGGCGTTTTTTACATGCTGTTTAAGGGCGTCAATCACTTTCATGAAGTCAATCTTTCTACTTTTTCTTGATTAAGGTGTTGATGTCCTCCCGTTGTGAGGTCGCTGGTTTCTGGTGGCTTCATGTTGCTTTTCAGCTTGTTGGGCGAATTCTTGCCTTGGCGTCTACCCATCTTTTCTTCCAAATGCTCCCTTATGGATCTTCTTTACCGGATCAGGTCTCCTTGCCTACCCAATGCTGGCTCTCCCCAACGTTGTCTCTCCCCAATGCTGGGTCTCCCCAAAGCTGGGTCTCCTGGCGCCGAGGGATCAGGCGTCCTTGCTGGTGGGCAGGTCGCAAACCTGGATCTTTTTTTTTTTTAAAAATTTATTTATTTATTAAAGATTTCTGTCTCTTCCCAGCCACCGCCTCCCATTTCCCTCCCCCTCCCCCAATCAAGTCCCCCTCCCTCCTCAGCCCACAGAGCAATCAGGGTTCCCTGACATGTGGGAAGTCCAAGGACCACCCACCTCCATCCAGGTCTAGTAAGTTGAGCATCCAAACTGCCTAGGCTCCTACAAAGCCAGTACGTGCAGTAGGATCAAAAACCCATTGCCATTGTTCTTGAGTTCTCAGTAGTCCTCATTGTCCGCTATGTTCAAAGAGTCCGGTCTTATCCCAGGCTTTTTCAGATACAGGCCAGCTGGCCTTGGTGAGTTCCCAATAGAACATCCCCATTGTCTCAGTGTGTGGGTGCACCCCTCGCGGTCCTGAGTTCCTTGCTTGTGCTCTCTCTCCTTCTGCTCCTGATTTGGACCTTGAGATTTCTGTCCGGTGCTCCAATGTGGGTCTCTGTCTCTGTCTCCTTTCATCGCCTGATGAAGGTTAATCTTCAGGAGGATGCCTATATGTTTTTCTTTGGGTTCTCCTTACTTAGTTTCTCTAGGATCACTATATTACTGGATCTTGAGGAAGGTTGTTTCCTAATTTTCTGAGGAATAGCCACACTGAAATTTCAAAGGGCTGTACCAGCATGCATTCCCACCAGTAATGCAGGAGTGTTCTCTTTACCACACCACCTCTCCAGCATAAGTTGTCATCAGTATTTTTGATCTTGGCCATTGTTATAGGTGCAAGATGGAAATTCAGACTTGTTTGATTTGCATTTCTCTGCTGACTTAGAATGTTGACCATTTCCTTTGTAGTATTTAGAGTGGCAGGGCAGCATCCCCAGCACCCCGGCTGCTTTGCTAACTTATGCCCTGAAATAACAACACACAAATTGTATTCATTTGAACACTGCTTGGCCCATTAGCTCTAGCCCTTACTGGCTAATTCTGATATCCCGATCATCCCATCTCTAATAATCTGTGTAGCATCAGTCTTACCAGGAAAGATTCTAGCCGACATCCATCCTGGGTCTGAGCTTCATGTGTCTGCCTCAAAGAGCAGAGCTATCGCGTCTGCCCAGGAAAGAGGAACATGGCATCTCTGAGCTCACTTCCTCTTCCTCCCTGTATTCTGTTCTGTTAACTCCACCTACCTATGTTCTAACCAATAAAATGGGCCAAGGCAGTTTCTTTAATTTTTAACCAATGACCCTCCGCCATCATTCCTTAAGTGTCTTTCACCATTTTAGATTCCTTTGTTGAGAGTTCTCTGTTTAGGCTTGTGCTCCATTTTATTTATTGGATTATGTGTTCTTTTGTTGACCAATTTCTTGAGAACTTTGTATATTTTGGAGAGCAGACCTCTGTCTGATGTGCGGTTAGTGAAGATCTTTTCCCATTCTGTAGGTTGTCATTTTGTCTTTTTGACCATGTCTTTTGCTTTACAGAAGTGTTTCAGTTTCAGGAGGTCCCATTTATTATTTTTTTTCTCTCAATGTCTGTACTGCTGGGGTTATATTTAGGAAATAGTCTCCTGTGCCAATGTGTTCACGTGTACTTTCCACTTTCTCTTCTATAAGGTTCAGTGTGGCTGGCTTTATCTTGAGGCCTTTGATCCATTTGAACTTCAGTTTTTGGCATGGCGATAGATATGGGTCTATTTTGATTCTTCTACATGATGATATCCAGTTATGCCAGAACAATTTGTTAAATATGCCTTTTTTCCATTTGATATTTTTTTGCTTCTTTGTCAAAAATCAGGTGTTTGAAGGAGTGTGGGTTAATATCCAGGTCTTCAGTTTAGTTCCATTTGCCCTCCTGTCTGTTCTTATTCCAATACCAGGCTGATTTCAGTACTGTAGCTCTGTAGTAAGTTTGAAGTAATGGATTGTGATGACCCCAGAAGTTCTTTTATTGTACATGATTGTTTTGGCTATCCTGGGGTTTTTGCTTTTCCATATGAAGTTGAGTTCCATTCTTTTGAGGTTTGTGAAGAATTATGCTGGAATTTTGATTGGCATTGCATTGAATCTGTAGACTGCTTTTGGTAAGATTGCCATTTTTACTATATTAATTTTGCCTACCCAAGAGCATGAGAGATCTTTCTACTTTCTGGTGTCTTCTTCAATTTATTTCTTCAAAGATTTAAAGTTCTTGTCATACAAGTCTTCCACTTGTCTGGTTAGAGTTATTCTGATATATCTTATGTTATTTGTGGCTATTGTGAAGGGTGATGTTTCTCTAATTTCTTTCTCAGTCCTTGTATCATCTGTGTACAGGAGGGTTACTAACTTTTTTGAGTTAATCTTGTATCCTGCTAAATTACTGAAAGTGTTTATGAGTTGTGGAACTTCCTTGGTAGAATTTCTGGGCTCACTTGTGTAAACTATCATATCATCAACAAATAGTGAGAGTTTTACTTCTTTTTTCCCAGTTTGTATCCCCTTGATCTCTTTTTGGTGTCTTATTGATTTAGATAGAACCTCAAGAACTATATTGAACATATATGGGGAGAGTGGACAACCTTGTCTTGTTCCTGATTTCAGTGGGATCGTTGGAAGTTTCTCTCCATTTAGTTTGATGTTTGCTGTTGGCTTACTGAATATTGCATTTATTATGTTTAGGTATGTTTCTTGTATTCCTGCTCTCTCCAAGACCTTTATCATGAAGGGATGTTGTATTTTGTTGAAAGTTTTTCAGTATCTAATGAGATGATCATGTGGTTTTTACTTTTCAGTTTGTTTATACAGTGAATTGACAGATACTTGTATGTTGAACCATCCCTTCATCTTTGGGATGAAGCCAACTTGATCATGGTGGTGATGTGTTCTTGGATCTGATTTGCCAGTATTTATTTGGTATTTTTGCATCACTGGTGAGATTGGTGTGTAATTCTCTTTCGTAGTAATATCCTTCTGTGGTTTGGGTATTATGGTAATTGTAGCCTCATAAAAAGATTTTGGCAATGTTCCTTCTGTTTCTATTGTGTGTCATAATTAAAGGAGTGTTTGTATTAGGTTTTCTTTCAAAATCTTGTTGAATTCTGAGCTCAAACCATCTGGTCCAGGGCTTTTTTTTTTGGTTGAAAGACTTTTGATTACTCTTTCTGCTTCTTCAGCAGTTATAGGTCTGTTTAATTTGCTTACCTGGTCTTGATTTAATTTTGGTAAGTGATATTTATCCAGAAAGTTATCCATTTCATTTAAGTTTTCCAATTTTGTGGAGTTCAGGTTTTGTAAATATGACCTGATATTTCCTCCATATCTGTTTTTATGGGCAAACTTCCTTGGGTTAGAGTTTTCCTTTTAGTTTTTTATTTGTGTGTGTAGGGATGGGTTTGTGACTAGGTATTGGTTACATCTGGTTTTGTCCTGGAATATCTTGTTCTTCTATGGTGATTGAAAATGTTGCTGGGTATAATAGTCTGGGCTGGCATCCATGGTCTCTTAATGTCTACTCTACATAACACCTGACCATGACCTTCTGGCTTTCACTGTCTCCAATGAAATTTCAGGTGTAATTCTGATAGGTCTGACTTTTTACGTTACTTTGTCTTTTTCCTTTGCAGCTCTTAATATTCTTTCCTTACTTGGTATGTTGTTTGTTTTCATTATTATGTGGCAAGGGGACTTTTTTTTTTGTCCAGTCTATTTGATGTTCTGTAAGCTTCTTATATCTTCATAGGCATATCTTTCTTTAGGTTGGAAACGTTTTCTTCTATGATTTTGTTAAATATATTTTCTGTGCTTTTGAGTTCAACTTCTTCTCCTTCTTCTATACCTATTATTCTTAGGTTTGATTTTTTTATGCTATCCCATATTTTCTGGATATTTTGTGTTAAGCTTTTATTAGATTTAATGTTTTCTTTGACTGACAAGTCTATTTCCTCTATTGTATCTTCAGTGCTTGAGATTCTCTCTTACATCTCTTGTATTCTGCTGTTTGTGCTTGCATTTGCGTTTCTTGATCATTTTCTCATGATTTCTGTTCCTATAATTCCCTTCGCTTGTGTTTTCTTTATTTTCTCTATTTCAGTTTTCAAGTCTTGAATAGTTTATTTCATATGTTTGATTGCTTTTTTTTTTGGTTTTCTTTAAGGAATTTGCTGATGTCTTCCAATTTTTTATTTGTCTTTTCCTCCATTTCCTTGAGGAAATTTCTCATTTTCTCTTTAAGAGTTTCACACATTCTCCTGAAGTTATTTTTTAGTTCATTTTTTTCTGCTTCATCCATATTTGATTGTTAAAGTCTTGCTGCTGTAGGGTCTTTAGGTTTTACTGATATTGTGTTGCTCTTTGTGGTGTTGTGTGTGTTCTTACTTTTTCTACTCATGTTTTCTTCTAATAGGTGTTGTTGTGACCGTCTGTGATTCTGTTGATTAATCTTCTAGGTGCCAGTGAATCCAAGACTCAGATGGTTGTTCCTCATGGTACAGTCAGTGCCATGGTTCTAGTTACCCCTTTGGTCACTCTGTGTTTCTGGAGGTTGCTTAGTGCTCCCATGCTTTGCTTTACTCCCTTGGAGTTTGCTTTCTCAGGCCTCATGTAGCCTAGGTTGTCACTCAGATATGTTTCTGTAAATGTCCCTGGTCTGGATCCATTCCTGCAGAGGTCCCTGGATTGGGGTTGGTTTTATAAAGGACTCTGGCTCTGATCTACTCCCTCAGAGTTCCCATGCTTAGGTGCACCCAGACCTGCAGAGGACCTGGCTCAGAGCTACTCCCTTTGAGGTTCCAGACTCATGCCTTGACCTGTAGAGATCTATGGTTCCTGCCTATTCCTTTGGAGGTCCCAGATTCATGCCCAAATCCACAGAGGTCCTGGCTCAGGCCTAGTTCCTTGAATATTCCTGATTCATGTCTGGATTTTCTGTCTCTGGCTCACTTGCTCATGGGTTGCTCCCCTGTACCTCATCCTGTGGAGTTTGCTGTCTCAGGTCTGCTCTGGCCCAGGTTGCTGGCTCAATCCTGATCTGCCAATGTCTCTGGACTGGATAGGCTCCCACTCCTATGGAGCTTTATGGGAATTTGAAGTTTTAAGGAAAATATTCTGTATAATGTCATCGGCTCATATGACCCATTCTATTTTGTATGTCACTAACATGGGAATTTAAAATGGATGAACTGTTAGGTGAGTCCAACAATGTATTTAAAAGTATACCGTGATTAAATAGGAGTAATCTAATAAAATAAGATATTTTTAAATAAAAATAATCTGTGCATGTGACCCATTATATTAAAAGAAAAAGATGTGATTATCTTGGGAGGCACAAGCTGAGATTTTGATTTAAAATTTAATGTGTTTGTACTTTAAAAGGGATTTAAAAACCAGAAGAAGAAGTAGGCTTTCTCAGTCTGGCAAAGATGATATATGTAAAGCTTCATTTGCTACAATTTATCTATGCATTTTAATACATTTTTAAAATTATAATATAATTACATTATTCCCCTTCCATTTCCCCCTCCAGCTGCTCTCATGTCCCCCTAATTTCAAACTGATGATCTCTTTCCCTTTGATCATTGCTACATATGGATTTACATGAACATACATATTTATATATAGATGTTCAAATAGTAAGTTCTAAAGTAATAATTATTTTAATAATCGGGAGAAGATAGGAAAATTGTTCTAGTTATTAATTACATTTTTCCTCTAATTTTTCCTTGAAAATTTCATACATGCATGAGAAGCATCTTGACCATATATCCACTCCTCACTTCCACAGTTCTACTCCAACCTAACCCCTGAGCTCCTCATTGTGTCTCCCTCCCAACTTCATTATTTTCTTTTTATAATTTTGTTTTTAACTTTATGGAGTTCAATTAGTGGTGCACACATGTTCACGGGCATGGGGTAATCCACTAGGACATGAACAACCTTTCAGTGGCCATACCGCTAAAGAAAAGTGACTTCCCCCAACTGTACAGCAACAGCAAGTGCCAGTAGCAAACACACACACACACACACACACACACACACACACACACACACACAGAGAGAGAGGGATCTTAGCTGTTCTGATTTTGTTCAGACCTTCTGCAGGGAACCCCACTTGTTCTTATGCACAAGAGCCTTACTCATGTCCCCAAAACAGCATTTCACAACACTCCTCCCCCTCCTCTGGCTTTTACCCTCTTTCTATCCTTTCTATGATGTTCTCTCAGCCCTGGAGGAGGAAGTGATAAGAGCTGAGCATTCACAATCATTGCTGTCAGCCTTTTTTGGTCAGTCCACTGCAAAAGGAAGCTCTTCTAACCACGATTGATAGAAGCACATATTTATGAAGTGAATTACTTGCATGATTTTGTCGGGTTGAAAGCGATCTTCTCAGTCTCCCTCACCCTCCACCAGCTTTAATAGGTTGTGTGTGGTGCTTTGGAAGAGTGGAAACCATTCTCGTTCTGGCAGCCTCAATGTTTGTGGAATTCTGGTGTGTGTGGGAAGGGCACTTTTTCCTGGTAGTCCCCTTAGACTCTCACACTCTACCATGGCCTCTTCTTTCACTTATTCCCTTAAATAGAATTACTTTTAAGTGACATAATTCAACTTACAATTTCTCACTAAAATAATATTTCTAGTTCCCCATTTTTCTGATATGCTGTGTTCTACCCATTGATGTTTGTAATCTAACCATGCTGACCATGATTTCCCACAGAGGGTTCTACCCATTCTGACCCAGGAAACAGGCCAGACTGGGGAGATTGACATCAGCCCTGCCCTGTGGTATCTACTCTTCCACACTTAGCATCTGCTCAGAATTGTGACTGTCCGGGATGGCTACAGTGTGACACTCACAGTCAGACTCAAATGACACAGATGGTCATGGGTGGCGATACTGGAGTGGATCCGCCTTGCGTACTCACAGAGGGAAGCAGCTCAGTGCTGATTACAGGGCCTGTACAATCATGCCAGTGCTCCTCTGAAAACAAGGGGATTGGAGCCACAGATGCCTGATTTTGTCAGGATCCCTGACCCCACTTCTCCCACCTGGAGAACAACCTTCCCTACAGACCTCTGAAGATCCTACACCTACTGATCCCATTGTGTTCTCTGAAATGGGTTCTTCATTCAGGGATTTTTTTTTTACAAAGTTTTATTTATTTATTTATTTTATACACAGTGTTCTGTCTACACGTATGCCTGCAGGTCAGAAGAGGGCACCATATCTCACTACAGATGGTTGTGAGCCACCATGTGGATGCTGGGAATTGAATTCAGGACCTCTGGAAGAATAGCAAGTGCTCTTACCCTCTGAGCCATCTCTCCAGCCCCAATTCAGGGATCTTTTGTGTCTCTTTTTCTTTCCCTGACCATGATGATCTTCAGTTTTCACAAATATTATAACGGACCATCTGTAAATGCTCAGAGCACGCACGCACACACACACACACACACACACACACACACCAGTGAGCATTTAAAGTGTGTAACAACATAAACATTTCATGTTCCAAACTCATGCTGCACCCTGGACAGGAGATCAGTGATGGCTGAAATTCTTAATGTCCCAGACAGCCCAGCACGGTGCACAATCTGCACAGTGAAGTGCTTACAACAGACTCCAGAAGAGGAACTTCAGGGATGAGACGCCTGTGTTCCTAGTAGCACCAGCAGTGAGTAATATGCAGGCACTATGGAGAAAGCAACCCTTCTTCCAGCAAGAGAACTCAGTCCCACAAAGAAAGTAAACAGCGTGGAGGCAACAACAGCTCTGAAGGTTGTTCCCGGAGAGATGGGGGTGGTTGATGCTGCAAAGACAGGAAAGGATGTTGAGTGCAGGAGGCTGTTTCCCACAGACCCACACACCCAGAATCATGAAGAACAGCTTTTTCCTTCTCTATCTCCCTGTGTTTTCCTTTCTGCCCACCCCCAAGATGAAGGTCCACATATGGGACATGGTTGTGTGCTCAGTGTGCCAGCTCCTATGCATCCACACCGCAACATCACCCTGGATCTTCTCAGAAGTGTTTTTAGGGCTAGGATTTGACTGATGACCATCAGGACCCCACAGTGCTGTGCAGATGGATGAGCTGAAAGACTGGAGAGTGTTTAAGAAAGAAGAATCCACCTTCAATCATCCTCAACTGCTAGGTGGTCCAGCAAATGGAAGTAACAGATCTTTTTGCTGTTTCCTTCTTAGTGAGAGAGGCCAGAGGAGATGACCATTTCTCTAAGAAGTTCTGGAGTGAATCCAAGCCACAGCCCTAGGGAAATGAGAGGCAGTTGCCTAGGGAGGGTTGTTTTCTTGTGTATATCTGAAGAAATAGCCATGTGATGTCAGGCATCCAATCTCTCTCTAAAGATCTCATCCTCGTTGCTGTTTGACTATCCAGGCAGGCTCTGTGGTCTCTTCCATAAGTACAGTTGCAGCTACTGAGAGGTGCCATGACTTTCATCTTCATAGTCCTGCTCTATCTGGGTAAGATTTGAAGAAGAGAAGGGGATTGTGGTCCATAGTCAGGCTCTAGCCAATCGAGAAACCCCAGGGTGTGTAAGTGGTTTCAGTGAAGCTTGCTTATGTCGGCATTAGGGGCAAAGTTCTGACAAGGGACTCTCTTCTAGGGCTGAATCTGGGCCAAGAGACCTCAGTGTTGGCAGGTGAGTATGTGTCCAGCCGTTACAGAACACTCCTCACTGGGGACTTAAAGATAACTCTCCTCAGTGGAGCTTGGGAACATATGATACATGGGGCATGCTGAAAATGAAGGCTGACATCTGAGGTGAATGCCCTATGACAGAGCCCTCGTTTCATTTCAGGGACTCCCCGCAAGCCAACCCTCAGTGTTCAGTCAGGATCAGTGGTTGCCAGAGGGAAGCCGGTAACCATCTCATGTGAGGTGACCACAGGGGCCCGGGAATACCGTCTTTACAAGGAGGGAGGTCCACATCCCTGGCGCACACAGAACACACTGGAGGTCACAAACAAGGCTGAGTTCTTGATCCCATCAATTGAACAACAGTATGGAGGGAGATACCGATGTTACTATAAGACCGCTGCTGGGTGGTCAGAGCACAGTGACCCTCTGGAGCTTGTGGTGACAGGTGAGAGAACACCCAGCCCCAGGCCCTGCCCTCAGGAAAGAGTCTGTTTTCACGGGTTTCTCTTGTCTCCCAGAGCAGCATTGGAAGCCAACATGGGCTGCTTATGCCCACTTAATAATGTTACTACTTTCTTTTCTAGGACTCTATAGTAAACCCAGCCTCTCTGTCCAACCCAGCAGTGTGGTGACCTCAGGAGAGAATATTACCTGCCAGTGTGGCTCACAGCTGGGATTTAGCAGGTTTGTCCTGACTAAGGAAGGAGAACAGAAGCCCTCCTCGATACTGGATTCAGTGTTTATAAACTCCACTGGGCAATTCCAAAGCTTGTTTCCTGTGGGTCCTGTGACTCCCAGTCAGAAATGGACATTTAGATGTTATGGCTACCATGCTATCAGCCCCCAGGTGTGGTCAGAACCCAGTGATCCCTTGGAAATACATGTCTCAGGTGAGGAAGCCCCATCATTGACTCAATCAGTTGTTGACAGTGTTGCTTTTGCCGTGATCCCTGATTTTTTTCTAAGGGAACCCCAGGAGTTAGGAGGATGAGGGAAACTCAGTCAGAGCCCCAGTGTATGTATGTGTGTGTGTGGGGGGGTGGGGGTTATGGCAGTGGCATCTGCATGTAGGATGTGAGGGGACAGGTGTTGGACAGACACTGGCATTTCCACCAACACCTAGCCCATTTCTCCTAAAGGGCTGACCAGGAAGTGCTCACTGCTGACTTTGCATGGCCCTTACCCTGCCCCCTGGAGAGAACCTGACTCTCCAGTGTTGCTCTTACATAAGTTATGAAAGGTTTTCTTTGTCGAAAGGATGAGGAACTGACCTCGTCCACAGCCCTGAACTGTTTTACCAAGCTGGATTCTCAAGGCCAACTTCTTCTTGGGTTCTGTAAGCACCCCCAAAGGGGTGTACAAAATATCTTCCCAGTGGACATTCTGGTTATAGTTGAGGAGCCTAGCCAAGTGGGTCCACTTAGAGACTGAAGACTACACTGGACCAGATGATAATGGAAGGAGGAGATAATGAGCAAGATGAAATATGGGATCTAGGACTAAAGACCAGGAAGTCGGGTAAGAACAGAGTCATAGAAAGCAGAAAGAGAGCCAAGTTCCCAGAAACAGGTTCAGAATAAGATAAGCAGCCCCTCACCCATCTTTCTTCCTCTAGGACATCTCCCTGTCACACACTCTCAGTGAAGCCAGGCTCCCTGTTATTCCCTGAAGAGAAAGTGACTTTGCCATGTCAATCATTGATAATGATGGACACTTTTCTTCTGATCAAGCGGAGAGCAGCTACTTCCTTTTTGTGTCTAAGATCAATGTTTCCTCACTCAGCAGTGTTAGGCAGAATTCTGAATGTGTGTTGGGTCCTTCCGCCTTGGAGACACCCAAAGACTCTGTAGTTGTTAAAGCTCATCACCCTACCTGTCGCCATGGCACAGTCCTCCCGTAGAATGCAAGGTCTTAGATCAGAGAAATCTTAGCTGTTCTGTCTGTGCTCAACAGTTCACTCACCAGGAGAATTCTTGTCTCTAATTAGATGTTTTAGTGAAATTCAGGAAAGCTTTTTTTTTTTCTAAAGTGAGTCTGATGCAAAATTCGAACACAAAGATCAGAGTGGAGCATCCAGCAAGGAGACCAGTAGGAAGTCCTACAAAAGGGAGGGTTCATCTAGAGGTACATGAAGTCATGTGATGAGTGTAACACACAGGAAAGAAGAGACACAGGAAATGGAGCCAGGGGCATGGCTCAGCTGGTAGTTAATGTCTAGCATGCATGAGGTCCTGGTACTAAGTAAACTGAGGACCATGATTGGTACCTGTAACTGCAGCACTTAGAAGGTGGAAGCAAGAAGTTCAAAGTCATCCTAGGCTACATAGTGAGTTGAAGACCAATTTGGGCTAATAAGATCCTATCCCAAAGAAAAGAAAGAAGGAGAAGAGAAGACACACAGGAAGGAAGGAAAGAAGGGAGTCAGAAAGGGAAAGGGAGAGGGAGAAAATAAGAAAAGCAAGGACAGACAGACAGATAAAAAATACATACATACATACATACATACATAATATATATAAATAAATGAGGGAGAGAGGGAAGCAGGGAGGGAGAAACAAGTAAGGAATTAAATTGAGAAATTTGGGCTTGTCAGGCTTGGCAGTGCACCCTTTAATTCCAGAATTCAAGATGCAAAGGCAGGCAGATCTCTGTGAGTTCAATGCCATTCTGGCCTACCTAGCAAGTTTAATGGCAGACAAAGTTACAAAAAGAGATTCTGTCTCAAACAAACAAACAAATAAAAATTAAGATTTATACTACTTTATAAAATTATTTTATAAAACTATTACAGCAAAATCAAGCATAAACAAAACCATTTCCTTCTTTATTTTTATATTTATTTCAGTTTTAAAAAGAATTTTATACCTAGCTGTATTTACACTATTTCTACCCCCTCCTCTTCCTCTCCAACTCCTCTTATGTATCCTTCATTCCTTCTAAAATTCATGGCCTTTTCTTTAAATTATATGTTAGGTGTGTGTATATACATCCAATATGCTATATATAAAAGCAGTGCTACATTTAGTGTTGTGTGCACGCACGTGTGTGGGTGTATGTGTGTGTAGGGATAACCAGGGATAAAACCACCTAACAAGGGCTTTCTTTTCCCTGGAAAAGACTGGCTCTTTCTCTCCCAGCAGCCATCAATTGCCTGTAGCTTCCTCATCTAGGGGTGGGATCTTTTGAGATCTCACCCATTCACACTGCCATGTCAACTGGTTTTATTGTGCAGGTCTTGTTTAGGCAACCATATATTTTTCAGGTCTTTGCCCTATATGGAAGACACTGTCTCACAGCAGATGCCCTAGTGTCCTAGTCCTCTCTCTTCTGAGCTATTTCTTGAACTTTAGGTGTAGGGGTTGCGTCATAACTGTGTCAGTTAGGGGTGTGTAACTCATGGTAAGCTGTTCTCTGCTTGTGGCCTTTGTATTCTGCACAACCCACACCCACTGAGAGAGAGAGAGAGAGAGAGAGAGAGAGAGAGAGAGAGAGAGAGAAGCTGTTAAGAGAATGAAGGAAGGTCTTACTGCATAGGCTTAGCCTGGAACCCATGTATAGATCAGGCTGGCTTTGAACTCACAGAGATTCTCATGCCTCTGTCTCCCAAATGCTGGAATTGAAGGCATGGACCACCACACCTGATTTGCCTTTTTTTTAATGTCCCTTAAAATAATGATATGGTGGAGGGACAGAGGAAGAAAATAAAAACACAAGACTTAGAAAACACACTTCACAATCCTACTTTTTTTAAAAAAATCATGTTTATTTTTATTTTGTGTTCATTGGTGTTTTGTCTGCATGAGGCAGAAGCCCTGGAACTGGAGTTACAGACAGATGTGAGCAGCCATGTGGGTGCTGGGAATTGAACTTGGGTCGTCTGGAAGAGCGGGCAGTGTGTTTTTTATTTTATTTTTTATTTTCAAGACCAGGTTTCTCTGTGTAAAACTCATGTTTCTCTGAGTTCCTGGAACTTGCTTTGTAGACAGGGCTGACCTCAAATTCACAGAGATTTGCCTCCTTCTGCCTCTTCAGTGCTGGGAGTAAACCATGAACCACCACCGCCTCACAAGCCAGTGCTCTTCACCACTGAGTCATCTCTACAGCTCCTCATATTCTACTTTTTTTCTTTGATTCTTAGAAGCAGTTGAGCCCCTCAGGCTATCACCAAACATATCAGACCCAAAGACAGGTGAGTAAGGAGAATTCTCAGCCAGAGGACTCAATACAGAAGATGAAGTCCTGTCCAGGGGAAGCAGTCTTCTGGGGAGATTTAATCTGCCCTGACCTCTGTGATTCTTTTTTTCCTACAATCTCCAGTCTCACAGCCCCAGGATTACACAAAGGAGAATCTCATCAGGATTGGGGTATCTGTCTTGGTCCTTGTACTCCTTGGCATTCTTCTGTATGAAGATCAGCACAGCCAAAGACAGATCCAATACACAGCCAGTAGAGAAAATAGTGCATTTGTCAAGGTGGCAGAGACCTCAGAATAAGTCCAAGGATTTCAGGTAGTTCTGTGAGAAAATCTGGAGCATTCAGTGGGGAACCATTTCAGGTTCCAGGGAGCAAATGTGCTTTGAAAGTATGGAAACATCTGCGTATTGTGGTGGAGAAGTCTTCTACAGCAAATCATGATGTTATTTCCTCACTGGTATCAGCGGTCCTCAACCTGTGGGTTGCAACCCCGTTGGAAGTCACATGTCAGATATCCAACATACCAGACATTTATATTATAAATCATAGTAGTAGCAAAATTATAATTATGAAGTATCAAAGACAATAATTTTATGTTTGGGGGACATCAGAATGTGAGGAACTGTGTTCACAGCATTACAAAGGTGGAGAACCACTCACTTAGATGTATACTTAGCTGACTATCTCTCTTTCCATCTCCAGTGATTCAGGGGAGGGATAACCCTGTCCCATGAGTTAGGCTTGGGTCCTCACCTTCGTGAATCTTCTGTTTTCCTCACTCTCATGTAATATTTTCATTTATTATATGCTACCATATTCCCCACCTGCATCATGAGTCTTCATCTTCTCTACTGAGAACAAAGATCTTGACTGAAATAGCAAAACCAATGCCCAAAAATCAGATTCGAAAATGGAAAACAAGATCTGAATGCATGTGGTGACCCAGCACTGTCTCTTGAAGCCTCAACTTTCAACACCTGCTCTTTGTGTGGCTTTCTAGAAATATGAAGGTGTGCAATCAACACACTTGTGTTTGAAGGCACTCTCTGGTGGAGTACTGCTGGCATGGCTTTGAAAATATAATTTTCTTTTCTTTCTTTCTTTCTTTCTTTCTTTCTTTCTTTCTTTCTTCTTTTTTTGTGATTTTTCAAGACAGAGTTTTCTCTGTGTAACAAGCCTGGCTGACCTGGAACTTGCTTTGTAGACTAGAATGACCTCCAACTCACTCAGATCCACCAGTTTCTGCCTCTCGAGTGAAAATATAATTTTATTAATAACAATTAAATACATGAATTTGAGAGAATGTGGGAAGACATGAAAGGAATTGGAGGGGAAAAGGGAGGAGTAGAAATGATGTAAGTACAGTACTTATATAATATATTTGGAGAAATTAAATAACTCCTCTCACAATCTTGGTCTTGTCTAATTACTGCATATAATTACAGTAACAACTTTAAGGAAACTTCACAACACCAACTGAACGTCATTTATTTGGAGTATAGAATTGATGTATGTAGCAGATGTATTTTTAAAGCATAAATTCCATTGCTCACTGCTGGTATTTATAAAAGAAGCTGGCATGTACATGAATCATTCTTAGGCCACCATGCTATAAATGCTGAGAAGTTTCACAAAGTCATTTCTGTGTTCCTAATATGGGTCTTTAATTTACATACTACCCTTGCTGGAATAGTTAGGGCTTCAAGTACAAAGCTGAACAATATATGGAAAGAAGGGATATTGTCATCTTCCTCCTGATTTAAAATGAGATTTTTGTGTTATAATTGTTAAATATAATGTTTTTATTTTATGTTGTAATTAATTTTATTGAGCTATACATTTTTTGATCCCCTCCCTGACTCTCCCCTCCCCTCAACCCTCTCTCAAGGTCCCCATGGTTCTTATTTACTCAGGAGATCTTGCCTTTTTCTACTTCCCATGTAGATTAGATCTATGTAAGTCTCTCTTAGGGTCTTCATTGCTGCCTAGGTTCTCTGGGGTTGTGAATTGTATACAGGCTGGTTTCCTTTGATTTATGTTTAAAAACCACCTATGAGTGAGTATATGTGATAATTGTCTTTCTGGATCTGGGTTACCTCACCCAAAAGATGTTTTCTAGCTCCATCCATTTTTCTGCAAAATTCAAGATGTCATTATTTTTTTCTGCTGTGTAGTACTCCATTGTGTAAATGTATCACATTTGCTTTATCCATTCTTCAGTCGAGGGGCATTTAGGCTGTTTCCACGTTCTGGCTATGACAAACAGTGTTGCTATGAACATTGTTGATCTCACATCCTTGTGGTATGATTGAACAATCTTTGGGTATATACCCAAAAGTGGTATTGCTGGGTCTTGAGGAAGGTTGTTTCCTAATTTTTTGAGAAATCACCACTCTGACATCAAAACGGGCTGTGCCAGCTTGCATTCCCACCAGCAATGCAGAAGTGTTCCCTTTTCCCCTCAACCTCTCCAGCATAAGTTGTCATCAGTGTTTTTGATTTTGGCCATTCTTACAGGTATAAGATGGAATCTCAGAGGTTTTTTTGATGTGCATTTCTCTGATGACTAAGGATGTTGAACATTTCCTTAAGTGTCTTTCAGTCATTTCAGATTCCTCTGTTGAGAGTTCTCTGTTTATGTTCCATGTTCTATTGGATTATTTTTTCTTTTGATGACCAATTTCTTGAGTTCTTTGTATATTTTGGAGATCAGACCTCTGTCTGATGTGGGGTTGGTGAAGATCTTTTCCCATTTTGTAAGCTGCCATTTTTGTCTTGTTGACCATGTCCTTTGCTTTATAGAAGGTTTTCACTTTCAGGAGGTCCCATTTATGAACTGTTTCTCTCAGTGTCTGTGCTACTGGGGTTATAGTTAAGTATAATGTTAATTTCAGCAGTATCATATTATCTTATCGAATATAAGAATATAATAATGGAAACATATCACTGTTTCTAATTTTCTGTGACTGTGTGAAAAAATTGACATTTCTGTATCTACATAAATGTCTTAATCATGTATGTTTTCATTTTTTCCTTGCTGATGTAAGGGATTGTATTAGTTTCTGAATGACCCAGATTTACAAGTCTGTGTAAAGCCTTTATTGATAGTGTATAAATCTTTTACATATATTGGATTGAATTTGCTAATATATCTGTGTGCCTTTAAAAATAACATGTTCTCTCACATGACAGTCTCATCATATATAAGGTTCATGCTTTCATAATTGACTCTCTATTTCTGTGATAAAGCATCATGAGAAAAAGCAACATAGGGAGGAAAGTGGTCACAGTCCATAATGAAAGAAAGTCACAACCTCAAGCAGGGTAGAACTGGAGACAAAAACTGAAGTGCAGCCATGGAGGAATGCTGCTCACTGTCTCATTCTTTTTCTCTATTGACCTGTCCAACAGTCTTTAATAACAATCACCCAGGAGAATCAATATTATTTTGTCTTGAAATGATTTTTACCAAAGAAATTAGCCTATTATTTTTTACTTTAAGCATCAGATAAATTCTTAGAATGGGCAGAATAAAACCAGATCCTTTGCCCAAATATCACAGAAATGGTCTCTATCCCAGTTTCAGCTAAACTCTTTATTTCCCTCTGAAACCTCTTGAGTTAGGTATTTACGGTCTGCGTTAGTCTCAGGACTGTTTTCCAGGCTTGCACTAGGATAGACTGATAAACTTGGTTATAGAATCCAATTTCTTTTCTAGTACCCAGAGTCTTCCACATATCTTCAAAATCCCAACATGCTCAGGCTCTTCACAGCAACAGCCAGCTCTTTGGTCGTAGCTTATGTATTAGTTACTTTTCTGTTGCTGTAATAACACAGACTTTATAGAAGAGTTTATTTTGGCTTATGATTCCAAAGGGCTAGAGTCCATAATGACAGGGCAGACGCAGTAGTCTGGCATGGTGGCTGGAGCAGGATGCTGACAGCTCATTTCGTGAATCATAAACACAAAAAGAATAAACTGGAAATGGAAATGGCTCAAGTCTTTAATCTTTCAAAGCCAACCTCCAGTAGTTGGGAGCTAGACATACCTGAGGTTTTCTCTGAGGTTCCAAAGAAAAGACAAAGAAAGAATTGGTTCTATGTACTAGTCCGGAAGCAGTCTTGGCAAGGCTGGTCTGGGGCAAGAGCCAGTATCTCTAATGAGTTAAGTTGTGGTTTCTGGCACTTGACTTCCTACCCTAGGTTGTGATTACAAATCCTAAGGAAGCTACACCTGTGGTATTCTGTGTTATCTCCCTAACATTGTCTGATTTAGCTCTCTGCTGACCTTGAACATTTTCCCCTGCAAACAGAATATATGATGATATACTTCTTTTTAATTTTTAAATTCATTTTACATACCAACCACAGTTTCCCCTCCCTCTATTTCTCCCACTCCCCTCACATTTTATCCCCATACACTCCTCAGAAAGAGTAAGGCCTCCCATGGGGAATCAATAATGTCTGAAACATCAAGATGAGGCAGGACCAAGGCCCTCCTCCCTGCATCAATGCTGAGCAAGGCATCCCACCATCGGGAATGGACTCCAGAAAGTCAGTTCATGCACCAGGAATAGGTCCTAGTGCCAGTGCCAGAGACTCCACAAACAGGCCAAGCCACACAACTGTCATCCACATGCAGAGGGGCTAGTGTGATCCCATGTAAGCTGTTGGTCTATAGTCCATGAGCTCACAAGAGTTTGGGTCAGCTGTCTCTGTGGGTTTCCCTATTATAACCTTGAACCCATTTCTCATGTAAACCCTCCTCCCACTCTGTAACTGTACTATTGGAACTCAGCCCGATGTGTGGCTGTGGATCTTTGTATCTGTTTCCATCATTTACTGGATGAAGGTTCTATGATGATAATTAGGGTAGTCACCCAAGGAAAAAGCCAATTCAGGAGTCTTAGCTGGAGTCATACTTGTGGATTCCTGGGAATCTCTCTAGCAACAGGTTTCTCCCTAACCCTAGAATGGGTCCCTCTATCAATATATTTATTTCATTGCTCTCCCACTCTATCCCTCCCCCAACTTGCCCATCTGGTTTCCTCATATTCTCATTCCTCTTCCCCTCCCCTCTACCCTTTTGCCCCCAGTTTACCCAGTAGATTTCCTTTATTTTCCCTTCCCAGGGAGATCAATGCATCCACCTTTGGCACTCCTTGTTACCTAGCTGTGACATGAAGGCCGCTTGTTCATCCCAGCTGCCCAGAACTGAAATAACCACACAGAAATAGTATTAATTAAATCACTGCTTGGCTTGTTACCTCTAACTTCCTATTGTCTAACTCTTACATCTTAATTTAACCCATCTCCATTAATCTGTGTATCACCACGTGGCCTTGGCTTACCGGGTTAAATTCCCAGCATCTGTCTCCAGTGGCTCCATGGAGTCTCTCTCCTCCTTCTTCTTCCCAGCATTCAGTTTCATCTTCCCTGCCTACCTAAGTCTACCATATCAACAGGCCAAGACAGTTTTTCTATTCATTAATCACAGAACACAGAGGTGACTCCCACATCGCCTAGTGCTTTCTGGGTTGGTGCATTATAGAATGGTTATCATTTACTTTACATCTAATGTTTACTTATGAGTGAGTATTTACCATGTTTTTCTGTGTCTGGGTGTCCTCACTCAGAATGATTTTTTAAAAATTTATTTATGTATTAAAAATTTCCACATCCTCCCCTCCTCCCATTTCTGTCTCACTCCCTCCTCCCCCTCCCACTTCAGTCTTAAGAGCAGTCAGGGTTCCCTGCCCTGTGGGAAGTTCAAGGTCCTCCCCACTCCCCCCAGGTCCAGGAAGGTGAGTATCCAAACAGACTAGGCTCCCACAAAGCCCGTTCATGCAGCAGAATAAAAATCCAGCACCATTGTCCTTGGCTTCTCAGTCAGCCCTTATTGTCAGCCACATTCAGAGAGTCTGGTTTGATCACATGCTTGTTCAGTCCCAGTCCCATTGGCATTGGTGAGCTCCCATTATATCAGTCCCACCATCTCAGTAGGTGGGCACATCCCTCGAGGTCCTGACTTCCTTGCTCCTGTTCTCCCTCCTTCTGATCTTCATTTGAACCTTGGGAGCTCAGTCCAGTGCTCCAGTGTGGGTCTCTGTCTCTATCTCTATCCATCACCAGATGAAGGTTCTATGGTGATATGCAAGATATTCATTAGTGTGGCTATGGGAGAAGGCCAGTTCAGGCACCCTTCCTCTGCTGCCCAAGGAACAAGCTGGGAACATCTCCTTGGACACCTGGGAACCCCTCTAGAGTCAAGTCTCTTGCCAACCCTAAAATGCCATCCTTAGTTAAGATATCTTCTTCCCTGCTCCCACATACACCCTTTCTCCATCTTAACCATCCCATGTTGCGGGAGCTCATTTCACTCCTTCAGCCAATAGCTGCTTAGCTACCAGCCCATTGGGGCATGGTCTCTCTCCCTTTAAAAAAGTAGCCACTTCCCTCCAATCTCACTCTGGCTTCCGGCTCCGCTTCCAGAGACTAGGCTCCTTTCCTGATTGTGCAGAGGGCTGTTGTATGGGATGGTGATCTGTAAGTTTTTCCCCTTTAAATAAATAACCATTCTATTAATCATAATTCCAAACTGGTGTGGGATTTTTTGTGACTTACGCCTTCATCTGGCACCCGAACGTTTGGTTTTAGGACCCCTTCTCCCCCCCCCCCCCTGGGCTGCCTGCTGCCAGTTTGGCAAGAGGCCTTCCTCAGCCATGGCCTGTGTCCTGCCTCCCCATGTGGATTTAAACTCCACAGGCTTGCATAGTCTCTGCCTGTTTGGTTTGCTCTTTTCTGAGTCGTTTTTAAATCTCCCTTGCAAGCCCAGCACTTAAGTGGCGTGAACCAGAGTGCAAGAGGTTGCTGAAAGCTGCAACCCCTAGGGGTGACTCTGTCACATGGAGGCATATGTGGCTTCTGGGTTGCTCTTCTCTACCCCTGGATTCTGGGTTTCTGGTTTGGTGTATGGAATTGATTTAATTACATTTACTTTGTTGAGAAACTCGCATTTCCCAGTTTTTAACAACTACTAAGGCAGACACTGAAACAGGACCCCTTTTTTTGTCACCTTTGCAGCTGTTGTAGTTGTGACTCGGTAACAGTGCCAGCTGCTGGATAATAGGTAATATGGCAGTTTTTATTTCCATTGCAAATTTTACTGCTTTGTTTACTAACACAATGGATTATATCATGCAAGGTTTATATGATTATGGGGATACCTTAATTTACTTGTTACTAGGTTTCAGTTTTCTTTTCCATATTCTATTATTAAGGAAGAATATGGCACTCCTAAGAACAATAGAATCTTTATGGACTAATAATGAACAACTAGTTGAAAGGATTAAAATGATTGAAAATCAGAGGTTATCTGAACAAGTGGATACTATGATAGACAAAATTGACTCCATATCCAAGGGTACTATGAAATTACCTGAAAGGGTTCAGGCTGTTAAATTTGACGTTCAGACATTATCACAAAGTTTTGATAAGGTAACAGACAGGATGAACCTCCAAGATGGGAATCTACATGATATACAAGAAAAATTTAAGGAGGACATGTTATTTTTGAAGGAAAAAAAATCAAAGCTTGGGAATCACAGGTGCAGAATAGGGACCAAAAAATTGATACCTTAGTGAAATCACTAGAAATTCATGCAGGTCAGGAGATTCGGGATTTAAGAGAGACAATGATAAAAAGATTTGAAAAGATTGAAGAAATTATTGGAGCTAATGAACAAAGTAAGGAGGCATGAGGACAGGATACAATGCCACCACCAGCTATTAGAACTGGCTTACCCAGGGTTTTAGCGACATACCCTATACTTTATTCTGACACAGTGTCAACTTCTAAAGGCTCAAAGGGAGTCAAAGAAGCTAGATGGACTCCAATAGCAATGAATGATCTAAAAGAAATTAATCAAGCTATTGTTAATTATGGCTTGCACTCTGCATTTGTTAGGGAAATGATAAGGACTTGGTCTTTTAATGTTAGAGCTATCCGCCATGATTTCTTTCAGTTAGTGTCTGCATTTTAGATGTTGGACTTTCCTTGATGTTTGGAATCTATTTCAGAGAAGAATCCAAACATATGGAATAGCAAGGAAGAGCAAAAGGTGTGGAGGTTTCCCAAGACCAAATTTTTGGTGTGGGAGCATATGCTGATCCACAGGTCCAAGCTCTTTAGGACGAAGAAGTATTGTGTCTATGTCACCAAGTAGCTTTAAATGCTTGGAATAGGATACAAGATCCATCAAAAAGGGTTGAATCATATACCAGGATTAGGCAGGGACAGAGAGAACCCTTTACTGACTTTTTGCAAAGATTAATTAAGGCTCTGGACATAGGGGTAACAGACCCAGAAGCTAGACGAATACTTCTTGAATCTCTAGCTTTTGAGAATGCAAACATAGAATGTAAAAAGATAATTGGGCCTTTAAGGTCTAGATCAGCACTTATGGATGAATGAATTCAGCATACAATGAATGTTGAGACATTTGGCTATAATGATGAATCTTGGGTAGGAGAAGCAATTTTCAAAGCAATGAGGAAAAACTGCCAGGTGTTTTAATTGTGGTAAATTAGGACATTTGCAAAGGGATTGCAGGCAAAGAATTTCTAGGAATAATGTCTCCTCTGGGAATGACAAAAATAGGAGACCTTGGTTTTCAGATATATGTAGGAGATACAGTAAAGTCTGGCATTGGTCCAATGAATGCAGGTCAACAACAGACAGACAGGGCAATCCGATACCATCAGGAAACTCCTTGAGGGGCCTCTCGCAGGCCCCCAAGCCAACAGTGGCCCAGTCATTCCCAGTCACAGTGGAGAACATGCCTCACCAAGAAAATTAAAAGCTCCAATTTCTGCTGTAAAAAGTAATACTGGTCTAAATGATGAATTACATGTGGAGAATGAGTAAAAAAATCCAGTAGGACAGAGTAAACATATATTTTGGCAGACTTCTATTAACAGTCAAAGACCAAAGCTAAGAGTCTGTATAAATGGCATTTTTATTGAAGGCTTATTAGACACAGGTGCGGATGTAAGTATCATTACTCCAAAATCTTGGCATCCGAATTGGCCTCTTCAAGAGGTAGATGCTCAGTTCCTGGGAATTGGAACCCTATCTTGTGTAAAACAAAGCACAAGATGGGTTGAATGCATAGGACTCGAAGGGCAAATAGGAAGACTAAGGTCATATATAGCCAATATTGTAATAAATTTATGGGGCCGTGATGTGCTACAGCAATGGAATACCCAGATTAACATTCCTGTAGTTCCAGGCACTCATAATTCTGGGACGGATATGATGAGGTATTATGGAAAAAGCCATTCAGGCTGTACAAGAACATACAGCAAAAAGCAAACCTTTAGAGGTACCAACAGCCCTACCTTTAAAATGGCTAACTGAGAAGCCAATATAGATCAAACAGTTGACTCTAGCTGAGGCTTTGGAACAGCTGGTACAAGAGGAACTAGATGCTCACCATATTGAAGAATCAACCAGCCCTTGGAATTCTCCTGTGTTTGTTGTAAAAAAAGAAATCTGGTAAATGGAGAATGGTGACAGATCTAAGAGCTGTCAACAAAGTAATTCAACCTATGGGCCCACTACAATCTGGAATTCCTTTGCCTTTTCTCTTACCAAAGGATGGCCTCTTATAGTTATTGATTTGAAAGATTGTTTTTTCACTATATCTTTACAAGAAAAGGATAGAGAAAAATTCTTCTTCACAGTGCCTACTTATAATAATTCTCAGCCTACTAGGAGATATCAATGGACTATCCCTCCCACAGGGGATGCTCAATAGTTCCACATTGTGCCAATATTTTGTAAGTAAGCCATTGGAAATAATTTGTAAGCAATTTCCCAAGTCCATAATTTATCATTACATGGATGACATGTTGTTGTCTGATTCAAATAAAGATACTTTAGAAAGGATGTTTGAAGAAGTAAAGAAAGTCTTGCCTAGGTGGGGATTACAAATTGCCCCTGAAAAGATTCAAAGGGAACCCAGATTGCTCTTTGGGTTGACAAGGGAGGTGGACTTGATTGGGGGAGCGGGAGGGAAATGGGAGGCGGTGGTGGGGAGGAGGCAGAAATCTTTAATAAATAAAAAAAATAAAAAAGAGGAAATTCTATTAATTACCTAGGTTACAGAATAGGGTTAGAGAAAATTAAAACGCAAAAGGCACAAATTAGGAGAGACTGGTTACAGACTCTTAATGACTTCCAAAGATTGTTAGGAGACATTTCCAGTCTATGACCAGCTGTTGGGATAACACCTGATCTAATAGTTCATTTAATCAAAACCTTAGATGGTGATAAAGATTTGAATAGTCCCAGAAAACTGACAGCTGAAGCAGAAAATGAACTGACAATGATTGAGGAAAAATTACAGGAGGCACATGTGGATAGGTTTAACCCAAATCTTAGTTGCATCCTAGTCATATTGCCTTCCAGAATTTCTCCTACAGGGATTTTAATGCAGAGGGAAGATATTATTTTAGAGTAGATATTTATACCTAATAAACCAAGTAAAAAATTAAAAACTTATGTGGAAAAAGTCTCTGAATTAATTATAAAAAGTAAGCTGAGACTTGGCCAACTAGCAGGTATAGACCCAGCAGAAATTATAGTGCCTTTTACTACTGAGGAAATAAAAAAGTTATGGGAAGACAATGAACCATGGCAGAGAGCTTGTGCTATTTTTTTTTGGAGAAATTAATAGCAACTATCCCCAAAGTGATAGACTTAACCTCATAAAGAGAACTTCTTGGATTCTTCCTTGAATTGTACGTGATGCTCCAATAACTGGAGCCCGTACGTTCTATACTGATGCAAATAAATCAGGGAAAGCAGGTTACAAGTCAGATGAATTGAGTAAGGTGGAACAAAGCCCTTATAATTCTGTCCAGAAGGCAGAATTATATGCCATTCTTATGGTGCTAAGGGATTTTTAAAGAACCTCTTAATATAGTTACAGATTCACAATATGCAGAAAGAGTTATCTTGCATATTGAAACCGCTGAATTTATACCAGATGACACAGAGTTGACTTCATTGTTTATCCAGGTACAAGACATAATCAGGAATAGGCTTTGTCCAATGTACATAACACCCATCCGGTCCCATAGGGGTCTGCCTGGTCCTCTAGCACAAGGTACGTCAATTGCAGCTAGGAGAGTCTTGGCATCTTGGTATGATCTTTGCTGTGGCTGACTGTGTACTTGGGGGTTTTCTTGTTCTGCCCTCTCTTAGGTTTCCTCAGCAGTGGAGCTGGCTTTCAGATCCCCTCTGTCCTGAAGCATGCTATGGTGGTGAATCTAAGGACCCTGCAGATGAAAAGATTGTTTGGAGGCAAGATGGAGTGGGGTAAATAAAGAAAGCCAGTAGCCAGGAAGACGCCCCACTGTACGGCCAGAAACGTTTAGGGAATTGGAGGGGACCTGTCCTCCATTTTCTGGACCGTTAGGCCAGGCGGCCACACTCACCATTCTGAATGAATTTCCTTAGTACAGAAGCAGGGTCTCTTGCTGGGCTTCCATAGACTTCACAGACAAAAGGGTGGGATTTGGGGGGCGGGCAGGGTGGTGTGTTGCAAAGAAGGTCCAGTGGCAGAAGCACACACCACTGGCTCCACAAACCCTCAGCCCTGAAGCAGGCTGAGTTGGGGGATCCAAGGACCCCACAGATGGAAAGGAATGCTTAGGGGCAAGATGCCATGGGGTAAATAAAGAAAGCCAGTAGCCATGAAGATGCCCTGGTGGGTGGCCACAAAATTTTAGGGAATTAAAGTGGGCCTGGACTCCATTTCCTGGGACCATCTGGCCTGGCGGCCACTCACTCATCACTCAAAATGGATCTCCACAGTACATAAGCAGGGCCTCTTGCTGGGCCAATGACCTCACAGACAAAAGGGCAGTCTTGGGGGGCAGGGTGGTGTGGAACAAAGAAGCCCCTGCAACAGGGGCACTCACCACTGGCTCCCCACACCCTCAGCCCTGAAGCAGGCTAGATTGGGGGATCCAAGGACCCCACAGATGGAAAGGAGTGCTTGGGGGCAAGATGGGATGAGGTAAATAGAGAAAGCCAGTAGCTGGCAAGATACCCTGCTGGATGGCCAGAAAAAATTAGAGAATTGGAGGGGGGCTGTACTCCATTCCTGGGGCTGTCCAGCCAAGTGGCCACACATTCGCCACTCTGGATGGATCTCCTCAGTACAGAAGCAGGACCTCTTGCTGGGCCAAGGACCTCGCAGACAAATGGGCAGACTTGTGGGTGCAGGGTCATGTGGAACAAAGAAGCCCCTGCAGCAGGAGTACTCACCACTGGCTCCCCAGACCCTCAGCCCCAAAGCATTCTGAGTTGGGGATCCAAGGACCCCACAAATGGAAAGGAGTGCTTGGGGGCAAGATGGGATGGGGTAAATAGAGAAAGCCAGTCGATGCTACACTTCTTAAAGTTGCTAAGCATAAGTCATCAGCTTTTGCAGGACCTCCTGATCTCAGTTATTGCTTTTAGTTTTCTGTACTCTTGTCTTTGTTATTCTTCAATCCCAAGTCCTCCCACTAGACCCCTCACCACTGAGAACCCCTATTCCTGTGAATTCTCATAATTCTGTAACATACTTCTTCCTACAACACTATACTGCCTCAATTTCTCCAATCAGCATTATGACTTGGAAATCCAGTGTTCAAATCCCTGAGACTTTAGAGGATAAAATCAAAGTACCATACCCCCATTCTCTTTAAACTTCCTCTCATCTTGATAAGCCACCCACTTCAAATTACTTTCCCACACTCACATCTTTTTCTTACCCACCCCTTGCTGAAATATTTACTTCTGTCTGATGAATTCTGGGCAAGGGGAATTAATTGTCTCTGTGTGAGTCCAGCAAAGAACCTCAGCTTCAGAAAAAAGGTCCAAAGCAATGGTCATACAGATGATATTTGTTAAACTTAGTGGGTATCAAGGTCAAACAGCAGAGATAAACTATGTTCTCAAGTGACTCAGATGCATGTACTGAACATTTTCGGTACAGTGAGGATGAAGAAGGCAATAAAAAAATCAGGATCCTAGCAAGTTTGCAACGAGTCTTTCTTTTTGAAAATAATTGGTATACCTGGAGAAGTCAAGCAGAGGTTCCATATGTACTTATTCACACACATGCTCTCCAGTTTTTCTTAGATAAGGTCTTAGTCACTGTTCTATTGCTGTAAAAATCCACCCTGAACATGACAACTCATTTTTTTCTTTTTTTATTGAGAAAAGGAGAAAAAAAAACAAGTTTCCACCTCCTCCCAGCCTCCCATTTTCCTCCCCCTCCTCCCTCCCTACGCCCCCTCCTCCCACCCTTCTCCCCCTCCCCCCACTCCTTTCCCCCTCCCTCTCCAGTCCAAAGAGCAGTCAGGGTTTTCTGCCCTGTGGTAAGACCCAGGACCTCCCACCTCCGTCCATATCTAGGAAGGTGAACATCCAAACTGGCTGGGCTCCCACAAGCCATCACATTACGTAGGATCAAACCCCCGTGCCATTGTCCTTTGCGTCTCATCAGCCCTCATTGTTCGCCATGTTCAGAGAGTCCAGTTTTATCCCATGCTTTTACAGTCACAGTCCAGCCTGTCTTGGTGAGCTCTCAATAGATCAGCTCCACTGTCTCAGTGGGTGGGTGCATCCCTCGTGGTCCCGACTTCTTTGGTCATGTTCTCCCTCCCTCTGCTCCTCATTGGGACTTTGGAAGCTCAGTCCAGTGCTCCAGTGTGGGTCTCTGTCTCTAGCTCCATCCATCACCCGATGAAGGTTCTATGATGATATGCAAGATATTCGTCAGTATTGCTCAAGGATAGGGTCATTTCAGGTTCCCTATACTCAACTGTCCAAGGAACTAACTGGGGACCTCAGCTTGGGCACCTGGGACCCCTCTAGGTTCAGGTATCTTGCCAACCCTAAAGTGGTTTCCTTAACTAAGAATTGTGCTTCCGTGCTCCCCTGTCCAACCTTCCTTTATCCCAATCCTCCTGCTTTCCCAAGGTCCAACCTCCTTCCCTTCTAACTTTTCTCTCCCCATCTCCCCTTACCCCCATCCCACCCCACCCCCAAGATCCCAATTTTCTCCCCGGCAATTTTGTCTACTTCCCTTAGCCAAGAGGATAACTATATGTTTTTCCTTGGGTTCCCCTTCTTACTTAGCTTCTTTAGATTCACCTATTGTAGACTCCGTGACCCTTATTTATGGTTAGAAACCAATTATGAGTGAGTACATCCCATGTTCATCTTTTTGGGTCTGGGATACCTCACTCAGGATAGTGTTTTCTATTTCCATCCATTTGCATGCAAAATTCGAGAAGTCATTGTTTTTTACCGCAGCATAGTACTCTAGCGGGTATATATTCCATACTTTCTTCATCCATTCTTCCATTGAAGGGCATCTAGGTTGTTTCCAGGTTCTGGCTATTATAAATAATACTGCTATGAACATAGTTGAACAAATGCTTTTGTCATATGATAGGGCATTTCTTGGGTGTATTCCCAAGAGTGGTATTGCTGGGTCCAGGGGTAGGTTGATCCCGAATTTCCTAAGAAACCAAAACACTGACTTCCATAGTGGTTGCACAAGATTGCATTCCCACCAGCAATGGATGAGGGTACCCCTTCCTCCACAACCTCTCCAGCAAAGGTTATCGTTGGTGTTTTTGACTTTAGCCATTCTCACAGGTGTAAGATGATATCTCAAAGTTGTTTTGATTTGCATTTCCCTGATTGCTAAGGAAGTTGAGCATGACCTTAAGTGTCTTTTGGCCATTTGAACTTCTTCTGTTGAGAATTCTCTGTTCAGATCAGTGCCCCATTTTTTAATTGGGTTAATTAGCATTTTAAAGTCTAGTTTCTTGAGTTCTCTCTATATTTGGAGATCAGACCTTTGTCTGTTGAGGGGTTGGTGAAGATCTTCTCCCAGTCAGTAGGTTGCCTTTGTGTCTTAGTGACAGTGTCCTTTGCTTTACAGAAGCTTCTCAGTTTTAGTAGGTCCCATTTATTCAATGTTGCTCTTAATGTCTGTGCTTCTGGGGTTATACATAGGAAGCGAACTCCTGTGCCCATCTGTTGTAGGGTATTTCCCACTTTCTCTTCTATCCTTTTCAGTGTGTTCGGGCTGATATTGAGGTCTTTAATCCATTTGGACTTGAGTTTTGTGCACGGTGATAGATATGGGTCTATTTTCATTCTTCTAGAGGTTGACATCCAGTTGTGCCAGCACCATTTGTTGAAGATGCTTTCTTTCTTCCATTGTATACTTTTGGCTCCTTTATCAAAAATGAGGTGTTCATAGGTTTGTGGGTTAAAATCCGGGTCTTCTATACGATTCCATTGGTCAACTTCTCTGTTTTTATGCCAGTACCACACTGTTTTCATTACTGTAGCTCTGTAATAGAGTTTGAAGTCAGGGATGGTAATGCCTCCAGAAGATCCTTTATTGTATAGGATTGTTTTGGCTATCCTGGGGTTTTTGTTTTTCCATATAAAGTTGATTATTGTCCTCTCCAGATCTGTGAAGAATTTTGATGGGATCTTGATGGGGATTGCATTGAATCTATAAATTGCCTTAGGTAGAATTGCCATTTTTACTATGTTGATCCTCCCAATCCAAGAGCAAGGGAGATCCATCCATTTTTTGGTATCCTCTTCAATTTCTTTCTTCAATGCCTTAAAGTTCTTGTCAAATAGATCTTTCACTTCCTTGGTTAGATTTACCCCAAGATATTTAATGCTGTTTGTGGCTATCGTGAATGGTGAAGCTTCTCTGATTTCCCTCTCTGCTTCCATATCCTTTGTGTATAAGAGGGCGACTGATTTTTTGGAGTTGATCTTGTATCCTGCCACATTACTAAAGCTGTTTATCAGCTGTAAAAGTTCTTTGGTGGAGTTTTGGGGGTCGCTTATGTACACTATCATATCATCTGCGAATAACGAAAGTTTAACTTCTTCCTTTCCAATTCGAATCCCCTTGATCCCATTATGTTGTCTTATTGCTATTGCTAGAACTTCAAGTACTATATTGAAGAGGTATGGAGAGAGTGGACATCCTTGTCGTGTTCCTGAGTTAAGCGGGATGGCTTTGAGTTTCTCTCCGTTTTATTTGATGTTAGCTGTCGGCTTGCTGTATATAGCTTTTATTATATTTAGGTATGACCCTTGTATCCCTAATCTCTCCAAGACTTTTATCATAAATGGATGTTGAATTTTGTCGAATGCTTTTTCAGCATCTAATGAGATGATCATATGGTTATTTTCTTTCAGTTTATTTATATGCTGGATTACATTGATAGATTTTCGTATGTTGAACCAGCCCTGCATCTCAGGAATGAAGCCTACTTGATCATAATGGATAATTTTTTGAATGTGTTCTTGGATTCGGTTTGCCAGTATTTTGTTGAGGATTTTCGCGTCGATGTTCATGAGTGAGATTGGCCTGTAATTCTCTTTCCTGGTTGAGTCTTTGTGTGGTTTTGGTATCAGAGTAACTGGAGCTTCATAAAAGGAATTAGGTAATGACCCTTCTGTTTCTATATTGTGGAATACATTAAGGAGGATGGGTATTAGCTCTTCTTGGAAGTTCTGGTTGAATTCCGCACTGAAACCATCTGGTCCTGGGCTTTTTTTGGTAGGGAGGTTTTTGATAACAGCCTCTAATTCTTCGCGACCAACAGGTCTGTTTAGATTGTTCACCTGGTCCTGGTGTAACTTTGGTATATAGTATTTATCTAAAAAAGTGTCCATTTCTTTTACATTTTCCAGTTTTGTGTTATACAGGCTTTTGTAATATGATCTGATGATTCTCTGAATTTCCTCTGTGTCTGTGGTCATGTCCCCCTTTTCATTTCTGATCTTATTAATTTGCGTATTCTCTCTCTGCCGTTTGATTAGTTTGGATAGGGGTTTATCAATCTTGTTGATTTTCTCCAGGAACCAGCTTTTTGTTTCATTGATTCTTTGGATTGTTTTCTGTGTTTCTATTTTGTTGATTTCAGCCCTCAGTTTGATTATTTCCAATCTTCTACTCCTCCTAGGTGAGTCTGCTTCTTTTTTTTCTAGAGCTTTCAGGTGGGCTGTTAAGTCTTCAATATGTGCTTTCTCTGTTTTCTTTAAGTGGGCACTTAGTGCGATGAACTTTCCTCTTAGCACTGCTTTCATAGTGTCCCATAAGTTCGAGTATGTTGTTTCTTTATTTTCATTGAATTCAAGGAAGACTTTAATTTCTTTCTTTATTTCTTCCTTAATCCAGGTATGGTTTAGAAGTTGACTGTTCAGTTTCCATGAGTTTGTAGGCTTTCTGGGGGTAGCATTGTTGTTGAATTCTAACTTTAATCCATGGTGATCTGATAAGACACAGGTGGTTACTAATATTTTTTTGTAAATGTGTAAGCTAGCTTTGTTACCGAGTATGTGGTCAATTTTCGAGAAGGTTCCATGAGCTGCAGAGAAGAAGGTATATTCTTTCCTCTTCGGGTGGAATAATCTATAGATGTCTGTTAAGTCCATTTGCTTCATTACCTCCATTAATTCTCTAATTTCTCTGTTAGGTTTCTGTCTGATTGACCTGTCCATTGGTGAGAGAGGAGTGTTGAAGTCTCCTTCTATTAGTGTGTGTGGTTTCATGGCTGCCTTGAGTTTTAGTAGTGTTTCTTTTACATACATGGGCGCTTTTATATTCGGGGCATAGATATTCAGGATTGAGACTGCATCCTGATGAATTGTTCCTGTTATGAGTATAAAATGTCCCTCTCCATCTCTTCTGATTGATTTAAGTTTGAAGTCAACTTTGTTAGAAATTAGTATGGCCACACCTGCTTGTTTCTTAGGTCCATTTACTTGATAAGCCTTTTCCCAGCCCTTTACTCTGAGTAGGTGCCTGTCTTTGTGGTTGAGGTGTGTTTCTTGTAAACAGCAGAATGTTGGATCCTGTTTTCGTATCCAATCCCTTAGCCTGTGCCTTTTTATAGGTGAGTTGAGCCATTGACATTAAGTGATATTAATGACCAGTGGTTGTTAACTCCGGTCACTTTTTTAGTAGTATGGTTTGTGTGTTTCCCTTCTTTGAGTTGCGCTGGTGAAAGGTCTCTAGATGACTGAGTTATTGTGGGCATTGTTGGACTCCTTGGTTAGTGATTTTCCTTCTATAATTTTCTGTAAGGCTGGATTTGTGGCTATGTATTCTTTAAATTTGTTTTTATCCTGGAAAATTTTGTTTTCTCCATTTATAGTGAACGAAAGCTTGGGACAACTCTTATAAAAGAAAGCATTTACTCTATATCTTACAGTCTCCAAAGTTTAGTCTAGTATTATCATGGTGGGACAGCATGGTGCTGGAGCAGTAACTGAAAGCTTTATCCTGATCTGTAGGCTGAGGGGAAGATTAAAACTGGCTCTGTCCTTGATGTTTGAAACCTCAAATCCCACCCCAGTGACACACTTCCTTCAACAATGCTGGATCTCCTAATTCTTCTAATGTTATCAAAGAGTTTTTCTCCTTTGTTACAAAGCATTAAATACTCTTATTGAACCACAACAGATAAACACACTGATATTTGGAAGAAGAAGTGAGGGCAGGTTTGTGGTACTGAATTGATTAGAGGGCATAGTGTCAAATCCGAAAACATGCTCCCCTGTTATATTTCTCTGCAAAAGAGCAAAAGCCTTAATGCGTTGTCAAATACGTTAGCCTAAAGTCCAAATGATATTCTATCATGGTTAGAAAGGTAGATTTAAAAAGGTACTATCTACCAAGAAGGACTCCAGGAAGCATTCTCATACCCACAATCCTATATAAATACTGATTTCTACAGCCTCAGGAACTTCACAGGATTCTGATAGCCAACATTTAAAATCTGCAGTCTCAGGAGTTCTCATGATCTTGCACAAATAGCACTGTAGATTTGTATCCATCGAATGCTCAAACTGCAAACCACATAAGGTGAAGAGTGGTTTCCAGGGGAGTCACACAAACACTTAGAGAGCCTCTTCTCACTCAAGACAAGGCACATAGATCTTGCCCAAGACAGATACCAGGTTAAGACAGAAAGATTTTTACTTCTTACCAGGAGCCTATCTATGAGTACTAACAATAATAATCCTCTGCTGATTGGGCATTAATTGTAGGACTAAGGCAGTTGAGTTCACTCAGGAATGTACTTCGTGACTGCAGTGCATATAGAGTGACTATGAATGCAGTGCCATGTGACAAAAATTGCAGACAAGCATAGACCCCAGTTCTTGGGGATTTGCTTTAATTTTGTTTTGTTTTTAATCAAGGTCTATATTGTTACTGCTGTGAGTCAATATCTGACTCATTACAGAAGGCTGATAAAATGCTATTTGAGGCCATCAGTCATCCTAGAGGCAAGTACATCACATAAAGCTCATTGCACCAGTAGATGGAAGCATGTGCTCCTTCTGAGACTGATGCTTGTGGGGCAAATGGTGACTAAATTCACAACAATGAGTGTTCATCTGTTAGTTCAAAAGAAACTTCCCAGCTGAGGCTATAGCTCAGGAAGAGCATTTTATTTGCATGCAAGAGGCTCTGAGTTCAAAGGAGGGAAAAATCTTACCAGTTATTCTCAGGCCAAGGAAATCATATACCCATGAGAAGACGGTACTGTGACATACTGGGGATGACTGGTTATAGGTATATGTGCAATGAAGGGAGTGGGGGTGGTGTTGGTACTGTTAGGTTGTGGGACTATCTCTTTTGGAATGCATGTAGGAAAATATTTGGGGTATACTGTGTTGTGTGCATTTACCTTAATTCTCAACATATACAAATGCTAGATATAGTGAAATAGAAGTTATAAATATAGATTATGAAATGTTATTTATATCAGTACAAAGAGAAATAATGTTGTTGTCTTTGTTTTGATTTTTATTAAGCTCTACATTTTTCTCTGCTCCCTTCACTGTCTCTACCCTCCTCCCTACAACACTCCCCCATGTTCCCCATGCTGCCAAATTACTCGGGTGATATTGTCTTTTTTTACTTCCCATGTAGATTAGATCTATGTAAGTCTCTCTTAGTGTCCTCATTGTTGTCTAAGTTCTCTTGGATTGTTTGTTTTATGTAGGCTACTTTTCTTTGATTTATGTTTAAACATCACCTATGCATGAGTACATGTGATAATTTTCTTTCTGTGTCTGAGTTACCTCACTCAAAATAATGTTTTCATTCTCCATCCATTTTCCAGCAAAATTCAAGGTGTTGTTATTTCTTTCTGCTGTGTAGTACTCCATTTTGTAAATGTACCACATTTTCCTTACCCATGATCCTTATCCTTATCCTCTTTGGAAAAGGGGCATTTAGATTGTTTTCAGGTTCTGGCTACGAAAGACAATGCTACTATGAACATAGTTGAGCAATGTTCTTGTGGCAATATTGAGCATCCTTTGGAGATATCTCCAAAAGTTGTATTACTGGGTCTTGAGGAAGGTTGTTTCCTAATTTTCTGAGAAATCGCCACACTGACGTCCAAAAGGGCTGTACCAGCTTGCATTCCCACCAGCAAAGATGAAGTGTTTCCTTTTCCCCACAACCTCTCCAGCATAAGTTGCCATCAGTGATTTTGATCTTGGACATTCTTATGGTGTAAGATGGAATCTCAGATTTGTTTTGATTTGTGTTTCTCTGATGCCTAAGGATATTGAAATTTCCTCAAGTGTCTTTAGCCATTTTATGTTCCTCTGTTGAGAGTTCTCTGTTTAGGACTGTAGTCCATTTTTTTTTATTGAATAATTTGTTCTTTTGTTGACCAATTTCTTGAGTTCTTTGTATATTTTGGATATCAGACATCTGTCTGATGTGGGGTTAGTGAAGATCTTTTCCCATTTTGTGGCCTGTCAATTTGTCTTGTTGACTGTGTCCTTTGCTTTAAAGAAGCTTTCCCTTTCAGAAGATCCCATTTATTAATTGTTTCTCTCAGTGTCTATGCTGCTGGGGTTATATTTAGGAAGTGGTCTCTTGTGCCAATGCGTTTAAGTGTACTTCCCACTTTCTCTTCTATAAGGTTCGGTGTGGCTGGCTTTATTTTGAGTCTTTGATCTATTTGGACTCGAGTTTTGTGCATGGTGATAGATATGGGTCTATTTTCATTCTTTTTTTAAAAATTTAGTTATTAAAGATTTCTGCCTACTCCCCGCCACCGCCTCCCATTTCCCTCCCCCTCCCCCGATTAAGTCCCCCTCCCTCATCAGCTCAAAGAGCAATCAGGATTCCCTGACATGTGGGAAGTGCAAGGACCACCCATCTCCATCCAGGTCTAGTAAGGTGAGCATCCAAACTGCAGAGGCTCCCACAAAGCCAGTATGTGCAGTAGGATCAAAAACCCATTGCCATTGTTCTTCAGTTCTCAGTAGTCCTCATTGTCCGCTATGTTCAGAGAGTCCGGTTTTATCCCATGCTTTTTCAGACCCAGGCCAGCTGGCCTTAGTGGGTTTCCGATAAAACATCCCCATTGTCTCAGTGTGTGGGTACACCCCTCGCGGTCCTGAATTCCTTGCTCGTGCTCTCTCTCCTTCTGCTCCTGATTTGGACCTTGAGATTTCAGTCCGGTGCTCCAATGTGGGTCTCTGTCTCCGTCTCCTTTCATCACCTGCTGAAGGTTAATATTCAGGAGGATGCGTATATGTTTGTCTTTGGGTTTTCCTTATTTAGCTTCTCTAGGATCACTAATTATAGGCTCAATATCCTTTATTTATGGCCAGAAACCAAATATGAGTGAGTACATCCCATGTTCCTCTTTTTGGGTCTGGCTTACCTCACTCAGGATAGTGTTTTCTATTTCCATCCATTTGAATGCAAAATTCAAGAAGCCCTTGTTTTTTACTGCTGAGTAGTACTCTAATATGTATATATTCCATACTTTCTTCATCCTTTCTTCCATTGAAGGGCATCTAGGTTGTTTCCAGGTTCTGGCTATCACAAACAATGCTGCTATGAACATAGTTGAGCATATACTTTTGTTGTATGATAGGGCCTCTCTTGGGTATATTCCCAAGAGTGGTATTGCTGGGTCCAGGGGTAGGTTGATCCCGAATTTCCTGAGAAACCGCCACACTGCTTTCCAGAGTGGTTGCACAAGTTTGCATTCCCACCAGCAATGGATGAGTGTACCCCTTTCTCCACAACCTCTCCAGCAAAGGAATAGCCAAGACTTTGAGCCATACATTGAATAAAGGGGAAGGGGGGGAACATGCTTGTCTCACTCTAGACTTTGAAGAGAAGCTTTTGAAATTTCCCCATTTACTGTAACATTGACTCTAGGCTTGTTCAACACAGCCCTCATTATGTTGATGCATTCCTTTTTATTTTTATTTATTTATTGTTTTTGATTTTTTTTGACTTTTTTAAAATTTATTTATTTATTAAAGATTTTTGTCTCTTCCCCGGCACCGCCTCCCATTTCACTCCCCCTCCCCCAATTAAGTCCCCCCCCCGGCCCGAAAAGCAATCAGGGTTCCCTGACATGTGGGAAGTCCAAGGAACCCCACCTCCATCCAGGTCTAGTAAGTTGAGCATTCAAACTGCCTAGGCTCCCACAAAGCCAGTGCGTGCAGGAGGATCAGAAACCCATTGCTATTGTTCTTGAGTTCTCAGTAGTCCTCATTGTCTGCTATGTTCAGAGAGTCCGGTTTTATCCCAGGCTTTTCCAGACCCAGGCCAGCTGGCCTTGGTGAGTTCCCAGTAGAACATTCCCATTGTCTCAGTGTTTGGGTGCACCCCTCGTGGTCCTGAGTTCCTTGCTTGTGCTCTCTCTCCTTCTGCTCCTGATTTGGACCTTGAGATTTCTGTCCTGTGCTCCAATGTTGGTCTCTGTCTCCTTCCATCGCCTGCTGAAGGTTAATATTCAGGAGGATGCGTATATGTTTGTCTTTGGGTTTTCCTTATTTAGCTTCTCTAGGATCACTAATTATAGGATCAATGTCCTTGGTTTATGGCCAGAAACCAAATATGAGTGAGTACATCCCATGTTCCTCTTTTTAGGTCTGGCTTACCTCTCTCAGGATAGTGTTTTCTATTTCCATCCATTTGAATGCAAAATTCAAGAAGCCCTTGTTTTTTACTGCTGAGTAGTACTCTAATATGTATATATTCCATACTTTCTTCATCCTTTCTTCCATTGAAGGGCATCTAGGTTGTTTCCAGGTTCTGGCTATCACAAACAATGCTGCTATGAACATAGTTGAGCATATACTTTTGTTGTATGATAAGGCCTCTCTTGGGTATATTCCCAAGAGTGGTATTGCTAGGTCCAGGGGTAGGTTGATCCCGAATTTCTTGAGAAACCGAAACACTGCTTTCCAGAGTGGTTGCACAAGTTTGCATTCCCACCAGCAATGGATGAGTGTACCCCTTTCTCCACAACCTCTCCAACAAAGGCTATCATTGGTGTTTTTGATTTTAGCCATTCTGACAAGTGTAAGATGGTATCTTAAAGTTGTCTTGATTTGCATTTCCCTGATCGCTAAGGAAGTTGAGCATGACCTTAAGTGTCTTTTGGCCATTTGAAGTTCTTCTGTTGAGAATTCTCTGTTTAGCTCAATGCCCCATTTTATAATTGGGTTGATTAGCCTTTTACAGTTTAGTTTCTTGAGATCTTTATATATTTTGGAGATCAGACCTTTGTCAGTTGTGGGGTTGGTGAAGATCTTCTCCCAGTCAGTAGGTTGCCTTTGTGTCTTAGTGACAGTGTTCTTTGCTTTGCAGAAGATTCTCAGTCTCAGGAGGTCCCATTTATTCATGAGGTCCTTAATGTCTGTGCTGCTGTGGTTATACGTAGGAAGTGGTCTCCTGTGCCCATGTGTTGTAGAGTACTTCCCACTTTTTCTTCTATCAGGTTCAGTGTGTTCGGACTGATATTGAGGTCTTTAATCCATTTGGACTTGAGTTTTGTGCATGGTGATAGATATGGATCTATTTTCATTCTTCTACAGGTTGACATCCAGTTTTGCCAGCACAATTTGTTGAAGATGCTCTCTTTTTTCCATTGTATACTTTTAGCTCCTTTATTGAAAATCAGGTGTTCATAAGTTTGTGGGTTAATGTCAGGGTCTTCTAGTTGATTCCCTTGGTCGACTTCTCTGTTTTTATACCAATACCAAGCAGTTTTCAATACTGTAGCTCTGTAGTAGAGTTTGAAGTCAGGGATGGTAATGCCTCCAGAAGATCCTTTGTTGTATAAGATTGTTTTGGCTATCCTGGTTTTTTTTTTGTTTTTCCATATAAAGTTGATTATTGTCTTCTCCATATCTGTGACGAATTTTGGTGGGATTTTGATGGGGATTGCATTGAATCTATAGATTGCTTTTGGTAGAATTGCCATTTTTACTATGTTGATCCTCCCACTCCAGGAGCAAGGGAGATCCTTAAATTTTCTGGTGTCCTCTTCAGTTTCTTTCTTCAAAGACTTAAAGTTCTTGTCAAATAGATCTTTCACCTCCTTGGTCAGAGTTACCCCAAGATATTTTATGCTATTTGTGGCTATCGTGAAAGGTGATGCTTCTCTAATTTCCCTCTCTGTTTCCTTATCCTTAGTGTATAGGAAGGCCACTGATTTTTTGGAGTTGATCTTGTATCCTGCCACATTACTAAAGGTGTTTATCAACTGTAGGAGTTCTGTGGTAGAGTTTTTTGGGTCGCTTATGTATACTATCGTATCATCTGCAAATAATGAGAGCTTAACCTCTTCTTTTCCGATACGAATTCCGTTGATCCCCTTATGTTGTCTTATTGCTATTGCTAGAACTTAAAGCACGATATTGAAGAGGTATGGAGAGAGTGGACAGCCTTGTCGTGTTTCTGATTTTAGTGGGATGGCTTTGAGTTTTTCTCCATTTAATTTAATGTTAGCTGTCGGCTTGCTGTAAATAGCTTTTATTATATTTAGGTATGACCGTTGTATCCCTAATCTCTCCAAGACTTTTATCATAAAGGGGTGTTGAATTTTGTCAAATGCTTTTTCAGCATCTAATGAAAGGATCATATGTTTTTTTTTCAGTTTATTTATATGGTGGATTACATTGATAGATTTGCGTATGTTGAACCAGCCCTGCATCTCTTGGATGAAGCCTACTTGACCATGATGGATAATTTTTCTAATGTGTTCTTGGATTCGGTTTGCCAGTATTTTATTGAGAATTTTTGCGTCGATATTCATGAGTGAGATAGGCCTGTAATTCTCTTTCTTGGTTGGGTCTTTGTGTGGTTTTGGTATCAGGGTAACTGTAGCTTCATAAAAGGAATTTGGCAATGACTCTTCTGTTTCTATATTGTGAAATACAGTAAGGAGTATAGGTATTAGCTCTTCTTGGAAGTTCTGGTAGAATTCTGCATTGAAACCATCCGGTCTTGGGCTTTTTTTGGAAGGTAGATTTTTGATAACGGTTTCTAGTTCTTCGCGACTAACAGGTCTATTTAGATTGTTCACCTGGTCTTGGTTTAGCTTTGGTATGTGGCACTTACCTAAAAAAATGTCCATTTCTTTTGCATTTTCTAGTTTTGTGGCATACAGGCTTTTGTAGTAAGATCTAATGTGTCTCTGGATTTCCTCTGTGTCTGTGGTTATGTCCCCCTTTTCATTTCTGATCTTATTTATTTGCGTGTTCTCTCTCTGTCGTTTAATTAGTTTGGATAGGGGTTTTTCGATCTTGTTGATTTTCTCCAGGAACCAACTTTTTGTCTCATTGATTCTTTGGACTGTTTTCTGTGTTTCTATTTTGTTGATTTCCACCCTCAGTTTGATTATTTCCAGTCTTCTACTCCTCCTGGGCGCGTCTGCTTCTTTTTTTTTCTAAAGCTTTCAGGTGTGCTGTTAAGTCTCCGATGTATGCTTTCTCGGTTTTCTTTAAGTGGGCACTTAGTGCTATGAACTTTCCTCTTAGCACTGCTTTCATAGTGTCCCATAGGTTTGAGTATGTTGTCCCTTTATTTCCATTAAATTCAAGCAAGACTTTAATTTCTTTCTTAATATCTTCCTTGACCCAGGTGTGGTTCAGTAGTTGACTGTTCAGTTTCCATGAGTTTGTCGGCTTTATGGAGGTAGGATTGTTGTTGAATTCTATCTTTAATCCGTGGTGATCTGATAAGACACAGGTGGACACTGATATTTTTTTGTATCTGTGGAGGTTTCCTTTGTTTCCGAGTATGTGGTCAATTTTCGAGAAGGTTCCATGAGCTGCAGAGAAGAAGGTATATTCTTTCCTATTTGGGTGGAATGTTCTATAGATGTCTGTTAAGTCCATTTGCTTCATTACCTCCAATAGTTCTCTTACTTCTCCATTAGGTTTCTGTCTGATTGACCTGTCCATTGCTGAGAGAGGTGTATTGAAGTCTCCTACTACTAGTGTGTGTGGTTAGATATCTGCCTTGAGTTTTAGTAATATTTCTTTTACATAAGTGGGTGCTTTTATAATAGGGGCATAAATAATCAGGATTGAGATGTCATCCTGACTAATTGTTCCTGTTATGAGTATAAAGTGTCCATCTCGATCTCTTCTGATTGATTTTAGTTTGAAGTCAGTTTTGTTAGAAATTAATATGGCCACACCTGCTTTTTTCTTAGGACCATTTGCTTGAAAGACCTTTTCCCAACCCTTTACTCTGAGTAGATGCCTGTCTTTGTGGTTGAGATGTGTTTCTTGCAAACAGCAGAATGTTGGATCCTGTTTTCGTATCCAATCTCTTAGCCTGTGCCTTTTTATAGGTGAATTAAGACCATTAATATTAAGTGATATTAATGACCAGTGGTTATTTACGCCGCATATCCTTATTGTTTTTGGAAGTAGAATTTGTGTGTCTCCCTTCTTTTAGTTGTGCTAGTGAAGGGTCGCTAGATGCCTCAGTTAACAATAGGCAGTGTTGGCAATGTTGGATTCCTTGGGTTGCGATTTTCCTTCTATTATTTTCTGTAGGGCTGGATTCGTGGCTACGTATTGTTTAAATTTGTTCTTATCTTGGAATGTCTTGTTTTCTCCATTTATACTGAACGAAAGCTTGGCTGGGTATAGTAGTCTGGGCTTGCATCCATGGTCTCTTAGCTTCTGCAGTACTTCTATCCAGGACCTTCTGGCTTTCATTGTTTCCATAGAGAAATCAGGTGTAAGTCTGATCGGTTTACCTTTATAAGTTACTTGGCCTTTTTCCTTTGCAGCTCTAAGTATTCTTTCTTTAACCTGTATATTTTGTGTTTTGATTATTATATGGCGAGGAGATGTTTTTCTTTGATCCAGTCTGTTTGGTGTTCTGTATGCTTCTTGAATATTCAAAGGAATATCTTTCTTTATGTTGGGAAAGTTTTCTTCCATAATTTTGTTCAAAATATTTTCTGGGCCTTTGAGCTGTGACTCTTTTCCTTCATCTATTCCTATTATTCTTAGGTTTGGTCTTTTTATTTATTTATTTATTTTTTATTTTTTTTTAATTTATTTATTTATTAAGGATTTCTGCCTCGTCCCCACAACCGCTTCCCATTTCCCTCCCCCTCCCCCGATCAAGTCCCCCCCCTCATCTGCTCGAAGAGCAATCAGGGTTCCCTGACCTGTGGGAAGCCCAAGGACTGCCCACCTCTATCCAGGTCTCGTAAGGTGAGCATTCAAACTGCCTAGGCTCCCACAAAGCCAGTACGTGCAGTAGGATCAAAAACCCACTGCAATTGTTCTTGAGTTCTCAGTATTCCTCATTGTCCGCTATGTTCAGCTAGTCCAGATTTATCCCATGCTTTTTCAGACCTAGGCCAGCTGGCCTTGGTGAGATCCCAATAGAACATCCCCATTGTCTTAGTGTGTGGGTGCACCCCTCGTGGTCCTGAGTTCCTTGCTCGTGCTCCATCTCCTTCTGCTCCTGATTTGGACCTTGAGATTTCAGTCCCGTGCTCCCGTGTGGGTATCTGTCTCTGTCTCCTTTCATCGCCTGATGAAGGTTAATATTCCTGAGGATGCCTATGTGTTTGTCTTTGGATTCACCTTATTTGGCTTCTCTCGGAACATGAATTATAGGCTCAATGTCCTTTATTTATGGCTAGAAACCAAATATGAGTGAGTACATCCCATGTTCCTCTTTTTGGGTCTGGCTTACCTCACTCAGGATAGTGTTTTCTATTTCCATCCATTTGTATGCAAAATTCAAGAAGTCTTTGTTTTTTACTGCTGAGTAATACTCTTATATGTATATATTCCATACTTTCTTCATCCATTCTTCCGTTGAAGGGCATCTAGGTTGTTTCCAGGTTCTGGCTATTACAAACAATGCTGCCATGAACATAGTTGAGCATATACTTTTGTTGTATGATAGGGCCTCTCTTGGGTATATTCCCAAGAGTGGTATTGCTGGATCCAGGGGTAGGTTGATCCCGAATTTCCTGAGAAACCGAAACACTGCTTTCCAGAGTGGTTGCACAAGTTTGCATTCCCACCAGCAATGGGTGAGTGTACCCCTTTCTCCACAACCTCTCCAGCAAAGGCTATCATTGGTGTTTTTTATTTTAGCCATTCTGACAGGTGTAAGGTGGTATCTTAAAGTTGTCTTGATTTGCATTTCCCTGATCGCTAAGGAAGTTGAGCATGACCTTAAGTGTCTTTTGGCCATTTGAAGTTCTTCTGTTGAGAATTCTCTGTTCAGATCAGTGCCCCATTTTATAATTGGGTTGATTAGCCTTTTACGGTCTAGTTTCTTTAGTTCTTTATATATTTTGGAGATCAAACCTTTGTCAGTTGCAGGGTTGGTGAAGATCTTCTCCCAGTCAGTGGGTTGTCTTTTTGTCTTAGAGACAGTGTCCTTTGCTTTACAGAAGCTTCTCAGCCTCAGGAAGTCCCATTTATTCAATGATGCCCTTAGTGTCTGTTCTGCTGGGGTTATACATAGGAAGTGGTCTCCTGTGCCCATGTGCTGTAGAGTACTTCCCACTTTCTCTTCTATCAGGTTCAGTGTGTTCGGACTGATATTGAGGTCTTTCATCCATTTGGATTTGAGTTTTGTGCATGGTGATAGATATGGATCTCTTTTCATTCTTCTACAGATTGACATCCAGTTTTGCCTGCACCATTTGTTGAAGATGCTCTCTTTTTTCCATTGTATACTTTTAGCTCCTTTATCGAAGATCAGGTGTTCATAGGTTTGTGGGTTAATGTCAGGGTCTTCTATTCGATTCCATTGGTCGACTTCTCTGTTTTTATGCCAATACCAAGCTGTTTTCAATACTGTAGCTCTGTAATAGCGTTTGAAGTCAGGGATGGTAATGCCTCCAGACAAACCTTTATTGTATAAGATTGTTTTGGCTATCCTGGGTTTTTTGTTTTTCCATATAAAGTTGATTATTGTCTTCTCCAGATCTGTGAAGAATTTTGATGGGATTTTGATGGGGATTGCATTGAATCTATAGATTGCTTTTGGTAGAATTGCCATTTTTACTATGTTGGTCCTCCCAATCCAAGAGCAAGGGATGTCTTTCCATTTTCTGGTGTCTTCTTCAATTTTTTTTTCAAAGACTTATAGTTCTTGTCAAGTAGATCTTTCACTTCCTTGGTCAGGGTTACCCCAAGGTATTTTATGCTATTTGTGGCTATCGTGAAAGGTGATGCTTCTCTGATTTCCCTCTCTGCTTCCTTATCCTTGGTGTATAGGAAGGCAACTGATTTTTTGGAGTTGATCTTGTATCCTGCCACGTTACTAAAGCTGTTTATCAGCTGTAGGAGTTCTTTGGTAGAATTTTTGGGGTCGCTTATGTACACTATCATATCATCTGCAAATAACGAAAGCTTAACTTCTTCCTTTCCAATACGAATCCCCTTGATCTCCTTATGTTGTCTTATTGCTATTGCTAGAATTTCAAGCACTATATTGAAGAGGTATGGCGAGAGTGGACATCCTTGTCGTGTTCCTGATTTTAGTGGGATGGCTTTGAGTTTTTCTCCGTTTAATTTAATGTTAGCTGTTGGCTTGCTGTAAATAGCTTTTATTATATTTAGGTAGGACCCTTGTATCCCTATTCTGTCCAAGACCTTTATCATAAAGGGGTGTTGAATTTTGTCGAATGCTTTTTCCGCATCTAGTGAAATGATCATATGGTTTTTTTCTTTCAGTTTATTTATATGGTGGATTACATTGATAGATTTGCGTATGTTAAACCAGCCCTGCATCTCTGGGATGAAGCCTACTTGATCACAATGGATAATTTTTCTTATGTGTTCTTGGATTCGGTTTGCCAGTATTTTATTGAAGATTTTTGCGTCGATGTTCATGAGTGAGATCGGTCTGTAATTCTCTTTCTTGGTTGGGTCTTTTTGTGGTTTTGGTGTCAGGGTAACTGTAGCTTCATAAAAGGAATTTGGCAATGACTCTTCTGATTCTATATTGTGAAATACCTTAAGGAGTATAGGTATTAATTCTTCTTGGAAGTTCTGGTAGAATTCTGCATTGAAACCATCTGGTCCTGGGCTTTTTTTCGAAGGGAGATTTTTGATAACCATTTCTAATTCTTCGCGAGAAACCGGTCTATTTAGATCATTCACCTGGTCTTGGTTTAGCTTTGGTATATGATACTTATTTAAAAAAATGTCCATTTCTTTTGTATTTTCCAGTTTTGTGGCATACAGGCTTTTGTAGTAAGATCTAATGATTCTCTGAATTTCCTCTGTGTCTGTGGTTATGTCCCCCTTTTCATTTCTGATCTCATTTATTTGCGTGTTCTGTCTCTGTCGTTTAATTAGTTTGGATAGGGGTTTGTCGATCTTGTTGATTTTCTCCAAGAACCAGCTTTTTGTTTCATTGATTCTTTGGACTGTTTTCTGTGTTTCTATTTTGTTGATTTCAGCCCTCAGTTTTATTATTTAAAGTCTTCTACTTCTCCTGGGTGCGTCTGCTTCTTTTTTTTCTAGAGCTTTCAGGTGTGTTTTTAAGTCCCCAATGTATGCATTCTCCGTTTTCTTTAAGTGGGCACTTAGTGCTATGAACTTTCTTGTTAGCACTGCTTTCATTGTGTCCCATAGGTTTGAGTATGTTGTCCCTTTATTTTCATTAAATTCAAGGAAGACTTTAATTTCTTTCTTGATTTCTTCCTTGACCCAGGTGTGGTTCAGTAGTTGACTGTTCAGTTTCCATGAGTTTGTCGGTTTTTTGGGGGCAGCGTGGTTGTTGCCTTCTAACTTTAATCCGTGATGATCTGATAAGACACAGGTGGACACTGATATTTTTTTGTATCTGTGGAGGTTTCCTTTGTTTCCGAGTATGTGGTCAATTTTTGAGAAGGTTCCATGAGCTGCAGAGAAGAAGGTATATTCTTTCCTATTTGGGTGGAATGTTCTATGGATGTCTGTTAAGTCCATTTGCTTCATTACCTCCAATAATTCTCTTAATTCTCTATTAGGTTTCTGTCTGATTGACCTGTCCCTTGGAGAGAGAGGTGTGTTGAAGTCTCCTACTACTAGTGTGTGTGGTTTGATGTCTGCCTTGAGTTCTAGTAATATTTCTTTTACATAAGTAGGTGCTTTTATATTGGGGGCGTATATATTCAGGATTGAGACATCCTCCTGATGAATTGTTCCTGTTATGAGTATAAAGTGACCGTCTCGGTCTCTTCTGATTGATTTTAGTTTGAAGTCAGTTTTGTTAGAAATTAGTATGGCCACACCTGCTTTTTTCTTAGGACCATTTGCTTGAAAGACCTTTTCCCAACCCTTTACTCTGAGTAGGTGCCTGTCTTTGTGGTTGAGATGTGTTTCTTGCAAACAGCAGAATGTTGGATCCTGTTTTCGTATCCAATCTTTTAGCCTGTGCCTTTTTATAGGTGAATTGAGCCCATTAATATTAAGTGATATTAATGACCAGTGGTTGTTTACTCCGGTTATTCTTATTGCTTTTGGTAGTAGAGATTGTGTGTCTCCTTTCTTTGAGATGTGCTCGTGAAGGGTCATTAGATGTCTGGGTTATTGTAGGCAGTGTTGGCAGTGTTGGATTCCTTGGGTTGCGATTTTCCTTTTATTACTTTCTGTAGGGCTGGATTTGTGGCTACGTATTGTTTAAATTTGTTCTTATCCTGGAATGTCTTGTTTTCTCCGTTGATAGTGAACGATAGCTTGGCTGGGTATAGTAGTTTGGGTTTGCATCCATGGTCTCTTAGCTTCTGCAGAACCTCTATCCAGGACCTTCTGGCTTTCATAGTTTCCATCGAGAAGTCAGGTGTAAGTCTGATCGGTTTACCTTCATACGTTACTTGCCCTTTTTCTTTTGCAGCTCTTAATATTCTTTCTTTAACCTGTATATTTTGTGTTTTGATTATTATATGGCGAGGAGATGTTTTTCTTTGATCCAGTCTGTTTGGTGTTCTGTATGCTTCTTGAATATTTAAATGAATATCTTTCTTTAAGTTGGGAAAGTTTTCTTCCATAATTTTGTTGAAAATATTTTCTGAGCCTTTGAGCTGTGACTCTTCTCCTTCTTCTATTCCTATTATTCTTAGGTTTGGTTTTTTTATTGTGTCCCATAGTTCCTGAATGTTTTGTGTTGAGAATTTGTTGGCTTTGCTGTTTTCTTTGATCTGTTCATTTATTTTCTCTATGGTGTCCTCAGCATCTGAGAGTCTTTCTTCTAGCTCTTGTATTCTATTGATTATGCTTGTTTCTGTAGACTCTGCTCGTTGGCCTAGATTTTCCATATCCAGCTGGTCCTCAGTTTGTATTTTCTTCTTTGCCTTCATTTCAGTTTTCAATTCTTGAACTGTTTCCATTACCTGTTTGATGGTTTTTTCTTGGTTTCCCAGGGTATCATGTACGTATTTACTCATTTCTTCAAACTTTTTGTTATACTTCTCATCCATTTCTATAAGGGCATTTTTTACATGTTGTTTAAGGGACTCTATTATCTTCATAAAGTCGATTTTTTCCACTTCTTCTGTGTTAGGTTGTTCAAATACTTCTGTTGTAAGATCATTGGGTTCTGATGTTTTCATGTTGTTTTTCTGATTATTGGGTGAGTTCTTGCCTTGGCGCCTGCCCATCTCCTCCTATTGATCCTATCCAATGGATCCTTTAGAAACCGGATCAGGTTTCCCTGCTGGCCAAGGGCTCCGCTTACAAAATGCCCTCACTCTCTTTTGTGGTTCCTGCTGCAGGCCAAGAACCCTCTCACCCCTCCGAAGGATCTTCAGGACAGGACCAGGCTCCCCTTGTGCCAGTGACCTGGCCAACCAAAGGCCTACCTCTTTGATTCAATTGTAGTAGGGCGATCTGCTCTCCTTATTGCACGCCTGTCCCAGCTGCTTGGGTCTGGCTGCCGCTCAGCCGCGTCTGGCGCCGCCACCGTGCTGCCGCTGCTGCGCCGCATCTGGTGCCGCCGCCGCTGCGCCTCTGTGCGTCTGGCGCCGCCGCCGCTGCGCCTCTGGTTTGGTCTTTTTATTATGTCCCACAATTCCTGAATGTTTTGTGATGAGAATTTGTTGGCTTTGCAGTTTTCTTTGATCAGAGCATTTATTTTCTCTATGGTGTCCTCAGAATCTGAGATTCTTTCTTCTATTTCTTGTATTCTATTGATTATGCTTGTTTCTGTAGGCTCTGCTCGTTGACCTAGATTTTCCATATCCTCAGTTTGTGTTTTCTTCCTTGCTTCCATTTCAGTTTTCAATTCTTGAACTGTTTCCATTACCTGTTTGTTCGTTCTTTCTTGGTTTCCCAGAGTATTATGTACGTATTTACTCATTTCTTCAAATTTTTGGTTATCCTTCTCATGCATTTCTATAAGGGCATTTTTCACATGTTGTTTTTGGGACTCTATTGCTTTCATAAAGTCAATTTTTTCCACTTCTTCTGTGTTAGGGTGTTGAAGACTTTCTGTTGTAAGATCATTGGGTTCTGGTGTTTTCATGCTGTTTTTCAGATTATTGGGTGAATTCCTGCCTTGGCGCCTGCCCATCTCCTCCTATCGATGCTATCTAAGGGGTCTGTTAAAACTGGTTCAGGTTTCCCTGCTGGCCAGTGGCTCCTCTTACAAAATGCCCTTGCTCTGTTTCCTGGTTCCTGCCGGGGGCCAAGATCCCTCTCACTCCTCAGAAGGGTCTTCAGGTGTAGGACCTGGCTCCTCATTTGCCAGGGACCTCCCCAACCAAAGGCCTACCTCTTTGATTTATTTGTAGTTGGGCGATCTGCTGTCGGTGTTGTGCAGTCCCTGCAGCCTGCTTCTGCTGCCACGACGGTTCCCGCTGCCTGTGGCCTGTGTCCTCTGCTGCTGCTCCGGTCCCAGCCAGTCCCAGCCGGTCCCAGTCAGTCCCTGCCGGCTGCGGAGGGCGTCCTCCGGCTGCCTTCGCCTTCTGGTGTTCCGGCCGCCTCCGCCCTCCGGTGTTCCTATTTTCATTCTTTTACATGTTGATATCTAGTTATGCTAGCACCACTTGTTAAATATGCTTTCTTTTTTCTATTTGATTTTCCTTGCTTCTTTGTCAACAAAAATGAGGTGTTCAAAGGTGTGTGGATTAATACCCAAATCTTCTGTTTGGTTCCATTGGTCTTCCTGTCTGTTCTTATGCCAATACCAGGCTAAACTTGAGTGAACTGAGTTGTTTGAACTTCTGAATGTCTAAGTCACCATAATACCATGAACAATCTAAAGAGTGAAATACTCACAGGAGGCTCCACATGAAAAATCTCAAACATAATATGCTAGTATTCAACCTGGCATGGGAAGTGAATGACATATAGACATGAAAAGATATCAGCCCTGATTCTATCAAGAAGAATTCTGCCCCGCAAAACAAAACAGAGAGGAGTCAAGATGAATTCTGAAGGGTTTTCCTATAGAGATGGAAACTGATGATATTGCTAAGAAAAGAGGGAATTACAAGCAGGAGGCTGCTCTTAGGAAGAAACCCATACTCAGAACCAAGAGAACAGTTGTATTTCCTATCCCATTTTTGTGTGTTCTCTTCTCTGCCCATCCCCAAGATTAAATTCTATGTGAGCCACAGTGAGTGGCTTCCTGTTTTTTTTTTCTGTTGGTGTCTGCCTATATCACAAACCTGAATATTTATGAAGTATTCCCAAGCTGGTTAGATGAATATCCATGATGAGGATCTCACAGCAGTGTGCATACAAAAGGATAGAAAGCCTGAAGGAAAGTACATGATGCAGCTGTGCAGGGCAATGACCTTCCATCAGTCCTCCTCCACTGGAAGGGGCCAAAAAAACAAGGGAGGCTCCAGTTATGTTGGTTGCTATGATTGAGAACACACCAAGCATATGTTGAGTAGTATTGGGGGAAGTGAAATTTCTGTGAGAAGTGACTACAGAATCTGGAGTCTGTCCAAGTCAAATTACCAGCAAGATGAATGCTAGTTGCTCTCATTTCCCTTTTCTGTGTGGATGTGACTTTTCAACAAACTGATGGGAAATGCTCAGTTTCCCAAACTCAAACACCGTGCTGTGTTGTCTGTTCATAAGCACAGTTGGAGCTACTGAGAAGAGATACCATGATTTTCACTGCCATAGCCATGCTCTGTCTGGGTGAGATATGAAGAGGGGAAGGAGAATGTATTGTTTGGAACTTTATTGGGTATATAGCCCAGCACTGACTGGACTTCTGGAAACCCCAGAAAACTCAGGGGGCTCTTGGGATAGGAGGGTCTGCTCAGTGAGGGATAAAATTCATAGGGAACTCTCTTTCAGGACTGACTCTGGGATTCAGGTCTCCAGTGTTGGCAGGTGAGTGTTCTCTGCTGTCTCAGATCTTTGCACCTCACTTGAAAGCAGGGGCTAGCTAAAAGCTGAGCAATGGAATGGAGAACAGCAAAGATGAGCTAGTCCTGCAGAAACCAGGTAGGTGCTGAGACTGAACAATGAGATCTGTCTGTGGGGGATCTAGGATCGAACCTCTGATTTCCTTGCAAGGGTCCATCCCCAAGTTATCTTTGGGTTCAGCCAAGCTTTGTGGTCCTCAGAGATGTGAAGATGACTGTCTAATGTGAGGAGACATCAAGGGCTCACAAGTACCATGTATATAAAAAGAGATGCCCCAATCTCTGGCATAAACAGACTCCACTGGTGTTTAGGAACTAGACTTTGTTCCTCTATCAAATAGTATCATTGAGGGTTATAAGCTGTTATTATAAAAACCTTGAAGATTTACCAGAGCACAGTGACATTCCTGCAGCTGGTGGGGTGATAGAAGGTTATATTTAGGACCTCCAGTTTCAGGTTCTAATCATAGGAAAAGAATGTCCCCATCACATCTCACATCTTACTGTGAGACTCTAAGTCCATTAACATATTCTCTCCATCTCTTCTAGGACATACCTACAGCAAACTCAGATTGGCAGCCCTTGACAGCCATGTTGTGAATGCAGGAGGGAATGTGACCCTTCAATGTATCTCATGGCAGAGATATGATGGGTTTATTTTGATCAAGAACCCTAGTTCTCCAGAACCCTGGACTCACAGTATATTTTCACTGGGCATTTACAAGCTATGTTTTCTTTGGGTCCTATGACCTCCAGGAATATGGGGACATTCAGATGTCATGGCTTTTATAAAAGAGATCCACAAAAGTTGTCTATGCCTAGTGACCCCCTGGAATTACACATGTCAGGTGAGTAAACTCCATCAATGAATCATTTATCGAGACCCTAAACTATATGCCAGGAGTCCTGCTGTCAAGGGAATGGTTTGCTAAGCAGTGTTTCTGACTCCCAAGAAAGATTACCAGAGTGTTAAGTTCAGTAGTACTTCAAGGGAAGAATGGGAGTTGGCAGATTATTTGGCAAAACCACCTCAACCCCAATGTCACATTCCTCAAGATCTGGCTAGGAGTCGCTGTCTTCTGTGGGAATCTTACCCTCTTGTATTCCTTGGACATTATCAATGATGGAACTATTTTATTCCTTGAAGCAAGATGGGAATTCTCCCAGTGCCTTGTCCTCCAGTCCTCTGTTGGTTTCTCTTAGGTTGATTTCTTCAGAATCTTTTAGCTTCCCCATAGGGGCTATTACAGAAACTCAGGGTCACATGTCCATTTCCCCAAGTTGTCTGCTCCAGTTACTTACTGGACTTCTTGCCCGCAGACTGAGAGCTCACCATGTCCAACCAGAAACCCAAATTTTTCACATACTTTGTGGAGAGAGCCGAAGAGGTTACAGCTGTCACAATGGATGTGCCTTTCAGGAAGCAAGAGAGATGGAGATAGGGAATGGAATAAAAGAAATAGGTCACAGAAAATAAGGAAACAAAATATTCGTATTTCAGTCATGATTAGATCTCAGGTCAGAATAAGGGTAAACCATCCCCTATTGTCCTTTTGTCTTTCTTCCAGCACATTGCTTTGAGGCAGGACCAAGGCGCTCCCCACTACATCTAGGTTGATCAAGGTATCCCTCCAAAGAGAATAGCTTCCGAAACATTAGCACAAGCAGTAGGGATGAATCCTGGTCTCACTGCCAGGACCCTAGTTTTCCCCAAGCATACAACTGTCACCCACATTCAGAGGGCCTAGTTTGGTCCTATGCTGGTTCCCAGCTGTCAGGTCAGAATTAGCTCAGGTAAGCTGAATCAGTGGATATCCCCATCATGGTCCTGACCTTTTTCTTCATATTATCATTCCTCCTTCTCTTTGACTGAATTTTGGGAACTCAACTCAGTGTTCTACTGTGAATCTTTGCATCTGCTTCCTTCAGTTGCTGGATCAAGGTTTTATGATGACATTTAAGATAGTCATCAATCTGACTACAGGGCAAAGCCAGTTCAGGCACCCTTTCTACAATTGCTTGGAGTCTTAGCTGGGGTCATTCTTGTAGAAATTTGTGAATTTTTCTACTGCCTGGTTTCTTGCTAGCCCAATAATGGGTCCCTCAACTAAGATATCTCTTTTATTGCTCCCATCACTGTCCTTGCCCTATCTTGACCATCCTTTCTCCCCAAGTGCTCCTTTCCCTTTCTTTTCCCCCTTCTCCTCCCCTTTCATCATTCCTTCTCCCCCAACTTCCACTTTTTCAATGTTCTCAGGAGATCTTATCTACTTCCCCTTCCTAGGGGGATTCATATGTGCTTTTCTTATGACCTCATTACCTAGATTCTCTGAGTTCATGAACTACAGACTTGTTATCCTTTTTTTAATGTCTAATATTCACTTACTAGTGAGTACATCCTGTGCTATCTTTCTGGGTCTGGGATTCTTCACTCAGGATGGTCTTTTTTAGTTCCATTTGCATGCAAATTTCAAAATGTCATTTTTTTTAACCACTGAGTAGTACTCAATTGTATAAATGCATCACATTTTCTTTATCCATTCTTCAGTTGAGGGGCATCTAGGTTGTGTCCAGGTTCTCACTATTATGAACAATGCTGTTTTGAACATGAGCAAATGTCCTATAGTATGATTGACCATTCTTTGGGCATATTCCCAAATATATTGTTGGTCTTGAGGTAGGTTGATTCCCAGTTTTCATCATCCTATACTCCATACTGGGCAGAGATCAAGCAGGCTTCATTAATTCTGAAGTGGGAAAAGTTTTTTTTTTTCATTCTTAGCTCTTAGGAGTAAGATAAACTTTCTTCCAAAGTAACTTATACTTAATTTCTGACCAAATAGGGAGCAATGGAATTTTAGAATTTATTAAGAAAACCACAGGGAACTCTGTCATAGCAGAAAAAGGATCTTTAAGAAATTTTGTGATGAGAAATTTATGCAAGAAATAACATGAAGCACAAGAGAGAGGCTCAGGTCTCCTAAGTACTTCATACATCCTACCTCTTTTGCTTGTTTATCAGGAGCATCTGAGATGATCAACTCATCAGAAGTCAAGATAGGTGAGTAATGGGAGTTCTTCATTAGGGGATGGATGCAGAAAATTAAGATTTTCTCATCCAATGGAGTCAGGTGCTGAGGGGGGATATCCACTCTTCTGGGAGTGACCTTGGTCTACCCTGACTTATTCATAAACAATCTCCAGCTTTGCAACCCAAGCATCATACAGTGGACAACTTCATCCGGATGGCTATGATTAGCTTACTCCTCCTGCTGTTTGGGATTCTGCAGCTAAAGACTTAGTACAGCCGGAGATGGATCTTACACACACCTGGGAGATAAACAGAAGAGACAGCAGCATCCTTCTTGGAGGCAGATTCTGAGAAATGCATCTAAGGATTTAAAGGGTTTCTGTAAGAAAATCTGGAGTTTGTGTTGGAAACTGTTTTCAATATTGTTTAGGGAGCAACTGTGTTTTGGGTTCAGGGAGAGGCCTGGGTGTTGGGGTACAGAGATTTTCCCTTCCAGATAGTTTTATTTTTTATTTATTTTTTTACTGTATTGTGGGCTATTCTTACACGACACAAGGGAAATCCTGTCCTGTAGCCTGGTTGGGTCCCTACCCTCATGCATCTTCTACTTTCCTACTTTCCCTCACTTTAATGTAACATTTTCTTTCATTGTAAATCACCACATCCATCAAGGACTTTGAGAGTCTGTCTTTCCTAGTGAGAACAAGGTATTTGGCTCAATAGCAATAACTGTGAGCACAAAACAGATATTATAAAGAAAAATGACTGAACAAACTAATGAAGTCTCGAAACTCTCTCTGGGACCCTCATACCCTTCAGTCTTTACTATATGTTCTTTGTGTGGTTACACTAAAATGTAAAGACTTGCCAGCTATCAATGCACTGGTATTTGAAGGAGTTCTCTGTGGGGTACCATTGGCATGGCTTGATAAATGTCATTTTCTAAACAAGTTATGATATGAGACATTTGCTGCTTGCTGTATAGAATATAATCTCTTCATGGCCAACTTCATAACATACATGCAAAACCATGTGTGTGAAGTTTGTGAATGATGCATGGTATTGATAAACTTTCAATCAAATTCAACTCTCAATTGCTGTCACATTAAAAAACAATTAACACGTGAACAAATCAGCATTAAATCCCTTTGATATAATCACTGTATCAGGGACTGGATAAATAGTTCAGTTCTTAAGAGACCTTAGGTTCAATTTATAGCATCCATATGTCAGCTCACAACTCCAGCTCCAAAAATTAACATCTTCTGGCTTCTATGGATGTGAACATTCAGTGGTTAAGAGCATTGCCTGCTCTTCCAAAGGTCCTGAGTTCAATTCCCAGCAACCACATGGTGGCTCACAACCATCTGTAATGAGGTCTGGTGCCCTCTTCTGGCCTGCAGGCTTACACACGGACAGAATATTGTATACATAATAAATAAATATTAAAAAAAAACAGAAAAAATATCCATACAGACACAAACAAAAAATAAACTAGGATAAATTATCTCACTGCTTAATTCTATTAATTCTATAAAGCTAATTTGCAAAATAGTTTAGAATGTCTATGTAGAAAATCATGCAACAAACAAAATTGACAGTTGTAGATCTTCCCTCTGAGTATGTGAACCTTAATTTCCTGGTCTCACTTAATTAGCTGGGACTTTAAGGACAAGAGTGAATTTTCCTGGAGAGATTGGGCATTGTTGTGTTTTCCCTAATTTAATGGAGAAGCTCTCATTTCTCACCACCAAATATAATGCTAATTTTAGATTTCCTTAATATGAGATTATTCAATGGAGAAAGTTCTCTATATTTAGTTTACCATGAGAGTTTATCATATACAGATTTGGGGCATTGGCAACTGTTCTTTCTTTATCTCCCTTCATTCCTTAATTATGTTTATTTCTGTTTTTACTTGTTGCAATGGTGGGTGATATTAATGGGCTTTTGCGTTATTGACCCAGCTTTATATAATGGTAAACTTTGTTCATTAAAGATGTATTAATATTTTCACACATCATTGGATTAAATTTTCAAGACTTACAATAGAATATGCCATAATATGGTTGTATTTGGGAATATTTAACATTATGTAAACATCATAAAATATCACGTGGATACAGTTGTACAGGTGATGTGATCCTGTGGGACCTCCATCTTATGTGTGGTCTGTCATTTCCTGGGATTTTGTTATGTATTGTATAAATGATATTTATTGAGGACTTTTTATTTATGTTTATGGGATATATTCTTTTTTGAGACAGTGTTTCTTTGTGTAACTTTGATTGTCCTGGTACTTAGTCTGAAGACCAGGCTGGCCTTGAATTCATAGAGACCCACCTGCCTTTGCTTCCTGAATGCTGAGATTAAAGGCATGTGCCACCACTACCCAGCATCATTTTGTTTTGTTATCATGTGTTAGTCTGGGTTGAGTGTTAAATGATGAAGGCCTCACATGGGTTATGTTACATGTACTACTTTTAGCACAGGAGTGCCCAGTTATCTTCTCAGACTTTCTTCTAGCATTTGGCTACATCTTTTCCAAATTGGACAGGCTGGTTGGCACCTTTTAGGTACTCTCATAAAAGATATTCCTAATCCTATCCCGATTTTATCAGAGGCTGGAAGATCATACCTTGATCCTGTGGAAAGAAGGTCAAGGCCATGAATTCTAATAGACTCTGTGAATCACAGAGTTTTGAACAAGCAGGGTTGATGTAAAGGATTCCACAAAGCATCCACTCAGCCCAGAAATTGTGGTCTTTATCACTCACTATACAATCAGAATGTATCTCAAGAAATCCAAGCTGTGAGGAAGGAGGAACCTTATTGTTTCTGTCTTAGGGAGAAAATAAGATCATCTTTTTTTCTTTACATTTTATTTATTTATTTTTATTATTTAATTAAAAATTTCCACCTCCTCCCCTCCTCCCATTTCCCTTCCACTCCCCTTATCCCCCTTCCCCTCCCTCTCCAGTCCAAAGAGCAGTTGGGGTTCCCTGCCCCGTGGGAAGTCCAAGGTCCTCCCCCCTCCATCCAGGACTAGGAAGGTGAACATCCAAACGGACTAGGCTCCCACACAGTCATTACATGCAGTAGGATCAAAACCCAGTGCCATTGTCCTTGGCTTCTCAGTCAGCCCTCCTTGTCAGCCATGCTCAGGGAGTCCGGTTTGATCACATGCTCCATCATCCAGCTGGCCTTTGGGAGCTCCCATTAGATCAGCCCCACAGTCTCAGTGGGTGGGCACACCCCTCGGGGTCCTAACTTCCTTGCTCATGTTCTTTACATTTTTTTAAAATTTATTTTTAAAACAATCTTTTCTCATTTTATGTAGCAAACCCAGTTTCTTTTCTATCTCCTCCTTCAACTCCCCCCACCTTCCACCCACCCCACAACCCATCCACTCCTTAGAGAGGATGGGACTTCCCATGGGGAGTCAACAAATTCTGGCACATCACTTTGAGGCAAAACTAAGCCCCACCCCAAATTTAGATTGAGCAAGGTATCCCTTCAAAGAGAATGGGCTTCAAAAAGCCAGTTCAAGAATTAGGAATAAATCCTGGTCCAACTGCCAGTTGCCCCACAGACCGCTCCAACAATACAACTGTCATCCACATTCGGAGGACCTGGTTTGGACTTTTGCAGGTTCCCCTGCTGTCAGTCAGGAGTCAATGAACTCTCATTAGCCCAGGTCAGCTGTTTCTGTGGATATCCCCATCATGGTCTTGACCCCTTTGCTCACATTATCGCTCCTCTCTCTCTTCAACTGGACTTTGGGAGCTCAGACTAGTGCCAGTTCTGGATTTCTGCAAGGTTGTTTCCAGGTTCTGGTTATTAAGGATAATGCTGCTATGAACATAGCTGAGCAAATGCCTTTGTAGTATGAGTCTGCATCCTTTGAGTTTATGCTTAAGAGTGATATTGCTGGGTCTTGAGGTAGATTGAGTCCCAATTTTCTGAGAAACTGCCATACTGTTTTCCAAAAAAATGGCAGATGAAATCTCAATTCTGAACATCTATGCTTCAAATACAAGAGTACCCACATATGTAAAAAAACTTTAGTAAAGTTTAAATCAAACATCAAACCCCACACACTAATAGTAGGAGACTTCAACGCCCCACTCTCTCCTATTGACAGGTCAACAAGACAAGCAACTTAAAAGAGACATAAGAGAACTAACAGATGTCATGACTCAATGGACTTAACAGACATCTATAGAACATTTTACCCAAACACAAAAGAATATACCTTCTTCTCAGTACCTCATGGAACCTTCTCTAAAATTGACAACATACTTGGTAACAAAGCAAACCTAAACAGATACAAATATATTTAACTAACTCACTTTATCTTATCAAATCACCATGGCTTAAAGTTAGACTTCAACTACAATACTAATTGCAGAAAGCCTACAAACTCATAGAAATTGAGCAATGCTCAATTGATTCACCCCTGGGTCAAGGAAGAAATAAATAAAGAAAGACTTCCTAGATTTTAATGAAAATAAATGCACAACATACCCAAACCTATGGGACACTATAAAAGCAGTGTTAAGAGGAAAGTTCATAGCACTAAGCACCTACATAAAGATAATGAAGAAAGCTCACATTAGTGACTTAACAGCATACCTGAAAGCTCTAGAACAAAAAGAAGGAGACTCACCCAGAAGGACTAGATGACATGAAATAATCAAATTAAGGACTGAAATCAATAAAATAGAAATAAAAAATCAATACAAAGAATCAATGAAACAAAAAACTGGTTCTTTGAGAAAATTATCAAGAGAGACAAACTGTTATCCATACTAACCAAAATCCAGAGAGAAAGTATCAAAATTAACAAAATCAGAAGTGAAATAGGCGTCATAATAAGATCATCTTAACTTTACCGACCTCTGACATGCCTCAGTAATTCAGAGACTGCCTTGAGAGGAGGGATCAGGAACACAGAAAGTGAACCAAGAGACAAAGGGATTGATGGAGAAGAAATAGCTAGGAAAGTACACTAGTGTTTTTTTTTTTTTTACTTTTTGTGAGTTTCACCTCATGTATATCGGTCCCATTCATCTCCCCATCCCTTCATATCTGCCCTCTACATTTGTGACACCACCTTCACCAAAAATAAAATAAAATTTAAGAGAAAAGAAAAAAGAGCAAGAGAGAGAGAGAGAGACAGAGAGAGAGAGAGAGAGAAAGAGAGAAAGACAGAGAGAGACAGAGACAGAGAGAGAAGTCTCATCAAGGAGCTGTAATGTGACACAATGACTCACACTGTATATCCTTTAGTCCATATATCTTTGCTTGCAAATGTTCATTACAAGGAGACATTGGTCTGGTTTAGGCTTATTGTTTCTATCACACCATGCACACTTGTCCTTCACTGGGACTCTTCTTGGTTATCATATTGTTGTCCTGCGTCGTGGAGATTCTGAAGCTTTGTATCTGCAGGACCACCCCCTTCATGCACCTCAGAATATCATAGATGTGGTGAATATTGGGGTTGGCCAACTCATAGCTGTGGTTCTGGTCCTGGGTGGTTGCAAGGTTGGTCAGGCTGGCAGATCTCCCCCATCCTCACCATCAGGGTGGCTTCTCCAGCAAAGCCCTTGCTAGTTCACCTTATGATGCAAGGAACATGAGGAAGTGCTGATTCTCTAGCTTCCACACCTCCAGGGCTGGCTCGTCCACATCTGCACCAAAAGAGCCATATCTACAGTGTTGCCTATGTAAGGTGGAGGGTCTGCTCTTCTGAGTGCTATAACTGTTGAGGAGCAGTGACAGCTCCCATTTACTCATTACTTCAAGGCCAGTTCTCCCTCCTGCCACAGGCAGTGAGGGGCGGGCACATCTGCCCCTTTCCCACACCACCATATGGCAGATGAGCGGTGGGGCTACATCTTCCACATTCACATTCTGTCAGTTCTACCGCCATCTCCTCTGGCCAGCTCTACTGTGCTGCCAGGTGTGGTGTAGGGATGGCTCTCTTGAGTGGCAGCTGATGAGCAGCTGTGTCAACTTCCCCCTTGCTGCAGTTTGCATGGGGGGAAGGGGAGGCCTGGCTCGCCTCTTAAACCCGAGTTAGGCAATTCTGTATGCAGGACCAGAGAAGAGGAAGTTGCTATTGCAGAAGTTTCCACATGGTTCTCACAGTGAGTTGCATGGGGTGGGCCGGGGTAATATGTGTTCATGAGTCTCAGCGGAAAGATCTGTTTTTCTCCTGTTTTATGCTTTGGTTTCTCTGCTCTGAGAAGTTGCTGAAGTATTAACATGAGGCCAGAAAAATATGATTTTATACAACAAAGCACTGTTAGATATTGAACTCTGGGTGGGTTTTGAAATGTGCTCAATGAAAGAATGGAACACAAATTATCACTTATTGGGTGAGGAGATTCCTATCATGTATACAGGCTAGACAGGTCAACAGAGGCAGAAAGCAGCATCTGAGAAGCATGTTCAATGGAAGTGAATGTGGAATTTGCATGTGGTTCTCTTGAGAATGGTGGCAATGTTCAGACTAGAGATGGATAGTTTTCTAAATGTACACTTCCCTATGTCCAGTATCCTTACATTCTGTAAGTCTTTGCCTTTCTTCCAAGGATTCACTATTGCTTCTCATGTACCCTTGTAGGAGTGGGGGGCATGGATATAGGACATCAGTGAGCCATTCTCACCATATTGGGTGTTGTAGTTTGGGTTCTTTTTTGAGGAATTAGAATACCAAATTAAAATCTTTCATAACATTGGATTGGCTGACCTTCCCTCCAACACTGAAATAAAGTATATCATTATCATAGTCCGAGGGAGGAAGAATGGGGGCTGTTACCTGAACATTGATAAATGCTCCCCCCATAGCTTAACGAAAACCAGTGAGCGTTAGTGCCTTGGTGTCATGAGATGTTGAGAACCATGACACAAATATAGAAGATGGCAATTGATAATTCAGATGTCAACCCACCAGATGTATAATTGTGTGGTGGAGAGAACCTTATTCAAGTAAGGCTTATGACACCACTGACTATGGAAACTTACTGCTTCTGTCTGTAAATTCACATGTTCACAAACAACTGTGGAATTTCTCCATACTGTGACTTTTCATGTAATTTGTACATATAATCTCACAGTTACAACTTAATCTATGGGCATATATACCTATGGATAGTTAGAAAGATGACTTCTCATTAGTTTCTATAATTGCTTCATAACCAGATCTATAACCACGAGCACTGTTGGACCCTTAGGCCCTTTTTTCTTTATCACTGGCTCAAACTGGCATAAAGAAAACAATTTCTTCTCAGTTCTAAGATAAGCCAAATACAATTAATTGATTGAAAATCTCAAGAGCAAATTCAAAGTAGATTGAATGTCTCTATGAACAGACTGCAAGTCAGACTTTCACAGATTATGCTCAAGGACAGAGGTGCAGGTGTCTTATTTGTTGAATCAAAGTCTTTTAGAGACACAAGTGGCCTGAAAGTGCTGTGCCAGTTTCTCCAGCCAGGCCTGGAGATGATAACAGACCAGCAGCTAGTCCCTACTCAATTCCTTAGAAATTAACACACAGCACAAACTTCTAACCTCAGTTTATGATACAAAATTCAACGATCAGCTAACTAACTGTTTATGCTTAAGTCCTAAAATTTATATGGAGGTCAAGAATAACAACACCTAATTAGCCAAGTCCAGAGAGATTTACATGGGAAAAGTTTCACAGATAGCCAGGGGTACAAAAGATGGTCTGGCCACACAGCCTTGAGAGTCAGGGCTACAAAAAATGATCTTAACTCACAACTGTGAGTGAACAAGTTACAAGCTTCTGCCCTTGTGCTCAGGGGCTGCATGCAGGATAAGGAAATGCATTTTTAGGTTTGGGATGCCTTCAATTCCACTGCCCATGGAAGTTGCGATATGTGTGGTTGTGATAAATGGCTCTGCACATTATTGTTGCTTCAAGGAATGCATTGCGATCCTGAGAAAAAGTTTATGTAACCATTTTTATTAAAAGATGTTTGTTGTTCTTTTTATATGTATATAAAAGCCAGGTGAACAAGGAAGTTAGAGAGAATTGGAACAAGAGAATTGGAGCTATAGAATTGGAACTAGAAAACAAGATCTGGGAGTAAAAAGAGCACGGCTCTCAGATAGTGTATGTTTTTACCTTTAGATAGATAGAAAATTTTCTTCATCCCTCAGTGTTCTGAAGGTATTCTGTTCTGAAGTTTGTGTGCAGTTCTGGGAGCTGGGCATCTGGCCTGTAGTGTCAGATGAGGAGCTGTGGTCTAGAGAACAGATTACTGCAGGGAGAAATATAGTGAGGAGGTTTAAATGCACAGGGTAAAGAGGAGAGGTTCTCCTTTATAACAAAGTCAGAGGAAAAAAATAGCTTAGTTGTTTATCACTACTTTGGGGAGCAGTCTCCATCAGGAAATTAACCTAAGCCATGATATATATATATATATATATATATATATATATATATATATATATATATGACTTTTCAATTGAAATTCATGTGTGCTAACCATGTGACACTTTCTTGTTTAATTTTTAAGTCATCAAAACTTTATTTAAACTAATATTATTATTTATCAATTAGCAAGTACAGCTTAAGAAAAAAATCATCTTCATTATAATACACAGGTAAAAATTCCCAGTAGAACAGGATGTTTCCATGAAATAAACACATTACGTTGCAGGCAGGCAGTGGAGATCTCCCCACTCCCATTCATATCATGACAGATACTAGAACAAGATGGCAGCAACAAATATATAAGGGCACAGCAGAAGCAAAAGACATTCTGGAGTCTGTGGTCTCAGGGCCTTGCCTATGTGGTATTCATTCATTAGGGATTTTCCTCGTGGTTGGTGGATTGACACCTTGAACTTCAATTGTCAGTTGCTGTTCCTCTGACATGGCCACTGGCATTTGTTGTGCAGTTCAGAGTGATCAGTCATGGAATCATTTACAAACAAGACAAAAACAGACTTGGTTGTTTTTGTGTGTGTAGCATAATAATCAAAGATTTGAAGAAGTGTAGCTGGGAGATGTTGGAAGAAGAAAAGGGAGGAGAAAGTGATGTAATTCTATCTCAATTAAATATGCATTTCATAAAATTTAAAACAAGAGAAGGGAACTCTCTTTTGTGACCAGAAGAAATAAATAAAAAGCAAGTAAAAATTGCATTCAGTTCAGGAAGTAGGTGATCTCTCCTCAGTGATCCAGCTAGGACTTGTGAACATCTTTTCAACAGGAAAGAAGTAGAGGAAACCCCTCAGTTCCCCATACTTCCAGTTTCATTTTTAGGGATCAATTTCATACAACGTTACGCTGAAATATCTCTGTCATTTGATCATTGGTACAATCAAGACTCAGTGTGACTCAAGATGTTCTACGGTTACCATCACTTCAATCACCTCTTGTTCTATACTAGGCCTCTGTCCTCACTGAATCCCATTCCATTCACTGGTTTAGAGCCTTTTATGAAAACCTTTTCTGGTCCTCATGATCCACAATGCTGATTTCTTTTACAGGACTCCATTTTCCTGAAATATTTCAATACTTCTCATCTTGAAATCCATAGCCAATTGAGTTAACCTTTCCCACAATAAACCCTGTTTATTGCCACAAGGCAAGTGATTTACCATGACTTCCTGCAATACACACCACAATTTATGAATATATTTATGCCTCTTGAAGGTATATTCTGGAGCTAATTGGAGATTAAAAGCATCGTTCTCACATCCTCAATGAGATAAGGGAAAAGAATCTCTTGACCTGCTCAACCATAAATATGTCCAGATATATTATGTTTTGAACACAGAAATCCACACACCGTTTAGAATGGTTATGCACATTGCATTTGTGTTCAGACTACTACAGAAGTTTTATCAGTTCTATCGTTGTTGTACTGTCAGCACCCACCTACAAAATCAGCATTGTGGATCAAGAGGACCAGAAAAGGTTTTCATAAGGTTATATTCTTTGTGTAGCAACATGTGTGTATTTTCCATTGGTCAGAGATTTCTCATGTATGGAAAGATTCACTGCAGAATAAATTAATTGTTAAAGATTGTGAGAGCCAGAGGGGCCAAGGATACCACAAGAAAACCATAAAATAAACTGTTCTGCATTCATAGGGACTCACAGAGATCAAATAGTTCACCAGAGAGCTTGCATGAGACTGACCTATGTTCTCAGCAAATAAGTTACAGTGGTGTAGATTGGTCTTCTTGCTCCTTAACACTAGGAGCAGGGGCTGTCTCTGACTCTGTTGTTTGATTCTGGGGCCTTTTCCTCCAACTGGGTTGCCTCAATAGCAGAAGAGGTGCCAAGTCTTACTGCAACGTGTTAAACGTGTTATACATGGCTGACTGATATATAATATATATATATATTATGACTGCCCTCTTCTGAAGAGAAAGGAAAAGGAGTGGGAGGAGAAGAGAGAGGGCAAACTCTTATCAGGTTGGGAAAAATGATATTAATAAAAATAAGAAAAATCCCTGTGAAATGTGACCTCTCCAAATATGTTGAGTGTCTCTTCTTAGATCATCCCATTGTTCTTCTTTGTTGAGTATGCACCCTTAAGTCTGTCTTCCCCTCTGCTCAGGCCTACGGTGCCTTTTTATTATGACTCTATCCCAAGGTCTTAGTTTATTTATTCTCTTACTTGTTTTTTTCCCCACTTATTTTGGATTTGGTATATGCATACTGAAGAATGACAGGGAGTACACAAAGTGACCCAAGAAACAAAGTATTGGATAAATGGAGCAAGATAACTGAGCTTCTGAAAACTCTCAGGCTCTCCCTTACACAGGTCAGTCAACTGCATGTAGGGACCAGAAAGGGGAAGTTACTGTTGCAAAAGTAGGCTGGGAAGACAGAATAGAATTTTGGAAAGAAGAGCAGAGTCAGGCAGAAACCATGAATCTCTGGCCTGAGATGGACGTTGCTTAGAATCTTGCTGATAAGCCACAGGCATGTGGTGATACACAGGTTTAATAGAAATGGGTTAATCAAGATGTGAGAGTTAGCCAAGAAGAGTCTAGAGCTAATGGCCCAGGCAGTAATTTAATTAATACAATTTCTGCGTGATTATTTCTGGTGTTAGCTAGTGAGGTGGCCAGGATGAAAAGCAGGCCCCCTCACTCCTGTTACAGATTGGTATAGAAATGAAAAGGGGGACATACCACAAACACAGAGGCAATTTATAGAATGATTAGGTCTTACTACAAAAGCCTGTACTTCACCAAATTGGAAAATGTAAAAGAAATGGACAATTTTACCTTTTCTCTCCCCATCTCCCAAGGAGGGGGGGCCTTGGGGAAACAGGAGGATTGGGATAAAGGAAGGTTGGACAGGGGAGCACGGAACCACAATTCTTAGTTAAGAGAGCCACTTTAGGGTGGGCAAGAGACTTGACCCTAGAGGGGCTCCCAGGTGCCCAAACCGAGGTCCCCAGTTAGTTCCTTGGGCAGCTGAGGATAGGGAACCTGAAATGACCCTATCCTATAGCCATACTGACGAATATCTTGCATATCATCATAGAACCTTCATCTGGTGATGGATGGAGATAGAGACAGAGACCCACACTGGAGCACTGGACTGAGCTCCCAAGGTCCCAATGAGGAGCAGAAGGAGGGAGAACATGAGCAAAGAAGACGGGACCACGAGGGGTGCACCCACCCACTGAGACAGTGGAGCGGATCTATTGGGAGCTCACCAAGGCCAGCAGGACTGTGACTGAAAAAGCATGGGATAAAACTGGACTCTCTGAACATGGCGAACAATGGCTGATGAGAAGCAAAGGACAATGGCACGGGGTTTTGATCCTGCTTAATGTGCTGGCTTTGTGGGAGCCTAGCCAGTTTGGATGTTCACCTTCCTAGATATGGACGGAGGGGGGAGGACCTAGGACTTACCACAGGGCAGAAAACCCTGACTGCTCTTTGGACTGGAGAGGGAGGGGGAAAGGAGTGGGGGGAAGGGGAGAAGGGTGGGAGGAGGGGGAGAAGGGTGGAAGGGGGGGGAATGGGAGGCTTGGAGGAGGTGGAAACTTGTGTTTTTTTTCTCCTTTTCTCAATAAAAAAAAGTAAAAAAAAAGAAATGGACAATTTTTAAGATAGATACCACATACCAAAATTAAATCAAGACCATGTGAACAATTTAAATAGACCTATAAGTTGCAAGGAAATAGAAGCTGTCATCAAAAACCTCCCAATCAAAAAACCCCAGGGACAAATGGTTTTATGGCAGAATTCTACCAGAACTTCCAAGAAGAGCTAATACCTATACTTCACAATGTGTTCCACAAAATAGACATGGGAGGGTCATTACCAAACTCTTTTTATGAAGCTACAGTTACCCTGATAACAAAACTGCACAAAGATTAAACCCTGAAAGAGAATTACAGACCAATTTTACTCATGAACATTGATACAACAATTCTCAATATAATACTGGCAAACAGAATTCAAGGACACATAAAAAATCATCCATTATGATCAAGTAGTCTTTATCCAGAGATGCAGGGCTGGTTCAACGTACAAAAATCTATCAATTTGATCCATCACATAAATAAACTGAAAGAAAAAATCCATATGATCATTACATTAGATGCCAAAAAAGCATTTGACAAAATTCAACATCTCTTCATGATAAAGGTATTGGAGAGATTAAGGATACAAGGATCATATCTACATACAATAAAAGCAATACACAAAAAGCTGACAGCCAACATCAAATTAAATGGAGAGAAACTCAAAGCAAATCCATTAAAATCAGAAAAAAGGCTGTCCACTCTCTCTATATCTCTTCAATATAGTGCTTGCAGTTCTAGCAATACCAATAAGAGAAAATAAGGAGATTAAGGGGATTCAAATAAGAAAGGAAGAAGTCAAACTTTCATCATTTGCAGAAGATATGTGTACATAAATGACCCCAAAAATTCTACCAGAATAGCTGATAAATACCATCAGTGATGTGGCAGGTTACATGATCAACTCAAAAAAATCAGTAGCCCTCCTATACACAAAGGATAAAGAGGTTAAGAGGAAAATAAGATTATCATCATGTTTCATGATAGCCACAAATATATAAATCTGACCACACTGAACCTGGTAGAAGAGAAAGTGAGAAGTAGTCTGCAACACATGGGCACAGGAGACCACTTCCTATATAGAACCTCAGTAGCACAGACAATAAGAGCAACAATGAATAAATGGGACCTCCTGAAACTGAGAAGCTTCTGTAATTTATAGGACACTGTCATTAAGACAAAAAAGCAACCTACTGAATGGGATAAGATATTACCAACCCCACAACAGACAAAGGTCTGATCTCTAAAATATATAAAGAACTCAAGAAAGGGTGTCCAGACGCGGCTGCGCGGTGGCCAGACGCGACAGAGAGACACAACATTCAGGAAGAGGCTTTGGGGGACCGGCGTGGTGGCAGACCCAAGCAGCGTGGACAGGCGTGCAATAAGGAGAGCAGATCGCCCTACTACAATTGAATCAAAGAGGTAGGCCTTTGGTTGGCCAGGTTACTGGCACACGGGGAGCCTGGTCCTGTCCTGAAGACCCTTCGGAGGGGTGAGAGGGTTCTTGGCCTGCGGTAGGAACCAGGAAACAGAGCGAGGGCATTTTGTAAGTGGAGCCCTTGGCCAGCAGGGAAACCTGATCTGGTTTTTAAAAGACCCATTAGATAGGATCAATAGGAGGAGATGGGCAGGCGCCAAGGCAAGAATTCACCCAATAATCTGAAAAACAACATGAAAACACCAGAACTCAATGATCTTACAACAGAAGTATTTGAACAACCTAACACAGAAGACGTGGGAAAAAATTGACTTTATGAAGACAATAGAGTCCCTTAAACAACATGTAAAAAATACCCTTATAGAAATGGATGAGAAGTATAACAAAAAGTTTGAAGAAATGAGTAAATACGTACATGATACCCTGGGAAACCAAGAAAAAACGATCAAACAGGTAATGGAAACAGTTCAAGAATTGAAAACTGAAATGGAAGCAAGGAAGAAAACACAAACGGAGGACCAGCTGGATATGGAATATCTAGGCCAACGAGCAGAGTCTACAGAAACAAGCATAATCAATAGAATACAAGAGCTAGAAGAAAGAATCTCAGATGCTGAGGACATCATAGAGAAAATAAACGAACAGATCAAAGAAAACAGCAAAGCCAACAAACTCTCAACACAAAACATTCAGGAAATATGGGACACAATAAAAAAACCAAACCTAAGAATAATAGGAATAGAAGAAGGAGAAGAGTCACAGCTAAAAGGCCCAGAAAATATTTTCAACAAAATTATGGAAGAAAACTTTCCCAACTTAAAGAAAGATATTCATTTAAATATTCAAGAAGCATACAGAACACCAAACAGACTGGATCAAAGAAAAACATCCCCTCGCCATATAATAATCAAAACACAAAATATACAGGTTAAAGAAAGAATATTAAGAGCTGCAAAGGAAAAAGAGCAAGTAAGTTATAAAGGTAAACCGATCAGACTTACACCTGACTTCTCTATGGAAACTATGAAAGCCAGAAGGTCCTGGATAGAGGTTCTGCAGAAGCTAAGAGACCATGGATGCAAACCCAAACTACTATACCCAGCCAAGCTATCGTTCATTATCAATGGAGAAAACAGGACATTCCAGGATAAGAACAAATTTAAACAATACGTAGCCACAAATCCAGCCCTACAGAAAGTAATAGAAGGAAAATCGCAACCCAAGGAATCCAACAATGCCAACACTGCCTACAATAACCCAGGAATCTAGTGACCCTTCACCAGCACATCTCAAAGAAGGGAGACACACAATCTCTACTACCAAAAGCAATAAGAATAACCGGAGTAAACAACCACTGGTCATTAATATCACTTAATATTAATGGGCTCAATTCACCTATAAAAAGGCACAGGCTAAAAGATTGGATACGAAAACAGGATCCAACATTCTGCTGTTTGCAAGAAACACATCTCAACCACAAAGACAGGCACCTACTCAGAGTAAAGGGTTGGGAAAAGGTGTTTCAAGCAAATGGTCCTAAGAAAAAAGCAGGTGTGGCCATACTAATTTCTAACAAAACTGACTTCAAACTAAAATCAATCAGAAGAGACCGAGATGGTCACTTTATACTCATAACAGGAACAATTCATCAGGATGATGTCTCAATCCTGAATATCTACGCCCCCAATGTAAAAGCACCTACTTATGTAAAAGAAATATTACTAGAACTCAAGGCAGACATCAAGCCACACACACTAGTAGTAGGAGACTTCAACACACCTCTCTCTCCAAGGGACAATGGGGATGTTCTATTGGGAACTCACCAAGGCCAGCTGGCCTAGGTCTGAAAAAGCATGGGATAAATCCGGACTAGCTGAACATAGTGGACAATGAGGGATACTGAGAATTCAAGAACAATCCCAGTGGGTTTTCGATCCTACTGCACGTACTGGCTATGTGGGAGCCTAGGCAGTTTGGATGCTCACCTTATGAGACCTGGATAGAGGTGGGCAGTCCTTGGGCTTCCCACAGGTCAGGGAACCCTGATTGCTCTTCGAGCAGATGAGAGAGGGGGACTTGATTGGGGGAGGGCGAGGGAAATGGGAAGCGGTTGCGGGGAGGAGGCAGAAATCCTTAATAAATAAATAAATTAAAAAAACAACAACAAAAAGCTACGGAGAAACCCTGTCTTGAAAATAAAAATTAAAAAAAAAGAACTCAAGAAACTAGACATTAAAACTCTAATTAACCCAATTTAAATATGGGGTACTGAACTGAACAGAGAATTTTCAACAGAAGAAGTTCAAATGGCCAAAAGACACTTAATGTCATGCTCAACCTCTTTAGTGATCAGGGAAATGCAAATCAAAATACCTTTGAGATATCATCTTACACCTGTCAAAATGGCTAAAATAAAAAACAATGATAGCCTATGCTGGAGAGGTTGTAGAGTACGGGAAAGTTATCCATTTCTGGTGGGAATGCAAACTTGTGCAACCACTTTGGAAAGCAGTGTGGGGTTTTCTCAGGAAACTGGGAGTCAACCTACCTCATGATCCAGCAATTCCACTCTTGGGAATATACCCAAGAGATTCCCAAACTACAAAAACATTTGTTCAACTTTGTGCATAGCAGCACTATTTGTAATAGCCAGAACCTGGAAACAACCTAGGTGCCCCTCAATAGAAGAATGGATAAAGAAGATGTGGCAATATACACTTTAGAGTTTTACTCAGTGGTAAAAAAAAAACAATGACATCTTAAAATTTGCATGAAAATGGATGGAAATAGAAAACACTTTACTGAGTGAGATAACCCAGACCCAAAAAGATGAATATGGTATGTACTCACTCATAAGTGGATTCTAGCCATAAACAAAGGTCATTGAGCCTATAGTTCATGATTCTAGAGAAGCTAAATAAGAAGGTGAACCCAAAGAAAAACATATGTAGATCCTCCTGGAAATTGGAATTAGACAAGATGTCCCATAGCCACACTGATGAATATCTTGCATATCACCATAGAACCTTCATCTGGCGATGGATGGAGATAGAGACAGAGACTCACATTGGAGCACTGGACTGAGATCCCAAGGTCCAGATGAAGAGCAGAAGAAGGGAGAACATGAGCAAGGAAGTCAGAACTGCGAGGGGTGCGTCCACCCACAGAGATCGTGGGACTGATTTAATGGGAGCTCACCGAGGCCAGCTGGACTGGGTCTGAATGAGCATGCGATCAAACCAGACTCTCTGAATGTGGCTGACAGTGAGGGTGGACTGAGAAGCCAATGATAACAACACTGGATTTTGATTCTACTGTATGCACTGGCTTTTTTTGGAGCCTAGTCTGTTTGGATGCACACCTTCCTAGGATGGAGGAAGGCCTTGGACTACCCACAAGGCAGGGCACCCTGACTTCTCTTACGAAGGGAGAGGGAGGGTGAGTGGGGGGAGTGGAAGGGAAATGGGAGGATGGCAGGAGGTGGAAATTTTAAATAAATAAAAAATAAATAAAAACAATAAATAAATAAATAAAATAAAATTTAAAATAATAGAATAAAGTATCTTAGGGTAACATTAACCAAGAAAGTTTAAGTTTTTGAAGAAAGAAATGGAAGAGTATACCAGAAAATGGAAAGATCTCCTATGCTCTATGATAGGAAGGATCAACATAGTAAAAATGTCAGTCCCACCAAAGGCAGTCTATAGATTCAATGCTATCTCCATCAAATTCGCAACATAAATTCTTCACAGACCTTGAGATAACAATAATCAACTTTATATTGAAAAAAAACCCCAGGATAGCCAAAACAATCCTATACAATAAAGGAACTTCTAGAGGCATTACCACTCATGACATCAAGCTATATTACAGAGCTACACTAATAAAAACAGTTTGGTATTGGCATAAAAACAGAGACACTTACCAATGAAATTGAATCAAAGACCTGGATATTAATCCAGACACTTATGAACACCTAATTTTTGACAAAGAAGCTAAAATTATACAACGGAAAAAAGAAAGCATCTTCAACAAATGGTGCTGTCATAACTGGATGTGAACCTGTAGAAGAATGAAAATAGATCCATATCTATCACCATGCACAAAAATCAAGTCCAAATGGATTAAAGATCTCAATATCAATCTGAACACACTGAACCTGATAGAAGAGAAAGTGGGAAATAGTCTACAACATATGGGCATAGGAGACCACTTCCTATGAATTACTCCTGTAGCACAGACAATAAGGGCAACAATGAATAAATGCTACCCCATGAAACTGAGAAGCTTCTGTGAAGCAGGACACTGTCAATATGACAAAAAGGCAACCTATGGAATAGGAGACAATCTTTACCAACCCCTCATCAGACAAAGAACTAATCTCCAAAATATATATAGAACTCAAGAAATTAGACATTAAAATTCTAAATAGCTCAATTAAAAACTAGGTTACTGAACTAAACATAGAATTCTCAACAGAAGAATTTCAAATGGTCAAAAGATACTTAAGGACATGTTCAGCTTCTTTAGCAAACTTGTGCAAACACTGGAAATCAGTGTGGTGGTTTCTCAGAAAATTGGGAGTCAATCTACCTCAGGATTCAGCAATACCTCTCTTGGGAATATACCCAAAAGATGCTCAAGCATACTACAAAAGTATTTATTCAACTATATTCATAGCAGCATTATTTGTAATAGTCAGAACCTGGAAACAACCTAGATGTCCCTCAATGGAAGAATGGATAAAGGTGTGGCACATATACACATTAGAGTACTACTCAATGGTTAAAAACAATGACACCTTGAAATTTGCATGCAAATGGATGGAACTAGAAAACACTATCCTGTGTGAGATAAGCGAGACCCAAAAATATGAATATGGTATATTCTCACTCATTAGTAGATACTAGCCATAAACAAAGGCTATTGAACCTATAGTTCATGGTCCTAGAGAAATTAAGTAATAAGGTGATCCCAAAGAAAAACATATATAGATCTACCTGGAAATTTGAAGCAGACAAGATTGCCTGACAAAATTTGGAATCATGGAGGCAGGGGTTTGAGGGAAGGGGAGAAGGGGAAGAGGAAGGGAGAAGGGAAGGGTTGAGGAGAGCTTAAGAAAATGGGATACTTGAAAACAGGTGTATTCTGGGAAGAAGGAAGCACTTTCCAGAGTCCTGTCTAGATTAAAGAAGAAGCAAGATGTGACCTACCCCCACTGAAAAAGATACCAAGCCATGTGGCTAACATAGACTAGAAAAATGGGCTAATATGAGTTATAAGAGCTAGTAAGGAGCCTGAGCTAATGGGGCAATCCGTTTAAAATTAATATAGATCTCTGGGTAATTTCTTTGGAGGTTACCTGCTGTGGGAACTGGGTAGGACAGAAACCTCAACCAGCAAGCCACCATGTTACAGAATGGCGCCCCTGTGGATAACTGTACCCACAGAAGGCCTGAGAAAGCTTGGGGAAGAATGGAGTAAAGCATGTTGTCTTGGTAGCAGCAATTTCTCGGGTCTGCTCTGGTTGTTAGAGGCAAGTAAGTGTTCTCATTTAAGAGAGGCTTCCTGACTCAGATTTAGTTGCAAAACCCTGCAGCTCTTTAAAGAGGTCCTGCCACAAAACACTTAAATGGTGTTTAATTAAATGGTATTGACAAATATCTGACCACATGCCTTTTGGATTTTAGCTGTAGCAGGAAAAAAGCCATGCTGTTTTACAATGCCAGCTTTCTGGGCCATCCTGCTAGGGCAAACTCTGACTCTTTCAGGCAGGCAGTCTGACTACGGAGCATTTGAATATGGTTTGTGAGCAGAATGCTGCAGCTTGCTTGCTGGCAGGGACCTTGAAACACCATAGAGTTGTGGCAATAAACATGGCTCCTGGGATCTCACAAAGGTAAGGAATGGGCTGGATCCAGCCATCAAAGCCACAGCTTTAATTCTATTCATATTCCTTAGTAAATTAAAGACTCATGTGGTCAGAAAAAGAGAGAGATATACAGTAAAGATACATTCAAAGAGGAAGGAAACCTCTAAATGGTTTAATGTGTGTTTAAAAATATATGCAGGCTAAAGGTTAAAGTCCTTAAAATAAGAAAGAAAGACAGTAGTTGGGTGTGGTTGTACACGCCTTTAATCCCAATGTTTGTGAGTCAGAGAGACCTCTGCGAGTTCAAGATGTGGCACTCAACTTCTCCCTCCAACAACAAATTTTCTAAAAAGAGCATGTGGATTTTTCACTAGGGGAAGTATAAAAACCACAGCCTCCTAGGATGGTTTTGAGTCTTTAGTTAATCAGTATTCTTTTGTGGGTTTCAGAACTGATAGGATGGGGGCCATACCATAGTCCCTGTCTTAGTAGTTGTCCTGTTCAGTTGGAAGTTATAATTTCTTCCTGGTTTATTAGTGGGATATTATTACTTTATGAGGAAATTTCTAAGGATCTCAGAGTTGAATTTGAACTTTACAGTTATGCCATGCTAGGATGGTATGCATATTATGGCCAGAGAAGTTTATAATTTCCCTCTGGAGACAGAGTTTGATCATTGAGTATCCAGATCTTAAGATGATGCTGAGCTTGGTCATAATAATTTTTCCTAGTAAGGGAACAGGGAATGAGGCGCAATTAGAAATCAGGAAATAAGAGTTTAATAATATTATTAAGATAAAAGAAGAATAAGGTAACATCTCTGCCTTCCACTCCATTGACAGTTGTGAAACCAGAGGGGATGACTATCTGCAAAAACAGTTAACAATGAGTACTCTTCCCTGAATCAATTCCATAGGAAATTGAATTTGCTTGCTTGTGATTGCCAGAGTAACCCAGAGTTCCTCAGTGTTGAGGATGATGTTCTCCAGGCCTTCATAATCATCCTTTTATTCCATTGCCATCAGGTTTAGTAGTTACCTGGTTCCATTGGAACTTGAGGGTTACCTTTGACCCTCTTATTATTAAACATTGAGACTTCTCATTTCCCAGACTATTGCAATTTCTAGATTCAAGGACCCCAATACTCTGTTTTTTTGGTGATATAATCTGTGATATTTCTCATGTAGCTACAGAGAAATTTTTTTAAACTTGGATCAAATATATGAATCATCTTATTGATTATATTAGTTACTTTTCTATTTCTATGAAAAAACTCCATGGCAAAGGCAGCTTATAGAAGTACACATTTAATTTCAGAGGGTTGAAAGGCAAAAGCATGGTGGCAGGAACAACTGAGAGCTCACATCTTGACCTGCAAACAGGAAGAAGAAAGAGAACACTGGCGATGGCATGAGTTTTTGAAATTTCAAAGCCTGCTCCCAGTAACATGCCTCTTCCAACAAAGCTGTAACTCATTATCTTTCTCAAACAGTTCAACCCATTGGAGACCAAGTATTTAAATATGTGAGCCTATGGGGCCCATTATCATTTAAACCAGCACATTGATTATCCTTTTATTTCTCATGCACACACTGAATCAAGTTACTTGGATGGGTATATCAATTTCCAGGAATTTGTCCTTATAATGAATTATCACCCTTAGGGACAGGTGCAATCTCTTCTTTAACTCTTACTTCGAGAGTAGCACAACACAAGGGTCAATTGGAGGATATTGAAAAGCCACAGTCAACACCAAGAAAGAGGCCATGCATTATGGGACAACTCCATTTAACCAAAGTATTTATGTTTCACAAGGCTGGAGACATCCAGCATCTAAAGGAGAGAATCTAAAGGGGGCCCAGTCTGAAATAATCAACCTCACCCTGCTCTTCTCTCACATAGAATGCCTGTTTTGGGGAAAGTCAGACCAAAAACTGCAATTTATTCTACATTGTAAGTCATCACGGTTCTCTATTCTGTCCATTTATGCTTGTAGTGGCCTGTAGAATGAGTTCTGGTACTATTTCCAGATCTAGATGATCTTTTTAAAAGTCATTGGTTTAAAGAAGAGTTCCAATTTCTGCTTGGCATGGGGGTACTCCAGGACTCTTGACTCTGGAATCCCAAGTGATTTTTATTGGAGGTATTCCTTTTCCTGGCTCCCCAGCATTCCCCAGCTTTTTCTCACTGAAAAAAAATGGAGTTGCTCTATTACATGGTTTCATTCCTGGATTACAGATTGTTTGGCCTCTGCTTTGAAAGAACTTTCTGTTCTGTTTTGTTCTCTTTCACAACCCAAATGCTGTCTCATTCAGTGGTGCCTTTCAGCTCAATTCAGCTTAGTTTAGTTCAGGTCAGGTCAGTCATACTTAGTTATTTAGTGTACTGTGGTGTCTCATTTATTTCAGAGCTCTGTTAGAATAGATAACATGAGCTCTACTTTAGTCAAAAAGTCCTCATGGATGTTCTGAAAAAGGGTTGTGATGATGTTTATAACCCTATGAAAAGAAATTGAAGCATTATTATAACCAAGCCAGGCTTCTTTATGTTTTGGGCTCCAGGAGAAATGATCAATTACTGTGCTCTATATTATAATGCCATTTTACAACTAGAGTTGGTTTCCAAGGCTTGGGGAAAAGGGAAATACATTAAGCCTACACAGCAAACTCTATTTTCCTACCTTTCAACATTTGCTTAAAGACGTTTCTTCTAAGCACTTGCATATTCTACCTTGTTTGTGCCAAATGGGTGGTATCTGAATTACTGCAATTGTTTTATGTCTCCATTTGTCTCTAAAATGGGATGAGTCAAGACTTCATTTGCCTCAGAATTCCTGAAAAAAAGAAAGATAAACAACAGACAGCCTGTCCTTAGAACCTCTCCTATACCACCTGGATACTTAAAAATTGTCCTTAAAGGGTTGTCTTTGCTCTCACACCTTGACATCCGTCGTTTGCTCCACCTCTCATACCAGTATTATAGATCCCATAGCAACAAGCAGACAACAGGAAGTGGAGACAAACCACATGGTGAATCAGCATGACTTCAGATAAAATTGTTTAGAGACAAGGGACATGAGGCATTCAAAGTAAGCTAAAGTTATCCATGGTGGAACATGCTTGCGATTTCAAACAATGACACCCTGTATTACAGGCAGTGCAGATCTCCCTATGTCCACTCACACCATGCTAGATACAAGAGAGACAGAGAGCTGCAGCAAACATGTAAAGGCATAGCAGAGGATTCTGGGGTCTGGGGTCTGCGGTCCCGTGGTCTTGCCTAAATGAGAATGGCACATCAGAGGATTCCCTTCTGGTGGGCTGACATCTGAACTTCAATTGCAGCTTGCTGCTCCTCTGGCATGGTCAATGACAGTTCTTGTCCTCAGTGTGATAAGTGAAGTTGGGGTAGATATCATCTCTATAAAAAAGTACTAGAGAGCCTGAAACCAACACAAGGCATAGTACTGGGGAAATGAAAGCCAGTTGCGTGGGAAGATACTTCCTTTTCCTGTGGTGCTGAAGAAATGGCCATCATGTGATGGGGAGTACTGGATTCCCTAGGCCACACCTGGCATTGCTTGTCCATATGGCCAGACACTTCAGCCCTGCTGCTAAGCACAGTTGTGTAGCCACAGGAAGGAGATGCCATGACTATTGCCTTCACTGTCCTGCTCTATCTTGGTGAGATATCAATACTGGACAGGGATACTGTGATCTGGTGGTGGTGGTGAACATGCCTCAAAGCTAGACCCTGATTCATCAGGAAACCCTAGTGGTGCAGGAACTTCTGGAGAGGGGTGGATCTTCTCTGATTTGAGGGGCAAAGGTCACACAGAAAATTCTCTTTCAGGACTGAGCCTGATCCCCATGACCTATGTACCAGCAGGTGAGTGCGGCTAATGACGCTTCTTCTCCTGTAGATCAGGAGCAAACCCTTGACCAGAGGTTGGGGGAGGGAAATAAAGAATTACAGATGTGAACTACTCCTGGTTCATTCTCAGAGGTTTTTGGGACTGAGGGATGAGATTAGGGTGCCTATGCCCTGTGATCAAGCTGCTGATTTCTCTGCAGAAATTATGGGCAAACCCACACTTAGAGCTCAGCCAGGTTCCGTGATGACCAGCGGCATGCAATTGACCATTTCATGTGAGGGAACCTCGAGCGCTCAGGAATATTATCTCTATAAAGAGGGCAGTCCAAATCCCTGGCGACGACAGAGCCCTCTGGAGCATGGGAACAAGGCCGAGTTCTTCTTCCCGTCTTTTCATCCGAACGAAGCAGGGAGATATCGCTGTTACTATAGGACCCACACTGGCTGGTCAGAACGCAGTGACTTTCTGGACTTGATGGTGACAGGTAAATGAAAACTCAGTCTCTTCATTCCAAGGTTCTGTCCTCAGGAGAGTATCTTTCCTTTGCTTTGAAAAGTCCCAATTCTGGAGGGTAAATCCCAAGGTGCTGGTTCTTTTAACAGGATGCCATCTTCTTCTCTAGGATTCTACAGAAAACCCAGTCTATCAGCCCGGCCCAGCCCAGTGGTGAGATTTGGAGGAAATGTAACTCTCGAGTGTATCTCACAGCTTGGATATGATGGGTTTTCTCTGACTAAGGAAGAACAACAGAAAATCTCTTGGACCCTAGACTCACAGTACATATACTCTAAAAACAATGTCCGGGCACTGTTCTCTGTGGGTCCTGTGACCTCTGGACATAGGAGGACATTCAGATGCTATGGCTATTACTTGAATAAACCCCGGGTGTGGTCAGAACCCAGTGATCCTCTGGAGCTACTGGTCTCAGGTGAGGAAGCCCAGCTTGTGTACTGAAAGATAGTTCATCTGACAAAATACCTAGGGATCCGGGACTCTGAAAATCCCATTGACACAAAGAATGAAGACAATAGGACCCAAGATAATGAAACTGAAAGAGGGTACTGAGAGTGAAACATGAGTTGTCTAGAAGACGGGTGGGGTCTTTCTGTCACTCTAGTGTTCCTTCTGCTATTCAAGGATCAGCTCTATGATCTCCATATAATCATGTAATAAGTAGATACATATGTATATGATAGTTGTATGTTATATGCATTATATATGATTTTATATAACTGTAAATCCAGATACTCATTGGAGAGAAAACACGGTATTTATCTTTCTATTTTCTATTTATGCTGTTTAATATATTGATCTCCATTTGCAGCCAGGTTTTAAAAATTTTCCTGCACAAATAATTTTTCCTTCAAATAAATAAATCTAAAATTGCATGGTTACTATAAACTTACTCATATGCAAGTATAATATTATTTTGTTATGTTCACATATATTTATAATTACAGAAATCCATCTACAATTTTATATGGTTATGTATATATATGAATATATGTAAATGTAACTTATTAATATATGAGTGTTACATTTAAATCATTTCTACCTTTTCCATTCTTCCTCTCACTATTTCTGTGTTTTTCAAACCCTTTTAACTTTGGCCTCTGATTTTTAACTGTTATTCTTATACACAACACACACAAGCACACGAACACATAAATGCACATCTTACAGCCTAGCTTGAGATTCTTTTGATTCTTCCATTTTCTCGCCTTGTCTCCAAACGATTTTATCTGAAGACCTCACAGATTCACCATGTGGTTTGTCTCCACTTCCTATTGTTCACTAGTTGCTATCTGATTTTGTTAGTTTGATTTGACCCCAGGATATACAGAGGAACAAGAGACTATAGAATTCAGGTGGTCAATATTTTGGTCTTCTTTAAGCAACCATACTTTTGAAATTTCATGGGTGTAGCTTCCCTCTCTTGCCTAGAAGTCTCTATTGTGTAGCAGGAATCTTGTTCCTCTGGCTGTTGTAACCTTCCTATCTCTCTTACTCAATGTTCCCTATATTTTATATATACAGTTTGTGTTGTAGGAGTACCCATTTGGACTGGGCACACCAAGCCATCTTATTTCTGTTTTGACCAGTTGTGGATTTTTATAATCATCCTCATCTGTAGAAACAGATGCTTCTTTGATGAGGAGACACAGTTAAACTTACTTGTGGGTATAAGGATAAACACTTAGAATGAAGTCAGAAATCACATTGATTTAGGAACATGGAAGAATTGGTTTCTAATCTAGAGTCCAAGCCTCTCCAGATATGGGTAAAAGTAATATATTTTACATCCATTTTACTGTCGTATTCTTTGATGATTTAGCTTACCTACTTATGAGAACGTATCTACTTCTACCTACTTATGAGAACATATCTACTTCATGGACATTGTGAGCACATCTTTAAGTTCTTGTGATCTCATTGTTTGTACTATTAATGCTGTGATGATTATAGAATGAGATGTTAAACAGAAGCATCATGGGAACTGGGTGACTTGAATGCAGGCAGAGAACTCAGACTGTCATTATTTTGTGTAATTCATATTCATGGGACCCTGATGACAAGACATTGTCTGCATCTTGGCATCTCAGCCAGTGAATGAGTGCAAACTAATTTCCAGGGGAATTGGCTTCCAGGATTCTATACTACAGCAGAACTTGGATCATAGGAAGGCCTTTATATTTTAAACTGGGAGGCTGTATTTTTCCATCTTAGCTTTCTGAAAAACAATGCACTTGGTTCCAATGAAGTTTATTGGCCACAAGTTCTAAACTCAGAGCATAGTCAGGCTGAAGAAATCAAGCAAAAGCCCAGGAGAAAGCCTGCTATAGCAGAGAAATGGTTTGTTCCAGTTCTTTATTATATTTTGTGATGAGTATAATATGCATTTCTAAGGAATAGTAATACACATCTTTGCAAAAATAATCAGTTCTCTTGAGCACTTCATACGTTGATCATGCCTTTGTTTCTCAGAAGTGCCTGAGACCACCAGCCAACCACAAAACATGTCAGAAGCCACAATAGGTTAGTAAGGAAAATTTTGGTTTGGGCATGGATACAGAAGGTCAAATTGTATACACAGGAGGGAGCTACTCAGAGTGAAAATACAATTACATTCTGGTGGCTTTGTTTGTTCCTTCACCTGTTTGTCCACAATCTCCAGTCTCACAGCCTCAAGATCACACAGTGGAGAACATCATTCGGATGGGCGTTTCTGGTTTGATTCTCACACTACTCGGGATTTTGCTGTTTGAAGCTTGCTACAGCCGGAGAAGACCTTGATTGCATCTTAGAAGTGAAGACAAGAGATGGCCACAGGCTTGCATTGTTACTATCTGAAAAATAAATTTGTGGATCTTAGGGATTTTTATAAGAAAATTCAATGTTTGATACTGGGAATCACTTGTGAGAAAAGATCCAAGAATCAAATGTGTTTTGGATGTATGAAAGCATGTAACTATTGAGTTGGAGAGCTCTTCCAACATCACATTAAGGCTTATATCCTCTACCTTGCCGTGGACTTTGAGAATTTTTTCTCTCCTTCCCTTTTACAGGGGAACTTATTGTCCCATTAGTGAAGTTTGGTCCTGAACTTTGTATATCTTCTCCTTTCTCAAGTTTCTTGTCATATTTTATTATAAATTATCATATTTCCTATTATGAACATCTGCTTTTGTGGATGTTTTTGTACTAGGAACAAGGAATTTGACTCAATAACAACAACAAAAATATTAATGAACACAATTCAGATTCCCAAATGCTAAAATAACTGAATATAAATGATGCTCCCAAATTCTGTACTCTCCCTTAGGTATTTTACTATGCACATTCATTGTGAGGTTTTTGTTAATTTATAAAAAACTACTGTCTAGTGTTTAAAGGAACTATGAGTGGGACACTGTTCATACAGTCTCAAAAATATCATTTTTTTAAATGTCGCTCTGTGACTTTTGCTGATTGATATGTATAATCCTTTGCATGGATACCTTGTATTCCTGTATTCCAAGGTCAGTCAGATCCATGAAGGCAGCAACAAGGAGCAGTGAAAACAGCAGACATGACCACCTTTGCCCTCTTTGCTGTTTCTGTGTGAGGAGACAGAACACCACCAAATGCTGATAAATTTTTGCATTCTCACAATAAAAGGTATTTGTTTAGTTCTCAATTGATTATTGATATATTGAGGTCCATATGTACTATCAAAGAGGGCACACATGTTTTATGCATCCCAGCTGTTTTGTTAAGGTCAATTTATACATTTCATTGTTAATTATGTGAAAACTGGGGTATGGGGCTGTGAAGATGCAGAGACCAATGGAGATAAAACTAAAACACTGTTAAGAAGGAGATGGTGAGCATGAGGACTTAAAATGACCAAGTCAGCACAGAGGTATAGAGAGTCTGGACAGACCATCATGGCTCCTGAACTTTTAATATTTTTCTTATGCATTATCTTCATTAAGGTGATTGATGCGGGAAGTCACATTTTAACTGTGGTAGGAACTATTTTTGGGACAAGGAGATACTGGTGTGAATAAAATGAAGATGTGAACTCAGCACTAGCATGTAATCATTCATCCTTCTCTGCTTCTTCTATGTGGATATAAAGCTTCTGGATGCTTCAAGGTTCTGTAGACTTTGTTTCTCTTTTAATCAACTGTACCCTGGAGCTATGAGCTGCATAAGTATTTTCTGCATTAAGCTGCTTCCACTTCTCATGTTTTTATTTTATCACAGTAGCAGGAAATGTAACACAGAGAGATCTTTGATCCCCTCACTTAACAATATTTGTGTGTTGACCACTCAGGGTTATGCCTGTTTTCTACAGGCAACCACACTTACTATGAGCACATTACTACACTGTGATATGTGTTCAGGAGATGGAATTTGACAGCACTACTCTTCTTCCCTCATCTGTCTTCTTTAGCATTCCCTGAACCATGGAGAGGGGGATACAGATGTGCTGATTAGGTCAAAGCATTCCATGGTTACTCATTTTCCACACATTTACAAGCTACAAGTTTGTACTATCAATTTATTATTGGCAATTGCATACAAAAATTCTGACTTATACTGAGCCCAGTACTAATCTGTTCATATAAATATGCAGGATGACACCATGTGAATTTAACAAAATTAAAGTAGAAGATTCCACACGAGGGTGTATAATTCTTCCTGCCATGGATTTTTGACCCAGTGTTATAATACAATACATAGATGCTATTCTGTTGAACTTACCTCATATAACATAAGAAAACAGTCATGTAGCATGATTAATAAAAACCTAGAGATATAAATTGGCATCCAACCCGAAGGTCAGAAAAGCAAAATAGCCAGCCACTGCTTTTACCTCTAACTCAGCCTGAAATGATGATCCTTCCTCCAGGAATCTCAGAATGAAACTGTGTGTAATAGCTGTCTTCTCCTGTTTTATATTCCTTCCTAGTGCTAGGATTAAAGGGGTGCACCATTTCTACATGTTTTCTATGGCAAACTAGTGTGGCTACTGGGAATGAAGGTGTGTGTCACCACTGCCTGGTCTGTAAGTCTGGTCAGTATGGCTGTTTTACTCTCTGAACTTCAGGCAAGCTTTATTTATTTTTTCCTTTTTTAAATTAATTATATTTATTTGTTTACTTATTTTTTATCTTTATTATTTTCCCCCCTCCCTTCCCCTCCTGCTTCCCCGCTCACCCTCCTCCCTCACCCTCCCTCCTTAAGAGAGGGCAGGGAATCCTGCCCTGTGCGAAGTCCAAGGTCCTCTCCTCAACATCCAGGCCTAAGAAGCTGTACATTGAAATAGACCAGGGTACCAAAAAGCCAGTACATGCAGTAGAAACAAGTCCCAGTGCCTTTATCAATGGCTTCTCAGGCAGTCCCCATTGTCAGCCACTTTCAGAGAGTCCGGATTGATCACATGCGCGTTCAGTCCCAGTCCAGGTGGATTTGATGAGTTTCCATTAGGACAGGCAATCTGCCTCAGCCGGTGGACCAATCCCTCGTGGTCCAGACATCCTTGCTCATCTTCTCCCTCCTTCTGCTCTTCAGCTGGACCTTTGGAGGTCAGTCCATTGCTCTGATTAGGGTCTCTGTCTCTATCTCCATCTGTCACTGGACAAAGGTTCTATGGTGATATTCGAGATAATCAAGGCAAGGACAGTACAGGCTTCCTCTCCTCTGCTGCCCAAGGATCTAGCTGTGGACATCCTTGTGGACACCTGGGATCCCCTCTAGAGCCAAGTCTCTTGCCAACCTTAAAATGGCAAGATATTTTCTTCTCTGCTCCGATATCTGACCTTCCTCAATCTCCACCCTTCCACTCCCCCAAGCTCTCTCCAGTCTTTGCCTTTTCCCTTCTCTCCTCCTTTCCCCTTCTCCCAGGCCCATTCCCACCCCTACCCTCACCCTCATGCTTCCAACTTTTGCCCAGCAATCTTATTTTCTTCCAATTTCCAGGAGAATCTATATGTGTTTTTCTTTTTTTATAAATTTATTTATTTATTAAAGATTTCTGTCTCTTCCCTGCCATCCAATTCCTCCCCCCCAATCAAGTCCCCCTCCCTCTTCAGCCCAAAGAGCAATCAGGGTTCCCTGCCCTGTGGGAAGTCCAAGGAACCCCCACCTCCATCCAGGTCTAGTAAGGTGAGCATCCAAATTGCCTAGGCTCCCACAAAGCCAGTACGTGCAGTAGGATCAGAAACCCATTGCCATTGTTCTTGAGTTCTCAGTAGACCTCATTGTCTGCTATGTTCAGCGAGTCCGGTTTTATCCCATGCTTTTTCAGACCCAGGGCCAGCTGGCCTTGGTGAGTTCCTAATAGAACATCCCCATTGTCTCAGTGTGTGGGTGCACCCTTTGTGGTCCTGAGTTCCTTGCTCGTGCTCTCTCTCCTTCTGCTCCTGATTTGGACCTTGAGATTTATGTCCTGTGCTTCAATGTGGGTCTCTCTCTCCATCTCCTTTCATTGCCTGATGAAGGTTAATATTCAGGAGGATGCCTAAATGTTTTTCTTTGGGTTCTTCTTATTTAGCTTCTCTGGGATCACTAATTATAGGCTCAATGTCCTTTGTTTATGGCTAGAAACCAAATATGAGTGAGTACATCCCATGCTCCTCTTTTTGGGTCTGGCTTACCTCACTCAGGATAGTGTTTTCTATTTCCATCCATTTGCATGCAAAATTCAAGAAGTCCTTGTTTTTTACTGCTGAGTAGTACTCTAATATGTATATATTCCATACTTTCTTCATCCATTCTTCCATTGAAGGGCATCTAGGTTGTTTCCAGGTTCTGGCTATCACAAACAATGCTGCTATGAACATAGTAGAGCATATACTTTTGTTGTATGATAAGGCCTTTCTTGGGTATATTCCCAAGAGTGGTATTGCTGGGTCCAGGGGTAAGGTGATCCCGAATTTCCTGAGAAACTGCCATACTGCTTTCCAGAGTGGTTGCACAAGTTTGCATTCCCACCAGCAATGGATGAGTGTACCCCTTTCTCCACAACCTCTCCAGCAAAGGCTATCATTGGTGTTTTTTATTTTAGCCACTCTGAGAGGAGTAAGATGGTATCTTATAGTTTTCTTGATTTGCATTTCCCTGATCACTAAGGAAGTTGAACATGACCTTAAGTGTCTTTTGGCCATTTGAACTTCTTCTGTTGAGAATTCTCTGTTCAGTTCAGTGCCCCATTTTATAATTGGGTTGATTAGCCTTTTGTGGTCTAGTTTCTTGAGGTCTTTATATATTTTGGAGATCAGGCATTTGTCTGATGTGGGGTTGGCGAAAATCTTCTTCCATTCAGTAGGTTGCCTTTTTGTCTTAGTGACAGTGTCCTTTGCTTTACAGAAGCTTCTCAGTTTCAGGAGGAACAGAAGGAGGAAGAACATGAGCAAGGAAGTCAGGACCGCGAGGGGGGCATCCACCCATTGAGATGGTGGGGCTGATCTATTAGGAGATCACCAAGGCCATATGGACTGGGACTGAAAATGCACGGGATAAAACTGGACTCACTGAATATGGTGGACAATGAGGGCTGCTGAGAAGCCAAGGACAATGGCACTGTGTTTTGACCCTACTGCATGTACTGGCTTTGTGATAGCCTAGCCTGTTTGGATGCTCACCTTCCTAGATATTGATGGAGGGGGGAGGACCTTGGACTGCCCACAGGGCAGGGAACACTGACTGCTCTTTGGACTGGAGATGTAGGGGGAGGGGAGTGGGGCATGGGGAATGGGGGAGAGGGAGGAAAAAGGGAGGCTGGGGGAAGGCAGAAATTTTTAATTAAAAAAAAACTAATAAAGAAAGAAAAAAAGAAAGTCTGCTGGTTTTCAAATGAGAATTTAGCCATTTTAAAATATACTTCTTTTAATCTTTTTGAAATTATAATATAGTTAAATGATAAAAAATGATCTAAGCATAAAAAAATAAAATAAATTTAAAGAGTTATAATAGAGGATAATTGCATAGAAAAATAAGTCCCATCAACAACTGGTTTTTTTTTATTAAAAATTTCCACCTCCTCCCCACCTCCCTTTTCCCTCCCCCTCCTTCCACTTCCCACCCCCCACTCCCCTTCCCATCCCTCTCCAGTCCAAAGAACAGTAAGGATTCCCTGCCCTGTGGGAAGTCAAGTTCCCCCCCCCCCTCCATCCAGGTCTAGGAAGGAGCATCCAAACAGGCTAGGCTCCCACAAAACCAGTACATGCAGTAGGATCAAAACCCAGTGCCATTGTCCTTGGCTTCTCAGCAGCACTTATTGTCATCCATGTCCAGAGAGTCTGGTTTTATCCCATGTTTTTTCAGTCCCAATCCATCTGGCCTTGGTGATCTCCTGATAGATCAGCCCCACCGTCTTGGTGGGTGGGTGCACCCCTCACGGTCCTAACTTCTTTGCTCATATTATCCCTCCTTCTCTTCCTCATTTGGACCTTGGGAGCTCAGTCCATTGCTCCAATGTGGGTCTCTGTCTCTATCTCCATCCATAGCCAGATGAAGGTTCTATGGTGATATGCAAGATATTCATCAGTATGGCTATAGGATCTGGCCATTTCAGACTCTCGAACCTCAGCTGCCCAAGGACCTAGTTGGGGACATCACTCTGTACCCCTGGGAACCCCTCTATAGCCAAGACTCTTGCCAACCCTAAAATGGCTCCCTTAATTAAGATATATACTTCCCTGCTCTCATATCCACCCTTCCTTTATTCCAAACATCCCATTCCCCCAAGCTCTCCCCATCCTATCCTTCTCACTTTTCTCTCCCCTTCTCCCCTTACCCCCATCCCACCCCACTCCCCAGTTCCCAATTTTTGCCCAGCAATCTTGTCTACTTCCAATATCCAGAAGGATAACTGTATGTTTTTCTTTGGGTTTACCTTCTTATTTAGCTTCTCTAGGATCACGAATTTTAGGCTCAATGTCCTATATTTATGGCTAAAAACCAATTATGAGTAAGTACATCCCATGTTCATCTTTTTATGTCTGGGACACCTCACTCAGTATAGTGTTTTCTATTTCCATCCATTTGCATGCAAAATTCGAGAAGTCACTGTTTTTTACCACAGCGTAGTACTCTAATGTGTATATATTCAACACTTTCTTCATCCATTCTTCCATTGAAGGGCATCTAGGTTGTTTCCAGGTTCTGGCTATTACAAAAAATACTGCTATGAACATAGTTGAACAAATGCTCTTGTCATATGATAGGGCATCTCTTGGGTATATTTCCAAGAGTGGTATTGCTGGGTGGGTCCAGCTTCTGTAAGGCTTGATTTGTGTCTGTGTATTGTTTAAATTTGTTTTTATCCTGGAAAATTTTCTTTTCTTCATTTATAGTGAACAAAAGCTTGGCTGGGTATAGTAGTCTGGGCTTGCATCCATGGTCTCTCAGTTTCTGCAATACATCTATCCGGGCCCTTCTGGCTTTCGTGGTTTCCATGAAGAAGTCAGCTGAAAGTCTGATAGGTTTACGTTTATAAGTGACTTTGCCTTTTTCCTTTGCAGCTCTTAATAGTCTTTCCTTATTCTGTATGCTTTGTGTTTTGATAATTATATGGAGAGGGGATGTGTTTTTTTTTTTTTGATCCAGCCTATTCGGTGTTCTGTATGCTTCTTGAACCTTCATAGGTATATCTTTCTTTAGGTTGGGAAAGTTTTCTTCTATAATTTTATTAAATATATTTTCTTGACCGTTGAGCTGCACTTCTTCTTCTTCTACTCCTATTATTCTTAGTTTTGGTCTTTTTATTGTGTCCCAGATTTCCTGAATGTTTTGTGATGAGAGTTTGTTGGACTTGCTGTTTTCTTTGATCAGTGTGTTTATTTTCTCTATGGTATCTTCAGAATCTGAGATTCTTTCTTCTAACTCTTGTATTCTGTTGGTTATGCTTGTTTCTGTAGACTCTGTTTATTTACTTAAATTTTCCATGTCCAGCCGGCCCTCTATTTGTGTTTTCTTCTTTGCCTCCATTTCAGTTTTCAGGTCTTGAACTGTTTCCATTATCTGTTTGATTGTTTTTCCTTGGTTTTCTAGGGTATCATTCACTGATTTATTCAATTCTTCAAACTTTCTGTTATATTTCTCATCCATTTCTATAAGCACATTCTTTACATGCTGTTTAAGGTCGTCAATCACTTTCATGAAGTCAATCTGTTCTACTTCTTCTTGATTAAGGTGTTCATCTCCTCCCATTGTGAGGTCGCTGGTTTCTGGTGGCTTCATGTTGCTTTTCAGATTGTTGGGTGAATTCTTGCATTGGCTTCTGCCCATCTCTTCCTCCAAATGCTCCCCTATGGATCTTCTTTTACAGGATCAGGTCTCCTTGCCTACTGATGTACCTTCCCAGTGATGGCACTCCCCAGTGATGGCTCTCCTGGTGCCGAGATCAGATCTCCATGCCAAGTGATGGCTCTCCCCAATGCTGGCTCTCCTGGCACCCAGATCAGGTCTCCGTGCTGGTTGGGTAGCTCGTAAACAAAGCGCTTATCTTGCTTGGTGCAGGCAGGCTATAGAAACAAAGGAACTCCCACCTGCTTGGTTGCCCTGAGGATTCGGACCCAGTGTCCAGACAGGCTGGGCTGGGTGATGTTATGTGCCGAAAAAGCAGGTTTGGTCTTTTTGTTGTGTCCCATATTTCCTGAATGCTTTGTGATGAGAGTTTGTTGGACTTGCTGTTTTCTTTGATCAGTGCATTTATTTTCTCTATGGTATCTTCAGAATCTGAGATTCTTTCTTCTATCTCTTGTATTCTGCTGGTTATGCTTGTTTCTGTAGTCTCTATTCATTTACCTAGATTTTCCATGTCCAGCCAGCCCGCTGTTTGTGTTTTCTTCTTTGCCTCCATTTCAGTTTTCAAGTCTTGGACTGTTTCCATTATCTGTTTGATTGTTTTTCCTTGGTTTCCTAGGGTATCATTCACTGATTTACTCAATTCCTCGAACTTTCTGTTATACTTCTCATCCATTTCTATAAGGGCATTTTTTACTTACTCTTTAAGGGCGTCAATCACTTCCATAAAGTCAATTTTTTCTGCTTCTTCTTGATTAAGGTGTTCATGTCCTCTTGTTGTGAGGTCACTGGGTTCTGGTGGTTTCATGTTGTTTTTCAGATTGTTGGGTGAATTCATGTATTGGTACCTGCCCATCTCTTCCTCTGAATGCTCCCCTATGGATTTTCTTTTACAGGATGAGGTCTCCTTGCCTACTGATGTACCTTCCCAGTGATGGCACTCCCCAGTGATTGCTCTCCTGGTGCTCCAGCGATGTCTCTCCTGGTGCCGAGATCAGATCTCTGTGCTGCTTGGGTAGCTCGTAAACAAAGCTTCTACCTTGCTTGCTGCTGGCAGGATATTTAAACAAAGGAACTCCTGCCCACCCGGTTGCCCTCAGGATTCCGCCCCAGAGACTAGACAGGCTGAGCTGGGTGATGTTATGTGCCCAAAGAGGGAAGGGAGCAGAAGGGGGGAGGGTTCTGGATGCAAGCTGGGTGGAATAGGAAGAGAGAGGCAATATGCGGGGGTATAGGCCCTGCATGAAGCCAAGGAAGTATGGGGGGGATGAGGAACTTCAGAATTTTGTGTTTTGTGCTGCTGCCGCAGGCCTGAAACTCACCCCAATGATGAAACTTTTCAACTTTCATATAAGTTATTTTATCTGAATTTGATAGCAAGGAAAACTGAAAACTATGACTATCTTGTCTTCAATCTTCATGAGAACTCAAGAAGAATAAAATATTACCTGAGTAAATAGAAAGTGCAGGACAAAGAACTCCAAAATTATAGAAACAATTGAGATATCTGGCTTCATAGACAGTCACCCCAAGATCCCTTTACAATATTGCGGCATCCATCCTCAGATGGCAGGTTTAGAATATCTGACAGACTTTTCTGTGAAACAGGAAGTTCGAAGGACCATCCATCTTGTATTGGCAAATTTGGGCAGCTGCCTTCTTTTGTGTCCTGCTTGTCCAATGTGGATAGCACACAGTCAGCAGTTGAGAAAATGGCTTTCTTACCCAGTGGATATCTTGTTACAATAAAACCCAAACTCTATATGTAGGTTCTTCAATGCTCTTCATCCTTTTTTGAAGTAAATTGGTACTTCCAGGAGCAGACATGTCTCACTGTCATGAAAAGCCTTAGGTTATTAAAATATCTTAAATCCCATACTCTGTATATTTCTGAAGTGTTTGAAGACCAACTCTTCATCCAAAATATGTCTTTTTAACTTTAAGACATATTTAATATGACTACAAGTCTGATTATTATGTATGGTTAACTATTAACCTGTATTTATGAATTATACATTACATTATTAAATGTTTGGCATAGGTACAATACCTTAAAGAAGAGTAGAAATATTTACCAGACAGAGCAAGGTAACTCTCAATTTGTATCAATATATAAAAGTAAATATCAATGTAACATAGTTGATACTAGTATTTGCTTTTGAGTCTGACTAAATATTCAATAATTTACCCCTTATCGTATTATTGTTATATACTGCCTTTTTTGTTTTCAGAAAGAATCATTGAATACACCTCCCTTGCATAGTTCCTTACCTTACCATGACCAGTAGCAATTTACATCCAACCCCTGAAATGATGACAAACATTCACAAATCACTGAATACTGTGGAAAGTTTTACAGCTTATGGTTACTTGCCTACTGTGGTGTTGCCTCTTATACTATATATCTGATGCAGAGCCTTCATCTACCCCATCTTTCCCTGGCCATTTTTTTGGGTAGCTGAATTCAATCTCTGTTCTCTGTTCAAGAAGAGAATTCTGATTGTACCTTGGGAGTTCAGACAAGTGCTCCAATGTGGGTCTCTGTCTCTATCTCCATCCATAGCCAGATGAAAGTTCAATGGTGATATGCAAGATATTCATTAGAATGGCTATAGGATCGGGCCATTTCAGGCTCTCTCTCCTCAGCTGCCCAAGGACCTAGTTGGGGACATCTCTCTGGACCCCTGAAAACCCCTCTAGAGTCAAGTCTCTTGCCAACCCTAAAGTGGCTCCTATAATTAAGATTTATGCTTCCCTGCTCCCATATCCATCCTTCCTTTATCCCAACCATCCCATTCTTCCAAGCTCTCCCCATCCTCCCCTTCTCACTTTTCTCTCCCCATCTCCCCTTACCCCCATCCCACCCCACTCCCCAGTTCCAAATTTTTGCCCAGCAATCTTGTCTACTTCCAATATCCAGGAGGATAACTATATGTTTTTCATCGGGTTCACCTTCTTATTTATCTTCTCTAGGATCACAAATTATAGGCTCAATGTCCTTTATTTATGGCTAAAAACCAATTATGAGTGAGAGAACATAAGCAAGGAAATCAAGACCACAAGGGGGGCACCCACCCACTGAGACGGTGGGGCTGATCTAACAGGAACTCACCAAGGCCAGGTGGACTGGGACTGCAAAAGCGTGGGGTAAAACCAGACTCTCTGAACATGGAGGACAATGAGGGCTGCTAAGAAGCCAAGGACAATGGCACTGGGTTTTGATGCTACAGCATGTTCTGGCTTTGTGGGAGCCTAACCTGTTTGGATACTCACCTTCCTGGACCTGAATGGAGGGGGGAGGACCTTGGACTTTCCATAGGGCAGGGAACCCTGACTGCTCTTTGGACTAGAAAGGGAGGGGGAGGGGAGTGGGACATGGGGAGTGGGAGGAGGTGGAGGGAAAAGGGAGGCGGGGAGGATGCAGAAATTAAAAAAAACCCACAAAAAAAATAAAAAAGGATTCAGGGGTGGGAATTTGGACTGTTATTTTTAAGACCTAATAAATTTAAAAAAGATATATCACACTAATGAAGTGCAAAAAAAGATGAGAATTCTGATTTGCGAGTTTACTCCCAAATAAATAATCGTCTATTTCTCAATTCTGAGCTAGTGTGGGATTTCATTTAAGCATCCTTCCCACAACTAAATGATCAAAAAACACCTACCCCACCTCTTGGAAATACAGGCATTGTGTTCTCTAGATTACTTCCTGTTATCAATGGATGATGGATCTGTATGTGAACCTGAGAAAATTAAGATAATGGTCAAGTCTTGGGAGAGCTAGCCATTGTTTAGTATATGTGTGATGGGAAAATGTAGGACTTATCTGAAGAATGACTTCAGTTGTCTGTGAGGCTGAACCTTCTCGCCTTGCAGATTTGAAGTTGTTCTAGAAGCCGAATTTTGAGGAAACTGCAACAGAGGCAGTCTGAAAGTCTGTATTACCTGTGCTACTTCTCTTTTTGTTTTAAAAATACACAACCTTAAACCTATCATGAATTTCCATACTTCATGCTAGCTGGCTCAAGCCATCAGGCAGTGGCTACCTAAAGACTATGGAAATAAGACGCGACATCTGGCTCTATGTTTACCACTTTTTTTAAAAATATTTATTTATTTATTTATTTATTATGTATACAATATTCTGTCTGTATGCCTGAAGGCCAGAAGAGGGCTCCAGACCTCTTTACAGATGGTTGTGAGCCACCATGTGGTTGCTGGGAATTGAACTCAGGACCTTTGGAAGAGCAGGCAATGCTCTTAACCACTGAGCCATCTCTCCAGCCCCCTGTTTACCACTTTTAAAACACTTTTTTTGGGGTACTATGTGGAAATACTTCTACTATGGATGCCATTTGTAAGGAGTCTCTCTCTGACTTATTATCCAGCCTCCCAAAAATGACACAAAGACTTTTACCAATTACAAAATTCAGCATGTGGCTTAGGCTTGTTTCTAACTAGTTCTTATAGCTTATAATAACCTATTTTACTTATCTATATCATGTTACATGGTTCATTTGCCTCTATTCCATTCTGTACCTCAGACATGTTCTGAGTTTTCTAGAATCTCTGTGGCACACTCTGCATTATTAGATCCTCTCCACCCTCCTTTCTCCCCCCCCCCCAGAAATCCTGCCTATCTCTCCTACCTAGCTATCATGGCATAGCCTTTCTTCCATCTTCCAGCTGCAGTGTCCTGTCTGTGTCTAGTTGTGACTGGTGACTTTGCCTTTCTTTTTCCCAGAGTTCTCTCTCTGCTCTGATGTCCTACCCATACCTCCTGCCAGCTCTTGGACATTCATACTTTAATTACACAAATCAAAGCAAAACTTTGTCACACAATGTAAAAATATCCCACAACAAAACTGATACCTACACATGAAAGAATAAACCTGTGGATAAATGTAGGTATTGACCTATTTTAGTGTCAATGTGGGCAGCAGACAGCAATATGAAGCATTTGCAATATCTGTCTACAGAAATATCACAGAGCATACATAGATATCAACAGACTTGGATCCCTGATACTATCTCAGATATCATGAAGGAAAAACTACCCCTTGTAGATTCTTCCCAAGGGTAGGTTAAGGCACTGAACAATGTTAGCCTCTTTTCTTGAATAAGGAACTGTCTGAATTTTGGGAACCTTCATTTTGGGGAAGTTTTCAGTTTTATTTTTCAGCTCCAGATTTTGATGACCTTCACAGTTTAGATGCAATGTATTAACCATCTGAAAAACATGAGAGCAGAGAGGGGCCGTTTAACCATAACATTTACATAACCAAATCCCTCTTGCATGCCAACTACATTGTAAAACTGACTGAAGGTTAAAAATTTCTTGTACATCCAAATCCCAGGCAATCATTGTAATGGCATAAACGAATGCAGACAGATTGTAAAAATATATATACAGCTTTAATGGCGAAATAGACTTACAGAACCACCGTTCCCACGGAGACCAGGAAAGCAGAAGGGACGGCTGGGAACATGCTCGCCAAATTTATAGGCAAACAAGAGCCTGAGGCGAACACGCCCCCCCAAGGGGCGGGACTTATCCCTACATCTCCCCTTTTTGTCTAAATAAGACAGAACCAAACCAAATACAACTATATACAATAACAACAAACAATAAATATAACAAACAATATTGAGAACAAAAGCTTTGCTAAACATTCTATCTCAAGGAATCCAAATAATGTAGAGAGTAACTACAATTATATAATCTTCAACTCCATCAAAGATCTGAGAAGGGAATAAACACTACTCAACAAACGAGATATATTCAAAATGTGCAACAATTGACAGAGACAACTGACTACCTGGGCAATCTCCCAAAGTCTCGTTTGCAATGTTGAGTCAACAAATTTTGGCTAAGGCCTAACATAACTGACATACCATTATTAAAGGCAAGGAACTTTTCAAAACTATCTTACCCTGTCTTGGCAGGATATGACAGTCCTGTTTTATCCATTGATGCACGCTCTGTATCTCTGTCAGTGGTTGAGGTATGGGCATTTCTTTGCCCAAAGGCCAGTTCTGCCAAGTAGAAAGGCTCCAGGTGGAGTGTCTTTGGTGCTCAACATTCTCTCGGGAATAGAGCGGTGTTGCCAGGAGCAATTGTGTCTCACTATCACGAAACTCTGAGTTAGATTAAAGGCCATTTTCTACAGCTCTTTGAAGAGGTCGAAGATTATCTATCTATACTGAGTATAATCTCTGTATATCTAGAGAACCTGATTAGTCTAATTATAAACGACAAACTTAGATGACTATTTATCTATATAATTCTCAATATCTATCTAACTTAAAGACTAAGACAATAAACTACTGTGTAACAAATGAGGATAATGACCTCCAAATATAAACACTGTACAAATATACATTGCAATATGGTAAATATATATAAATACACAAACATTATATAAGTATCTTAATCAGAGGTAGAAATATACACTGCAATATGGTAAATATATACAATATATATTTATCAATATAATATATGTCAATACATAAAAAATGTTTTAAAGAGAGATAGAAACATGCATGCATACAATAGTCAATATAATTTAACTTTGTATCAATATACAAGAATGGATACCAATATATTTGTCTAAAAGCAGTAACTCACAATTATAAATCTATTATCCCATCATTCCCTCTTTTTTTTTCAAAATGATCCCTGAGCTTATAAAATTCCTCCCCCAACCTCCCAACCCCTAAATGATGTCCCTAAACCAGGGGTAAACTTTACTGGGAGAGGGGACGTCGTCCTCTAGAATTACTTCCAGCTGTCATGGAGGCGACGTTCTTTCTGGGGGATCCTGTGAAAGTAAAATGATGGTTAAATTTCAAGATCAATGTCTTTTAAAATTGCAAATAGTCTCTGAGTATTTTGTGGAGGTCTGGTCAGAATGTTGTACAAGATGTGCACCATTTCAGCTAACCAAGTTGGGATTGTCTTGTGCACCTGGTATCCAAAACAGTTCTTGTAATAGCACTATCAGTATCATGATGTCATATCAACCAGGTGGAGTTGTTGTTATGGGGCCCCATTTCTTCCTGGAAACTTCAAATGTCACTTCAGAAAAAACTCATTGTTCATTGTGAAAAACTTAAACATTAATCATATAGACATATATAGACATACATATATATATATATATATTCAATGAAAGGCATGATAGATACATTCAATGAAAAGTATGATAAATATGAAGAAAAACAAAGATGTTTTTTAAACTCATATTTCTTTCTGTCCCATATCATGGCTCTTGGCATGAGACAGAAACTCCAGAAACTCTGGGTTTTTCTCTTACTAACAGGCTTGGAATTGGAGAGGAACTGAGCCAGAGTCCAACTTCAAAACCAGCTCTACATATTTATAAAGAAATGTTTAATAAGACTTATATATATAAATTAATACTTACAAAATGTGTCCATCCATCAGTAATTAAATATTCAGGGTCCCTTAATTTCTTTGAAGATGAGTATTTTCCTGTGGAGATAAGAAAAGAACCCTGCCTCCAAACTATCTGTATTTCTTACCATCAGTATGCTCGCCATCCTAATGAAAGAATTGTTATTTATCTTTTCCAAGTGGCTTCTCTTCTTCAAACCGAACCTTTATTAATTTTGACGGTATCCACAGTTTTCCACACCTGTGGAGATAAGAGCAAAACCCCTTCCCCAACGTAGCACATCTCCTGGCTTCCATTGTGAGGTCAGCACATCCTTGAAATAAACTGGTTGATTTAGTTCAGCAGACTTTTCCATTATCCAATGTCTTTCTGCAGCCGTTGTTCCCTTCTCATTAGCGTTGAGAAAATTCAAGGTTAACAAAGCATTATGTAACCTATTTCTGGGGGTGTTTTCCAGAAATAGGGTGTTTTTCTGTTTGTTCAACATATCCTTTATAGTTCGATTTGATCTTTCTATGACTGCTTGACCTGTAGGATTGTATGGTAAACCTGTAACATGCTTGATATTGTAATAATCAAAAAACCTTTTCATTTTCCTAGAGACATAAGCAGGACCATTATCCGTCTTTATTTGTGTAGGTATACCCATTATAGCCATGACTTCTAATAGATGAGTGATTACTGAATCAGCTTTTTCTGAACTTAAAGCAGTTGCCCACTGAAAGCCTGAATAAGTGTCAATAGTGTGATGAACATATTTTAATTTGCCAAATTCTGCAAAGTGGAACACATCCATCTGCCAGATTTAATTCCTTTGGGTGCCCTTTGGATTAGCCCCTGCAGGCAGTGGCGTTTGGTTATAGAAAGAGCAAGTAGGGCATTTCTTTACAATCTCCTTAGCTTGTTGCCATGTAATTGAAAATTCTTTCTTCAAACCTTTGCTATTAACATGATGTTTTTTATGAAATTCAGAGGCTTGTAGCCCACTACCAATCAATAATTGATCAATTTCTGCATTACATTGTGCTAGAGGACCTGGCAGACCCGTATGGGATCGGATGTGTGTTATGTACATAGGGAAAAGCCTGTTCCTGATCAAATCTTGAACCTGGATAAACAATCAGGTTAGTTCTGTATCATCAGGTATAAATTCAGCAGTTTCAATATGTAAAATAAGTCTTTCTGTGTATTGTGAATCAATGACTATATTAATAGGTTCTTTAAAATCCCTTAGCACCATAAGAATGGCATATAATTCCGCCTTCTGGACAGAATTATACGGACTTTGTTCCACCTTATCCAAGTCTTCTGATTTGTAACCTGCCTTCCCTGATTTATTGGCATCAGTATAGAATGTACGGGCTCCAGTTATTGGAGCATCACGGACGATTCGAGGAAGAATCCAAGAAGTTCTCTTTATGAAGTTAAGCCTCTTGCTTTTTGGATAGTTGCTATTAATGTCTCCCAAAAAATTAGCACAGGCTCTTTGCCATGGTTCATTATCTTCCCATAATTTCTTTAGTTCATCAGCAGTGAAAGGCACTATAATTTCTGCTGGGTCTATGCCTGCTAGTTGACGAAGTCTCAGCTTGCCTTTTATAATTAACTCAGAGACTTTTTCCACATAAGTTTTCAGTTTCTTACTTGGTTTATGTGGTAAAAAGATCCATTCCAAAATAATATCATCTCTCTGTTTCAAAATTCCTGTAGGAGAAGTTTTTGATGGTAGTATGACGAGAATACAATCGAGCTCTGGATTCACCCTGTCCACATGTGCCTGTTGTAATTTTTCCTCAATCATTGTCAGTTCCTTTTCTGCTTCAGCTGTTAATTCTCTGGGAATGTTTAAATCTTTATCACCATCTAAGGTTTTGTTCAAATGAATTATTAGATCAGGTGTTATTCCAATAGCTAGTCGTAGATTGGAAATGTCTCCTAACAGTCTTTGAAAGTCATCAAGAGTCCGTAGGCGATCTCTCCTAATTTATGCTTTGTGTGTCTTCATTTTTTGCAAACCTATTTTATAACCTAAATAATTAACAGAATCTCCCTTCTGAATCTTTTCAGGAGCGATTTGCAGTCCCCATTTAGGTAAAATATCTTTATTTCTTCAAACAGTCTGTTCAAAGTATCCATGTTTGATTCTTTGATCTGAGCGTTTATTTTCTCTATGTTATCCTCAGAATCTGAGATTCTTTCTTCTATCTCTTGTATTCTGCTGGTTATGCTTGTTTCTGTAGTCTCTATTCATTTACCTAGATTTTCCATGTCCATCCGGCCCTCTGTTTGTGTTTTCTTCTTTGCCTCCATTTCAGTTTTCAAGTCATGAACTGTTTCCATTATCTGTTTGATTGTTTTTCCTTGGTTTCCTAGGGTATCATTCACTGATTTACTCAATTCCTCCAACTTTCTGTTATACTTCTCATCCATTTCTATAAGGGCATTTTTTTATATGCTGTTTAAGAGTGTCAATCACTTTCATGAAGTCAATTTTTTCTACTTCTTCTTGATTAAGGTGTTCATGTCCTCCTGTTGTGAGGTCACTGGCTTCTGGTGGTTTTGTGTTGTTTTTCAGATTGTTGGGAGAATTCCTGCATTGGCATCTGCCCATCTCTTCCTCCCAATACTCCCCTTTGGATCTTCTTTTACAGGATCAGGTCTTCTTGCCCACTGATGTATCTTCCCAGTGATGTCACTCCCCAGAGATGTTTCTCCACAATGATGTTTCACTTGGGGCCCAGATCGAAACTCTGCGCTCCTTGATTAGCTTGCGAACAATGGGCCCACCCTGCTCGCTGCGGGCAGGCTATGGGAACAAAGGAGCTACCGGCCACCCCTTTGTCCTCCTGGTTCGGGCTCGGTCCCAGCGCCCTAGCAGGCTGAGCAGGGAGGCTCTATGCCGCCAGAGAAGGGAGGGAGGGAGGGAGACAGGGGGTGGGGGGGATCTGGATGTAAGCTGAATGGGATAGGAAGAGAGAGGAGGTATGGGCAGTATAGCCCCTGTAGGATGGCCAGGAAGGGTGCGCGGGCTGAGGTATGTTCCCAGCTGCCGCAGCACTCACTCACCACAATGATGTTTCACTCAGTGCCCAGATCGAAACTCCGTGCTGCTTGGTTAGTTCGCGAACAAAGGGCCCACCCTGCTCGCTGTGGGCAGGCTATGGGAACAAAGGAGCTCCCGGCCACCCCTTTGTCCTCCTAGTTCGGGTTCGGTCCCAGCACCCTAGCAGGGTGAGCAGGGAGGCGCTATGCCGCTGAAGAAGGGAGGGAGGGAGGGAGACAGGGGGTGGGGGGATCTGGATGTATCTGAATGGGATAGGAAGAGAGGAGGTATGGGCAGTATAGTCCCTGTAGGATGGCCAGGAAGTGTGGGCTGGCCGAGCGGTATCCATGTTTGAATTGGATAACAAAATGTCGTCCATGTAATGGTATACTATAGATTTGGGAAATTTCTTGCGTATTATTTGCAATGGTTGGTTCACAAAATATTGGCACAGGGAGGGGCTATTTAACATACCCTGGGGGAGGAAGGTACAGTGGCACCTCCTCGAAGGTTGAGAATTGTTATAAGTAGGCACTGTGAAGGCAAATTTTTCTCTATCTTCTTTTTGCAAAGGTATAGTGAAAAAACAATCCTTTAAATCAATAATTATGAGAGGCCATCCTTTTGGTAATAAAGGGGACAAAGGAATTCCAGATTGCAGAGGGCCCATAGGTTGAATAACCTTGTTGATGGCCCTGAGATCTGTTACCATTCTCCATTTACCTGATTTTTTCTTAACCACAAATACAGGAGAATTCCATGGGCTGGTAGATTGTTCTATATGTCCAGCATCTAATTGTTCCTGTACCAGCTGTTCTAAAGCCTGTAACTTTTCCTCAGCTAAAGGCCATTGCTTTGTCCATATTGGTTTCTCAGTCAACCATTTTAGAGGCTGTTGTTATCTCTGAAGGGACATCAATTGCTTGTTCTTGTACAGCCTGAATGTCCAGTTTCCTCCGTTTGTAATATCTTTTAATATTATTCTCAGAAATATAGGCTCTAGAAGTAGCAGGAATGTTAATTTCGGTATTCCATTGTTGTAATAGGTCTAGACCCCATAAATTCATTGCGATATTGGCTACATATGGCCGTAATTTTCCTATTTGTCCCTCTGGCCCTATACATTCAACCCATCTCGTGCTCTGCCTTACTTGAGATATGGTTCCATTTCCCAGGAGCTGAGCATTTACATTCTGAAGAGACCAATACAGATGCCAAGATTCTGGGGTAATGATACTTACATCAGCATCTGTGTCCAGCAGGCCAGTAATAAAAATGCCATTTACACACACTCTCAGTTTAGGTCTTTAATCATTTATCGAAGTTTGCCAAAACACACGTAACTTATCTTTCTGATCATTATTGCTTGTAACAGTAGGCATGGGGCTTCCTAATTGTTCTGACGAGGCACGTTCTCTGCAGAAACTGGAAATGCCTGAACCATGTTTGCCATGGGAGCCTGTGAGGCCCCCCCTCTCACATTTCCCTTCTGTATCAGGTTGCCTTGTCTATCTCTTGTAGACCTGCATTCATTCGTCCAATGCCTGCCTTTTCTACATCTTCTACATAAACCTGAAGGCTGAGTCCTCCTATTACTGTTATTTCTATAAGATGCATTATTATTATTATTATTATTATTATTATTATTTCTGAAAGATGCATTATTATTATTTCTGAAAATCCATTTTCTACAATTCCTTTTCATATGACCCATTTTGCCACAATTAAAACATTTGGTCTTCTGGTGTCTCCTTTTACCATTGGAAATTGCTTCTTCTACCCATGCTTCAGAGCCATAATCAAATGTATCAACATTGAGTGTATGCAAGACCCATTCTTCCAAGGGTGCTGATCTGAGCTTTAAAGGGCGCAAAATCTTTTTGCATTCCACATTTGCATTTTCATAAGCCAAAGATTAAATCATTATACGTCTTACTTTTGGGTCAGATATCCCTATTTGTACAGCCTTAGTTAATCTTTGTAAAAACTCACTAAAGGGTTCTCTCTGACCCTGTTTAATTGTGACAAATGATTCCAGTCTCTGTCCTGGGTCTTGTACTCTGTCCCAAGTCCTTAAGGCTGCTGTAGTACACATGGAGAGTGTGTTTTCATCCAAATTAGCTTGTTCCTGAGGGTCGGAAAAGAGCCCTTCATCTAGAATTTTATCTAGGGAAATGTCAATTCCCTTCGCTTTTTTCTGCTGTTCTAAGAGTCTAGCCTGTTGCCTGAATAAGCATTTCCATTTCAATTGTGGTCCACTCTCAAGTACCGCACAGCTCAGCTGGAGCCAGTCTGAGGGGGTTGCTCTGCTTGTCGTTGCCCAAGTTCTTAGCATCTCTTTAACAAAAGAGGCTTGCATCCCAAAAGTCATGACAGCCTGTTTTATTTCCTTGAGATCATTCCATGTATCCTCCTTGATGACCCTAGGGTTCTTGGAACCAATCACCTTCTCTGTTGTTATTACTGGAAAGGCAGGTAGAATTGTAGGTAGAGCTTTGTGGAAATTGTCCCAGAGAGATTTACCCACAGATGTAATTAAAATTTGCCTTTCTACCCTTTGCTCTTCTTCATCAGAATTTAGAAATTCCTCAATCTTTTCAATTCTATTCACCATTGCCTTCTGCAATGTCTGAATCTCCTGTCCAGAATTATGCTCCAAAGCCTTCATTGAGGATTTTAAAGTATGAAGTTTGTCCGTTAGAGATACCATCTCTTCTTTAAACATAATTTTTATGGCATAAACCGTGCCTTCTTGTATTGACAATCTTTCCTTCAATCTGTCATAAGCTTTAGACAAAATCCAATTGTCACATTCAGCAGTTTTGATTCTCTCAGTTAATGTTTCATTTCCTACAGAAAGGGAGTGAAGCTTACGATCCAAATCAGCTGTTCCCTCTTCCATAGTAATGAATTTCTCCTTAATATCAGCCACTAATGTTTCAGTTCCTACAGAAACGGACTGAAGCTTACGATCCAAATCAGCTGTTCCCTCTTCCATAGTAATGAATTTCTCCTTAACATCAGCCTGGAGAACTTCAAACTGATTCTTGACATGATTGTTGTCATTCTCAATTGTTTTTAAGCATTCAGTCTCTGCCTTAAGAATCCTGGATTCGTCTCGTAAAGACTTTATCATATTTCTATTATCAAACCATTTAGTGCCAATGAAAACTATGAGTCCCAGAAGGATCCATAGATATGGGGTGATAGACACCTCTTGTAAAATCTCCCACATGGTACAATTAAAAAAAACTGTTAAGTTCTTGAACAGTAATGTGTTCAGACATTTTATTTATAAAAGAAAATTTTTTTACCTGCAATGACCAATTCCTGCCAGTGGTGGTCTCTGTGTTTTTGGAGCCTGTCCTAGAACTAGCTCTTGTAGACCAGGCTGGCCTCGAACTCACAGAGATCCGCATGTCTCTGCCTCCCAAGTGCTGGGATTAAAGGCGTATGCTGCCACCGCCTGGCCAAGTCACTTTGTATCAGACCAAATCTGCCGCTGTGGAAGCTTTTGTTGCAAAACTGCAGGTACTTGAGTTTCTGCTAATTCAGGCAGTGGGGTTACACTCCAAACTTAGCCAAAGCAGGCAGGGAGGGGTTAATTGCTCTGGCGAACAGGCAGGGCAGAATGGGCCTGTGTGGTAGAGTGTGTCTCGGACTTGTCACTGGGGCCCGAGTCACGAACTAAAAAATAGCACCCAGGAGGGTGCTTTGTTAGCTAGCCGGCTACCTGCTTCAGTCAGGGGCAAAATAGCCTGACGTTGGATGCCAAAATTTAACGGCGTAAACGAATGCAGATTGTAAAAATATATATACAGCTTTAATGGCGAAATAGACTTACAGAACCACCATTCCAGAGGAGACCAGGAAAGCAGAAGGGACGGCTAGGAGCACGTTTGCCAAATTTATAGGCAAACATTAGCCTGAGGCGAACAAGCCCCCCAAGGGGCGGGACTTATCCCTACAAATCATGAACTTATGAATATGGTGAAAATGACACTGATATTAGACAATCAGGATGGTGCTGAGGCTCAGAGTTGAGATGCCAATAACACTAATTTGGAATAGACATTTATAATTGAACAGGCATTAAATTAATTTCAGCCTTTACAAAAACCAGAAGGATTCTGAACAATAAAAAAAGGAACACAAAAGAAGAGAGAATGCTGAGAGTTTGTTCCTATGTTAGTCATGTATGTTGGTAAGAAAAGAGCAATCAATCTTTGAGGGATTATTTTTTCACTATCATGGATTATTTAGCAGAATAGAATCAAATGAAGCCATGAGTATACCCCGTTTCTTTCTCTATTTTCACGCATGTCTTCTCCATGTTCATGCAGGAGAAATAAAGGGTCATGTGCTCAGTATGTCCCTTCTCTTCTCCATGATCCCAGCAGCATCAGCCTGCATCTTTCTTTGTTATAGAACACTGCTCTCCACCATGGAAATATTCTGGTCCTATTGAAGTCTCTGTAGCTATTCCTACACACAAGTGACCTGTAGAACATTGGTCCCATCAGTATTCTTTCTTGGTGTTGAGGCTCCTAAGGTCACCCCCTTTCCATCAGAACTATAGGCAGTAAAAAGTTGCAAGCACTTTTTTAAGTGGCATAGCCATTGAGATGTTTCCAATATTTCTGGGCATAGCAGAGCACACTGTTCTCAACAGTTGGGTGTGAGACTGGTTGTTGATTCAAGTCTGGTTTACAGAGAGAGTTCCAGTACAGCCAGTGATCACAGTAAGACCCTGTCTAAACATTCAAATAAACAAAAACAAAACACAAAAATCCCAACATTGATGACAAGCTTCTACAGAGTCAAAATGTAACTCATTGTTTCACCAGCTAGATTTGTATGGAGTCTTGTCTTTGTTTCTGTTACCATTGTTCCATATGACCTGTGTAAACATTGTTCTTGTATCCTTAGGAAACATTGATACAACATCCCAAAGCATCTTACAGACACGTTAGAAAACTGACCATGAGATTGGTCTGTATGACGGAGTAAAGGAGAACCAAGAGCTAAGAGAAAAAGAACAAGCACCATATCCCTCAAGTGAAGGTGCTAGGTCTGGAAACCAGCAGGCTTATTCTGTGTTAAGTCCTGGTCTGTGATGACTGAGAGCATTTATCCAGATGGAGATGGTTACAGTGGAGATGTTCTGCAGGAAGAGACCACAGTCAGACTTGGGTTTGTAATACTCGTATTCGGAATGCTGAGGAAGAAGAAGGAGAAATCTGAGACCTGGATGAGGTTTAAGAAGTTCTGTCCCCGAAACAAAAACAAAAACTAAAGAACCACAGAGAGATAGAAGCCACAAAACTTTAGCCCAACCCATCATAGCCCAGGAAGAAAAGAGTCAGGCAGTAAGTTAGAACAGTTCCTCTTTCAGGGGCTGCCAGTATGACAACCTAATGACTGGAACCAGAAACCAGTTTGCATAGGCCACACATTTTGTGTTTGTGTGTTTGGAAAGGAGATCATCTATCTGCAAACTTGTGTCAACTGGAAGATGCCATGACCCCATTTCTTATAGTGCTACTGTTTCTTGGTGAGATACCACCTGGGGAGGGAGAAATATTCTCTGAGAGGGAATCCACCTCGCAATCATGATTTGTGCAATTGGGATGTCTCAGCAGCTCCAGAAGGCACTGGGAAATGGAGGTCCTGCTCATGTTTCATTGTAAACACTCTCTTCCAGGACAGAGCCTGAACCTCTGGAACCCAGCATCAGCAGGTAAGTTTCTTCCCAGCAATACTAGTTTGGACATACTTATTGGGGATCAAAGGGCACTCATGAGCAGAGCAGATGGAGAACAGCAGGTATTGCATGATGTTGGGGATCCGTGAAAGGTTCTGGGTCAGAAAGCTTGTATTAAAGGGGGAGTTCTGGGGAACCAATTGTCAATTTCTTTCAGGGGTCCTCTCTAAACCTACACTGAGAGCAGTGCCAGGAAATGTGGTAGCCACTGGGAACCAGGTGACATTCTTCTGTGAAGGGCCCTCAGAGGCCAAAGAATATCGTCTCTACAAAGTAGGAAGTCAAGACTACCTGAAACCAACAGCCCTTCTAGAAACTGAGAATAAGGCCAAGTTTTCTATCTCTTTGGTTAAATGGAACAATGCAGGCCAATATTGGTGTTCTTATACAAGTACCAATGGCTCATTAGAAAACAGTGACATCGTGGAGCTGGTGGTGACAGGTAACAGAACCCTCCCTCAGCCCCTGGATTTGCCTTAAGGGGGCTCCTTTCTCAAATATGAGAAGTGGGGAACAATGTTTCTCATGAAAGTTCACCTAACAGGCTTTCTCTGCTCTCCTAGGAGTTTACCCCAGCAATGTCGCTCTGTCAGCCATTCCCAGCCCTGTGGTGACTTCAGGGGGCGAGTTACCCTTCAGTGTGAGTCACAAGAGCAGTATAATATGTTCATTCTAATGAAGGATGGTGAGAAGTTCTCGAGTCCTGAACCCTCACAGAACATATACTCTGACATATTTGGAGCCACGTTCTTGGTGGATCCGGTGACCCCCAACAAGAGGTGGATGTTCACATGCTATGGTTATTCCTTGAGCAGCCCTCAGATGTGGTCAGTGCCCAGTAACCAACTGGAGCTCCTGGTATCAGGTAAGGAAGTGCAGTACGTTCTTTTCAGTATAATTGCAACTGAAACAGGGTCCCTGGAAAATACCTGATTTGTGCTGGGTGATTGACAACCAGGGCTACTGGACTCAGTGTCACAGAATTTCTGATACATCTGGTCTTGAAGTGTAGAAACCATGGATGATACTATAGTGAAATCTAAGATTCATGTAAATGTATGGTCTTAATGTGTACCTCTGATATTGAAGGTCAGGTTATGTGTCAGGGGCAATTGTGACTTTCTCTGTGACATTTTAGTGACAGATGTACCTACTTTCTTCCTACTTCTTTGCAGGTTCCCTTCACAAGCCCACCATATTTGCTGAGCCAGGCTCTGTGATCACCTCAGGGAGTTATGTTACCATCTGGTGTAAGGCAACACTACCTACACTAATCTATGTGATATATAAAGAGGGAAGCCCAGATCCTTCGGACCAAAAGAACCAAATAGCCTACAATCATATTGCAAAACTCACCATTTCATCTATGACAGAATTGAATGCAGGAAGATATCACTGCTACTCATACACCTCTGCTGGATGGACAGAATGCAGTAACACCTTAGAGCTGGTGGTGACAGGTAAGAGAAACTCAAATATCTTTTCCCCAGAAGTCACTCTCCTGAAACACTGCTAAGCACTATTTCCCATAGAAGGAAAGCCGTTGGCGGCAATTTAGACTGTGTGGTCTACTTTTTTTTTCCGTGTGTATTTCTTTTAGGAGTCTACAACAAACCCATACTGTTGCCACTGCAAGACCCTGTTGTGACTGTAGGAATGACTGTGACGCTCTCTTGTACCTCAAATCATTCATACAACTGGTTCATTTTAAACAAGGATGATCAGAAGTTCTTGCACAGTGAGCGTTCACAAGATAAAGACACTGGGCCATTTTTTGCCAAGTTCCAAGTGACACTAGTGGCATTCAGCCAAAGGTGGAGGTTCAGATGCTATGGCTCTTACAGAAGTAATCCTCAGGTGTGGTCAGAAGGGAGTGACCTTTTGGAACTTCTGCTCTCAGGTGAGGGCACCTCGGGGTCTCTGTAGAATCATATTCTACTAGACACAGGATTCCAATTTAGATCATGGTATGTCATGTGTTTGAGGATTCAGGGTTCCTGATTCAGTTGACACAGTATGCAGACCATGAGAGTCACTGTATAGAAAATGAGGGGAGAGCATAATAGGAATGGAACCTGGGACGGTCAGGAGAATGATGTGTCTTCCCATGACATCATTGGTTCTTTTTCTATTTAGGAGTAAAGTTCAAGATCAGGAGCAAGTTTGATCTTTACTCTGAAACTGTTTGATTGACCCCACATCCCTCTCTTCTACTTCCTTGTAGGAAAACTTAAGAAACCCACTTTGAGGGCTGAGCCGGGATCTGTGATTGCCTTAGGGAATAGTGTGACCATCTCGTGTGAGGGGACAAAGGGAGAACAACCAATGTATTTCCTCTATAAAGAAGGAAGCCCAGCACCCTGGGACAGTCAAACTCCAAAAGATCCTAGTAACAAGGCCATGTTCTCAATAGCATCCATGGAACAGCATCATGCAGGAAAATATCGCTGTTACTCTTACAAGTCTGCTGGCTGGACAGAGCACAGTGATACCCTGGAGCTGGTGGTGACAGGTGAGAGGTCACTAAGTGTCACAATCTTTGCCTCTGTCCTCAGGAAATAATCTTCCATAGGTGTGCTTCCTCAGCTTTTCTGCTGGAGACATTATGGGCTGTCTTTCATTAAACACTCTGCCTCTTCCTCTCCTAGGTGTTCACCATGGTAAACCTACTCTGTCAGCTTTGCCCAGCCCTGTGGTTACCTCAGGTGGGAACATGACCCTTAAGTGTGTCTCATCTAAAAAATATGATTGGTTCATTTTGACTGGGGCAGATCAAAATTTCTCCAGGTCCCAAAAGGCACAGTTTATACTCACTGGACAGTCCCTAGCTCTGTTTCCTGAGATCACTGTGGCATCCAGCAAGAGTGGGCCCTTCAGATGTTATGGATATTATACAAATACCTCACATGTGTGGTCAGAGGCCAGTGACCCTTTGGAGATACATGTCTCAGGTAAGGAAGTCTCATTTACTCAACTGTTTGGCACCAGAAACCCTTTCTATAACTGTTAACTAAGAATCATAATCTTTGTCTTTTAGGAGTCCACAACAACCCATACTGTTGACACCGTAAAACCGTGTTGTAAACTTAGGAGTGTAAATTGCATGGTTCCATGTAAACTTATTCATATGCCTCTATAATATTATTTTGTTATGTTCACATACATTTATATTTGCAGAAATCGATACAATTTTATATGGTTTTGTATATATATTATGTAACTTACTAATATATGAGTGTTCCATTTAAATCATTTCTACCTTTTCCATTCTTCCTCTCACTCTTTCTGTGTTTTTCAAACCCTTATAAAATTTATGTTTGCCCCTGATTTTTAATTGTTATTGTTTTAGAAAACACACACACGAACACATAAATGCACATCATACAGCCTAGCTTGAGATTCTTTTTATTCTTACGTTTTCTAGCCTTGTCTCCAAATGGTTTTATCTGAAGACCTCACAGATTCACCATGTAGTTTGTCTCCACTTCCTGTTGTCCACTAGTTGCCATCTGATTTTTTTTAGTTTGATCTGATTCCAGGACATACAGAGGAGGAAGACACTATAGAATCTAGGTGGTCATTATTCTGGTCTTCTTTAGGCAACTGTACTTTTGAAATTTCATGGGTTTAGCTTTCTTCTCTTGCCTTGAAGTCTCTATTGTGTAGCAGGAATCTTGTTTCTCTGGCTGTTGTAACCTTTCTACTTCTCCTCCTCAGTATTCTTTATATTTTATATACACAATTTGTGTTGTAGGAGTACCCATTTGGACTGGGCAACCAAGCCATCTTATTTCTGTTTTGACCAGTTGTGAATTTTTATAATCATCCTCATCTGTAGAAAAATATGCATTTTTGATGAGGTCACAGAGCTAAACTTACCTGTGGATATAAGGATAAGCACTTAGAATGAAGTCAGAAATCACATTGGTTTAGGAACATGGAAGTATTGCTTTCTAATCTAGAGTCCATAACCTCTCCAGACACAGGTATAAGTAATATATTTTACTTCCATGTTGGTGTCCTATTCTTTGATGATTTAGCTTACCTACTAATGAGAACATATCTACTTCATGGACATTGTGAGCACAACTTTATGTTGTTGTGGTTGAACTCTTTGTGCTACTAATGATGTGATGATTAGAGAATGAGATGTTAAACTTCATGGGAACTGGGTGACTTGAGTTCAGGAGGAGAACCCAGACTGTCATTATTTCATGCAACTCATATTCATGGGACCCCGATGACAAGACATTGTCTGCATCTTTGGATCTCAGCCGGTGAATGAGTGAAAACCAATTTCCAGGGAAATTAGCTTCCAGCGTTCTTTACTACAGAAGAGCCTCTTTATTTTAAACTGGGAGGGTGTAATTTTTCATCTTAGCTTTCTGAAAAACAATACTCTTGATTCCAAAGAAGAACTTTGGCCACAAGTAATGAACTCAGAGCATAGTCAGACTGAAGTAATCAAGCAAAAGCCCAGGAGAAAGCCTGCTATAGCCGAGAAATGGTTTGTCCCAGATCTTCATTATAGCTGTCATGAGTATAATAAGCATATCTGGGAAATAAAAATTCACAGTTTTAAAAAGAATCAGTTCTCTTCAGCACTTCACACACTGATCATGTCTTTGTTTCTCAGGAGTGCCTGAGACCACCAGCCAACCACAAAACATGTCAGAAGCCACAATAGGTGGGTCAGGAAAATTCTGGTTTGGGCATGGACACCGAAGGTCAAATTGTATACACAGGAGGGAGCTACTCAGAGTGAAAATACAATTACATTCTGGTGGCTTTGTTTGTTCCTTCACCTGTTTGTCCACAATCTCCAGTCTCACAGCCTCAAGATCACACAGTGGAGAACATCATTCGGATGGGCGTTTCTGGTTTGATTCTCACAGTACTTGGGATTGTGCTGTTTGGGACTTGCCCCAGCCAGAGAAGACCTTGATTGCATCCAAGAAGTGAAGATGAGAGATGGCCACAGGCTTACATCATTACTATCTGAAACATTAATTTGTTAATCTTTAGTGTTTTTTACAAAAAATTTAATGTTTAAAATGGGTATCACTTATGAGAAACGATCCAGGAATCACATGTGTTTTGGATGCAGGAAAGGATCAAAATGTTGGGTTGGAGAGTTCTTCCATCACCACATTAAGGCTCGTACCCTCTCCCTTACTGTGGACTTTGAAGAATTTTTCCTTTGACTCTTTTTTAGAGGGGAACTTATTGTCCCTTTAGTGAGGTTTGGTCCTGATTTTTATATATCTTCTGCTTTCCCCAGTTTCTTGTTATACTTTACTTTATTATAAATCATCATATTCCCTATTAGGAACATCTGCCTTGATGTAAATTTTTACTACTATGAATATAGAATTTGATTCAATAAGAACAACAAAAAATTAATGGACACAATTCATATTCCCATATTCTAAGCTAACCAAATATAAATGATGCTCCCAAATTCTGTACTCTCACTAAGGTATCCTATTACCCACACTCATTGTGAGTTTTCTGCTAATTTATAAAAACATTGCTGTCTAGTGTTTAAAGGAACTATTGGTGATGTAGTTTCAAAAATATTCTCTTAATAAAGGCCTTCTCTATTACATTTGCTGATTGATATGTATAATCCTTTGAATGGATACCTTGATGTCCCAGTTTATTCCTGTATTCCAAGGTCAGTTAGTTTCATAATGTGAGCAACAAGGAGCAGTGAAAACCGCAGACATGGCCCCCTTACCCTCTTTGATGTTTCTGTGTGAGGAGGAAGAATACCACCAAATGCTGATAAATTTTTGCATTCTCACAATAAAAGATATTTGTTTAGTTCTCAATTAATTATTTGAAATATTTGAGATCCATGAGAGGAGACGCTTGTCTTAGGCATCCCAGCTGTTTTGTTAAGGTCAGTTGTGTACACTCCATTTTTACAATCCCTTGTTCTCATTAATTGTATGAAAACTTCAGTATGTACTTGGGACTCTGAAGATGCAGAGACCAAGAGAGATAAAACTAAGACACTGTCAAGAGGGATATGGTAAGCATGAGGACTTAAAATAATCAAGTCAGCACAGAGGTATAGAGATCCTGGTCAGACCATCATGGCTCCTGAACTTGCAATATGTTTCTTATGCATTATCTTCATTAAGGTGATTGATGTGGAAAGTCACATTTTAACTATGATAGGAAATATTTTTGGGACAAGGAGATACTGGTGTGTATAAAATGAAGATGTGAACTCAGCACCAGCATGTATTCATTCATCCTTCTCTGCTTCTTGTATGTGGATATAAAGCTTCTAGCTGCTTTAAGGTTCTGTTGACTTGGTATCTCTTTTAATCAACTGTACCCTGGAGCTGTGAGCTGCATAAGCATTTTCTGCATTAAGCTGCTTCCACTTCCTACTTATGTATTTTATCACAGTAGCAGGAAATGTAACACAGAGAGAGAGATTCCTGACTGCCTCATTTAACAATACTTGCATGTTGACCACTCAGGGTTATGCCTGTTTTCTACAGGCAACCACACTTACTATGAGCACATTCCTACACTGTGACATGTGTTCAGGCAATGGTATTTGACAGCACTACTCTTCTTCCCTCACCTTTCTTCTTTAGCATTCCCTGAACCATGAAAAGGGGTATACAGATGTGCTGATTAGATCAAAGCATTCCATGGCCACCCATTTTCCACACATTTACAAGCTACAAGTTTGTACTATCAATCTATTATTGACAATTGCAAACACAGATGTTTGACTAACACTGAGCTGAGTACTAATCCCTTCATTTAAACATAACTAATGCAGTATGACACCATGTGAATTAAGCAAAAATAAGAGTAGCAGATTCTACACAAGCGTGTATAATGCTTCCTGCTGTGGATTTTTGACCCAGTATTATAGTACAAGGCATAGATGCTATTCTGTTGAACATAATTCATATAACATAAGAAAAGAGTCATGTAGTACAATTAATAAAAACCTAGAGATATAAATTGGGGTCCAACCTGAACATCAGAAAATAAAAACAGCCAGCTACTGGCTCTTACCTCTACCTCAACCCAAAATGATGATCCTTCCTCTGGGAATCTCAGAATGAAATTGTGTGTAAGAGCTGTCCTCTGTTTTATATTCCTCCCTAGTTCTAGAATTAAAGGTGTGCACCATTACTGCATGCTTTGTATAGCAAACTAGTGTGGCTACTGGGAATAAAGGAGTGTGTCACCAAGCCTGGTCTATAAGGCTGGTCAGTATGGCTGTTTTACTCTCTGAACTTCAGGCAAGCTTTATTTATTAAACCACAAATGAGCCATCACTACACAGTCATGTCACTGCCGCACCAGTAGGCAGGTGGAGCCTTTCCAGGAGGTATTATAGGTCATAGTCTTCACAGATGATAGGATCATTGTTGACTTTCCTCCCTTGGCAGTCTACACAACACATTCTGGATTATAAATCTAGTGAAAATAGGAAACTTCCAGATAATTTTTCCAGTTTATTTCTTAATGATCTGCAATCAAAGTTCATGATATCTTCATTATTTGATGAGAAACCAAAATTGATGACAGTACTTTGTACCTTTTTTTGGTGTTTCTGTGTTCCCCTTGACTGACAATTTTGACTCTGAAATTCCTGATCCTGAAAGTTCTGTTTAATAACCAGTTGCTTCTGGGAATTATCCATCTATGCAATTATCCACAATTTCAACTCTTTTTAAATTTTATTTAAATTTTATATATGTAGATGATAAAATACCGTGTTTCTACAAAGCTTTTCAATTAAACCTTTGTTTTCTTAACCCACTCTATTGAGTTTTTCTCAAAGTCAAAATTGAAAGCCAGATTGTAAAAGTCGTCCAATTCACCAGACTGATAGATTCCTACAGCAACCCAGAAAGAAAGGGAATCGGCATAATCTTACCCTGTGGAAGGAGCAAGGAGTTTATGGTCTACTTGAGGTTGAATAGTTTTGTGTTATCCTTTTCTTAAATGGAAGCTTGAAACATTCGTCAAGTCAGCATAGCACCTGGAATCTTAAGATAGAATCTGCAGTGCACTAGAAAGAGCTGTGACCAGCAGATTAGGGATGAGGAAGAAGCATTCATGAGGTTTAGATGAAGAAGTTTGATAAGCAGAAGAAACCTTCTCTAGCAATGAGGAAGTCAGTGCAAGAAACTTACTGGAAAGTAAAGCACAAGCCAGACCATGAGATGGGTGAACTTCCTTCAGTAGGTCAGTTCTGTCTTGTCATCATTTCCAGATCTCCTTCTCCTATGATCTTCTGTCTTGTAATGGTCCTATTTACTCCTTAATCAACCCAGAAAGATTGTGGTCTTTAGTTCTTGTTTCCCCACTATTACTGCTATTAACTCTATAAAATCCTGTCCTGAGATATGTCCCTGCTGCTGTCTTCCAGTTTCTGTGCTAACTTTGAAAGGCTACTCTCTAACCTGTTGTCTACAGGTTACTCAGGGCACTCCAGAATTCTAGTGTTTGTGAACCATCACCCCTTCTGTGATTTAGTGATTCAGCTACCTTTTAGTTCTTTCTGTTTCTGTAACAACTCCCAACTTTGGTTTTCTCCTCACTTTAATCACTATAATCTATCATATGTTCCTTATCTAGCATGAACAGATGTTTGTTCATAGCTCCCAGGGAATAGTTTCATACGCTGGGCTTGCCTGTCAAGTTTCACATGCTGGCATATGTACATTTTGGTGTATGTACATTTTGGAGAGATCTTTAACGTCATGCCTAAATTGAGAACACTAAATACATATGAGTATTATCCTTCTAAGTTATTACTGTAACTCCCTGAGACCCCGATGACTTCTTTTTGGAATATATTGGAACACAATTCAATGTCTACAATACAGTTTTCTTTTCTGTACCTGGGCATTTCCTTTTAGCTCCTCCAATATTTAGTGGCTCAGAAAACAGCATCGTCATCATCAGAGGATGAGCAGGTGAAGTTACCTGATGCTGAACTTATATCTTCCAAAGTTATCAGCTAAGTTAACCAGGTTTCTTTATAATGATAGAGTGTTAATGGTCAAGTTATAGAAAAGAAAGTGAGCAGATACATATTTAAGGGAAAATAAAGCTTGAGATTGGCATTTTTGTTGGAAATCAGTAGATATTGAGATGGAGCTAATACTTTAGTTTACCTATATGAAGTGCTGGCTGTTCTTCTGCCAGGGGTGGGTACAGTGTGACTTTTAAACTGAAATTGTGTATTTGGACTTCCCTTTGGACTGTCATCTTACAAATATGACATGTAGAGGCTGATTATTTACTATGCTAGCTCTACCATACAATAGGCATGTCCCACTAGCTCTTATAACTTAAATTAACCCATATTTTTGTTAATTACATATTACCACAAGAATTTTAACTCTCTCCCATTATGTGTGTTCAACTCATTCTACCTCATGATGACATCTCCTGTATTCCTCAATTATTTTCTCTTCCTGTCTTTGCCTGGAAGTCCAACCTATCTTTCCTGCTGTTTGAGTTTCATTATTATACCCATCATAGCAATACATCTTCACACAGTGCACAAATGACCCACACCATTTCTCTAATTTGTCTAAAAAGGAAAGGTTTTCAACTCTAACAAAATAATATTATATATAATAAGAACACCTATCAAGGAAAAATTACATTCACAAAATCCAGTCTACTTGTATTTGAAAAATTTGGAGAAATTATTATCTTTCTTATCTTGACAAGTACAAAGTTTTATACCTAATCTGCCTTCTATTACAACTCATAAAAACATCTTTTGAGACTTAAAATATCTTCTTAGATAAACAACTTAAGTTTTTATGTTTTTTTAGACCTCAGTATGTTTTATTTTATTTATTTATTTAATTATTTGTTATAAATTTCTAACTTTTCTCTTCCTCCCATTTCCCTCCCACTCCCCACTTCCTCTCTCCCTTGCTCTCCAGTCCTAAGAGAAGTCAGGGTGCCCTGCCCCGTGGGAATTCCAAGCCCCCCTCCATCCAGGTCTAGGAAGGTGTGCATCCAAACAGACTAGGCTCCCAAAAAGCGAGTACATGCAGTAGAATCAAAATCTGGTGTCATTATCATTGGCTTCTCAGTCCGCCCTCATTGTCAGCCACATTCAAAGAGTTCAGTCTGATCACATCCTCATTCAGTGCCAGTCCAGCTGGCCTTGGTGAGCTCCCATGAGATCAGTTGCTCTGTCTCCGTGGTGGCCGTACCCTTCGCAGCCCTGACTTCCTTGATCATGTTCTCCTTCCTTCTGCTTTTCATATTGGCCTGGATAGCTCAGTCCAGTGCTAAAATCTGTGTCTCTGTCTCTATCTCCATCCATCGCCAGATGAAGGTTCTATGGTGATATGAAAGATACTCATCAGTATGGCTATGGGATAACGCCAGATCAGGCACACTCTTCTCTGCTGCCCATGGACCTAGTTGGGGAAATTCCCTTGGACACCTGAAAACCCATCTAGAGCCAAGTCTCTTGCCAACCCTAAAATGGTTTTTAGTTAAGATATTGTCTTTCCTATTCCCATATCTACCCTTCCTCCATCTCAACCATCCTATTCCCCCAAGATCTCTCCAGTCCTCCCTTTCTCCTTTATCTCTCTTCATCTCCTCTTCCCCAACCCTCCCCGAACCCCCTGCTTTCTACTCTTGCCCGGTGATCTTGTCTACTTCCATTATCTAGGAGGATAATGTTTTTCTTTGGGTTCACCTTCTTATTTAGAAATTGAAGAGGATACCAGAAAACTGGAAGGATCTCCCATGCTCTTGGATTGGAAGGAGCAACATAGTAAAAATGGCAATTCTACCAAAAGCAATCTATAGATTCAATGCAATCCCCATCAAAATCCCAACAAAATTCTTCACAAACCTTGAAAGAACAATAATCAACTTTATATGGAAAAACAAAAAACCCAGGATAGCCAAAACAATCCTATACAAAAAAAGTACTTCCGGAGGCGTTATCATCCTTGACTTTAAACTCTATTACAGAGCTACAGTAAAGAAAACAGCTTGGGCCGGGCGGTGGTGATGCATGCCTTTAATACCAGCACTCGGGAGGCAGGCAGAACTCTGTGAGTTCGAGACCATTCTGGTCAACAAGAGCTAGATCCAAAACCACAGAGAAACCCTGTCTCGAAAAACCAAAAACAAAAAAAACAAAAAAACAAACAAACAAACAAAAAAACAAAAACAACAACAACAACAAAAAAAAACAGCTTGGTATTGGCATAAAAACAAAGAAGTTGACTAACGGAATAGAATAGAAGACCTGGATATTAACCCACAGACCTATGAACACCTGATTTTTGACAGAGGAGCTAAAATTATACAATGGAATATAGAAAGCATCTTTTTCAAATTTTATTTTATTTTTTTAATTGAAAAAATTCCGTCCCCTCATCGCCTCCCATTTCCCTCTCCCTCCACCTACTCCTTTCTTCCTCCCTCTCAAGTATGAAGATCAGTCAGGGTGCCCTATCCTGTAGGAAGTCCAAGGTCCTCCCCCCTCCATCCAGGTCTAGGAAGGTGAGGATCCAAACCAGCTAGACTCCCACAAAGCCAGTTCATGCAGTAGGATCAAAACCCAGCGCCATTGTCCTTGCAGGGCTGGTTCAACATACGAAAATCTATCAATGTAATCCATCATATAAATAAACTGAAAGAAAAAAACCATATGATCATTTCATTAGATGCTGAAAAAGCTTTTGACAAAATTCAACATCCATTTATGTTAAAAGTCTTGGAGAGATTAGGGATACAAGGGTCATACCTAAATATAATAAAAACTATATACAGCAAGCCAACAGCTAACATCAAATTAAATGGAGAGAAACTCAAAGCCATCCCGCTTAACTCAGGAACACGACAAGGATGTCCACTCTCTCCATACCTCTTCAATATAGTACTTGAAGTTCTAGCAATAGCAATAAGACAACATAATGGGATCAAGGGGATTGGAATTGGAAAGGAAGAAGTTAAACTTTCGTTATTCGCAGATGGTATGATAGTGTACTTAAGCGAACCCCAAAACTCCACCAAAGAACTTTTACAGCTGATAAACAGCTTTAGTAATGTGGCAGGATACAAGATCAATTCCAAAAAATCAGTCGCCCTCTTATACACAAAGGATATGGAAGCAGAGAGGGAAATCAGAGAAGCTTCACCATTTACGATAGCCACAAACAGAATTAAATATCTTGGGGTACATCTAACCAAGGAAGTGAAGGATCTATTTGACAAGAACTTTAAGGCATTGAAGAAAGAAATTGAAGAGGATACCAAAAAATGGATGGACCTCCCTTGTCTTGGATTGGGAGGATCAACATAGTAAAAATGGCAATTCTACCTAAGGCAATTTATAGATTCAATGCAATCCCCATCAAGATCCCATCAAAATTCTTCACAGATCTGGAGAGGACAATAATCAACTTTATATGGAAAAACAAAAAACCCAGGATAGCCAAAACAATCCTATACAATAAAGGATCTTCTGGAGGCATTACCATCCCTGACTTCAAACTCTATTACAGAGCTACAGTAATGAAACCACTGTGGTACTGGCATAAAAACAGAGAAGTCGACCAATGGAATCGTATAGAAGACCCGGAATTTAACCCACAAACCTATGAACACCTCATTTTTGATAAAGGAGCTAAAAGTATACAATGGAAGAAAGAAATCATCTTCAACAAATGGTGCTGGCACAACTGGATGTCAACCTGTAGAAGAATGAAAATAGACCCACATCTTTCACCGTGCACAACACTCAAGTCCAAATGGATTAAAGACCTCAATATCAGCCCGAACACACTGAAAAGGATAGAAGAGAAAGTGGGAAATACCCTACAACAGATGGGCACAGGAGATCGCTTCCTATGTATAACCCCAGAAGCACAGACATTAAGAGCAACATTGATAAATGGGACCTACTAAAACTGAGAAGCTTCTGCAAAGCAAAGGACACTGTCACTAAGACACAAAGGCAACCTACTGACTGGGAGAAGATCTTCACCAACCCCGCAACAGACAAAGGTCTGATCTCCAAAATATATAGAGAACTCAAGAAACTAGACTTTAAAATGCTAATTAACCCAATTAAAAAATGGGGCACTGATCTGAACAGAGAATTCTCAACAGAAGAAGTTCAAATGGCCCAAAGACACTTAAGGTCATGCTCAACTTCCTTAGCAATCAGGGAAATGCAAATCAAAACAACTTTGAGATATCATCTTACACCTGTGAGAATGGCTAAAGTCAAAAACACCAACGATAACCTTTGCTGGAGAGGTTGTGGAGGAAGGGGTACCCTCATCCATTGCTGGTGGGAATGCAATCTTGTGCAACCACTGTGGAAGTCAGTGTTTCGGTTTCTTAGGAAATTCGGGATCAACCTACCCCTGGACCCAGCAATACCACTCTTGGGAATATACCCAAGAGATGCCCTATCATATGACAAAAGCATTTGTTCATCTATGTTCATAGCAGTATTATTTGTAATAGCCAGAACCTGGAAACAACCTAGATGCCCTTCAATGGAAGAATGGATGAAGAAAGTATGGAATATCTACACATTAGAGTACTACTCAGCGGTAAAAAACAATGACTTCTCGAATTTTGCATGCAAATGGATGGAAATAGAAAACACTATCCTGAGTGAGGTATCCCAGACCCAAAAAGATGAACATGGGATGTACTCACTCATAATTGGTTTCTAGCCATAAATAAGGGTCACGGAGTCTACAATAGGTGAATCTAAAGAAGCTAAGTAAGAAGAGGAACCCAAGGAAAAGCATATAGTTATCCTCTTGGCTAAGGGAAGTAGACAAAATTGCCGGGGAGAAAATTGGGATCTTGGGGTGGGGTGGGTTGGGGGTAAGGGGAGATGGGGAGAGAAATTTAGAAGGGAAGGAGGTCGGGCCTTGGGAAAGCAGGAGGATTGGGATAAAGGAAGGTTGGACAGGGGAGCACGGAACCACAATTCTTAGTTAAGGGAACCACTTTAGGGTTGGCAAGAGACCTGACCCTAGAGGGGCTCCCAGGTGCCCAAGCTGAGGTCCACAGTTAGTTCCTTGGGCAGTTGAGAATAGGGAACCTGAAATGACCCTATCCTTGAGCAATACTGACGAATATCTTGTATATCATCATAGAACCTTCATCTGGTGATGGAGGGAGATAGAGACAGAGACCCACACTGGAGCACTGGACTGAGCTCCCAAAGTCCCAATGAGGAGCTGAACGAGGGAGAACATGAGCAAAGAAGTCGGGACCACGAGGGATGCACCCACCCACTGAGACAGTGGAGCTGATCTATTGAGAGCTCACCAAGACCAGCTGGACTGTGACTGAAAAAGCATGGGATAAAACTGGACTCTCTGAACATGGCGAACTATGAGGGCTGATGAGACGCAAAGGACAAGGGCACAGGGGTTTGATCCTACGTAATGTGATGGCTTTGTGGGAGCCCAGCCAGTTTGCATATTCACCTTCCTAGATATGGATGGAGGTGGGAGGTCCTAAGTCTTACCACAGGGCAGAAAACCCTGACTGCTCTTTGGACTGGAGAGGGAGGGGGAAAGGAGTGGGGGGAGGGGGAGAAGGGTGGGAGGAGGGGGCGTAGGGGGGGAGGAGGGGGAGGGAAATGGGAGGCTGGGAGGAGGTGGAAACTTGTTTTTTTTTCTCCTTTTCTCAATAAAAAAAAAGAATCCAATTATGAGTGAGTACATCCCATGTTCATCTTTTTGGGTCCGGGTTACCTTCACTCAGGATAGTGTTTTCTATTTGCATCCATTTGCATGCAAAATCCAAGATGCCATTGTTTTTTACCACTGAGTAGTGCTCTAATGTGTATATATTCCACACTTTCTTCATCCATTCTTCCATTGAAGGGCATCTAGGTTCTTTCCAGGGTCTGGCTATTACAAATAATGCTGATATGAACATTGTTGAACAAAGCTTTTGTCATATGATAGGGCATCTCTTGGGTATATTTTCAAGAGTGGTATTGCTATGTCCAGGGGTAGCTTGATCCCGAATTTCCTGAGAAACCATCACACTGATTTCCAAAGTGCTTGCACAAGTTTGCATTCCTAGCAGCAATGAATGAGTGTACCGCATTCTCCACAACCGCTCCAGCAAAGGCTATCCTTGATGTTTTTGATTGTAGCCATTCTGAGAGGTGAAAGATGGTATCTCAAAGTTGTTTTGATTTGCATTTGCTGATCCCTAAGGAAGTTGAGCATGGCCATAAGTGTCTTTTGGCCATTTGAATTTCTTCGGTTGAAAATTCTCTGTTCAGTTCAGTGCCCCATTTTTTAATTTGGTTAATTAGCATTTTAAAGTCAAGTTTCTTGTGTTCTTTATATATTTTGGAGATCAGGCCTTTGTCAGTTGCCGGGTTGGTGAAGATCTTCTCCCAGTCAGTAGGTTGCCTTTTTGTCTTAGTGACATTGTCCTTTGCTTATAGAAGCTTCTCAGTTTCAGGAGGTCCCATTCATTCAATGTTGTCCTTAATGTCTGTGCTTCTGGGGTTATACATAGGAAGCAATCTTCTGTGCTCATATGTTGTAGAGTACTTCCCACTTTCTCTTCTATCAGGTTCAGTGTGTTCGGGCTGATATTGAGGTCTTTAATCCATTTGGACTTGAGTTTTGTGCATGGTGATAGATATGGATCTATTTTCATTTTTCTACAGGTTGACATCCAGTTATGCGAGCACCATTTGTTGAAGATGCTTTCTTTCTTCCAATGTAAACTTTTATCTCCTTTATCTCAAATTAGGTGTTCATAGGTTTGTGGGTTAAAATCCAGGTCTTCTATTCGATTCCATTGGTCAACTTTTCTGTTTTTATGCCAATACCAAGCGGTTTTCAGTACTGTAGCTCTGTAAGAGAGTTTGAAGTCAAGGATGGTAATGCCTCCAAAAGTTCCTTTATTGTGTAAGATTGATTTGGCTATCCTTGGTTTTTTGTTTTTCCATATAAAGTGGATTATTTTCCTCTCAAGTTCTATGAAGAATTTTGAGGGGACCTTGATGGGGATTGCCTTGAATCTAAATTGCCCTTGGTGGAATTGCCATTTTTACTATGTTGATCCTCCCAATCCAAGAGCATGGGAGATCCTTCCATTTTCTGGTATCCTCCTCAATTTCTTTCTTCAAAGACTTAAAGTTCTTGTCAAATATGTCTTTCACTTCCTTGGTTAGATTTACCCCAAGATATTTTATGCTATTTGTGGCTATTGTGAAAGATGTTGCTTCTCTGATTTCCCTCTCTGCTTCCGTATCCTTTGTGTATAGGAGGGCAACTGATTTTTTGGAGTTGATCTTGTATCCTGCCATGCTACTATAGGTGTTTATCAGTTGTAGGAGTTCTTTGGTGGAGTTTTGGGGGGCGCTTATGTACAATATCATATCATCTGCTAATAATGAAAGTTTGGCTTCTTCTTTTCCAATTCGAATCCCTTTGATCCCCTTATGTTGTCTTATTGCTATTGCTAGAACTTGAAGCACTATATTGAAGAGGTATGGAGAGAGTGGACAGCCTTGTCGTGTTCCTCAGTTAAGCGGGATGGCTTTGAGTTTCTCTCCATTTAATTTAATGTTAGCTGTCGGTTTGCTGTAAATAGTTTTTATTATATTTAGGAATGACCCTTGTATCCCTAATCTCTCCAAGACCTTTATCATAAAGGGATGTTGAATTTTGTCAAATGCTTTTTCAGTATCCAATGAAATTATCTTATGGTTTTTTTCTTTCAGTTTATTTATTTGATGGATTACATTGAGAGATTTTCGTATGTTGAACCAGCCCGGCATCCCAGGAATGAAGCCTACTTGATCATAATCTATAATTTTTCGGATGTGTTCTTGGATTCGGTTTGCCAGTATTTTATTGAGGATTTTTGCGTTGATATTCATGAGTGAGATTGGCCTGTAATTCTCTATCCTGGTTGACTCTTTATGTGGTTTTGGTATCAGAGTAACTGTACCTTCATAAAAAGAATTTGGTAATGACTCTTCTGTTTCTATATTGTCAAACACATTAACGAGTATAGGTATTAACTCTTCTTGGAAGTTCTGGTAGACTTCTGCATTGAAACCATCTGGACCTGGGCATTTTTTTTGTAGGGACGTTTTTGTTAACAACTTCTAATTTTTCGCGACTGACAGGTCTGTTTAGATTGTTCACCTGGTCCTGGTTTAATTTTGGTAAATGGTATTTATCTAAAAAAGCGTCCATTTCTTTTACATTTTCCAGTTTTGTGGCATACAGGGTTTTGTAGTAAGATCTAATGACTCACTGAATTTCCTCTGTGTCTGTGGTTATGTCCTCCTTTTCACATCTGATCTTGTTAAATTGCATATTCTCTCTCCACTGTTTGATTAGTTTGGATAGGGGTTTATCAATCTTGTTGATTTTCTTCAAGAACCAGCTATTTGTTTCACTGATCCTTTGGATTGTTTTCTGTGTTTCTATTTTGTTGATTTCAGCCCTCAGTTTGATTATTTCCAGTCTTCTACTCTTCCTAGGTTAGTCTGTTTCTTTTTTTTTTTTCTAGAGCTTTCAGGAGGGCTGTTAAGGCTCCAATATGTGCTTTCTCTGTTTTCTTACGTGGGCACTTGGTGCTATGAACTTTCCTCTTAGGACAGCTTTCATTGTGTTCCATAGGTTTGAGTATGTTGTTTCTTTATTTTCATTGAATTCAAGAAAGACTTTAATTTCTTTTTTTTATTTCTTCCTTAATCCAAGTTTGGTTCCGTAGTTGACTGTCCAGTTTCCGTGAGTTTGTAGGCTTTCTGGGGGTAGCATTGTTGTTTAATTTTAACTTTAATCCATGGTGATCCAATAAAACACAGGTGGTTACTAATATTTTTTTTGTATCTGTGTAAGTTTGCTTTGTTACCGAGTGTGTGGTGAATTTTCGAGAAGGTTCTATGAGCTGCAGAGAAGAAGGTATATTCTTTCCTCTTTGGGTGGAATGTTTTATAGATGTCTGTTAAGTCCATTTGATTTATTACCTCCATTAATTGTCTTATTTCTCTGTCAGGTTGGTGTCTGATTGACATGTTCGTTCTTGAGAGTGTAGTGTTGAAATCTCCTACTATTAGTGTGTGCGGTTTGATGACTGCCTTGAGTTTTAGTAATGTTTCTTTTATGTACGTGGGTGCTTTTATATTAGGGGCATAGATATTCAGGATTGAGACTTTATCCTGATGAATTGTTCCTGTTATGAGTATAAAATGTCCCTCTCTATCCCTTCTGATTATATTTAGTTTGAAGTCAACTTTATTAGAAATTAGTATGGCCACACCTGCTGATTTCTTAGGTCCATTTGCTTGATAAACCTATTCCCAACCATTTACTCTGAGTAGGTGCCTGTCTTTGTGGTTGAGGTGTGTTTCTTGTAGACAGCAGAATGTTGGATCCTGTTTTCTTATCCAATCTCTTAGCCTGTGCCTTTTTATAGGAGAGTTGAGTCCATTGATATTAAGCGATATTAATGACCAGTGGTTGTTAACTCCGGTCACTTTTTTAGTAGTAGGGTTTGTGTGTTTCCCTTCCTCGAGTTGTGCTGGTGAAGGGTCACTAGATGTCTGAGTTATTGTGGTCATTGTTGAATTCCTTGGTTTGTGATTTTTCTTCTATTACTTTCTGCTTTTTTTTTTTGCTTTGGAAATGCAATTTTATTGAATATTTAAAGTCATTTCATGGATTTATTTTCAGACATTCTTTTGTTTATATCACGAGGAGGGCTTGATAAGCTTTTCAATTTCATCTGGCACAAGGCATCTTATTTTATAATATACATTTGTAATCTGAACCCAATAGTCACCTGTTTTGTCAAAATTATGGCTTCATTTATATGAAATGCTGTGTTAGAAACACCTCTAGTTTATAAAATGTTAAACATAAGCGGACTATGATTGACCATGGTGACAGACATCCCTGCTAAATACCTTTCCTCTTTCTGAGAAAGAACTTTGATAAGTACATAACGTTGTATTACTTTCTGAACGGTTGGATTTGTGGCTACGTATTGTTTAAATTTGTTTTTATCACGGAAATTTTTTTTCTCCATTTATAGTGAACAAAAGCTTGGCTGGGTATAGTAGTCTGGGCTTGCATCCATGGTCTCTTAGTTTCTACAGTACATATATCCAGGACCTTCTAGCTTTCATCGTTTCCATAGAGAAGTCAGGTGTAATTCTGATAGGTTTACCTTTATAATAACTTGGCCTTTTTCCTTTGCGGCTCTTAATATTCTTTCTTTATTCTGTATATTTTGTGTTTTGATTATTAAATGGCGAGAGGATGCCTTTTGATCCAGCCTATTTGGTGTTCTGTATGCTTCTTGAACCTTCATAGGTACATCTTCCTCAGGCTGGGAAAGTTTTCTTCTATTATTTTATTAAGTATATTTTCTGTACCGTTGAGCTGCACTTCTTCTCCTTCTTCTACTCCAATTATTCTTAGGTTTGGTCTTTTTATTGTGTCCCATATTTCCTGAATGTTTTGTGATGAGAGTTTGTTGGACTTGCTGTTTTCTTTGATCAGTGCATTTATTTTCTCTATGTTATCCTCAGAATCTGAGATTCTTTCTTCTATCTCTTGTATTCTGCTGGTTATGCTTGTTTCTGTAGTCTCTATTTGTTTACCTAGATTTTCCATGTCCAGCCGGCCCTCTGTTTGTGTTTTCTTCTTTGCCTCCATTTCAGTTTTCAAGTCATGAACTGTTTCCATTATCTGCTTGATTGTTTTTCCTTGGTTTCCTAGGGTGTCATTCACTGATTTACTCAATTCCTCGAACTTTCTGTTATACTTCTCATCTATTTCTATAAGGGTGTTTTTTATATGCTGTTTAAGGGTGTCAATCACTTTCATGAAGTCAGTTTTTTCTACTTCTTCGTGATTAAGGTGTTCATGTCCTCCTGTTGTGAGGTCGCTGGCTTCTGGTGGTTTTGTGTTGTTTTTCAGATTGTTGGGAGAATTCTTGCATTGGCGTCTGCCCATCTCTTCCTCCCAATACTCCCCTATGGATCTTCTTTTACAGGATCAGGTCTTCTTGCCCACTGATGTATCTTCCCAGTGATGTCACTCCCCAGTGATGTTTCTCCTGGTGTCCAGATCAGATCTCCTTGTTGCTTGGTTAGGTCGCAAACAAAGGGCCCACCCTGCTTGCTGCAGGCAGGCTATGGGGACAAAGGAGCTACCGCCCTCCTCTTTGCCCTCACGATTGGGTTTGGTCCCAGCGCCCTAGCAGGCTGAGCAGGGAGGCGCTATGCCACCAAAGAAGGGAGGGAGGGAGAAAGGGGGTGGGGGGATCTGGATGTTAGCTCGATGGGATAGGAAGAGAGAGGCGGTATCGGGCAGTATAGCCCCTGTAGGATGACCAGGAAGTGTAGGCGGCCTGAGGTACCTCTGAGTTCCCTCTTCCCGGCTGCCGCAGCACTCACTCACCACAATGATGTTTCACTCGGTGCCCAGATCGAAACTCCATGCTGCTTGGTTAGCTCGCAAACAAAGGGCCCTCCCTGCTTGCTGCAGGCAGGCTATGGGGACAAAGGAGCTACCGCCCTCCCCTTTGCCCTCGCGATTCGGGTTCGGTCGGTCCCAGCGCCCGAGGAGGCTGAGCAGCTTCTTTGGGGGCATAGCGCCTCCCTGCTCAGCCTGCTTGGGCACTGGGACTGACCGAACACGAAGTTTGAGTTTTATTGTAACAAGATATCCACTCTGTAAAAAAGCCATTGTCTCATCTGCTGATGGTATGCTATCCACATTGGACAAGCAGGACACAAAAGAAAGCAACTGCCAAAATTTGCCAATACAAGAAAGGATGGTCCTTCAAACTTCCTGTTTCACAGAAAAGTCTGTCACATATTCTAAAACTGCCATCTGAGGATGGATGCCCCAATATTGTAAAGGGATCTTGGGGTGACTGTCTAGGAAGCCAGATATCTCAAGTTTCTATAATTTTGGAGTTATTTGTCCTGCACTTTCTATTTAATCAGGTAATACTTTATTCTTCTTGGGTTTCTAATGAGGATTGGAAGAACAGATAGTTATATGTATACTTTTCCTTGCTAGCAAATTCAGAAAAATATAACTTACATAAAACTTGAAAAGTTTATAAGATTGAAAAACAAATAAACCTAGCTCGTCTAGGATCACGAACTATTGACTCAATGTCCTTTGATATGGCTAGAATCCACTTATGAATGAGGACATACCATGTTCCTCTCTTTGGGTGTGGGTTATCTCACTCAGTAAAGTGTTTTCTATTTCCATTCATTTGCATGCAAAATTCAAGATGTCATGGTTTTTTACCACTGAGTAGTACTCTAAAGTGTATACGTGCAACACCTTCTTTATCCATTCGTCTATTGAGGGGCACCTAGGTTGTTTCCAGGATCTGGCTATTATAAATAATGCTGCTATGAACATAGTTGAACAAATGCTTTTGTAGTATGATTGGTCACCTGTTGGGTATATTCCCAAGAGTGGAATTGCTGGATCCTGAGGTAGGTTGACTCCCAGTTTCCTGAGAAACCACCACTGATTTCCAAAGGAGTTACACAAGTTTGCATTCCCACCAACAATGGATGAGTGTTCCCCTTACTCCACAACCTCTCCAGCATAGGCTATGACTAGTGTTTTTATTTTTATTTTAGCTATTATGTCAGGCATAGGATGGTATCTCAAAGTTGTTTTGATTTACATTTCCCTGATCGCTAAGGAGGTTGAACATAGCGTTAAGTGTCTTTTGGCCATTTGAACTTCTTCTGTTGAGAATTCTCTGTTCAGTTAAGTGCCCCATTTTTTAACTGGATTAATTAGAGTTTTAATGTCTAGTTTCTTGAGTTATTTATATATTTTGGAGATCAGACTTTTGTCTGATGCGGGTTTGGTGAAGATCTTCTCCTAGTCAGTAGGTTGCCTTTTTTTTCTTAATGACAGTGTCCTTTGCTTTACAGAAGCTTCTCAGTTTCAGAAGGTCCTATTTATACATTGTTGCTCTTATTGTCTGTGCTACTGGGGTTCTACCTAGGAAATGGTCTCCTGTGCCCGTGTGTTGTAGACTACTTCCTACTTTCTCTTCTATCAGTTCTGTGTGTTCAGATTGATATTGAAGTCTTTAATCTATTTGGACGTAAGTTTTATCCATGGTGATAGACAAGGATCTATTTTGATTTTATACAGGTTGACATCCAGTTATGCCAGAATCATTTCTTATAGATGCTTTCTTTTGGTCTTTGGGCTACCAGGCATCTCTGCTTCAGCGCTGAGGAGTTCCTTCTGGGTGGGTGAGTGTGTGCTATTCCAGGGTGAATTGTCCTGGAAGAGAGCACAATCCCCCTCCCCCAGCGCCTGCTGCTGGGGCATCTTCTTACACAAGACCCAGCCCCCCACCCCCACCGCCAGCATGCCCTGTTGTCTGCAAGGTCCTTGTCTCAGGAACAGTTTCCTATTCCTGCACTAAGGCTACCCACACAGAAGGGTGCGTGCCTGCCTGCCAGGCAGGCCTGAAGATCCCTACAAGGGAGCACAGGAACCATTAGCTTGTGCTGCAGGCTCTGCTGTGTTCTAATCGACCAGACCCTGCCCTGCTCGCCAACTTAGCCCTTTTGTCAGAGGTGTCTTTGGGCTACAAGGTGGCCCTGTTTCAGTGCTGAGGAGTTCCATCCAGACAGGAACAGTTCTTGCTTCTACACTGAGGAGATCCACCAAGAGAGTCAGTCACAGCAAAGACTGGACCAAGACACCAGGCCTCTCCCGGCTCCATTTCAAGGAAGAGATGGGCAGACGCCAATGTGAGAATTCCTCCAACAACCTGAAAAACAACATGACATAAACAGAATCCAGGGATCTTGAAACAAGAAGATTTGAACACCCTACTACAGAAGAAATAGAAGAAATTGACTTTAAAGGGAACTATATGAAAATAACAGAGGACCTTAAAAAGGAGGTGGAAAACTGCCATAAAGAAATAAAAGTGACAAACAAAAAGGTAGAGGAAATGAATAAATCTCTCAAAGATACCCAAGAGAGACAAGAAAATCAAGAAAAAGCAATCAAACAGGTAAGGAAAACGGTTCAAGACTTGAAGAATGAAATGGAGGTAATGAAGAAAACAGAATCCAGGGGAAGACTGGAGATATAAAATCAGGGTAAATGAACAGGAACTACAGAGACAAGTATTACCAACGAAGTGAAAGATCTATTTGACAAGAACTTTAAGGCATTGAAGAAAGAAATTGAAGAGGATACCAAAAAATGGATGGACCTCCCTTGTCTTGGATTGGGAGGATTAACATAGTAAAAATGGCAATTCAACCAAAGGCAACTTATAGATTCAATGCAATCCCCATCAAGATCCCATCAAAATTCTTCACAGATCTGGAGAAGACAATAATCAAATTTATATGGAAAAACAAAAAACTCAGGATAGCCAAAACAATCCTATACATTAAAGGATCTTCAGGAGGCATTACCATTCCTGACTTCAAACTCTATTACAGAGCTACAGTAATGAAAACAGTGTGGTACTGGCATAAAAACGGAGAAGTCAACCAACGGAATCGTATAGAAGACCCGGATTTTATCCCACAAACCTATGAACACCTCATATTCGATATAGGAGCTAAAAGTATACAATGGAAGAAAGAAATCATCTTCAACAAATGGTGCTGTCACAACTGAATGTCAACCTGTAGAAGAATGAAAATAGATCCATATCTATCACCGTGCACAAAACTCAAGTCCAAATGGATTAAAGACCTCAATATCACTCTGAAGAGTACTGAATCTGATAGAAGAGAAAGTGGGAAATACCCTACCACAGATGGGCACAGGAGATCACTTCCTATGTATAACCCCAGAAGCACAGACATTAAGGGCAACATTGAATAAATGGCACCTACTAAAAGTGAGAAGCTTCTGTAAAGCAAAGGACACTGTCACTAAGACAAAAAGGCAACCTAATGACTGGGAGAAGATCTTCACCAACACCACAACAAACAAAGGTCTGATCTCCAAAATATATAGAGAACTCAAGAAACCAGACTTTAAAATGCTAATTAACCCAATTAAAAAATGGGGCACTGAACTGAACAGAGAATTCTCAACAGAAGAAGTTCAAATGGCCAAAAGACACTTAAGATTGTGCTCAACTTCCTTAGCAATCAGGGAAATGCAAATCAAAACAAATTTGAGATATCATCCTACACCTGTCAGAATGGCTAAAGTCAAAACAACCAAGGATAGCCTTTGCTAGAGAGGCTGTTTAGGAAGGGGTACCCTCATCCATTGCTGGTGGGAATGCAATCTTGTGCAACCACTGTGGAAGTCAGTATTTCGGTTTCTCAGGAAATTCGGGATCAACCTACCCCTGGACCCAGCAATACCACTCCTGGGAATACACCCAAGAGATGCTCTATCATATGACAAAAGCATTTGTTCAACTATGTTCATAGCAGTATTATTTGTAATAGCCAGAACCTGGAAACAACCTAGATGCTCTTCAATGGAAGAATGGATGAAGAAAGTATGGAATATATACACAATAGAGTACTACGCTGCGGTAAAAAACAATGACTTCTCGAATTTTGCATGCAAATGGATGGAAATAGAAAACACTATCCTGAGTGAGGTATCCCAGACCCAAAAAGATGAACATGGGATGTACTCACTCATAATTGGTTTCTAGCCATAAACCAGGGTCACGGAGTCTACAATAGGTGAACCTAAAGAAGCTAAGTAAGAAGGTGAACCCAAGGAAAAACATATAGTTATCCTCTTGGCTAAGGGAAGTAGACAAAATTGCCGGGGAGAAAATTGGGATCTTGGGGGTGTGGTGGCATGGGGGTAAGGGGAGATGGGGAGAGAAGAGGTAGAAGGGAAGGAGGGGGGACTTGGGGAAACAGGAGGATGGGGATAAAGGAAGGGTGGATAGGGGAGCATGGAACCACAATTCTTAGTTAAGGAAGCCACTTTAGGGTGGGCAAGAGACTTGAACCTAGAGGGGCTCCCAGGTGCACAAGCTGAGGTTCCCAGTTAGTTCCTTGGGCAGCTGAGGATAGGGAACCTGAAATGACCCTATCCTATAGCAATACTGAAGAATATCTTGCATATAATCATAGAACCTTCATCTGGTGATGGATGGAGATAGAGACAGAGACCCACACTGGAGCACTGGACTGAGCTCCCAAGGTCCCAATGAGGAGCAGAAGGAGGGAGAACACGAGCAAAGATGTCGGGACCACGAGGCGTGCACCCACCCCCTGAGATAGTGGAGCTGATCTACTGGGAGCTCACCAAGACCAGCTGGACTGTGACTGAAAAAGCAGGGGATAAAACCGGACTCTCTGAATATGGCAAACAATGAGGGCTGATGAGACGCCAAGGACAATGGCATGGGGTTTTGATCCTATGTAATGTGCTGGCTTTGTGGGAGCCTAGCCAGTTTGGATGTTCACCTCCCTAGATATGGACAGAGGGGGGATGACCTAGGACTTACCACAGGGCAGGGAACCCTGACTGCTCTTTGGACTGGAGATGGAGGGGGAGAGGATTGGGGGGAGGGGGAGAAGGGTGGGAGAAGGGGGAGAAGGTTGGGAGGAGGGGGAGAAGGGTGGGAGGAGTGGGGGAAATGGGAGGCTGGGAGGAAGGGGAAACTTGTTTCTTTTTCTCCTTTTCTCAATAAAAAAAATACAAAACAAAAACAAAAACAAAAAACTCAAACTTCGTATGTAGGTTCTTCTATGCTCTTCATCCTTTTTAAAAGTAAACTCATACTTCAAGGAGTACACATATCCCAGTGTCATAAAAAGCCTTAGGTTATTAAAACATCTTAAATGAAAAGAAATCTTAAATGACATATTCTTTAGATTTCTGAAGTGTTTGAAGACCACCTATCCATTTAAAATATACCTTTGTTAACTTTAAGACATATTTAATATGACTACAAGTCTGATTATTATTACATATGGCTAACTCTTAACTTGTATCTCTTAATTATTCATTACATTTTTAAATGTGTTGCATAGGTACAATACCTTAAAGAAGAGTAGAAATGTATATACAACATAGCAAGGTAATTTTAAATTTCTATCACTATATAAAAGTCCATACCAATGTAAAATATTTGAGACTAATGTTTGCTTTTTAGTCTATGTGTATATTCAGTAATCTACCCTTTTATCCTGTTATTGCCATATATTGCCTTTTTTTTTTCGTTTCAGACAGTGATCTTTGAATACACATCACTTACTTAGTTTCCTCCCTTACCATGACCAGTAACAATTTACATCTAACATCCAAAATGAGGTCAAACATCCACAAACCACTGAAGGACCAGAAACCACCAACCCCATCTCTTGGAAATACAGGCATTGTACTCTCTAGATGGCTTCCTGTTGTCTGGAGATGATGGATCTTTAGGAATCCCTAAGAAAATTAAGATAACGGTCAAGTCCTGAGAGAGCTACTAGCTATTGTCTATCCCAATGTGATGGGGAAGTGTAGGATCTATCCTACATTTGACTTGTGTTGTCTGTGAGGCTGAACCCTCTCACCTAGCAGATCTGAAGTTGTTCTAGAAGCAGAATTTTGAGGAAACTGCAACAGAGACAGTCTGAAAGGCTGGATTACCTGTGTTACTTCTCTTTTTGGTGTCTTATCTTTTTGTTTTAAAAACACACAAGCCTTAAACCTATCATGAATCTCCATACATGGTGCTGGCTGGCTCAAGCTTCAGGCAGTGGCCACCTAAGATCTTGGGAATAAGAAGTGACATCTGGTTCCATGTTTGGTATTTTTTAAAATCTTTTTTGAGAACTGTGTGGAAATACTTAGCCCCACAATGGACACCATTTGTAAGGAGTCTTTTTCTGACTTATTATCCAGCCTCCCAATAATGACATAAAGACTTTTGTCAATTATGAAAAATCAGCATATAGGTTGGGCTTGTTTCTATCTAGTTTGTAGAGCTTAAATTAACCTTTTTTATTTATCTATGTCATGTTGCATGGTTTAGTTACCTCTTTTCTATTCTGCACCTCTGAATTGCTCTAAGTCTTCTAGAATCTCTATGGCACACTCTGCATGATTAGATCTTTCTCCCTTTCTTCTCTCTTCCCCCAGAAATCCTACCGATCTCTCTTACCTAGCTATCATGGCATAATCTTTCATCCATCTTCCAGCTCCAGTGTCCTGTCAGTGTCTAGTGTCTGACTGGTGACTCTGCCTTTCTTCTTCCTAGAGTTCTCTCTCTGCCCTGGTGTCCTACCTATACCTCCTGCCAGCTCTTGGCCATTAAGCCTTTAATTACACCAATCAAAGCAAAACTTTGTAACACAGTGAAAAAATATCCCACAACAAAACTGATACCTGCACATAAAACAATATACCCGTGAATAAATGTAGGAATTAACCTATTTTAGCGTTAATGTGGACAGCAGACAACAATACAAAGTATTTGAAGAATGTGTTTACAGGTATAGAACAGAGCAACAACAGTCTTGGAGCCCTGATCCTGCCTCAGACACCATGAAGGAAATATTACCCCTGCAATGATCCTTCCCAAGGGTAGGATAAGGCACTGAACAATGTTGGCTTCTTTCTTGGATAAGGAACTGTCTGCATTTTGGGAACTTTCATTTTGGGGAAGTTTGATTTTGATGACCTTCACAGTTTAGATGAAATATATTAACCGTATGCAAAACATGAGAGCAGATAGGGGCCCTTTAACCATAACATTTACATAACCAAATCCCTCTTGCATGCCAACTACACTGTAAAACTGTCTGAAGGTTAATCGTTTCTTGTACATCCAAATCACAAGCAATCACGAAGTTATGAATATGGTGAAAATGACACTGATATTAGACAATCAGGATGGTGCTGAGGCTCAGAGTTGAGATGCCAATAACACTAGTTTAGAATAGACATTTGTGATTGAACAGGCATTAAATCTAATTCAGCTTTTACCAAAACCAGAAGGATTCTGAACAATAAAAGAGGAACACAAGAGAAAAGAGAATGGTGAGAATTTGTCCCTATGTTAGACATGTATGGTGATAGGAAAAAAGGAACCAATCTATGGGGGATTATTATTTAGCAGAATAGAATCAAATCAATGCTGTGAGCTCAGCACATTTCTTTCTCCATTTCCATGCATGTCTTCTCTATGTTCATTCAGGAGAAATAAAAGACCATGTGCTCAGTGTGTTCCTTTTGTTCTCTATGATCCCAGCAGCATCAGCCTGCATCTTTCTTTGTTGTAGAACACTGCTCTCTACCATGGCAATACTCTGGTCCTATTGAAGTCTCTGTAGCTGTTACTACACTCAAGTGACCTGTAGAACATTGGTCCCATCTCTATTCTTTCTTGTTGTTGAACAAGAAAGAATCAGAACTATAGGCAGTTAAAATTTGTAGGCAAAGCTTTTTTTCCAGGGACAAAATCACTGAGATGTTTCCAATATTTTTGGCCATAGTGGAAGACACTGTTATTAACAATTGGGTGTGAGAATGGTTGTTACAGCTAGTGTGGTCTTCAGAGTGAGTTCCAGTATAGCTGGTGCTCATAGTAACACCCTGTCTAAACAAACAATCAAATAAACAAATAAATGAAACACAAAAATCACAAGATTGTAGACATTTTTATACAGAGCCCTAATATAACTCATTGTCTCACCAGCTAGATTTGTATGGAGTCTTGTCTTTGTTTCTGTTACCATTGTTTCATGTGGCTGGTGTAGGCATTGTTCTTGTATCTCTAGGTAATATTCATACAACATCCCAAAGCATCTTCCAGGCATGCTAGGAAACCAACCATGAGATTGGTGTGTATGAAAGAGTAAAGGAGGAGAACCAAGAGCTAAGAGAAAAAAAAAAACAACCACTATATCCCTCAAGTAAAGGTGCTATGTCAGGAAACCATCAGGCTTATGTTGTGTTAAGTCCTGGTCTGTGATGACTGAGAGCATTTAGCCAGATGCAGGTGTTTACAGTGGAGATGTGCTGCAGGAAGAGGCCACAGTCAGACTTGGGTTTGTAATATAGTACACAGAACGCTGAGAAAGAAGGATGAATCTGAGACCACCAGGAGGTTTAAGAGGTTCTGTCTCAGAAACACACACACACACACACACACACACACACACACACACACACAAAACCCCAAAAACTAAGGAACCACAGAGAGACAGAAGCCACAAAATCTTTAGCCCAACCCATCAAGCCCAGAAAGGGAAGAGTCAGGCAGCTGGTTAGAAGAGTTCCGCTTCTTCAGGGGCTGCCAGTATGACATTCGCATGACAGAAATCAGAAACCAGTTTGCAAAGGCCACACAATTTGTGTTTGTGTGTTTGGAAAGAAGATCATCTATCTGCAAACTTGTAGCAACTGGAAGATGCCATGACCCCATTTCTTATAGTGCTGCTGTTTATTGGTGAGATAACATATGGGGAGGGAGAAATATTCTCTGAGAAGAAATCCACCTCACAATCATGATTTGGGCGATCGGGATGTCTGAGCAGTATCCGAAGGCACCTGGAAGTGTAGGTCCTGCTCATGATTTAGTGTAAACACAGCTCACTCTCTTCCAGGACTAAGCCCGAACCTCTGGAACCCAGCATCAGCAGGTAAGCATCTTCCCAGCTGTCCTAGTTTGGACATTTTTGGGCGCGATTAAGGGGAACTCATGAGCAGAGCAGATGGAGAACAGCTGGTTTGGCCTGATGTTGGGGATGCCTAAAAGATTCTGGGTAAGAAGACTGTATCAGAAGGGGAGTTCTGGGGAAACAATTGTCAATTTCTTTCAGGGGGCCTCTCTAAACCTACACTGAGAGCAGTGCCAGGAAATGTGGTAGCCACTGGGAACCAGGTGACATTCTTCTGTGAAGGGCCCTCAGAGGCCAAAGAATATCGTCTCTACAAAGTAGGAAGTCAAGACTACCTGATACCAACAGCCCTTCTAGAAACTGAGAATAATGCCAAGTTTTCTATCTCTTTGGTTCAATGGAACAATGCAGGCCAATATTGGTGTTCTTATACAAGCACCAATGGCTCATTAGAAAACAGTGACACTCTAGAGCTGGTGGTGACAGGTAACAGAACCCTCCCCTAGCCCCTGGATTTGCCTTAAGGGGGCTCCTTTCTCAAATATGAGAAGTGGGGAACCATGTTTCTCATATAAGTTCTCCTAACAGCCTTGCTCTGCTCTCCTAGGAGTTTACGTCAGCAATGTTGCTCTGTCAGCCATTCCCAGCCCTGTGGTGACTTCAGGAGGGCGAGTTACCCTTCAGTGTGAGTCACAAAAGCCATATAATATGTTCATTCTAATGAAGGATGGTGAGAAGTTCTCGAGTCCTGAACCCTCACAGAAAATATACTCTGACATATTTAGAGCCACGTTCTTGGTGGATCCGGTGACCCCCAACAAGAGGTGGAAGTTCACATGTTATGGTTATTTTTTCAGCAGCCCTCAGCTGTGGTCGGTGCCCAGTAACCAGTTGGAGCTCCTGGTATCAGGTAAGGAAGTGTAGTACGTTCTTTTGAGTATAATTACAACTGACACAGGGTCCCTGGAAAATTCCTGATTTGTGTTGGGTGATTGACAACCAGGGCTACTGGACTTAATTTCTGATACAGCTGGTCACCATGGGAGATACTAATAATGAAATCTAAGATCCATAAAAATGTGTGGTCTTTATGTGTACTTCTGCTATTGCAGATCAGCTTATGTATTAGGGGCAATTGTGACCTTCTCTGTAACATTTTAGTGACAGGTGCAACTCCTTTCTTCCTACTTCTTTGCAGGTACCCTTGACAAGCCCACCATATGGGCTGAGCCAGGCTCTGTGATCAACTCAGGGAGTTATGTTACCATCTGGTGTAAGGCAACACTACCAACCCTAATCTATGTGATATATAAAGAGGGAAGCCCAGATCCTCGGGACCAAAAGAACCAAATAGTCTACAATTGTAATGCACAACTCACCATTTCATCTATGAAAGAATTGAATGCAGGGAGATATCACTGCTACTCTTACACCTCTGCTGGATGGACAGAACGCAGTAACACCTTAGAGATGGTGGTGACAGGTGAGAGAAACTCAAAAATCCTTGCCCCAGAAATCACTCTCAAGCAACGACTGCTGTAGCACTATTTCCCATAGAAGGAAAGCTGTGGGCGGCAATTTAGACTGTGTGGTCCACTTTAATTTTTCGGGTGTATTTTTTTAGGAGTCTACAACAAACCCATACTGTTGCCACTGCAAGACCCTGTTGTGACTGTAGGAATGACTGTGACACTCTCTTGTACCTCAAATCATTCATACAACTGGTTCATTTTAACTAAGGATGATCAGAAGTTCTTGCGCAGTGAGCGTTCACAAGATAAAAACACTGGGTTATTTTTTGCCAAGTTCCGAGTGAAACCAACAGCCTTCGGCCAAAGGTGGAGGTTCAGATGCTATGGCTCTTACAGAAGTAATCCTCAGGTGTGGTCAGAAGGGAGTGACCTTTTGGAACTTCTGATCTCAGGTGAGGGTACCTCAGGGTCTCTGTAGAATCATATTCTACTAGACACAGGATCCCAGTTTAGACCATGGTGTATGATGTGTTTCTGAGTCAACTGACACAGTATGCAGACCATGAGAGTCACTGTATAGAAAATGAGGGGAGAGCATAATAGGAATGGAACCTGGGACGGTCAGGAGAATGATGTGTCTTCCCATGACATCATTGGTTCTTTTTCTATTTAGGAGTAAAGTTCAAGATCAGGAGCAAGTTTGATCTTTACTCTGAAACTGTATGATTGACCCCACATCCTTCTCTTCTACTTCCTTGTAGGGAAACTTAAGAAACCCACTTTGAGGGCTGAGCCGGGATCTGTGATTGCCTTAGGGAATAGTGTGATCATCTCGTGTGAGGGGACCAAAGGAAAGCAACCAATGTATTTCCTCTATAAAGAAGGAAGCCCAGCACCCTGGGACAGTCAAACTCCAAAAGATCCTAGTAACAAGGCCATGTTCTCAATAGCATCCATGGAAAAACATCATGCAGGAAAATATCGCTGTTACTCTTACAACTATTCTGGTTGGACAGAGCACAGTGATACCCTGGAGCTGGTGGTGACAGGTGAGAGGTCACTAAGTGTCACTATCTTTGCCTCTGTCCTCAAGAAATAATCTTCCATAGGTGTGCTTCCTCAGCTTTTCTGCTGGAGACATTATGGGCTGTCTTTCATTAAACAGGCTGCCTCTTCCTCTCCTAGGTGTTCACCATGGTAAACCTACTCTGTCAGCTTTGCCCAGCCCTGTGGTGACCTCAGGTGGGAACGTGACCCTTAAGTGTGTCTCATCTAAAAAATATGATTGGTTCATTTTGACTGGGGCAGATCAAAATTTCTCCAGGTCCCAAAAGGCACAGCTTTCACACACTGGACAGTCCCTAGCTCAGTTTCCTGAGATCACCGTGGCATCAGGCAAGAGTGAGCCCTTCAGATGTTATGGATACTATACTAATACCTCGCATGTGTGGTCAGAGGCCAGTGACCCTTTGGAGATACATGTCTCAGGTGAGGAAGTCTCATTTACTCAACTGTTTGGCACCAGAAACCCTTTGTCATATGTTGTGCTGCCTCAAGGCAGGTTTAAAGCCATGGTGGCTGAAGGAATCTGTTGAGTGCTAAGGCCCAGAGTATGAATGGCCATGGCATGGTCAAGGCAGGATGGGATGTGGAATGTATAGAAAGATCCAGCTGTATGGCTTCCTGAGTCTCCTGTTTACAGGACTGTCAAAGAAGCCCTCCCTGCTGACCCAAAAAGGCCCTGTCCTTACCCCTGGAGAGAACCTGATCCTCAAGTGTTCCTCTGAGATAAGTTATGACAGATTTGCTCTGTTTAAGATGGGGGAAAGTGGCCTCACCCAGGTCTCTGTCCATCAGTCTCAGGATGGACATTTTCATGCCAATTTCACCTTAGGCTTTGTGAATTCCTCCATTGGTGGTCAATATAGATGCCTTGGTGCATGCAGTTCCTCCTCTGAGTGGTCAGCCCCCAGTGACCCTTTGGAAATCCTGATCACAGGTAAGGTTTTTAGTGTATTCAGTTGGGACCCATCTTGGCATAGGTTAAGCTGAGGGGAGACCTGGAATTCATCATCAAGATGATGATGAATATCTCACAGAGCAATAGGTCCAGGTAGAAGGATTGCATAGTCTGTTAAAATATAGAGAGCCTAGGTTCTGCATGGGGGACTCAGAACAATGGCTGCAGTCCTACACTCACTAATTTTCTTCTCTTTAGGGTACCCTGCTGTTACACCAAATCTCTCTGTGTATCCAGACACTACTGTTTCCTTAGGAGGGACTGTGACCCTGCAGTGTCAATCATCAGTCCCCGTGGATACTTTCCTTCTGTTCAAGGAAGGTGCAGCCCATCCCTATTTGCATCAAAAATCACAGTTTCAAGATTTACAAAATCAGGCAGAATTCTCCATGAGTGCTGTGACCTCAGCTCTTGGGGGTTCCTATGTATGCTTTGGTTCCCAAAGCTCATCCCCTTACCTGTTGTCACACCCCAGTGTCTCTGTGGAGATCATAGTTTCAGGTGAGATGACACAGACCTCTTTGAGCTCAATTAAGACAAGATTATTGACCTAGGATTTGACCTAGGTAGAGATTTAGAAACAAACTGTTCTTTCTCAATTACTCATCATCTCACCTTCTGCATGGGAGTCCCAGAAGATTTTAGGTAGGAACCTGGATGGTTCTGGAGAAGCTGAAGTGTAGGTAGAAGACTGATAAAAGATGAGATAATAGGGCATCCTTCCACTCATCATTACCCCTTCAAATTTCCCCACAGTCCCCTTGTGTCCCAAATTCCATTTCCATAGAGGTTTTAGATTTTCTTGTCTAGGAATTTTGTTTCACCATGAGTATGTGCTGACACTCTGTCCCCAAGCATCTTCATTCATTTATCAGCTTGGGTGATGACCAAGCTACTAGGTGTGAAGCAGAGATTCCTAACATGGTTCCTAGAAAACCAGAGGCTCAGAAGCTAGGCTGCAGAAGAGGTACTCTGATAGAAGGTGATATTGTTGATCTGTCCTAGATTGAATCACTGAAAATGATGGCAGGTGATAATTCCCCAGAATTTCCCCATGCAATTGTTAGGCCATGAAAAACAGATCTTCATTCCTGTTGTGTCTGACTACTGAGGTCTAGGCAATAACACTTTTGCAAGGTGGGTTTGGGAAATATCAAGCTAGTGATGCAGTTAGTAAATTCTTGTTTAGAGAGATTGACATGTTCTAGCCACTCCCTTATGTGATTCTCAGTTTCTACAAGTGTAAATGGGAGACCCTGACACAGACATTAAATGTCTTTCAATGATGATCTTACCTGTTTCATCTACTTACAGAAAAGGATCCTAGAATTGTATTCTGCAGTGATTCTGCTCCATCTGCCATTGTGTTGGTGACGTTGTCTAGGAGTATGGTACAGGGATAGGGTAGGACATTCAGGATCTTTCCTTCCAGTTAATGAGGTTTAGCTCAAGGATAGGGAATATGGTGAAAGACCGGATAACCTGGGTTCAATCCTCACCTATGCACCATCCTTCAGGGTGATCTGTGGCAGGAAAACTGACTGAAAGTGCTCAGAGGTGGTCCCAGGTTACATGAGTTTGAAAATGATAGTAAGTAACAAACACCTAACATGGAGCAACCACATAGTCAATTCTCTCTTTATTTATTAATTCTTCTCTTATATAATACATCCCAATTACAGCATTTCCTTCCTACACTCATTCACATTCCCTCTCACACATCCAGTCTCCTTCACTACCCATGCACCATATGCCCCAGGAAAGACTAGACCACACAGGTACATTAGTTGAAAATGGCACAAAAGAATACCATAACATCAGGCAGAAACATGATCAACTTTGGGTGAGGTCATCCAGCCGGAAATATGTGTCCCAAGTGTAGGCAAAAGTGTAATATATCCCTCACCACCACTGTCAGAAACTCCCCACAAAAACCAAACCAACCAACAATAATAACTTATATGCAGAGGGCCTAGTGAAGACCCATTCAGGCTCTATGACTGCCTCTTCAGCATCACACAGTAACTTCTTATTCACAATTCTTCATTCATGATGTTACCTGTCTCCTAGGACCGGCAAGGTACCAAAAGGTTGTGATTGGCATTTCTGTGGCCTTCTTTCTACTGCTCCTCTTCCTCACCGTCTTCCTTATCCTCAGATTCAGGCATCAGAACAAAGACAGGAAGGGAGGTGAGTAGGGTGTGGGAGGCCTGGGTCTCAGGGGGTTAGTGGGTCCCACTGTGGAATATCCAAGAAGGAGCTCAGGGCACTGACCCCCAAAGTAAGGTCAGTCTGGGACATGTCAGCCTAGAAACACTTCTGCAGATGCTGATTGCAAAACATCATGAAACAAGTGCAATGTTCTGTATTGTATGGACTTTTCCATCTCCTGGGAGATTTTAACACATACACAATGAGTCGTACAGGTCCCATCCTTTCCTCAATGTGCTAGGTAAGGGGTTCTAGTTTCCCCATTGAGGGACTTTCTCTCTTGCAGTCCAGACAGAGACACATTTGCAACATCATGCAGATTCGGTGACCAGGGACAAAAGCCACCAGAAGAGGTAAATCATGCTCAGAAACAGACTCTACCTGCTTGAATTTCCTTTCTGCCACTTGACACCCTCTTGTTTCCCCAGCTCCAAGCCAGCTCCTGCCATCCAGGAAGAAGTCTTGTGTGAGAGGAAAAGGGCCTGGGAGGGAGATATCTGAGGTTTCACCATCACAGGAGTGGTGGAGCAACTGGGACACTAAATCGTCTTTATGCACCCCTATCCCACTACATCTTCTGTTTCCCTATCTGGGATAGGGAGGGAGTCTGGGGAAGTGAGATATCCTGGGAATCTGGACAGGGGAAGACCTGCATGTTTTGTTATGACAGATGCTACTGTGAAGGTCACACAGCATGCAGACAGCATAAAGCTGGATATTCTGGTGAGACTCTTGTTTATCCACAATTCTAAGAACTTATGATAAAATGATGGTCAGAAATTGTCCCTCAGTATTTAAGTGATCACTTCAGATGTATAGGGCCTTGAGTTTAATCTGTAGTTATAAAATTAAGAAGTAAATTAATAGGAAACCCAAGGAAATGAGAACCATGTACATGGGAATGTGTAGGCACGTTTGTGTAAGTACAGGCAGAAAGAGGGCCAACATCTGATTTCTTCTAGTTTTCTACAACTCATCTTCTGTGATAAGCTCTCTCAATGACCCTGGAGCTGTCTCCTTGAGTGAACTGGTACCATTGAACCCTTAATACCATTGTCTACATCACTGTCCCCTAAGTCCTAGGCATGTGCATTCTTGTTTGACTTTTTTATGTGGGCAATAGGGACCAAAGTCAGGTGCTCAGGTTTACACAGCAAACATTCTTTCGCTTGACTCATCTTTCCAGTTCCTGGATTCCCCCTAGAGCGTGCTTCCTGTAAGGGCTGCAGATGTAGCATGACATAGGTCTTCCTACCCACTGGAATAAGCTCTGGATGGGAGATAATACAGAGACAAACACATAGACTGAGCAGTGCAAAGTGTGTTAAGGAAATGAGTTAGAGGATGCATTTTGAGGTTGTGTGAGGCACAGTGTCAATTTAAGGAAACCTGTGATGAACTGGCACATTGGTGTGGGAGGTCCTTCTGTCTATTTGTTGCTTTTATTGGTTAATGAATAAAGAACTGGCTTGGCCTATAGCATGGGAAGAGAAAGGCCGAGTGAGAGAGAAACCATGGAGCTGCTAGACATAGACACTGGAAACTTTACCCGGTGGGACACAGCTGCATGGTGATATACTGATTAATAGACATGGATTAAATTAATATAGGAGGTAGCTGGTGAGAAGCTAGCTTTAGTAGGCCAAGCAGTGATTTTGTTGATGCACTTTCTGTGTGATTATTTTGGGTCAAGCAAGCCAGGTAGCCGGGAACCAACAAGCAGCTCTCCTCCAACAGTCAATCTGGGTAATGGACATGGCACATTCAAGTGTCCTGGGGGCAGGGACATTCTCTTTTTAAAAGATGAGGCACTGCTGAGGAAATCAAAGTGTCAGAATAATATGTCAGAAGTGCATGGAGGAAATTAACAAATACTCCAAGTCCTCTGGAAGTCCCAGAAGACCACATCAGCAATCATTTAGTTTTATGTAAATGTCTGTAATGTCACTCATGCACCCTGAGGAAGTATGAAAGGAGAGCCTCTGGTGAGTCATAATGATTCTCTCTGTCCCACTGTCTCTCATTTGCAGAGAAAACATGAAAAAGACTCCTCCAAAGACTTTTATGCCCAAGTGAAACCCTGCAGACTCAGAAGGGCAGAAACCACCTCTTCTTCCCTCATGCCAAAGGAATTACTGGATTCAAATGACCCACAGAGAAAAGGCCAAGTGCTAACTGAGCAGGTGGGTCTTGATATCTTTAGTCTTCCAGGCTCCCAGTTCCCAATATAAACATTCTTTTACACCTTCACACTGCAGGCTGATACAACACATGAGTCAAATGATGTGACCTATGCCCAGCTGTGCATCCTGACACCAAGAGAGGGCAGGTGAACCTTTCAGCTTCCAGGCAGAAAAGTCCCTCCTGAGAAGCTCCTCTGTTGTCTATCAGCCTGGGAAGATCCAGACCCTGAATTCCATGGAAGAAGGGTGGATTCAGAAATTTCATATAACAAAATCTCCCTCAAGTGCACAACCATTGGGCGGACATAACCAGTCTCTAGGAAAATCTGATAACTTTGGGAACTCTGATTCTGTTGTCCCTGCATTTAATAAATAAGGAAAGCGCTTTGTCAGTGACCAACAGATAAAATAAGAAAAGAGAAGAGGAATAAAGAAAGTTATTGGTTTTGTGTTTTTCTTAGCTTATTTTTCTTTTCTTTTCTTTTTTTAATTTTTTTATTTTATTTAAAAAAAGGAAAAAAAGGTTTCTGCCTCCTCCCAGCCTCCCATTTCCCTCCTCGTGCTCCCACACTTCTTCTCCTTCCCCCACTCCTCTCCCCCTCCCTCACCAGTCCAAAGAGCACATTAGAGTACTATGCTGTGGTAAAAAACAATGACTTTTCGAATTTTGCATACAAATGGATGGAAATAGAAAACACTATCCTGAGTAGGTTAGCCAGACCCAAAAAGATGAACATGGGATGTACTCACTCATTTTTTGGTTTCTAGCTATAATTAAGGGTCACGGAGTCTACAATGGGTGAACCTAAAGAACCTAAATAAGAAGGTGAACCCATGGAAAAACATATAGTTATCCTCTTGGCCATGGGAAGTAGACAAAATTGCAGGGGCGAAAATTGGGATCTTGGGGGTGGGGTGGGATGGGGTAAGGGGAGATGGGGAGAGAAAAGTGAGAAGGGGAGGATGGGGGAAACTTGGGGAAACACGATTGTGGGCCCATATTTCGATATGGCACAAAAGCCATTAGCCCGATCCAAGCTGATCATGTAGCTCTGCAGACAAGCTGTCTCTGCCCTTAACAAAGGCCAGGATGCCTGCTCCTAGCTACTTTTGTTAATATGTGGATTACCTGAGAAGAGATGTTTGACTGAAGCTGATGACGTAAGAGTTCAGATATTTGGTGCTTCCTTCCTTTTGTAATTTGGAAGCATGTCTTATAGAGATGCTAATTCAGGGCCTACCTGACTGCTAGATGCTGATGTGACTTGAGCCCAGGCACCTGGTTGCCTAGGTGATGGCGTAATTGGTTTTCCCCCTTCCCTGCTCAATTTGGTGTGGGTATATAAAATGTTTGGAGAATTAATGGCGATCTGGCCATTTCCATGATGATGGTGTAAGCTGTGTCAGTTCTTTTCCTCGCGACTCTGTTCCAGCCGGTTTGAGGAATTAGGGAATTTATGTTGGACCCTCACGGGCCACGACATAATTGGCGCCCAACATGGGGCCAACCACTGACCCCAAGATTAAAGACAACTGCAGCTGACCATGGAACCCCGAGACGAAGGCCGGAGGAAGAAGTACAAAAAGGAACGCGGTGCTGACGGCCTAACTCCATGACCCCAGAGAAGGGACAACACGAGAGAGATGGTGAATGCTGATTGCTGGATCCCAGAGGGAAACTGGACAAAGCACGGAGGAGAACACCAGGCTGATCTGCGTTTCCCAAAAAGCAAGGAAGAAGTGACCAGATGTGAGGAACCCGCGAGAAAAAAATCGGTGGATGCGGGAGTAGTGAGTGCTCAGAACTAGAGATGTAAAATAGAGAAAGAAATGTAGAAAAGTGGGACAAATTTTAAATTGGGAGTAAAAATTTGTAAATAAGTTAGATGTGGGATAAGGAAAAATTATTCAGTTATATATTTTGGTAACTAAGTTAAAGTGGAGCAGAACAATGGCAGAGTTATTGAGAATCTGCAAGCATGATAGACCCAGAATTATAACTTTTATTGCTTGCTAAGTGGGTAGAAAAGGTGAAGGAAAAATGACTTTTGGCCCAAGAATACCAAGTTACCGCTGAGACTGATGTGCCACGTGCTCACAGTAGCCAGTTAATCTAACCCACCTGTAAGTAAAAGGCAAGGAGGAACAAAAGAAAGTTTAGAGAGCAAATTTAACCTCACACAGTCTATAGAACAGAGGAGAGGATTCAAAAATTCTCCTAATTTTATGATTTACAAGTTAAAAAAAATAGTTAAAAATCTGCCCACCAGAGCTCAGGAAGGCAGTCTAACAAAGTGAGCCTATGTCCTACCCCCTGCCATGCCGTGCAGCTTCAACTGAAAGAAAAAAGCCAGGTTTAAATTAAGGTAGCTTCTGACATAAGCAGGTTAAAATGCTCTTTCATTTCACAATTTTGCCTTTTTGTCAAAAGTCTGCTGTTTGTAGGCAAGTGAATTTGTATCCAAGGTGGATTGATTTTAGTACTTTGCCTCTGTAGTAAAGTTTAAAGTCAGGGATTGTGATACATTCAGAAATTCCTTGATTGTACAGGATTTTAAGATTGTTCAGGCTAGCCTGAGTTTTTGTCTTTTCTCACAAGGTTGAGGATTGTTTTGTCAAAGTCTGAAGAATTTTGTTACAAGTATAATGGTCATTTGCATTAGATTTGTAGATTGCTTTCAGTAACATTGTCAATTTTGCTATGTTGGTGCTATCTTTACAAGAGAATAGGAGATCTTTACATTTTCTAATGGCTTAAATCTCTTCCTTCAGAGATTTAAAGTTCTTGTTGTACAGGTTTTCAATTTATATAGTCTGAGTTACTCAAAGATATTAATGGTATTTGTGGCTATCTCATGATGTGTGTAGAAGAGATACATTTGAGTTGTTTCCAGATTCTGTGTATGATAAAGTAATTCTGCTGTAAACATGGTTAAGCACGTGTCCTTGTTGTATGGTTGAGCATCTTTTGTTTATAGGCCCTAAAGAGGTATAGCTGAGTTTTAAAGTAGTTTGATGCCTAATTTTCTGAGAATTCAACAGCAGTGGACGAGTTTCTCTTAAACATAAGTTGTGAGTAGTGAATTTTTGATCTTGGTCATGTTACAGAGATAAGATGGAGTCTCAGAGTTGTTTTGATTTGCAATTCTCCAATGGCTAAGGATGTTATATTTGAGCAGTTTTTGAATGTTTTCAGTCATTTTAAGTTCATCTATTAAGAGTTTTCAGTGTAGGTCTGTTGCATATTTTTAGTGGATTAATTGTTCTTTTGGTGACTAATTTCCAGAGTTCTTTGTAGTGGATTAGTGATTGGTGAGGATATTTTCCAGTTGTATAGGCTATTACATCTTGTTGATTATATTCATTGCTATACAGAAACGTCTCAGTTCAAGAGATCTTATTGTATATCAATGTGTATGCCACTGAGATTGTGTTAGAGTTGTGCCAGTGCATTTAAGTGTTAATTCTAAAATTTTTTTCTTATGAGGTTAAGTATTGTTGGTTTTATGTGGAGGTCTTAAAAATAAAAGAGAGGAGAAGATAGATTTGGTTCATCTCATGCATTTTGGGTACAAACCATAGGTCCTCAGAAACCAGAACTCACTTTATTTATAAATGGAAAAAGATTTTCTGGCCTCCTGGGTACTGGCGTGGATACTTCCTTCATAACCGCTAGTCAGTGAGTCAGTGGCCTTCTAAGTGGCCAAAAACAGAGACTATTACACAGTTACAAGGAATTGATCAGACTAGAAATCCTGAACAAAGTAGCAATGAACTGCATTGGAAAGATGAGGAAGGACATTGTTGTTCTCTTGCGACACTACAACTCCCAGCGTTCCCCTGGGGACACATTTCCCAGAAGCTTTTGCATTCCCCATTAAAAAGCGGGGGCCGCCACGAGCCCCCTCTCTCTCTCTTTCTTCTTCTCTCTTCTCCTTCCCCCCTTCCCTTCCTTCCGCTTCCCCTAGTGTGTCTGCACGGTTTCCCTTACCTGTTGTTATCCTTCCCCCTCCCATTAAAGTGTACCACATGGGACCGACACGTGTCTGTGTCTTTTCCTCGCTTAACCCTCGTCTAACTTGCAGGAATTAAGAACAACATTTTACAGAGGCAGGCGGATCTCTGTGAGTTCGAGACCAGCCTGGTCTACAAGAGCTAGTTCCAGGACAGGCTCCAAAACCACATAGAAACCTTGTCTCGAAAAAATCAAAAAAAAAAAAAAAAACAAAGAACAACATTTTGGTGCCGCCGCTTCGACCCAGAGACCTCTCTGTCCGGTACCCGAGGCTTTTGCCTCTGGGTTTCGCCGACAAGGTCTAAAGAACCGACAGCCTTCACTCACCCCCATCTGTTCTCCACGGCCATTTCCACCGCCTCATCCTGATCCATGAGTTACTCTGGGTTGGCTTCCTTCCCCCCCCCCCCCCCCCCCCCCCCCCCCCCCCCCCGGGGCGTTCAAAGACTGTCCAGCCGGCTTTCTTTGCGCACCCTGGGCTAGGGCTAGGCCGCTCCCCCGGGTTTTTGCCCTTGGCTAAAACGCTCAGTCCGTGCACCCGGAGTTCGGTGCTCTGGACTTTTTTCTCCTTTTTCTTTTCTTCCTTTTTTCTAACTTTTTCCTGTCCCCTTCGGGCCGCTCCTAGCATGGCGCCTAAAAAGCTTAATTGTCCCCTCCCAGCTGGGGCTTTTTCTCCCCCGTATGGTAGCTGGGCGGGCCAGTTAAGAGTTAGCACGCCCCAAGAACGCCAGGATGCCAGCGCTCTTGGCTTGCCGTGTTCGCGGTAATTGTCTCCTCCCAGCTGGGGCTTTTTCTCCCCCGTACTGTAGCTGGGTTCTGGCCAGTTACCTTTTGTGGACAGACTTCATTTTAGTCATGGGCTCCAACCCCCGCATCTGGAAGGCTGGTGCAATGCCATCCCTCCAGGGACCCTCTGCTCCCGCCGCCGCTATGGATCCCGCGGACAAACCGCTGCCACCATGGATCCCACAGACAAACCTCAACTCCCCGCCTCCCTGACCGTGTGGGACCACTCCTTCCCGCCCTGACCAATCGGGGGCCACCTCCCCTATCCCCCCTCCTTCAAAGGTTTCTTTTAGGTACAAAAAGGAGTCGCCTACACCTTCTCCCCACGCCTCTAAACACCCCATTTCTAGGTCTCCAGGAGTCCCGCATAAATATTCTTCTGGGTCACCTACCCGCTCCCTCTCTGAACCAGCCTCACCCCACTTCTCCCACAACAGGTCGTGCGTGTCTTCGGATTCTTCCCTGTCTCCTCTCCGCCACAGGTCACACAGGTGGCTTAAAGCGGCTGGTCTTAACCCCTGGCTTCTCATCGGAGACCTCTCCCCTTCCTGACCACCTACTCACCCCCCTCCTTTCCCACTTACGCTCACTACTATGGGACTTCACAGATCACTCACTACCTCGACCATGTGCTAATACATGTCCGCCGCCAGTTAAAATAGGGGATGAGGTATTACTTTCACCCCCAGGCCAACGCCCTTCACCCCTTTCCCCTAAATGGCAGGGCCCTTTCAGAGTAATTCTTTTAACTCCCACAGCTGCCAAGCTTAAAGGAATTCCTCATTGGATTCACCTGTCACATCTTAAACCGTTTATCTCCACAGCTCAAGATAATCCTTCATATACGGTAACTCAAACCGGACCCTGTACTCTTAAGTTTCAAAGGACACCGGATTCAGCCCCCCCCTACTACAGTCTAAGGAAAACGATCTGTCGCTGTGTTAACACACCCTCCCTTCTTTAAATTCATAAATAACCGTCTAGCTGTCGTTACAGGTACCCCCATCAAATACGGAGTCAAGTGGTAAGCAGATTCTCCTCTACAGGGCTCTTTGACATAGCAGGCCAGCCGCTGACTGCAGCAGTGGCCCCTGAAATGTTAAGAGATGTATGGTTAAAATCTATTTCTTTTAAGACAGTTTCCTTAAGCTCCAGGATGCCAGTCCAACCCATCTAAACGGATCAAACATAAAGGAATAAGTATCACTTAATTTTTTTTATCATTCTTAACCCCGGACATCCTAAGACCCTCTCCTCCCCCCCTTCACCCCAGCCCCCCCCAAAAATGCCCCCCCCCTTCTTTTAATTTTTTTTTTTTACTAATGCAACTTTTGCCTTCCAGCATCTTAATGATGACCCAGCTACTCAGGAAAAGCCACACAGATTTCTTCAATCAGCCGCCTCAGATGACAGCCAGGACTTAAAATGCCAGTGACCAACTACACCAGCCAGAAACCCTGGACATCATTGACCAACTACACCAGCCAGCAACCCTGGACATCATTGACCAACTACACCAGCCAGCAACCCTGGACATCAGTGACCAACTACACCAACCAGCAACCCTGGACATCATTGACCAACTACACCAGCCAGCAACCCTGGACATCAGTGACCAACTACACCAGCGACCGCAAACGCCAATGGGACATTGCCAAGATAATCAGACATTCCCTGGACCCCTCAATGCCCAAAGCCAGCAGGAAGCAGCCATGAGAGACTGGACTACGCCCCTATTCCCTACCCTTTAAGGTCCCCCATTTTTTTTTAATCAAACCAAAAGGGTGAAATGTTGTTCTCTTGCGACACTACAACTCCCAGCGTTCCCCTGGGGACACATTTCCCAGAAGCTTTTGCATTCCCCGTTAAAAAGCGGGGGCCGCCACGAGCCCCCCCTCTTTCTTCTTCTCTCTTCTCCTTCCCCCCTTCCCTTCCTTCCTCTTCCCCTAGTGTGTCTGCACGGTTTCACTTACCTGTTGTTATCCTTCCCCCTCCCATTAAAGTGTACCACATGGGACCGCCACATGTCTGTGTCTTTTCCTCGCGTAACCCTCGTCTAACCCGCAGGAATTAAGAACAACAGACATGAAGGAACCTTTAAGCCGTATATTATTCCCCATTTACCTGTGAACTTATGGGGCAGAGATATCATGTCCAGAATGGGAGTATATTTATATTCTCTCAGCTCGGCTGTTACTAATCAGATGTTTCAACAAGGATTATTACCTAATCAAGGTCTAGGAAAAGAGAATAAGGGAAAGACTGATCCTGTCGTATCAGACAGTAGATCTTCTAGAGCAGGATTAGGATATTTTTAGGAGAGGTCACTAAAAGACCTGCACTCCATGCAGACCCTATAATATGGAAAAGTGATGACCCTGTATGGGTGAGTCAGTGGCCTCTAACACAAGAAGAATTGCAAGCTGCCCAGCGGTTAGTGCAGGAACAGCTGGATAGTGGACATATTTCACCATCTAATTCTCCATGGAACTCTCCAATTTTTGTTATTAAAAAGAAATCGGGAAAGTGGAGATTAATTCAGGATTTAAGAGAGGTTAATGCAACCACGCAGCCAATGGGAGCATTGCAACCAGGATTGCCATCCCTGGCAGCTATTCCAAAAGGCACACATAAGATTATCTTAGACTTGAAAGATTGTTTTTATACAATTCCTTTAGCGCCACAAGACTGTCAAAGATTTGCTTTTAGCATTCCTTCAGTTAATTTCAAAGAGCCAATGAGGAGGTATCAATGGAATGTCTTACCCCAAGGTATGTTAAATAGTGCTACATTATGCCAAAAATTTGTAGCCCAAGCTATACAGGAAGTTAGAAATCAATTTCCGCAGGTCTATGCAATTCATTACACAGACGACATCTTGTTGGCTCATAGAAATGAAGATACTTTACTAGAGACATATGGATTATTACAGCAGTGTCTAAGCCAAGCAGGTTTGGTTATCGTTCCTGAGAAAGTACAGAGGCACCCGCCTTTTCAATATCTAGGTCATATGTTATACCCCCAAAAAATTAAGCCTCAAAAGATAGAAATCAGGAAGGATGACTTAAAGACTCTTAATGACTTTCAAAGGCTATTAGGAAATATACAATGGCTAATACCTTATTTGAGTTTTCCTACAGGAGACCTTGAGCCTTTAAGTGAGATACTTAAAGGAGACAGTGATCCAAATTCTAGCAGGCAGCTTTCAGAAGCTGCCAGACAGACTCTCTCACAGATAGAGCGGGCTATACAGGAACAGCAGGTGTGCTATATTGATTACAGCCAGACATGGCAAGCGTGTATTTTACCTACAAGGCTGACTCCTACAGCAGTCTTATGGCAGAACGGACCACTCTTATGGATGCATCTGCCTGTATCACCAGCAAAAGTATTAAATCCTTATTTTAAAGCAGTAGCATGTTTAGCACAGAAGAGCAGAATGGAATCTAGAAAATATTTTGGCAAAGAACCAGCTGTAATCAATGTTCCTTACACTAAGCAGCAAATTGAATGGTTATTTCAAAATAGTGACTCATGGGCAATTGTGTTTGCTCAATTTCAAGGTCAGATTAATAATCTTTACCCAGCTGACCAGTTACTGCAGTTTGCGCAACAGCATTCATTCATTTTTCCTAAAATAGTAGCAAAGAATCCCTTAAAGGATGCTTTGTTGATTTTTACTGATGGCTCATCTAATGGAAAAGCTGCTTATGTTGTCAATGGCAAAGGACACGTGGTACAGACAGAACCAGCTTCAGCTCAAATAGTTGAACTGCGGGCTGTAGCTCTGGTATTTAAGAATTTTGATAATAAGGCCTTTAATTTATATACTGATAGCCGGTATATTTATGAAGCATTAAGAATCCTCGAAACAGTGTCATATATAGCAACTAGCAATGAACAAGTTAAAATATTGTTTCAGCATATTCAGAAAGCCATACAATGTAGAAAGTTACCATGTTTTGTGGGACATATCAGAGCACATTCAAGTCTTCCTGGTCCGTTAGCTGAAGGTAATGCTCTAGCTGATGAACTTACAAAAATAATCACTATATCTCAGGTTGAACTTGCACAGCAGTCACATGCTTTGCATCATCAAAACAGCTTAAGTTTAAGAAAACAGTTTAAGCTGACCAGAGAAGCTGCTCGGCAAATTGTTAAACAATGTGAAAGATGCCCACAATATCAACCTGTGCCTCATTTGGGGGTAAATCCTTGAGGGCTCCTTCCAAATCATATATGGCAAATGGATGTAACTCACATTACTGAGTTTGGAAGATTGAGATATGTGCATGTGACAATTGATACTTACTCAGGATTCATAATGGCCACAGCACAAACTAGAGAAGCTTCCAAGCATGTAATAACTCATTGCTTAAAATGCTTTTCATGCATGGGAACCCCAAAGGTAATAAAGACGGATAATGGATCCGGATATGTTAACAAAGCTTTTCAAAGATTCTGTACTCAACGGAATATTGTTCATAAGACTGGTATTCCATATAATCCTCAAGGAATTGTGGAGCGGGCACACAGCTCCTTGAAAACACAACTCCAAAAAATAAAGACAGGGGAGTTGTATCCTCAGATGCCACACAATGCCTTAAATCATGTATTGTTTATGCTAAACTTTCTAAATACAGATGTCCATGAGCTATCAGCTGCGGACAGATTGTGGCATAATGGTACAAAAACCACATTTGCTAAAGCCAAATGGAAAGATCCTTGCAATGGGACTTGGAAGGGACCCGACCCCATTTTAATTTGGGGTCGAGGGCATGTCTGTGTTTTCTCACAGGATGAAAACCAAGCGAGATGGCTTCCAGAACGTCTAATTCAATGCATTCAGCAGAAGGACAATGAACCTAAGAACAGCTAGCTGACAACTGCACCGCAGAAGGAACAGAAAGAAATCAGCTCCAGGAGGAATCCAGTAACCCAGCCCACAGAGAGGAGCCTGATCTGGACCTGCAACTCACAGCGCTACAAAGAGACTTCACACAAAGAGATCCTGCTGAGACGAGCTGACTGCGGTGTCTGCTGCTTGCAGTGGTGTGAAACCTGTTGCTTCAGAACTAAGATGCAAACCGAACATTTGAGTGTTCTTGGTTTATGGGACAGGACTTATTTTGAATAAAATATTAAACCCAAGAACTAAAACCTAAGCTTTCCCCTCAGGGAAAGAAAGATGCAAAATAAAGTATGTCAAAAACCCCCTTTCACTTAACAAGGGGACAGACTGAGGTTTTAACAGCTACACAGAGACTGAAAATGAGATTTAATAACAGCGAATGGTATTATACTCTTTACGGTAATGACCTGATATTTACAGCTGCATATAAGGTGATGGGAAAAATCTGGTAATGACCAATGGTGCTAAATACATCGGTAATGACCGAAAGGAATATAAATTTATGGTAAAGAAAATTATGAAACTATGAATAATTAGAGAGCTGGTACTGACTGGCTAAACATGAAGTTACGAATAATTCGGAGAGCTGGTACTGACTGGCTAAATATGAAATTATCAATAATTGAGAAAGCTGGTATTGACCGGCCAAACACGAAATTATGAAAATTGGGAGAGCTGGTTTTGACCGGCTAAACATGAAAATACGGTATTAGAAATCTAAAGATCGGTATTGACCGATGATGTGTCTAAAGATCGGTATTGACTGATGATGTGGAAAAATCATGATTGTGAGTTGCTGCGATTGACAGTTGGCTGAAAGAGATTGTGACGAAGAATGTTGAGAGTTGATACGCATGCTGAGAAAGTAAATTCTGAATGATGTTCTGTACCAGCGGAAGAAACATTTACAACTCAGGTGATTCTTCTCTCCTTTAAGATAGGAGAATATAGTCTTTGGGAGCATAATTATACATAAAGCATTGTGATGCATCCTGACAAGAAATGGCTGATACACAGGGCCTAAAAAGTATATTTCTCTCCACTAATCTCTTCTCTTTACAGAGATCGGCAGTCAATGACGGGTTTGAAGCTTCTTCTCCCCAGATGCCTAAGACAGGGGCTTGCATAAAAGATGCCTGTTCCAAAGACGGGAAAATTTGGGTAAATGAAGAGGACTGTGCCCAAGTCAGGCGTGACATATCTGTCCTGTTGCAGAAGCACAGGAGTTATTAAAATTAATAAGAGAGAGTGGATTGTGGGCCCATATTTCGATATGACACAAAAGCCATTAGCCTGGTCCAAGCTGATCACGTAGCTCTGCAGATAAGCTGTCTCTGCCCTTAACAAAGGCCAGGATGCCTGCTCCTAGCTTCTTTTGTTAAAATGTGGATTACCTGAGAAGAGATGTTTGATGGAAGCTGATGAATTAAGAGTTCAGATATTTGGTGCTTCCTTCCTTTTGTAATTTGGAAGGATGTCTTATAGAGAAGCTAATTCAGGGCCTACCTGACTGCTAGATGCTGATGTGACTTGAGCCCAGGCACCTGGTTGCCTAGGTGATGGCGTAATTGTTTTTCCCCCTTCCCCACTCAATTTGGTGTGGGTATATAAAATGTTTGGAGAATAAACGGCGATCTGGCCATTTCCATGATGATGGTGTAAGCTGTGTCAGTTCTTTTCCTCGTGACTCCATTCCAGCCGGTTTGAGGAATTAGGGAATTTATGTTGGACCCTCACTGGCCACGACACACAATGATTGGGATGGTTGGATAGGGGAGCACCGAAGCACAATTCTTAGTTGAGGGAGCCAACACAGGGTTGGCAAGAGACTTGAATCTAGAGTGGCTCCCAGGAGCCCAAGGCGATGTCCCCAGTTAGTTCCCTGGGCAGCTGAGGATAGGGAACCTGAAATGACCCTATCCTATAACAATACTGATGAATAATTTGCATATCACAATAGAATCTTCATCTGGTGATGGATGGAGATAGAGACAGAGACCCATACTGGAGCTCTGGACTGAGCTTCCAAGGTCCTAATGAGGAGCGGAAGGAGGGAGAACATGAGCAAGGAAGTCAGGACCACGAGGGGTGCACCCACCCACTGAGACAGTGGGGCTAATCTATTGGGAGCTCAAGAGGCCAGCTGGACTGTGACTGAAAAAGCAGGGGATAAAACCGGAATCTCTGAACCTGGCAAACAATGAGGGCTGATGAGAAGCCAAGGACGGTGGCATGGGGTTTTGATCCTACTTAATGTTCTGACTTTGTGGGAGCCTAGCTGTTGTTCTTTTGCAAGACTACAGCTCCCAGCGTTCCACTGGACTCCAGCGCACCAAGCATGGGACACATTTCCCAGAAGCCTTTCTATTCCTCGTTAAAAAGCGAGGGTCCTACGACCCCTCTCTCTCTCCTCTCTTCTCTTCCCCTGCCTATCCTACTGTGTTTGCACGCCCTTTACCTGCCTGTTACCCCTCCCCCCATTAAAGTGCACCCATGTGGGACCGCCGCGTGTCTGTGTCTTTTCCTCGCGTAACATCTTTACCCTCTAACCTGCAGCCAGCCAGCAATTAAGAACAACACTAGCCAGTTTGGATGGTCACCTTCCTAGATATGGACGTAGCGGGGAGGACCTTGGATGTTCCACAGGACAGGGAACCCTGACTGCTCTTTGGACTGGAGAGGGAGGGGGAAAGGAGTGGGGGGAGGGGAAGAATGGTGGGAGGAGGGGGGAAAATGGGAGGTTGGGAGGAGGCGGAAATTTTCTTTTCCTTTTTATCAATAAAAAAAAAAGAATCACTTTACTGAGTGAGATAACCCAGACCCAAAAAGAAATATGTTATGTACTCATTCATAAGTGGATTCTAGCCATAAAAAGGACATTGAGCCTACAGTTCATGATCCTAGAGATGCTAAGTTTTTATGTTTTTCAATCTTATAAACGTTTCTACATTTATATAAGTTATTTTTACAGAATTTGCTAGTAAGAAAAATTATACATATAACTATCTGGTCTTCAATCCTCCTTAGAAACCCAAGAAAAACCAAAAAATATAGAAACAATTGAGATATCTGGCTTCCTAGACTGTCACCCCAAGATCCCTTTACAATATTGGGGCATCCATCCTCAGCTGATAGGTTTAGAATATCTGACAAACTTTTCTGTGAAACAGGAAGTTCGAAGGACCATCCATCCTGTATTGGCAAATATTGGCAGTTGCCTTCTTTTGTGTCCTGCTTGTCCAATTTGGATAGCACACAGTCAGCAGTTGAGAAAATGGCTTTCTTACCCAGTGGCTATCTTGTTACAATAAAACTCAAACTCTATATGTAGGTTCTTCAATGTTTTTCATCCTTTTTTGAAGTAAACTGGTACTTCCAGGAGCAGATATGCCTCACTTACATAAAAAGCCTTAGGTTATTAAAATATCTTAAATGAAAAAAATCTTAAATGACATATTCTGTAGATTTAGGAAGTATTTGAAGACCAACTATCTATCTAAAATATGTCTTTGTTTAACTTTAAGACATATTTAATATGACTACAAGTCTGATTATTATATATGGTTAACCTGTATTTCTTAATTATTCATTATATTTTTAAATGTGTTGCATAGGTACAATACCTTAAAGAAGAGTAGAAATGTATACACAACATAGTAAGGTAATTTTAAATTTGTATCAATATATAAAAGTCCATATCAATGTAAAATATTTGAGACTAGTATTTGATTTTTAGTCTAAATGTATATTCAATAATCTACCCCTTTATCCTATTATTGACATATAATGCCCCTTTTCTTTTCAGAAAGAGATCTTTGAATACACCTCCCTTGTTTAGTTTTCTCCCTTACCATGACCAGTAACAATTTACATCCAACCCCCTAAATGATGTCAAACATCCACAAACCACTGAATGACCAGAAACCACCTACCCCATCTCTTGGAAATACAGGCATTGTGTTCTCTAGATGTCTTCCTGTTGTCTGGGGATGATCAATCTTTAGGGGACCTTAAAATTAAGATAATGGTCAAGTCCTGAGAGAGATACTAGCTATTGTCTATCTCATTTTGATGGGGAAATGTAGGACTATCTGAAATATGACTTCAGTTGTCAGTGAGGCTGAACCCTCTCCCCTAGCAGATTTGAAGTTGTTCTAGAAGCAAAATTTTGAGGAAACTGCAACAGACAGTCTGAAAGGCTGTATTACCTGTGCTACTTCTCTTTTTGGTGTCTTATCTTTTTTGTTTTAGAAACACACAAGCCTTAAACCTATCATGAATCTCCATACATGGTGCTGGCTGGCTCAAGCCATCAGGCAGTGGCCACCTAAGAGCGTGGGAATAGGAAGCAACATCTGGTTCCATGTTTGGTACTTTGAAAAATCTTTATTAAGCACTATGTGGAAACATTTAGCCCCACAATGGATGCCATTTGTAAGGAGTTTTTCTCTGACCTATTTTCCAGCCTCCCAATAATGACACAAAGACTTTTATCAATTATGGTAATCAGCACCTAGTTTAGGCTTGTTTCTATCTAGATCTTATGGCTTAAATGAACTTATTTTATTTATCTATGTCATGTCAAGTTTTTCAGTCACCTCTTTTCCATTGTGCACCTCTGACTTGTTCTGAGTTTTCTAGAATCTCTATGGCACAATCTGCATGTTTAGATCCTTCTCCTCTTCTTCTCTCACACCAGAAATGCTGCCTATCTCTCCTACCTAGATATCATGGCATAGCCTTTCTTCCATCTTCTAGCTGCAGTGTCCTGTCTGTGTCTAGTGTGTGACTGGTGACTCTGCCTTTCTTCTTCCCAGAGTTTTCTCTCTGACTGATGTCCCACCTATGCCTCCTGCCAGCTATTGGCCATTCAGCCTTTAATTACACAAATCAAAGCAAAACTTTGTCACACAGTGTACAAATATCCCACAACATAACTGATACCTATTCCTGAACCATTTAACCTATGGATAAATGAAGGAAGTGACATATTTTAGTGTCAATGTGAGCAGCAGACAGCAATATGAAGTATTTGCAGAACCTGTTTACAGATATAGCTCAGAGCATACATAGCTACCAACAGTCTTGGATCCCTGACCCTGCCTCAAACACCATGAAGGAAAAAGTCCCCCTGCAATGATCCTTCCCAAAGGTAGGTTAAGGCACTGAACAATGTTAGCATCTTTGCTTAAATAAGGAACTGTCTGAATTTTGAGAACCTTAGTTTTGGGGAAGTTTTCAGTTCTTTTTTTCAGCTCCAGATTTTGATAACCTTCACAGTTTAGATGTGATGTATTAAGCATCTGCAAAACATGAGAACAGAGAGGGCCCGTTTAACCATAACATTTACATAACCAAATCCTTCTTGCATGCCAGCTCCATTGCAAAAGTGTCTGAAGATTAATCATTTCTTGTACATCCAAATAATAAGCAATCACGTACCTACGAATATGGTGAAAATGACACTCACAGCTCACTCTCTTCCAGGACAGAGCCTGAAACTCCGGAACCCAGAATCAGCAGGTAAGTATCTTCCCAGCTGTACTAGTTTGGACATTTTTTTTGGGGGATCAAGGGGAACTCATGAGCAGAGCAGATGGAGAACAGCTGGTTTGGCCTGATGTTGGGGATGCCTAAAAGGTTCTGGGTAAGAAGACTGTATCAGAAGGGGAGTTCTTGGGAAACAATTGTCAATTTCTTTCAGGGGCTCTCTCTAAACCTACACTGAGAGCAGTGCCAGGAAATGTGGTAGAAACTGGGAATCAGGTGACATTCTTCTGTGAAGGGACATCAGAAGCCAAAGAATACCGTCTCTACAAAGTAGGAATTCAATACTACCTGATACTAACAGTCCTTCTAGAAACTAAGAATAAGGCCAAGTTTTCTATCTCTTTGGTTCATGGCACAATGCAGGCCAATATTGGTGTCCTTATACAAGCACCACTGGCTCATTAGAAAAAAGTGACACCCTGGAGCTGGTGGTGACAGGTAACAGAACCCTCCCCCAGCCTCTGGATTTGCCTTAAGTGGGCTCCTTTCTCAAATATGAGAAGTGGGGAACAATGTTTCTCATGTAAGTTCTCCTAACAGTTTACCCCAGCAATGTCACTCTGTCAGCCATTCCCAGCACCGTGGTGACTGCAGGAGGGCTAGTTACCCTTCAGTGTGAGTCACAAGAGCCGTATAATATGTTCATTCTAATGAAGGATGGTGAGAAGTTCTTAAGTCCTGAACCCTCAGAGAAAATATACTCTGACATATTTGGTGCCCCGTTCTTTGTGGATCCTGTGACTCCAATCAAGAGGTAGACGTTCACATGCTATGGTTATTCCTTGAGCAGCCCTCAGCTGTGGTCATTGCCCAGTAACCAACTGGAGCTCCTGGTATCAGGTAAGGAGGTGCAGCACTTTCTTTTGAGTGTAATTGCAACTGAACATGGTCCCTGGAAAATACCTGATTTGTGCTGGGTGATTGACAACCAGGGCTACTGGACTCAGTCACAGAATTTCTGATACAGCTGGTCTTGAGGTGTAGAAACTATGGATGATACTATAGTGAAAACTAAGATCCAGGGAAATGTGTAGTCTTTATGTGCACTTCTGCTATTGCAGATCAGCTTATGTGTCAGGGGCAATTGTGACCTTCTATGTGACATTTTAGTGACAGATGCACCTACTTTCTTCCTACTTCTTTGCAGGGACCCTTCAAAAGCCCGCCATATGGGCTGAGCCAGGTTCTGTGATCACCTCAGGGAGTAATATTACCATTTTGTGCAAGGCTACTCAAGCAACCCTAATCTATGTGATATATAAAGAGGGAAGCCCTGAACCTTGGGACCAACAGAACCAAATAGTCTACAACAATAAGGCAAAAACTCACCATCTCTGAGAGAATTGAATGCAGAAAGATATCACTGCTACTCTTACACCTTTACTGGATGGACAGAACGCAGTAACACTTTAGAGCTGGTGGTGACAGGTGAGAGACACTCAAAAATCTTTTCCCCAGAAGTCATTCTCCAGAAAAACTGCTAAGCACTATTTCGCACAGAAAAAAATTGCATGTGTGACAATTTAGACTGTGTGGTCCTTTTTAATTTTCCAAGTGTATTTCTTTTAGGAATCTACAACAAACACATACTGTTGCCACTGCAATACCCTGTTGTGACTGTAGGAATGACTGTGACACTCTCTTGTACCTCAAATCATTCATACAACTGGTTCATTTTAACCAAGGATGATCAGAAGTTCTTGTGCAGTCAGAGTTCACAAGATAAACACACTGGGTTGTTTCTTGTCAAGTACCAACTGAGTTCAATGTCTTCCAGCCATAGGTGGAGGTTCAGATGCTATGGCTCTTACACAAGGAATCCTCAGGTGTGGTCAGAAGGGAGTGACCTTTGGGAACTTCTGATCACAGGTTAGGGCAACTCAGACTCTCTGTAGAATCATATTCCACTAGACACAGGTTCCTAGTTTAGTTCATGGTGTGTTATGTGTTTGAGGATTCAGGGTTCCTGAGTCGGTTGACACAGTACACAGACCATGAGAATCACTGTATAGAAAATGAGGGGAAGGCGCCAGGAGACCCAGCGTTGGGGTGAGTTTCTGACCCTGCGGCGCCAAGCAGGCGGGAGTCTCTTTGTTTCTATGGCCTGCCAGCACCAAGCAGGGTAGGCGCTTTGTTTGCGACCTGCCCACCAGCACGGAGGCCTGATCTCTAGGCGCCAGGAGACCCAGCGTTGGGGTGAGTTTCTGGCCCCGCGGCCCCAGCCCGGGAAGGGGAGTTCAGAGGTTCCTTGGCCCCCTATCCCTCTTGAGCTCTCGGCAGGGCCCCCACTCCCTGCATACCTCCTCTTTCTTCCTAGCCCACCCAGCTTCCATCCAGAACCCTCCCCACTTTGCCCCACCGCCCTCTTTCTGCACATAACATCACCCAGCCCAGCCTGTCTGGGCACTGGGTCCGAATCCTCGGGGCACTCAAGCAGGCGGGAGTTCCTTTGTTTCTTTGGCCTGCCTGCACCAAGCAGGGTAGGCGCTTTGTTTGTCACCTGCCCATCAGCACGGAGGCCTGATCTCTCGGCGCCAGGAGCCCCAGCCTTGGGGAGACCCAGCGTTGGGGGAGAGACAACGTTGGGGAGATCCAGCATTGGGTAGGCAAGGAGACCTGATCCGGTAAAGAAGATCCATAAGGGAGCATTTGGAAGAAGAGATGGGTAGACGCCAAGGCAAGAATTCGCCCAACAAGCTGAAAAGCAACATGAAGCCACCAGAAACCAGCGACCTCACAATGGGAGGACATGAACATCTTAATCAAGAAGAAGTAGAAACGGTTGACTTCATGAAAGTGATTGATGCCCTTAAACAGCATGTAAAAAATGCCCTTATAGAAATGGATGAGAAATATAACAGAAAGTTTGAAGAACTGAATAAATCAGTGAATGATACCCTAGAAAACCAAGGAAAAACAATCAAACAGATAATGGAAATGGTGCAAGACTTGAAAACTGAAATGGAGGCAAAGAAGAAAACACAAACAGAGGGCCAGCTGGACATGGAAAATTTAAGTAAACAAACAGAGTCTACAGAAACAAGCACAACCAACAGAATACAAGAGATAGAAGAAAGAATCTCAGATTCTGAAGATACTATAGAGAAAATAAACACTCTGATCAAAGAAAACAGCAAGTCCAAGAAACTCTCATCACAAAATATTCAGGAAATATGGGACACAATAAAAAGACCAAACCTAAGAATAATAGGAGTAGAAGAAGAAGAAGTGCAGCTCAATGGTCCAGAAAATATATTTAATAAAATTATAGAAGAAAATTTTCCCAACCTAAAGAAAGATATACCTATGAAGGTTCAAGAAGCATACAGAACACCGAATAGGCTGGATCAAAAAAGAACATCCCCTCGGCATATAATTATCAAAACACAAAGCATACAGAATAAGGAAAGAATATTAAGAGCTGCAAAGGAAAAAGGCCAAATTAATTATAAAGGTAAACCTATCAGAGTTACACCTGACTTCTCCATGGAAACCATGAAAGTCAGAAGGTCCTAGATAGATGTACTTCAGAAACTAAGAGACCATGGATGCAAGCCCAGATTACTATACCCAGCCAAGCTTTCATTCACTATAAATGGAGAAAATAAAATTTTCCAGGATAAACACAAATTTAAACAATACGCAGCCACAAATCCAGCCTTACAGAAAGTAATAGAAGGAAAATCACTAACCAAGGAGTCCAACAATGACCACAATATCTCAGACATCTAGAGACCCTTCACCAACACAAATCAAAGAAGGGAAACACACAAACTCTACGACTAAAAAAATGACCGGAGTTAACATCCACTGGTTATTAATATCACTTAATGTCAATGGACTCAACTCACCTATTAAAAGGCACAGGCTAAGAGATTGGATAAGAAGACAGGATCCAACATTCTGCTGTTTACAAGAAACACACCTAAACCACAAAGACAGGCACCTACTCAGAGTAAACGGCTGGGAAAAGGCTTATCAAGCAAATGGACCTAAGAAACAAGCACGTGTGGCCATACTAATCTCTAACAAAGTTGACTTCAAACTTAAATCAATCAGAAGAGATGGAGAGGGGCATTTTATACTCATAACAGGAACAGTTCAGCAGGATGAAGTCTCAATTCTGAACATCTATGCCCCTAATTTAAAAGCACCCACGTACATAAAAGAAACATTGCTAAAACTCAAGGCAGCCATCAAACCGCACACACTAATAGTAGGAGACTTCAACACTCCTCTCTCACCAATGGACAGGTCAATCAGACAGAAACCTAACAGAGAAATAAGAGAATAAATGAATGTAATGAATCAAATGGACTTAACAGACATCTATAGAACATTCCACCCAAATAGGAAAGAATATACCTTCTTCTCTGCAGCTCATGGAACCTTCTCAAAAATCGACCACATAGTCGGTAACAAAGCAAACATCCACAGTTACAAAAAAATATTAGTAACCACCTGTGTCTTATCAGATCACCATGGATGAAAGTTAGAATTCAACAACTATGCTACCCCCAAAAAGCCTACAAACTCATGGAAACTGAACAGTCAACTACTGAACCATACCTGGATTAAGGAAGAAATAAAGAAAGAAATTAAAGTCTTCCTGGAATTCAATGAATATAAAGAAACAACATACTTAAACTTATGGGACACTATGAAAGCAGTCCTAAGAGGAAAGTTCATAGCACTAAGGGCCCACTTAAAGAAAACAGAGAAAGCTCACATTGGAGACTTAAGAGCCCAACTGAAAGCTCTCGAAAAAAAAGAAGCAGACTCACCTAGGAGGAGTAGAAGACTGGAAATAATCAAACTGAGGGCTGAAATCAACAAAATAGAAACACAGAAAACAATCCAAAGAATCAATGAAAAAAAAACCTGGTTTCACGAGAAAATCAACAAGATTGATAAACCCCTATCCAAACTAATCAAACGGCAGAGAGAGAATTTGCAAATTAATAAGATCAGAAATGAAAAGGGGGACATAACCACAGACACAGAGGAAATTCAGAGAATCATTAGATCTTACTACAAAAGCCTATATGCCACAAAACTGGAAAATGTAAAGGAAATGGACACTTTTTTAGATAAATACCATATACCAAAGTTAAACCAGGACCAGGTGAACAATCTAAATAGACCGGTTAGTCGCGAAGAATTAGAAGAGGTTATCAAAAACCTCCCTACCAAAAAGAGCCCAGGACCAGATGGTTTCAATGCGGAATTCTACCAGAACTTCCAAGAAGACCTAATACCTATTCTCCTTAATGTATTTCACAATATAGAAACAGAAGAGTCATTGCCAAATTCCTTTTATGAAGCTACAGTTACTCTGATACCAAAACCGCACAAAGACTCAACCAAGAAAGAAAATTATAGACCAATCTCACTCATGAACATCGATGCAAAAATCCTCAACAAAATACTGGCAATCCGAATCCAAGAACACATTAGGAAAATTATCCATTATGATCAAGTAGGCTTCATCCCAGGGATATAGGGCTGGTTCAACATACGAAAATCTATCAATGTAATCCAGCATATAAATAAACTGAAAGAAAAAAACCATATGATCATTTCATTAGATGCTGAAAAAGCACTTGACAAAATTCAACACCCCTTTATGATGAAAGTATTGGAGAGATTAGGGATACAAGGGTCATACCTAAATATAATAAAAGCTATATACAGCAAGCCGACAGCTAACATTAAATTAAATGGAGAGAAACTTAAAGCCATCCCACTAAACTCAGGAACACGACAAGGCTGTCCATTCTCCCCATACCTCTTCAATATAGTACTTGAAGTTCTAGCAATAGCAATAAGACAACATAAGGGGATCAAAGGGATTCGAATTGGAAAGGAAGAAGTTAAACTTTCGTTATTTGCAGATGATTTGAGAGTGTACATAAGCGACCCCAAAAACTCCACCAAAGAACTCCTACAGCTGATAAACACCTTTAGTAATATGGCAGGATACAAGATCAACTCCAAAAAATCAGTCGCCCACTTATACACAAAGGATATGGAAGCAGAGAGGGAAATCAGAGAAGCTTCACCTTTCACAATAGCCACAAACAGCATAAAATATCCTGGGGCAACTATAACCAAGGAAGTGAAAGATCTATTTGACAAGAACTTTAAGGCATTGAAGAAAGAAATTGAGGAGTATACCAGAAAATGGAAGGACCTTCCTTGCTCTTGGATTGGGAGGATCAACATAGTAAAAATGGCAATTCTACCAAAGGCAATTTATAGATTCAATGCAATCCCCATCAGGGTCCCATCAAAATTCTTCACAGATATTGAGAGGACAATAATCAACTTTATATGGAAAAACAAAAACCCAGGATAGCCAAAACAATCCCATACAATAAAGGATCTTCTGGAGGCATTACCATCCCTGACTTCAAACTCTATACAATAAAGGAATGTCTGGAGGCATTACCGTCCCTGACTTCAAACTCTATTACAAAGCTACAGTGATGAAAACAGTGTGGTACTGGCATAAAAAGAGAGAAGTTGACCAATGGAATTGTATAGAAGACCCGAATTTTAACCCACAAACCTATGAACACCTCATTTTTGATAAAGGAGCCAAAAGTATACAATGGAAGAAAGAAAGCATTTTTAACAAATGGTGCTGGCATAACTGGATGTCAACCTGTAGAAGAATGAAAATAGACCCATACTAGACTTTACAATGCTAATTAACCCAATTAAAAAATGGGGCACTGAACTGAACAGAGAATTCTCAGCAGAGGAAGTTCAAATGGCCAAAAGACACTTAAGGTCCTGCTCAACCTCCTTAGCAATCAGGGATATGCAAATCAAAACAACTTTGAGATATCATCTTACACCTGTCAGAATGGCTAAAATAAAAAATTCCAATGATAGCCTTTGCTGGAGAGGCTGTGGAGGAAGGGGAACACTCATCCATTGCTGGTGGGAATGCAATCTTGTGCAACCACTTTGGAAATAGGTGTTTCGGTTTCTCAGGAAATTCGGGATCAACTTTCCCCTGGACCCAGCAATACCACTCCTGGGAATATACCCAAGAGATGCCCTATCACATGACAAGAGCATTTGTTCAACTATGTTCATAGCAGTATTATTTGTAATAGCCAGAACCTGGAAACAACCTAGATGCCCCTCAATGGAAGAATGGATGAAGAACGTGTGGAATATCTACACATTAGAGTACTATGCTGCGTTAAAAAACAATGACTTCTCAAATTTTGCATGCAAATGGATGGAAATAGAAAACACTATCCTGAGTGAGGTATCCCAGACCCAAAAAGATGAACATGGGATGTACTCACTCATAATTGGTTTCTAGCCATAAACAAGGGTCACGGAGTCTACACTTGGTAATCCCAAAGAATCTAAGTAAGAAGGTGAACCAAAGGAAAAGCATATAGTTGCCCTCTTGGCTATGGGAAGTAGAAAAAATTGCCAGGGAGAAAATTGAGATCTTGGGGGTGGGGTGGGATGGGGGTAAGGGGAGATGGGGAGAGAGGGGGGAGAGGGGGAGAATGGGGGGAGCTTGGGAAAGGGGGAGGATTGGGATGAAGGAAGGTTGGATGGGGGAGCACGGATGCACGGTTCTTAGTTAAGGGAGCCACCTTAGGGTTGGCAAGAGACTTGAACCTAGAGTGGCTCCCAGATACAGAAGCCGAGTTCCCCAGTTAGTTCCTTCGGCAGCTGAGGATGGGGAACCTGAAATGACCCTATCCTAGAGCAATACTGACGAATATCTTGCATATCATCATAGAACCTTCATCTGGTGATGGATGGAGACAGAGACAGAGACCCACACTGGAGCACTAGACTGAGCTCCCAAGGTCCCGATGAGGAGCAGAAGGAGGGAGAACATGAGCAAAGAAGTCGGGACCACGAGGGGAGCACCCACCCACTGAGACAGTGGAGCTGATCTATTGGGAGCTCACCAAGGCCAGCTGAACTGTGACTGAAAAAGCATGGGATAAAACTGGACTCTCTGAGCATGGCGAACAATGAGGGCTGATGAGAACCCAAGGACAATGGCACGGGGTTTTGAACCTACGTAATGTGCTGGCTTTGTGGGAGCCTAGCCAGTTTGGATGTTCACCTTTTTAGAAATGCACGGAGGGGGGAGGACCTAAGACTTACCACAGGGCAGGGAAATCTGCTCTTTGGGCTGGAGAGGGAGGGGGAGAGGAGTGGGGAGAGGGGGAGAAGGGTGGGAGTAGGGGGAGGGAAATGGAAGGCTGGGAGGAGGAGGAAATTTGTTTTTTTTTTTCTTTTCTCAATAAAAAAAAGTTAAAAAAAAGAAAATGAGGGGAGGGCATAATAAGAATGGAACCTGCCAGGGTCAGGAGAATGATGTGTCTTCCTATGACATTATTGGTTCTTTTTCTATTTAGGGGTAAAGTTCAAGATCATGAGTATGCTTGATCTTTACTCTGGAATTGTTTGATTGGCTCCAAATCCTTCTCTTCTACTTCCTTGTAGGAAGACTTAAGAAACCCACTTTGAGCCCTCCTACACTTCCTGGTTATCCTGCTGGGGCTATACTGCCCCATACCTCCTCTTTCTTCCCATCCCATTAAGCATACATCCAGATCCCACACATCCTGTCTCCCTCCTTCCCTCCCTTCTTTGGCAGCATAGCACCTCCCAGCTCAGCCTGCTCAGGCACTGGGACTGAACCCAAATCAGGAGGGCAAAGGTGAGGGCGGTAGTTCCTCTGTCTCCATAGCCTGTCTGCAACAAGCAGAGTGGGCCTTTGTTTGTGAGCTACCCAAGAAGCACAGAGATCCGATCTGGACACCAGGAGAAAGATCACTGGGGAGTGACATTACTGGGAAGGTACATCAGTGGGCAAGAAGACCTGATCCTGTAAAAGATCCATAGGGGAACATTCGGAGGAAATTATGGGCAGGTGCCAAGGCAAGCATTCACCCAACAAGCTGAAAAACAACATGAAACCACCTGAACCCAGCGACCTCACAACAGGAGAACATGAACACCTTAATCAAGAAGAAGTAGAAAAAATTGACTTTATGAAAGTGATAGAGGCCCTTAAACAGCATGTAAAAAATGCCCTTATAGAATGGATGAGAAGTATAACAGAAAGTTTGAGGAATTGAGTAAATCAGTGAATGATACCCTAGAAAACCAAGGAAAAACAATCAAGCAGATAATGGAAACAGTTCATGACTTGAAAACTGAAATGGAGGCAAAGAAGAAAACACAAACAGAGGGCCGGCTGGACATGGAAAATCTAGGTAAACGAATAGAGACTACAGAAACAAGCATAACCAGCAGAATACAAGAGATAGAAGAAAGAATCTCAGATTCTGAAGATACCATAGAGAAAATAAACGCACTACCAAAGAAAACAGCAAGTCCAACAAACTCTCATCACAAAACATTCAAGAAATATGGGACACAATAAAAAGAACAAACCTAAGTATAATTGGAGTAGAAGAAGAAGAAGTGCAGCTCAACTGTCCAGAAAATATACTTAATAAAATTATAGAATAAAACTTTCCCAACCTGATGAAAGATGTACCTATGAAGGTTGAAGAAGCATACAGAACACCAAATAGGCTGGATAAAAAAAAAAAAACACCCCCTTGCCATATAATAATCAAAACAGAAAATATACAGAATAAAAAAGGATATTAAGAGCTGCAAAAGAAAAAGGCCAAGTTACTTATAAAGGTAATCCTATCAGACTTACACCTGACTTCTCTATGGAAACCATGAAGCCAGAAGGTCCTGGATAGACGTACTGCAAAAACTAAGAGACCATGGATGCAAGCCCAGACTACTATACCCAGCCAACATTTCGTTCACTATAAATGGAGAAAACAAAATTTTCCAGGATAAAAACAAATTTAAACAATACGTAGTCACAAATCCAGCCTTACAGAAAATAATAGAAGGAAAATCACTAACCAAGGAGTCCAACAATGACCACAATAACTCAGACATCTAGAGACCCTTCACCAGCGCAACTCAAAGAAGGGAAACACACAAACCCTACTACTAAAAAAGTGACCGGAGTTAACAACCACAGGTCATTAATATCACTTAATGTTAATGGGCTCAACTCACCTATAAAAAGGCACAGGCTAAGAGATTGGATACGAAAACAGGATCCAACATTCTGCTGTTTACAAGAAACACACCTCAACCACAAAGACATGCACCTACTCAGAGTAAACGGCTGGGAAAAGGCTTATCAAGCAAATGGACCTAAGAAACAAGCACGTGTGGCCATACTAATCTCTAACAAAGTTGACTTCAAACTTAAATCAATCAGAAGAGATGGAGAGGTATATTTCATACTCATAACAGGAACAATTCAGCAGGATGAAGTCTCAATCCTGAATATCTATGCCCCGAATATAAAATCACCCACATACGTAAAGGAAACATTACTAAAACTCAAGGCAGCCATCAAACCACACACACTAATAGTAGGAGACTTCAACACTCCTCTCTCACCAATGGACAGGTCAATCACACAGAAACCTAACAGAGAAATTAGAGAATTAATGGAGGTAATGAAGCAAATGGACTTAACAGACATCTATAGATTATTCCACCCAAAGGGGAAAGAATATACCTTCTTCTCTGCAGCTCAAGGAACCTTCTCGAAAATTGACCACATACTTGGTAATAAAGCTAACTTACACAGTTACAAAAAATATTAGTAACCACCTGTGTCTTATCAGATCACCATGGATTAAAGTTAGAATTCAACAACAATGCTACCCCAGAAAGCCTACAAACTCATGGAAACTGAACAGTCAACTACTGAACTATACCCGGATTAAGGAAGAAATAAAGAAAGAAATTAAAGTCTTCCTTGAATTCAATGAAAATAAAGAAACAACATACTCGAACTTATGGGACACTATGAAAGCAGTCCTGAAAGGAAAGTTCATAGCACTAAGTGCCCACCTAAAGAAAACAGAGAAAGCACATATTGGAGACTTAAAAGCCCACTTGAAAGCTCTAGAAAAAAAAGAAGCAGACCCACCTAGGAGGAGTAGAAGACTGGAAATAATCAAACTGAGGGCTGAAATCAAGAAAATAGAAACACAGAAAACAATCCAAAGAATCAATGAAACAAAAAGCTGGTTCCTGGAGAAAATCAACAAGATTGATAAACCCCTATCCAAACTAATCAAACGACAGAGAGAGAATACGCAAATTAATAAGATCAGAAATGAAAAGGGAGACATAACCACAGACACAGAGGAAATTCAGAGAGTCATTAGATCTTACTACAAAATCCTGTATGCCACAAAACTGGAAAATGTAAAAGAAATGGACACTTTTTTAGATAAATACCATTTACCAAAACTAAACCAGGACCAGGTGAACAATCTAAACAGACCCGTGAGTCGCGAAGAATTAGAAGCTGTTATCAAAAACCTCCCTACCAAAAAAGCCCAGGACCAGATGGTTTCAATGCAGAATTCTACCAGAACTTCCAAGAAGACCTAATACCTATACTCCTTAATGTGTTCCACAAAATAGAAACAGAAGGGTCATTACCAAACTCCTTTTATGAAGCCACAATTACTCTGATACCAAAACCACTCAAAGACTCAACCAGGAAAGAGAACTACAGGCCAATCTCACTCATGAATATCGACGCAAAAATCCTCAACAAAATACTGGCAAATCGAATCCAAGAACACATCCGAAAAATTATCCATTATGATCAAGTAGGCTTCATTCCTGAGATGCAGGGCTGGTTCAACATACGAAAATCTATCAATGTAATCCAGCATATAAATAAACTGAAAGAAAAAAATCATATGATCATTTCATTAGATGCTGAAAAAGCACTTGACAAAATCCAACATCCATTTATGATAAAAGTATTGGAGAGATTAGCGATACAAGGGTCATACCTAAATATAATAAAAGCTATATATAGCAAGCCGACAGCTAATATCAAATTAAATGGAGAGAATTTTAAAGCCATCCCGCTAAACTCAGGAATACGACAAGGCTGTCCACTCTCGCCATACCTCTTCAATATAGTGCCTGAAGTTCTAGCAATAGCAATAAGACAACATAATGGGATCAAGGGGATTCGAATTGGAAAGGAAGAAGTGAAACTTTCATTATTTCCAGATGGTATGATAGTGTACATAAGCAACCCCCAAAACTCCACCAAAGAACTTTTACAACTGATAAACACCTTTAGTAATGTGGCAGGATACAAGATCAACTCCAAAAAATCAGTCACCCTCTTATACACAAAGGATAGTGAAGCAGAGAGGGAAATCAGAGAAGCTTCACCATTCACGATAGCCACAAACAGCATAAAATATCTTGGGGTAAATCTAACCAAGGAAGTGAAAGATCTATTTGACAAGAACTTTAAGGCATTGAAGAAAGAAATTGAAGAGGATACCAAAAAATGGATGGATCTACCTTGCTCTTGGATTGGGAGGATCAACATAGTAAAAATGGCAATTCTACCTAAGGCAATTTATAGATTCAATGCAATCCCCATCAAGATCCCATCAAAATTCTTCACAGATCTGGAAAGGACAATAATCAACTTTATATGGAAAAATAAAAAACCCAGGATAGCCAAAACAATCCTATACAATAAAGGATCTTCTGGAGGCATTACCATCCCTGACTTCAAACTCTATTACAGAGCTACAGTAATGAAAACAGTGTGGTACTGGCATAAAAACAGAGAAGTCGACCAATGGAATCGTATAGAAGACCCAGATTTTATCCCACAAACCTATGAACACCTCATTTTCGATAAAGGAGCTAAAAGTATACAATGGATGAAAGAAAACATCTTCAACAGATGGTGCTGGCACAACTGGATGTCAACCTGTAGAAGAATGAAAATAGACCCATATCTATCACCATGCACAAAACTCAAGTCCAAATAGACCTCAATATCACTCTGAAGAGTACTGAACCTGATAGAAGAGAAAGTGGGAAGTACCCTACAACAGATGGGCACAGGAGATCGCTTCCTCTGTATAACCCCAGCAGCATAGACATTAAGGGCAACATTGAATAAATGGCACCTACTAAAAGTGAGAAGCTTCTGTAAAGCAAAGGACACTGTCACTAAGACAAAAAGGCAACCTACTGACTGGGAGAAGATCTTCACCATCCCCGCAACAGCCAAAGTCTAATCTCCAGCATATATAGAGAACTCAAGAAACTAGACTTTAAAATGCTAATTAACCCAATTAAAAAATGGGGCACTGAAGTGAGCAGAGAATTCTCAACAGAAGAAGTTCAAATGGCCAAAAGACACTTAATGTTGTGCTCAACTTCCTTAGCAATCAGGGAAATGCAAATCAAAACAACTTTGAGATATCATCTTACACCTGTCAGATTGGCTAAAATCAAAAACAGCAATGGTAGCTTCTGCCGGAGAGGTTGTGGAGGAAGGGGTTCCCTCATCCATTGCTGGTGGGAATGCAATCTTGTGCAACCACTGTGGAAGTCAGTTTTTCGGTTTCTCAGGAAATTTGGGATCAACCTCCCCCTGGACCCAGCAATACCACTCCGGGAATATACCCAAGAGATACTCTATCATATGACAAAAGCATTTGTTCAACTATGTTCATAGCAGTATTCTTTGTAATAGCCAGAAAGTGGAAACAACCTAGATGTCCTTCAATGGAAGAATGGATGAAAAAAGTATGGAATATATACATGCTAGAGTACTACGCTGCGGTAAAAAACAATGACTTCTCGAATTTTGCATGCAAATAGATGGAAATAGAAAACACTATCCTGAGTGAGGTATTCCAGGACCAAAAAGATGAACATGGTATGTACTCACTCATAATTCATATCTAGCCATAAATAAGGGTCACGGAGTCTACAATATGTGAACCTAAAGAAGCTAAATAAGAAGGTGAACCCAAGGAAAAACATATAGTTATCCTCTTGGCTATGGGAAGTAGACCTAATTGCAGGGGAGAAAATTGGGATCTTGGGGATGAGGTGGGAAGGGGGTAAGGAGAGATAGGGAGAGAAAAGTTAGAAGGGAAGTAGGGGGGAACGTGGGGAAACTGGAGGATTGGGATAAAGGAAAGGTGGATAGGGGAGCACAGAACCACAATTCTTAGTTAAGGGAGCCACTTTAGGGTTGGCAAGATACTTGACCCTAGATTGGCTCCCCGGAGCCCATGGTGATGTCCCCAGTTAGTTCGTTGGGCAGCTGAGGATAGGGAACCTGAAATGACCCTATCCTATAGCAATACTGACGAATATCTTGCATATCATCATAGAACCTTCATCTGGTGATGGATGGAGATAGAGACAGAGACCCACACTGGAGCACTGGACTGAGCCCCCAAGGTCCTAATGAGGAGCGGAAGGAGGGAGAAGATGAGCAAGGAAGTCGGGACCACGAGGTGTGCACCCACCCACTGTGACAAGGGGGCTGATCTATTGGGAGCTCACCAAGGCCAGGTGTACTGTGACTGAAAAAGCATGGGATAAAACCGGACTCTCTGAACATGGCGAACAATGGGGGTGATGAGAAGCCAAGGGCATTGGCACGGGGTTTTTGACCCTACTTCGTGTTCTGGCTTTGTGGGAGCCTAGCCAGTTTGGTTGTTCACCTTCCTAGACATGGATGGAAGGGGGCAGACCTTGGACTCTCCACAGGGCAGGGAACCCTGACTACTCTATGGACTGGAGAGGGAGGATGAGAAGAGTTTGGGGAAGGGGGAAAAGTGTGGGAGGAGGGGGAGGGAAATGGGAGGCTGGAAGGAAGCGGATACTTTTTTTTCCTTTTCTCAATAAAAAATAAAAGAAAGAAACCCACTTTGAGGGCGGAGCCAGGATCTGTGATTGCCTCAGGAAATAATGTGACCATCTTGTTTGAGGGGACCAAGGGAAGGCAACCAATGTATTTCCTTTATAAGGAAGGAAGCCCAGCACCCTGGGACAGTCAAACTCCAAAAGATCCTGGTAACAAGGCCATGTTCTCAATAGCATCCATGGAACAGCATCATGCAGGAAAATATCGCTGTTACTCTTACAACTCTGCAGGGTGGTCAGAACGTAGTGACCTGTTGGAGCTGGTGGTGATAGGTGAGAGGGCACTTCTGCATCCCTAGGAATACTCACTGTGGTGTCTCCACCTCAATTCTGAGAAGGGGAAATGTTTACATTCTGTTTCAACTTAACAGGCTTCCTCTTCATTCCTAGGTGTCTATTCTAGCTAAGTCACCCTGTCAGCTGTGTCAAGCCCTGTGGTGAACTCAGGAGGGTATGTGACTCTTCAGTGTGTCTCACAACAGACATATAGCAGCTTCATTCTAGTGAAGGATGATGAGAAGTTCTCCAGACCTCTGCCCTCTTGTGATATATAGCCTATGCTATCAGGAGCTCATTTCACAGTGTGTCCTGTGACCCACAACCAGAGGTGGAGATTTACATGCTATGGCTATTACTGGAGTAGCTCCCAGCTGTGGTCAGTTCCTAGTAATGAGCTAGAGCTCTTGGTCTCAGGTAAGTAAGCTCCAGCCTTACCTTTGAATATTACCAGAGACATAGGATCCCAGGAAAGGAGCTCATATGTGTGGGGTGGGTGATCAAGAGGCAGGACAATTCAATCTAGAGTCATAGAATGTGTGATACAGCTGAACTTGGCGTGCCAAAACCTGCCTGGATAATAAGAGTGAACGTAATGAGTCAAGGGACAAGTCAGGTCTTTGTACTGTTATCGATCAGCTCTTAAGTGTCATTTCCAATTGTGACCTTCCATGTGCAACTTTCCTAAAAAGATGTTCCTATGTTTCTTGCTTCTTTTCAGGGACCCTTCACAAACCCACTGTCTGGGCTCATCCAGGCTCTGTGATCACCTCAGAGAGTCCTGTTACCATCTGGTGTGAGGGCACCTTAGAAAGCCTTATGTATGTGATATATAAAGAAGTAAGCCCAGAACCCAGTTTCACACAAACCCAAATAGACCAAACAATAAGGCACAATTCTCCATCCCATCTGTTACCAGAATGAATGCAAGGTGATACAACTGTTACTCATACAACTTTGCTGGCTGGACAGAGCACAGTGATACTCTGGAACTGGTGGTGACAGGTGAGAGGTCACTAAGTGTCACAATCTTTGCATCTCTCCTCAGGAAATAATCTTCTGTAGGTGTGCTTCCTCAGCTTTTCTGCTGGAGACATTATGGGCTGTCTTTCTTTAAACAGGCTGCCTCTTCCTCTCCTAGGTGTTCACCATGGTAAACCTACTCTGTCAGCTTTGCCCAGCCGTGTGGTGACCCCAGGTGGGAATGTGACCCTTAAGTGTGTCTCATCTAAAAAATATGATTGGTTCATTTTGACTGGGGCAGATCAAAATTTCTCCAGTTCCCAAAAGGCACAGTTTATAGACACTGGAGAGTGCATAGCTCTGTTTCCTGAGATCACTGTGTCATCCAGCAAGTGTGGGCCCTTCAGATGTTATGGATACTATACAAATACCTCGCATGTGTGGTCAGAGGCCAGTGACCCTTTGGAGATACATGTCTCAGGTGAGGAAGTCTCATTTACTCAACTGTTTGGCACCAGAAACCCTTTGTCATATGTTGTGCTGCCTCGAGGAAGGTTTAAAGCCATGGTGGCTAAAGGAAACTGTTGAGTGCTAAGGTACAGGGTATGAATGGCCATGGCATGGTCAGGGCAGGATGGGATGTGGAATGTATAGAAAGATCCAGCTGTATGGCTTCCTGAGTCTCCTGTTTACAGGACTGTCATAGAAGCCCTCCCTCTTGACCCAAAAAGGCCCTGTCCTGACCCCTGGAGAGAACCTGATCCTCAAGTGTTCCTCTGAGATAAGTTATGACAGATTTGCTCTGTTTAAGATGGGGGAAAGTGGCCTCACCCAGGTCTCTGTCCATCAGTCTCAGGATGGACATTTTCATGACAGTTTCACATTAGGCTCTGTGAATTCCTCCATTGGTGGTCAGTATAGATGCCTTGGTGCATGCAGTTCCTCCTCTGAGTGGTCAGCCCCCAGTGATCCTCTGGACATCCTGATCACAGGTAAGGATTTTAGTGCATTCAGTTGAGACCTATCTTAGCACAGGTTAAGCTGGGAGGAGACCCGGAATTCATCATCAAGATGATGATGAATATCTCACAGAGAAATAGGTCTAGGTACAAGGATCGCACAGTCTGTTAAAATATAGAGAGACTAGGTTCTGAAATGGGGACTCAGACCAATGGAAGCAGTTCTTCACTCACTAATTTTCATCTCTTTATGGTACTCTGCAATTATACCAAATCTCTCTGTGCATCCAGGCACTATTGTTTCCTTAAGAGAGAATTTGACCCTGCGGTGTCAATCATCAGTCCTAATGGATACTTTCCATCTGTTCAAGGAAGGTGCAGCCCACCCCTATTTGCATCAAAAATTACAGTCTCAAAATCAGTCAGAATTCTCCATGAGTGCTGTGACCTCAGCTCTTAAAGGTTTCTATGTATGCTTTGGTTCCCAAAGCTCATCCCCTTGCTTGTTGTCACACCCCAGTGTCCCTGTGGAGATCACAGTTTCAGGTGAGATGACCCAGACCTCTTTGAGCTCAATTAAGACAGGATAATTGACCTAGGAATTCACCTAGAGATTTAGAAGTAAACGGTTCCTTCTTAATTAATCATCATCTCACCTTCTGTATGGGAGTCCAGAAGATTTCTGGTAGGAATTCTCATTTACTCAACTCTTTGGCACCAGAAACCCTTTCTATAACTGTTAACTAAAAATCATAATCTTTGCCTTTTAGGAGTCTACAACAACCCATACTGTTGACACTGTAAAACCGTGTTGTATACTTAGGAGTGTAAATTGCATGGTTCCATGTAAACTTATTCATATGCCTGTATAATATTTTTTGTTATGTTCACATGCAGTTATATTTGCAGAAATCGATACAATTTTATATGGTTTTATATATATATATATATATATATTATGTAACTTACTAATATATGAGTGTTCCATTTAAATCATTTCTACCTTTTCCATTCGTCCTCTCACTCTTTCTGTGTTTTTCAAACCCTTATAAAATTTATGTTTGCCCCTGATTTTTAATTGTTATTGTTTTAGAAAACACACACACAAACACATAAATGCACATCATACAGCCTAGCTTGACATTCTTTTGATTCTTCCATTTTCTAGCCTTGTATCCAAATGGTTTTATCTGAAGACCTCACAGATTCACCATGTGCTTTGTCTCCACTTCCTGTTGTCCACTAGTTGCCATCTGATTTTTTTTTAGTTTGATCTGACTCCAGGACATACAGAGGAGGAAGGGACTATAGAATCCAGGTGGTCATTATTCTGGTCTTCTTTAGGCATTTGTACTTTTGAAATTTCATGGGTTTAGCTTCCTTCCCTTGCCTTGAAGTCTCTATTGTGTAGCAGGAATCTTGTTTCTCTGGCTGTTGTAACCTTTTTACTTCTCCTCCTCAGTATTCTTTATATTTTATATACACAATTTGTGTTGTAGGAGTACCCATTTGGACTGGGCAACCAAGCCATCTTATTTCTGTTTTGACCAGTTGTGAATTTTTATAATCATCCTCATATGTAGAAAAATATGCATTTTTGATGAGGGGACAGAGCTAAACTCACCCGTGGATATAAGGATAAGCACTTAGAATGAAGTCAGAAATCACATTGGTTTAGGAACATGGAAGTATTGCTTTCTAATCTAGAGTCCATAACCTCTCCAGACACAGGTAAAAGTAATATATTTTGCTTCCATGTTGGTGTCATATTCTTTGATGATTTAGCTTACCTACTAATGAGAACATATCTACTTCATGGACATTGTGAGCACATCTTTAAGTTCTTGTGCTTGAACTCATTGTGCTACTAATGATGTGATGATTAGAGAATGAGATGTTAAACATCATGGGAACTGGGTGACTTGAGTGCAGGAGGAGAAACCAGACTGTCATTATTTCGTGCAACTCATATTCATGGGACCCCGATGACAAGACATTGTCTGCATCTTGGGATCTCAGCCGGTGAATGAGTGAAAACCAATTTCCAGGGAAATTAGCTTCCAGGATTCTTTACTACAGCAGAGCCTCTTTATTTTAAACTGGGAGGGTGTAATTTTTCATCTTAGCTTTCTGAAAAACAATACTCTTGATTCCAAAGAAGAACTTTGGCCACAAGTAATGAACTCAGAGCATAGTCAGACTGAAGTAATCAAGCAAAAGCCCAGGAGAAAGCCAGCTATAACAGAGAAATGGTTTGTTTTAGATCTTCATTATAGCTGTCATGAGTATAATAAGCATATCTGGGAAATAAAAATGCACAGTTTTAAAAAGAATCAGTTCTCTTCAGCACTTCACACACTGATCATGCCTTTGTTTCTCAGGAGTGCCTGAGACCACCAGCCAACCACAAAACATGTCAGAAGCCACAATAGGTGGGTCAGGAAAATTCTGGTTTGGGCAGAGACACTGAGGGTCAAATTGTATACACAGGAAGGAGCTACTCAGAGTGGAAATGCAGATATATTATGGTGACTTTGTATGGTCCTGACCTGTTTGTCCACAATCTCCAGTCTCACAGCCTCAAGATCACACAGTGGAGAACATCATTCAGATGGGCGTTTCTGGTTTGATTCTCACAGTACTTGGGATTGTGCTGTTTGGGACTTGCCCCAGCCAGAGAAGACCTTGATTCCTTCCTAGAAGTGAAGACGAGAGACGGCCACAGCCTTACATCATTACTATCTGAAAAATTAATTTGTTAATCTTTAGTGTTTTTTACAAAAAAATTTAATGTTAAAAATGGGTATCACTTATGAGAAACGATCCAGGAATCACATGTGTTTTGGATGCAGGAAAGGATCAAAATTTTGGGTTGGGGAGCTCTTCCATCACCACATTAAGGCTCGTACCCTCTACCTTACTGTGGACTTTGAAGAATTTTTCCTTTGACTCTTTTTTAGAGGGGAACTTATTGTCCCTTTAGTGAGGTTTGGTCCTGATTTTTATATATCTTCTGCTTTCCCCAGTTTCTTGTAATACTTTACTTTATTATAAATCATCACATTCCCTATTAGGAACATCTGCTTTGGTGTAAATTTTTACTACTATGAATATAGAATTTGATTCAATAAGAACAACAAAAAATTAATGGACACAATTCAGATTCCCATATTCTAAGATAACTGAATATAAATGATGCTCCCAAATTCTGTACTCTCACTTAGCTATCCTACTACCCACAGAAAATGTGAATTTCCTGCTAATTTATAAAAACGTTGCTGTCTAGTGTTTAAAGGAACTATCTGGTGGGACACTCTTGATGTAGTTTCAAATATATTCTCTTAATAAAGGGCTTCTCTATTACATTTGCTGATTGATGTGTATAATCCCTTGAATGGATACCTTGATGTTCCAGCTTATTCCTGTATTCCAAGGTCAGTTAGTTCCATAATGCGAGCAACAAGGTGAAGTGAAAACAGCAGACATGGACACCTTTGCCCTCTTTGCTGTTTCTGTGTGAGGAGGAAGAACACCACCAAATGCTGATAAATCGTTGCATTCTCACAATAAAAGATATTTGTTTAGTCCTCAATTAATTATTTGAAATATTTGAGATCCATGAGAGGAGACACTTGTCTTATACATCCCAGCTGTTTTGTTAAGGTCAGTTGTGTACACTCCATTTTTTTTTTTAAGAATGATTTTATTTTATCGAGAAAAGGAGAAAATAAAACAAGTTTCCACCTCCTCCCAGCCTCCCATTTCCCTCCCCCTCCTCCCACCCTTCTCCCCCTCCCCCCACTCCTTTCCCTCTCCCTCTCCAGTCCATAGAGCAGTCAGGGTTCCCTGCCCTCTATAAAGTCCAAGATCCTCCCTCCTCCGTCCATATCTAGGAAGGTGAAAATCCAAACTGGCTAGGCTCCCACAAAGCCAGAACATTAAGTAGGATAAAAACCCCGTGCCATTGTCCTTGGCTTCTCATGAGACCTCATTGTTCACAATGTTCAGAGAGTACGGTTTTATCCCATGCTTTTTCAGTCACAGTCCAGCTGGCCTTGGTGAGCTCCCAATAGATCAGCCCCACTGTCTCAGTTGGTGGGTGCACACTTCGTGGTCCTGACTTCCTTGCTCATTGGGACCTTGGGAGCTCAGTCCAGTGCGCCAGTGTGGGTCTCTGTCTCTATCTCCATCCATCACCAGATGAAGGTTCTATGGTGATATGCAAGATATTTGTCAGTATCGCTATAGGATAGGGACATTTCAGGTTCCCTATCCTCAGCTGCCCAAGGAACTAACTGGGGACATCGCCTTGGGCCCCTGGGAGCCACTCTAGGTTCAAGTCTCTTGCCAATCCTAAGGTGGCTCCCTCAACTAAGAATTGTGCTTCTGTGCTCCCCTATCCAACCTTCCCAATCATCGTGTTTCCCCAAGTTCCCCCATTCTCCCCTTCTCACTTTTCTCTCCCACGCTACATGAGTATGTTGATAACCAAGAATACACCACGCCATTTCAATCTGTCAGACAAAGCTGTAATCCTGTCTTCCTTGGCAACAAAAATTTCATAGAAGACAAAAATGGCAGCAGGCTTCTAGATAGAAGTACTGGCGAAGTTACAATTAAAATTCTGCATTCCCTCAATGCTCAGCTTACAGGGAAACACAAAGCAACAGAGCACACTAAGCACAGCATTCCTAAGTTTATCTTCAAATCTATACACTAAAATGTGAAGTTCCTATGAGCACTGAAGATGCACCTATGGCAGGGGTTCTCAGGATGTCATTCTCAACAGCGCAGTGCTGCAGACCTCGCCCTGTGAGCCTCCCTGTCCCTCCAGTCAACCTAGCAATATGTGCAGACACTGCTCAATTCCATGTCTAAAAGTTCCATTCCAGTGTAACCATTCCTATGAAATAACAATCCTTAAAAGGTGCTGCTAACCCTCTATTTTCACCGTGTGTGCAATTTTTACATTTATGGATTAGTGCATGTGTGTAGGCACATGCACGCCATTTTGTATGGAGGCTAGAAGACAATTTGTGGATCAGTTTCCTCTTACGTGGATCCTGGAGATCACATTCGGGTCACCAGTTTGTGGCAAGCGCCTTTACCTGCTGAGCCACCTACCAGTCCATTATGCACATTTTCTTACTGTGTGAGACAAAGCCCTGGCTGGCCTGGGACTCATAAGATCCACCGGCCTCAGCCTAGGATTAAAAGCGTGCATACTACACCAAGTTATTATGCACTGAAAAGCTTAAAGACAAGATGTTTCCAGTAACACTTCCGTTTCCCCAGCATATGTACAGTGTGGGGCAGAGAATAGACCGCGCATCCCTAACAGACCCTAGAGCATCGCTCTGGTCTAGAACCTCCCCACCTCTCTTTAACCCAAGGGTCAGGTTTATGAATCTGCCATGGTTTCGTGGGGGTAACAACCTCACTTCCTACATGGTTTTAAGAGTTCTTTCCTATGATTTTTAACACAGCTTTCAAACACTACTCTACTCTGTCACATACTGGCAGCCTCTTTCCCTTCTAGAAGACTAGGCGCTGCATATTTGACTCATCCGTCTTCTGTACACATGATATACTGCAAAATAAGAAGCACAGAGAAAAGGGACAATGGCTAATCTTGCATCACCAAAACTTACATTAGTATTAGGCCTTCATACATTTTTTTTTCTTCCTCCCTGCCAATTCAGCACAAGTCTGTATTGCTCAGAAGTGATCTTTTCATTCCATTTCCAAAAGACGGCATTTTACCACAAGTTTAAACAGGAGAATCTACAACATGTATTATTTACTACATCTACCTTTATCATACTTTGTGCACTTCTAAACACCTAGAAGGACTAGATGTTTCAGATGAGGACATAAATTTGTCCCCTATATACACAGTAGTGTGGAAACCACATACATGTAACAATGGTTAGATCTCAAAGTGTCTTCTGCTGAGAGCATTCTGGTCTCCAACCTTTTTCTTCAGCCCCTCCCCTGTATCACAAGACACAGGCACCTGTCACTTGGACAATACTTTCACAACTCTTCAGAAGACAACCTTGCTGTGAATTTTAACACTGAGTACACAGAAGGTGTTAGTTTACTAACTCTACTTTTGTCATTTGCTAGCAATTTAATACCTAGAAACTAGGTATCATAAATGAGGACCACTTTGTCCAGTATGTACAGTATGTACAGTGTAGCAAAGTTAAATGTATGTAACATACAGGGTGGTGGGAAGCTAAAAACGTCTAGCACACTAATGGGATCTTTTTGCAGTTCCTTCCCTCCACCTCCTCAGTCCACTGGACAAGTCCAGCCTGTGCACTGTTCCCAGAGGTGGGTTAGCGATTCTTCTTCTAAACATAGTATCTCCAGTTTTTCAAAGCTATTTACATAAAGTATTATTCTACTACTTCTACTTTTAAATGTATCAAACACTGAAAATACCTAGACAGACCAGGTATCTCATGTAAGAACTTATCTGCTATACACACACTGGCAAATAAAACTGTATGCAAAGCAATGGTTATTATCTGAGGTATCTTCTAAATATAACCATCTGGGCTTTGACCCACTTTCTTCTCCCTTCTCTGCTTTCAAGCCAGTAGACAAATAGAGACATAGGCAATGCTCAGAAATAGCTGAACAAATTCATATCCCAAATCATGTACAGAGCAACCTTTCCTACAAATTAACAATGTGCTAATTTTACTACTTTGTCATACATTGGCAACCTCTTTACCATCTAGAGATGAGAAGCTGAAAATTTTAGGCATGTGTCCATTATATACAGTCTACACACAGCAAAACAAAATGCAAATATATAGCAATGATATCTGAAAAGGTCCCGTATAAACACACTAGTACATGACCGCGCTGCTTCCCATTTACTTCCTCCAGACCACTGAGCAAGTACAGACAGTACTGCAAACAGAGGGCTCCATAATTCTACTCCCAAAAGACAGCGTTTCATGAATTTTAGCAAAAAGATATTTACAAAGTGATATTTTACTACCTCTACATTTAACATACGTTGGACACTTCTAAACATCTGGATAGACCAGATGTTTCAAGTAAGGACTGTTGTCCACTGTAGACACAGCAGTCCAGTAAATGGCACACATGGAACAAGAGTAGCAATTAAAACAATTTTAACACAAAAAGAAAACCTTAACATAAAAAATACAAAACGTATTCTACTACCTCTACTTTGTCATACACTGGCGACCTCTTTGACACCTAGAGTGACTAGATGTAGTAAATTAGGACTCCTTTGTCCTTTATATATGCTATGTACAGGGCAAAGCCAAACACAATGGAGCACAATGGCTCAGAGCTCTGCCTTCCCCTGGGAACTGGGGCACAAACACGATGTGGTCAACTCGGGAATGGTTTAGTTATGCCTCCCCAAACAATATTTCAAATGAATCCTAACAAAAACGTATTTACATGATGTGTTGTTTTTCTACCACTACTTATAAAATATGTCAGGCACTTTAGAGCATCTAGAAAGATAGTTCCAAAAAAAGAAAAAAAAAAACACTCGGCATTGACACACATACACACAAACGGGGGGCAGGGGTTGAGAAATGAACAAAATGTGTACACAATACAACAGGAAAAAAAAAAGACGTCTTCTTCACAAGATCATTCTGGTTCCGGACCTCTTCTTCCTCCTGCTGGGTCCTCTAACCTACTGAATAAACAAGGACAAATGTCGCTCCAGGGGTCTTTCTAGAGGTGGCCTAAACAATTCCACTTAAAAGTCACTTCTAGAAGACTCGTCTATGGTGTTTTTAAAGACGACTGGGTAAGCCCATGTGATTTCCTACTTCTACCCTGCGTCCGCAATCTTTACAGCTACGTGTCCAGATTTAGGCAAGTCGGGGGAAAGGTTGAGAGCAGCTTTTTCATATTATATACAAGGCCTTCTAAGGCGGCGGGGAAATCTTCGCCAGCGTTTCCGACTGGCCGCTTGCGATGTCACGTCCGGTCTTCTCTCTGGTGGAAGGGGGACCCCGCGGCCCTACGATCCATCATTCCTCCCGCTATGCTGGACTCGGCTCACCTCACTCCAGGGCCGTCGAGGCCTCTGTTCAACTGAGTCCGAGGGCTCAACAGGGCGGTCCCTTCCCAGTGATGGCCAAGTGTTCCTGTGCAGACCCGCCGCCTCAGGCTGCAGAGGCCCTCAAGGGCCAATCTTGGCTTTCGGGTGGCCGCCATTCTTTCCGCCACTCCACGCTCGCCAACAGCTGGAGATGTCTTCGAAGGCCTGGCTGGGGCTTCTCCATGGGCCGGGCCCTGGAGAGCAGGGGGCCGGTGGATGGAGGAGGCTGTGCGAAGAGGCCGCCGCCATCGAGACTCTTCCTTGGCAGGGAAAGGGACGCTGCAGGATCGCGGCTTGGCCAGATCTATGGCTGTTGTGAGGGTTCGGGCTCCTGGGGTCCGCAGGACGGAGACCAAGGCTGCTCCCCCCCCCCCCCCCCCCGCACTTGGTTCACCTTCTTTTTTTTTTATTGAGAAAAGAAGAAAAAAAAACATAAACAAAAAACAAGTTTCCACCTCCTCCCAGCCTCCCATTTCCCTCCCGCTCCTCCCACCCTTCTCCCCCTCCACCCACCCTTCTCCCCCTCCCCCCACTAATCTCCCCCTCCCTCTCCAGTTCACAGAGGAGTCCAGGTTCCCTGCCTGTGGTAAGTCCTAGGTCCTCCCCCCTCCGTCCATATCTAGGAAGGTGAACATCCAAACTAGCTAGGCTCCCACAAAGCCAGCACATTAAGTAGGATCAAAACCCCGTGCCATTGTCCTTGGTGTCTCATCAGCCCTCATTGTTCGCCATGTTCAGAGAGTCCAGTTTTATCCCATGCTTTTTCAGTCACAGTCCAGCTGGCCTTGGTGAGCTCCCCGTAGATCAGCTCCACTGTCTCAGTGGGTGGATGCACCCCTTGTGGTCCCGACTTCTTTGCTCATGTTCTCCCTCCTTCTGCTCCTCATTGGGACCTTGGGAGCTCAGTCCAGTGCTCCTGTGTGGGTCTCTGTCTCTATCTCTATCCATCACCAGATGAAAATTCTACGATGATATGCAAGATATTTGTCGGTACTGCTCTAGGATAGGGTCATTTCAGGTTCCCAATCCTCAGCTGCCCAAGGAACTAACTGGGAACCTCATCTTGGGCACTTGGGAGCCCCTCTAGGGTCAAGTCTCTTGCCCACCCTAAAGTGGCTCCCTTAACTAAGAATTGTGGTTCCGTGCTCCCCTATCCACCTTTCCTTTATCCCAATTTTCCTGTTTCCCCAGGTCCCCCCTCCTTCCCTTCTACCTTTTCTCTCCCCATCTCCCCTTACCCCCATCCCACCCCACCCCCAAGATCCTATTTTTCTCCCCGGCAATTTGGTCTACTTCCCTTAGCCAAGAGGATAACTATATGTTTTTCCTTGGGTTCACCTTCTTACTTAGCTTCTTTAGGTTCACCTATTGTAGACTCCGTGGCCCTTATTTATGGCTAGAAACCAATTATGAGTGAGTACATCCCATATTCATCTTTTTGGGTCTGGGACACCTCACTCAGGATAGTGTTTTCTATTTCCATCCATTTGCATGCAAAATTCGAGAAGTCATTGATTTTTACCGCAGCATAGTACTCTAGCGTGTATATATTCCATACTTTCTTCATCCATTCTTCCATTGAAGGGCATCTAGGTTGTTTCCAGGTTCTGGCTATTATAAATAATACTGCTATGAACATAGTTGAACAAATGCTTTTGTCATATGATAGAGCATCTCTTGGGTATATTCCCAAGAGTGGTATTGCTGGGTCCAGGGGTGAGATGATCCCGAATTTCCTGAGAAACCAAAACACTGACTTCCACAGTGGTTGCACAAGATTGCATTCCCACCAGCAATGGATGAGGGTACCCCTTCCTCCACAGCCTCTCAAGCAAAGGTTATCCTTGGTGTTTTTGACTTTAGCCATTCTGACAGGTGTAAGATGATATCTCAAAGTTGTTTTGATTTGCATTTCCCTGATTGCTAAGGAAGTTGAGCACGACCTTAAGTGTCTTTTGGCCATTTGAAATTCTTCTGTTGAGAATTCTCTGTTCAGTTCAGTGCCCCATTTTTTAATTTGGTTAATTAGTATTTTAAAGTCTAGTTTCTTGAGTTCTCTATATATTTTGGAGATCAGACCTTTGTCTGTTGCGGGGTTGGTGAAGATCTTCTCCCAGTCAGTAGGTTGCCTTTGTGTCTTAGTGACAATGTCCTTTGCTTTACAGAAGCTTCTCAGTCTCAGGAGGTCCCATTTATTCAATGTTGCCCTTAATGTCTGTGCTTCTGGGGTTATACCAAGGAAGCGATCTCCTGTGCCCATCTGTTGTAGGGTATTTCCCAATTTCTCTTCTATCAGGTTCAGTGTGTTCGGGCTGATATTGAGGTCTTTAATCCATTTGGACTTGAGTTTTGTGCACGGTGATAGATATGGGTCTATTTTCATTCTTCTACAGGTTGACATCCAGTTGTGCCAGCACCATTTGTTGAAGATGATTTCTTTCTTCCATTGTATACTTTTAGCTCCTTTATCAAAAATGAGGTGTTCATAGGTTTGTGGGATAAAATCCGGGTCTTTTATAAGATTCCATTGGTCGACTTCTCTGTTTTTATGCCAGTACCACACTGTTTTCATTACTGTAGTTCTGTAATAGAGTTTGAAGTAAGGGATGGTAATGCCTCCAGAAGATCCTTTATTGTATAGGATTGTTTTGGCTATCCTGGGTTTTTGTTTTTCCATATAAAGTTGATTATTGTCCTCTCCAGATCTGTGAAGAATTTTGATGGGATCTTGATGGGGATTGCATTGAATCTATAAATTGCCTTTGGTAGAATTGCCATTTTTACTATGTTGATCCTCCCAATCCAAGAGCAAGCGAGGTCCATCCATTTTTTGGTATCCTCTTCAATTTCTTTCTTCAATGCCTTAAAGTTCTTGTCAAATAGATCTTTCACTTCTTTGGTTAGATTTACCCCAAGATATTTTACGCTGTTTGTGGCTATCATGAATGGTGAAGCTTCTCTGATTTCCCTCTCTGCTTCCATATCCTTTGTGTATAAGAGGGCGACTGATTTTTTGGAGTTGATCTTGTATCCTGCCATATTACTAAAGCTGTTTATCAGCTGTATAAGTTCTTTGGTGGAGTTTTGGGGGTCGCTTATGTACACTATCATATAATCTGCAAATAACGAAAGTTTAACTTCTTCCTTTCCAATTCGAATCCCCTTGATCCCATTATGTTGTCTTAGTGTGTGTGTGCGCACCCCTTGTGGTCCTGAGTTCCTTGCTCGTGCTCTGTCTCCTTCTGCTCCTGATTTGGACCTTGAGATATCTGTCCGGTGCTCCCATACGAATCCCTTTGATCCCTTTATGTTGTCTTATTGCTATTGCTAGAACTTCAAGCACTATATTGAAGAGGTATGGCGAGAGTGGACAGCCTTGTCCACTCTCGCCATACCTCTTGGCTGGGTATAGTAGTCTGGGCTTGCATCCATGGTCTCTTAGCTTCTGCAGTACTTCTATCCAGGACCTTCTGGCTTTCATTGTTTCCATAGAGAAATCAGGTGTAAGTCTGATCGGTTTCCCTTTATAAGTTACTTGGCCTTTTTCCTTTGCAGCTCTTAGTATTTTTTCTTTAACCTGTATATTTTGTTTTAATTATTATATGGCGAGGGGATGTTTTCCTTTGATCCAGTCTGTTTGGTGTTCTGTATGCTTCTTGAATATTCAAAGAAATATCTTTCTTTATGTTGGGAAAGTTTTCTTCCATAATTTTGTTCAGAATATTTTCTGGGCCTTTGAGCTGTGACTCTTCTCCTTCTTCTATTCCTATTATTCTTATATTTGGTCTTTTTATTGTGTCCCATAATTCCTGAATGTTTTGTGATGAGAATTTGTTGGCTTTGCAGTTTTCTTTGATCAGAGCGTTTATTTTCTCTATGGTATCCTCATCATCTGAGAATCTTTCTTCTATTTCTTGTATTCTATTGATTATGCTTGTTTCTGTAGGCTCTGCTCGTTGACCTAGATTTTCCATATCCAGCTGGTCCTCAGTTTGTGTTTTCTTCCTTGCTTCCATTTCAGTTTTCCGTTCTTGAACTGTTTCCATTACCTGTTTGATCGTTCTTTCTTGGTTTCCCAGGGTATTATGTACGTATTTACTCATTTCTTCAAATTTTTGGTTATACTTCTCATCCTTTTCTATAAGGGCATTTTTCACATGTTGTTTAAGGGACTCTACTGCTTTCAAAAAGTCAATTTTTTCCACTTCTTCTGTGTTAGGGTGTTGGAGACCTTCTGTTGTAAGATCATTGTGTTCTGGTGTTTTCATGCTGATTTTCAGATTATTGGGTGAATTCTTTCCTTGACGCCTGCCCATCTCCTCCTATCGATGCTATCTAAGGGGTCTGTTAAAACTGGTTCAGGTTTCCCTGCTGGCCAGGGGCTCCTCTTACAAAATGCCCTTGCTCTGTTTCCTGGTTCCTGCCGGGGGGGAGGGGGGGGGGCCAAGATCCCTCTCACCCCTCAGAAGGGTCTTCAAGTTTAGGACCGGGCTGCTCCTCTGTCAGGGACCTCCCCAACTGAATGCCTACCTCTTTGGTTTAATTGTAGTGGGGCGATCTGTTCTCGGTTTTTTTCGCACAGTCCCTGCAGCCTGCTTCTGCTGCTGGGATGGTTCCCGCCACCAGCAGCCTGTGTCCTCTGCTGCCGCTCCAGTCCCTGCCGGTTCCAGCCTGTCCCAGTTGTTCCCTGCAGGCTGCGCTGGGTGTCTGCCTTCCGCCGCCAGGTGTTCCGGCCGCCTTCCACTGCCCGGCCCGGTGTTCTGGCCGCCTTCCGCAGCCCGGCCCAGTGTTCCAGCAGCCTTCCGCCGCCCGGCCCGGTGTTTGGGCTGCCTTCCGCCGCCCGGCCCGGTGTTCCGGCCGCCTTCTGCCGCCCGGCCCGGTGTTCTGGCCTTTTTGTGGTTTTTCAAGACAGAGTTTTCTCTGTGTAACAAGCCTGGCTGACCTGGAACTTGCTTTGTAGACTAGAATGACCTCAAACTCACTCAGATCCACCAGTTTCTGCCTCTCGAGTGAAAATATAATTTTATTAATAACAATTAAATACATGGATTTGAGAGAATGTGGGAAGACATGGAAGGTATTGGAGGGGGAAAGGGAGGAGTAGAAATGATGTAAATACAGTACTTATATAATATATTTGGAGAAATTAAATAACTCCTCTCACAATCCTGGTCTTGTCTAATTACTGCATATAATTACAGTAACAATTTTAAGGAAACTTCACAACACCAACTGAACGTCATTTATTTGGAGTATAGAATTGATGTATGAAGCAGATGTATTTTTAAAGCATAAATTCCATTGTTCACTTCTGGTATTTATAAAAGAAGCTGGCATGTACATGAATCATTCTTAGGCCACCACGCTATAAATGCTGAGAAGTTCCACAAAGTCATTTCTGTGTTCTTAATATCGGTCTTTAATTTACACACTTCCCTTGCTGGAATAGTTAGGGCTTCAAGTACAAAGCTGAACAATATATGGAAAGAAGGGATATTGCCATCTTCCTCCTGATTTAAAATGAGATTTTTGGGTTATAATTGTTAAATATAATGTTTTTCTTTTATGTTGTAATTAATTTTATTGAGCTATACATTTTTTTGTTCCCCTCCCTGACTCTCCCCTCCTCTCAACCCTCTCTCAAGGTCCCCATGGTTCTTATTTACTCAAGAGATTTTGCCTGTTTTACTTCCCATGTAGATTAGATCTATGTAAGTCTCTCTTAAGGTCTTCATTGCTGCCTAGGTTCTCTGGGGTTGTGAATTGTATACAGGCTGGTTTCCTTTGATTTATGTTTAAAAACCACCTATGAGTTAGTACATGTGATAATTGTCTTTCTGGATCTAGGTTACCTCACCCAAAAGATGTTTTCTAGCTCCATCCACTTTCCTGCAAAATTCAAGATGTCATTATTTTTTTCTGCTGTGTATTTTTGCATTGTGTAAATGTATCGCATTTGTTTTATCCATTCTCCAGTCGAGGGGCATTTAGGCTGTTTCCACGTTCTGGCTATGACAAACAATGTTGCTATGAACATTGTTGATCTCACATCCTTGTGGCACGATTGAGCAATCTTTGGGTATATACCCAAAAGTGATATTGCTGGGTCTTGAGGAAGGTTGTTTCCTAATTTTTTGAGAAATCACTATTCTGACATCAAAAGGGGCTGTGCCAGCTTGCATTCCCACCAACATTGCAGAAGTGTTCCGTTTACCCCTCAACCTCTCCAGCATAAGTTGTCATCAGTGTTTTTGATTTTGGCCATTCTTACAGGTGTAAGATGGAATCTCAGAGGTTTTTTTGATGTGCATTTCTCTGATGACTAAGGATGTTGAACATTTCCTTAAGTGTCTTTCAGTCATTTTAGATTCCTCTGTTGGAGTTCTTTGCTTATGTTCCATGTTCTATTGGATTATTTATTCTTTTGATGACCAATTTCTTGAGTTCTTTGTATATTTTGGAGATCAGACCTCTGTCTGATGTGGGGTTGGTGAAGATCTTTTCCCATTTTGTAAGCTGCCATTTTTGACTTGTTGACCATGTCCTTTGCTTTACAGAATCTTTTCACTTTCAGGAGGTCCCATTTATGAACTGTTTCTCTCAGTTTCTGTGCTACTGGGGTTATAGTTAAATATAATGTTAATTTCAGTAGTATCATATTATCTTATCGAATATAAGAATATAATAATGGAAACATATCACTGTTTCTAATTTTCTGTGACTCTGTGAAAAAATTGACATTTCTGTATCTACATAAATGTCTTCATCATGTATGTTTTCATTTTTTCCTTGCTGATGTAAGGGATTGTATTAGTTTCTGAATGACCCAGATTTACAAGTCTGTGTAAAGCCATTATTGATAGTGTATAAATCTTTTACATATATTGTATTGAATTTGCTAATATATCTGTGTGCCATTAAAAATAACATGTTCTCTCACATGACAGTCTCATCATATATAAGGTTCATGTTTTCATAATTAACTCTATATTTCTGCGATAAAGCATCATGAGCAAAAGCAACATAAGGACGAAAGTGGTCACAGTCCATAATGAAAGAAAGTCACAACCTCAAGCAGGGTAGACCTGGAGACAAGAACTGAAGTGCAGCCATGGAGGAATGCTGCTCACCGTCTCCTTCTTTTTCTCTATAGACCTGTCCAACCGTCTTTAATAATAACCACCCAGGAGAATCAATATTATTTTGTCTTGAAATGATTTTTACCAAAGAAATTAGCCTATTACTTTTTACTTTAAGCATCAAATAAATTCTTAGGATGGGCAGAATAAAACCAGATCCTTTGCCCAAATATCACAGAAATGGTCTCTATCCCAGTTTCAGCTAAACTCCTTATTTCTCTCTGAAACCTCTTTTTTTGGGGGGAAGGAAAGGGTTTATTTGGCTTACAATTTCACATCACAGTTCATCATTAAACAAAAGTCAGGACAGGAACTCAAACAGGGAAGGAAGCTGGAGGCAGGAGTTGATGCAGAGGCCATGGAGGAGAGCTGCTTACTTAAGAAAATGCCCTACAGGCTTGTTTACAGCCAGATCTCATGAAGGTGTTCTCTCAGCTGAGGCACCCTCTTCTCTGATGACCCTATCTCGTGTCAAGATGACATAAAACTAACGAGGACACTCATTCTCTGACGCATATGTATTATCAACACATTCAGAGTGGCTGCTCCCTCCTGCTCACTTGGTCCAATTTATATATCATCAATATAGTGGTGAAAGACCCTCAGGGAGGATTTTTCCTCTCTGATGAAGACCCCAGAACCAGAACACTCCGAGACCAGGCCACAGGATGCAATTAGCAAGAGGTTTATTGAGTAAACACAGGTACCTGCAGGCAGCAAAGTCTTTCAGAGGACTTGCACGCCTGCCAACTGGAGAGCGGGCTTTTTATAGGGAAGAGCAAAAAGCAAGTTTACAGAAGCAAAAGCATGGTTATCGGAATGAGGCGGGGGCATGAATGGTTTCCTCTCTCAGCATGGATGCCTGGCCTATCTTATAGATATCCTGTTTTGCAGTCAACCTGCTTTGTTGATGTCCTATCTTATTGACATCCTGCCTTGCAGTCTTTTTATCTCATAGACATCCTGCTCTCTCAAGCACATGGAATGTTCTTACGAGAGCAGGCTGGCTGCTGATCCGGAGAATTTTTTTTTAAAGCAAACATGACGTTCCCCCGGGAGCATGCTAGCTGCGGGTTTTGAGGAGGGGGTCTGTAGGGTCTTTCATTTCCCCCTTTTTCTTTTTTTATAATTGAGTTAAATCTTTTACTCAAAGCAATTACAGAACCTCGGTTTCTTGTTGTGGTAACATGTGATACTGATGGGTCAGTACTAGGGCCTGAATGACTGACAGCCTGTCTTTTATAAACTGGACCAGGCGGTTTAAGATGCAGGGCTCAAACAGGAGTATCAGAAGGAGGATAATCAAGGGACCCATCAAAGAAGACAATATAGTTGTAAACCAGGGACACTTATTAAACCATCCTTCGAACCATTCTTGTTGTGATTTGAATAGCTTTTGTCTCTGTCTTAACCTCTCTCTAAGCTTGGTCATGGATCTTCTAAGCAATCCAGTATGGTCAGCATAAAAGTGACATTTTCCCCTGAGTGTAGCACAAAGACTCCCTTTCTTTAAAAGCAACAGGTCCAGGCCCCTCCTGTTATGGAGCACCAACTCTGAAAGATTTGCTCAGACAATAGCCATATGAAAACTAGTACAACTGATGGGACAAAATAACTTATACTTTACAGAGCAGTATTGGGAGAAGATAGTAGAGCATCTCTAGGGTGTGCAGAATAGCTCTTAACAAAATTATCTGAATGAGGCTTGAAAGTAACTACATGGTAGACATTGTGAACCACTGTAGACCCGAGAATAGCACCCAACACTGTGGCAATAATAGTCTATTGGCTACAAAGAGCTTAACTCAGCCCTAAGAAACACATGGATGCCTTCTCATAAGAGGCAAGTTCAGTATTATGAAGACGAATCTCTTTTGCTGTAGACACCGGGAGTGTTGATCCTCAACTCCAGAGAATATGCCGGAGAGGTCAGTTTTGGTCCAGCTGGCACCACATGGCATTTACGGGTTTTCATTGCATCCTGTAACATCAGCTTTATCCAAATGTACAGGGTTGTGTCCATTGTGAGAACTTTAACAAACAATGAGAGAAAATGCAATACAGGATGACAAATGTTTAAAACAAAACAAAAAGCCCTAAAGCCAGAGGACAGCCAATGAGGTCATAAATATCTTTTTGAGACTGACCTTACCCAGGCTTTACATTTGTAAGTACAGCATTAAAAAAAAGTTTTAACATCCCATTAACATCTATTTTATCATATACTAAACCACATCTGTTTATCTTTTGAAAGCCATATCATTTCATAACCCCACAGATTAAAGCAAGATTTTCCTGTAGAAAAACAAAACCTGTCAAGAGGTAAGGAAGCTTTAGGTGTGTTTGCTTTTCTCTGCAGTTATCTGCAAAAAACGGTCTGATCCGGAAAAATCTCAAACTGTGCAAAATAATTCCTGTCCCAGACACACAGTGGAGGAACAGAACAGAATTGCCTTTTGCTTCTGCTGTCTGATATTGTGCTTCAAAAGACACTAAAAAAATGAGCAGAGCCCTGTGGGTTTCTGACTCTAGGAAAGAAGAGCCTTAAAGGTGATGTAAGCCCACCTTATAGCAGATGTGCCTGTCCTGTGTAAGCCTTGAGCTCAGGATTTCATCACCAGGGTCAGCCACTGTCAGCGGATACATGAGCAGCAGCTAACTAGCCAGGCAACAGAACTAGTGGCAGCAATTGCCGGGGTTTTTTGAACCCAGAACAGGACAGGAGGGAGGGAGGTCTGTCCAGTCATTTTTGCTGGTCTCTGGGGCCAATTATGTCAATTTGTTCTTTTAGAATCTTATTTATCCTATCTATCTGACCTGAGCTTTGGGGTTGGTAAGCTTAATTTCCAATTGATCCCCAATGTCTTGTCCACACCCTAACTTACCTGGGTAACAAAGGCAGGTCTATTATGGGACATGATTATCTTGGCCATCCCAAACCTTTGGATGATTTTTTTTATGATCTTCTTAGCCATTACATTGGGTGTCTCAATCTTGGTCAATGTATGATGGCTATCTTCTTTAGCAAATGTGTGGCCTCCTAGAGGCTCAAAATTTCAGCAGATGTCAGTCCTTTTTGTCTGTATATTGCTTTGAAGCATACCTGCTGTTAGTATAGACGTTCCCGCTGCCATCTGTAGAGCTTGTATCAAAGCCACAAGTTCAGCGTTCTGGTCGGGCCGCCATCCCTGAAGGGAGGTTACTGGCCCAGATAATTTGCTTCCTGTCCACCAATGTTGCCCCCGCCTTCCGTTTACCTTCAGTCTTGTGTACCTGCTTAGCTCGGACCGCCAGCCTTGTGCCCCTGGCAAGCTTAGCCCTCATTTCCGGCTCTGCCTGGCACAGCTTAGCCTGCCATTTTGCCATTCGCCTGTCCTTTGATGCAGATGCTGGTAGGATCCATAGTCCATCGATGTCAGCCCAGCACAGGAGCAGTAGTCTGGCACAGGAGGGCACCTGTGGTAGCATGGTGACTGCTGTATCGCAGTCTGACATGGGTGAGGGGAGCGAGACTGTAGAGTGAGCAGTCAGGGCTCATGCAGGCTTTAGAGCAAGCACAGCACCAAGGCAGTTGCTAGGAGGTGAGGATTTCTTCAGCGGTGAAGGCAGGGAGAGGTGGTCATCCTGGTGAGGAGGGCGTGGTAGAGGCAGAGGCAGACAAGCAGCCTGCGTCTCCTGCAGAACTGGAAACAGCAGCGAAAGCAAAAGTCCCTCTTCTGGTCAACAAAAGGCTTTGGTCATACATTCAGAAGTGACCAGGGAGGAACAAGTCATTTATTTTTCTTTTTCCCGAATTTATAGTTCGTAAGGTGTCCTGAAAACAGCAGTGAAAGCAAAAGTCCCTCTTCATTTGTCTTTGATCTTCTGTTGCCCAGGCTCCTTATCTGTCTGAGTCCTATCTTTCTTTTGCTTCCCGCCTCTCTCTCTCTCGTTTAACTTTTTTTTTTGTCTCTCCAAATTTTACTAGGTATAATCTTGTAACCCATGTACTTGCTGTAACTTTTTTCTTATATCTGATGTTGCCTGTCCTATGTAGGCCATGGCTACTGCTGACTTCTGACCTTCAGAGGTTGGGTAAAATGCCTGTAAACTTTTATTAATCATTTAAGGAACACAGATTTTAACTGGTCCCTGGAGAACCTCTCTTACCTTGGCTGAATTAGTGGGGTGCCTTGCAGCACCCCCCCCCCGAGATTTGCCATGAGCCCAGCATTTTGACTGTCAGTTTCTCCCTTTAAGAATTAGTCATTATCTCCAGCTGGACTGTGACTGAAAAAGCATGGGATAAAACTGGACTCTCTGAGCATGGCCAACAATGAGGGCTGATGAGAACCCAAGGACAATGGCACGGGGTTTTGAACCTACGTAATGTGCTGGCTTTGTGGGAGCCTAGCCAGTTTGGATGTTCACCTTCCTAGAAATGCATGGAGGGGGGAGGACCTAGGACTTACCACAGGGCAGGGAAATCTGACTGCTCTTTGGGCTGGAGAGGGAGGGGGAGAGGAGTGGGGGGTGAGGGAGAAAGGTGGGAGGAGGGGGAGGGAAATGGGAGGCTGGGAGGAGGAGGAAATTTGTTTTTTTTTCTTTTCTCAATAAAAAAAAGTTAAAAAAAAGAATTAGTCAATATCATGTAGAAGTATGAAGATAAATCCATATTTATCTCTATGCACAAAACTGAAATCCAAACAAATTAAAGACCTTAACATAAAACCAACAATATTGAACTTTTTTTAAAAAATTTATTTATTTATTAAAGATTTCTGTCTCTTTCCCGCCGCCACCTGCCATTTCCCCCCCCCCTCCCCCAATTAAGTCCCCCCCCCCTCAGCCCGAAAAGCAATCAGGGTTCCCTGTCCTGTGGGAAGTCCAAGGAACCCCCACCTCCATTCAGGTCTAGTAAGTTGAGCATACAAAATGCCTAGGCTCCCACAAAGCCAGTGCGTGCAGTAGGATCAGAAACCCATTGCCATTGTTCTTGAGTTCTCAGTAGTCCTCATTGTCCACTATGTTCAGAGAGTCTGGTTTTATCACAGGCTTTTCCAGACCCAGGCCAGCTGGTCTTGGTGAGTTCCCAGTAGAACATCCCCATTGTCTCAGTGTGTGGGTGCACCCCTCATGTTCCTGAGTTCCTTGCTCATGCTCTCTCTCCTTCTGCTCCTGATTTGGACCTTGAGATTTCTGTCCGGTGCTCCAATGTGGGTCTCTGTCTCCTTTCATCGCTTGCTGAAGGTTAGTATTCAGGAGGATGACTATATTTTTTTTTGGGTTCTCCTTATTTAGCTTCTCTAGGATCACTAATTATAGGCTCAATGTCCTTTGTTTATGACTAGAAACCAAATATGAGTGAGTACATCCCATGTTCCTCTTTTTGTGTCTGGCTTACCTCACTCAGGATAGTGTTTTCTATTTCCATCCATTTGCATGCAAAATTCAAGAAGTCCTTGTTTTTTATTGCTGAGTAGTACTCAAATATGTATATATTCCATACTTTCTTCATCCATTCTTTCATTGAAGGGCATCTAGGTTGTTTCCAGGTTCTGGCTATCACAAACAATGCTGCTATGAACATAGTTGAACATATACTTTTGTTATATGATAAGGCCTCTATTGGGTATATTCCCAAGAGTGGTAATGCTGGGTCCCGGGGTAGGTTGATCCCGAGTTTCCTGAGAAACCGCCATACTGCTTTCCAAAGTGGTTGCGCAAGTTTGCATTCCCACCAGAAATGGATGAGTGTACCCCTTTTTCCACAACCTCTCCAACAAAGGCTATCATTGGTGTTTTTGATTTTAGCCATTCTGACAGGTGTAAGATGGTATCTTAAAGTTGTCTTTATTTGCATTTCCCTGATGGCTAAGGAAGTTGAGCATGACCTTAAGTGTCTTTTGGCCATTTGAAGTTCTTCTGTTGAGAATTCTCTGTTCAGCTCAGTGCCCCATTTTATAATTGGGTTGGTTAGCCTTTTACGGTCTAGTTTCTTGATATCTTTATATATTTTGGAGATCAGACCTTTGTCAGTTGCGGGGTTGGTGAAGATTTCTCCCAGTCAGTAGGTTGCCTTTGTGTCTTAGCGACAATGTCCTTTGCTTTACAGAAGCTTCTCAGTCTCAGGAGGTCCCATTTATTCAATGAGGTCCTTAATGTCCGTGCTGCTGGGGTTATACATAAAAAGTGGTCTCCTGTGCCCATGTGTTGTAGAGTACTTCCCACTTTCTCTTCTATCAGCTTCAGTGTGTTCAGACTGATATTGAGGTCTTTAATCCATTTGGACTTGAGTTTTGTGCATGGTGATAGATATGGATGTATTTTCATTCTTTTACAGGTTGACATCCAGTTTTGCCAGCACCATTTGTTGAAGATGCTCTCTTTTTTCCATTGTATACTTTTAGCTCCTTTATCGAAAATCAGGTGTTCATAGGTTTGTGGGTTAATGTCAGGGTCTTATATTCGATTCCATTGGTCGACTTCTCTGTTTTTATGCCAATACCAAGCTGTTTTCAATACTGTATCTCTGTAGTAGAGTTTGAAATCAGGGATGGTAATGCCTCCAGATGCCCCTTTGTTGTATAAGATTGTTTTGGCTATCCTGGGATTTTTGTTTTTCCATATAAAGTTAATTATTGTCTTCTCCAGATCGGTGAAGAATTTTGATGGGGATTGCATTGAATCTATAGATTGCTTGTGGTAGAATTGCCATTTTTACTATGTTGATCCTCCCAATCCAAGAGCAAGGGAGGTCCTTCCATTTTCTGGTATCTTCTTCAATTTCTTTCTTCAAAGACTTATAGTTCTTGTCAAATAGATCTTTCACTTCCTTGGTCAGGGTTACCCCAAGATATTTTATGCTATTTGTGGCTATCGTGAAAGGTAATGCTTCTCTGATTTCCCTCTCTGCTTTCTTATCCTTAGTGTATAGGAAGGCAACTGTTTTTTTGGAGTTGATCTTGTATCCTGCCACATTACTAAAGGTGTTTATCAGCTGTAGGAGTTCTTTGGTAGACTTTTTGGGGTCGCTTATGTATACTATCATATCATCTGCAAATAACGAGAGCTTAACTTCTTTTCTTTTTTTTTTCTTTTTTTTGTTTTTTTTAAATTTATTTATTTATTAAGGATTTCTGCCTCGTCCCCGCAACTGCTTCCCATTTCCCTCCCCCTCCCCCGATCAAGTCCCACTCCCTCATCTGCTCGAAGAGCAATCAGGGTTCCCTGACCTGTGGAAGCCCAAGGACTGCCCACCTCTATCTAAGTCTCGTAAGGTGAGCATCCAAACTACCTAGGCTCCCCCAAAGCCAGTACGTGCAGTATGATCAAAAACCCACTGCAATTGTTCTTGAATTCTCAGTATTCCTCATTGTCTGCTATGTTCAGCTAGTCCGGATTTATCCCATGCTTTTTCAGACCTAGGCCATCTGGCCTTGGTGAGTTCCCAATAGAACATCCCCATTGTCTTAGTGTGTGTGTGCACCCCTCGTGGTCCTGAGTTCCTTGCTCGTGCTCCGTCTCCTTCTGCTCCTGATTTGGACCTTGAGATATCTGTCCGGTGCTCCCATACGAATCCCTTTGATCCCTTTATGTTGTCTTATTGCTATTGCTAGAACTTCAAGCACTATATCGAAGAGGTATGGAGAGAGTGGACATACTTGTCGTGTTCCTGATTTTAGTGGGATGGCTTTGAGTTTTTCTCCATTTAATTTAATGTTAGCTAACGGCTTGCTGTAAATAGCTTTTATTATATTTAGGTATGACCCTTGTATCCCTAATCTCACCAAGACTTTTATCATAAAGGGGTGTTGAATTTTGTCAAATGCTTTTTCAGCATCTAATGAAATGATCATATGGTTTTTTTCTTTCAGTTGATTTATATGCTGGATTACACTGATAGATTTGCGTATGTTGAACCAGCCCTGCATCTCTGGGATGAAGCCTACTTGATCATAATGGATAATTTTTCTAATGTGTTCTTGGATTCGGTTTGCCAGTATTTTATTGAGAATTTTTGCGTCGATATTCATGAAGGAGATAGGCCTGCAATTTTCTTTCTTGGTTGGGTCTTTGTGTGGTTTTGGTATTAGGGTAACTGTAGCTTCATAAAAGGAATTGGGCAATGACTCTTCTGTTTCTATATTGTGAAATACATTAAGGAGAATAGGTATTAGCTCTTCTTGGAAGTTCTGGTAGAATTCTGCATTGAAACCATCTGGTCCTGGGCTTTTTTTGGAAGGTAGATTTTTGATAACGGTTTCTAGTTCTTCGCGACTAACAGGTCTATTTAGATCGTTCACCTGGTTTTGGTTTAGCTTTGGTATGTGGCACTTATCTAAAAACATGTCCATTTCTTTTGCATTTTCTAGTTTTGCGGCATACAGGCTTTTGTAGTAAGATCTAATGAGTCTCTGAATTTCCTCTGTGTCTGTGGTTATGTCCCACTTTTCATTTCTGATCTTATTTATTTGCGTGTTCTCTCTCTGTCATTTTATTAGTTTGGATAGGGGTTTGTCGATCTTGTTGATTTTCTCCAAGAACCAACTTTTTGTTTCATTGATTCTTTGGACTGTTTTCTGCGTTTCTATTTTGTTGATTTCCGCCCTAGTTTGATTATTTCCAGTCTTCTGCTCTTCCTGGGCGTGTCTGCTTCTTTTTTTTTTTCTAGAGCTTTCAGGTGTGCTGTTAATTCTCCAACCTGTTCTTTCTCCGTTTTCTTTAAGTGAGCACTTAGTGCTATGAACTTTCCTCTTAGCACTGCTTTCATAGTGTCCCATAGGTTTGAGTATGTTGTCCCTTTATTTTCATTAAATTCAAGGAAGACTTTAATTTCTTTCTTGATTTCTTCCTTGACCCAGGTGTGGTTCAGTAGTTGACTGTTCAGTTTCCATGAGTTTGTCAGCTTTTGGGAGGTAAGATTGTTGTTGAATTCCAACTTTAATCCATGGTGATCTGATAAAACACAGGTGGACACTGATATTTTTTTTTTTTTGTATCTGTGGAGGTTTCCTTTGTTTCCGAGTATGTGGTCAATTTTCGAGAAGGTTCCATGGGCTGCAGAGAAGAAGGTATATTCTTTCCTATTTGGGTGGAATGTTCTATAGATGTCTGTTAAGTCCATTTGCTTCATTGCCTCCAGTAGTTCTCTTACTTCTCTATTAGGTTTCTGTCTGATTGACCTGTCCATTGCTGAGAGAGGTGTATTGAAGTCTCCTACTACTAGTGTGTGTGGTTTGATGTCTGCCTTGAGTTTTAGTAATATTTCTTTTACATAAGTGGGTGCTTTTATATTAGGGGCATAGATATTCAGGATTGAGACGTCATCCTGACAAATTGTTCCTGTTATGAGTATAAAGTGTCCATCTCGATCTCTTCTGATTGATTTTAGTTTGAAGTCAGTTTTGTTAGAAATTAATATGGACACACCTGCTTTTTTCTTAGGACCATTTGCTTGAAAGACCTTTTCCCAACCCATTACTCTGCGTAGATGCCTGTCTTTGTGGTTGAGATGTGTTTCTTGCAAACAGCAGAATGTTGGATCCTGTTTTCGTATCCAATCTCTTAGCCTGTGCCTTTTTATAGGTGAATTGAGACCATTAATATTAAGTGATATTAATGACCAGTCTTTGTTTATGCAGGATATTCTTATTGTTTTTGGAAGTAGAATTTGTGTGTCTCCCTTCTTTGAGTTGTGCTAGTGAAGGGTCGCTAGATGCCTGAGTTATTGTAGGCAGTGTTGGCAATGTTGGATTCCTTGGGTTGCGATTTTCCTTCTATTAGTTTCTGTAGGGCTGGATTCGTGGCTACGTATTGTTTAAATTTGTTCTTATCCTGCAATGTCTTGATTTCTCCATTCATAGTGAACGAAAGCTTGGCTGGGTATAGTATTCTGGGCTTGCATCCATGGTCTCTTAGCTTCTGCAGTACTTCTATCCAGGACCTTCTGGCTTTCATTGTTTTCATAGAGAAATCAGGTGTAAGTCTGATTGTTTTACCTTTATAAGTTACTTGGCCTTTTTCCTTTGCAGCTCTTAGTATTCTTTCTTTAACCTGTATATTTTGTGTTTTGATTATTATATGGCGAGGGGATGTTTTCCTTTGATCCAGTCTGTTTGGTGTTCTGTATGCTTCTTGAATATTCAAAGGAATAGCTTTCTTTATGTTGGGAAAGTTTTCTTCCATAATTTTGTTCAAAATATTTTCTGGGCCTTTGAGCTGTGACTCTTCTCCTTCTTCTATTCCTATTATTCTTAGATTTGATCTTTTTATTGTGTCCCATAATTCCTGAATGTTTTGTGATGAGAATTTGTTGGCTTTGCAGTTTTCTTTGATCAGAGCGTTTATTTTCTCTATGGTGTCCTCATCATCTGAGAATCTTTCTTCTATTTCTTGTATTCTATTGATTATGCTTGTTTCTGTAGGCTCTGCTCGTTGACCTAGATTTTCCATATCCAGCTGGTCCTCAGTTTGTTTTTTCCTCCTTGCTTCCATTTCAGTTTTCAATTCTTGAACTGTTTCCATTACCTGTTTGATCGTTCTTTCTTGGTTTCCCAGGGTATTATGTATGTATATACTCATTTCTTCAAATTTTTGGTTATACTTCTCATCCATTTCTATAATGGCATTTTTCACATGTTGTTTAAGGGACTCCACTGCTTTCATAAAATCAATTTTTTCCACTTCTTCTGTGTTAGGGTGTTGGAGACCTTCTGTTGTAAGATCATTGGGTTCTGGTGTTTTCATGTTGTTTTTCAGATTATTGGGTGAATTCTTTCCTTGGCGCCTGCCCATCTCCTCCTATCAATGCTATCTAAGGGGTCTGTTAAAACTGGTTCATGTTTCCCTGCTCTCCAGGGGCTCCTCTTACAAAATGCCCTTGCTCTGTTTCCTGGTTCCTGCCGTGGGCGAAGATCCCTCTCACCCCTCAGAAGGGTCTTCAGGAATAGGACCCGGCTCCTCCTTTGCCACGGACCACCCCAACCGAAGGCCTACCTCTTTTGTTTAATTGTAGTGGGGCGATCTGTTCTCGGTGTTTCGCGTGGTCCCTGCAGCCTGCTTTTGCTGCCACAATGGTTCCCGCTGCCTGTGGCCTGTGTCTTCTGCTGCAGCTCCGGTCCCAGCTGGTCCCAGCTGGTCCCAGTTGGTCCCCACCAGCTGTGGAGTGCGTCCTCTGGCCGCCTCTGCTGTCTGGTGTTTCGGCCACCTCCGCTGTCCAGTGTTTCTATTTTCATTCTTGTACATGTTGATATCTAGTTATGCTAGAACCACTTGTTAAATATGCTTTCTTTTTTCTATTTGACTTTTCTTGCTTCTTGTCAACAAAATGAGGTGTTCGAAGGTGTGTGGATTAATACCCAAATCTTCTGTTTGGTTCCATTGGTCTTCCTGTCTGTTCTTATGCCAATACCAGGCTAAACTTGAGTGAACTGAGTTGTTTGAACTTCTGAATGTCTAAGTCACCATAATACCATGAACAATCTAAGGAGTGAAGTACTCACAGGAGCCTCCACATGAAAAATCTCAAACATAATATGCTAGTATTCAACCTGGTATGGGAAGTGAATGACATATAGACACGAAAAGATATCAGCCCTGATTCTATCAAGAAGAATTCTGCCCCGCAAAACAAAACAGAGAGGAGTCAAGATGGACTCTGAAGGGTTTTCCTATAGAGATGGAAACTGATGATATTGCTAAGAAAAGAGGGAATTACAAGCAGGAGGCTGCTCTTAGGAGGAAACCCATACTCAGAACCAAGAGAACAGCTGTATTTCCTATCCCATTTTTGTGTGTTCTCTTCTCTGCCCATCCCCAAGATTAAATTCTATGTTAGCCACAGTGAGTGGCTTACTGTTTTTTTTTCTGTTGGTGTCTGCCTATATCACAAACCTGAATATTTATGAAGTATTCCCAAGCTGGTTAGATGAATATCCATGATGAGGATCTCACAGCAGTGTGCACACAAAAGGATAGAAAGCCTGAAGGAAAGTACATGATGCAGCTGTGCAGGGCAATGACCTTCCATCAGTCCTCCTCCACTGGAAGGGGCCAATAAAACAAGGGAGGCTCCAGTTATGTTGGTTGCTATGATTGAGAACACACCAAGCATATGTTGAGTAGTATTGGGGGAAGTGAAATTTCTGTGAGAAGTGACTACAGAATCTGGAGTCTGTCCAAGTCAAATTACCAGCAAGATGAATGCTAGTTGCTCTCATTTCCCTTTTCTGTGTGGATGTGACTTTTCAACAAACTGATGGGAAATGCTCAGTTTCCCAAACTCAAACACCGTGCTGTGTTGTCTGTTCATAAGCACAGTTGGAGCTACTGAGAAGAGATACCATGATTTTCACTGCCATAGCCATGCTCTGTCTGGGTGAGATATGAAGAGGGGAAGGAGAATGTATTGTTTGGAACTTTATTGGGTATATAGCCCAGCACTGACTGGACTTCTGGAAACCCCAGAAAACTCAGGGGGCTCTTGGGATAGGAGGGTCTGCTCAGTGAGGGATAAAACTCATAGGGAACTCTCTTTCAGGACTGACTCTGGGATTCAGGTCTCCAGTGTTGGCAGGTGAGTGTTCTCTGCTGTCTCAGATCTTTGCACCTCACTTGAAAGCAGGGGCTAGCTAAAAGCTGAGCAATGGAATGGAGAACAGCAAAGATGAACTAGTCCTGCAGAAACCAGGTAGGTGCTGAGACTGAACAATGAGATCTGTCTGTGGGGGATCTAGGATCGAACCTCTGATTTCCTTGCAAGGGTCCATCCCCAAGTTATCTTCGGGTTCAGCCAAGCTTTGTGGTCCTCAGAGATATGAAGATGACTGTCTAATGTGAGGAGACATCAAGGGCTCACAAGTACCATGTATATAAAAAGAGATGCCCCAATCTCTGGCATAAACAGACTCCACTGGAGTTTAGGAACTAGACTTTGTTCCTCTATCAAATAGTATCATTGAGGGTTATAAGCTGTTATTATAAAAACCTTGAAGATTTACCAGAGCACAGTGACCTTCCTGCAGCTGGTGGGGTGATAGAAGGTTATATTTAGGACCTCCAGTTTCAGGTTCTAATCATAGGAAAAGAATGTCCCCATCACATCTCACATCTTACTGTGAGACTCTAAGTCCATTAACATATTCTCTCCATCTCTTCTAGGACATACCTACAGCAAACCCAGATTGGCAGCCCTTGACAGCCATGTTGTGAATGCAGGAGGGAATGTGACCCTTCAATGTATCTCATGGCAGAGATATGATGGGTTTATTTTGATCAAGAACCCTAGTTCTCCAGAACCCTGGACTCACAGTATATTTTCACTGGGCATTTACAAGCTATGTTTTCTTTGGGTCCTATGACCTCCAGGAATATGGGGACATTCAGATGTCATGGCTTTTATAAAAGAGATCCACAAAAGTTGTCTATGCCTAGTGACCCCCTGGAATTACACATGTCAGGTGAGTCAACTCCATCAATGAATCATTTATCGAGACCCTAAACTATATGCCAGGAGTCCTGCTGTCAAGGGAATCGTTTGCTAAGCAGTGTTTCTGACTCCCAAGAAAGATTACCAGAGTGTTAAGTTCAGTAGTACTTCAAGGGAAGAATGGGAGTTGGCAGATTATTTGGCAAAACCACCTCAACCCCAATGTCACATTCCTCAAGATCTGGCTAGGAGTCGCTGTCTTCTGTGGGAACCTTACCCTCTTGTATTCCTTGGACATTATCAATGATGGAACTATTTTTTCCTTGAAGCAAGATGGGAATTCTCCCAGTGCCTTGTCCTCCAGTCCTCTGTTGGTTTCTCTTAGGTTGATTTCTTCAGAATCTTTTAGCTTCCCCATAGGGGCTATTACAGAAACTCAGGGTCACATGTCCATTTCCCCAAGTTGTCTGCTCCAGTTACTTACTGGACTTCTTGCCCGCAGACTGAGAGCTCACCATGTCCAACCAGAAACCCAAATTTTTCACATACTTTGTGGAGAGAGCTGAAGAGGTTACAGCTGTCACAATGGATGTGCCTTTCAGGAAGCAAGAGAGATGGAGATAGGGAATGGAATAAAAGAAATAGGTCACAGAAAATAAGGAAACAAAATATTCGTATTTCAGTCATGATTAGATCTCAGGTCAGAATAAGGGTAAACCATCCCCTATTGTCCTTTTGTCTTTCTTCCAGCACATTGCTTTGAGGCAGGACCAAGGCGCTCCCGACTACATCTAGGTTGATCAAGGTATCCCTCCAAAGAGAATAGCTTCCGAAACATTAGCACAAGCAGTAGGGATGAATCCTGGTCTCACTGCCAGTGACCCCAGTTTTCCCCAAGCATACAACTGTCACCCACATTCAGAGGGCCTAGTTTGGTCCTATGCTGGTTCCCAGCTGTCAGGTCAGAATTAGCTCAGGTAAGCTGAATCAGTGGATATCCCCATCATGGTCCTGACCTTTTTCTTCATATTATCATTCCTCCTTCTCTTCGACTGAATTTTGGGAACTCAACTCAGTGTTCTACTGTGAATCTTTGCATCTGCTTCCTTCAGTTGCTGGATCAAGGTTTTATGATGACATTTAAGATAGTCATCAATCTGACTACAGGGCAAGGCCAGTTCAGGCACCCTTTCTACAATTGCTTGGAGTCTTAGCTGGGGTCATTCTTGTAGAAATTTGTGAATTTTTCTACTGCCTGGTTTCTTGCTAGCCCAATAATGGGTCCCTCAACTAAGATATCTCTTTTATTGCTCCCATCACTGTCCTTGCCCTATCTTGACCATCCTTTCTCCCCAAGTGCTCCTTTCCCTTTCTTTTCCCCCTTCTCCTCCCCTTTCATCATTCCTTCTCCCCCAACTTCCACTTTTTCAATGTTCTCAGGAGATCTTATCTACTTCCCCTTCCTAGGGGGATTCATATGTGCTTTTCTTATGACCTCATTACCTAGATTCTCTGAGTTCATGAACTACAGACTTGTTATCCTTTTTTTAATGTCTAATATTCACTTACTAGTGAGTACATCCTGTGCTATCTTTCTGGGTCTGGGATTCTTCACTCAGGATGGTCTTTTTTAGTTCCATTTGCATGCAAATTTCAAAATGTCATTTTTTTTAACCACTGAGTAGTACTCAAGTGTATAAATGCACCACATTTTCTTTATCCATTCTTCAGTTGAGGGGCATCTAGGTTGTGTCCAGGTTCTCACTATTATGAACAATGCTGTTTTGAACATGAGCAAATGTCCTATAGTATGATTGACCATTCTTTGGGCATATTCCCAAATATATTGTTGGTCTTGAGGTAGGTTGATTCCCAGTTTTCATCATCCTATACTCCATACTGGGCAGAGATCAAGCAGGCTTCATTAATTCTGAAGTGGGAAAAGTTTTTTTTTTTCATTCTTAGCTCTTAGGAGTAAGATAAACTTTCTTCCAAAGTAACTTATACTTAATTTCTGACCAAATAGGGAGCAGTGGAATTTTAGAATTTATTAAGAAAACCACAGGGAACTCTGCCATAGCAGAGAAAGGATCTTTAAGAAATTTTGTGATGAGAAAATTATGCAAGAAATAACATGAAGCACAAGAGAGAGGCTCAGGTCTCCTAAGTACTTCATACATCCTACCTCTTTTGCTTGTTTATCAGGAGCATCTGAGATGATCAACTCATCAGAAGTCAAGATAGGTGAGTAATGGGAGTTCTTCATTAGGGGATGGATGCAGAAAATTAAGATTTTCTCATCCAATGGAGTCAGGTGCTGAGGGGGGATATCCACTCTTCTGGGAGTGACCTTGGTCTACCCTGACTTATTCATAAACAATCTCCAGCTTTGCAACCCAAGCATCATACAGTGGACAACTTCATCCGGATGGCTATGATTAGCTTACTCCTCCTGCTGTTTGGGATTCTGCAGCTAAAGACTTAGTACAGCCGGAGATGGATCTTACACACACCTGGGAGATAAACAGAAGAGACAGCAGCATCCTTCTTGGAGGCAGATTCTGAGAAATGCATCTAAGGATTTAAAGGGTTTCTGTAAGAAAATCTGGAGTTTGTGTTGGAAACTGTTTTCAATATTGTTTAGGGAGCAACTGTGTTTTGGGTTCAGGGAGAGGCCTGGGTGTTGGGGTACAGAGATTTTCCCTTCCAGATAGTTTTATTTTATTTTTTTTTTTACTGTATTGTGGGCTATTCTTACACGACACAAGGGAAATCCTGTCCTGTAGCCTGGTTGGGTCCCTACCCTCATGCATCTTCTACTTTCCTACTTTCCCTCACTTTAATGTAACATTTTCTTTCATTGTAAATCACCACATCCATCAAGGACTTTGAGAGTCTGTCTTTCCTAGTGAGAACAAGGTATTTGGCTCAATAGCAATAACTGTGAGCACAAAACAGATATTATAAAGAAAAATGACTGAACAAACTAATGAAGTCTCGAAACTCTCTCTGGGACCCTCATACCCTTCAGTCTTTACTATATGTTCTTTGTGTGGTTACACTAAAATGTAAAGACTTGCCAGCTATCAATGCACTGGTATTTGAAGGAGTTCTCTGTGGGGTACCATTGGCATGGCTTGATAAATGTCATTTTCTAAACAAGTTATGATATGAGACATTTGCTGCTTGCTGTATAGAATATAATCTCTTCATGGCCAACTTCATAACATACATGCAAAACCATGTGTGTGAAGTTTGTGAATGATGCATGGTATTGATAAACTTTCAATCAAATTCAACTCTCAATTGCTGTCACATTAAAAAACAATTAACATGTGAACAAATCAGCATTAAATCCCTTTGATATAATCACTGTATCAGGGACTGAATAAATAGTTCAGTTCTTAAGAGACCTTAGGTTCAATTTATAGCATCCATATGTCAGCTCACAACTCCAGCTCCAAAAATTAACATCTTCTGGCTTCTATGGATGTGAACATTCAGTGGTTAAGAGCATTGCCTGCTCTTCCAAAGGTCCTGAGTTCAATTCCCAGCAACCACATGGTGGCTCACAACCATCTGTAATGAGGTCTGGTGCCCTCTTCTGGCCTGCAGGCTTACACACGGACAGAATATTGTATACATAATAAATAAATAAATATTTAAAAAAAACAGGCAAAATATCCATACAGACACAAACAAAAAATAAACTAGGATAAATTATCTCACTGCTTAATTCTATTAATTCTATAAAGCTAATTTGCAAAATAGTTTAGAATGTCTATGTAGAAAATCATGCAACAAACAAAACTGACAGTTGTAGATCTTCCCTCTGAGTATGTTAACCTTAATTTCCTGGTCTCACTTAATTAGCTGGGACTTTAAGGACAAGAGTGAATTTTCCTGGAGAGATTGGGCATTGTTGTGTTTTCCCTAATTTAATGGAGAAGCTCTCATTTCTCACCACCAAATATAATGCTAATTTTAGATTTCCTTAATATGAGATTATTCAATGGAGAAAGTTCTCTATATTTAGTTTACCATGAGAGTTTATCATATACAGATTTGGGGCATTGGCAACTTTTCTTTCTTTATCTCCCTTCATTCCTTAATTATGTTTATTTCTGTTTTTACTTGTTGCAATGGTGGGTGATATTAATGGGCTTTTGCGTTATTGACCCAGCTTTATATAATGGTAAACTTTGTTCATTAAAGATGTATTAATATTTTCACACATCATTGGATTAAATTTTCAAGACTTACAATAGAATATGCCATAATATGGTTGTATTTGGGAATATTTAACATTATGTAAACATCATAAAATATCACGTGGATACAGTTGTACAGGTGATGTGATCCTGTGGGACCTCCATCTTATGTGTGGTCTGTCATTTCCTGGGATTTTGTTATGTATTGTATAAATGATATTTATTGAGGGCTTTTTATTTATGTTTATGGGATATATTCTTTTTTGAGACAGTGTTTCTTTGTGTAACTTTGATTGTCCTGGTACTTAGTCTGAAGACCAGGCTGGCCTTGAATTCATAGAGACCCACCTGCCTTTGCTTCCTGAATGCTGAGATTAAAGGCATGTGCCACCACTACCCAGCATCATTTTGTTTTGTTATCATGTGTTAGTCTGGGTTTAGTGTTAAATGATGAAGGCCTCACATGGGTTATGTTACATGTACTACTTTTAGCACAGGAGTGCCCAGTTATCTTCTCAGACTTTCTTCTAGCATTTGGCTACATCTTTTCCAAATTGGACAGGCTGGTTGGCACCTTTTATGTACTCTCATAAAAGATATTCCTAATCCTATCCCGATTTTATCAGAGGCTGGAAGATCATACCTTGATCCTGTGGAAAGAAGGTCAAGGCCATGAATTCTAATAGACTCTGTGAATCACAGAGTTTTGAACAAGCAGTGTTGATGTAAAGGATTCCACAAAGCATCCACTCAGCCCAGAAATTGTGGTCTTTATCACTCACTATACAATCAGAATGTATCTCAAGAAATCCAAGCTGTGAGGAAGGAGGAACCTTATTGTTTCTGTCTTAGGGAGAAAATAAGATCATCTTTTTTTTCTTTACATTTTATTTATTTATTTTTATTATTTAATTAAAAATTTCCACCTCCTCCCCTCCTCCCAATTCCCTTCCACTCCCCCTATCCCCCTTCCCCTCCCTCTCCAGTCCAAAGAGCAGTTGGGGTTCCCTGCCCCGTGGGAAGTCCAAGGTCCTCCCCCCTCCATCCAGGACTAGGAAGGTGAACATCCAAACGGACTAGGCTCCCACAAAGTCATTACATGCAGTAGGATCAAAACCCAGTGCCATTGTCCTTGGCTTCTCAGTCAGCCCTCTTTGTCAGCCATGCTCAGGGAGCCCGGTTTGATCACATGCTCCATCATCCAGCTGGCCTTTGGGAGCTCCCATTAGATCAGCCCCACAGTCTCAGTGGGTGGGCACACCCCTCGGGGTCCTAACTTCCTTGCTCATGTTCTTTACATTTTTTTTTAAATTTATTTTTAAAACAATCTTTTCTCATTTTATGTAGCAAACCCAGTTTCTTTTCTATCTCCTCCTTCAACTCCCCCCACCTTCCACCCACCCCACAACCCATCCACTCCTTAGAGAGGATGGGACTTCCCATGGGGAGTCAACAAATTCTGGCACATCACTTTGAGGCAAAACTAAGCCCCACCCCAAATTTAGATTGAGCAAGGTATCCCTTCAAAGAGAATGGGCTTCAAAAAGCCAGTTCAAGAATTAGGAATAAATCCTGGTCCAACTGCCAGTTGCCCCACAGACCGCTCCAACAATACAACTGTCATCCACATTCGGAGGACCTGGTTTGGACTTTTGCAGGTTCCCCTGCTGTCAGTCAGGAGTCAATGAACTCTCATTAGCCCAGGTCACCTGTTTCTGTGGATATCCCCATCATGGTCTTGACCCCTTTGCTCACATTATCGCTCCTCTCTCTCTTCAACTGGACTTTGGGAGCTCAGACTAGTGCCAGTTCTGGATTTCTGCAAGGTTGTTTCCAGGTTCTGGTTATTAAGGATAATGCTGCTATGAACATAGCCGAGCAAATGCCTTTGTAGTATGAGTCTGCATCCTTTGGGTTTATGCTTAAGAGTGATATTGCTGGGTCTTGAGGTAGATTGAGTCCCAATTTTCTGAGAAACTGCCATACTGTTTTCCAAAAAAATGGCAGATGAAATCTCAATTCTGAACATCTATGCTTCAAATACAAGAGTACCCACATATGTAAAAAAAACTTTAGTAAAGTTTAAATCAAACATCAAACCCCACACACTAATAGTAGGAGACTTCAACGCCCCGCTCTCTCCTATTGACAGGTCAACAAGACAAGCAACTTAAAAGAGACATAAGAGAACTAACAGATGTCATGACTCAATGGACTTAACAGACATCTATAGAACATTTTACCCAAACACAAAAGAATATACCTTCTTCTCAGTACCTCATGGAACCTTCTCTAAAATTGACAACATACTTGGTAACAAAGCAAACCTAAACAGATACAAATATATTTAACTAACTCACTTTATCTTATCAAATCACCATGGCTTAAAGTTAGACTTCAACTACAATACTAATTGCAGAAAGCCTACAAATTCATAGAAATTGAGCAATGCTCAATTGATTCACCCCTGGGTCAAGGAAGAAATAAAGAAAGAAAGACTTCCTAGATTTTAATGAAAATAAATGCACAACATACCCAAACCTATGGGACACTATAAAAGCAGTGTTAAGAGGAAAGTTCATAGCACTAAGCACCTACATAAAGATAATGAAGAAAGCTCACATTAGTGACTTAACAGCATACCTGAAAGCTCTAGAACAAAAAGAAGGAGACTCACCCAGAAGGACTAGATGACATGAAATAATCAAATTAAGGACTGAAATCAATAAAATAGAAATAAAAAATCAATACAAAGAATCAATGAAACAGATTGGGGTGAGGTTCTGGCCCACGGCGCCAGCCTGGGACGGGGAGCTCGGGGGTTTCTTGGCCCCCTGTCCTGCTTGGGCTCTCTGCAGGGCCTCTACTCCCCGGGTGCTGCCTCTTTCTTCCTGGCCCACCCAGCTTCCGTCCAGAGCCCTCCCCACTTCGCCCCCACTGCCCTCTTTAGGCGCGTGGCATCGCCCAGCCCAGCCTATCTGGGCGCTGGGTCCGAGTATCCGGGGCTCCCAGGTGGGCAGCAGTTCCTTTGTTTCTGTGGCCTGCCTGCACCAAGCGGGGTAGGCGCTTTGTCTGCAAGCTGCCCAACCAGCACGGAGGCCTGATCTTTCGGCGCCAGGAGACCCAGCATTGGGAGAGCCAACATTGGGGAGAGACAGCGTTTGGTAGGCAAGGAGACCTAATCCGGTAAAAGAAGATCCATAGGGAGCATTTGGAAGAAGAGATGGGCCGACGTCAAGGCAAGAATTCGCCCAACAAGCTGAAAAGCAACATGAAGCTACCAGAAACAAGCGACCTCACAATGGGAGGACAAGAACCCCTTAATCAAGAGGAAGGAGAAAAGATTGACTTCATGAAAGTGATTGACACCCTTAAACAGCATGTAAAAAACGCCCTTATAGAAATGGATGAGAAATATAACAGAAAGTTTGAAGAATTGAATAAATCAGTGAATGATACCCTAGAAAACCAAGGAAAAACAATGAAACAGATAATGGAAACAGTTCAAGACCTGAAAACTGAAATGGAGGCAAAGAAGAAAACACAAACAGAGGGCCGTCTGGACATGGAAAATCTAGGTAAACGAATAGAGACTACAGAAACAAGCATAAGCAGCAGAATACAAGAGATAGAAGAAAGACTCTCGGATTCTGAAGATACCATAGAGAAAATAAATACACTGATCAAAGAAAACAGCAAGTCCAACAAACTCTCATCACAAAACATTCAGGAAATATGGGACACAATAAAAAGACCAAACCTAAGAATAATAGGAGTAGAAGAAGGAGAAGAAGGGCAGCTCAATGGTCCAGAAAATATATTTAATAAAATTTTAGAAGAAAACTTTCCCAACCTAAGGAAAGATTTTCCTATGAAGGTGCAAGAAGCATACAGAACACCGAATAGGCTGGATCAAAAAAAAAAAAACATCCCCTCGCCATATAATTATCAAAACACAAAGCATACAGAATAAGGAAAGAATATTAAGAGCTGCAAAGGAAAAAGGCCAAATTACTTATAAAGGTAAACCTATCAGAGTTACACCTGACTTCTCCATGGAAACCATGAAAGTCAGAAGGTCCTGGATAGATGTACTGCAGAAACTGAGAGACCATGGGTGCAAGCCCAGATTACTATACCCAGCCAAGCTTTCATTCACTATAAATGGAGAAAATAAAATTTTCCAGGATAAAAACAAATTTAAACAATACGCAGCCACAAATCCAGCCTTAAAGAAAGTAATTGAAGGAAAATCACTAACCAAGGAGTCCAACAATGACCACAATAACTCAGACATCTAGAGACCCTTCACCAACACAAAACAAAGAAGGGAAACACACAAACACTACGACTAAAAAAAAAAATGACCGGAGTTAACAACCACTGGTCATTAATATCACTTAATGTCAATGGACTCAACTCACCTATAAAAAGGCACAGGCTAAGAGATTGGATAAGAAAACAGGATCCAACATTCTGCTGTTTACAAGAAACACACCTCAACCACAAAGACAGGCACCTACTCAGAGTAAAGGGCTGGGAAAAGGCCTATCAAGCAAATGGACCTAAGAAACAGGCAGGTGTGGCCATACTAATCTCTAACAAAGTTGACTTTAAACTTAAATCAATCAGAAGAGATGGAGAGGGGCATTTTATACTCATAACAGGAACAGTTCATCAGGATGAAGTCTTAATCCTGAACATCTATGCCGCTAATATAAAAGCACCCACGTACATAAAAGAAACATTGCTAAAATTCAAGGCAGCCATCAAACCGCACACACTAATAGTAGGAGACTTCAACACTCCTCTCTCAACAATGGACAGGTCAATCAGACAGGAACCTAACAGAGAAATAAGAGAATTAATGGAGGTAATGAATCAAATGGACTTAACAGACATCTATAGAACATTCCATCCAAATAGGAAAGAATATACCTTCTTCTCTGCAGCTCATGGAACCTTCTCGAAAATCGACCACATAGTCGGTAACAAAGCAAACATCCACAGTTACAAAAAAATATTAGTAACCACCTGTGTCTTATCAGATCACCATGGATTAAAGTTAGAATTCAACAATAATGCTACCCCCAGAAAGCATACAAAGTCATGGAAACTGAACAGTCAACTATTGAGACATACCTGGATTAAGGAAGAAATAAAGAAAGAAATTAAAGTCTTCCTGGAATTCAATGAAAATAAAGAAACAACATACTCAAACTTATGGGACACTATGAAAGCAGTCCTAAGAGGAAAGTTCATAGCACTAAGTGCCCACTTAAAGAAAACAGAGAAAGCTCACATTGGAGAATTAACAGCCCACCTGAAAGCTCTAGAAAAAAAAGAAGCAGGCTGACCGAGGAGGAGTAGAAGACTGGAAATAATCAAAATGAGGGCTGAAATCAACAAAATAGAAACACAGAAAACAATACAAAAAATCAATGAAACAAAAAGCTGGATCCTGGAGAAAATCAACAAGATTGACAAACCACTATCCAAGCTAATCAAACGGCAGAGAGAGAATTTGCAAATTAATAAGATCAGAAATGAAAAGGGGGACATAACCACAGACACAGAGGAAATTCAGAGAATCATTAGATCTTACTACAAAAGCCTATATGCCACAAAATTGGAAAATGTAAAGGAAATGGATACTTTTTTAGATAAATATCATATACCAAAGTTAAATCAGGACCTGGTGAACAATCTAAATAGACCTGTTGGTCGCGAAGAATTAGAAGAGGTTATCAAAAACCTCCCTACCAAAAAAAGCCCAGGACCAGATGGTTTCAATGCGGAATTCTACCAGATCTTCCAAGAAGATCTAATACCTATACTCCTTAATGTATTCCACAAGATAGAAACAGAAGGGTCATTACCAAACTCCTTTTATGAAGCCACAATTACTCTGATACCAAAACCACTCAAAGACTCAACCAGGAAAGAGAACTACAGGCCAATCTCACTCATGAATATCGACGCAAAAATCCTCAACAAAATACGGGCAAATCGAATCCAAGAACACATCCGAAAAATTATCCATTATGATCAAGTAGGCTTCATTCCTGAGATGCAGGGCTGGTTCAACATATGCAAATCTATCAATGTAATCCACCATATAAATAAACTGAAAGAAAAAAACCATATGATCATTTCATTAGATGCTGAAAAAGCATTTGACAAAATTAAACATCCATTTATGTTAAAAGCCTTGGAGAGATTAGGGATACAAGGGTCATACCTAAATATAATAAAAGCTATATACAGCAAGCCGACAGCTAACATCAAATTAAACGGAGAGAAACTCAAAGCCATCCCACTAAACTCAGGAACACGACAAGGCTGTCCAATCTCCCCATACCTCTTCAATATAGTGCTTGAAGTTCTAGCAATAGCAATAAGACAACATAATGCAATCAAGGGGATTCGAATTGGAAAGGAAGAAGTTAAACTTTCGTTATTTGCAGATGATATGATAGTGTACATAAGCGACCCCCAAACCTCCACCAAAGAACTCCTACAGCTGATAAACAGCTTTAGTAATGTGGCAGGATACAAGATCAACTCCAAAAAATCAGTCGCCCTCTTATACACAAAGGATATGGAAGCAGAGAGGGAAATCAGAGAAGCTTCACCATTCACAATAGCCAAAAACAGCATAAAATATCTTGGGGTACATCAAACCAAGGAAGTGAAAGATCTATTTGACAAGAACTTTAAGGCATTGAAGAAAGAAATTGAAGAGGATACCAAAAAATGGATGGACCTCCCTTGCTCATGGATTGGGAGGATCAACATAGTAAAAATGGCAATTCTACCAAAGGCTATTTATAGATTCAATGCAATCCCCATCAAGATCCCATGAAAATTCTTCACAGATCTGGAGAGGACAATAATCAACTTTATATGGAAAAACAAAAAACCCAGGATAGCCAAAACAATCCTATACAATAAAGGATCTTCTGGAGGCATTACCATCCCTGACTTCAAAGTCTATTACAGAGCTACAGTAATGAAAACAGTGTGGTACTGGCATAAAAACAGAGAAGTCGACCAATGGAATCGTATAGAAGACCCGAATTTTATCCCACAAACCTATGAACACCTGATTTTTGATAAAGGAGCTAAAAGTATACAATGGAAGAAAGAAAGCATCTTCAACAAATGGTGCTGGCACAACTGGATGTCATCTTGTAGAAGAATGAAAATAGACCCTTATCTATCACTGTGCACAAAACTCAAGTCCAAATGGATTAAAGACCTCAATATCAGCCCGAACACACTGAACCTGATGGAAGAGAAAGTGGGAAGTACCCTACAGGAGCTGGGCACAGGAGATCGCTTCCTATGTATAACCCCAGAAGCACAGACATTAAGGGCAACATTGAATAAATGGGACCTCCTGAGACTGAGAAGCTTCTGCAAAGCAAAGGACATTGTCGCTAAGACACAAAGGCAACCTACTGATTGGGAGAAGATCTTCACCAACCCCACAACAGACAAAGGTCTGATCTCCAAAATATATAAAGAACTCAAGAAACTAGACTTTAAAATGCTAATTAACCCAATTAAAAAATGGGGCACTGAACTGAACAGAGAATTCTCAGCAGAGGAAGTTCAAATGGCCAAAAGACACTTAAAGTCGTGCTCAACTTCCTTAGCAATTGGGGAAATGCAAATCAAAACAACTTTGAGATATCATCTTACACCTGTCAGAATGGCTAAAGTCAAAAACACCAAGGATAACCTTTGCTGGAGAGGCTGTGGAGGAACGGGTACCCTAATCCATTGCTGGTGGGAATGCCATCTTGTGCAACCACTGTGGAAGTCAGTGTTTCGGTTTCTCAGGAAATTCGGGATCAATTTACCCCTGGACCCAGCAATACCACTCCTGGGAATATACCCAAGAGATGCTCTATCATATGACAAAAGCATTTGTTCAACTATGTTCATAGCAGTATTATTTGTAATATCCAGAATCTGGAAACAACCTAGATGCCCTTCAATGGAAGAATGGATGAAGAAAGTATGGAATATATAAACGCTAGAGTACTACGCTGCGGTAAAAAACAATGACTTCTCGAATTTTGCATGCAAATGGATGGAAATAGAAAACACTATCCTGAGTGAGGTGTCCCAGACCCAAAAAGATGAACATGGGATGTACTCGCTCATAATTGGTTTCTAGCCATAAATTAGGGCCATGGAGTCTACAATAGGTGAACCTAAAGAAGCTAAGTAAGAAGGTGAACCCATGGAAAAACATATAGTTATCCTCTTGGCTAAGGGAAGTAGACCAAATTGCCGGGGAGAAAATTAGGATCTTGGGGGTGGGGTGGGATGGGGGTAAGGGGAGATGGGGAGAGAAAAGTTAGAAGGGAAGTAGGGGGGACTTGGGGAATCAGGAGAATTGGGATAAAGGAAAGGTGGATAGGGGAGCAGGGAACCTCAATTCTTAGTTAAGGGAACCACTTTAGGGTGAGCAAGAGATTTGACCCTAGAGGGGCTCCCAAGTGCCCAACATGAGGTTCCCAGTTAGTTCCTTGGGCAGCTGAGGATTGGGAACCTGAAATGACCCTATCCTAGAGCAATACTGACGAATATCTTGCATATCATCATAGAACCTTCATCTGGTGATGGATGGAGACAGAGACAGAGACCCACACTGGAGCACTGGACTGAGCTCCCAAGGTCCCAATGAGGAGCAGAAGGAGGGAGAACATGAGCAAAGAAGTCGGGACCACGAGGCTTGCACCCACCCACTGAGACAGTGGAGCTGATCTACTGGGAGCTCACCAAGGCCAGCTGGACTGTGACCGAAAAAGCATGGGATAAAACCGGACTCTCTGAACATGGCGAACAATGAGGGCTGATGAGACGCCAAGGACAATGGCACGGGGTTTTGATCCTACTTAATGTGCTGGCTTTGTGGAAGCCTAGCCAGATTGGATGTTCACCTTCCTAGATATGGACGGAGGGGGGAGGACCTAGGACTTACCAAGGGCAGGGAACCCGGACTGCTCTGTGGACTGGAGAGGGAGGGGGAGAGGAGTGGGGGGAGGGGGAGAAGGGTGGGAGGAGGGGGAGAAGGGTGGGAGGAGGGGGAGGGAAATGGGAGGCTGGGAGGAGGTGGAAACTTGTTTTTTGTTTATGTTTTTTTTTCTTTTCTTAATAAAAAAATTACATAAAAAAAGAATCAATGAAACAAAAAACTGGTTCTTTGAGAAAATTATCAAGAGAGACAAACTGTTATCCATACTAACCAAAATCCAGAGAGAAAGTATCAAAATTAACAAAATCAGAAGTGAAATAGGGGACATAATAAGATCATCTTAACTTTACCGACCTCTGACATGCCTCAGTAATTCAGAGACTGCCTTGAGAGGAGGGATCGGGAACACAAAAAGTGAACCAAGAGACAAAGGGATTGATGGAGAAGAAATAACTAGGAAAGTACACTAGTGTTTTTTTTTTTTTTACTTTTTGTGAGTTTCACCTCATGTATCTTCGTCCCATTCATCTCCCCATCCCTTAATATCTGCCCTCTACATTTGTGACACCACCTTCATCAAAAATAAAGTAAAATTTAAGAGAAAAGAAAAAAGAGCAAGAGAGAGAGAGAGAGACAGAGAGAGAGAGAGAGAGAAAGAGAGAAAGACAGAGAGAGACAGAGACAGAGAGAGAAGTCTCATCAAGGAGCTGTAATGTGACACAATGACTCACACTGTATATCCTTTAGTCCATATATCTTTGCTTGCAAATGTTCATTACAAGGAGACATTGGTCTGGTTTAGGCTTATTGTTTCTGTCACACTACGCACACTTGTCCTTCACTGGGACTCTTCTTGGTTATCATATTGTTGTCCTGTGTCATGGAGATTCTGAAGCTTTGTATCTGCAGGACCACCCCCTTCATGCACCTCAGAATATCATAGATGTGGTGAACATTGGGGTTGGCCAACTCATAGCTGTGGTTCTGGTCCTGGGTGGTTGCAAGGTTGGTCAGGCTGGCAGATCTCCCCCATACTCACCACCAGGGTGACTTCTCCAGCAAAGCCCTTGCTAGTTCACCTTATGATGCAAGGAACATGAGGAAGTGCTGATTCTCTAGCTTCCACACCTCCAGGGCTGGCTCGTCCACATCTGCACCAAAAGAGCCATATCTACAGTGTTGCCTATACAAGGTGGAGGGTCTGCTCTTCTGAGTGCTATAACTGTTGAGGAGCAGTGACAGCTCTCATTTACTCATTACTTCAAGGCCAGTTCTCCCTCCTGCCACAGGCAGAGAGGGGGGCACATCTGCCCCTTTCCCACACCACCATATGGCAGATGAGCGGTGGGGCTACATCTTCCACATTCACATTCTGTCAGTTCTACCGCCATCTCCTCTGGCCAGCTCTACTGTGCTGCCAGGTGTGGTGTAGGGATGGCTCTCTTGAGTGGCAGCTGATGAGCAGCTGGGTCAACTTCCCCCTTGCTGCGGTTTGCATGGGGGGAAGGGGAAGCCTGGCTCGCCTCTTACACCCGAGTTAGATAATTCTGTATGCAGGACCAGAGAAGAGGAAGTTGCTATTGCAGAAGTTTCCACATGGTTCTCACAATGAGTTGCATGGGATGGGCCGGGGTAATATGTGTTCATGAGTCTCAGCGGAAAGATCTGTTTTTCTCCTGTTTTATGCTTTGGTTTCTCTGCTCTGAGAAGTTGCTGAAGTATTAACATGAGGCCAGAAAAATATGATTTTATACAACAAAGCACTGTTAGATATTGAACTCTGGGTGGGTTTTGAAATGTGCTCAACGAAAGAGTGGAACACAAATTATCACTTATTGGGTGAGGAGATTCCTATCATGTATACAGGCTAGACAGGTCAACAGAGGCAGAAAGCAGCATCTGAGAAGCATGTTCAATGGAAGTGAATGTGGAATTTGCATGTGGTTCTCTTGAGAATGGTGGCAATGTTCAGACTAGAGATGGATAGTTTTCTAAATGTACACTTCCCTATGTCCAGTATCCTTACATTCTGTAAGTCTTTGCCTTTCTTCCAAGGATTCACTATTGCTTCTCATATACCCTTGTAGGAGTGGGGGGCATGGATATAGGACATCAGTGAGCCATTCTCACCATACTGGGTGTTGTAGTTTGGGTTCTTTTTTGAGGAATTAGAATACCAAATTAAAGTCTTTCATAACATTGGATTGGCTGACCTTCCTTCTAACACTGAAATAAAGTATATCATTATCATAGTCTGAGGGAGGAAGAATGGGGGCTGTTACCTGAACATTGATAAATGCTCTTCCCATAGCTTAACGAAAACCAGTGAATATCCTCCAGTGAGCGTTAGTGCCTTGGTGTCATGAGATGTTGAGAACCATGACACAAATATAGAAGATGGCAATTGATAATTCAGATGTCAACCCACCAGATGTATAATTGTGTGGTGGAGAGAACCTCATTCAAGCAAGGCTTATGACACCACTGACTATGGAAACTTACTGCTTCTGTCTGTAAATTCACATGTTCACACACAACTGTGGAATTTCTCCATACTGTGACTTTTCATGTAATTTGTACATATAATCTCACAGTTACAACTCAATCTATGGGCACATATATCTATGGATAGTTAGAAAGATGACTTCTCATTAGTTTGTATAATTGCTTCATAACCAGATCTATAACCACGGGCACTGTTGGACACTTAGGCCTTTTTTTTTATCACTGGCTCAAACTGGCATAAAGAAAACAATTTCTTCTCAGTTCTAAGATAAGCCAAATACAATTAATTGATTGAAAACCTCAAGAGCAAATTCAAAGTAGATTGAATGTCTCTATGAACAGACTGCAAGTCAGACTTTCACAGATTATGCTCAAGGACAGAGGTGCAGGTGTCTTATTTGTTGAATCAAAGTCTTTTAGACACAGAAGTGGCCTGAAAGTGCTGTGCCAGTTTCTCCAGCCAGGCCTGGAGATGATAACAGACCAGCAGCTAGTCCCTACTCAATTCCTTAGCAATTAACACACGGCACAAACTTCTAACCTCAGTTTATGATACAAATTTCAACGCTCAGCTAACTAGCTGTTTATGCTTAAGTCCTAAAATTTATATGGAGGACAAGAATAACAACACCTAATTAGCCAAGTCCAGAGAGATTTACATGGGAAAAGTTTCACCGATAGCCAGGGGTACAAAAGATGTTCTGGCCACACAGCCTTGATAGTCAGGGCTACAAAAAATGATCTTAACTCACAACTGTGAGTGAACAAGTTACAAGCTTCTGCCCTTGTGCTCAGGGGCTGCATGCAGGATAAGGAATGCATTTTTAGGTTTGGGATGCCTTCAATTCCACTGCCCATGGAAGTTGCCAAACACCATGACCCCACTTATGTGTGGTTGTCATAAATGGCTCTGCTCATTATTGTTGCTTCAAGGAATGCATTGTGATCCTGAGAAGAAGTTTATGTAACCTTTTTTATTAAAAGAAGTTTGTTGTTCTTTTTATATGTATATAAAAGCCAGGTGAACAAGGAAGTTAGAGAGAATTGGAACAAGAGAATTGGAGCTATAGAATTGGAACTAGAGAACAAGAACTGGGAGTAAAAAGAGCACGGCTCTCAGATAGTGTATGTCTTTTTCCTTTAGATAGATAGAAAATTTTCTTCATCCCTCAGTGTTCTGAAGGTATTCTGTTCTGAAGTTTGTGTGCAGTTCTGAGAGCTGGGCATCTGGCCTGTAGTGTCAGATGAGGAGCTGTGGTCTAGAGAACAGATGGACTGTGGGGAGAAATATAGTGAGGAGGTTTAAATGCACAGGGTAAAGAGGAGAGGTTCTCCTTTATAACAAAGTCAGAGGAAAAAAATAGCTTAGTTGTTTATCACTACTTTGGGGAGCAGCCTCCATCAGTAAATTAACCTAAGCCATGATATATATATATATATATATATATATATATATATATATATATATATGACTTTTCAATTGAAATTCATGTGTGCTAACCATGTGACACTTTCTTGTTCAATTTTTAAGTCATCAAAACTTTATTTAAACTAATATTATTATTTATCAATTAGCAAGTACAGCTTAAGAAAAAAATCATCTTCATTATAATACACAGGTAAAAATTCCCAGTAGAACAGGATGTTTCCATGAAATAAACACATTACGTTGCAGGCAGGCAGTGGGGATCTCCCCACTCCCATTTATATCATGACAGATACTAGAACAAGATGGCAGCAACAAATATATAAGGTCACAGCAGAAGCAAAAGACATTCTGGAGTCTGTGGTCTCAGGGCCTTGCCTATGTGGTATTCATTCATTAGGGATTTTCCTCCTGGTTGGTGGATTGACACCTTGAACTTCAATTGTCAGTTGCTGTTCCTCTGACATGGCCACTGGCATTTGTTGTGCAGTTCAGAGTGATCAGTCATGGAATCATTTACAAACAAGACAAAAATAGACTTGGTTGTTTTTGTGTGTGTAGCGTAATAATCAAAGATTTTTTTTTTAATAATCAAAGATTTGAAGAAGTGTAGCTGGGAGATGTTGGAAGAAGAAAAGGGAGGAGAAAGTGATGTAATTCTATCTCAATTAAATATGCATTTCATAGGTGAGTGAGTGCTGCGGCAGCTGGGATCATACCTCAGCCCGCCCACACTTCCTGGAGATCCTACAGGGGCTATACTGCCCAAACCCCCTCTCTCTTCCTATCCCAATCAGCTTACATCCAGATCCCCACACCCCCTGTCTCCCTCCCTCCTTTGGGGCATAGCGTCTCCCTGCCTAGCCTGCTAGGGCGCTCGGACCGAATCTGAACCGGGAGGACATAGGGGTGGCCGGTAGCTCCTTTGTTCCCATAGCCTGCCCGCAGCGAGCTGGGTGGGCCCTTTGTTTGCGAGCTAACCAAGCAGCGCAGAGTTTCGATCTGGGCACCAAGTGAAACATCATTGTGGTGAGTGAGTGCTGCGGCAGCTGGGATCATACCTCAGCCCGCCCACACTTCCTGGCCATCCTACAGGGGCTATACTGCCCAAACCCCCTCTCTCTTCCTATTCCACTCAGCTTACATCCAGATCCACACACCCCCTGTCTCCCTCCCTCCTTTGGGGCATAGTGCCTCCCTGCCCAGCCTGCTAGGGCGCTGGGACCGAATCTGAACCGGGAGGACATAGGGGTGGCCGGTAGCTCCTTTGTTCCCATAGCCTGCCCGCAGCGAGCAGGGTGGGCCCTTTGTTCGCGAGCTAACCAAGCAGCGTGGAGTTTCGTTCTGGGCACCCAGTGAAACATCATTGTGGAGAAACATCTCTGGGGAGTGACATCACTGGGAAGGTACATCAGTGGGCAAGAAGACCTGATCCTATAAAAGAAGATCCAAAGGGGAGTATTGGGAGGAAGAGATGGGCAGACGCCAATGCAGGAATTCTCCCAACAATCTGAAAAACAACACGAAACCACCAGAAGCCAGTGACCCCACAACAGGAGGACATGAACACCTTAATCAAGAAGAAGTAGAAAAAACTGACTTCATGAAAGTGATTGACACCCTTAAACAGCATATAAAAAACGCCCTTATAGAAATGGATGAGAAGTATAATAGAAAGTTCGAGGAATTGAGTAAATCAGTGAATGATACCCTAGGAAACCAAGGAAAAACAATCAAGCAGATAAAGGAAACACTTCATGACTTGAAAACTGAAATGGAGGCAAAGAAGAATACACAAACAGAGGGCCGACTGGACATGGAAAATCTAGGTAAACGAATAGAGACTACAGAATCAAGTATAACCAGCAGAATACAAGAGATAGAAGAAAGAATCTCAGATTCTGAGGATAACATAGAGAAAATAAACACTCTGATCAAAGAAAACAGCAAGTCCAACAAACTCTCATCACAAAACATTCAGGAAATATGGGACACAATAAAAAGAACAAACCTAAGAATAATTGGAGTAGAAGAAGGAGAAGAAGTGCAGCTCAACGGTACAGAAAATATACTTAATAAAATTATAGAAGAAAACTATCCCAACCTGAAGACAGATGTACCTATGAAGGTTCAAGAAGCATACAGAACACCAAATAGGCTGGATCAAAAGAAAACATCCCCTCGCCATATAATAATCAAAACACAAAATATACAGAATAAAGAAAGAATATTAAGAGCCGCAAAGGAAAAAGGCCAAGTTACTTATAAAGGTAAACCTATCAGACTTACACCTGACTTCTCTATGGAAACCATGAAAGCCAGAAGGTCCTGGATAGATGTTCTCCAAAAACTAAGGGACCACGGATGCAAGCCCAGACTACTATATCCAGCCAAACTTTCATTCACTATAAATGGAGAAAACAAAATTTTCCAGGATAAAAACAAATTTAAACAATACGTAGCCACAAATCCAGCCTTACAGAAAATAATAGAAGGAAAATCACTAACCAAGGAGTCCAACAATGACCACAATAACTCAGACATCTAGAGACTCTTCACCAGTGCAAATCAAAGAAGAAAAACACACAAACCCTACTACTTAAAAAGTGACCAGAGTTAACAACCACTGGTCATTAATATCACTTAATATCAATGGGCTCAACTCACCTATAAAAAGGCACAGGCTAAGAGATTGGATAAGAAAACAGGATCCACCATTCTGCTGTCTACAAGAAACACACCTCAACCACAAAGACAGGCACCTACTCAGAGTAAAGGGCTGGGAAAAGGCTTATCAAGCAAATGCACCTAAGAAACAAGCAGGTGTGGCCATACTAATTTCTAACAAAGTTGACTTCAAACTTAAATCAATCAGAAGAGATGGAGAGGGACATTTTATACTCATAACAGGAACAATTCATCAGGAAGAAGTCTCAATCCTGAATATCTATGCCCCATATATAAAAGCACACACGTACGTAAAAGAAACATTACTAAAACTCAAGGCAGCCATCAAACCGCACACACTAATAGTAGGAGACTTCAACACTCCTCTCTCACCAATGGACAGGTCAATCAGACAGAAACCTAACAGAGAAATTAGAGAATTAATGGAGGTAATGAAGCAAATGGACTTAACAGACATCTATAGAGTATTCCACCCAAAGAGGAAAGAATATACCTTCTTCTCTGCAGCTCATGGAACCTTCGCGAAAATTGACCACATACTTGGTAACAAAGCGAACTTACACAGTTACAAAAAAATATTAGTAACCACCTGTGTCTTATCAGATCACCATGGATTAAAGTTAGAATTCAACAACAATGCTACCCCCAGAAAGCCTACAAACTCATGGAAACTGAACAGTCATCTACTGAACCATACCTGGATTAAGGAAGAAATAAAGAAAGAAATTAAAGTCTTCCTTGAATTCAATGAAAATAAAGAAACAACATACTCAAACTTATGGCACACTATGAAAGCAGTCCTGAGAGGAAAGTTCATAGCACTAAGTGCCCACCTAAAGAAAACAGAGAAAGCACATATTGGAGACTTAACAGCCCACTTGAAAGCTCTAGAAAAAAAAGAAGCAGACTCACCTAGGAGGAGTAGAAGACTGGAAATAATCAAATTGAGGGCTGAAATCAACAAAATAGAAACACAGAAAACAATCCAAAGAATCAATGAAACAAAAAGCTGGTTCCTGGAGAAAATCAACAAGATAGATAAACCCCTATCCAAACTAATCAAACGAAAGAGAGAGAACACGCAAATTAATAAGATCAGAAATGAAAAGGGGGACATAACCACAGACACAGAGGAAATTCAGAGAGTCATTAGATCTTACTACAAAAGCCTATATGCCACAAAACTGGAAAATGTAAAAGAAATGGACGCTTTTTTAGATAAATACCATTTACCAAAACTAAACCAGGACCAGGTGAACAATCTAAACAGACCTGTTGGTCGCGAAGAATTAGAAGCTGTTATCAAAAACCTCCCTACCAATAAAAAGCCCAGGACCAGATGGTTTCAATGCAGAATTCTAACAGAACTTCCAAGAAGACCTAATACCTATACTCCTTAATGTATTCCACAAGATAGAATCAGAAGGGTCATTACCAAACTCCTTTTATGAAGCCACAATTACTCTGATACCAAAACCACACAAAGCCTCAACCAGGAAAGAGAACTACAGGCCAATCTCACTCATGAATATCGACGCAAAAATCTTCAACAAAATATTGGCAAATCGTATCCAAGAACACATCCAAAAAATTATCCATTATGATCAAGTAGGCTTCATTCCTGAGATGCAGGGCTGGTTCAACATACGAAAATCTATCAATGTAATCCAGCATATAAATAAACTGAAAGAAAAAAACCATATGATCATTTCATTAGATGCTGAAAAAGCATTTGACAAAATTCAACATCCATTTATGTTAAAAGTCTTGGAGAGATTAGGGATACAAGGGTCATACCTAAATATAATAATAGCTATATACAGCAAGCCGACAACTAACATCAAATTAAACAGAGAGAAACTCAAAGCCATCCCGCTTAACTCAGGAACACGGCAAGGCTGTCCACTCTCCCCATACCTCTTCAATATAGTGCTTGAAGTTCTAGCAATAGCATGAAGACAACATAATGGGATCAAGGGGATTCGAATTGGAAAGGAAGAAGTTAAACTTTCGTTATTTGCAGATGATATGATAGTGTACATAAGCGACCCCCAAAACTCCACCAAAGAACTTATACAGCTGATAAACAGCTTTAGTAATGTGGCAGGATACAAGATCAACTCCAAAAAATCAGTTGCCCTCTCATACACAAAGGATAGGGAAGCAGAGAGAGAAATTAGAGAAGCTTCACCATTCACGATAGCCACAAACAGCATAAAATATCTGGGGGTAAATCTAACCAAGGAAGTGAAAGATCTATTTGACAAGAACTTTAAGGCATTGAAGAAAGAAATTGAAGAGGATACCAAAAAATGGATGGACCTTCCTTGCTCTTGGATTGGGAGGATCAACATAGTAAAAATGGCAATTCTACCAAAGGCAATTTATAGATTCAATGCAATCCCCATCAAGATCCCATCAAAATTCTTCACAGATCTGGAGAAGACAATAATCAACTTTATATGGAAAAACAAAAAACCCAGGATAGCCAAAACAATCCTATACAATAAAGGATCTTCTGGAGGCATTACCATCCCTGACTTCAAACTCTATTACAGAGCTACAGTAATGAAAACAGTATGGTACTGGCATAAAAACAGAGAAGTCGACTAATGGAATCGTATAGAAGACCCGGATTTTATCCCACAAACCTATGAACACCTCATTTTCGATAAAGGAGCTAAAAGTATACAAAGGAAGAAAGAAAGATCTTCAACAAATGGTGCTGGCACAACTGGATGTCAACCTGTAGAAGAATGAAAATAGACCCATATCTCTCACCGTGCACAAAACTCAAGTCCAAATGGATTAAAGACCTCAATATCAGTCCGAACACACTGAACCTGATAGAAGAGAAAGTGGGAAATACCCTACAACAGATGGGCACAGGAGATCGCTTCCTATGTATAACCCCAGAAGCACAGACATTAAGGGCAACATTGAATAAATGGGACCTACTTAAACTGAGAAGCTTCTGTAAAGCAAAGGACACTGTCACTAAGACACAAAGGCAACCTACTGACTGGGAGAAGATCTTCATCAACCCCGCAACAGACAAAGGTCTGATCTCCAAAATATATAAACAAACTCAAGAAACTAGACTTTAAAATGCTAATTTACGAAATTAAAAAATGGGGCACTGAACTGAACAGAGAATTCTCAACAGAAGTTCAAATGGCCAAAAGACACTTAAGGTCATGCTCAACTTCCTTAGCAAGCAGGGAAATGCAAATCAAAACAACTTTGAGATATCATCTTACACCTGTCAGAATGGCTAAACTCAAAAACACCAAGGATAACCTTTGCTGGAGAGGCTGTGGAAGAACGGGTACCCTCATCCATTGCTGGTGGGAATGCAATCTTGTGCAACCACTGTGGAAGTCAGTGTTTCGGTTTCTCCGGAAATTCGGGATCATCTCACCCCTGGACCCAGCAATACCACTCTTGGGAATATACCCAAGAGATGCTCTATCATATGACAAAAGCATTTGTTCAACTATGTTCGTAGCAGTATTATTTATAATAGCCAGAACCTGGAAACAACCTAGATGCCCTTCAATGGAAGAATGGATGAAGAAAGTATGGAATATATACACGTTAGAGTACTACGCTGCGGTAAAAAACAATGACTTCTCGAATTTTGCATGCAAATGGATGGAAATAGAAAACACTATCCTGAGTGAGGTGTCCCAGACCCAAAAAGATGAATATGGGATGTACTCACTCATAATTGGTTTCTAGCCATAAATAACGACCACGGAGTCTACAATAGGTGAACCTAAAGAAGCTAAGGAAGAAGGTGAACCCATGGAAAAACATATAGTTGTCCTCTTCGCTAAGGGAAGTAGACCACATTTCCGGGGAGAAAATGGGATCTTGGGGGGGTGGGATGGGGGTAAGGGGAGATGGGGAGAGAAAAGGTAGAAGGGAAGGAGGGGGGACCTGGGAAACGGGAGAATTGGGATAAAGGAAAGGTGGATAGGGGAGCACGGAACCACAATTCTTAGTTAAGGGAGCCACTTTAGGGTGGGCAAGCGACTTGACCCTAGAGGGGCTCCCTAGTGCCCAAGATGAGGTTTCCAGTTAGTTCCTTCGGCAGCTGAGGATTGGGAACCTGAAATGACCCTATCCTAGAGCAATACTGACGAATATCTTGCATATCATCATAGAATCTTCATCTGGTGATGGATAGAGATCGAGACAGTGACCCACACAGGAGCACTGGACTGAGCTCCCAAGGTCCCAAGGAGGAGCAGAAGGAGGGAGAACATGAGCAAAGAATTCGGGACCACGAGGCGTGCATCCACCCACTGAGACAGTGGAGCTGATCTACTGGGAGCTCACCAAGGCCAGCTGGACTGTGACCGAAAAAGCATGGGATAAAACCGGACTCTCTGAACATGGCGAACAATGAGTGCTGATGAGACACCTAGGACAATGGCAGGGGGTTTTGATCCTACTTAATGTGCTGGCTTTGTGGGAGCCTGGCCAGTTTGGATGTTCACCTTCCTAGATATGGACGGAGAGGACCTAGGACTTAACACAGGGCAGGGAACCCGGACTGCTCTGTGGACTGGAGAGGGAGGGGGAGAGGAGTGGGGGGAGGAGGAGAAGGGTGGGAGGAGGGGAAGGGAAATGGGAGGCTGGGAGGAGGTGGAAACTTGTTTTTTGTTTATGTTTTTTTTTCTTCTTTTCGCAATAAAAATAATATGCATTTTATAAAATTTAAAACAAGAGAAGGGAACTCTCTTTTGTGACCAGAAGAAATAAATAAAAAGCAAGTAAAAATTACATTCAGTTCAGGAAGTAGGTGATCTCTCCTCAGTGATCCAGCTAGGACTTGTGAACATCTTTTCAACAGGAAAGAAGTAGAGGAAACCCCTCAGCTCCCCATACTTCCAGTTTCTATTTTAGGGATCAATTTCATACAATGTTACTCTGAAATATCTCTGTTATTTGATCATTGGCACAATCAAGATTCAGTGTGACTCAAGATGTTCTATGGTTAACATCACTTCAATCACCTCTTGTTCTATACTAGGCCTCTGTCCTCACTGAATCCCATTCCATTCACTGGTTTAGAGCCTTTTATGAAAACCCTTTCTGGTCCTCATGATCCACAATGCTGATTTCTTTTACAGGACTCCATTTTCCTGAAATATTTCAAGACTTCTCATCTTGAAATCCATAGCCAATTGAGTTAACCTTTCCCACAATAAACCCTGTTTATTGCCACAAGGCAAGTGATTTACCATGTCTTCCTGCTATACACACCACAATTTATGAATATATTTATGCCTCTTGAAGGTTTATTCGGGAGCTAATTGGAGATTAAAAGCATCGTTCTCACATCCTCAATGAGATAAGGGAAAAGAATCTCTTGACCTGCTCAACCATAAATATGTCCAGATATATTATGTTTTGAACACAGAAATCCACACACCGTTTAGAATGGTTATGCACATTGCATTTGTGTTCAGACTACTACAGAAGTTTTATCAGTTCTATCGTTGTTGTACTGTCAGCACCCACCTACAAAATCAGCATTGTGGATCAAGAGGACCAGAAAAGGTTTACATAAGGTTATATTCTTTGTGTAGCAACACGTGTGTATTTTCCATTGGTCAGAGATTTCTTCTGTATGGAAAGATGCAGTGCAGAATAAATTAATTGTTAAAGATTGTGAGAGCCAGAGGGGCCAAGGATACCACAAGAAAACCATAAAATAAACTGTCCTGCATTCATAGGGACTCACAGAGATCAAATAGTTCACTAGAGAGCTTGCATGAGACTGACCTATGTTCTCAGCAAATAAGTTACAGTGGTGTAGATTGGTCTTCTTGAATGCCCTTAACACTAGGAGCAGGGGCTGTCTCTGACTCTGTTACTTGATTCTGGGGAATTTTCCTCCAACTGGGTTGCCTCATCTAGCCTCAATAGCAGAAGAGGTGCCAAGTCTTACTGCAACCTGTTATACATGGCTGATTGACATATATACATATATATATATATATATATATATATATATATATATATATATATAATGCCTGCCCTCTTCTGAAGAGAAAGGAAGAGGAGTGGGAGGAGAAGAGAGAGGGCAAACTCTTATCAGGTTGGGAAAAATGATATTAATAAAAATAAGAAAAATCCCTGTGAAATGTGACCTCTCCAAATATGTTGAGTGCCTCTTCTTAGATCATCCCATTGTTCTTCTTTGTTGAGTATGCACCCTTAAGTCTGACTTCCCCTCTGCTCAGGCCTACGGTACCTTTTTATTATGACTCTATCCCAAGGTCTTAGTTTATTTATTCTCTTACTTGTTTTTTTCCCACTTATTTTTGATTTGGTATATGCATACTGAAGAATGACAGGGAGTACACAAAGTGACCCAAGAAACAAAGTACTGGATAAATGGAGCAAGGTAACTGAGCTTCTGAAAACTCTCAGGCTCTCCCTTACACAAGTCAGTCAACTGCATGTAGGGACCAGAAAGGGGAGGTTACTGTTGCAAAAGTAGGCTGGGAAGACAGAATAGAATTTTGGAAAGAAGAGCAGAGTCAGGCAGAAACCATGAATCTCTGGCCTGAGATGGACGTTGCTTAGAATCTTGCTGATAAGCCACAGGCATGTGGTGATACACTGGTTTAATAGAAATGGGTTAATCAAGATGTGAGAGTTAGCCAAGAAGAGTCTAGAGCTAATGGCCCAGGCAGTAATTTAATTAATACAATTTCTGCATGATTATTTCTGGTGTAAGCTAGTGAGGTGGCCAGGATGAAAAGCAGGCCCCCTCGCTCCTGTTACAGATTGGTATAGAAATGAAAAGGGGGACATACCAACAAACACAGAGGCAATTTATAGAATCATTAGGTCTTACTACAAAAGCCTGTACTTCACCAAATTGGAAAATGTAAAAGAAATGGACAATTTTTAAGATAGATACCACATACCAAAATTAAATCAAGACCATGTGAAAAATTTAAATAGACCTATAAGTTGCAAGGAAATAGAAGCTGTCATCAAAAACCTCCCAATCAAAAAACCCCAGGGACAAATGGTTTTATGGCAGAATTCTACCAGAACTTCCAAGAAGAGCTAATACCTATACTTCACAATGTGTTCCACAAAATAGAAATGGGAGGGTCATTACCAAACTCTTTTTATGAAGCTACAGTTACCATGATAACAAAACTGCACACATATTAAACCAAGAAAGAGAATTACAGACCAATTTCACTCATGAACATTGATACAACAATTCTCAATATAATACTGGCAAACAGAATTCAAGAACACATAAAAAATCATCCATTATGATCAAGTAGTCTTTATCCAGAGATGCAGGGCTGGCTCAACGTACAAAAATCTATCAATTTGATCCATCACATAAATAAACTGAAAGAAAAAAACCCATATGATCATTACATTAGATGCCAAAAAAGCAATTGACAAAATTCAACATCTCTTCATGATAAAGGTATTGGAGAGATTAAGGATACAAGGATCATATCTATATATAATAAAAGCAATACACAAAAAGCTGACAGCCAACATCAAATTAAATGGAGAGAAACTCAAAGCAAATCCATTAAAATCAGGAAAAAGGCTGTCCACTCTCTCTATATCTCTTCAATATAGTGCTTGCAGTTCTAGCAATACCAATAAGAGAACATAAGGAGATTAAGGGGATTCAAATAAGAAAGGAAGAAGTCAAACTTTCATCATTTGCAGAAGATATGTGTACATAAATGATCCCAAAAATTCTACCAGAGAACTCCTATAGCTGATAAATACCATCAGTGATGTGGCAGGTTACATGATCAACTCAAAAAAATCAGTAGCCCTCTTATATACAAAGGATAAAGAAGCTAAGAGGAAAATAAGATTATCATCACGTTTCATGATAGCCACAAATATATAAATCTGACCACACTGAACCTGATAGAAGAGAAAGTGAGAAGTAGTCTGCAACACATGGGCACAGGAGACCACTTCCTATATAGAACCTCAGTAGCACAGACAATAAGAGCAACAATGAATAAATGGGACCTCCTGAAACTGAGAAGCTTCTGTAATTTATAGGACACTGTCATTAAGACAAAAAAGCAACCTACTGAATGGGATAAGATATTACCAACCCCACAACAGACAAAGGTCTGATCTCTAAAATATATAAAGAACTCAAGAAGCTAGACATTAAAACTCTAATTAACCCAATTTAAAAATGGGGTACTGAACTGAACAGAGAATTTTCAACAGAAGAAGTTCAAATGGCCAAAAGACACTTAATGTCATGTTCAAGCTATTTAGGGATCAGGGAAATGCAAATCAAAATACCTTTGACATATCATCTTACACCTGTCAAAATGGCTAAAATCAAAAACAATGATAGCCTATGCTGGAGAGGTTGTGGAGTATGGAAAACAGTTATCCATTTCTGGTGGAAATGCAAACTTGTGCAACCACTTTGGAAAGCAGTGTGGGGGTTTCTCAGGAAACTGGGAGTCAACCTACCCCTGGACCCAGCAATACCACTCTTGGGAATATACCCAAGAGATTCCCAAACATACTACAAAAACATTTGTTCAACTTTGTTCATAGCAGCACTATTTGTAATAGCCAGAACCTGGAAACAACTTAGGTGCCCCTCATTAGAAGAATGGATAAGGAGGATGTGGCAATATACACTTTAGAGTTCTACTCAGTGGTAAAAAAAAAACAATGACATCTTGAAATTTGCATGCAAATGGATGTAAATAGAAAACACTTTACTGAGTGAGATAACCCAGACCCAAAAAGATGAACATGGTATGTACTCACTCATAAGTGGGTTCTAGCCATAAACAAAGGACATTGAGCCTATAGTTTATGATTCTAGAGAAGCTAAATAAGAAGGTGAACCCAAAGAAAAGCATATAGGTATCCTCCTGGATATTGGAATTAGACAAGATGTCCCATAGCCACGCTGATGAATATCTTGCATATCACCATAGAACCTTCATCTGGTGATGGATGGAGATAGAGACAAAGACTCACATTGGAGCACTGGACTGAGATCCCACGGTCCAGATGAAGAGCAGAAGAAGGCAGAACATGAGCAAGGAAGTCAGGACTGTGAGGGGTGCGTCCACCCACAGAGATGGTGGGACTGAACTAATGGGAGCTCACCGAGGCCAGCTGGACTGGGTCTGAATGAGCATGCGATCAAACCAGACTCTCTGAATGAGGCTGACAATGAGGGTGGACTAAGAAGGCAATGATAATGACACTGGATTTTGATTCTACTGTATGCACTGGCTTTTTTGGAGCCTAGTCTGTTTGGATGCACACCTTCCTAGGATGGAGGAAGGCCTTGGACTACCCACAAGGCAGGGGACCCTGATTTCACTTACGAAGGGAGAGGGAGCGTGAGTGGGGGGAGTGGAAGGGAAATGGGAGGATGGGAGGAGGTGGAAATTTTAAATAAATAAAAAATAAATAAAAACAATAAATAAATAAATAAAATAAAATTTAAAATAATAGAATAAAGTATCTTAGGATAACATTAACCAAGAAAGTTTAAGTTTTTGAAGAAAGAAATGGAAGAGTATACCAGAAAATGGAAAGATCTCCTATGCTCTATGATAGGAAGGATCAACATAGTAAAAATGTCAGTCCCACCAAAGTCTATAGATTCAATGCTATCTCCATCAAATTTGCAACATAAATTCTTCACAGACCTTGGGATAACAATAATCAACTTTATATTGAAAAAATACCCCAGGATAGCCAAAACAATCCTATACAATAAAGGAACTTCTAGAGGCATTACCATTCATGACATCAAGCTATATTACAGAGCTACACTAATAAAAACAGTTTGGTATTGGCATAAAAAAAGAGACACTTACCAATGAAATTGAATCAAAGACCTGGATATTAATCCAGACACTTATGAACACCTAATTTTTGACAAAGAAGCTAAAATTATAAATGGAAAACAGAAAGCATCTTTAACAAATGGTGCTGGCATAACTGGATGTGAACCTGTAGAAGAATGAAAATAGATCCATATCTATCACCATGCACAAAAATCAAGTCCAAATGGATTAAAGATCTCAATATCAATCTGAACACACTGAACCTGATAGAAGAGAAAGTGGGAAATAGTCTACAACATATGGGCATAGGAGACCACTTCCTATGAATTACCCCTGTAGTAGCACAGACAATAAGGGCAACAATGAATAAATGCTACCCCATGAAACTGAGAAGCTTCTGTGAAGCAAAAGACACTGTCAATATGACAAAAAGGCAACCTATGGAATAGGAGACAATCTTTACCAACCCCTCATCAGACAAAGAACTGATCTCCAATATATATATATAGAACTCAAGAAATTAGACATTAAAATTCTAAATAGCTCAATTAAAAACTAGGTTACTGAACTAAACATAGAATTCTCAACAGAAGAATTTCAAATGGTCAAAAGATACTTAAGGACATGTTCAGCTTCTTTAGCAAACTTGTGCAAACACTTTGGAAATCAGTGTGGTGGTTTCTCAGAAAATTGGGAGTCAATCTACCTCAGGATTCAGCAATACCTCTCTTGGGAATATACCCAAAAGATGCTTGAGCATACTACAAAAGTATTTATTCAACTATGTTCATAGCAGCATTATTTGTAATAGTCAGAACCCAGAAACAACCGAGATGTCCCTCAATGGAAGAATGGATAAAGGTGTGGCACATCTACACATTAGAGTACTACTCAATGGTAAAAAACAATGACACCTTGAAATTTGCATGCAAATGGATGGAACTAGAAAACACTATCCTGTGTGAGATAAGCGAGACCCAAAAATATGAATATGGTATATACTCACTCATTAGTAGATACTAGCCATAACAAAGGCTATTGAACCTAAAGTTCATGATCCTAGAGAAATTAAGTAATAAGGTGATCCCAAAGAAAAACATATATAGATCTACCTGGAAATTTGAAGCAGACAAGATTGCCTGACAAAATTTGGAATCATGGGGGCGGGGGTTTGAGACAAGGGGAGAAGGAGAAAATGAGGGGAGAAGGGGAAGAGGAAGGGAGAAGGGAAGGGTTTAGGAGAGCTTAAGAAAATGGGATACTTGAGAACAGGTGTATTCTGGGAAGAAGAAAGCACTTTCCAGAGTCCTGCCTAGATTTCAGAAGAAGCAAGATGTGACCTACCCCCACTGAAAAAGATACCAAGCCATGTGGCTAACATAGACTAGAAAAATGGGCTAATATGAGTTATAAGAGCTAGTAAGGAGCCTGAGCTAATGGGGCAATCAGTTTATAATTAATATAGATCTCTGGGTAATTTCTTTGGGGGTTACCTGCTATGGGAACTGGGTAAAACAGAAACCTCAACCAGCAAGCCACCATGTTACAGAATGTCGCCCCCGTGGATAACTGTACCCACAGAAGGCCTAAGAAAGCTTGGGGAAGAATAGAGTAAAGCATGTTGTCTTGGTAGCAGCAATTTCTCGGGTCTGCTCTGGTTGTTAGAGGCAAGTAAGTGTTCTCTTTTAAGAGAGGCTTCCTGACTCAGATTTAGTTGCAAAACCCTGCAGCTCTTTAAAGAGGTCCTGCCACAAAACACTTAAATGGTGTTTAATTAAATGGTATTGACAAATATCCGACCACATGTCTTTTGGATTTTAGCTGTAGCAGGAAAAAAGCCATGCTGTTTTACAATGCCAGCTTTCTGGGCCATCCTGCTAGGGCAAACTCTGACTCTTTCAGGCAGGCAGTCTGACTATGGAGCATTTGAATATGGTTTGTGAGCAGAATGCTGCAGCTTGCTTGCTGGCAGGGACCTTGAAACACCATAGAGTTGTGGCAATAAACATGGCTCCTGGGATCTCACAAAGGTAAGGAATGGGCTGGATCCAGCCATCAAAGCCACAGCTTTAATTCAATTCATATTCCTTAGTAAATTAAAGACTCATGTGGTCAGAAAAAGAGAGATATATACAGTAAAGATATATTCAAAGATGAAGGAAACCTGTAAATGGTTTAATGTGTGTTTAAAAATATATGCAGGCTAAAGGTTAAAGTCCTTAAAGTAAGAAAGAAAGAGAGTAGTTGGGTGTGGTTGTACACGCCTTTAATCCCAATGTTTGTGAGTCAGAGAGACCTCTGCGAGTTCAAGATGTGGCACTCAACTTCTCCCTCCAACAACAAATTTTCTAAAAAGAGCATGTGGATTTTTCACTAGGGGAAATATAAAAACCACAGCTTCCTAGGATGGTTTCGAGTCTTTAGTTAATCAGTATTCTCTTGTGGGTTTCAGAACTGATAGGATGGGGGTCATACCATAGTCCCTGTCTTAGTAGTTGTTCAGTTGGAAGTTATAATTTCTTCCTGGCTTACTAGTGGGATATTATTACTTTATGAGGGAATTTCTAAGGATCTCAGAGTTGAATTTGAACTTTACAGTTATGCCATGCTAGGATGGTATGTATGCATATTATGGCCAGAGAAGTTTATAATTTCCCTCCGGAGACAGAGTTTGATCATTGAGTATCCAGATCTTAAGATGATGCTGAGCTTGGTCATAATAATTTTTCCTAGTAAGGGAACAGGGAATGAGGTGCAATTAGAAATCAGGAAATAAGAGTTTAATAATATTATTAAGATATAAGAAGAATAAGGTAACATCTCTGCCTTCCACTCCATTGACAGTTGTGAAACCAGAGGGGATGACTATCTGCAAAAACAGTTAACAATGAGTACTCTTCCCTGAATCAATTCCATAGGAAATTGAATTTGCTTGCTTGTGATTGCCAGAGTAACCCAGAGTTCCTCAGTGGTGAGGATAATGTTCTCCAGGCCTTCATCATCATCCTTTTATTCCATTGCCATCAGGTTTAGTAGTTACCTGGTTCCATTGGAACTTGAGGGTTACCTTTGACCCTCTTATTATTAAACATTGAGACTTCTCATTTCCCAGACTATTGCAATTTCTAGATTCAAGGACCCCAATACTCTGTTTCTTTGGTGATATAATCTGTGATACTTCTCATTTAGCTACAGAGAAATTTTTTTAAACTTGGATCAAATATATGAAACATCTTATTGATTATATTAGTTACTTTTCTATTTCTATGAAAAAAACTCCATGGCAAAGGCAGCTTATAGAAGTACACATTTAATTTCAGAGGGTTGAAAGGCAAAAGCATCGTGAGAGGAACAACTGAGAGCTCGCATCTTGACCTGCAAGCAGGAAGAAGAAAGAGAACACTGGCGATGGCATGAGTTTTTGGAATTTCAAAGCCTGCTCCCAGTAAAGTGTCTCTTCCAACAAAGCTGTCACTCATTATCTTTCTCAAACAGTTCAACCCATTGGAGACCAAGTATTTAAATATGTGAGCCTATGGGGCCCATTATCATTTAAACCAGCACATTGATTATCCTTTTATTTCTCATGCACACACTGAATCAAGTTACTTGGATGGGTATATCAATTTCCAGGAATTTGTCCTTATAATGAATTATCACCCTTAGGGACAGGTGCAATCTCTTCTTTAACTCTTACTTTGAGAGTAGCACAACACAAGGGTCAATTGGAGGATATTGAAAAGCCACAGTCAACACCAAGAAAGAGGCCATGCATTATGGGACAACTCCATTTAACCAAAGTATTTATGTTTCACAAGGCTGGAGACATCCAGCATCTAAAGGAGAGAATCTAAAGGGGGCCCAGTCTGAAATAATCAACCTCACCCTGCTCTTCTCTCACATAGAATGCCTGTTTTGGGGAAAGTCAGACCAAAACCTGCAATTTATTCTACATTGTAAGTCATCACGGTTCTCTATTCTGTCCATTTATGCTTGCAGTGGCCTGTAGAATGAGTTCTGGTACTATTTCCAGATCTAGATGATCTTTTTAAAAGTCATTGGTTTAAAGAAGAGTTCCAATTTCTGCTTGGCATGGGGGTACTCCAGGACTCTTGACTCTGGAATCCCAAGTGAATTTCATTGGAGGTATTCCTTTTCCTGGCTCCCCAGCATTCCCCAGCTCTTTCTCACTGAAAAAAAATGGAGTTGCTCTATTACATGGTTTTGTTCCTGGATTACAGATTGTTTGGCCTCTGCTTTGAAAGAACTTTCTGTTCTGTTTTGTTCTCTTTCACAACCCAAATGCTGTCTCATTCAATGGCGCCTTTCAGCTCAGTTCAGCTTAGTCTAGTTCAGTTCAGGTCAGTCATACTTAGTTATTTAGGGTACTGTGGTGTCTCATTTATTTCAGAGCTCTGTTAGAATAGATAACATGAGCTCTACTTTAGTCAAAAAGTCCTCATGAATGTTCTGAAAAAGGGTTGTGATGATGTTTATAACCCTATGAAAAGAAATTGAAGCATTATTATAACCAAGCCAGGCTTCTTTATGTTTTGGGCTCCAGGAGAAATGATCAATTACTGTGCTCTATATTATAATGCCATTTTACAACTAGAGTTGGTTTCCAAGGCTTGGGGAAAAAGGAATTATATTAAGCCTACACAGCAAACTCTATATTCCTACCTTTCAACATTTGCTTAAAGAAGTTTCTTCTAAGCACTTGCATATTCTACCATGTTTGTGCCAAATGGGTGGTATCTGGATTACTGCAATTGTTTTATGTCTCCATTTGTCTCTAAAATGGGATGAGTCAAGACTTCATTTGCCTCAGAATTCCTGAAAAAAAGAAAGATAAACAACAGACAGCCTGTCCTTAGAACCTCTCCTATACCACCTGGATACTTAAAAATTGTCCTTAAAGGGTTGTCTTTGCTCTCACACCTTGACATCCGTCGTTTGCTCCACCTCTCATACTAGTATTATAGATCCCATAGCAACAAGCAGGCAACAGGAAGTGGACACAAACCACATGGTGAATCAGCATGACTTCAGATAAAATTGTTTAGAGACAAGGGACATGAGGCATTCAAAGTAAGCTCAAGTTATCCATGGTGGAACATGCTTGCGATTTCAAACAATGACACACTGTATTACAGGCAGTGGAGATCTCCCCATGTCCACTCACACCATGCTAGATACAAGAGAGACAGAGAGCTGCAGCAAACATGTAAAGGCATAGCAGAGGATTCTGGGGTCTGCGGTCCCTTGGCCTTGCCTAAATGAGATTGGCACATCAGAGGATTCCCTTCTGGTGGGCTGACATCTGAACTTCAATTGCAACTTGCTGCTCCTCTGGCATGGTCAATGACAGTTCTTGTCCTCAGTGTGATAAGTGAAGTTGGGGTAGATATCATCCCTATAAAAAAGTACTAGAGAGCCTGAAACCAACACAAGGCATAGCTCTGGGGAAATGAAAGCCAGTTGCGTGGGAAGATACTTCCTTTTCCTGTGGTGCTGAAGAAATGGCCATCATGTGATGGGGAGTACTGGTTTCCCTAGGCCACACCTTGCATTGCTTGTCCATATGGCCAGACACTTCAGCCCTGCTGCTAAGCACAGTTGTGTAGCCACAGGAAGGAGATGCCATGACTATTGCCTTCACTGCCCTGCTCTATCTTGGTGAGATATCAATACTGGACAGGGATACTGTGATCTGGTGGTGGTGGTGAACATGCCTCAAAGCTAGACCCTGATTCATCAGGAAACCCTAGTGGTGCAGGAACTTCTGGAGAGGGGAGGATCTTTTCTGATTTGAGGGGCAAAGGTCACACAGAAAATTCTCTTTCAGGACTGAGCCTGATCCCCATGACCTATGTACCAGCAGGTGAGTGCTGCTAATGATGCTTCTTCTCCTGTAGATCAGGAGCAAACCCTTGACCAGGGGTTGGGGGAGGGAAATAAAGAATTGCAGATGTGAACTACTCCTGGTTCATTCTCAGAGGTTTTTGGGACTGAGGGATGAGATTAGGGTGTCTATGCCCTGTGATCAAGCTGCTGAATTCTCTGCAGAAATTATGGGCAAACCCACACTTAGAGCTCAGCCAGGCTCCGTGATGACCAGCGGCATGCAATTGACCATTTCATGTGAGGGAACCTCGAGCGCTCAGGAATATTATCTCTATAAAGAGGGCAGTCCAGATCCCTGGCGACGACAGAGCCCTCTGGAGCATGGGAACAAGGCCGAGTTCTTCTTCCCGTCTTTTCATCCGAACGAAGCAGGGAGATATTGCTGTTACTATAGGACCCACACTGGCTGGTCAGAACGCAGTGACTTTCTGGACTTGATGGTGACAGGTAAAGGAAAACTCAGTTTCTTCGTTCCAAGGTTCTGTCCTCAGGAGAGTATCTTTCCTTTGCTTTGAAAAGTCCCAATTCTGGAGGGTAAATCCCAAGGTGCTGGTTCTTTTAACAGGATGCCATCTTCTTCTCTAGGATTCTACAGAAAACCCAGTCTATCAGCCCTGCCCAGCCCAGTGGTGAGATTTGGAGGAAATGTAACTCTCGAGTGTATCTCACAGCTTGGATATGATGGGTTTTCTTTGACTAAGGAAGAACAACAGAAAATCTCTTGGACCCTAGACTCACAGTACATATACTCTAAAAACAATGTCCGGGCACTGTTCTCTGTGGGTCCTGTGACCTCTGGACATAGGAGGACATTCAGATGCTATGGCTATTACTTGAATAAACCCCGGGTGTGGTCAGAACCCAGTGATCCTCTGGAGCTCCTGGTCTCAGGTGAGGAAGCCCAGCTTGTGTACTGAAAGATAGTTCATCCGACAAAATACCTAGGGATCCGGGACTCTGAAAATCCCATTGACACAAAGAATGAAGACAATAGGACCCAAGATAATGAAACTGAAAGAGGGTACTGAGAGTGAAACATGAGTTGTCTAGAAGACGGGTGTGTCTTTCTGTCACTCTAGTGTTCCTTCTGCTATTCAAGAATCAGCTCTATGATCTCCATATAATCATGTAATAAGTAGATACATATGTATATAATAGTTGTATGTTATATGCATTATATATGATTTTATATAACTGTAAATCCAGATACTCATTGGGGAGAAAACATAGTATTTATCTTTCTATTTTCTATTTATGCTGTTTAATATATTGATCTCCATTTGCAGCCAGGTTTTAAAAATTTTCCTGCACAAATAATTTTTCCTTCAAATAAATAAATCTAAAATTGCATGGTTACAATAAACTTATTCATATACAAGTATAATATTATTTTGTTATGTTCACATGTATTTATAATTACAGAAGTCCATCTAAAATTTTATATGGTTATGTATATATATGAATATATATAAATGTAACTTATTAATATATGAGTGTTACATTTAAATCATTTCTACCTTTTCCATTCTTCCTCTCACTCTTTCTGTGTTTTTCAAACCCTTTTAACTTTGGCCTCTGATTTTTAACTGTTATTCTTATACACAACACACACAAGCACACGAACACATAAATGCACATCTTACAGCCTAGCTTGAGATTATTTTGATTCTTCCATTTTCTCGCCTTGTCTCCAAACGATTTTATCTGAAGACCTCACAGATTCACCATGTGGTTTGTCTCCACTTCCTATTGTTCACTAGTTGCTATCTGATTTTGTTAGTTTGATTTGACCCCAGGATATACAGAGGAACAAGAGACTATAGAATTCAGGTGGTCAATATTTTGGTCTTCTTTAAGCAACCATACTTTTGAAATTTCATGGGTGTAGCTTCCCTCTCTTGCCTAGAAGTCTCTATTGTGTAGCAGGAATCTTGTTCCTCTGGCTGTTGTAACCTTCCTGTCTCTCTTACTCAATGTTCCCTATATTTTATATATACAGTTTGTGTTGTAGGAGTACCCATTTGGACTGGGCACACCAAACCATCTTATTTCTGTTTTGACCAGTTGTGGATTTTTATCATCATCCTCATCTGTAGAAACAGATGCTTCTTTGATGAGGAGACACAGTTAAACTTACTTGTGGGTATAAGGATAAACACTTAGAATGAAGTCAGAAATCACATTGGTTTAGGAACATGGAAGAATTGGTTTCTAATCTAGAGTCCAAGCCTCTCCAGATATGGGTAAAAGTGATATATTTTACATCCATTTTAGTGTCGTATTCTTTGATGATTTAGCTTACCTACTTATGAGAACATATCTACTTCATGGACATTGTGAGCACATCTTTAAGTTCTTGTGATCTCATTGTTTGTACTATTAATGCTGTGATGATTATAGAATGAGATGTTAAGCAGAAGCATCATGGGAACTGGGTGACTTGAATGCAGGCAGAGAATTCAGACTGTCATTATTTTGTGTAATTCATATTCATGGGACCCTGATGACAAGACATTGTCTGCATCTTGGCATCTCAGCCAGTGAATGAGTGCAAACTAATTTACAGGGGAATTAGCTTCCAGGATTCTATACTACAGCAGAGCTTGGATCATAGGAAGGCCTTCATATTTTAAACTGGGAGGCTGTAGCTGTATTTTTCCATCTTAGCTTTCTGAAAAAACAATGCACTTGGTTCCAATGAAGTTCATTGGCCACAAGTTCCAAACTCAGAGCATAGTCAGGCTGAAGAAATCAAGCAAAAGCCCAGGAGAAAGCTTGCTATAGCAGAGAAATGGTTTGTTCCAGTTCTTTATTATATTTTGTGACGAGAATAATATGCATTTCTAAGGAATAGTAATACACATCTTTGCAAAAACAATCAGTTCTCTTGAGCACTTCATACGTTGATCATGCCTTTGTTTCTCAGAAGTGCCTGAGACCACCAGCCAACCACAAAACATGTCAGAAGCCACAATAGGTGAGTAAGGAAAATTTAGGTTTGGGCATGGATACAGAAGGTCAAATTGTATACACAGGAGGAAGCTACTCAGAGTGGAAATACAGTTACGTTCTGTTCCTTTGGTTGGTCCTGACCTGTTTGTCCACAATCTCCAGTCTCACAGCCTCAAGATCACACAGTGGAGAACATCATCCGGATGGGCATTTCTGGTTTGATTCTCACAGTACTTGGGATTTTGCTGTTTGAAGCTTGCTACAGCCGGAGAAGACCTTGATTGCATCTTAGAAGTGAAGACAAGAGATGGCCACAGGCTTGTGTTGTTACTATCTGAAAAATAAATTTGTGGATCTTAGGAATTTTTATAAGAAAATTCAATGTTTAATATTGGGAATTACTTGTGAGAAAAGATCCAGGAATCAAATGTGTTTTGGATGCAGGAAAGCATATAACTGTTGAGTTGGAGACCTCTTCCAACATCACATTAAGGCTTCCATCCTCTACCTTGCCGTGGACTTTGAGAATTTTTTCTCTCCTTCCTTTTTACAGGGGAACTTATTGCCCCATTAGTGAAGTTTGGTCCTGAACTTTGTGTATCTTCTCCTTTCCCAAGTTTCTTGTCATATTTTATTATAAATTATCATATTCCCTATTATGAGCATCTGCTATTGTGGATATTTTTGTACTAGGAACAAGGAATTTGACTCAATAACAACAACAAAAATATTAATGAACACAATTCAGATTCCCAAATGCTAAAATAACTGAATATAAATGATGCTCCCAAAGTCTGTACTCTCCCTTAGGTATTTTACTATGCACATTCATTGCAATGTTTTTGTTAATTTATAAAAAAATTACTGTCTAGTGTTTAAAGGAACTATGAGTGGGACACTGTTCATAGAGTTTCAAAAATATCATTTTTTTAAATGTTGCTCTGTGACTTTTGCTGATTGATATGTATAATCCTTTGCATGGATACCTTGTATTCCTGTATTCCAAGGTCAGTCAGATCCATGAAGGGAGCAACAAGGAGTAGTATAAATAGCAGACCATGACTACCTTTGCCCTCTTTGCCTATTTCTGTGTGAGGAGACAGAACACCACCAAATGCTGATAATTTTTTGCATTCTCACAATAAAAGATATTTGTTTAGTCCTCAATTGATTATTGATTTATTGAGGTCCATATGTACTATCAAAGAGGGCACACATGTTTTATGCATCCCAGCTGTTTTATTAAGGTCAATTTATGCATTTCATTGTTAATTATGTGAAAACTGGAGTATGGGGCTGTGAAGATGCAGAGACCAATGGAGATAAAACTAAGATACTATTAAGAAGGAGATGGTGAGCATGAGGACTTAAAATGATCTTGTCAGCACAGAGGTATAGAGAGTCTCATCAGACCATCATGGCTCCTGAACTTTTAATATGTTTCTTATGCATTATCTTCATTAAGGTGATTGATGCAGGAAGTCACATTTTAACTGTGGTAGGAACTATTTTTGGGACAAGGAGATACTGGTGTGTATAAAATGAAGATGTGAACTCAGCACCAGCATGTATTCATTCATCCTTCTCTGCTTCTTGTATGTGGATATAAAGCTTCTGGATGCTTCAAGGTTCTGTAGACTTTGTTTTTCTTTTAATCAACTGTACCCTGCAGCTATGAGCTGCATAAGTATTTTCTGCATTAAGCTGCTTCCACTTCTGATGTTTTTATTTTATCACAGTAGCAGGAAATGTAACACAGAGAGATCTATGATCCCCTCACTTAACAATATTTGTGTGTTGACCACTCAGGGTTATGCCTGTTTTCTACAGGCAACCACACTTACTATGAGCACATTACTACACTGTGACATGTGTTCAGGAGATGGTATTTGACAGCACTACTCTTCTTCCCTCATCTGTCTTCTTTAGCATTCCCTGAACCATGGAGAGGGGGATACAGATGTGCTGATTAGGTCAAAGCATTCCATGGTCACTCATTTTCCACACATTTACAAATTACAAGTTTGTACTATCAATTTATTATTGACAATTGCATACAAAAATTCTGACTAATACTGAGCCCAGTACTAATCTGTTCATATAAATATAACTAATGCAGTATGACACCATGTGAATTTAACAAAATTAAAGTAGAAGATTCCACATGAGGGTGTATAATTCTTCCTGCCATGGATTTTTGACCCAGTGTTATAATACAGTACATAGATGCTATTCTGTTGAACATACCTCATATAACATAAGAAAACAGTTATGTAGCATGATTAATATAAACCTAGAGATATAAATTGGCGCCCAACCTGAAGGTCAGAAAAGCAAAACAGCCAGCCACAGCTTTTACCTCTACCTCAGCCTGAAATGATGATCCTTCCTCCAGGAATCTCAGAATGAAACTGTGTGTAAGAGCTGTCTTCTCCTGTTTTATATTCCTTCCTAGTGCTAGGATTAAAGGTGTGCACCATTTCTACATGTTTTCTATGGCAAACTAGTGTGGCTACTGGGAATAAAGGAGTGTGTCACCACTGCCTGGTCTGTAAGTCTGGTCAGTATGACTGTTTTACTCTCTGAATTTCAGGCAAGCTTTATTTATTTTTTCCTTTTTTAAATTAATTATATTTATTTGTTTACTTATTTTTTAACATTATTATTTTTCCCCTCTTCCCTTCCCCTCCTACTTCCCCCGCTCACCCTCCTCCCTCACCCTCCCTCCTTAAGAGAGGGCAGGGAATCCTGCCCTGTGCGAAGTCCAAGGTCCTCTCCTCAACATCCAGGTCTAGGATGCTGTACATCGAAATAGACCAGGGTCCCAAAAAGCCAGTACATGCAGTAGAAACAAGTCCCAGTGCTTTTATCAATGGCTTCTCAGGCAGTCCCCATTGTCAGCCACTTTCAGAGAGTCCGGTTTGATCACATGCTCATTCAGTCCCAGTCCAGGTGGATTTGATGAGTTTCCATTAGGACAGGCAATCTGCCTCAGCAGGTGGACCAATCCCTCGTGGTCCAGACTTCCTTGCTCATCTTCTCCCTCCTTCTGCTCTTCAACTGGACCTTTGGAGGTCAGTCCATTGCTCTGATTAGGGTCTCTGTCTCTATCTCCATCCGTCACTGGACAAAGGTTCTATGGTGATATTCGAGATAATCAAGGCAAGGACAGTACAGGCTTCCTCTCCTCTGCTGCCCAAGGATCTAGCTGTGGACATCCCTGTGGACACCTGGGATCTCCTCTAGAGCCAAGTCTCTTGCCAACCTTAAAATGGCCAGATATTTTCTTCTCTGCTCCGATATCTGACCTTGCTCAATCTCTACCCTTCCACTCCCCCAAGCTCTCTCCAGTCTTTGCCTTTTCCCTTCTCTCTCCTCCTTTTCCCTTCCCCCAGGCCCACTCCCACCCCTACCCTCACCCTCATGCTTCCAACTTTTGCCCAGAAATCTTATTTTCTTCCATTTTTCAGGAGAATCTATATATGTTTTTCTTTTTTTTATAAATTTATTTATTTATTAAAGATTTCTGTCACTTCCCTGCCACCCAATTCCCTACCCCTCCCCCAACAAGTCCCCCTCCCTCCACATCCCAAAGAGCAATAAGGGTTCCCTGCCCTGTGGGAAGTCCAAGGAACCCCCACCTCCATCCAGGTCTAGTAAGGTGAGCATCCAAATTGCCTAGGCTCCCACAAAGCCAGTACGTGCAGTAGGATCAAAAACCCATTGCCATTGTTCTTGAGTTCTCAGTAGTCCTCATTGTCCCCTATGTTCAGTGAGACCGATTTTATTCCATGCTTTTTCAGACCCAGGCCAGCTGGCCTTGGTGAGTTCCCAATAGAACATCCCCATTGTCTCAGTGTGTGAGTGCACCCTTTGCGGTCCTGAGTTCCTTGCTCGTGCTCTCTCCTTCTGCTCCTGATTTGGACCTTGAGATTTCTGTCCTGTGCTCCAATGTGGGTCTCTGTCTCCATCTCCTTTCATCGCTTGATGAAAGTTAATATTCAGGAGGATGCCTATATGTTTTTCTTTGGGTTCTCCTTATTTAGCTTCTCTGGGATCACTAATTATAGGCTCATTGTCCTTTGTTTATTGCTAGAAAACAAATATGAGTGAGTACATCCCATGCTCCTCTTTTTGGGTCTGGCTTACCTCACTCAGGATAGTGTTTTCTATTTCCATCCATTTGCATGCAAAATTCAAGAAGTCCTTGTTTTTTACTGCTGAGTAGTACTCTAATATGTATATATTCCATACTTTCTTCATCCATTCTTCCACTGAAGGGCATCTAGGTTGTTTCCAGGTTCTGGCTATTACAAACAATGCTGCTATGAACATAGTAGGAGCATATACTTTTGTTGTATGATAAGGCCTTTCTTGGGTATATCCCCAAGAGTGGTATTGCTGGGTCCAGGGGTAAGGTGATCCCGAATTTCCTGAGAAACCACCACACTGCTTTCCAGAGTGGTTGCGCAAGTTTGCATTCCCACCAGCAATGGATGAGTGTACCCCTTTCTCCACAACCTCTCCAGCAAAGGCTATCATTGGTGTTTTTGATTTTAGCCACTCTGACAGGTATCTGTATCTTAAAGTTGTCTTGATTTGCATTTCCCTGATCGCCAATGAAGTTGAGCATGACCTTAAGTGTCTTTTGGCCATTTGAACTTCTTCTGTTGAGAATTCTCTGTTCAGATCAGTGCCCCATTTTATAATTGGGTTGATTAGCCTTTTACGGTCTAATTTCTTGAGGTCTTTATATATTTTGGAGATCAGGCCTTTGTCTGATGCGGGGTTAGCGAAAATCTGCTTCCATTCAGTAGGTTGCCTTTTTGTCTTAGTGACAGTGTCCTTTGCTTTACAGAAGCTTCTCAGTTTCAGGAGGTCCCATTTAATCACTGTTGCTCTCATAGTCTGTACTACTTGGATGATATGTAGGAAGTGGTCTGTGCCCATCTGTTGTAGTCTACTTCCCACTTTGTCTTCTATCAGGTTCAGTTAGGTCGGATTTATATTGAGGTCTTTAATCCATTTGTACTTGAGTTTTGTGCATGGTGATTGATATGGATCTATTTTCATTCTTCTGCATGTTAACATCCAGTTATGCCAGCACCATCTGTTGAAGATGCTTTCTTTCTTCCATTGTATAATTGTAGCTCCTTTGTCGAAAATCAGGTGTTCAAAGGTTTGTGGGTTAATATCCAGGTCTTCTATTTGATTCCATTTGTCGACGTCTCTGTTTTTATGCCAATACCAAGCTGTTTTCATTAGTGTAGCTCTGTAATAGAGTTTGAAGTCAGGGCTGGTAATGCCTCCAGAAGTTCCTTTATTGTAGGATTGTTTCGGCTATCCTGTTTTTTTTTTTTAAATTTTTCTATATAATGTTGATTATTGTTCTCTCAAGGTCTGTGAAGAATTTTGTTAGGATTTTGATGGAATTACATTGAATCTATAGATTGCTTTTGGTAGAATTGCCATTTTTACTTGTTGATTCTAACAATCCAAGAGCATGGGTGATCTTTCCATTTTCTGGTATCTTCTTCAATTTCTTTCTTCTAATCCTTAAAGTTCTTGTCAAATAGATCTTTCACTTCCTTGGTTAGTGTTACCCCAAGATACTTTATGCTATTTGTGGCTATCGTGAAAGGTGAAGTTTCTTCGATTCCTTCTCTGCTTCACTATCCTTTGTGTATAATTGGGCTACTGATTTTTTGAGTTGATCTTGAATCCTGCCACATCACCGAAGGTATTTATCAGCTGTAGGAATTCTTTAGTAGAGTTTTCGGGGTCACTGATATACACTATCATATCATCTGCTAATAACGGAAGTTTGACTTCTTCCTTTCTGATATTCGTATAGCCATATCCACTTGTTTATTACGTCCATTTTATTAGAAAGCCTTTTCCCAACCCTTTACTCTGAGGTAATGTCTGTCTTTGTGGTTGAGATGTGTTTCTTGTAAACAACAGAATGTTGGATCCTGTTTTCGTATCCATTCACTTATCCTGTGCCTTTTTATAGTTGAATTGAGTCCATTGATATTAAGTGATATTAAAGACCAGTAGTTGTTAACTCTGGTTGTTTTTTTTTTTTGGTGGTAGTGTTTGTGTATTTCCCTTCTTTGAGTTGTGCTGGTGGAGGGTTGTCCAATGTCTGTGTTTTTGTGGGTGTTGTCATCTTCCTTGGGTTATAGTTTTCCTTCTAGTACTTTCTGTAAAGCTGGGTTTGTGGCTACATCTTGTTTAAGTCTGTTTTTGTCCTGGAATATCTTGTTTTCTCAATTGATAGTGAAAGAAAGCTTGGCTGAGTATAGCAGTCTGGGCTTGCATCCATGGTCTTTTAGTGTCTGTATCACATTTATAAGACCTTCTGGCTTTCATGGTTTCCATAGAAAAGTCAGGTGTAATTCTGATAGGTTTACCTTTATATATTACTTGGCTCTTTTTTTTGCATCTCTTAATATTCTTGCCTTATTCTGTATGTTTTGTGTTTTGATTATTTTATGGTGAGGGGATTTTTTTTGGTCTAGTCTATTTTGTGTTCTGTAAGCTTCTTGCACCTTTATAGGAATATTTTTCTTTATGTTGGGAAAGTTTTCTTCTATAATTTTGTTGAATATATTTTCTGGGCCTTTGAGCTGTAATTCTCTTTCTTCTACCCCTATTATTCTTAGGTTTGGTCTTTTTATGGTGCCCCAGATTTCCTAGATGTTTTGTGTTAAGAATTTGTTGGATTTGCTGTCTTCTTTGATCAGTGAATTTATTTCCTCTATAGTATTTTCAGCATCAGAGATTTTTTCTTCTACCTCTTGTATTCTGTTGGTTATACTTGTCTCTGTAGGTTCTGTTTGTTTAGCCAGATTTTCCATATCCTGCCAACTCTTGGTTTGTGTTTTCTTCATTGCCTCCATTCCAGTTTTCAAGTCTTGAACTGTTTCCATTACCTGTTTGATTGCTTTTTCTTGGTTTTCCTAGGTATCTTTGAGGGATTTATTAATTTCTTCTAACTTTTTGTTAGTCAGCTGACTGCTCGGGCACACACTCACCCCTCCACATGGATCTATCTTCTGGTACAGGCCAGGCAAGCTTTATTCATTAAAACATAGATGAACTATCACTACATAGTCATGTCACTGATGCACCAGTAGGCAAATCGAGTCTCTCCAGCATGTATTATAGGACATAGTCTTCACAGATTGTAGGATTGTTGTTGACTTTCCTCCCTTAGCAGCCTAAACAACACATTCCGGATTATGAATCTAGTGAAAATAGGAAAATTCCAGCTCATTTTAAGCTTGATTTCTTGATGTTCTACAAAGAAAGTTCATGATATCTTCATTAATTGGGTCCTATTATTTGATGAGAAATTAAAATTGATGAAATACCTTGTTTTATTTTGGTGGGTGCTTCTGGGTTCCCCTTGACTGACAATCCTGACTCCAAAATACCTGAATCTGAAAGTTCTGTTTAAAAACCAGTTGCTTCAATGACATCTTGAATTTTGCATGCAAATGGATGGAAATAGAAAACACTATCCTGAGTGAGGTAACCCAGATCCAAAAAGATGAACATGGGATGTACTCACTCATAATTGGTTTTTAGCCATAAATAAAGGACACTGAGACTATAATTCCAAATTCTAGAGAAGCTAAATAAGAGGGTGAACCCAAAGAAAAACATACAGTTATCCTCCTGGATATTGGAAGTAGACAAGATTGCTGGGCAAAAATTGGGAACTGGGGAGTGGGGTGGGATGGGGGTAAGGGGAGAAGGGGAGATAAAAGTGAGAAGGGGAGAGCTTGGGGGAATGGGATGTTTGGAATAAAGGAAGGGTGGATATGAGAGCAGGGAAGTATATATCTTAATTATGGGAGCCATTTTAGGGTTGACAAGAGTCTTGGCTATAGAGGGGTTCCCAGGGGTACAGAGAGATGTCCCTAGCTAGTTCCTTGGGCAGCTGAGGTTCGAGAGCCTGAAATGGCCCGATCCTATAGCCATACTGATGAATATCTTGCATATCACCATAGAACCTTCATCTGGCAATGGATGGAGATAGAGACAGAGACCCACATTGGAGCAATGGACTGAGCTGCCAAGGTCCAAATGAGGAACAGAAGGAGGGATAACATGAGCAAAGAAGTTAGGGCCGTGAGGGGTGCACCCACCCACTGAGACGGTGGAACTGATCTATTGGGAGCTCACCAAGGTCAGCTGGATTGGGACTGAAAAACCATGGGATAAAATCAGACTCTCTGGACATGGAGGACAATAAGTGCTGCTGAAAAGCCAAGGACAATGGCATTGGGTTTTGACCCTACTGCATGTACTGGCTTTGTGGGAGCCTAACCTGTTTGGGTGCTCCTTCCTAGACCTGGATGGGGGGGGGGACCTTGACTTCCCACAGGGCAGGGAACCCTGACTGTTCTTTGGAATGGAGAGGGATGGGGAGGGGAGTGGGGGGTGGGAAGTGGAGGGAGGGGGAGGGAAAAGGGAGGTGGAGGAGGCAGAAATTTTTAATAAAAAAACCCAGTTGTTTCTGGGAATTATTTTTCTATGCAGTTATCCTCTATTTTAACTCTTTAAATTTATTTTATTTTTTTATGCTTAGATCATTTTTTATCCTTTAACTATATTATAATTTCAAAAAGATTAAAAAGAAATATATTTTAAAATGGCTAAAGTCTCATTTGAAAACTTGCAGACTTTCTTTTTTTCTTTCTTTCTTTAATAATTTTTTTAATTAAAAATTTCTGCCTTCTCCCAGCCTTCCTTTTTCCTCCCTCTCCCCCATTCCCCATACCCCACTCCTCTCCCCCTACATCTCCAGTCCAAAGAACAGTCAGGGTTCCCTACCCTGCGTGCAGTCCAAGGTCCTCCCCCCTCCATCCATGTCTAGGAAGGTGAACATCAAAACAGGCTAGGCTCTCACAAAGCCAGTACATGCAGTAGGGTCAAAACTCAGTGCCATTGTTCTTGGCTTCTCAGCAGCCCTCATTGTCCACCATATTCAGTGAGTCCAGTTTTATCCCATGCATTTTCAGTCCCAGTCCATCTGGCCTTGGTGATCTCCTAATAGATCAGCCCCACCGTCTCAATGGGTGGATGCCCCCCTCGCGTTCCTGACTTCCTTGCTCATGTTCTTCCTCCTTCTGTTCCTCATTTGGACCTTGGCAGCTCAGTCCATTGCTCCAATGTGGGTCTCTGTCTCTATCTCTATCCATTGCCAGATGAAAGTTCTATGGTGATATGCAAGATATTCATCAGTATGGCTATAGGATAGGGCCATTTCAGGCTCTCTCTCCTCAGCTGCCCAAGGACCTAGTTGGGGACATCTCTCTGGACCCCTGAAAACCCCTCGAGAGTCAAGTCTCTTGCCAACGCTAAAATGGCTCCCTTAATTGAGATATATACTCTCCTGCTCCCATATCATTCCTTCCATTATCCCAACCACTCCATTCCCCAAGTTCTCCCTATCATCCCCTTCTCACTTTTTTCTCCCCATCTCCCCTTTCCGCCATCCCACCCCACCCACCAGTTCCCAAATTTTTGCCCAGCAATCTTGTCTACTTCCAGTATCCAGGAGGATAACTATATGTTTTTCTTTGGGTTTACCTTCTTATTTAGCTTCTCTAGGATTACGAATTTTAGGCTCAATGTCCTATATTTATGGCTAAAAACCAATTATGAGTGAGTACATCCCATGTTCATTTTTTTGGGTCTGGGTTACCTCACTCAGGATAGTGTTATCTATTTCCATCTATTTGCATGCAAAATTCGAGAAGTCATTGTTTTTTACCACAGCGTAGTACTCTAATGTGTATATATTCCACACTTTCTTCATCCATTCTTCCATTGAAGGGCATCTAGGTTGTTTCCAGGTTCTGGCTATTACAAATAATACTGCTATGAAAATAGTTGAACAAATGCTCTTGTTATATGATAGGGCATCTCTTGGGTATATTCCCAAGAATGGTATTGCTGGGTGGGTCCAACTTCTGTAAGGCTGGATTTGTGGCTGCGTATTGTTTAAATTTGTTTTTATCCTGGAAAATTTTCTTTTCCCCATTTATATTGAACAAAAGCTTGGCTGGGTATAGTAGTCTGGGCTTGCATCCATGGTCTCTCAGTTTCTGCAGTACATCTATCCAGGACCTTCTGGCTTTCATGGTTTCCATGGATAAGTCAGCTGTAAGTCTGATAGGTTTACATTTATAAGTGACTTGGCCTTTTTCCTTTGCATCTCTTAATATTCTTTCCTTATTCTGTATGCTTTGTGTTTTGATCATTATATGGCGGGGGATGTTTTTTTTTGATCCAGCCTATTCGGCATTCTGTATGCTTCTTGAACCTTCATAGGTATATCTTTCTTTAGGTTGGGAAAGTTTTCTTTTATAATTTTATTAAATGTATTTTCTGGACCATTGAGCTGCCCTTCTTCTCCTTCTTCTACTCCTATTATTCTTAGTTTTGGTCTTTTTATTGTGTCCCAGGTTTCCTGAATGTTTTGTGATGAGAGTTTGTTGGACTTGCTGTTTTCTTTGATTAGTGTGTTTATTTTCTCTATGGTATCTTCAGAATCTGAGATTCTTTCTTCTAACTCTTGTATTCTGTTGGTTATGCTTTTTTCTGTAGACTCTGTTTGTTTACTTAAGTTTTCCATGTCCAGCCGGCCCTCTGTTTGTGTTTTCTTCTTTGCCTCCATTTCAGTTTTCAAGTCTTGAACTGTTTCCATTATCTGTTTGATTGTTTTTCCTTGGTTTTCTCAGGTATCATTCACTGATTTATTCAATTCTTCAAACTTTCTGTTAGATTTCTCATTCATTTCTATAAGTGTATTCTTTACATGCTGTTTAAGTGCGTCAATCACTTTCATGAAGTCAATCTTTTCTCCTTCTTCTTGATTAAGGTGTTCATGTCCTCCCATTGTGAGGTCGCTGGTTTCTGGTGGCTTCATGTTGCTTTTCAGATTGTTGGGTGAATTCTTGCATTGGCGTCTGCCCATCTCTTCCTCCAAATGTTCCCCTATGGATCTTCTTTTACCGGATCAGGTCTCCTTGCCTACTGATCTACCTTCCCAGTGATGGCATTCCCCAGTGATGGCTCTCCTGGTGCTCCAGCGATGTCTCTCCTGGTGCCGAGATCTGATCTCTGTGCTGGTTGGGTAGCTTGTAAACAAAGCTTCTATCTTGCTTGCTGCTGGCAGGATATTTAAACAAAGGAACTCCTGCCCACCCGGTTGCCCTCAGAATTCCGCCCCAGGGACTAGACAGGCTGAGCTGGGTGATGTTATGTGCCCAAAGAGGGAAGGGAGGCAGAAGCGGGGAGGGTTCTGGATTCAAGCTGGGTGGAATAGGAAGATAGAGGCAGTATGCGGGGGTATAGGCCCTGCATGAAGCCCAGGAAGTATAGGGGGGATGAGGAACTTCTGAATTCTGTGTCCTGTGCTGCTGCCACAGGCCCGAAACTCACCCCAATGATGAAACCTTTCAACTTTTATATAAGTTATTTTATCTGAATTTGATAGCAAGGAAAACTGAAAACTATAACTATCTTGTCTTCAATCTTCATGAGAACTCAAGAAGAATAAAATATTACCTGAGTAAATAGAAAGTGCAGGACAAAGAACTCCAAAATTATAGAAACAATTGAGATATCTGGCTTCATAGACAGTCACCCCAAGATCCCTTTACAATATTGGGGCATCCATCCTCAGATGGCAGCTTTAGAATATCTAACAGACTTTTCTGTGAAGCAGGAAGTTTGAAGGACTGTCCCATCTTGTATTGACAGTTTTGGCAGTTGCCTTCTTTTGCGTTGTGCTTGTCTAATTTGGATATCATACTGTCAGCAGTTGATAAAATGGCTTTCTAACCCAGTGGATATCTTGTTACAATAAAACCCAAACTCTATATGTAGGTTCTTCAATGCTCTTCATCCTTTTTTGAAGTAAATTGGTACTTCCAGGAGCAGACATGTCTCACTGTCATGAAAAGCCTTAGGTTATTAAAATATCTTAAATCCCATACTCTGTATATTTCTGAAGTGTTTGAAGACCAACTCTTCATCCAAAATATGTCTTTTTAACTTTAAGACATATTTAATATGACTACAAGTCTGATTATTATGTATGGTTAACTATTAACCTGTATTTATCAATTATACATTACATTATTAAATGTTTGGCATAGGTACAATACCTTAAAGAAGAGTAGAAATATTTACCCGACAGAGCAAGGTAACTCTCAATTTGTATCAATATATAAAAGTAAATATCAATGTAACATAGTTGATACTAGTATTTGCTTTTTAGTCTGACTGTATATTCAATAATTTACCCCTTTATTGTATTATTGTTATATACTGCCTTTTTTTGTTTTCAGAAAGAATCATTGAATACACCTCCCTTGCATAGTTCCTTACCTTACCATGACCAGTAGCAATTTACATCCAACCCCTGAAATGATGACAAACATTCACAAATCACTGAATACTGTGGAAAGTTTTACAGCTTATGGTTACTTGCCTACTGTGGTGTTGCCTCTTATACTATATATCTGATGCAGAGCCTGCATCTACCCCATCTTTCCCTGGCCACTTTTTTGGGTAGCTGAATTCAATCTCTGTTCTCTGTTCAAGAAGAGAATTCTGATTTGTACCTTGGAACTTCAGATAAGTGCTCCAATGTGGGTCTCTGTCTCTATCTCCATCCATAGCCAGATGAAAGTTCTATGGTGATATGCAAGATATTCATTAGAATGGCTATAGGATCGGGCCATTTCAGGCTCTCTCTCCTCAGCTACCCAAGGGCCTAGTTGGGGACATCTCTCTGGACCCCTGAAAACCCCTCTAGAGTCAAGTCTCTTGCCAACCCTAAAATGGCTCCCATAATTAAGATATATACTTTCCTGCTTCCATATCATTCCTTCCATTATCCCAAACATCCCATTCCCCAAGTTCTCCCTATTCTCCCCTTCTCACTTTTTTCTCCCCATCTCCCCTTTCTGCCATCCCACCCCACCCACCAGTTCCCAAATTTTTGCCCAGCAATCTTGTCTACTTCCAGTATCCAGGAGGATAACTATATGTTTATTATTAGGTTCACCTTCTTATTTATCTTCTCTAGGATTGCAAATTATAGGCTCAATGTCCTTTATTTATGGCTAAAAACCAATTATGAGTGAGAGAACATAAGCAAGGAAGTCAAGACCGTGAGGGGGGCACCCACCCACTGAGATGGTGGGGCTGATCTAACAGGAGCTCACCAAAGCCAGGTGGACTGGGACTGCAAATGCATGGGATAAAACCAGACTCTCTGAACATGGAGGACAATGAGGGCTGCTAAAAAGCCAAGGACAATGGCACTGGGTTTTGATCCTACTGCATGTACTGGCTTTGTGGGAGCCTAACCTGTTTGGATGCTCACCTTCCTGGACCTGAATGGAGGGGGGAGGACCTTGGACTTTCCATAGGGCAGGGAGCCCTGACTGCTCTTTGAACTAGAAAGGGAGGGGAGGGGAGTGGGACATGGGGAGTGGGAGGAGGTGGAGGGAAAAGGGAGGCGGGGAGGAGGCAGAAATTAAAAAAAACCACAAAAAAATAAAAAAGGATTCAGGGGTGGGAATTTGGACTGTTATTTTTAAGATCTAATAAATTTAAAAAAGATATATCATACTAATGAAGTGCAAAAAAAGAAGAGAATTCTGATTTGTGAGTTTACTCCCAAATAAATAATCATCTATTTCTCAATTCTGAGCTAGTGTGGGATTTCATTTAAGCATCCTTCCCACAACTGAATGATCAAAAAACACGTACCCCACCTCTTGGAAATACAGGCATTGTGTTCTCTAGATTACTTCCTGTTATCATTGGATGATGGATCTGTATGTGAACCTGAGAAAATTGAGATAATGGTCAAGTCTTGGGAGAGCTAGCTATTGTCTAGTATACGTGTGATGGGAAAATGTAGGACTTATCTGAAGTATGACTTCAGTTGTCTGTGAGGCTGAACCTTCTCGCCTTGCAGATTTGAAGTTGTTCTAGAAGCCGAATTTTGAGGAAACTGCAACAGAGGCAGTCTGAAAGTCTGGATTACCTGTGCTACTTCTCTTTATGTTTTAAAAACACACAACCTTAAACCTATCATGAATTTCCATACTTCATGCTAGCTGGCTCAAGCCATCAGGCACTGGCTACCTAAAGACTATGGAAATAAGAAGCAACATCTGGCTCTATGTTTACCACTTTTAAAACACTTTTTTGGGGCATATGTGGAAATACTTCTACTATGGATGCCATGTGTAAGGAGTCTGTCTCTGACTTATTATCCAGCCTCCCAAAAATGACACAAAGACTTTTATCAATTACAAAATTCAGCATGTGGCTTAGGCTTGTTTCTAACTAGTTCTTATAGCTTATAATAACCTATTTTACTTATCCATGTCACGTTACATGCTTCAGTTGCCTCTATTCCATTCTGTACCTCTGACTTGTTCTGAGTTTTCTAGAATCTCTATGGCACACTCTGCATTATTAGATCCTCTCCCCCTTCCTTTCTCCCCCCCCCCCAGAAATCCTGCCTATCTATCCTACCTAGCTATCATGGCATAGCCTTTCTTCCATCTTCTAGCTGCAGTGTCCTGTCTGTGTCTAGTTGTGATTGGTGGTGACTTTGCCTTTCTTCTTCCCAGAGTTCTCTCTCTGTCCCATACCTCCTGCCTGATCTTGGCCATTCAGACTTTATTTACACAAATCAAAGCAAAACTTTGTCACACAATGTAAAAATATCCCACAACAAAACTTATACCTACACATGAAAGAATAAACCTGTGGATAAATGTAGGTATTGACCTATTTTAGTGTCAATGTGGGCAGCAGACAGCAATATGAAGCATTTGCAATATCTGTCTACAGAAATATCACAGAGCATACATAGATATCAAAAGACTTGGAGCCCTGATCCTATCTCAGATATCATGAAGGAAAAACTACCCCTTGTAGATTCTTCCCAAGGGTAGGCTAAGGCACTGAACAATGTTAGCCTCTTTTCTTGAATAAGGAACTGTCTGAATTTTGGGAACCTTCATTTTGGGGAAGTTTTCAGTTTTATTTTTCAGCTCCCTATTGTGACTGTAGGAATGTCTGTGACACTCTCTTGTACCTCAAAGCATTCATACAACTGGTTTGTTTTAACTAAGGATGATCAGAAGTTCTTTCACAGTCAGAGTCCACAAGATAAATACACTGGATTGTACCTTGCTGAGTTCCAATTGAGTCGAATGACCTCCAGCCAAAGGCCGAGGTTCAGATGCTATGGCTATTACACAAGTAATCCTCAGGTGTGGTCAGAAGAGAGTGACGTTTTGCAACTTCTGATCTCAGGTCAGGGCACCTCAGGCTCCCTAGAATCATATTCTACTAGACACAGGTTTCCACTGAAGACCGTGGTGTGTCATGTGTTTGAGGATTTAGGATTCATGAGTAGGTTGACACAGTATACAAACCATGAGAGTCACTGTATAGAAAACGAGGGGAGGGCATAATAGGAATGGAACCTGGGAGGGTCAGGAGAATGATGTGTCTTCTCATGACATTATTGGATCTTTTTTATTTTAGGGGTAAAGTTCAAGATCAGGAGCAAGTTTGATATTTACTCTGAAACTGTTTGATTGGCCCCACATCTTTCTCTTCTACTTCCTTGTAGGAAGACTCAAGAAACCCACTTTGAGGGCTGAGCCAGGATCTGTGATTACCTTAGGGAATAATGTGACCATCTGTTGTGAGGGGACCAAGGGAATGCAATCAACGTGTTTCCTCTATAAAGAAGGAAGCCCAGCACCCTGGGACAGTCAAACTCCAAAAGATCCTAGTACCAAGGCCATATTCTCAATAGCATCCATGGAACAGCATCATGCAGGAAACTATTGCTGTTACTCTTACAACTCTGCAGGGTGGTCAGAACACAGTGACATGCTGGAGCTGGTTGTGACAGGTGAGAGGGCACTTCTGTATCCGTGCGAATGCTCACTGTTGTGTCTCCTCAGTTCTGAGAAGGGGGAAATGTTTACCTTCTGTTTCCACTTAACAGGCTTCCTCTTCACTCCTAGGAGTCCATCCTATTAATGTCACCCTGTCAGCCATGTTGAGTCCTGTGGTGACCTCAGGAGGGTATGTGACTCGTCAGTGTGTCTCACAACAGGCATATAACAGCTTCATTCTAGTGAAGGATAATGAGAAGTTCTCCAGGCCTGTGCCCTCACATGATATATACCCTAAGCTATCATGAGCTCATTTCACAGTGGGTCCTGTTACCCACAACCAGAGGTGGATATTTACATGCTATGGCTTTTACTGGAGTAGTTCCCAGCTGTGGTCAGTTCCTAGTAATGACCTAGAACTCCTGGTCTCAGGTAAGTAAGCTCTAGCCTTTACTTTGAATATTACAAGAGACAAAGGATCGAGAGGCAGGACAATTTAATCTAGTGTCATAGAATGTATGATACAGCTGGACTTGAGGTGCAGAAATCTGTCTGGATAATAACAGTGGACCTAATGGATCAAGAGACAAGGCAGGTCTTTATGTGACCTTCCGCTGTTATATATCAGCTTAAGTGTCATTTCCAATTGTGACATTTTGTGTGCAACTGTCTTTAAAAAGATGTTCCTATTTTTCTTCCTTCTTTTCAGGGACCCTTCACAAACCCACTATCAGGGCTCTTCCAGGCTCTGTGATCACCTCAGAGAGTCCTGTTACCATCTGGTGTGAGGGAACCCTAGAAACCTTATGTATGTGATATATAAAGAAGGAAGCCCAGAACCCAGTTACACACAAACCCAAATAGACCACAACAATAAGGCACAGTTCTCCATCCCATCAGTGACGAGATTGAATGCAAGGTGGTACAACTGTTACTCATACAACTTTGCTGGTTGGACAGAGCGCAGTGAAAATTTTGTTTTCTCCATTGATAGTGAACGAAAGCTTGACTGGGTATAGTAGTCTGGGCTTGCATCCATGGTCTCTTAGTTTCTACAGTACATCTATCCAGGACCTTCTGGCTTTCATGGTTTCCATAGAGAAGACAGGTGTAAGTCTGATAGGTTTACCTTTATAAATAACTTGACCTTTTTTTTGCTGCTTCTAATATACTTTCTTTATTCTGTATGCTTTGTGTTTTGATTATTATATGGCGAGGGGATTTTTTTTTCATCCAGTCTATTCGGTGTTCTGTATGTGTCTTGAACCTTCCTAGGTATATCTTTCTTTAGGTTGGGAAAGTTTTCTTCTATAATTTTATTAAATATATTTTCTGAACTCTTGAGCTGCACTTCTTCTCCATCTTCTACTCCTATTATTCTTAGGCTTGGTCTTTTATTATTATTATTTTTTTTTATTGAGAAAAGGAAAAAAAAATTTTCCGCATCCTCCTAGCCTCCCATTTCTCTCCCCCTCCTTCCACTCTTCTCCACCTCCCCCGACTCCTCTCCCACTCCCTCTTCAGCCCAAAGAGCAGTCATGGTTCCCTGCCCTGTGGAAAGTCCAAGGTCCTCCTCCCTCTGTCCATGTCTAGGAAGGTGAACATCAAAACTGGCTAGGCTCCCACAGAGCCAGAACATGAAGTAGGATCAAAACCCCTTGCCATTGCCCTTGGCTTCTCATCAGCCCTCATTGTTCACCATGTTTAGAGAGTCCGGTTTTATCCCATCCTTTTTCAGTCACAGTCCAGCTGGCCTTGGTGAGCTCACATTAGATCAGCCCCACTGTCTCAGTGGGTGGGTGTACCCCTCGTGGTCCTGACTTCCTTGCTCATCTTCTCCCTCCTTCTGCTCCTCATTGGGACCTTGGGAGCTCAGTCCAGTGCTCCAGTGTGGGTCTCTGTCTCTATCTCCATCCATCACCAGATGAAGGTTCTATTGTGATATGCAAGATATTCATCAGTATTGCTATAGGATAGGGTCATTTCTGGTTCCCTATCCTCAGCTGCCCAAGGAACATCTTAAATGAAAAAAAAACTTAAATGACACATTTTTTAGATTTCTGAAGTGTTTGAAGACCAACTATTCATCTAAAATATACCTTTGTTAACTTTAAGACATATTTTATATGACTACAAGTCTGATTATTATTATATTTGGTTAACTATTAACTTGTATCTCTTAATTATTCATTACATTTTAAAATGTGTTGCATAGGTACAATACCTTAAAGAAGAGTAGAAATGTATATACAACATAGCAAGGTAATTTTAAATTTCTATCAATATATAAAAGTCCATACCAATGTAAAATATTTGAAACTAGTGTTTGCTTTTTAGTCTAAGTGTATATTCAGTAATCTACCCTTTTATCTTGTTATTGCCATATACTGCCTTTTTTTTGTTTCAGGCAGTGATCTTTGAATACACACCACTTACTTAGTTTCCACCCTTACCATGACCAGTAACAATTTACATCCAACCCCCGAAATGATGTCAAACATCATCCACAAACCACTGAAGGACCAGAAACCACCAACCCCACCTCTTGAGAATACAGGCATTGTACTCTCTAGATGGCTTCCTGTTGTCTGGAGATGATGGATCTTTAGGGATCCCTAAGAAAATTAAGATAACGGTCAAGTCCTGAGACAGCTACTAGCTATTGTCTATCCCAGTGTGATGGGGAAGTGTAGGATCTATCTGAAGTATGACTTGTGTTGTCTGTGAGACGGAACCCTTTCACCTGCAGATCTAAAGTTGTTCTCGAAGCAGAATTTTGAGGAAACTGCAACAGAGACAGTCTGAAAGGCTGGATTACCTGTGCTACTTCTCTTTTTGGTGTCTTCTCTTTTTGTTTTAAAAACACACAAGCCTTAAACCTATCACATGGTACTGGCTGGCTCAAGCCGTCAGGCAGTGGCCACCTAAGATCATGGGAATAAGAAGTGACATCTGGTTCCATGTTTGGTACTTTTTTTTTCTTTTTTTTATTGAGAAAAATCAATTTCCGCCTCCTCCCAGCCCTCCACTTCCCCCCACTCCTCTCCCTCTCCCGCCACTCCTCTCCCTCTCCCCAAAGCCAGAACATGAAGTAGAATCAAAACCCAGTGCCATTGTCTTTGGCTTTTCAGCTGCCCTCATTGTCTGCCTTATTCAGAGAGTCCGGGTTTATCCCCTGCTTTTTCAGTCACAATCCAGCTGACCTTGGTGAGCTCCCAATAGATCAGCCCCACTGTCTCAGTGGATGGGTGCCCCCCTCCTCGTCCTGACTTCCTTGCTCATCTTCTCCCTCCTTCTGTTCCTCATTGGGACTTTGGGAGCTCAGTCCAGTACTCCAGTGTGGGTCTCTGTCTCCATCTCCATCCATCGCCAGATGAAGGCTCTATGGTGACATGCAAAATATTCACCAGTATGGCTACAGGATAGGATCACCTCAGGTTCCCCATCCTCAGCTGCCCCAGGAACCAACTGGGGACCTCGCCCTGAGCACCTGGAAGCCCCTCCAGGTCCAAGTCTCTCCCCAACCCCAAGATGGCTCCCCCAATTAAGATATGTGCTTCCCTGCTCCCCCACCCAACCCTCATTCATCCCAATCATCCCGCTGCCCCAAGTTCTCCCCATCCTACCCCTTCCACACTTCTCTCCCAATCCCCCCCACCCCCTCCTAACCACAAGATCCCGACCCTTTGCCCGGCAATCTTTTGCACCTCTCGTTCCCAGGAGGACAGCTATATGCTTCTCTCTGGGTCCACCTCCCCATCCAGCCTCCCTAGGATATCCAAATACAGACTCACCAACCTTCACTTAAGGCTAGAAACCAATTATGAGTGAGTACATCCCATGTTCATCTTTTTTGGTCTGGGTTACCTCAATCAGGATAGTATTTTCTATTTCCATCCATTTGCATGCAAAATTCAGGAAGTCATTGTTTTTTTACCAAAGCGTAGTACTCTAATGTGTATATATTCCATACTTTCTTCATCCATTCTTCCATTGAAGGACATCTATGTTGTTTCCAGGTTCTGACTATTACAAATAATGCTGCTATGAACGTAGTTGAACAAATGCCCTTGTCATATGATAGGGCATCTCTTGGGTATATTCCCAAGAGTGGTATTGCTGGGTCCAGGGCTAGGTTGATCCCGAATTTCCTGAGAAACTGAAACACTGCTTTCCAAAGTGGTTGCACAAGCTTGCATTCCCACCAGGAATGGATGAGGGAATCCCTTCCTTCACAATCTCTCCAGCAGAGGATATCATTGGTGTTTTTGATTTTAGCCAACCTGACAGGTGTAAGATGATATCTCAAAGTTGTTTTTATTTGCATTTCCCTGATCGCTAAGGAGGTTGAGCATGACCTTAAGTGTCTTTTGGCCATTTGAACTTCTTCTGTTGAGAATTCTCTGTTCAGATCCGTGCCCCAATTTTAATTGGGTTAATTAGCATTTTAAAGTCTAGTTTCTTGAGTTATTTATATATTTTGGAGATGAGACCTTTGTCTGTTGGGGGGTTGGTGAAAATCTTCTCCCAGTCAGTGGGTTGCCTTTTTGTCTTAGTGACAGTGTCTTTTGCTTTACAGAAGCTTCTCAGTTTCAGTAGGTCCAATTTATTCAATGTTGCCCTTAATGTCTGTGCTGCTGGGGTTATTCCTAGGAAGTGATCGCCTGTACCCATCTGTTGTAGGGTACCTCCCAATTTCTCTTCTATCAGGTTCAGTGTGCTTGGATTAATATTTCTGTCTTTGATCCATTTGCAGTTGAGTTTTGTGCATGGTGATAGATATTGGTCAATTTTCATTCTTCTACAGCTTGACATCCAGTTGTGCCAGCACCATTTGTTGAAGATGCTCTCTTTCTTCCATTGTATACTTTTAGCTCCTTTATCAAAAATGAGGTGTTCATAGGTTTGTGGGTTTAAATCTGGGTCTTCTATACGATTCCATTGGTCGACTTCTCTGTTTTTATACCAATACCAAGCTGTTTTCAATACTGTAGCTCTGTAGTAGAGTTTGAAGTCAGGGATGGTAATGCCTCCAGAAGTTCTTTTATTATATAAGGCTGTTTTGTCTATCCTGGGTTTTTTGTTTTTCCATATAAAGTTGATTATTGTCCTCTCAAGATCTGTGAAGAATTTTGATGGGACCTTGATGGGGATTGCATTGAATCTATAAATTGCCTTTGGTAGAATTACCATTTTTACTATGTTAATCCTCCCAATCCACGAGCAAGGGAGATCTTTCCACTTTCTGGAATCCTCTTCAAATTCTTTCTTCAATTCCTTAAAGTTCTTGTCAAATAGATCTTTCACTTCCTTGGTTAGAGATACCCCAAGATATTTTATGCTATTTGTGGCTATCCTGAAAGGTGATTCTTCTCTGATTTCCCTCTCTGCTTCCATATCCTTTGTGTATAAGAGGGTGACTGATTTTTTGGAGTTGATCTTGTATCCTGCCACATTACTAAAGCTGTTTATCAGCATTAGGAGTTCTTTGGTGGAGTTTTTGGGGTCGCTTATGTACACTATCATATCATCTGCAAATAATGAAAGTTTAACCTCTTCCTTCCCAATTCGAATCCCCTTGATCCCCTTATGTTGTCTTATTGCTATTGCTAAAACTTCAAGCACTATATTGAAGAGGTATGGAGAGAGTGGACAGCCTTGCCTTGTTCCTGATTTTAGTGGGATGGCTTTGAGTTTCTCTCCGTTTAGCTTGATGTTAACTGTTGGTTTGCTGTAAATAGCTTTTATTATATTTAGGTATGACCCTTGTATCCCTAATCTCTCCAAGACTTTTATCTTAAAGGGATGTTGAATTTTGTCAAAAGCTTTTTCAGCATCTAATGAAATGATCATATGATTTTTTTTTCTTTCAGTTTATTTATATGATGGATTACATTGATAGATTTTCGTGTGTTGAACTAGCCCTGCATCTCTGGCATGAAGCCTACTTGATCATAATGGATAATTTTTCTAATGTGTTCTTGGATACTGTTTGCCAGTATTTTGTTGAGGATTTTTGCGTCGATGTTCATGAGTGAGACTGGCCTGTAATTCTCTTTCTTGGTTGAGTCTTTGTTTGGTTTTGGTATCAGAGTGACTATAGCTTCATAAAAAGAATTTGGCAATGACTCTTCTGTTTCTATATTGTGAAATACATTAAGGAGTATAGGTATAAGCTCTTCTTGGAAGTTCTGGTAGTATTCCGCATTGAAACCATCTGGTCCTGGGCTTTTTTTGGTAGGGAGATTTTTGATAACAGCTTCTAATTCTTCGCGACTGACAGGTCTGTTTAGATTGTTCACCTGGTCCTGGTTTAATTTTGGTAAATGGTATTTATGTAATGAAGTCTCCATTTCTTTTACATTTTCGAATTTTGTGGCATACAGACTTTTGTAGTAAGATCTAATGACTCTCTGAATTTCCTCTGTGTCTGTGGTTATGCCCCCCTTTTCATTTCTGATCTTATTAATTTGTGTGTTCTCTCTCTGTCGTTTGATTAGTTTGGATAGGGGTTTATCAATCTTGTTGATTTTCTCCAGGAACCAGCTTTTTGTTTCATTGATTCTTTGGATTGTTTTCTGTGTTTCTATTTTGTTGATTTCGGCCCTTAGTTTGATTATTTCCAGTCTTCTACTCGTCCTCGGTGAGTCTGCTTCTTTTTTTTCTAGAGCTTTCAGGTGGGCTGTTAAGTCTCCAATATGTGCTTTCTCTGTTTTCTTTAAGTGGGCACTTAGTGCTATGAACTTTCCTCTCAGGACTGCTTTCATAGTGTCCCATAAATTTGAATAGGTTGTTTTTTTATTTTCATTGAATTCCAGGAAGACTTTGATTTCTTTCTTAATTTCTTCCTTAATCCAGGTGTGGTTCAGAAGTTGACTGTTCAGTTTCCATGAGTTTGTAGGCTTTTTGGGGGTAGCCTTGTTGTTGAATTCTAACATTAATCCATGGTGGTCTGATAAGACACAGGAGGTTACCAATATTTTTTTGTATCTGTGTAAGTTTTCTTTGTTACCGAGTATGTGGTCAATTTTCGAGAAGGTTCCATGAGCTGCCGAGAAGAAGGTATATTCTTTCCTATTTGGGTGGAATGTTCTATAGATGTCTGTAAGTCCATTTGATTCATTACCTCCATTAATTCTCTTATTTCTGTTAGGTTTCTGGCTGATTGACCTGTCCATTGGTAAGAGAGGAGTGTTGAAGTCTCCTACTATTAGTGTGTGCCGTTTGATGGCTGCCTTGAGTTTTAGTAATGTTTCTTTTACGTACGTGGGTGCTTTTATATTAGGGGCATAGATATTCAGGATTGAGACTTCTTCCTGATGAATTGTTCCTGTTATGAGTATAGAATATCCCTCTCTATCTTTTCTGATTGATTTAAGTTTGAAGTCAACTTTGTTAGAAATTAGTATGGCCACACCTGCTTGTTTCTTATGACCATTTGCTTGATAAGCCTTTTCCCAGCCCTTTACTCTGAGTAGGTGCCTGTCTTTGTGGTTGAGGTGTGTTTCTTGTAAACAGTAGAATGTTGGATCCTGTTTTCGTATACAATCTTTTAGCCTGTGCCTTTTTATAGGTGAGTTGAGCCCATTGATATTAAGTGATATTAATGACCAGTGGTTGTTAACTCCGGTCACTTTTTTAGTATTAGAGTTTGTGTGTTTCCCTTCTTTGAGTTGTGCTGGTGAAGGGTCTCTAGCTGTTTGAGTTATTGTGGTCATTGTTGGATCCTTGGTTTGAGATTTTCCTTCTATTACTTTCTGTAAGGCTGGATTTGATTCTACATATTGTTTAAATTTGTTTTTATCCTGGAAAATTTTGATTTCTCCATTTATAGTGAACGAAAGCTTGGCTGGGTATAGTAGTCTGGGCTTGCATCCTTGGTCTCATAGTTTCTGAAGTACATCTATCCAGGACCTTCTGGCTTTCATGGTTTCCATAGAGAAGTCAGGTGTAAGTCTGATAGGTTTACCCTTATAAGTAACTTGACACTTTTCCTTTGCAGCTCTTAATATTCTTTCTTCTGTATGTTTTGTGTTTTGATTATTATATGGCTAGGAGATGTTTTTTTTTTGGTCCAGTCTATTCGGTGTTCTGTATGCTTCTTGGACCTTCAAAGGAATATTTTTATTTAGGTTGGGAAAGTTTTCTTCTCTAATTTAATTAAATATATTTTGTGGACTGTTGAGCTGTGCTTCTTCTCCTTCTTCTATCCCAATTATTCTTAGGTTTGGTCTTTTTATTGTGTCCCAGATTTCCTGAATGTTTTGTGATGAGAATTTGTTGGTTTTGACGTTTTCATTGATCATTGTGTTTATTTTCTCTATGGTATCTTCAGTGTCTGACATTCTTTCTTCTCTTTTTTTTCCAGTTTTTTTTTTTTATTGAGAAAAGAAGAAAAAAAAACCTTAACAAAAATCAAGCTTCCACCTCCTCCCAGCCTCCCATTTCCCTCCCCCTCCTCCCACCTTTCTCCCCCTCCTCCCTCCCTTCTCCCCCTCCCCCCATCCTCTCCCCCTCCCTCTCGCCTCTCCAGTACACAGAGAAGTACGGGTTCCCTGCCCAGTGGTAAGTTCTAGGTCCTCCCCCCTCCGTCCATATCTAGGAAGGTGAACATCCAAACTGGCTAGGCTCCCACAAAGCCAGCACATTAAGTAGGATCAAAACCCCGTGCCATTGTCCTTGGCATCTCATCAGCCCTCATTGTTCGCCATGTTCAGAGTCTGCTTTTATCCCATGCTTTTTCAGTCACAGTCCAGCTGGCCTTGGTGAGCTCCCAGTAGATCAGCTCCACTGTCTCAGTGGGTGGGTGCACGCCTCGTGGTCCAGACCTCTTTGCTCATGTTCTCCATCCTTCTGCTCCTCATTGGGACCTTGAGGGTTCAGTCCAGTGCTCCTGTGTTGGTCTCTGTCTCTATCTCTATCCATCACCAGATGAAGGTTCTATGATGATATGCAAGATATTCGTCAGTATTGCTCTAGGATAGGGTCAATTCAGGTTCCCAATCCTCAGCTGCCCAAGGAACTAACTGGGAACCTCATCTTGGGCACTTGGGAGCCCCTCTAGGGTCAAGTCTCTTGCCCACCGTAAGTGGCTCCCTTAACTAAGAATTGTGGTTCCGTGCTCTCCTATCCACCTTTCCTTTATCCCAATTCTCCTGTTTCCCCAAGTCCCCCCTCCTTCCCTTCAAAATTTTCTCTCCCCATCTTCCCTTACCCCTATCCCACCCCACCCCCAAGATCCCAATTTTCTCACTGGAAATTTGGTCTACTTCCCTTAGCCAAGAGGATAACTATAGGTTTTTCCTTGGGTTCACCTTCTTACTTAGCTTCTTTAGGTTCACCTATTGTAGACTCCGTGGCCCTTATTTATGTCTAGAAACCAATTATGAGCGAGTACATCCCATGTTCATCTTTTTGGGTCTGGGACACCTCACTCAGGATAGTGTTTTCTATTTCCATCCATTTTCATGCAAAATTCGAGAAGTCATTGTTTTTTACCGCAGCGTAGTACTCTAGCGTGTATATATTCCATACTTTCTTAATCCATTCTTCCATTGAAGGGCATCTAGGTTGTTTCCAGGTTCTGGCTATTACAAATAGTACTGCTATGAACATAGTTGAACAAATGCTTTTGTCATATGATAGAGCATCTCTTGGGTATATTCCCAGGAGTGGTATTGCTGGGTCCAAGGGTAAGTTGATCACGAATTTCCTGAGAAACTGAAACACTAACTTCCACAGTGGTTGCACAAGATTGCATTCCCACCAGCAATGGATGAGGGTACTCCTTCCTCCACAGCATCTCCAGCAAAGGTTATCCTTGGTGTTTTTTACTTTAGCCATTCTGACAGGTGTAAGATGATATCTCAAAGTTGTTTTGATTTGCATTTCCCTGATCGCTAAGGAGGTTGAGCATGACCTTAAGTGTCTTTTGGCCATTTGAACTTCTTCTGTTGAGAATTCTCTGTTCATTTCAGGGCCCCATTTTTTAATTGGGTTAATTAGCATTTTAAAGTCTAGTTTCTTGAGTTCTCTATATATTTTGGAGATCAGACCTTTGTCTGTTGCGGGCTTGGTGAAGATCTTCTCCCAGTCTGCAGGTTGCCTTTGTGTCTTAGTGACCATGTCCTTTGCTTTACAGAAGCTTCTCAGTTTAAGTAGGTCCCATTTATTCAATTTGCCCTTAATGTCTGTGCTTCTGGGGTTATACATAGGAAGCGATCTTCTGTGCCCATCTGTTGTAGGGTATTTCCCACTTTCTCTTCTATCCGGTTCAGTGTGTTCGGGCTGATATTGAGGTCTTTAATCCATTTGGACTTGAGTTATGTGCATGGTGAGAGATATGGGTCTATTTTCATTCTTCTACAGGATGAAATCCACTTGTGCCAGCACCATTTGTTGAAGATGCTTTCTTTCTTCCATTGTATACTTTTAGCTCCATTATCAAAAATGAGGTGTTCATAGGTTTGTGGGATAAAATCCGGGTCTTCTATATGATTCCATTGGTCGACTTCTCTGTTTTTATGCCAGTACCACACTGTTTTCATTACTGTAGCTCTGTAATAGAGTTTGAAGTCAGGGATGGTAATGCCTCCAGAAGATCCTTTATTGTATAGGATTGTTTTGGCTATCCTGGGTTTTTTGTTTTTCCATATAAAGTTGATTATTGTCCTCTCCAGATCTGTGAAGAATTTTGATGGGATCTTGATGGGGATTGCATTCAATCTATAAATTGCCTTAGGTAGAATTGTCATTTTTACTATGTTGATCCTCCCAATCCAAGAGCAAGGTAGATCCATCCATTTTTTGGTATCCTCTTCAATTTCTTTCTTCAATGCCTTAAAGTTCTTGTCAAATAGATCTTTCACTTCCTTGGTTAGATTTACCCCAAGATATTTAATGCTGTTTGTGGCTATCGTGAATGGTGAAGCTTCTCTGATTTCCCTCTCTGCTTCCCTATCCTTTGTGTATAAGAGGGCGACTGATTTTTTGGAGTTGATCTTGTATCCTGCCACATTTCTAAAGCTGTTTATCAGCTGTATAAGTTCTTTGGTGGAGTTTTGGGGGTCGCTTAAGTACACTATCATATCATCTGCGATTAACGAAAGCTTAACTTCTTCCTTTCCAATTCGAATCCCCTTGATCCCAATATGTTGTCTTATTGCTATTGCTAGAACTTCAAGTACTATATTGAAGAGGTATGGATAGAGTGGACATCCTTGTCGTGTTCCTGAGTTTAGTGGGATGGCTTTGAGTTTCTCTCCATTTAATTTGATGTTAGCTGTTGGCTTGCTGTATATAGCTTTTATTATATTTAGGTATGACCCTTGTATCCCTAATCTCTCCAAGACTTTTATCTTAAAGGGATGTTGAATTTTGTCGAATGCTTTTTCAGCATCTAATGAGATGATCATATGGTTATTTTCTTTCAGTTTATTTATATGCTGGATTACATTGTTAGATTTTCGTATGTTGAACCAGCCCTGCATCTCAGGAATGAAGCCTACTTGATCATAATGGATAATTTTTCTAATCTGTTCTTGGATTCGGTTTGCCAGTATTTTGTTGAGGATTTTTGCGTCGATGTTCATGAGTGAGATTGGCCTGTAATTCTCTTTCCTTGTTGAGTCTTTGTGTGGTTTTGGTGGCAGAGTAACTGTAGCTTCATAAAAGGAATTAGGTAATGACCCTTCTGTTTCTATATTGTGGAATACATTAAGGAGTATGGGTATTAGCTCTTCTTGGAAGTTCTGGTAGAATTCCGCATTGAAACCATCTGGTCCTGGGCTTTTTTTGGTAGGGAGGTTTTTGATAACAGCTTCTAATTCTTCGCGACCAACAGGTCTGTTTAGATTGTTCACCTGGTCCTGGTGTAACTTTGGTATATGGTTTTTATCTAAAAAAGTGTCCATTTCTTTTACATTTTCCAGTTTTGTGTTATACAGGCTTTTGTAATATGATCTGATGATTCTCTGAATTTCCTCTGTGTCTGTGGTTATGTCCCCCTTTTTATTTCTGATCTTATTAATTTGCGTATTCTCTCTCTTTCGTTTGATTAGTTTGGATAGGGGTTTATCTATCTTGTTGATTTTCTCCAGGAACCAGCTTTTTGTTTCATTGATTCTTTGGATCGTTTTCTGTGTTTCTAATTTGTTGATTTCAGCCCTCAGTTTGATTATTTCCAATCTTTTCCTCCTCCTCGGTGAGTCTGCTTCTTTTTTTTCTAGAGCTTTCAGGTGGGCTGTTAAGTCTTCAATATGTGCTTTCTCTGTTTTCTTTAAGTGGGCACATAGTGCGATGAACTTTCCTCTTAGCACTGCTTTCATAGTGTCCCATAAGTTCGAGTATGTTGTTTCTTTATTTCCATTGAATTCAAGGAAGATTTTAATTTCTTTCTTTATTTCTTCCTTAATCCAGGTATGGTTCAGAAGTTGACTGTTCAGTTTCCATGAGTTTGTAGGCTTTCTGGGGGTAGCATTGTTGTTGAATTCTAACTTTAGTCCATGGTGATCTGATAAGACACAGGTGGTTACTCATATTTTTTTGTAACTGTTTAAGTTAGCTTTGTTACCGAGTATGTGGTCAATTTTCGAGAAGGTTCCATGAGCTGCTGAGAAGAAGGTATATTCTTTCCTCTTCGGGTGGAATAATCTATAGATGTCTGTTAAGTCCATTTGCTTCATTACCTCCATTAATTCTCTAATTTCTCAGTTAGGTTTCTGTTTGATTGACCTGTCCATTGGTGAGAGAGGAGTGTTGAAGTCTCCTACTATTAGTGTGTGTGGTTTGATGGCTGCCTTGAGTTTTAGTATTGTTTCTTTTACATACATGGGCGCTTTTGTATTCGGGGCATAGACATTCAGGATTGAGACTTCATCCTGATGAATTGTTCCTGTTATGAGTATAAAATATCCCTCTCCATCTCTTCTCATTGATTTAAGTTTGAAGTCAACTATGTTAGAAATTAGTATGGCCACACCTGCTTGTTTCTTAGGACCATTTGCTTGATAAGCCTTTTCCCAGCCCTTTACTCTGAGTAGGTGCCTGTCTTTGTGGTTGAGGTGTGTTTCTTGTAGACAGCAGAACGTTGGATCCTGTTTTCGTATCCAATCCCTTAGCCTGTGCCTTTTTATAGGTGAGTTGAGCCCATTGACATTAAGTGATATTAATGACCAGTGGTTGTTAACTCCGGTCACTTTTTTAGTAGTAGGGTTTGTGTTTTCCCTTCTTTGAGTTGCGCTGGTGAAAGGTCTCTAGATGACTGAGTTATTGTGGTCATTGTTGGACTCCTTGGTTAGTGATTTTCCTTCTATTATTTTCTGTAAGGCTGGATTTGTGGCTACGTATTGTTTGAATTTGTTTTTATCCTGGAAAATTTTGTTTTCTCCATTTATAGTGAACGAAAGCTTGGCTGGATATTGTAGTCTGTGCTTGCATCCATGATCTCTTAGTTTTTGCAGTACATCTATCCAGGACCTTCTGGCTTTCATGGTTTCCATAGAGAAGTCAGGTGTAAGTCTGATAGGTTTACCTTTATAAGTAACTTGGCCTTTTTCCTTTGCGGCTCTTAATATTCTTTCTTTATTCTGTATATTTTGTGTTTTGATTATTATATGGCGAGGGGATGTTTTTTTTTTGATCCAGCCTATTTGGTGTTCTGTATGCTTCTTGAACCTTCATAGGTACCTCTTTCTTCAGGTTGGGAAAGTTTTCTTCTATAATTTTATTAAGTATATTTTCTGTACCGTTGAGCTGCACTTCTTCTCCTTCTTCTACTCCAATTATTCTTAGGTTTGGTCTTTTTATTGTGTCCCAAATTTCCTGAATGTTTTGTGATGAGAATTTGTTGGTTTTGCTGTTTTCTTTGATCAGTGTGTTTATTTTTTCTATGGTATCTTCAGTGTCTGATATTCTCTCTTCTATCTCTTGTAATCTGTTGTTAGTACTTGTTTCTGTCATTCCTGTTCGTTTACCCAGATTTTCCATCTCCATTCTTCCCTCGGTTTGTGCTTTCTTCATTGCTTACATTTCATTCTTCATGTCTTTAACCGCTTCCCTAACCTGTTTGATTGCTTTTTCTTGTTTCTCTTGGTATCTTGCGTGTCTTTGAGCGATTTATTCATTTCCTCTACCTTTTTGTTTGTAATCTCTAATTGTTTATGGCAGTTTTTCACCTCCTGTTTAAGGTCCTCTATTATTTTCATATAGTTCACTTTTGAGTCGATTTCTTCTATTTCTTCAGGAGTAGGGTGTACAGTTCTTCTTATTTCATGATCCCTGGTTACTGGTAGTGTCATGTTGCCTTTAAGATTTATGGAGGAATTCTTGTATTGGCGCCTTCCCATCTCTTCCTTCAAATGGAGCCAGGAGAGGCCTGGTCTCTTGGTCCAGTCTTTGCTGTGATTGACTCTCTGGGTATATCTCTTCAGTGTAGAAGCAGGAACCATTCCCTTCCCGATGGGATTCCTGAGCAACTGTCCTGATGGGATTCCTCAGCAACTAAACAGGGCCGCCGGTAGCCCATTGATCCAGGGCCAACAGGATGAATGGAGCAGGGGGGGGGGGGTGGTATCCAGGAGCGCACAGGAAGCCTGGTGCTGGAGCTGAAGGTGCCTGGCTCCCTTACAGGGGACCCTGAGGCCTGCCTGGCTGGCAGGCACTCACCGCTCTGGGTGGGTCGCCTTAGTTTAGGAGCTTAAGACTGTAGTTGAGCACTGGTCCTAGCATACAGCAGGGCAGGGTTGGGGAGGGGTGCTGGGGGTGCTGGGTCGTGCGAAAGAAAGAGAGCCCTGCAGAAGGAGCTGGGGGAGGGGGTTTGTGCTCTCTTCTGGGACAGTCTGCCCCTGGGTAGCACACACCCGTCCTGATGGGATTCCTCAGCAACTAAACAGGGGCGCCTGTAGCCCAATGATCCAGGGCCAACATGATGAATGGAGCAAGTGGGGGGGTGGTATCCAGGAGCGCGCAGGAAGCCTGGCACAGGAGCTGAAGGTGCCCAGGTTCCCTTACAGGGGACCCTGAGGCCTGCCTGGCTGGCAGGCACTCACCGCTCTGGGTGGGTCGCCTTAGTTTAGGAGCTTAAAATTAAGTTGAGCACTGGTCCTAGCATACAGCAGGGCAGGGTTGGGGAGGGGTACTGGGGGTGCTGGATCATGCGAAAGAAAGACAGCCCTGCAGAAGGAGCTGGGGGATGGGGTTTGTGCTCTCTTCCGGGACAGTCCGCCCCTGGATAGCACACACTCACCCATCCTGATGGGATTCCTCAGCAACTCCACACTGTTTTCATTACTGTAGCTCTGTAATAGAGTTTGAAGTCAGGAATGGTAATGCCTCCAGAAGATCCTTTATTGTATAGGATTGTTTTGGCTATCCTGGGTTTTTTGTTTTTCCATATAAAGTTGATTATTGTCCTCTCCAGATCTGTGAAGAATTTTGATGGCATCTTGATGGGGATTGCATTGAATCTATAAATTGCCTTTGGTAGAATTTCCATTTTTACTATGTTGATCCTCCCAATCCAAGAGCAAGGAAGGTCCATCCATTTTTTGGTATCCTCTTCAATTTCTTTCTTCAATGCCTTAAAGTTCTTGTCAAATAGATCTTTCACTTCCTTGGTTAGAATTACCCCAAGATATTTTATGCTGTTTGTGGCTATCGTGAATGGTGAAGCTTCTCTGATTTCCCTCTCTGCTTCCCTATCCTTTGTGCATAAGAGGGCGACTGATTTTTTGGAGTTGATCTTGTATCCTGCCACATTTCTAAAGCTGTTTATCAGCTGTATAAGTTCTTTGGTGGAGTTTTGGGGGTCGCTTATGTACACTATCATATCATCTGCAAATAACGAAAGTTTAACTTCTTCCTTTCCAATTCGAATCCCCTTGATCCCATTATGTTGTCTTATTGCTATTGCTAGAACTTCAAGCACTATATTGAAGAGGTATGGCGAGAGTGGACAGCCTTGTCGTGTTCCTGAGTTAAGTGGGATGGCTTTGAGTTTCTCTCCGTTTAATTTGATGTTAGCTGTCGGCTTGCTGTATATAGCTTTTATTATATTTAGGTATGACCCTTGTATCCCTAATCTCTCCAAGACTTTTAACATAAATGGATGTTGAATTTTGTCAAATGCTTTTTCAGCATCTAATGAAATGATCATATGGTTTTTTTCTTTCAGTTTATTTATATGCTGGATTACATTGATAGATTTTCGTATGTTGAACCAGCCCTGCATCTCAGGAATGAAGCCTACTTGATCATAATGGATAATTTTTCGGATGTGTTCTTGGATTCGATTTGCCAGTATTTTGTTGAGGATTTTTGCGTCGATGTTCATGAGTGAGATTGGACTGTAGTTCTCTTTCCTGGTTGAGTCTTTGAGTGGTTTTGGTATCAGAGTAATTGTGGCTTCATAAAAGGAATTTGGTAATGACCCTTCTGTTTCTATATTGAGGAATACATTAGGGAGTATAGGTTTTAGGTCTTCTTGGAAGTTCTGGTAGAATTCTGCATTGAAACCATCTGGTCCTGGGCTTTTTTTGGTAGGGAGGTTTTTGATAACAGCTTCTAATTCTTCGCGACTGACAGGTCTGTTTAGATTGTTCACCTGGTCCTGGTTTAGTATTGGTAAATGGTATTTATCTAAAAAAGTGTCCATTTCTTTTACATTTTCCAGTTTTGTGGCATACAGGCTTTTGTAGTAAGATCTAATGACTCTCTGAATTTCCTCTGTGTCTGTGGTTATGTCCCCCTTTTCATTTCTGATCTTATTAATTTGCATATTCTCTCTCTGCCGTTTGATTAATTTGGATAGGGGTTTATCAATCTTGTTGATTTTCTCCAGGAACCAGCTTTTTGTTTCATTGATTCTTTGGATTGTTTTCTGTGTTTCTATTTTGTTGATTTCAGCCCTCCGTTTGATTATTTCCAGTCTTCTACTCCTCCTCGGTGAGTCTGCTTCTTTTTTTTCTAGAGCTTTCAAGTGGGTTGTTAAGTCTCCAATATGTGCTTTCTCTGTTTTCTTTAGGGGGGCACTTAGTGCTATGAACTTTCCTCTCAGGACTGCTCTCATAGTGTCCCATAAGTTCGAGTATGTTGTTTCTTTATTTTCATTGAATTCAAGGAAGATATTAATTTCTTTCTTTATTTCTTCCTTAATCCAGGTATGGTTCAGAAGTTGACTGTTCAGTTTCCATGAGTTTGTAGGCTTTCTGGGGGTAGCATTGTTGTTGAATTCTAACTTTAGTCCATGGTGATCTGATAAGACACAGGTGGTTACTAATATTTTTTTGTAACTGTGTAAGTTAGCTTTGTTACTGAGTATGTGGTCAATTTTCGAGAAGGTTCCATGAGCTGCCGAGAAGAAGGTATATTCTTTCCTCTTCGGGTGGAATACTCTATAGATGTCTGTTAAGTCCATTTGCTTCATTACCTCCATTAATTCTCTTATTTCTCTGTTAGGTTTCTGTCTGATTGACCTGTCCATTGGTGAGAGAGGAGTGTTGAAGTCTCCTACTATTAGTGTGTGCGGTTTGATGGCTGCCTTGAGTTTTAGTAATGTTTCTTTTATGTACGTGGTGTCTTTTATATTAGGGGCATAGATATTCAGAACTGAGACTTCTTCCTGATTAATTGTTCCTGTTGTGAGTATAAAATGTCCCTCTCCATCTCTTCTGATTGATTTAAGTTTGAAGTCAACTTTGTTAGAGATTAGTATGGCCACACCTCCTTGTTTCTTAGGTGCATTTGCTTGATAAGCCTTTTCCCAGCCCTTTACTCTGAGTAGGTGCCTGTCTTTGTGGTTGAGGTGTGTTTCTTGTAGACAACAGAATGTTGGATCCTGTTTTCTTATCCAATCTCTTAGCCTGTGCCTTTTTATAGGTGAGTTGAGCCCATTGACATTAAGTGATATTAATGACCAGTGGTTGTTAACTCCAGTCACTTTTTTAGTAGTAGGTTTTGTGTGTTTCCCTTCTTTGAGTTGTGCTGGTGAAGGGTCTCTAGATGTCTGAGTTATTGTGGTCATTGTTGGACTCCTTGGTTAGTGATTTTCCTTCTATTATTTTCTGTAAGCCTGGATTTGTTTCTACGTATTGTTTAAATTTGTTTTTATCCTGGAAAATTTTGATTTCTCCATTTATAGTGAATGAAAGCTTGGCTGGGTATAGTAGTCTGGGCTTGCATCCTTGGTCTCATAGTTTCTGAAGTACATCTATCCAGGACCTTCTGGCTTTCATGGTTTCCATAGAGAAGTCAGGTGTAAGTCTGATAGGTTTACCCTTATAAGTAACTTGACACTTTTCTTTGCAGCTCTTAATATTCTTTCTTCTGTATGTTTTGTGTTTTGATTATTATATGGCGAGGAGATTTTTTTTTTTTGGTCCTGTCTATTCGGTGTTCTGTATGCTTCTTGAACCTTCAAAGGAATATCTTTCTTTAGGTTGGGAAAGTTTTCTTTTATAATTTTATTAAATATATTTTCTGGACCGTTGAGCTGTGCTTCTTCTCCTTCTTCTATCCCAATTATTCTTAGGTTTGGTCTTTTTATTGTGTCCCAGATTTCCTGAATGTTTTGTGATGAGAATTTGTTGGTTTTGACGTTTTCATTGATCATTGTGTTTATTTTCTCTATGGTATCTTCAGTGTCTGACATTCTTTCTTCTATCTCTTTTTTTCCAGTTTTTTTAAATTTATTTATTTATTAAAGATTTCTTTCTCTTCCCCGCCACCGCCTCCCATTTTCCTCCCCCTCTCCCAATTAATCTTTCTTCTATCTCTTGCAATCTGTTGTTAGTACTTGTCTCTGTAGTTCCTGTTCGTTTACCCAGATTTTCCATCTCCATTCTTCCCTCGGTTTGTGCTTTCTTCATTGCTTCTATTTCATTCTTCAAGTTCTTGAACCACTTCCCTAACCTGTTTGATTGCTTTTTCTTGTTTCTCTTGGTTTTCTTGCGTGTCTTTGAGCAATTTATTCTTTTCCTCTATCTTTTTGTTTGTAATCTCTAATTGTTTATGGCAGTTTTTCACCTCCTGTTTAAGGTCCTCTTTTATTTTCATATAGTTCACTTTTGAGTCGATTTCTTCTATTTCTTCTGGAGTAGGCTGTACAATTCTTCTTATTTCGGGATCCCTGGATTATGTGGTGTCATGTTGCCTTTCAGGTTGTTGGAGGAATTCTTGCATTGGCGCCTTCCCATCTCTTCCTTCAAATGGAGCCAGGAGAGGCCTGGTGTCTTGGTTCAGTCTTTGCTGTGATTGACTCTCTGGGTATATCTCTTCAGTGTAGAAGCAGGAACCGTTCCCGTCCAAATGGGATTACTCAGCAACTAAACATGGCCGGTAGCCCAATGCTCCAGAGCCAAAAGGATGAATGGAGCAAGGGGGGGGGCGGTATCCAGAAGAGCACAGGAAGCCTGGCACAGGAGCTGAAGGTGCCCAGGCTCCCTAACTTGGGACCCTGAGGCCTGCCCGGTAGGCAGGCACTCACCACTCTGGGTGGGTAGCCTTATTGTAGGAGCTTAAAACTGTTCTTGAGCACTGTTCCTAGCATACAGCAGGGCAGGGTTGGGGAGGGGTGCTGGGGGGGGGTGGGTCTTGCGAAAGAAAGACAGCCCTGCAGAAGGAGGTTGGGGAGAGGGTTTGTGCTCTCTTCCGGGGCAGTCTGCCCCTGGATAGCACACACTCACCCGTCCAGATGGAATTCCTCAGCAACTAAACACGGCCCGGTAGCCCAATGATCCAGGGACAAAAGGATGAATGGAGCGGGGGGGGGGGGTATCCAGAAAAGCACAGGAAGCCTGGCGCAGGAGCTGAAGGTGCCCGGCTCCCTTACAGGGACCCTGAGGCCTGCCCGGTAGGCAGGCACTCACCGCTCTGGGTGGGTAGCCTTAGTGTAGGAGCTTAAAACTGTTCTTGAGCACTGGTCCTAGCATACAGCAGAGCAGGGTTGGGGAGGGGTCCTGGGGGGGTGGGTCGTGCGAAAGAAAGACAGCCCTGCAGAAGGAGGTGGGGGAGGGGTTTGTGCTCTCTTCTGGGGACAGTCCGCCCCTGGATAGCACACACTCACCCATCCAGATGGAATTCCTCAGCAACTAAACTGGGCCGCCAGTAGCCCAATGATCCAGGGCCAAAAGGATGAATGGAGCAAGGGGGGGGGGGGGGTGGTATCCAGAAGAGCACAGGAAGCCTGGCGCAGGAGCTGAAGGTGCCCGGCTCCCTTACAGGGACCCTGAGGCCTGCCCGGTAGGCAGGCACTCACAGCTCTCCATGTTTGATACTTTTTAAAATCTTTTTTGAGAACTATGTGGAAATACTTAGCCCCACAATGGATGCCATTTGTAAGGAGTCTTTCTCTGATTTATTATCCAGCCTCCCAATAATGACATAAAGACTTTTATCAATTATGAATAATCAGCATATAGGTGAGGCTTGTTTCTATCTAGTTTGTAGAGCTTAAATTTACCTATTTTATTTATCTATGTCATGTCATATGGTTCAGTTACCTCTTTTCTGTTCTGCACCTTTGAATTGCTCTAAGTCTTCTAGAATCTCTATGGCACACTCTGCATGATTAGATCTTTCTCCCTTTCTTCTCTCTTCCCCCAGTAATCCTGCCTATCTCTCTTACCTAGCTATCATGGCATAATCTTTCATCCATCTTCCAGCTCCAGTGTTCTGTCAGTGTCTAGTGTCTGACTGGTGACTCTGCCTTTCTTCTTCCTAGAGTTCTCTCTCTGCCCTGATGTCCTACCTATACCTCCTGCCAGATCTTGGCCATTAAGCCTTTAATTACACCAATCAAAGCAAAACTTTGTAACACAGTGTAAAAATATCCCACAACAAAACTGATACCTACACATGAAACAATAAACCTGTGAATAAATGTAGGAATTAACCTATTTTAGCGTTAATGTGGACAGCAGACAACAATACCAAGTATTTGCAGAATGTATTTACAGATATAGCACAGAGCAACAACAGTCTTGGATCCCTGACCCTATCTCAGACACCATGAAGGAAATACTACCCCTGCAATAATCCTTCCCAAGGGTAGGTTAAGGCACTGAACAAAGTTAGCTTCTTTTCTTGAATAAGGAACTGTCTGCATTTTGGGAACTTTCATTTTGGGGAAGTTTGATTTTGATGACCTTCACAATTTAGATGCAATGTATTAACCATATGAAAAACATGAGAGCAGAGAGGGGCCGTTTAACCATAACATTTACATAACCAAATCCCTCTTGCATGCCAACTACAATGTAAAACTGTCTGAAGGTTAATCATTTCTTGTACATCCAAATACCAGGCAATCATGAACTTATGAATATGGTGAAAATGACACTGATATTAGACAATCAGGATGGTGCTGAGGCTCAGAGTTGAGATGCCAATAACACTAATTTAGAATAGACATTTATAATTGAACAGGCATTAAATTAATTTCAGCCTTTACAAAAACCAGAAGGATTCTGAACAATAAAAGAGGAACACAAAAGAAGAGAGAATGCTGAGAGTTTGTTCCTATGTTAGTCATGTATGTTGGTAAGAAAAGAGCAATCAATCTTTGAGGGATTATTTTTTCATTATCATGGATTATTTAGCAGAATAGAATCAAATGAAGCCATGAGTATACCCCGTTTCTTTCTCTATTTTCACGCATGTCTTCTCCATGTTCATGCAGGAGAAATAAAGGGTCATGTGCTCAGTATGTCCCTTCTCTTCTCCATGACCCCAGCAGCATCAGCCTGCATTTTTCTTTGTTGTAGAACACTGCTCTTCACCATGGAAATATTCTGGTCCTATTGAAGTCTCTGTAGCTGTTACTACACACAAGTGACCTGTAGAACATTGGTCCCATCAGTCATCTTTCTTGGTGTTGAGGCTCCTAAGGTCACCCCCTTCCCATCAGAACTATAGGCAGTTAAACGTTGCAAGCATTTTTTTTTTAAGTGGCATAACCATTGAGATGTTTCCAATATTTCCGGGCATAGCAGAGCACACTGTTCTCAACAGTTGGGTGTGAGACTGGTTGTTGATTCAAGTCTGGTCTACAGAGAGAGTTCCAGTACAGCCAGTGATCATAGTAAGACCCTGTCTAAACATTCAAATAAACAAAAACAAAACACAAAAATTCCAACATTGATGACAAGCTTCTACAGGGCCATAATGTAACTCATTGTTTCACCAGCTAGATTTGTATGGAGTCTTGTCTTTGTTTTTGTTACCATTGTTCCATATGACCTGTGTAAACATTGTTCTTGTATCCCTAGGAAACATTGATACAACATCCCAAAGCATCTTACAGACACGTTAGGAAACTGACCATGAGATTGGTCTGTATGAAGGAGTAAAGGAGAACCAAGAGCTAAGAGAAAAAGAACAAGCACCATATCCCTCAAGTGAAGGTGCTAGGTCTGGAAACCAGCAGGCTTATTTTGTGTTAAGTCCTGGTCTGTGATGACTGAGAGCATTTATCCAGATGGAGATGGTTACAGTGGAGATGTTCTGCAGGAAGAGACCACAGTCAAACTTGGGTTTGTAATACTTGTATACAGAATGCTGAGGAAAAAGAAGGAGAAATCTGAGACCTGGATCAGGTTTAAGAAGTTCTGTCCCAGAAACAAAAACAAAAACTAAAGAACCACAGAGAGATAGAAGCCACAAAATCTTTAGCCCAACCCATCATAGCCCAGGAAGAAAAGAGTCAGGCAGTAAGTTAGAACAGTTCCTCTTTCAGGGGCTGCCAGTATGACAACCTCAGGACTGGAACCAGAAACCAGTTTGCATAGGCCACACATTTTGTGTTTGGGTGTTTGGAAAGGAGATCATCTGTCTGCAAACTTGTGTCAACTGGAAGATGCCATGACCCCATTTCTTATAGTGCTACTGTTTCTTGGTGAGATACCACCTGGGGAGGGAGAAATATTCTCTGAGAGGGAATCCACCTCACAATCATGATTTGTGCAATTGAGATGTCTCAGCAGCTCCAGAAGGCACTGGGAAATGGAGGTCGTGCTCATGTTTCATTGTAAACACTCTCTTCCAGGACAGAGCCTGAACCTCTGGAACCCAGCATCAGCAGGTAAGTTTCTTCCCAGCAATACTAGTTTGGACATCCTTATTGGGGATAAAAGGGCACTCATGAGCAGAGCAGATGGAGAACAGCAGGGATTGCATGATGTTGGGGATCCGTGAAAGGTTCTGGGACAAAAAGCTTGTATTAAAGGGGGAGTTCTGGGGAACCAATTGTCAATTTCTTTCAGGGGTCCTCTCTAAACCTACACTGAGAGCAGTGCCAGGAAATGTGGTAGCCACTGGGAACCAGGTGGCATTCTTGTGTGAAGGGCCCTCAGAGGCCAAAGAATATCGTCTCTACAAAGCAGGAAGTCATGAATACCTGATACCAACAGCCCTTCTAGAAACTGAGAATAAGGCCAAGTTTTCTATCTCTTTGGTTCAATGGAACAATGCAGGCCAATATTGGTGTTCTTATACAAGCACCAGTGGCTCATTAGAAAACAGTGACATCGTGGAGCTGGTGGTGACAGGTAACAGAACCCTCCCTCAGCCCCTGGATTTGCCTTAAGGGGGCTCCTTTCTCAAATATGAGAAGTGGGGAACAATGTTTCTCATGAAAGTTCACCTAACAGGCTTTCTCTGCTCTCCTAGGAGTTGACCCCAGCAATGTCACTCTGTCAGCCATTCCCAGCCCTGTGGTGACTTCAGGAGGGCGAGTTACCCTTAAGTGTGAGTCACAAGAGCCGTATAATATGTTCATTCTAATGAAGGATGGTGAGAAGTTTTTGAGTCCTAAACCCTCACAGAAAATATACTCTGACATATTTAGAGCCCTGTTCTTGGTGGATCCTGTGACCCCCAACAAGAGGTGGAGGTTCACATGCTATGGTTATTACTTGAGCAGCCCTCAGATGTGGTCAGTGCCCAGTAACCAACTGGAGCTCCTTGTATCAGGTAAGGAAGTGCAGTACGTTCTTTTCAGTATAATTGCAATTGACACAGGGTCCCTGGAAAATACCTGATTTGTGCTGGGTGGTTGACAGCCAGGGCTACTGGACTCAGTGTCACAGAATTTCTGATACAGCTGGTCTTGAAGTGTAGAAACTATGGATGATACTTAGATAGTGAAATCTAAGATTCATGTCAATGTATGGTCCTTATGTGTACCTCTGATATTGAAGATCAGCTTATGTGTTAGGGGCAATTGTGACTTTCTCTGTGACATTTTAGTGACAAATGCACCTACTTTCTTCCTACTTCTTTGCAGGGACCCTTGAAAAGCCCACCATATGGGCTGACCCAGGCTCTGTGATCACCTCAAGGAGTTTTGTTACCATCTGGTGTAAGGCAACACAACCAACCCTAATCTATGTGATATATAAAGAGGGAAGCCCAGATCCTCGGGACCAACAGAACCAAATAGTCTACAATAATAATGCAAATCTCACCATTTCATCTATGACAGAATTGAATGCAGGGAGATATCACTGCTACTCATACACCTCTGCTGGATGGACAGAACGCAGTAACAGCTTAGAGCTGGTGGTGACAGGTGAGAGAAACTCAAAAATCCTTGCCCCAGAAGTCACTCTCCTGAAACACTGCTAAGCACTATTTCCCACAGGAGGAAAGCCATGGGCGGCAATTTAGACTGTGTGGTCAACTTTTATTTTCCGTGTGTATTTCTTTTAGGAGTCTACAACAAACCCATACTGTTGCCACTGCAAGACCCTGTTGTGACTGTAGGAATGACTGTGACACTCTCTTGTACCTCAAATCATTCATACAACTGGTTCATTTTAACTAAGGATGATCAGAAGTTCTTGCGCAGTCAGTGTTCACAAGATAAAGACACTAGGTTATTTCTTGCCAAGTTCCAAGTGAAACCATTGGCCGTCAGCCAAAGGTGGATGTTCAGATGCTATGGCTATTACACAAGTAATCCTCAGGTGTGGTCAGAAGGAAGTGATGTATTGGAACTTCTGATCTCAGGTGAGGGTACCTCAAGGTCTCTGTAGAATCATATTCTACTAGACACAGGATTCCAGTTTAGATCATGGTGTTCATGTGTTTGAGGATTCAGGGTTCCTGAGTCAGTGGACACAGTATGCAGACCATGAGAGTCACTGTATAGATAATGAGGGGGGAGCATAATAGGAATGGAACCTGGGAGGGTCAGGAGAATGATGTGTCTTCCCATGACATTATTTGTTCTTTTTCTTTTTTTTCTTATAAATATAGTCATTTATTTTTTTTATTTAAATTTATTTATTTATTAAGGATTTCTGCCTCGTCCCCACAACCGCTTCCCATTTCCCTCCCCCTCCCCCGATCAAGTCCCCCTCCCTCATCTGCTCGAAGAGCAATCAGGGTTCCCTGACCTGTGGGAATTTAGGGGTAAAGTTCAAGATCAAGAGCAAGTTTGATCTTTACTCTGAAACTGTTTGATTGGCCCCACATCCTTCTCTTCTACTTCCTTGTAGGAAAACTTAAGAAACCCACTTTGAGGGCTGAGCCAGGAGCTGTGATTGCCTTAGGGAATAGTGTGACCATCTCGTGTGAGGGGACCAAGGGAATGCAATCAATGTATTTCCTCTATAAAGAAGGAAGCCCAGCACCCTGGGACAGTCAAACTCCAAAAGATCCTAGTAACAAGGCCATGTTCTCAATAGCATCTATGGAACAGCATCATGCAGGAAAATATCGCTGTTACACTTACAACTCTGCAGGTTGGTCAGAACGCAGTGACATGCTGGAGCTGGTGGTGACAGGTGAGAGGACACTAAGTGTCACAATCTTTGGCTCTGTCCTCAGGAATAATCTTCCGTAGGTGTGCTTCCTCAGCTTTTCTGCTGGAGATGCTATGGGCTGTCTTTCATTAAACAGGCTGCCTCTTCCTCTCCTAGGTGTTCACCATGTTAAACCTACTCTGTCAGCTTTGCCCAGCCCTGTGGTGACTCCAGGTGGTAACGTGACCATTAAGTGTGTCTCATCTAATGGATATGATAGGTTTATTTTGACTGGGGCAGATCAAAATTTCACCAAGTCCCAAAAGGCACAGTTTATACACACTGGACAGTCCCTAGCTCTGTTTCCTGATATCACTGTGGCATCCAGCAAGAGTGGTCCCTTCAGATGTTATGGACATTATACAAATTCCCCCCATGTGTGGTCAGAGGCCAGTGACCCTTTGGAGATACATGTCTCAGGTAAGGAAGTCTCATTTACTCAACTGTTTGTCACCAGAAACCCTTTGTCATATGTTGTGCTGTTTCGAGGAAAGTTTAAATCCATGATGGCTAAAGGAAACTGTTGAGTGCTAATGGCCATGGCACTGTAGGGCAGGATGGGATGTGGAATGTATAGAAAGATACAGCTGTATGACTTCGTGAGTCTCGTGCTCTTAGGATTGTCAAAGAATCTCTCTCTGCCAACCTTCAAAGGCCCTGTCCTGGATTTTGGAGAGAACAAGATCCTCAAGTATTCCTCTGAGATAAGTTATTACAGATTTGCTCTGTGTAAGAAGGGGGAAAGTGGCCTCACCCAGGCCTCTGTCCATCAGTCTCAGGATGGACATTTTCATGACAATTTCACATTAGGCTCTGTGAATTCCTCCATTGGTGGTCAGTATAGATGCTTGGTGCACGCAGTTCCTCCTCTGAGTGGTCAGCCCCCAGTGATCCTCTGGACATCCTGATCACAGGTAAGGATTTTAGTGCATTCAGTTGGGACCTATCTTGGCACAGGATAAGCTGGGAGGAGACCTGGAATTCATCATCAAGAGGATGATGAATATCTCACAGAGAAATAGGTCCAGGTACAAGGATTGCACAGTCTGTTAAAATATAGAGAGACTAGGTTCTGAAATGGGGACTCAGACCAATGGTTGCAGTCCTTCACTCACCAATTTTCATCTCGTTATGCTACTCTGCAATTATACCAAATTTCTCTGTGCATCCAGGCACTATTGTTTCCTTAGGAGAGAATTTGACCCTGCGGTGTCAATCATCAGTCCTAATGGATACTTTCCTTCTGTTCAAGGAAGGTGCAGCCCATCCCTATTTGCATCAAAAATCACAGTCTCAAAATCAGTCAGAATTCTCCATGAGTGCTGTGATCTCAGCTCTTAAGGGTTTCTATGTATGCTTTGGTTCCCAAAGCTCATCCCCTTGCTTGTTGTCATACCCCAGTGTCCCTGTGGAGATCATAGTTTAAGGTGAGATGATCCAGACCTCTTTGAGCTCAATTAATACAGGATAATTGACCTAGGAATTGACCTAGAAATTTAGAATTAAACGGTTCCTTCTTAATTAATCATCATCTCACCTTCTGCATGGGAGTCCAGAAGATTTCTGGTAGGAATTCTCATTTACTCAACATTTGGCACCAGAAACCCTTTCTATAACTGTTAACTAAGAATCATAATCTTTGTCTTTTAGGAGTCTACAACAACCCATACTGTTGACACTGTAAAACCGTGTTGTAAACTTAGGAGTGTAAATTGCATGGTTCCATGTAAACTTATTCATATGCCTGTATAATATTATTTTGTTATGTTCACATGCATTTATAATTGCAGAATTCGATACAATTTTATATGGTTTTATATATATATATATATATATATATTATGTGACTTACTAATATATGAGTGTTCCATTTAAATCATTTCTATCTTTTCCATTCTTCCTCTCACTCTTTCTGTGTTTTTCAAACCTTATAAAATTTGTTTGCCCCTGATTTTTAATTGTTATTGTTTTACAAAACACACACACGAACACATAAATGCACATCATACAGCCTAGCTTGAGATTCTTTTGATTCTTCCATTTTCTAGCCTTGTCTCTAAATGGTTTTATCTGAAGACCTCACAGATTCACCATGTGGTTTGTCTCCACTTCCTGTTGTCCACTAGTTGCCATCTGATTTTTTTTTAGTTTGATCTGACTTCAGGACATACAGAGGAGGAAGAGACTATAGAATCCATTATTCTATAGTCATTATTCTGGTCTTCTTTAGGCAACTATACTTTTGAAATTTCATGGGTTTAGCTTCCTTCTCTTGCCTTGAAGTCTCTATTGTGTAGCAGGAATCTTGTTTCTCTGGCTGTTGTAACCTTTCTACTTCTCTTCTTTATATTTTATATACACAATTTGTGTTGTAGGAGTACCCATTTGGACTGGGCAACCAAGCCACCTTATTTCTGTTTTGACCAGTTGTGAATTTTTATAATCATCCTCATCTGTAGAAAATATGCATTTTTGATGAGGGGACAGAGCTAAACTTACCTGTGGATATAAGGATAAGCACTTAGAATGAAGTCAGAAATCACATTGGTTTAGGAACATGGAAGTATTGCTTTCTAATCTAGAGTCCATAACCTCTCCAGACACAGGTATAAGTAATATATTTTACTTCCATGTTGGTCTCGTATTCTTTGATGATTTAGCTTACCTTCTTATGAGAACATATCTACTTCATGGACATTGTGAGCACATCTTTAAGTTCTTGTGGTTGAACTCTTTGTGTTACTAACAATGTGATGATTAGAGAATGAGATGTTAAACATCATGGGAACTGGGTGACTTGAGTGCAGGAGGAGAACCCAGACTGTCACTATTTCGTGCAACTCATATTCATGGGACCCCGATGACAAGACATTGTCTGCATCTTGGGATCTCAGCCGGTGAATGAGTGAAAACCAATTTCCAAGGAAATTAGCTTCCAGGATTCTTTACTACAGCAGAGCCTCTTTATTTTAAACTGGGAGGGTGTAATTTTCCATCTTAGCTTTCTGAAAAACAATACACTTGATTCCAAAGAAGAACTTTGGCCACAAGTTCTGAACTCAGAGCATAGTCATACTGAAGTAATCAAGCAAAAGCCCAGGAGAAAGCCTGCTATAGCAGAGAAATGGTTTGTTCCAGATCTTCATTATAGCTGTCATGAGTATAATATGCATTTCTGGGAAATAAAAATGCACAGCTTCACAAAAGAATCAGTTCTCTTGAGCACTTCACACGTGGATCATGCCGTTGTTTCTCAGAAGTGCCTGAGACCACCAGCCAGCCACAAAACATGTCAGAATTCACAATAGGTGAGTAAGGAAAATTCTGGTTTGGGTATGGACACCGAAGGTCAGATTGCATACACAGGAGGGAGCTACTCAGAGTGGAAATACAGATTTATTATGGTGGCTTTGTATGGTCCTGACTGTTTGTCCACAATCTCCAGTCCCACAGCCTCAAGATCACACAGTGGAGAACATCATTCGGATGGGCGTTTCTGGTTTGATTCTCACAGTTCTTGGGATTGTGCTGTTTGGGACTTGCCCCAGCCAGAGAAGACCTTGATTGCACCCTAGAAGTGAGGACGAGAGATGGCCACAGGCTTACATCATTACTATCTGAAAAATTAATTTGTTAATATTTAGTGGTTTTGTTTACAAGAAAACTTAATGTTTAAAATGAGAATGAATTATGAGAAAAGATTCAGGAATCACATGTGTTTTGGATGCAGGAAAGCATCAAAATGTTGGATTGGATAGCTAGCTCTTTTATCACCACGTTAAGGCTTGTACCCTCTATTTTACTGTGGACTTTGAAGAATTATTTCCTTGGTCTCTATTTTAGAGGGGAACTTATTGTCCCTTTAGTATGGTTTGGTCCTGATCTTTACATATCTTCTGTTTTCCCCAGTTTCTTGTCATACTTTACTTTATTATAAATCATCACATTCCCTATTAGGAACATCTGCTTTGGTGTAAGTTTTTACTACTATGAATATAGAATTTGACTCAATAAGAACAACAAAAAATTAATGGACACAATTCAGATTCCCATATTCTAAAATAACCGAATATAAATGATGCTCCCAAATTCTGTACTCTCACTTAGGTATCCTATTACCCACACTCATTGTGAGTTTTCTGCTAATTTATAAAAACATTGCTGTCTAGTGTTTAAAGGAACTATCTGGTGGGACACTCTTGATGTAGTTTCAAAAATATTCTCTTAATTAGGGCTGCTCTATGACATTTGCTGATTGATGTGTATACTCTTTTGAATGGATACCTTGATGTCCCACCTTCTTCCTGTATTCCAAGGTCAGTTAGTTCCATAATGCGAACAACAAGGAGCAGTGAAAACAGCAGACATGGCCCCCTTACCATCTTTGCTGTTTCTGTGTGAGGAGGAAGAACACCACCAAATGCTGATAAATCATTGCATTCTCACAATAAAAGATATTTGTTCAGTCCTCAATTAATTATTTGAAACCTTTGAGATCCATGAAAGGAGACATTTGTCTTATGCATCCCAGCTGTTTTGTTAAGGTTAGTTGTGTACACTCCATTTTTACAATCCCTTGTTCTCATTAATTGTATGAAAACTGGAGTATGTACTTGGGACTCTGAAAATGCATAGACCAAGAGAGATAAAACTAAGACACTGTCAAGAGGGATATGGTAAGAATGAGGACTTAAAATAATCAAGTCAGCACAGAGGTATAGAGGTCCTGGTCAGACCATCATGGCTCCTGAACTTTCAATATGTTTCTTATGCATTATCTTCATCAAGGTGATTGATGTGGGAAGTCACATTTTAACTATGATAGGAACTATTTTTGGGACAAGGAGATACTGGTGTGTATAAAACGAAGAAGTGAACTCAGCACCAGCATGTATTCATTCATCCTTCTCTGCTTCTTGTATGTGGATATAAAGCTTCTAGCTGCTTTAAGGGTATGTTGACTTGGTATCTCTTTTAATCAACTGTACCCTGGAGCTGTGAGCTGCATAAGTATTTTCTGCATTAAGCTGCTTCCACTTCTGATGTTTTTATTTTATCACAGTAGCAGGAAATGTAACACAGAGAGATCTATGATCCCCTCACTTAACAATATTTGCGTGTTGACCACTCAGGGTTATGCCTGTTTTCTACAGGCAACCACACTTACTATGAGCACATTCCTACACTGTGACATGTGTTCAGGCAATGGTATTTGACAGCACTACTCTTCTTCCCCCACCTTTCTTCTTTAGCATTCCCTGAAACATGAAAAGGGGTATACAGATGTGCTGATTAGGTCAAAGCATTCCATGGCCACCCATTTTCCATACATTTACAAGCTACAAGTTTGTACTATCAATATATTATTGACAATTGCATACACAGATGTTTGACTAACACTGAGCCGAGTACTAATCCCTTCATTTAAACATAACTAATGCAGTATGACACCATGTGAATTAAGCAAAAATAAGAGTAGCAGATTCTACACAAGCGTGTATAATGCTTCCTGCTGTGGATTTTTGACCCAGTATTATAGTACAAGGCATAGATGCTATTCTGTTGAACGTAATTCATATAACATAAGAAAACAGTCATGTAGTACAATTAATAAAAACCTAGAGATATAAAATGGGGTCCAACCTGAATGTCAGAAAAGCAAAAGAGCCAGTCACTGGCTCTTACCTCTACCTCAACCCGAAATGATGATCCTTCCTCCCGGAATCGCAGAATGAAACTGTGTGTAAGAACTGTCTTCTCCTGATTTATATTCCTCCCTAGTGCTAGGAATAATGGTGTGCACCATTACTGCATGTTTTCTATGGCAAACTAGTGTGGCTACTGGGAATAAAGGAGTGTGTCATCAAGCCTGGTCTATAAGGCTGATCAGTATGGCTGTTTTACTCTCTGAACTTCAGGCAAGCTTTATGTATTAAACCACAAATGAGCCATCACTATACAGTCATGTCACTGCTGCGCCAGTAGGCAGGTGGAGCCTTTCCAGGAGGTATTATAGGTCATAGTCTTCATAGATGGTAGGATCGTTGTTGACTTTCCTCCCTTAGCAGTCTACACAACACATTCTGGATTATAAATCTAGTGAAAATAGGAAACATCCAGATAATTTTTCCAGTTTATTTCTTAATGATCTGCAACCAAAGTTCATGATATCTTCATTATTTGATGAGAAACCAAAATTGATGACAGTACTTTGTACCATTTTTGTTGGTGTTTCTGTGTTTCCCTTGACTGACAATTCTGACTCTGAAATTCCTGATCCTGAAAGTTCTGTTTAAAAAACAGTTGCTTCAGCAGAAGGAGGGAGAACATGAGCAAAGAAGTCAGGACCACGAGGGATGCAACCACCCACTGAGACAGTGGAGCTGATCTATTGAGAGCTCACCAAGACCAGCTGGACTGTGACTGAAAAAGCATGGGATAAAACTGGACTCTCTGAACATGGCGAACTATGAGGGCTGATGAGACGCAAAGGACAGTGGCACGGGGGTTTGATCCTACGTTATGTGATGGCTTTGTGGGAGCCCAGCCAGTTTGGATGTTCACCTTCCTAGATATGGACGGAGGTGGGAGGTCCTAGGTCTTACCACAGGGCAGAAAACCCTGACTGCTCTTTGGACTGGAGAGGGAGGGGGAAAGGAGTGGGGGGAGGGGGAGAAGGGTGGGAGGAGCGGGCGTAGTGGGGAAGGAAGGGGAGGGAAGTGGGAGGCTGGGAGGAGGTGGAAACTTGTTTTTTTTTTCTCCTTTTCTCAATAAAAAAAAACAAAAAAAAAACAGTTGCTTCTGGGAATTATCCATCTAAGCAATTATCTACTATTTCAACTCTTTTTAAATTTTATTTAAATTTTATATATGTAGATGATAAAATACCGTGTTTCTACAATCTTTTCAATTAAACCTTTGTTTTTTTAACCCACTCTATTGACTTTTTCTCAAAGTCAGAATTGAAAGCCAGATTGTGAAAGTCGTCCAATTCACCAGACTGATAGATTCCTACAGCAACCCAGAAAGAAAGGGAATTGGCATAATCTTACCCTGTGGAAGGAGCAAGGAGTTTATGGTCTACTTGAGGTTGAATAGTTTTGTGTTATCCTTTTCTTAAATGGAAGCTTGAAACATTCGTCAAGTGAGCATAGCACCTGGAATCTTAAGATAGAATCTGCAGTGCATGAGAAGAAGCTGTGATAAGCAGGTTAGGGATGAGGAAGAAGCATTGATGAGGTTTAGATGAAGAAGGTTGATAAGGAGAAGAAGCCTTCTCTAGCAATGAGGAAGTCAGTGCAAGAAACTTACTGGAAAGTAAAGCACAAACCAGACCATGAGGTGGGTGAACTTCCTTCAGTAGGTCAGTTATGTCTTGTCAGCATTTCCAGATCTCCTTCTCCTATGATCTTCTGTCTTGTAATGGTCCTATTTACTCCTTAGTCAACCCAGGAAGACTGTGATCTTTAGCTCTTGTTTCCCCACTATTACTGCTATTAACTCTATAAAAATTCTGTCCTGACAGATGTCCCTGTTGCTGTCTTCCAGTTCCTGTGCTAACTTTGAAAGGCTACTCTCTAACCTGTTGACTACAGGTTGCTCAGGGTACTCCAGAATTCTAGTGTTTGTGAACCATCACCCATTCTGTGATTTAGTGATTCAGCTACCTTTTAGTTCTTTCTGTTTCTGTAACAACTCCCAACGTTGGTTTTCTCCTCATTTTAATCACTATAATCTATCATATGTTCCCTATCCAGCATGAACAGATGTTTGTTCATAGCTCCCAGGGAATAGTTTCATACACTGGGCTTGCCTATCAAGTTTCACATGCTGGCATATGGACTTCAAGTGTGTGTGTACAGTTCGGAGAGATCTTTAACGTCATGCCTAAATTGAGAACACTAAATACATATGAGTATTATCCTACCAAGTTATTACTGTAACTCTCTGAGACCCCGATGACTTCTTATTGGAATATATTGGAACACAATTCAATGTCTACAATACAGTTTTCTTTTCTGTACCTGGGCATTTCCTTTTAGCTCCTCTAGCATTTAGTAGCTCAGAAAACAGCATTGTCATCATCAGAGGATGAGCAGGTGAAGTTACCTGATGCTGAACTTACATCTTCCAAAATTATTAACTAAGTTAACCAGGTTTCTTTATAATGATAGAGTGTTAATGGTCATGTTTTAAAAATAGAAAGTGAGCAGATACATATTTAAGGGAAAATAAAGCTTGAGATTGGCATTTTTGTTGTAAATCAGTAGATATTGAGATGGAGCTAATACTTTAGTTTACCTATATGAAGTGCTGGCTGTTCTCCTGCCAGGGGCGGGGGTACAGTGTGATTTTTAAACTGAAACTGTGTATTTGGACCTCCCTTTGGACTGTCATCTCACAAATATGACATGTAGAGGCTGATTATTAACTATGCTAGCTCAACCATACAATAAGCATGTCCCACTAGCTCTTATAACTTAAATTAACCTATATTTTTGTTAATCTACATATTACCACAAGAATTTTATCTCTCTCCCATTATGTGTGTTCAACTCAATCTACATCTTGATGATATCTCCTGCATTACTCAATTATTTCCTCTTCATCTCTTTGCCTGGAAATCCAACCTATCTCTCTGACCTGTGTTTTGACTGATCGAGTTTTTATTATCCCCATCATAGCAATACATCTTCACACAGTGCACAAATGTCCTACACCATTTCCCCAATTTGTCTAAAAAGAGTAAGGCTTTCAACTCTAACACAATAAAATTATATACAATAAGAACTACTATCAATGAAGAATTATATTCACAAATCCAGTCTACTTGTATTTGAAAAATTTGGAGAAATTACTCTATTATCTCTCTTATCTTGATGAGTACAAAGTTTTATACCTAATCTGTTATAACTCATAAAAATATCTTTTTAGACTTAAAATATCTTCTTAGATAAACAACTTAAGTTTTTATGTTTTTTAGACTTCAATATGTTTTATTTTATTTATTTAATTATTTAATTATTTATTAAAAATTTCAACCTCCTCCCATCCTCCCATTTCCCTCCCATTCCCCTCACTCCCTATCTCCCTTGTTCTCCAGTCCTAAGAGAAGTCAGGGTGCCCTGATACGTGGGAATTCCAAGCCCCCCCTTCATCCAGGTCTAGGAAGGTGTGCATCTAAACAGACAAGGCTCCCTGATGATATGCAAGATATTCGTCAGTATTGCTATAGGATAGGGTCATTTCAGGTTCCCTATCCTCAGCTGCCCAAGGAACTAACTGGGGACCTCGGATTGGGCTCCTGGGAGCCACTCTAGGTTCAAGTCTCTTGCCAACCCTAAGGTGGCTCCCTTAACTAAGAATTGTGCTTCCGTGCTCCCCTATCCAACCTTCCTTTATCCCAATCCTCCTTTTTCCCCAAGTTCCCCACATCCTCCCCTTCTCCCTTTTCTCTCCCCATCTCCCGTTACCCCCATCCCACCCCACCCCCAAGTTCCCAATTTTCTCCCCAGCAATTTTGTCTACTTCCCATAGCCAAGAGGACAACTATATGTTTTTCCTTTGGTTCACCTTCTTACTTAGCTTCTTTAGGTTCACCAATTGTAGACTCCGTGACCCTTATTTAAGGCTAGAAACCAATTATGAGTGAGTATATCCCATATTCATCTTTTTGGGTCTGGGTTACCTCACTCAGGATAGTGTTTTCTATTTCCATCCATTTGCATGCAAAATTCGAGAAGTCATTGTTTTTTTTTCTTTTTTATATTTTTTATTAATTTATTTTTTTATTGAGAAAAGAAAGAAAAAAAATAAGTTTCCACCTCCTCCCAGCCTCCCATTTCCCTCCCCCTCCTCCCACACTTCTCCACCTCCTTCCACTCCAGTCCAAAGAGCAGTCAGGTTTCGCTGCCCTGTGGAAAGTCCAAGGTCCGCCCCACTCCGTCCATGTCTAGGAAGGTGAACAACCAGACTGGCTTGGCTCCCACTAAGCCAGCACATTAAGTAGGATCAAAACCTTGTGCCATTGTCCTTGGCTTCTCATCAGCCCTCATTGTTCGCCATGTTCAGAGAGTTCGGCTTTATCCCATGCTTTTTCAGTCACAGTCCAGCTGGCCTTGGTGAGCTCCCAATAGATCAGCCACCTTGTCTCAGTGGGTGGGTGCGCCTCTCGTGGTCCAGACTTCCCTGCCCATCTTCTCCTTCCTTCCGCTTCTCATTGGGACCTTGGGAGCTCAGACCAGTGCTCAAGTGTGGGTCCCTGTCCCCATCTCCTTCCACCACCAGATGAAGGTTCTATGGTGGTATGTAAGATATTCGTCAGTATTGCTATTGGATAGGGTCATTTCAGGTTGCATATCCTCAGCTGCCCAAGGGACTAACTGTGGACATCAGCATGGGTTCCTGGGAGCCCCTCTAGGGTCAAGTCTCTTGCCAACCCTAAAGTGGCTCCCTTAACTAAGAATTGTGGTTCCGTGCTCCCCTGTCCAACCTTCCTTTATCCCAATCCTCCTGTTTCCCCAAGTCCCCCCTCCTTCCCTTCTAACTTTTCTCTCCCCATCTCCCTTTACCCCCATCCCACACCACCCCCAAGATCCCAATTTTCTCCCGGCAATTTTGTCTACTTCCCATAGCCAAGAGGATAAATATATGTTTTTCCCTGGGTTCCCCTTTTTACTTAGCTTCTTTAGATTCACCTATTGTAGACTCCGTGACCCTTATTTATGGCTAGAAACAAATTATGAGTGAGTACATCCCATGCTCATCTTTTTGGGTCTGGTATACCTCACTCAGGATAGTGTTTTCTATTTCCATCTATTTGCATGCAAAATTTGAGAAGTCATTGTTTTTACCGCAGCGTAGTACTCTAATGTGTAGATATTCCACACTTTCTTCATCCATTCTTCCATTGAAGGGTATCTAGGCTGTTTCCAGGTTCTGGCTATTACAAATAATACTGCTATAAACATAGTTGAACAAATGCTCTTGTCATATGTTAGGGCATCTCTTGGGTATATTCCCAGGAGTGGTATTGCTGGGTCCAGGGGTAGGTTGATCCCGAATTTCCTGAGAAACTGAAACACTGACTTCCACAGTGGTTGCTCAAGATTGCATTCCCACCAGCAATGGATGAGGGTATCCCTTCCTCCACAGCCTCTCCAGCAAAGGCTATCTTGGTGTTTTTGACTTTAGCCATTCTGACAGGTGTAGGATGATATCTCAAAGTTGTTTTGATTTGCATTTCCCTGATTGCTAAAGAAGTTGAGCACTACCTTAAGTGTCTTTTAGCCATTTGAACTTCTTCTGTTGAGAATTCTCTGTTCAGTTCAGTGCCCCATTTTTTAATTGGGTTAACTAGCATAAAGTCTAGTTTATTGAGTTCTCTATGTATTTTGGAGATCAGACCTTTGTCTGTTGCGTTGTTGGTGAAGATCTTCTCCCAGTCAGTAGGCTGCCTTTTTGTCTTGGTGACAGTGTCCTTTGCTTTACAGAAGCTTCTCAGTTCCAGTAGGTCCCATTTATTAAATGTTGCTCTTAATGTCTGTGCTGTTGGGGTTGCACATAGGAAGCCATCTCCTGTGCCCATCTGTTGTAAGGTACTTCCCACTTTCTCTTCTATCAGGTTCAATGTGTTCTGAATGATAGTGAGGTGATGGATGGAGATAGAGACAGAGACCCACACTGGAGCACTGGACTGAGCTCCCAAGGTCCCAATGAGGAGCAGAAGGAGGGCGAACATGAGCAAAGAAGTTGGGACCATGAGGGGTGCACCCACCCAATGAGACTGTGGAGCTGATCTATTGGGATCTCACCAAAGCCAGCTGGACTGTGACTGAAAAAGCATGAGATAAAACTGGACTATCTGAACATGGCAAACAATGAGGGCTGATGATAAGCCAAGGACAATGGCACGGGGTTTTGATCCTACGTAACGTGCTGGCTTTGTGGGAGCCTAGCCAGTTTGGATGTTCTTCTTCCTAGATATGGACGGAGGGGGGAGGACCTAGGACTTTCCACAGGGCAGGGAACCCTGACTGCTCTTTGGACTGGAGAGGGAGAGGGAAAGGAGTGGGGGTAGGAGGAGAAGGGTGGGAGGAGGCGGAGAAGGGTGGGAGGATGGTTAGGGTAATGGGAGGCTGGGAGGAGGTGGAAACTTTTTTTTTTCATTTTCTCAACAAAAAAAAACAGACTAGGCTCCCAAAAAGCCAGTTCATGCAGTAGAATCAAAATCCGGTGTCACTATCATTGGTTTCTCAGTCTGCCTTCATTGTCAGCCACATTCAGAGAGTCCAATCTGATCACATGCTTGTTCAGTCCCAATCCAGTTGGCCTTGGTGAGCTCCCTTTAGATCAGTTGCACCATCTCCATGGAGGATGCACCCCTCACAGTCCTGACTTCCTCAATCATGTTCTCCTTCCTTCTGCTTTTCATATGGGCCTTGGGAGCTCAGTCCAGTGCTCCAATGTGGGTCTCTGTCTCTATCTCCATCCTTCACCAGATGAAGGTTCTATGGTGATATGAAAGATATTCATCAGTGTGGCTATGGGATAAGGTAGTACAGACACCCTCACCTCTGCTGCCCACGGACCTAGTTGGGGAAATCCCCTTGGACACCTGGGAACCTCTCTAGAGCCAAGTCTCTTGCCAACCCTAAAATGGCTATTTTAGTTAAGATTTAATCTTCCCTACTCCCATATCCACCCTTCATCCATCTCAACCATCCCATTCCCCCAAGCTGTCCCTAATCCTACCCTTCTCCCTTCTCTCTCCCAATCTCCCCTTCGCCAACCCTCCCCAACCCCCCTGCTCCCAACTTTTGCCTGGCGATTTTGTCTACTTCCATTATCTAGGAGGATAAATATATGTTTTTCTTTGGGTTCACCTTCTTATTTAGAAATTGAAGAGGATACCAGAAACTGGAAGGATCTCCCATGCTCTTGGATTGTGAGGATCAACATAGTAAAAATGGCAATTCTACCAAAAGCAATCTATAGATTCAATGCAATTCCCATCAAAATCCCAACAAAATTTTTCACAGACCTTGAGAGAACAATAATCAACTTTATATGAAAAAACAAAAAACCCAGGATAGCCAAAACAATCCTATACAATAAAAGTACTTCTGGAGGCATTACCATCCTTGACTTCAAACTCTATTACAGAGCTACAGTAAAGAAAACAGATTTGTATTGGCATAAATACAAAGATGTTGACGAATGGAATAGAATCGAAGACCCGGATTTTAACCCACAGACCTATCAACACCTGATTTTTGACAAAGGAGCTAAAATTATACAATGGAAGAAAGAAAGTATCTTTAAGAAATAGTTCTGGCATAACTGGATGTCATCCGTATCAAAATAAAAATATATCCATATCTATCACTATCCACAAAACTCACATCCAAATAGATTAAAGACCTCAATATAAATCTGAACACACAGAACCTGATAGAAGAGAAAGTGGGAAGTAGTTACAACACATGGGAGCAGGAGACCACTTCCTATGTAGAACCCCATTATCACAGACAATAAGAGCATCAATGAATAAATAGGAGCTCCTGAAAATTGGAAGCTTCTGTGAAGCAAAGGTCACTGTCATTAAGACAAAAAGGCAACCTACTGACTGGGAGAAGATCTTCACCAACCTCGCATCAGACAAAAGTCTGATCTCCAAAATATATAAATAACTCAAGAAACTAGACATTAAAACTCTAATTAATCCAATTGAAAAATGGGGTACTGAACTGAACCGAGAATTCTCAACAGAAGAAGTTCAAATGGCCAAAAGACACGTAAGGCTATGTTCAACCTCCTTAGTGATCTGGGAAATGCAAATCAAAACAACTTTGAGATACCATCTTATGCCTGACAGAATGGCTAAAATCAAAAACACCAAGCATAGCCTATGCTGGAGAGGTTGTGGAGTAAAGGGAACACTCGTCCACTGTTGGTGGGTATGCAAACTTGTGTAATCCCTTTGGAAATCAGTGTGGGGGTTTCTCACAAAACTGGGAGTCAACCTACCTCAGGATCCAACAATTCCACTCTTGGGAATATACCCAACAGGTAACCAATCATACAACAAAAGCATTTGTTTAACTATGTTCATAGCAGCACTATTTGTAATAGCCAGATCCTGGAAACAACCTAGGTGCCCCTCAATAGAAGAATGGATAAAGCAGGTGTGGAAATATACACTTTAGAGTACTACTCAACAGTAAAAAACAATGACATCTTGAATTTTGCATGCAAATGGATGGAAATAGAAAACACTTTACTGAGTGAGATAATCAAGTCCCAAAAGAGGAATATGATATGTACTCACTCATAAATGGATTCTAGCCATAAATAAAGGACATTGAGCCTATACTTCGTGATCCTAGAGGAGCTAAATTTCTTGTCTTTCAATTTATAAACTTTTCAACTTTTATGTAAGTTATTTTTTATTTTTGAATTTGCTAGCAAGGAAAACTGTACGTATAAATATCTGGTCTTCAGTCCTCATTAGAAACCCAAGAAGAATAAAATATTACCTGAGTAAATAGAAAGTGTCAGGCAAAGAACTCCAAAATTGTAGAAACAATTGAGATATCGGCTTCCTAGACATTCACCCCAAGATCCCTTTACAATATTGCGGCATCCATCCTCAGAAGGCAGGTTTAGAATATCTGACAGCCTTTTCTGTGAAACAGGAAGTTTGAAGGAACATTCATACTGTATTGGCAAATTTTGGCAGTTGCCTTCTTTTGTGTCCTGCCTGTCTAATTTGGATATCATACTGTCAGCAGTTGAGAAAATGGCTTTCTTACCCAGTGGATATCTTGTTACAATAAAACTCAAACTCTATATGTAGGTTCTTCAATGTTCTTCATCCTTTTTTGAAGTAAACTGGTACTTCCAGGAGCAGATATGCCTCACTGTCATAAAAAGCCTTAGGTTATTAAAATAGCTTAAATGAAAAAAATCTTAAATGACATATTCTGTAGATTTATGAAGTGTTTGAAGACCAACTATCTATCTAAAATATTTTTTTGTTTAACTTTAAGACATATTTAATATGACTACAAGTCTGATTATTATATATGGTTAACCTGTATTTCTTAATTATTCATTACATTTTTAAATGTGTTACATAGGTACAATACCTTAAAGAAGAGTAGAAATGTATGCACAACATAGTAAGGTAATTTTAAATTTGTATTAATATATAAAAGTCCATATCAATGTAAAATATTTGAGTCTAGTATTTGATTTTTAGTCTAAATGTATATTCAATAATCTACCCTTTTATCCTAGTATTGCCATATAATGCCCTTTTTCTTTTCAGAAAGAGATCTTTGAATACACCTCCCTTGCTTAGTTTTCTCCCATACCATGACCAGTAACAATTTACATCCAACCCCCTAAATGATGTCAAACATCCACAAACCACTGAATGACCAGAAACCACCTACCCCATCTCTTGGAAATACAGGCATTGTGTTCTCTAGATGTCTTCCTGTTGTCTGGGGATGATGGATCTTTAGGGGACCTTAAGAAAGTTAAGATAATGGTCAAGTCCTGAGAGAGATACTAGCTATTGTCTATCTCATTTTGATAGGGAAATGTAGGATTTATCTGAAATATGACTTTAGTTGTCTGTGAGGCTGAATCCTCTCCCCTAGCAGATTTGAAGTTGTTCTAGAAGCAAAATTTTGAGGAAACTGCAACAGACAGTCTGAAAGGCTGTATTACCTGTGCTACTTCTCTTTTTGGTGTCTTCTCTTTTTGTTTTAGAAACACACAAGCCTTAAACCTATCATGAATCTCCATACATGGTGCTGGCTGGCTCAAGCCATCAGGCAGTGGCCACCTAAGAGCGTGGGAATAGGAAGCAACATCTGGTTCCATGTTTGGTACTTTGAAAAATCTTTTTTGAGCACTATGTGGAAATACCACAATGGACGCCATTTGTAAGGAGTCTTTCTCTGACCTATTATCCAGCCTCCCAATAATGACACAAAGACCTTTATCAATTATGAAAAATCAGCACTTAGCTTAGGCTTGTTTCTATCTAGATCTAATGGCTTAAATTAACCTATTTTATTTATCTATGTCATGTCATGTGGTTCAGTCACCTCTTTTCCATTCTGCACCCCTGACTTGTTCTGAGTTTTCTAGAATCTCTATGGCACAATCTGCATGCTTAGATGCTTCTCCTCTTCCTCTCTCACCCCAGAAATCCTGCCTATCTCTCCTACCTAGCAATCATGGCATAGCCTTTTGTCCATCGTCCAGTTGCAGTGTCCTGTCTGTGTCTAGTGTGTGATTGGTGACTACTCTGCCTTTCTTCTTCCTAGAGTTCTCTCTCTGACTGATGTCCCAACTATACCTCCTGCCTGCTATTGGCCATTCAGCCTTTAATTACACAAATCAAAGCAAAACTTTGTCACACAGTGTACAAATATCCCCCAACAAAACTGATACCTACACATGAACTATTTAACCTGTGGATAAATATAGGAATTGACCTATTTTAGTGTCAATGTGGGCAGCAGACAGCAATATGAAGTATTTGCAGAACCTGTTTACAGATATAGCACAGAGCATACATAGCTACAAACCATCTTGGAGCCCTGACCCTACCTCAGACGCCATGAAGGAAAATGTTCCCCTGCAAAGATCCTTCCCAAAAGTAGGTTAAGGCACTGAACAATGTTATCCTCTTTTCTTGAATAAGGAACTGTTTTGATTTTGGGAACCTTCATTTTGGGGAAGTTTTCAGTTCTGTTTTCAGCTCGAGATTTTGATGACCTTCACTGTTTAGATGTGATGTATTAACCATCTGCAAAACATGAGAGCAGAGAGGGGGCCCTTTAACCATAACATTTACATACCCAAATCCTTCTTGCTTGCCAACTACATTGTAAAACTGTCTGAAGGTTAATAATTTCTTGTACATCCAAATCACAAGCAATCATGAAGTTATGAATATGGTGAAAATGACACTGATATTAGACAATCAGGATGGTACTGAGGCTCAGAGTTGAGATGCCAATAATATTAATTTGGAATAGACATTTGTGATTGAACAGGCATTAGATCAAATTCAGCCTTTATAAAAACCAGACGGTTTCTGAAGAATAAAAGAGGAACACAGGAGAAGAGAGAACTGTGAGAGTTTGTTCCTATGTTAGACGTATATGTTGGTAAGAAAAGAGCAATGAATCTATGAGGGATTATTATTTAGCAGAACAGAATTAAATCTAAGTCATGAGCATACCTCATTTCCTTCTCCATTTCTGTACATGTCTTCTTCATGTTCACCTAGGAGAAATAAAGGATCATGTTCTCAGTGTATCCTTTCTGTTCTCTATGATCCCAGCAGCATCAGCCTGCATCTTTTTTTGTTGTGGAACACTGCTCTTCACCATGGCAATACTCTGGTTCTATTGAAGTCTCTGTAGCTGTTATTACACACAAGTGACCTGTAAAACATTGGTCCCATCAATATTCTTTCTTGGTGATGAGGCTCCTAAGGTCACCCCCTTCCCATCAGAACTATAGGCAGTTAAAAGTTGCAGGCATTTTTTTTAAGTGGCATAACCATTGAGATGTTTCCAATATTTCCGGGCATAGCAGAGCACACTGTTCTCAACAGTTGGGTGTGAGACTGGTTGTTGATTCAAGTCTGGTCTACAGAGAGAGTTCCAGTACAGCCAGTGATCATAGTAAGACCCTGTCTAAACATTCAAATAAACAAAAACAAAACACAAAAATTCCAACATTGATGACAAGCTTCTACAGGGCCATAATGTAACTCATTGTTTCACCAGCTAGATTTGTATGGAGTCTTGTCTTTGTTTTTGTTACCATTGGTCCATATGACCTGTGTAAACATTGTTCTTGTATCCCTAGGAAACATTGATACAACATCCCAAAGCATCTTACAGACACGTTAGGAAACTGACCATGAGATTGGTCTGTATGAAGGAGTAAAGGAGAACCAAGAGCTAAGAGAAAAAGAACAAGCACCATATCCCTCAAGTGAAGGTGCTAGGTCTGGAAACCAGCAGGCTTATTTTGTGTTAAGTCCTGGTCTGTGATGACTGAGAGCATTTATCCAGATGGAGATGGTTACAGTGGAGATGTTCTGCAGGAAGAGACCACAGTCAAACTTGGGTTTGTAATACTTGTATACAGAATGCTGAGGAAAAAGAAGGAGAAATCTGAGACCAGGATGAGGTTTAAGAAGTTCTGTCCCAGAAACAAAAACAAAAACTAAAGAACCACAGAGAGATAGAAGCCACAAAATCTTTAGCCCAACCCATCATAGCCCAGGAAGAAAAGAGTCAGGCAGTAAGTTAGAACAGTTCCTCTTTCAGGGGCTGCCAGTATGACAACCTCAGGACTGGAACCAGAAACCAGTTTGCATAGGCCACACATTTTGTGTTTGGGTGTTTGGAAAGGAGATCATCTGTCTGCAAACTTGTGTCAACTGGAAGATGCCATGACCCCATTTCTTATAGTGCTACTGTTTCTTGGTGAGATACCACCTGGGGAGGGAGAAATATTCTCTGAGAGGGAATCCACCTCACAATCATGATTTGTGCAATTGAGATGTCTCAGCAGCTCCAGAAGGCACTGGGAAATGGAGGTCGTGCTCATGTTTCATTGTAAACACTCTCTTCCAGGACAGAGCCTGAACCTCTGGAACCCAGCATCAGCAGGTAAGTTTCTTCCCAGCTATACTAGTTTGGACATCCTTATTGGGGATAAAAGGGCACTCATGAGCAGAGCAGATGGAGAACAGCAGGGATTGCATGATGTTGGGGATCCGTGAAAGGTTCTGGGTCAGAAAGCGTGTATTAAAGGGGGAGTTCTGGGGAACCAATTGTCAGTTTCTTTCAGGGGTCCTCTCTAAACCTACACTGAGAGCAGTGCCAGGAAATGTGGTAGCCACTGGGAACCAGGTGGCATTCTTGTGTGAAGGGCCCTCAGAGGCCAAAGAATATCGTCTCTACAAAGCAGGAAGTCATGAATACCTGATACCAACAGCCCTTCTAGAAACTGAGAATAAGGCCAAGTTTTCTATCTCTTTGGTTCAATGGAACAATGCAGGCCAATATTGGTGTTCTTATACAAGCACCAGTGGCTCATTAGAAAACAGTGACATCGTGGAGCTGGTGGTGACAGGTAACAGAACCCTCCCTCAGCCCCTGGATTTGCCTTAAGGGGGCTCCTTCCTCAAATATGAGAAGTGGGGAACAATGTTTCTCATGAAAGTTCACCTAACAGGCTTTCTCTGCTCTCCTAGGAGTTGACCCCAGCAATGTCACTCTGTCAGCCATTCCCAGCCCTGTGGTGACTTCAGGAGGGCGAGTTACCCTTAAGTGTGAGTCACAGCAGCCGTATAATATGTTCATTCTAATGAAGGATGGTGAGAAGTTTTTGAGTCCTAAACCCTCACAGAAAATATACTCTGACATATTTAGAGCCCTGTTCTTGGTGGATCCTGTGACCCCCAACAAGAGGTGGAGGTTCACATGCTATGGTTATTACTTGAGCAGCCCTCAGATGTGGTCAGTGCCCAGTAACCAACTGGAGCTCCTTGTATCAGGTAAGGAAGTGCAGTACGTTCTTTTCAGTATAATTGCAATTGACACAGGGTCCCTGGAAAATACCTGATTTGTGCTGGGTGGTTGACAGCCAGGGCTACTGGACTCAGTGTCACAGAATTTCTGATACAGCTGGTCTTGAAGTGTAGAAACTATGGATGATACTTAGATAGTGAAATCTAAGATTCATGTCAATGTATGGTCCTTATGTGTACCTCTGATATTGAAGATCAGCTTATGTGTTAGGGGCAATTGTGACTTTCTCTGTGACATTTTAGTGACAAATGCACCTACTTTCTTCCTACTTCTTTGCAGGGACCCTTGAAAAGCCCACCATATGGGCTGACCCAGGCTCTGTGATCACCTCAAGGAGTTATGTTACCATCTGGTGTAAGGCAACACAACCAACCCTAATCTATGTGATATATAAAGAGGGAAGCCCAGATCCTCGGGACCAACAGAACCAAATAGTCTACAATAATAATGCAAAACTCACCATTTCATCTATGACAGAATTGAATGCAGGGAGATATTACTGCTACTCATACACCTCTGCTGGATGGACAGAACGCAGTAACAGCTTAGAGCTGGTGGTGACAGGTGAGAGAAACTCAAAAATCCTTGCCCCAGAAGTCACTCTCCTGAAACACTGCTAAGCACTATTTCCCACAGGAGGAAAGCCATGGGCGGCAATTTAGACTGTGTGGTCAACTTTTATTTTCCGTGTGTATTTCTTTTAGGAGTCTACAACAAACCCATACTGTTGCCACTGCAAGACCCTGTTGTGACTGTAGGAATGACTGTGACACTCTCTTGTACCTCAAATCATTCATACAACTGGTTCATTTTAACTAAGGATGATCAGAAGTTCTTGCGCAGTCAGTGTTCACAAGATAAAGACACTAGGTTATTTCTTGCCAAGTTCCAAGTGAAACCATTGGCCGTCAGCCAAAGGTGGATGTTCAGATGCTATGGCTATTACACAAGTAATCCTCAGGTGTGGTCAGAAGGAAGTGATGTATTGGAACTTCTGATCTCAGGTGAGGGTACCTCAAGGTCTCTGTAGAATCATATTCTACTAGACACAGGATTCCAGTTTAGATCATGGTGTTCATGTGTTTGAGGATTCAGGGTTCCTGAGTCAGTGGACACAGTATGCAGACCATGAGAGTCACTGTATAGATAATGAGGGGGGAGCATAATAGGAATGGAACCTGGGAGGGTCAGGAGAATGATGTGTCTTCCCATGACATTATTTGTTCTTTTTCTTTTTTTTCTTATAAATATAGTCATTTATTTTTTTTATTTAAATTTATTTATTTATTAAGGATTTCTGCCTCGTCCCCACAACCGCTTCCCATTTCCCTCCCCCTCCCCCGATCAAGTCCCCCTCCCTCATCTGCTCGAAGAGCAATCAGGGTTCCCTGACCTGTGGGAATTTAGGGGTAAAGTTCAAGATCAAGAGCAAGTTTGATCTTTACTCTGAAACTGTTTGATTGGCCCCACATCTTTCTCTTCTACTTCCTTGTAGGAAAACTTAAGAAACCCACTTTGAGGGCTGAGCCAGGAGCTGTGATTGCCTTAGGGAATAGTGTGACCATCTCGTGTGAGGGGACCAAGGGAATGCAATCAATGTATTTCCTCTATAAAGAAGGAAGCCCAGCACCCTGGGACAGTCAAACTCCAAAAGATCCTAGTAACAAGGCCATGTTCTCAATAGCATCTATGGAACAGCATCATGCAGGAAAATATCGCTGTTACACTTACAACTCTGCAGGTTGGTCAGAACGCAGTGACATGCTGGAGCTGGTGGTGACAGGTGAGAGGACACTAAGTGTCACAATCTTTGGCTCTGTCCTCAGGAATAATCTTCCGTAGGTGTGCTTCCTCAGCTTTTCTGCTGGAGATGCTATGGGCTGTCTTTCATTAAACAGGCTGCCTCTTCCTCTCCTAGGTGTTCACCATGTTAAACCTACTCTGTCAGCTTTGCCCAGCCCTGTGGTGACTCCAGGTGGTAACGTGACCATTAAGTGTGTCTCATCTAATGGATATGATAGGTTTATTTTGACTGGGGCAGATCAAAATTTCACCAAGTCCCAAAAGGCACAGTTTATACACACTGGACAGTCCCTAGCTCTGTTTCCTGATATCACTGTGGCATCCAGCAAGAGTGGTCCCTTCAGATGTTATGGACATTATACAAATTCCCCCCATGTGTGGTCAGAGGCCAGTGACCCTTTGGAGATACATGTCTCAGGTGAGGAAGTCTCATTTACTCAACTGTTTGTCACAAGAAACCCTTTGTTATACATTGTGCTGCCTCAAGGAAGGTTTAAAGCCATGGTTGCTAAAGGAAACTGTTGCGTGCTAAGGCCCAGAGTATGAATGGCCATGGCACTGTCAGGGCAGGATGGGATGTGAAATGTATAGAAAGATCCATCTGTATGGCTTCCTTAGTTTCCTGCTTACAGGACTGTCAAAGAAGCCCTCCCTTATGACCCACAAAGGCCCTGTCCTGACACCTGGAGAGAACTTGATCCTCAAGTGTTCCTCTGAGATAAGTTATGACAGATTTGCTCTGTTTAAGGGGGGGGAAAGTGGCCTCACCCAGACCTCTGTCCATCAGTCTCAGGATGGACACTTTCAAGCCAATTTCATCTTAGGCTCTGTGAATTCCTCCATTGGTGGTCAGTATAGATGCCTTGGTGCACGCAGTTCCTCCTCTGAGTGGTCAGCCCCCAGTGACCCCCTGAACATCCTGATCACAGGTAAGGATTTTAGTTTATTCAGTTGGGAACCATCTTGACACAGGTTAAGCTGGGAGGAGACCTGGGATTCATCATCAAGATGATGATGAATATCTCACAGAGAAATAGCTTCCGGTACAAGGGAGTACACAGTCTGCTAAAGTATAGAGAGACTAGGTTCTGAAAGGGGGCCTCAGAACAGTGCCTGCAGTCCTTCACTCACTAATTTTCTTCTCTTTAGGGTACCCTGCTGTTGCACCAAATCTCTCTGTGCATCCAGGCGCTATCGTTTCCTTAGGAGAGAATGTGACCCTGCAGTGTCAATCATCAGTCCCTTGGATACTTTCCTTCTGTTCAAGGAAGGTGCAGCCCATCCCTATTTGCATCAAATATCACAGTTTCCAGATTTACAAAATAAGGCAGAATTCTTCATGAGTGCTGTGACCTCTGCTCTTGAGGGTTCCTATGTGTGCTTTGGTTCCCAAAGCTCATCCCCTTACCTGTTGTCACACCCCAGTGTCCCTGTGGAGATCATAGTTTCAGGTGAGATAACCCAGACCTCTTTGAGCTCAATTAAGACAAGATAATTGCCCTAGGATTTGACCTAGGTAGAGATTTAGAAACAAACTGTTATTTCTCAATTAATCATTATCTCACCTTCTGCATGGGAGTCCCAGAAGATTTTAGAAAGGAAAATGGAAGGTTCTGGAGAAGCTGAAGTGTAGGTAGAAGACTGATAAAAGATGAGATAATAGGACATCCTTCCTCACATCATTACCCCTACAATTTTCCCACAGTCCCCTTGTGTCCAAATTCCATTTCCATAGAGGTTTTAGATTTTCCTGACTAGGGATGTTGTTTCACCCTGAATATGTGCTGACACTCTGTCCCCAGGCATCTTCATTCATTTATCAGCTTGGGTGATGAACAAGCTACTAGCTGTGAAGCAGAGATTTCTAACATGGTTCCTAGAAAACCAGAGGCTCAGAAGCTAGGCTGCAGAAGAGGTACTCTGATAGAAGGTGATACTGTTGATCTGTCCTAGATTGAATCACTGAAAATGATAGCAGGTGACAATTCCCCTGAATTTCCCCAACCAATCGTGTTAGGCCATGAAAAGCAGATCTTCATTCCTGTTGTGTCTGACTACTGAGGTCTAAGCAACAACTCTTTTGCAGGGTGGGTTTGGGGGATATCAAGCTAGTTATGCAGTTGGTAAATTCTTGTTTAGAGAGGTTAACATGTACTAGCCCCTCTCTTATGTGATTCGCAGTTTCTATAAGTGTAAATGGGAGACCCTGACACAGACATGAAATGTCTTTCAATGATGATCTTACCTGTTTCATCTACTTACAGAAAACGATCCTAGAATTCTGTTCTGCAGTGATTCTGCTACATCTGCCATTGTGTTGGTGACATTGTCTAGGAGTATGGTACAGGTATAGGGTATGACATTCAGGATTCTTCCTTCCAGTTAATGAGGTTTAGATCCAGGATAGGAAATATGGTGAAAGGCCAGATAACCTGGTTTCAATCCTCACCTATGCACCATCCTTCAGGGTGATCTTGGCAGGAAAACTGACTGAAAATGTTCAGAGATGGTCCCAGGTTACATGACTCTGAGAATGATAGCAAGTAACAAACACCTAACATGGAGCAACCACATAGTCAATTCTCTCTTTATGTATTTATTCTTCTCTTAAACAATCCATCCCAATTGCAGCATATTCTCCCTATAATCATTCATATCCTCTCTCCCACATCCAGTCTCCTTCAGATACATTACCCCTGCACCATATGCCCCAGGAAAGAGTAGACCAAACAGGCACATTAGTTAAAAATGGCACAAAAGAATACCATAACATCAGGTAGAAACCTGATCTACGTTGGATGAGGTCATCCAGCAGGAAGAATGTGTACCAAGTGCAGCAAAAGTGTAATATACACCTCACCACCACTGTCAGAAACTCCCCACAAAAAAGCAAACCAACCAACAATAATAACTTATATGAAAAGGTCTAGTGAAGACCCATTCAGGCTCTGACTGCCTCTTCAACCTCACACAGTAACTTCTTATTCACAATTCTTCATTCATGATGTTACCTGTCTGCTAGGACCGGCAAGGTACCAAAAGGCTGTGATTGGCATCTCTGTGGTCTTTTTTCTACTGCTCCTCTTCCTCACCGTCTTCCTTATCCTCAGATTCAGGCATCAGAACAAAGACAGGAAAGGGGGTGAGTAGGGTGTGGGAGGCCTGGGACTCAGGGGGTTAGTGGGTCCCACTGTGGAGTATCCAAGCAGGAGCTCAGGGCACTGATGCTCAAAGTAAGGTCAGTCTGGGACATGTCAGCCTAGAAACACTTCTGCAGATGCTGACTGCAAAACATCATCTGGAAACAAGTGCAATGTTCTGTATTGTATGGACTTTTCCATCTCCTCGGAGATTTTAACACATACACAATGAGTCGTACAGGTCCCATCCTTTCCTCAATGTGCTAGGTAAGGGGTTCTAGTCTCCCCATTGAGGGACTTTCTCTCTTGCAGTCCAGACAGAGACTCATTTCCAACATCATGCAGATTCGGTGACCAGGGACAAAAGCCACCAGAAGAGGTAAATCATGCTCAGAAACAGACTCTACCTGCTTGACTTTCCTTCTGCCACTTGACACCCTCTTGTTTCCCCAGCTCCAAGCCAGCTCCTGCCATCCAGGAAGAAGTCTTGTGTAAGAGGAAAAGGGCTGGGAGGGAGATACCTGAGGTTTCACCATCACAGGAGTGGTTGAGTATCTGGGACATTAAATCCTCTCTGTGCACCCCTACCCCACTACATCTTCTGTTTCCCTATCTGGGACAGGGAGGGGTTCTGGGGAAGTGAGATGTAATGGGAATCTGGACATGGGAAGACCTGCATGTTTTGTTATGACAGATGCTACTGTGAAGGTAACACAGCATGCAGACAGCATGGAGCTGGATGTTCTGGTGAGACTCTTGTTTATTCACAATTCTAAGAACTTATGATAATATGATGGTCAGAAATTGTCGCTCAGTATTTAAGTGACCACTTCAGATGTGTAGAGCCTTGAGTTTAATCTGTAGTTATAAAACTAAGAAGTAAATTAATAGGAAACACAAGTAAATGAGAACCACGTACATGGGAATGTGTAGGCACGTTTGTGTAAGTACAGGCAGAAAGAGGGCCAACATCTGATTTCTTCTAGTTTTCTACCACTCTTCTTCTGTGACAAGCTCTCTTAATGAAACTGGAGCTGTCTCTTTGGGTGAACTGGTACCATTGAACCCTTCACACCATTGTCTACATCAGTGTCCCCTAAGTCCCAGGCATGTGCATTCTTGTTTGGCTTTTTTATGTGGGCACTAGGGATCAAAGTCGGGTGCTCATGTTAACATAGCAAACATTCTTTTGCTTGACTGATATCTCCAGTTCCTGGATTCCCCCTAGACCATGAATCATGTAAGGGCTGCAGATGTAGCAAGACACAGGTCTTCCTACCCACTGGAACAAGCTCTGGATGGGAGATAATACAGGGACAAACACATAGACTGAGCAGTGCAAAGTGTGTGAGGGAAATGAGTTAGAGGATGCATGTTGAGGTTGTGTGAGGCACAGTGTCAATTTAAGGAGACTTGAAAGACGCCTTGTAAGGTGAAGCTTGAGTTAAGATGTTCATACACACCTGTGATGAACTGGCACATTGGTGTGGGAGGTCCTTCTGTTTATTTGTTGCTTTTATTGGTTAATGAATAAAGAACTGGCTTGGCCTATAGCATGGGAAGAGAAAGGCCGAGTGAGAGAGAAACCATGGAGCTGCTAGAGATAGACACTGGAAACTTTACCCGGTGGGCCACAGCTGCATGGTGATATACAGATTAATAGACATGGATTAAATTAAAATAGGAGTTAGCTGGTGGAAATCTAGCATCAGTGGGCCAATCAGTGATTTAGTTGATGCACTTTCTGTGTGATTATTTTGGGTCTAAGCTAGCCAGGTGGCCAGGAACCAACAAGCAGCTCTCCTCCAACAGTCATTTTGGGTAATGGACATGGCAGATTCAAGTGTCCTGGGGGCAGGGACATTCTCTTTTTAAAAGATGAGGCACTGCTGAGGAAATCAAAGTGTCAGAATAATATGGCAGAAGTGCATGGAGGAAATTAATAAATACTCCAAGTCCTCTGGAATTCCCAGAAGACCACATCAGCAATCATTTAGTTTTATGTAAATGTCTGAAATATCACTCGTGCACCCAGCAGAAGTATGAAAGTAGAGCCTCTGGTGAGTCATAATGATTCTCTCTGTCTGTCCCTCATTTGCAGAGAAAACATGAAAAAGACTCCTCCAAAGACTTGTATGCCCAAGTAAAACCCTGCAGACTCAGAAGGGCAGAGACCACCTCTTCTTCCCTCATGCCAAAGGAATTACTGGATTCAAATGACACACAGGGAAAAGGAGGCCAAGTGCTAACTGAGCAGGTGGGTTCTGATATCTTTAGTCTCCCAGGCTCCCAGTTCCCAATATAAACCTTCTTTTACACTTTCACACTGCAGGCTGATACAACAGATGAGGCAAATGATATGACCTATGCCCAGCTGTGCATCCTGACACCAAGCCAGAGGCAGGTGAAACTTTTAGCTTCGAGGCAGAAAAGTTCCTCCTGAGAACCTACCCTGGTGTCTATCAGCCTGAGAAATCCAGACTCTGAATTCCATGGAAGAAGGGTGGATTCAGAAATTTCATATAACAAAATCTCCCTCAAGTGCACAACCATTGGGCGGACATAATCAGTCTCTAGGAAATTCTGAAAACTCTGGGAACTCTGATTCTGTTGTCCCTGCATTTTATAAATAATGGAAGTGCTTTGTCAGTGACCAACAGATAAAATGAGAAAAAAGAAAAGGAATAAAGAAAGTTTTTGGTTTTGTGTTTTTCTTTGCTTGTTTTTATTTTTGAGCCACAAGGCTCACTTGGAGTGTTTTATATTGCAGAAAGGGAATGGGAAAGTGGGGAGGGGAGTTGGAAGAGACTAGCCTCTGGAGACAGGAGTTGATGTGGAAGTGATTTTTTATTAATAAAGAAACTGCCTAGACCCATTTGATAGGCCAACCCTTAGGTAGGTGGAGTAAACAGAACAGAATGCTGGGAGAAAGGACCTTAGTCAAGGAGTTGCCATGATTCTTCCACTCCAGGAAGACGCAGCTTAAGATCTTTCCTGGTAAGCCAGCTCGTGGGCTACACAGATTATTAGAAATGGGCTAGTCCAGGTGCGAGAGTTAGCCGAGAAAAGGCTAGATATAATTGGCCAAGCGGTGTTTAAAAGAATACAGTTTCCAAGTAATTATTTCGGGGCATAAGCTAGAGCTAGCCATATGGGCGGCCGGGTGCCCGGGACGCAGCCCCACCGCTCCTATTACAACAAGGAGTGGTAGAGGAAATGGAGAGAAATGGGCATAGCTTGCTTTTAAAGGGGCTTAGCACATTTATAGAGGCTTACATGGCCACACAGCATATTTGTATAGATTGCACAGTGACATACAGCCACAGGACCCTGGGGCTGAGTAGGTATTTGCCTGAATACTGACAAAGCATGCACAGCCATGGGACCCTGGGGCTGGTTAGGTGATGTTGGAAATATTTATAAATGTTTTATCTCAATAAAGCTGAAAATTGAATGATGAAGTAACCTAAATATTTTCTGTAGTATGAACCAGAAAAAAATTAGAGCTGATCTGAACAATCAGGAATAAGGGTCTTGAAAATCAGGGGGTTCTATAAGAAGATAATGGTCTAAGAAATAAAGAAAATCAATAATTAGATGAGAAGTATTGCAAAAGTTGATGCATTACGCCAAGCAAGTTTATTAAGAATATACTATCTCAGTTACTATTAGCAGGGGGAAAAGGGCCAAGGTTAGCAGAGAGACAGGTCAGACAGTGGTGACAAGGAAAACATGGGGAGCCTCAGACAGATCTCTTAGGATGAGAATCAAGCCTAGGAGGAAAAGTCCTGGCCCTAAAAGCAGCAACTTCATCTCCTGGGAGGCACTGGCTCCAGTGTCAGACTGGCTTCATGTCTGATTCTGGACAAGGACACAGAACTAAAATTTCCTTTGTCTATTCATCAGGGTCTCTTAGAAAGTCTTCAGTTGTTGTGGCTTCCTAGATTGAACCATGAATAAACACAAAAATATTTTTTTAAATAAATGTTTTCATCATCATATTGAGAATATAGCATTTTCCGTATTAGGAATAGGGATGGAAGCGATACAGGAAGAAGTTACAAGATTTGGACACAGGCAGTTCCTTCTAAGTAGAAGACACAGCAGGGGAAGCACTCATTTCAGGCCTCCCTGGGTGACATAGTTCTTTCAATGCCAACATGAGAGAGAATGACATGCTGGCATTGATTGTATGACTTAGATCATTTTGCAGTTGTGCTGTATTATTATTTTAAAAAATTAATTTAGTTCGCTGTCAATATCTTATAATCATCCACATTACGTGGCCCTACTTGTTAATTGTTGGTCTTAAGGTCTATTTAACATAACATTATAAGAGGATCAGCCTAGGGTTTTCAGACAACCAACCTTTATATATCCAGTAACCTTACAGAAATTGTCAAATGGAAGTGGCTCTGTTACAGCTAACTGGATTCCTTCATCATTGTTAGATTTAAAGAGATTCAAGGAAGCAATAGTTTCATAAGACATACATTTGCCTTTTTTGAAGCAAATGTTTAACTCATGGTTGCTTTATAATAGAATTATTGCTAATGACCACAAGGATTTGGATAATGGTGTTTTAGAGACTGTTCACAATTATAATGGAGTACCTGGTTCAGAAAAGAAGATAAGATTATTGAACAATGGAATAAGGCTAGAGGTAGGGAAATCTCCCAAGATCAAATTCTTGGAGAAGGAAACTCTGCTACTATAAAAAGGAAGGCTGTATATAATGGCCACACCCTGAATTTATACCATTCAGGAGCTTGGGACAGAATTGGAGAAATGGGAAAAAAATTAAGTCATGTACTAAAGCTATGCACGGCTCAAAAGAAGACTTTATGGATTTCTTACAAAGACTGAATTAAGCAGCAAATGGAATAATACCAAATTCAGAAGTTAGACAAATGATAATTGAATCTCTGACCTTTAAGAGTGTCAGTTCTCTATGCCAAAGTTCAATTAGGTCATTAAAGGCCAGGTCAGCACATTTGGAGGAATGCATCTGAAATACAATTAATATAGAATCTCATGAACATGATGATACATGGATATGAGAGGTGATTTCCACGGGTTTGAGGAAAAATCAAAATGTCAAATGTTATAATTATGGCAAACAAGGTCATGTTAAAAGGAATTGGAGACAGGACATTTCTACAAACAATATTTTTCTAAGAATAATCCACTCAAAATGCCCCCTCTTTTGGATTATGTAGAAAGGGTGGCAAAAGCAGGCTTTGAACTAATTAATGTAGGTCAATGAGGTATATTCATGGTAATCCTTTGCCATCAGGAAATTCTGTAAGGGTACTCTTGCAGGCTCCTATGCCAAATCCCATTCAGTTGTTTTCTGCCATTGTAGAGGAAACTCCTTACCAAAGTGTTGCAAAAAGGGGCTGCTTATTGGTCCCAGCCAGCTGGCTAGCTTAGCTCCAAAATAAGCACACAGAAACTGTATTCATTAAAATACTGCTTTCCCCATTAGCTCTAGTTTCTTATTGGTTAATTCTTACATCTTAATTTAACCCATTTCTTTTAATCCGTGTATCGCCATATGGCAGAGGCTTACTGTGTAAAATTTCCAGCCTCTGTCTCTGTTGTATTCATGGCATATTTTTGCCTCTGCTTTCTTCCTCCCAGAATTCATTTCTGTCTTCTATGCTATCGAAGTTCTGCCCTATCAGGCCAACGCAGTTTCTTTATTCATTAACCAATACAAGAAACACACACAGGGGACTCCAACATCAACAGAGCAGTTAAAAAAATGAACATCTTTTATAAGAAATCATACTACTGTGGATAACAGAACAGCTATAGAAGAGAAAACAAAAATTCAGAAAAAACCATAAAGTGAGCTTTGAATGGAAGTTTCTGTCTGCCATTAAGTTCCAATTAAACACATTGAGGCTTTATATTAAATATAAACTGTTTGGCGTATTATCTAAGGCTTATTATTATTATTATTATTATTTTATTTATTTATTTATTAAAGATTTCTGCCTCCCCCTCCTCCCACCCTTCTCCCCCTCAACCCACTCCTCTCACCCTCCCTCTCCAGTCCAAAGAGCAGTCAGGGTTCCCTGCCCTGTGGTAAGTCCTAGGTCCTCCCCTCTCCATCCATATCTAGGAAGGTGAACATCCAAACTGGCTAGGCTCCCACAAAGCCAGCACATTACGTAAGTTCAAAACCTCGTGCCATTGTCTTTGGCTTCTCATCAGCCCTCATTGGTCGCCATGCTCAGAGAGTCCAGTTTTATCCCATGCGTTTTCAGTCACAGTCCAGCTGGCCTTGGTGAGCTCCCAATAGATCAGCTCCACTGTCTCAGTGGGTGGTTGCACCCCTTGTGGCCCCGACTTCTTTGCTCATGTTCTCCCTCCTTCTGCTCCTCATTGGGACCTTGGGAGCTCAGTCCAGTGCTCTGGTGTGGGTCTCTGTCTCTATCTCCATCCATCAGCAGATGAAGATTCTATGATGATATGCAAGATATTCGTCAGTATTGCTATAGGATAGGGTCATTTCAGGTTCCCTATCCTCAGCTGCCCAAGGAACTAACTGGAAACCTCGGTTTGGGCACCTGGGAGCCACTCTAGGTTCAAGTCTCTTACCAACCTTAAGTTGGCTCCCTTAACTAAGAATTCTGCTTCAGTTCTCCCCTATTCAACCTTCCTTTATCCCAATCCTCCTTTTTCCCCAGGTTCCCCCCTTCCTCCCCTTCTCCCGTTTCTCTCCCCATCTCCTCTTACCCCCATCCCACCCCACCCCCAAGATCCCAATTTTCTTCCCGGCAATTTTGTCTACTTCCCATAGCCAAGAGGACAACTATATGCTTTTCCTTTGGTACACCTTCTTACTTAGCTTCTTTAGGATCACCAATTGTAGACTCTGTGACCCTTATTTATGGCTAGAAACCAATTATGAATGAGTACATACCGTGTTCATCTTTTTGGGTCTGGGTTACCTCACTCAGGATAGTGTTTTCTATTTCCATCCATTTGCATGAAAAATTCGCGAAGTCATTGTTTTTTACTGCAGCGTAGTACTCTAATGTGTAGATATTCCACACTTTCTTCATCCATTCTTTCATTGAAGGACATCTAGGTTCTTTCCAAGTTCTGGCTATTACAAATAATACTGCTATGAATATAGTTGAACAGATGCTCTTGTCATATGATAGGGCATCTCTTGGGTATATTCCCAAGAGTGGTATTGCTGGGTCCAGGGGTAGGTTGATCCTGAATTTCCTGAGAAACCGAAACACAGATTTCCACAGTGGTTGCACAAGATTGCATTCCCACCAGCAATGGATGAGGGTACCCCTTCCTCCACAGCGTCTCCAGCAAAGGCTATCATTGGAGTTTTTGATTTTAGCCATTCTGACAGGTGTAAGATGGTATCTCAAAGTTGTTTTGATTTGCATTTCCCTGATCACTAAGGAGGTTGAGCATGACCTTAAGTGTCTTTTAGCCATTTGAACTTCTTCTGTTGAGAATTCTCTGTTCAGTTCAGTGCCCCATTTTTTAATTGGGTTAATTAGCATTTTAACATCTAGTTTCTTGAGTTCTTTATATATTTTGGAGATCAGACCTTTGTCTGTTGCGGGGTTGGTGAAGATCTTCTCCCTGTCAGTGGTTTGCCTTTTTGTCTTAGTGACAGTTTCCTTTGCTTTACAGAAGCTTCTCAGTCTTAGGAGGTCCCATTTATTCACTGTTGTCCTTAATATCTGTGCTGCTGGGGATATTCGTAGGAAGTGATCTCCTGTGCCCATATGTTGGAGAGTACTTCCCACTTACTCTTCTATCAGGTTCATTTTGTTCAGCCTGATATTGAGGTCTTTAATCCATTTGGACTTGAGTTTTGAGCATGGCGATAGATATGGATCTATTTTCATTCTTCTACTGGTTGACAACCAGTTGTGCCAGCACCATTTGTTGAAGATGCTTTCTTTCTTCCATTGAATACTTTTAGCTCCTATATCAAAAATCAGGTGTTCATAGTTTTGTGGGTTAAAATTCGGGACTTCTACTCTATTCCATTGAGTGACTTCTCTGTTGTTATGCCAGTACCAAGCTGTTTTCAATACTGAAGCTCTGTAGTAGAGTTTGAAGTCAGGGATGGTAATGCCTCCATAAGTTCCTTTATTGTATAAGATTGTTTTGGCTCTCCTGGGTTTTTTGTTTTTCCATATAAAGTTGATTAATGTCCTCTCAAGATCTGTGAAGAATTTCAATGGGTTTTTAATTGGGATTGCGTTGAATCTATAAATTGCCCTTAATAGAATTGCTATTTGCGCTATGTTGATGCTCCCAATCCAAGAGCAAGGGAGATCCTTCCATTTTCTGGTATCGTCCTCAATTTCTTTCTTCAAAGAGTTAAAGTTCTTGTCAAATAGATCCTTTACTTCCTTGATTACAGTTACCCCAAAATATTTTATGCTATGTGTGGCTATCCTGAATTGTGATGCTTTTCTGATTTCCCTCTCTGGTTCCTTATTCTTTGTGTATAGGAGGGCAATTGATTTTTTGGAATTGATCTTATAACCTGCCACATTACTAAAGGTATTTATCAGTTGTAGAAGTTCTTTGCTGGAATTTTTGGGGTCGCTATGTACACTATCATATCATCTGCAAATAATGAATGTTTAACTTCTTCCTTTCCAATTCGAATCCCTTTGATCCCCCTATATTGTCTTATTGCTATTGCTAGAACTTCAAGCACTATACTGAAAAGTTATGGTGAGAGTGGACAGCCTTGTCATGTTCCTGATTTTAGTGGGGTGGCTTTGAGTTTCTCTCCATTTAATTTGATGTTAGCTGTCGGCTTGATATAAATAGCTTTTATTATATTTATGTATGACCCTTGTGTCCCTAATCTCTCTAAGACTTTTATCATAAAGGGATGTTGAATTTTGTAAAATGCTTTTTCAGCATCTAATGAAATGACCATATGGTTTTTTTCTTTCAGTTTATTTATGTGACGGATTACATTGATAGATTTTCATATGTTGAACCAGCCCTGCATCCCTGGGATGAAGCCTACTTGATCATAATGGATAATTTTTCTAATGTGTTCTTGGATTCGGTTTGCCAGTATTTTATTGAGGACTTTCGCATCGATGTTCATGAGTGAGATTGGTCTGCTATTCTCCTTCTTGGTTGAGCCTTTGTGTGGTTTTGGTATCAGTGTAATTGTACCTTCATAGAAGGAATTTGGCAATGACTTTTCTGTTTCTATATTGTGAAATGCATTAAGGAGTATAGGTATTAGGTCTTCTTGGAAGTTCTGGTAGAATTTCGCATTGAAACCATGTGGACCTGGGTTTCTTTTGGTAGGGAGGATTTTATAACAATTTCTAATTCTTGGTGACTAACAGGTCTATTTAGATTGTTCACCTGATCCTGGTCTAACTTTGGTATATGGTACTGAACTAAAAAAGTGTCCATTTCTTTAACATTTTCCAATTTTGTGGCATACAGGCTTTTGTAGTAAGATCTAATGATTTTCTGAATTTCCTCTGTGTCTGTGGTTATGTCTCCCTTTTCATTTCTGATCTTGTTAATTTGTATATTCTCTCTCTGCCGTTTGATTAGTTGGATAGGGGTTTATCAATCTTGTTGATTTTCTCCATAAACCAGCTTTTTGTTTCATTGATTCTTTGGATTGTTTTCTGTGTTTCTATTTTGTTGATTTCAGCCCTTAGTTTGATTATTTGTAGTCTTCTACTCCTCCTACTTGAGTCTGCTTCTTTTTTGTCTAGAGCTTTCAGGTGGGCTGTTAAGTCCCCGATGTGTGCTTTCTCTGTTTTCATTAAGTTGGCACGTAGTGCTATGAACTTTCCTCTTTGCACTGCTTTCATAGTGTCCTATAGGTTTGAGTATGTTGTTTCTTTATTTTCATTGAATTCAAGAAAGACTTTAATTTCTTTCTTTATTTTTTCCTTGATCCAGGTATTTTTCAGTAGTTGACTGTCCAGTTTTCATGAGTTCGTAGGCTTTCTGGGGGTAGCATTGTTGTTGAATTCTAACTTTAATCCATGGTGATCTGATAAGACACAGGAGGTTATGAATATATTTTGTAACTGTGTAAGTTTGCTTTGTTCCCGCGTATATGGTCTATTTTTGAGAATTTTCCATGAGCTGCAGAGAAGAAGGTATATTCTTTCCTCTTTGGGTGGAATTTTCTATAGATGTCTGTTAAGTCCATTTGATTCATTACCTCCCTTAATCCTCTTATTTCTCTGTTAGGTTTCTGTCTGATTGACCTGTCCATGGTGAGAGAGGAGTGTTGAAGTCTCCTACTATTAGTGTGTGTGGTTTGATGACCGCTTTGAGTTTTACGTATGTGGGTTCTTTCATATTAGAGGCATAGATATTCAGGATTGAGACTTCATCCTGATGAATTGTTCCTGTTATAATTAAAAAATGTCTCTCTCCATCTCTTCTGATTGATTTGAGTTTGAAGTCAAGTTTGTTTGATATTAGTATGACCACACCTGCTTGTTTCTTAGGTCCATTTGCTTGATAAACCTTTTCCCAGGCCATTACTCTGAGTAGATGTCTGTCTTTGTGGTTGAGGTTTGTTTCTTGTAAACAGCAGAATGTTGGATCCTGTTTTCGAATCCAATCTCTTAGCCTGTGCCTCTTTATAGGTGAGTTGTGTCCATTGATATTAAGTGATATTAATGACCAGTGATTGTTAACTCCAGTTATTTTTTTTTGGTAGTAGAGTTTCTGTGTTTCCCTTCTTTATGTTTTGCTGGTGAAGGGTTGCTAGATTTCTGAGTTATTGTAGGCATTGATGGACTCCTTGGGTTGTGATTTTCCTTCTATTACTTTCTATAAGGCTGGATTTGTGGCTAAATATTGTTTAAATTTGTTTTTATCCTGCAATAATTTGTTTTCTCCATTAATAGACAATGAAAGCTTGGCTGAGTATAGTTGTCTGGGCTTGCATGCATGGTCTCATAGTTTCTGCAGTACATCTATCTAGGACCTTCTGGCTTTCATGGTTTCTTTAGAGAAGTCAGGTGCAAGTCTGATAGGTTTACCTTTATAAGTAACTTGACCTTTTCCCTTTGCAGCTCTTCATATTCTTTCTTTATTCTGTCTGTTTTGAGTTTTGATTATTATATGGCAAGGAGATTTTTTTTGGTCCAGTCTATTTGGTGTTCTGTATTCTTCTTGAACCTTCAAAGTAATATCTTTCTTTAGATTGGGAAAATTTTTTCTTCTATAATTTTATTAAATATATTTTCTGAACCGTTGAGCTGTACTTCTCCTTCTTATATCCCTATTATTTTTAGGTTTGGTCTTTTTAATGTGTTCCAGATTTCCTGAATGTTTTGTGATGAGAATTTGTTGGTTTTGCTGTTTTCTTTGATCAGTGTGTTTATTTTCTCTATGGTATCTTCAGTGTCTGACATTCTTTCTTCTATCTCTTATAATCTGTTAGTAGTACTTGTCTCTGTAATTCCTGGTCTTTTACCCAGGTTTTCCGTCTCCATCCTTCCCTCTGTTTGTGTTTCCTTCACTACTTCCATTTCATTCTTCAAGTCTTGAACTGCTTCCTTTACCTGTTTGATTGCTTTTTCTTGTTTGTCTTGGTTTTCTTTGGTATCTGTGAGCTATATATTCATTTCCTCTACCTTTTTCTTTGTAATCTCTAATTGTTTATGGCAGTTTTTCACCTCCTCTTTAAGGTCCTCTATTATTTTCATATAATTCACTTTTGAGTAGATATCTTCTAATTCTTCTGGAGTAGGTTGTACAATTCCTCTTATTTCGGGATCCCTGGATTCTGGTGATGTCATGTTGTTTTTCAGGTTGCTGGAGGAATTCTTGCATTGGCACCTTCCCATTTCTTCCTTCAAATGGGGCCAGGAGAGGCCTGGGGTCTTGGTCCAGTCTTTGCTCTGACTTACTCTCTGGGTGTATCTCTTCAGTGTAGAAGCAGGAATTGTTCCCGTCCAGATGGAACTCCTCAGCACCAAAACATGGACGCCTGGTAGTCCAATGACCTACGGACAAACTTGTGGGGCAGGGCAGGGTCGAGTAGAACACAGGAGACTGCCACACAAGATGAAGGTGCCCGAGCTCCCTATTGGGGGTCCTTGAGGCCTGCCCAGTAGGCAGGCACTCACCGCTCTGGGTGGGTAGCCTTAGTGTAGGAGCAGAAAATTGTTACTGAGCAAAGGACCTTGCAGACCACGCAGGCTGGGATGGGGGTCTTGTGTAAGAAAGAAAGCCCTGCAGCAGGAGCTGGGGGAAGGGGGTTTGTGCTCTCTTCAGGGATAATCCGCCCCTGGATAGCACACACTCACCCGTCCAGATGGAAATCCTCAGCACCTAAACAGGGACACCTGGTAGCCCAATGAGCCTGGGACAAAAGGAAAAGCGTGGCAGACAGGGCGGGGTCCAGTTAGAGCACAGGAGACCCTGCAGCACAAGCTGAATGTGCCAGGCTCCCTTACAGGGGACCTTGAGGCCTACCCGGTATGCAGGCCCTCACCGCTCGGGGTGGGTCGTCTTAGTGTAGGAGCGGAAAATTGCTTTTGAGCAAAGGACCTAGCAGACAGCAGGGCAGGCTTGGGGGGGGGCTGGAGGTCTGGTTCTTGTGTAAGAAAGACAGCCCTGCAGAAGGAGCTGGGGGAGGGGGATTTGTGCTCTATTCCAGAACAATCTGCCCCTGGATAACACACTCACCCATCCAGATGGAACTCCTCAGCACCTAAACAGGGATGCCTGGTAGCCCAATGAGCCGGGGACAAAAGGAAGAATGTGGCAGGCAGGGTGGAGTCCAGTAGAGCACAGGAGACCCTGTAGCACAAGCTGAAGGTGCCCTGGCTTCCTTGCAGGGGACCTTAAATCCTGCCCGGTAGGCAGGCACTCACTGCTCTAGGTGGTTAGCCTGAGTGTAGGAGCTTAAAACTGTTCTTGAGCACCCCTCTGACTCTTTTTGGAAGTCTGGCTATGAAGCATTTAAATGGGGTTTGTGAGCAGAGTGCTATAAATAGCTTAATGGTGACACAGACTTGCTGTGCCCCTGGATGTGAGGTGGAGAGAATGGCTCTCAGAGGCAGCAAACTTACCATGTTTGATGGGACAGAGCCAACAGGCAGAACCACAGAGGTGGTCCTAGCCACACCCAATTAACAAAAAAGATAGGTGTTTCTAATAAGAAAATGATTACAGTTGCACAATGAAAACAAATTCAGATAAAAAGATCTAAATGAGTCACACACAACTATAGCTGCTGAGATATCAGCCCATTGGGGCGTGGTTTCTCTCCCTTTAAAAAAAGTGGCTGTAGGCTGGAGGAGCGGAAGGACCTCCTGCAACACCGTTGGATAAAGTTGGTTAGGGTTGGGAGAGAAAAGAAAAAGAGTATAGAAAGTTTAAAAAGAAGCAAATTATTGTTTTAAAAGCAAAACTAATTCTATAAAGAACGAAAGTACAGACAGTCATAGATAAAAAGGAGTAAAGAAAAGTAAACCTTGTAAAGACAGAAAATACACAAAGAATCTGGATTATGCATTTTATTCTGTTTTCTTTAAAGTTTTTGACTGTGAATGAACTTAATACAGAAAGACATTTCATTGTATGTGCTGCTAAGCTAAACCAAACTATATATTTTAAAGTTATCTTGATTCCAAAATTTGGGTCTGTGGATTTGTTGCTTTGGAAAAGACGTTCTGGTTTCCACAGAAGATGAGAACCTGTGAATTAATACCAAATTAATATGGTAAGATAGACCAAGACCCCTGAAATGTCACTATAAACACCCCTCCCAATTACTTTACCCCAAAAAAAAAAGCTGGAAACTGTTTGGTGGAAACTATAGCCAAATTCCCAAATATTGTTATAAATGTTTCTTTACATTTAAAGGTGGATATGCTATAGAGAATTATATTTGTAAAGATCTTGGTTTATTAATATAAATTTAAGATCTCTCTATATATTAATGTAAATATATATATATATATATATATTTCTGCTCTTGATTAAGGTATTGTGTTTGTCCAGCTCATCTAAAAATGTAATGTATAATTAAGAAATATAGGTTAATAGATAATAATATTTACTACTCAAGCTTGTAGTCATGTTAGTTAGATTTTCTCAGTGTACAGATATGTATTTCAGATGGATAGGAATTCTTCAAACCTTTCAAAGACTACAGAATATAGCATTTAAAATGTTTTAGTAACTTAGGATTTTTCATGACAGTGAGACACATCTTCTGGAAGCACCAGTTACTTCAAGAGGAAGATGGGCATTTAAGAGGATCCTTATAGAGCTTGTTAGCCATTTGAGCAAGAAACTGCACTTGCCTGGACTGCTTGATGCTATGCTGTATGAACTGGACATGCAGGACCCACACAGAAATGACTGCTGAATTTGCCTGAAGGTGAGATGGTTGCCTTGTGTTCCTGCTTCATTAAAGAGTCTTCCAGACATTCTGCAAGACACAGAAGAAAGAGACTGACACCCTGCAAATATAGGTAGAACTGCCTTTGAAATTTCCTGCTTCATTGAAAAGTCTGCTGTATACTATGGGCCAGTAGGCTGAAGATGGATGCCCCAATGGTACAGAAGAACTTTGGGTGGCTGTCTAGGCAGTGAGATGTCTCTGTCAATTCTAGAGTTTTGGAAATTGCTCATAATGCTTTTCCTGTTTACTTAGGTAATATTATATCTTCGGGGTCTTTGGGGGAGTTGAAAAATATATAGTTACAGTTATAGTTTTCCTTAGTTATGATAAAACATAAAGTAGATAAAATATTGTAACTGTAATTTTTGCTTGATACCTGTTTTTTAGATGTAATTTAACTATGTTATATTAAAATCTTTTTATTTAAACAGAAAAGAAGAGATAATGTGTGACTTTCCTCTGTATCCTGTGAATATCATTGGTTAATAATACATTGTCTTGGCCCTGACAGGGCAGAATAGAGGTAGATAGGGAAAACTAAACTGAGTGCTGGGAGAAAGAAGGCAGAGTCAATACACACCACATAATTGATGCTGGGGACAGATGAACCTGAAACTTGCTTGGCAAGACACAGTCATGTGGCGATACACAGGTTAATAGAAATGGGTTAAATTAAGATGTAAGAGCTAGCTAATAAGAAGCTAGAACTTATAGGCCAAGCATTGATTTAATTATTTTAGTTTCTGTATGGTTATTTCAGTAGTCTGAGCAACTGGAAAATGAACAAGCAGCCTTCCTATAACAGCCATGTATCTTATCGAATCACAATGGCTCAATTAGAATTTATAGCAACACTAATTTCAGAAAGCCCACTAACACATGGAAATTAAACAATTCTCACATGAAACTTCAATGAGTCAAGGAAGAAATAAAGGGAGAAATTAAAGACTTCCTAAAATTCAGTGAAAATGACCACACAATATACCCAAATGCATGGGATACAATGAAAGCAGCTCTAAAAGGAAAGTTCATAGCACTAAGTGTTTACATAAAGAATTGGAAAAATCCCACCCTTGTGAGGTAACAGAACATTTGAAAACTCTAGAACAAAAAGAAACATACTCACCTGGGAGGACTACACAGCAAAAAATAATCAAATGGAGAGCTGAAATCAACAAAATAGAGACCAAGAAAATGTTACAAAGAATCAATGAGACAAAGAGTCTGTTTTTTGAGAAAATCAATAAAATAGGCAAAACTTTATCCAAATTAAGCAAAAGGCAGAGAGAGAGAGAGAGAGAGAGAGAGAGAATCCAAATTAACAAAATTATAAATGAAAAAGGGGATATAACAACAGACATGGAGAAAATCCAAAGAATCAGTAGGTAATATTTTGAAAACCCATACTCCACAGAATTGGAAGACTTAAAGGAAATGGAAAATTTTATGGATAAATATCACTTACCAAAATTAAATTAAGATAAGCAAATTAAATAGACCTATAATTGATAAAGAAATAGAAACAGTCATTAAAATATCCAAACCAAAAAATGCCAAGGACCCGATGGTTTCAGTGCAGAATTCGACAAGATTTTCAAAAAAGAACTAATACCAATACTCCTGAAATTGTTTCATAAAATAGAAACAGAAGGAATATTGCCAAACTCTTTTATGAGGCTACAGTTACCCTGCAATACCAACCACAAAATGACATTAGTAAAAAAGACAATTACATACCAGTTTCACTTATGAGCACTGATGCAAAAATACTCAATAAGATACTGGCAAACTGAATCAAAGGGCACATTATAAAAAATCATCCACCATGAACAAGTCAGCTTCATCCCAGAGATGCAGGAATGGTTCAACATACAAAAATTTATCAATGTAATCCACCATACAAAGAAACTGAAAAAAGTCCCCACATGATCTTCTCATTAAAGGCGGAAAAAGCTCTCAACAAAATAAAACATACCTTCATGATAAAGGTCTTGGAGAGAACAAGGATACAAGGACCATAGCTAAACATAGTAAAGGCAATATACAGAAGGCCAACAGCCAACATCAAACTAAATGAAGAAAAATTCAAAGCAATCCCACTGAAATCAGGAACAAGACAAGGTTCTACTCTCTCTGCATACCTATTCAATGTAGTACTTGAGGTTCTAGCTAGAGCAATAAGACAATCAAATGTAAGGAAATCAAGGAGATAAAAATCAAAAAAGAAGAAGCAAACTCTCACTAATTGCTGATAATAAGAAAATTTACATAAGCGATGCCAAAAATTCTACCAAGGACCTTTAACAATTTGTAAACACCTTTATTAATGTGGCAGGTTACAAAATTAACACAAAAATGAGTAGCCCTCCTTTACACAGATGATAAATGGGCTGAAAGAGAAATCAGAGAAATATCACCCTTCACAATAGCGACAAATAACATAAAATATCTTGGAGTAACTTTAACCAAAAAAGTGGATGACTTTTATGATAAGAACTTTAAATCTTTGAAGAAAGAAATAGAAGAAAACATCAGAAAATGGAAAGAACTCCAATGCTCTTGAGTTGGTAGAATTAACATAGTAAAAATGGCATTCTCACCAAAAGCAATCTATAGATTCATTGCAATGTCCATCAAAATCCCAACAAAATTCTTCACAGAACTTGAAAGAACAATACTCAACTTTATATGAAAAATGAAAATCCAGGAGAGCCAAAATAATCCTGTACAATAAAAGAACATCTGGAGGAATCACAATCCCTGACCTCAAAATCTACTTAGAGTTACGATATTGAAAGCAGCCTGGTATTAGCATAAGAACAGAAAGGAGGACCAATAAAACCAAATAGAAGACCCGGATATTAATCCACACACCTTCGAACACCTGATGTTTGACAAGGAAGAAAAAACATAAAATAAAAAGAGAAAGTACATTCAACACATAGTGTATAACTGAATATCAGCATGTAGAAAAATGAAAATAGATCCATAACCACCACCATGAACAATGCTCAACTCCAATTGGATCAAAGACCTCAATGTAAAACCAACCACACTGAACCTCATATAAGAAAAAGCAGGAAGTATACTTCAATGCATTAGCAAAAGATACTACTTCCTAAATATAACCAGCACCAGTAGCAAAGACACTGGAAAAAACAATTAATATATGGGACCTTCTGAAACTGAAAAAGTTTTATGAGGCTAAGGAAATGGTCAACAGGACAAAATGGCAGTCGACAGAATGGGAAAAGATTTTCATCAACTCCACATCAAACAGAGGTCTGATTTCCAAAATATACAAAGAACTCAAGAAATTGGTCATCAAAAGAACACATAATCTAATTAAAAATTGGAATACAGAACTAAGCAGAGAATGCTCACAAAAGGAATCTAAACTGGCTGACACTTAAGGAAATGCTCAACATCTTTAGCCATCAGAGAACTGCAAATGTAAGATGAGATTCTATTTTACACCTGTAAGAATGGACAAGATGGAAAAACATGGATGACAACTTATCCTGGAGAGGATGCAGAGTAAAGGGAACACTCCTTCATTGCTGATGGAAGTGCAAACTTGTACAGCCTTTTTGGAAATTAGTATGGTGATTTCTCAGAAAATAAGGAAACAAAGTACCTCAAGATACAGCAATACCACTTTTGGGTATATATCCAAAGGATTCCCAATTGTACCAAAGGACATGTGCTCAACTATTTTCATAGCAGCATTGGTCATCATAGCCAGAACAAGGAATTAATGTAATTGTCCCTCAACCAAAGAATGGATAAGGAAAATGTGGTACGTTTACACGATGGAGTACCACACAGCAGAAAAAACTAATGACATCTTGAAATTTGCAGGCAAATGGATGGAGCTAGAAGACACAATTTTGAGTGAGGTAACCCAGACTCAGAAAGACAATTATCACATGTACTCACTCATAAGTGGTTTTTAAACATGAAAGAGAAAACCAGCCCACAAATGACAATCCCAGAGAACCTAGACAACAATGAGGACCCTAAGAGAGACATACATCGATCTATTCTACATGGGATGTAGAAAAAGACAAGATTTCCTTAGTAAATTTGGAGGATGGGGACCATGTTAGAGGGTAGAAGGGGAATAGAGGGGAAGGGAGGGGAGTAGAGAAAAATATATAGCTTAATAAAAACTATAAAACATTTAAACAAAAATTTCAATGTATCTTCTTAGACTCATGACATTCTCTTAACTGTAATCTTATGTAAAATCAAAATAAAAATGCATATCACACACATGCAACATATAATGACAAAGGTTATATATTATGGTACCATAATGGAGAAAAGTGAGCATATTAAGAAAATCCTGGACCAACGAAAGACAAAAACCAGCTGGGCACATCAAAATTTGGCATCTCCATGGCAGATGTCAATGTATTCTTGTGATCGTGACTCCTTTAAGTCTTGTTCACTGTAACGCATTTCTTTCTCTCGAACTGGTTACATTGCCTTTTAGCAGCTAACCTTGGCAGATCTCACATCACTCTGGCATCCCTATCATCTTGGGGTCTCTAAGGCAACACACATTTGGCCTTCACAGCTTCACACAATGGTTTCTCTGGGTCTCTATTCAGGGACATCCATGACATTTGTTTGCCCTTAGAGGCTCGCCTCAGTAGTGGAGGAAAATTCCATAACCCTTTCTTTTGTCTTTAACTTTAAAGTAAAACCACATGACAAGACCTCCCAAGATTTGCTGCTTTCTAGGGCTGGAACATGATCCCCTACTGAAATTACATCTTCAACACTTTTCTGTTTATAATGTTTTCCTTCACTGCCTTTTCTTGGATGTCCTGGAAATTGCTCTATAGACAAAACAGGCCTAGAATTCTGAGATCTGCATACCTCTGACCCTGCAGTGCTGGGATTAAAAGTGCGTATGACCATGCTATTTTATAATTCCTTTTGACAAGATGGAAGCTTAGGTGAGTGTGATCTTGCCCTGAGATCACTATTCCCTTTATTTCCCTTTTAATGCTGCTTTTCTTTAATCTGTTTATCTCTTGAATTCAGGATTTAGCTCCATTCCACTTCCTGGTAGGCTTTTTCTCTTCAAATTATACATTCTGTAACTTTCCTTGCTAAGCTTGCTTTTTTTCATTATAGCTATTTATCAGAGTGACCACTAACAACCACATAAAACTCATATAAAGAAAAACATTTCGATTGGGACTACCAAACACTTCAGTGGCTAAGTCTATTATCAACATGGCAGAAAAGTATGGTAACATGCAGGTAGACGTAATATGTGAGAGAAGGTGAGAGTTCTACGTCTTGATTCTAATCATCAGGAAGTGAACTGAGACACACTTCCTCTAACAATGGTACAGCTACTCTAACCAGGCCATACCCCTTAATATTGCTACTCCCTGTGAGCCTATGGGGGCATATTATATTCAAGTCACCTCAATACCTGTCTCTGAAACTTATATTTAATAATATCTTGCAGCTTGCTGTTATCCATATATTCAGGGCAACACCATTACATACTTTTGAAATTATATTTTTAATTAGATTATAAAGTTTCAGGTTTCTCTATGACATATTTTTTGATCCTTATAGTGAATGTTTATTACTGTGAGTATTAGGACCCAGTTTTTAAAACTCCTCAATATTACTGGACTAGTGGGATCTCCCAATAACCCTACCAGAAAAGATATCAACATCGTTCTACCCCAAGGGCGGGAGTAAAGCGTCCTGCTTGAGTTTGAAGAATTGCAAATTTTATCCTCCTGTCTTTAATGGACACTAATGATATTCATCTAGTGTGCATCACTACCTTGATCATTGACACAAAATCTACAGTATTGTATGAGAAACTGTCATCAGGAGAGAAGGGTTTAAGAAGAATAAATGTTGAGGGTTAGATGAAGGGTAGTGAGTAGGAGGAACCTTCTTGTCTTGCAAGAAGGAATTCAAAAGAACAAAATTATATGGGACTAAAGGTCATAAGTAGACTGAACTTCCTTCTATGAGTCATCTAGGTCTTGTGAAAATTTACAAAACTTTCTTCTCCTATGACCTTACATATCATAATGGTCCTGTTGACTCCACAGACAACTCAGGAAGAGGGTGGTCCTCTTAAACCCTTATAATCCCACTACTATTTCCAACATTAACTCCAAACAATTTTGGTCCCAGATGCTCCTGTCATTCTCCCTGGGAGCTGTGTTGGCTGGAAAACATACTCTCCAACCTGTTGAGCTAACTTCCAGTTGCTCTGGGGTTTCCAGGTTACCAGTTTTCATGAACTGCCAACATTATGGGCTTGTATTTGGTCAGTCAGTAGTCTTTGAGTCATTTTTGTTCCTGTAAACAACCTCTAATAGACATTTTATAAGTAGTCCTTTAAACTTATTTTGTTCATCAAATTGGCCTTTGGGTTCTCCTCACTTTTATCTATCATCAATCCCCTGACTAGCATGAAAAGATGTTTGTTCTCAGATTCTCAGGAATTGTGAAAACAGTCTTGCCTATTATTGTTCATATGCTTAAAATTGGACTTCACATTTGGGTGTGTATATTGGAGGAATCTTTAAGATCACATCCAAATCAAGAAAATCAAGTCTATATGAATACTATCCTTGCAAGTTACTACTGTATCTCTTTGCAACCGTGATGGTTATATTTACACAAAATTCAGAGCCAAAAATGAAGATTTTCCTTTATGTCCCTGGGTATTTCATTTCAACTCCTCTAGAATTCTGTGACACAGTAAAATGGAAATTTCATTAGAGGAGTAGGGGGTATTCTGCCTGATGATGTATGTATATTTTCCAAATTATCAGATAACTTATCCAGATTTCTTTATAATGACAATTGATCAACTACTAAGTTATAGAAACAAAAATTGAACTGACACATATAGAAAGCAAAAATAGCATGAGATTGGTAATCTTGATGTCAGTCAGTAGACCTTGAAATGAAGAAAATGTCTTGGATTATGTATGTGGGCTACTGGATACACTCCTGGTATGGATGAGTACAGTGTAACATTCAAACTGAAACTGATGCCTACACATCAGACATGTCCAGAGCAAAGTAGAAACTACTGTATTTTACAGTCTTTGAGGGCACAACACAGTAAGATGAATTATCCAAATACCCATCTGTAAATAGAGCATGGGCCTTACAGATACAACAATCTCTTGGAGCTCTGACCCTACAACACTCACTGTTGTTGACAAAGGCTACTCATTCATTTCCTGGCCACCCAGACCCAAAATAAGCACACAGAAACTGTATTGTAACAAGACTGCTTGGCCTATTCACACTTCTTATTGGCTAGCTCTTATATCTTAACCCATTTCTACTAATCTGTGTATTGCCCCATGGTTGTGGCCTACTGGTAAGGTTCTGTCTAGCATGCAGTTTCTGTCTCCTGCAGCAGCTACATGGCTTCTCACTCATTGGCCTTCTTTCTACCAGCATTCAGTTTACTTTTCTCACCTAACTCTATTCTGCCCTGTCATAGGCCCAACCACCTTCTTTATTAACCAATGGTATTCACAGCATACAGAGGGGAATCCCATATCACACTATGGAGGAGCACGTCTTGGTGCAGTGATTCTTCATGAAGGTAGAACCTGGCACTTTACCATTCTATTCTTGAACATGGAATCTTCTGTATTTTGGAAACTTTAATTTAATTTCTATTTTTGGGTTCAAGGTTTGATAACCTTTACAATTTAGACTTAATATGTTTTCCATGGGGAAATGAAGAGAACAGAAAACGGTGCTTCAATTATACCATTTATAAGACCAAGAAATATATATCCCAACTAAATCATAAAACAATTTAAAAGTTCAACAATCCTGCACATCTCCAAAATGGAAACACTCCTGAGGCCATAAAAACAGTATAAAGGGAGGTTAATATTGGACATTCAGAATGATGCTGAGGCTCAGAGATAAAATGCTAGCAACATTTTTTGGGGGGGTACAGGCCATTTCATGCTTTTTATTGTTTTTATTTCATTTTTTATTGAACTATTCATCTTTCTCTGCTTCCATCCTTGCCTCTCCCCTCCCCTTCAACCCTCTTCCATGGTCCGCATGTTCCCAATTTACTCAGGAAATCTTGTCTTTTTCTACTTCCCGTGTATATTAGATCCATATATGTCTCTCTTAGCATCTTTGTTGTCATCAGTGTTTGTTCATAATGCAGGGTCTCCTGAGATTACTCCTCTCCCAGTGTAACTATACACAAATAAAACCCTACTGTGGAAAGCACTTTACAGTAATATAACTTCTCAAATTTTTCTATGTTACAAGGCCTAGTTGAGCACACCATTATCCTAGTACTTGGGAAGCAGAGGCATGTTGGCTGATCTCTGTGTGTCCAAGTTCAGTCTGTTCTGCATAGTGACTTCAAGAACACCCAGGGCTAAATAGTAGAACCTGTCCCAAGGAAAAAAAAAATTAAAATGTTTCCCAAACCATTCTAAGAATCCCTAATAAAACTCAACGATTCACCAGCTAAATTTGGGTAAAATCTTGTCTCTGTCATTGATGTATACTCTGGAGTAAGTAACAGTTCATTTAACCCAAGAAAAATTTATAAAAATACCCAAAGCATATCTGGGGTTGGATAGGCAGCTGAGATACTGAGAAAAATCCTAAAGCATTATGAGGGTGGTGTGTCTGAATGAGTGATCGAGAACCAAGAAGAAGGTCTGACAGACAAAGATCAGTTCTGAGCCTCCTCAGCTGTGGGTGTTGACTCAGGAAGGCACTGGGATTATTTTTTGCTATATAATGATGAAGAGGACCATCCAAATAGATATCTATTGGTGTAAGTGAGATGTTTTGCAAAAGGAGACCACAATCAGATATGGGTTTGCAATTCTAGTAGACAGGAAGCTGACGGAAAAAGGGGAGGAGGTTGAGACTTACTTGAGTTTAAATAGGCCTGATGTCACAAACAAGAATTCAGGAAAATAACTATACAGAATCAGAGACCACATGTTTTGGAGCCCAACCCTTCACAGCACTGGGAAAACAATATCATTTACCTAGAAAGAGCAGTTTCTTTTATGCAAGAGCTGCCTGTATAATATACTCACACTAAGAAGGAGACACCAGACTGTGAAGACCATCTACTTAGTGTCTGTTCATTTGGCAAGGGGACCAACCATTTGCAAACTTTTGGCAACTGGATGATGCTATGACTTTCACCCTCACAGCTCTGCTTTGTCTTGGTGAGAAAGGGAGTTGTGGAGAGGGAAAAACTCAATTATGAGAGTAAATCCACCTCACAGTCAAGCATTGGCCCATAAGGATATCTCAGTAGCTCAGAAGGGATCTGAAAGTGGAGGTGCTGTTCAAGCTTCAGCTGCATGCACTCACAGGTAACTCTCTTGCAGGTCTGAGCCTGGGCCCCAGGATCCCAATGCTGGCAGGTGAGTGTCTTTCCAGCTGTCATAGGGTGTTCTTCATCAGTGGGAATCAAAGGTACCCTCTGAAGAAATGATATGTAGAAGAGATGGTGTGGGATGATGCTGGTGTTGCCGGAAAGGTATTGAAGATGAGAGATTGGTTTTAAGATAGATGTCCTCAGACCCAACTCCCATTTTTGTTGTTGTTCTTTGTTTGTTTTATTTTGTTTTTCTTGTTTTGTTTTATTTTTTTCAGGGGGACTCTCTAAACCCACACTCAGAGCTGTGCCAAGGAATGTGGTAACCATTGGGACTGAAGTAACTATAATTTGTGAAGGTCCCTCAAATGCCCAAGAATACCATTTCTATAAAGAAGGATACCCAGATTCTCAGGTACCAACAAGTCATAAATACACAAAGGAAAAGCACAGGATTTTTATCTCATCAATTGAAAGTCATAATGCAGGCCAATATTCCTGTTTCTATAAAAGCCCTGCTGGCATATCAAAACAAAGTGATACCCTGGAGCTAGTTGTGACAGGTGAGAAGACCCTTCCTGAACACTGAGATCTACCTTTAAGAAAGGAATTTATTAACTGTGCAGTTCTTTTCAATCCCACAACAGGAGTTATAATGTTAGCCAAAATAATTCACTTAACAGGATTCTTCTTTCATCTTAGGAGTCCACTCCAGCAAAGTCACCCTGAATTCCCCGACCAGTCCTGTGGTAATCTCTGGAGCTTATGTGACCCTTCAGTGCTCCTCAAAAGAGAAATACAACAGTTTCATTCTAATGAAGGAAGATGAGAAATTCTCCACGGCCATGCCAGTATGGAACACAAACAGTGGTGTTTTCCAGGCCCTGTTCCCAGTAGATCATGTGACTCCCAACCAGAGATGGAGGTTCACATGCTATGGCTATTACCAGAACAGCTCCCATCTGTGGTCAGTGCCCAGTAACTACCTAGAACTCCTGGTCTCAGGTAAGGAAGCTCCAGAATATCCATGAATGATAATTGCCCTGGAACAGGATCCCTGGGAAGGACCTGATATGTGGTGTGTTAATGAAGACATGCTCCTGTGCTCAATGTCACAGAACTTATGATGCTGATATAAAAAATAGGGATGTACATAAGCAGTGGAAACACAGCAGTTGAAGGAAGAATGGGGTCCTCATATGTCCTTCTACTGTTGCAGACCTTCTTAAATATTATTTGAAAATTTGACATTCACTGTAACTGTTCAAAATACCCAACTCCTTCTCACTTACTTTAATGCAGGGACCCTTCAGAAGCCCATCCTTTGGGCTGAGCCAAGCTCTGTTATCAACATAGGGAAAACTATGACTATCTGGTGCAAAGGAACCATGAAAACCCAAGTATACTTTCTGCATAAAGTAGGAAGCCCAGCTCCCTGGGAAGGACAACCTTTTCATAGGCCTGATACCAAGGCCATGTTCTCCATCACATCAGTGGAGAGGCATCATGCAGTGCAATATCACTGTTACTGTTACAACTCTGTTGGGTGGTCAGAGCACAGTGACACCCTAGAGCTGGTGGTGACAGGTGAGAAGACTCATCCCACCCCCAAGACCTGCTTTGAAAAAAGGGATATGTTCACTTTGGGTTCCATTTCTCAAACCCCAGAAGAGGGGCAAATGTATACCTCAATGAGTGCACTGAATAAACTTCCTCTTCTCACCTAGGAGTCTACCGCAGCAAAGTCTTCTTGTCAGCCAAGAACAGTCCTGTGGTGAAGTCAGGAGAGCATACGATACTTCAGTTCTCCTCACAAGAGAAATATTATAGTTTCATTCTAATGGAGGAAGATCAGAAATTCTCCAGTACCATGCCTTCACAGAAAACAAACACTGGTCTCTTCCAGGCCCTGTTCAGAGTGGGTCCTGTGAATCCCAACCAGAGATGGAGGTTCACATGCTATGGCTATTACCAGAACAGCTCTCATCTGTGGTCAGTGCCCAGTAACAACCTAGAACTCCTGGTCTCAGGTAAGGAAACCCTAGAATTTCCTTTGAATGATAACTGACCTGATACAGGACCACAGGGAAGAACCTGAAGTGTGGAGGGTTAGTGAACTCATGCTCCTTAGTCCAATTTCACAGAGTGTAGAAGACAGCAGTATTTGAGGTGCAGAAAGAAGGGTGGATAATAACAGTGGGACTTAAGAGTCCATGGAAATCTTGAGTCTTTATGTGTCGCTCTGCCTTTGACAATAAGCTTAAGTGTCATTTGCAAGTGTGAACTTTGTGCAAGTGTCATAAGAGATGCATCTCATATTCTTCAGCTTTGCGGGGACCCTCCATGAACCCACCATCTGGGCTGATACAGGCACTCTGATCACATCAGAGAGGCCTGTGACCATCGGGGTGTGAGGGGACCTGAGAAACACAAATGTTTGTGCTATGGGACAGACAGACCCAAAAGAATAACACAATAAGGCAAAATGCATCTTCCCATCTGTTACAAAACTGAAGGCAGGGTGATATTCCTGTTACTCTTACAACTCTGCTGTCTGGTCAGAAGGCAGTAACACACTGAAGCTGGTGCGATTGGTGAGTGGATACACAGGCATCATATGGATCCCCAGATGTGACTTATTAGAAAAGTCTCTTATTGTATACCTACTCATTACTAAAGTCTTGGGGACAAATCAGACTGTGAACCCATTTAATATTCCATGTGTATCTTTTCTAGGTTTCTACAAAAAAACCCACCCTGAATGCACTGCCAAACCCTGTTGTAACCTTAGGTTCATCTGTGACTGCCTCATGTAGCTCAAATAATAATTATAATGGGTTCATTTTAATCAAGGAAAAGCAGTTCTTCAGCTTCATGGACTCACAGCGTGTATATACTGGGCAGTCTTCAGCCAGTTTCCAAGTGGGTCCTATCACACTCAGCGAAAGATGGAGCTTAAGATGCTATGGCTATTATTCAAGAAACCCTCAGAGCTTGTCAGAAGGGAGTGACATCCTGGAGATTTTAGTCTCTGGTGAGGAAGCCCAAGCCTCTCTATTGATTGACAGGGAACCTCAAACAGGATACCCCAGGGAGACCTTAATGTGTGATCAGCACAAGAAAAGTCAGTCCCATTAGGCCACTGTTACAGCATGCGGACTGTGGGAGTCAAAAGACACAGAAAACAACGAGTGGGGTTGTGAGAATGGAACCTGGGATTGTCAGGAGAGAGGCTGATATTCAGATGGCTCCATGTCTCCTTCTGTTATTCAAGGGTCATCTACAAGTTTCACATTCACTGTACAACTGTTTGAAGTCCCACATCCCTCTTGCCTACTTCTTTGCAGGGACCCTCCAGAAACCCACGATCAGGGCTGAGCCAGGCTCTTTGATCACCTTACAGAATCCAGTGACAATATGGTGTGAGGGAAACATGGAAACCCAAATATGCTTCCTGTATAAAGAAGGACGCCCAGCACCCCGGGGCAGATTAACTGCACCAGTCACTGATCGCAAAGCAAATTTTTTCATCTCACCCCTGACAGAGTATGATGCAGGGCAATATCGTTGTTTTTGTTACAACTCTGCTGGGTGGACTCAGCACAGTGACACTCTGGAGTTGGTGGTGACAGGTGAGTAGACCCTGAGGGTCACAGTCTTCACAGTTTCCTGTGGGGACCACTGCAAGTTCTGTTACTGGTCAGTTCAGGCTGGCACAGTAGTTGCTGGTTCACAAGCTAAAAAGTCTGATACCAGGCGGTTTATCGTAAGCATATTTAAGTGCAGTACAATTTTGAAAAAGAGATTCCTGATGTAATAAAAACTTCCATGAATCACTATGCACAATTACACCAAAACTCAACTCAAACACATGTGACCATGAATATGGGTTCTATAGCTTAAGGACCTTCAATCAGGTGTAGTCCCTGAGACAGTGTGGATGTCAGTAGGCTATGAGGTACATGTGACATCTTCTCTAAGGATGGGCATTATTAACTAAGAGATAATGATAAAGTCTAGGGAGTAAGAGTCTGGGATAAACACTCTGGGGGATTTAAGTGGGTCTGGCTCTATAGATACAAAGGTCACCTAATTATTAAAAACATCCATTCCTAGCTTCTTGATGGAAAACAGCTATTTATTTTCTCCATTGGACAGTCATCCTGCATGAGTAACATTCCTGGTTTCTCCCATATTATTTCTCAGCATGAGTACATTGGGCCCTCTACATTTTCCCTCAGGAAATAATCTCTCAAACATTTTCATTCACAGCCGACTTGCTAGAGACAAAGGTATCATTTCAGACTGTATCCTCTTATCCTAGGTGTCCACCATGTTAAACCTACTCTGTCAGTTTTTCCAAGTCCTGTGGTGACCTCAGGGGTGAATGTGACCCTCCAATGTGTCTCATCCAAAGGATATGATTATTTCATTGTGACTGGGGAAGATCAGAATTTCTCCAGGTCCCTCAAGGCACAGTATAGTCACACTGGACAATCCACGGCTCTGTTTCCTGAAATCCCTATGGCATCCAGCAAGAGTCTGTCCTTTAGATGTTATGGATACTATACAAATGCCCCACAAGTGTGGTCAGAAGCCAGTGATCATCTGGAGATCCATGTCTCAAGTGAGGAAGAAGTTTCATTCACACAATTGTTTTCTGACATGAGAACCCATTATGACTAGTTATACCCTCCTGAAGATGTTTCCAGTTATAATGGCTGAAGGGAGTTCTTGATTGTTATGATCCAGATAATAAGAGACCATGACACTGTCAGAGCAGGATATGAGGGTGATTTGTTGTAGAAGGAGCTGCGGGCAGGCCTGCTTTTAGTCCTGCCCAGCACCCACATGGCTAGATTAGCCTCGAAATAACAATACACAAATTGTATTAATTTAAACAGTTCTTGGCCCATTAGCTCTATCCTCTTACTGGCTAACTCTCACATCTTGACGAACCCATTTCTAATAATCTCTGTAGCACCATGAGGTGGTGGCTTACTGGGAAAGATTCAGCATGTCTGACCTGGCAGCTGGATTCATTGTATCTGGCTCACTTCCCTTCTTCCCAGCATTCTGTTCTGTCTATTTCACCCACCTAAGGGCTGGCCTATCAAATGGGCCAAGGCCGTTTCTTTATTAACCAATGAGAGTAACACATAGACAGATCATCATTTCCTCCATCATTTCCCCTTTTTCTGTTTAAACAAAAAAGAAAGCCTTTAACTTTAACATAGTAAAATTACATATAACAAAACAGTTATCAAGTAAGAATTACAGTTACAATATTTATATCTCTTTTATCTTTTATCATAACAAAGGAAAACAACTATAACTATCTATCTATTCTTCTACTCCATCAAAGACTCCAGAAGGATATAATATTACCTAAGTAAATGAGAAGTAAGAAACTTACAAAACCCTAGAAATCACAGAGACATCTTTCTGCCTGAACAGCAACCCAAAGTTCCTCTGTACTGTTGGGGCACCATCTTCGGCCTACAGGCCCATAGTTTCCAGCAGACATTTCCATGAAGCAGGAAATTTCAAAGGCAGTTCAGTAACTATCTGCTGTGTCCTGCAGAGTGTCTCGCAGATTCTTTCATGGATCAGGAACCCTGAAAGATCATTTCACCTTTAGGCAAGTTCAGCAGTCTTCTCTCTGAGGGTTCTATGTTTCCAGTTCATGCAATAGTCCAGGCAAGAGCAGTTTCTTGCCCAAATGGCTATCAAACTCCATAAGGAGCCTCTTCGATGCCCATCTTCCTCTTGAAGTTGATTTGTGCTGCCAGGAGCAGACGTGTTTCATTGTCCTTAAAAACCCCCAAGTTATTAAAACATTTAAATGCCATATTCTGCAGTCTTTGAAAGATATGAAGAATGCCTATCTAGCTGAAATATATCTCTATATATTTAGAAAATCTAACTAACGTGACTACAATCTTGATTATTGATGATTATCCATTAACAACCTATATACATTATATTTTTAAATGAACTACACAATCACAATACCTTAGTCAATATCAGAAATACATATACATGTAACAAAATTGACCTTAAAATACACACTATTTGAGAAGGATCATCAGGGAGCTGGAAGGTATTGCTTTGAGTAAACAGTGGGGAAATGATGTAATTGTATTTTAATTAAAATAGAATAAATTATTTTTGTATTTATGTAAAAAAATAAAAAAAATTAAAAAAAATACACACCAATGCAAATTATTCTTATCCATATCATTTCCCCTTTAAATGTAAAATGACATTTATAAGCAATATTTGGGAATATGGACGTAGTTATTTCTCTCCAAACTTCTTCGTGCTGTATAGGGGCGCTGTTATTTAGGTCTTTCATGGTGTAACCTGTGTGCCAGTTTCATCTTAGTCAGCAGTTGAGTGAAGTAATTTTCTGAAGGTGTTCACAGCAACCTTCCAGGAGGAGGTGATCTATCATACCATATTGGAATAGAAGCAATCCGCAGAGTCTCATCCTCTGTGAAAACAAAAGAAGAAACTCCTTTCCAAAGCATCATGTCCTTAGATCCAATTTTTTTTTTTATTATTTTCGAGACAGGGTTTCTCCGTAGCTTTTTTGGTTCCTGTCCTGGAACTAGCTCTTGTAGACCAGGCTGGCCTCGAACTCACAGAGATCCGCCTGCCTCTGCCTCCCGAGTACGGGGATTAAAGGCGTGCACCACCATCGCCCGGCTTCTTAGATCCAAATTTTAAAGTCAAGTTATTTTCAAAATATCTATCTTGGATAAGTTCAGCAGCATTTATAAACAAATATCCTTTAGCAGCTGTTGCTCCTTCCTCAGCATTCAAACAATTCAAAGAGAGCATAATAGCCTTCAGTATCAAAATTCTCTGTTTATTTTCCATCTCTGTGCGCTTTATTTTAACCTCTATTTTGTTTATTTTTACTTTTATTTGTTGAGACAGGTTCTCTATATATCTTTGTCCTGGAATAACTCTGTAGACCAGGCTGTCCTTGAACTCTGAGTCCATCTTTCGCTGCCTCCCAGGCATTGGGATTAAAGGTATGTCTGACACACCTTGAAGTTTCAGAGGTCAATCTACCTCTGCCTCTTGAAGTCACAGAGGTCAATCTACCTCTGCCTCCCAAGTGTTGGGATTAAAGGTGTATACTACCACACCCAACTATTCTTTCTTTTCTTTCTTTCTTTTTTTACTTTAAGAACTTTAACCTTTAGCCTGCATAAATTTTTAACACACTGTAAATCATTTAGAGGTTTTCTTTGTCTTTAAATCTCTCTTTACTGAATATCTCTCTTTTTCTGACTACATGAGTCTTTAAGGAAAGGGTTAAAGCCGTGGCTTTGATGGCTGGATCAGGCCCATTCCTTAGTTTTCCAGCCTCATGGCAGAGGTACCGGCTGTAGCCATTTTTATTGCCACAACTCTATGGCGTTTCAAGGTCCCTGCCAGCAAGCAAGCTGCAACAGTATTTCCACAGACAACACTTAAGTCCTCTCTCTGTAGCTGGCCCTCCTGCCTCAAAGAGTCAGAGTTTGAACTGGCAGGACATCCCAGAAAGCTGGCATTTTAAAACAGCACAACTTCTTTCCTGCTATGGCTGAAAACAAACAAGCATGCAGTCACCTTTTATCAACACCATTTAAGTGTTTCGTGGCAAGACCTCTTAATGAGCTGCAGGGTTTTGCAGCTAAAGCTGAGTCAGAAAGCCTCTCTTAGATGAGAGCGCTTGCTTGCCTCTAGAAAGCAGAGAAGACACAAGAAATTGCTACTACCAAGAAAACATGCTTTTCTCTATTCTTTCCCAAGCTTTCTCAGGCTTTCTGTGGATTCAGTTATCCACGTCTGGGCACCATTTGTAGAAGAATCTGCATGCTACTTCCCTTCCACCCAGCTCCCAGCTGCCTGGCTAGCTTATGCCCTGAAATAACAACACACAAACTGTATTCATATAAACACTGCCTGGCCCATTATATCTAGCTTCTTCTTGGCTAACTCTCACATCTTGACTAACCCATTTCTAAAAATCTGTGTAGCAACACAAGGTGGTTCATTACTGGGAATGATTCAGCATGTCTGACCTGGTGGCTGGATCCATGGCATCTGGCTCACTTCCCTTTTTCCCAGCATTCTGTTCTGTCTACTCCACCCACCCAAGGGCTTGCCTATCTTCTTTAGGGAACCATACTTTTGAAATTTCATGGGTGTAGCTTCCTTCTCTTGCCTAGAAGTCTCTATTATGTAGGAGGAATCTCATTCCTCTGGCTGTTGTAACCTTTCTACCCCTCTACCTTAATATTCCTTATATTTTATCTACACAGATTGTGTTGTAGGAGTACCCATTTGGACTGGGCACACCAAGCCATCTTATTTCTGTTTTGAACAGTTGTGGATTTTTATTCTCATCTTTTTTTTTTAAAGAAAAAGATGCTTCTTTGATGAGGGGAGAGAGCCAAATTTACTTGTGGGTATGAGGATAAGCACTTAGAATGAACTTAGAAATCACATTGGTTTAGGAACATGACAGTATTGGTTTCTAATCTAGAGTCCATAACCTCTCCAGACACTGATATAAGTAATATATTTTATATTCATGTTGGTGTCCTATTCATTGATGATTTAGCTTGCCTACTTATTAGAACATATCTACTTCATGGACTTTGTGAGCACATTCTTTAAGTTCTTGTGGTTGCATTGTTTGTGCTACTAGTGATGTGATGATTAGAGAATGAGATGTTAAACAGAAGTATCATGGAACTGGTTGGCTTCAGTGCAGGCAGAGAATCCAGACTGTCATTATTGTGTGTAACTCATATTCATGGGATCCTGAGGACAAGATTTTGCCTGGACCTTGGATCTCAGCTGGTAAATGAGAGCAAACCAATTTCCAAGGAAATTAGCTTCCAGGATTCTATAGTATAGCAGAGCTGGGATCATAGGAAAGCCTCTTTATTTTATATTGGGAGGGTGAAATTTTCCATCTTAGCTTTCTGAAAATCAATGCACTTGATTCCAAAGAAGTACTCTGGCCACAAGTTCTGAACTCAGAGTATAGTCAGGCTGAAGTAATCAAGCAAAAGCCCAGGAGAAAGCCTGTTATAGTGAGAAATGTTTTGTTCCAGATCTTCATTATGACTGTCATGAGTATAATAGACATTTCTGGGAATTAAAAATGCACAACTTCACAAAAGAATCATTTCTCTTGAGCACTTCACACATTGATCATGCCTTTGTTTCTCAGGAGTGCCTGAGACTACCAGCCAACCACAAAACATGTCAGAATCCACAGTAGATGAATCAGAAAAATTCTGGTTTGGGCATTGACACCGAAGGTCAAATTGTACACACAGGTGGGAGCTACTCAGAGTGGAAATACAGATGTATTATGGTGGCTTTTGTTTCTCCTGACCTGTTTGTCCACAATCTCCAGTCTCACAGCCTCAAGATCACACAGTGGAGAACATCATTCGGATGAGCATTTCTGGTTTGATTCTCACAGTACTTGGGATTTTGCTGTTTGAGGCTTGCAACAGCAAGAGAAGACCTTGACTGCATCCTAGGAGTGAAGACCAGAGATGGCTACAGGCTTGCATTGTTACTGTCTCTGAAAAATAAGTTTGTGGATCTTTGGTGTTTTTTTTTTACAAGAAAATTTAATGTTTAAAGTTGTGTATCACTTGGGAGAAAAGATCCAGGAATCAATGTGCTTTGGAAGCAGGAAAGGATCAAAATGTTGGGTGGGAGAACTCTTCCATCACCAAGTTAAGGCTTATACCCTCTATCTTACTGTGGACTTTGAAGAATTTTTCCTTCGACTCTTTTTTAGAGAGAAACTTATTATCTTTTTAGTGAGGTTTGGTCCTGATCTTTATATATCTTCTTCTTTCCCCAGTTTCTTTTTATACTTTACTTTATTATAAATTATCGCATTCCCTATTATGAGCTTCTGCTTTGCTTGATGTTTTTTACTACTGTGAAGATGGAATTTGACTCAATAACAACAAAAAATTAATAGACAATATTCAGATTCCTGTATTCTAAGATAACGGAATATAAATGATGCCCCCACATTTTGTACTATGTCTTAGGTATCCTACTACACACACTCATTGTGAGGTTTCTGCTAATTTATAAAAAAAGTTGCTGTCTAATGTATAAAGGAACTATCTGGTGAGACACTCTTGATGTAGTTTCAAAAATATTTTTTTAAATAAGGGCTGCTCTATGACATTTGCTGATTGATGTGTATAATCCTTTGAATGGATACCTTAATGTCTCAGCTTCTTCCTGTATTCCAAGGTCAGTTATTTCCATAATGTAAGCCAAGGAGCAATAAAAATAGCAGACATGGCCACCTTTGTCCTCTATGCCTGTTTCTGTGTGAAGAGGTAGAATACCACAAACTCTGATAAATCTTTGCATCCTCACAATGAAAGACACTTGTTTAGTCCTCAATTGATTATTGAAATATTTGAGATCCATGAAGACGAGACACTTATCTTGTGCATCCCAGCTGTTTTGTTAAGGGCAATTGTTTACCCTCCATTTTTATAATCCCTTGTTCTTGTTAATTGTGTGAAAACTGGAGTGTGGACTTGGGGCTTTCAAGATGCAGAGCCCAATGGAGATAAATCAAAGACACTGTCAAGTAGGAGATTGTGAGCATGAAGACCTTAAATGATCAAGTCATCACAGAAGTATAAAGAGCCTGGAGAGACCTTCATAGCTCCTGAAGTTTTAATGTTTCCTAGGCATTATCTTAATTAAGGTGATTAATTGGGAAGTACAAAATTAACTGTGCTTGGGACTATTGCTGGGACAAGGAGATATTGGTTTGTATAAAATAAAGAATGTGAACCCAGTTCCAGCATGTAATCATTTATCTTTCTATGCTTTTTGTATGTGGATATAAAGCTTCTGGATGCTTCAAGGTTTTGTTGCCTTGATTTCTCTTCTAATCAACTGTGTCCTAGAGCTGTGTGCTATATAAGTATTTTCTGCATTAAGCTGCTTCAACTTCATTGTATTTATTTTATCACAGTAGCAGGACATGTAACACAGAGAGATCTTTGATCCCCTCATTTAACAATATTTGCATGTTAACCACTCAGGGTTATGCCTGTTTTGTACAGGCAACCACACTTACTAAGAGAACATTACTACATTGTGACATGTGTTCAGGAGATTGTATTTGACAGCACTACTCTTCATCCCTCATCATATTTCTTCAACATTCTCTGAAGGATGGATAGGGGGATACATATGTGCTGATTAGGTCAAAGCATCCCATGGTCACTTATTCTCCACACATTTACAAGCGATGTATTTGTTCTCTCAATTTAATATTGCCAATTGATACAAAAGTGTCTGATTAATACTGAGCCCAGTACTAATCCATTCATATAAATACAACTAAGGCAATATGACACCATGTGAATTTAGCAAAATAGGAATAACATATTCCATATTAGGGTGTATAATGCTTCCTGCAGTGGATTTCTTACCCAGTGTTATAGTACAATGCATGAATGCTATTCTGTTGAACACACCTAATATAACATAAGAAAACACTAATGAAGATTAATAAAAACCTAGAGACAGAAATTGGGGTTCAACTTCAAGGTCAAAAAAGTAAAACAGCCAGTCACTAGTTCTTAACTCTAGCTCAGCCTGAAATGACTATGCTGCCTTCAGGAGTCTCAGAATGAAACTGTGTGTAAGAGCTGTCTTTTCCTGATTTATATTCCTCCCTAGTGCTAGGAATAATGGTGTGCACCATTACTGCATGTTTTCTATGGCAAACTAGTGTGGCTACTGGGAATAAAGGAGTGTGTCACCAAGCCTGGTCTGTAAGTCTGGTCAGTATGGCTGTTTTACTCTCTGAACTTAAGGCAAGCTTTATGTATTAAACCACAAATGAGCCATCACTACACAGTCATGTCACCGCTGTGCCAGTAGGCAGGTGCAGCCTTTCCAGTAGGTATTATAGGTCATAGTCTTCACAGATGATAGGATCATTGTTGACTTTCCTCCCTTAGCAGTCTACACAACACATTCTGGATTATAAATCTAGGAAAATTCAAGCTCATTTTTAGGTTGATCTCTTAATGATCTACAACCAAAGTTGTATTTTCATTATTTGTTGAGAAAACAAAAGCTATGACAGTACGTTGTACCATTGTTGTGGGTACTTCTGGGTTCCCCTTGACTGACAATTCTGACCCCAAAATACCTAATTCTGAAAGTTTTGTTAAATAACAAATTGCTTCTGGGAATTATCCATCTATGCAATTATCCACTATTTCAACTCTTTTTAATTTTCTTTTAGTTTTTTATTGAAAGAAAAAAAAAGAAATTTCTGCCTCCTCCCAGCCTCCCATTTACCCCCCTCCCAATCTTCTCCTCCTCCCCCTAATCCTCTCCCCCTCCCTCTCAAGTCCTAAGAACAGTCAGGGTTCCCTGCCCTGTGGAAAGTCCCCCTACATCCAGGTCTAGGAAGGTGAACATCCATACTGGCTAGGCTCCCACAAAGTCAGAACATGAAGTAAGATCAAAACCCAGTGCCATTGTCTTTGGCTTCTCATCAGCCCTCATTGTCCACCATGTTCAAAGAGTCTGGTTTTATCCCATGCTTTTTCAGTCCCAGTCCAGCTGGCCTTGGTGAGCTCCCAATAGATCAGCCCCACTGTCTCAGTGGGTGGGTGCACCCCTCGTGGTCCTGACTTCCTTGCTCATGTTCTCCCTCCTTCTGCTCTTCATTGGGACCTTGGGAGCTCAGTCCGATGCTCCAGTGTGGGTCCCTGTCTCTACCTCCATCCATTGCCAGATGAAGGTTCTATGGTGATATGCAAGATATTCATCATTATGGCTGTAGGACAGGGTCATTTCAGGTTCCCTATCCTCAGCTGCCCTAGGAGCTAACTGGGGACATTGCCCTGGGCACCTGGGAGCCCCTCTAGGTTCAAGTCTCTTGCCAACCTTAAGATGGCTCCCTTAATTAAGTTATGTGATTCCTTGCTCCTCTATCCAACCTTCCTTTCTTCCAATCATCCCGTTTCCCCAAGTTCCCCCCATTCTCCCCTTCTTACTTTTCTCTCCCCATCTCCCCTTACCCCCATCCCACTCCACCCCCAAGTTCCCAATTTTTTGCCAGGCAATCTTGTCTACTTCCCATACCCAGGATAACAACTATATGTTTTTCTTTGGGTTCACCTTCTTATTTAGCTTCTTTAGGATCACGGATTATAGACTCAATGACCATTATTTGTGGCTAGAAACCAATTATGAGTGAGAACATCCCATGTTCCTCTTTTTGGGTCTTGGATACCTCACTCAGGATAGTGTTTTCTATTTCCATCCATTTGCATGCAAAATCCATGAAGTCATTGTTTTTTACCTCAGCGTAGTATACTAATGTGTATATATTCCACACTTTCTTCATCCATTCTTCTATTGAAGGACATCTAGGTTGTTTCCAGGTTCTGGATATATCTAATAATGCGGCTATGAACATAGTTGAACAAATGCTTTTGTCATATGATAGGGTATCTCTTGGGTATATTCCCAAGAGTGGTATTGCTGGGACCAGGGGTAGGTTGATCCCGAATTTCCTGAGAAACCGCCACACTGATTTTTAAAGTGTTTGCACAAGTTTGCATTCCCACCAGCAATGGATGAGTGTATCCCTTCCTCCACAACCTCTCCAGCAAAGGCTATCATTGGTGTTTTTGATTTTAGCCATTCTGACCCGCGGCAGCAGCCAGGGACAAGGAACCACTTGTTTAAAAAATAGTTGCTTCTGGGAATTATCCATCTATGCAATTATCCACTATTTCAACTCTTTTTAAATTTTATTTATGTAGATGATAATATATGTTTCTACGGAGCTTTTCAAATAAACCTTTGTTTTCTTAACCCACTCTATTGACTTTTTCTCAAAGTAAGGATTGAAAGCCAAATTGTAAAAGTCCTCTAAATCACCAGACTGATAGATTCCTACAGCAACCTAAAAAGAAAGGGAATTAGCATATTCCTAACCTATGGAAGGAGTAAGGAGTTTATGGTCTACTTGAGTTTGAGTAGTTTTGTGTAATCCATTTCTTAAATGGAACCTAGTGACTTTCCTCCAGTGAGCATAGCACCTGGAATTTTAAGATAGAATCTGCAGTGTACAGGGAGGAGCTGTGATCAGCAGGTTAGGGGTGAGGAGGAAGCATTGGTTAGGTTTAGATGAAGAAGGTTGATAAGGAAAAGAGAAGCCTTTTCTAGCAATGAGAAAGTCAGAGTAACAAACTTACTGGAAACTAAAGCACGACCCAGACCATGAGATGGGGGAACTTCCTTCAATGGGTCAGTTCTGTCTTATCAGCATTTCCAGAAACCTTCTCCTATGATCTTCTGTCTTGTAATGGTCCTATTTACTCCTAGGTCAACTCAGGAATACTATGGTCTTTAGCTCTTGTTTTTCTCCTTTTACTGTCATTAACTCTATAAAATTCTGTCCTGAGAGATGTCCCTGTTGCTGTCTCCTGGTTGCTGTGCTAACTTTAAAAGGCTACTCTCTAACCTGTTGACTACAGGTTGCTCAGGGTACTCCAGGATTCTAATGTTTGTGAACCATCACCCATTCTGTCATAGAAGTTAGTAATTCAGCTGCCTTTTATTTCTTTCTGTTCCTGTAACAACTTCTCATTTTGGTGTTTTCCTCACTTTAAACTATCATATGCTCCCTATCTAGCATGAACAGATGTTTGTTCATAGCTTCCAAGGAATAGTTTCAATCATCGGGCTTGCCTGTTAAGATTCACATGATGTGAACATAGTTGAACAAATGCTTTTGTCATATGATAGGACATCTCTTGGGTACATTCCCAAGAGTGGTATTACTGGATCTTGGGGTAGATTGATCCCGAATTTCCTGAGAAATCGTCACACTGATTTCCAAAGTGGTTGCACAAGTTTGCATTCCCACCAGCAATGGATGAGTGTGCCCCTTTCTCCACAACCTCTCCAGCAAAGGCTATCATTGGTGTTTTTGATTTTAGCCATTCTGACAGGTGTAAGATGGTATCTCAAAGTTGTTTTGATTTGCATTTCCCTGATCGCTAAGGAGGTTGAGCATAACCTTAAGTGTCTTTTGGCCATTTGACCTTCTTCTGTTGAGAATTCTCTGTTCAGCTCAATGGCCCATTTTTTAATTGGGTTAATTAGCATTTTAAAGTCTAGTTTCTTGAGTTCTCTATATATTTTGGAGATCAGACCTTTGTCTGTTGCGGGGTTGGTGAAGTTTTTCTCCCAGTCCGTGTGTTGCCTTTTTGTATTGGTGACAGTGTCCTTTGCTTTACAGAAGATTTTCAGTTTCAGGAGGTCCCATTTATCCAATGTTGTCCTCGATGTCTGTTCAACTATGATCATAGCAGCATTATTTTAATGGCTAGAACCTGGAAACAACCTAGATGCCCTTCAATGGAAGAGTGGATGAAGAAAGTGTGGAATATATACATGTTAGAGTACTACTTAGCGGTAAAAAACAATGACTTCACGGATTTTGCATGCAAATGGATGGAAATAGAAAACACTATCCTGAGTGAGGTATCCCAGACCCAAAAAGAGGAACATGGGGTGTACTCACTCATAATTGGTTTCTAGCCATAAATAAAGGACATTGAGCATATAATTTGTGATCCTAGAGAAGCTAAATAAGAAGGTGAACCCAAAGAAAACATATAGTCATCTGCCTTGATATGGGAAGTAGACAAGATTGTTGGGCAAAACCTGGGAACTTGGGGGTGAGGTGGCATGGGGCTATGGGGAAATGGGGTGAGAAACATGAGAAGGGGAGAATGGGGGAGCTTGGGGGAATGGAATGGTTGGGATAAAGGAAGGGTGGACACGTGAGCAGAGAAATATATATCCTAATTAAGGGAGCCATCTAAGGTTTGGCAAGAGACTTGACTCTAGAGGGGCTCGCAGGTGTCCAGGGAGATGTCCCCAGATAGTACCTTGAGCAACTGAGGAGCGGGAACCTGAAATGACCCTATCCTATAACCATACTGATGAATATCTTGCATATCACCTTAGAACCTTCATCTGGTGATAGATGGAGACAGAGACAGAGACCCAAATTGGAGTACCAGACTTACCTCTTAATATCCAAATGAGGAACAGAAGTCAGGACCACGAGGGGTGTACCCACCCACTGTGACAGTGGAACTGGTCTATTAGAAGCTCACCAAGGCCAGCGGGACTGGGACTGAATAACCATGGGATGAAACCGGACTTTCTGAACGTGGCGGACAATGAAGTCTGATGAGAAGCCAAGGACAATGGCACTTGGTTTCGATCCTAATACATGAACTGGCTTTGTGGGATCCTAGCCTATTTGGATGCTCACCTACCTGGTCCTGGATAGAAGTGGGAGGACCTTGGACTTCCTGCAGGGCAGGGCAGGGAATCTGGACTGCTCTTCATTCTCGAGAGGGAGGAGGAATGGAGTGGGGGGAGGGGGGAGGGGTAGGGAAGTAGGAGGAGGGAGCAATGTGGGTGAGGTGGGGGAGGGAAATGGGAAAAGGGGAGGACGCAGAAATTTTTTTTGCAACAACTAAAAAAAATAAAATAAAAAAGGATTCACATGCTGACTTATGGACTTCAAGTGTGTGCTTAAATCCTGGAAAGATCTTTAATGTTAACACTAAATTGTTAACACTAAATACATATGAGTATTATCCTTCTAAGTTTTTAGTGTAACTCCCTGAGACCCTGATGAGTTCTTATTGAAATATATTGGAACACAATTCAATGTTTACAATACAGTTTTCTCTTCTGTACCTGGGCATTTCCTTTTAGCTCCTCTAACATTTAATGGCACAAAAAACAGCATCATCATCCTCAGAGGATGAGCAGGTGACGTTACGTGATGCTGAACTTATATCTTTTAAAATTATCAGCTAAGTTAACCAGGTTTCTTTATAATGATGATAGAGTGTCAATGGTCAAATTATAGAAATAGAAACTGAGCAGATACATATTTAAGGGGAAAATGAAGCTTGAGATTGGCATTTTTGTTAGAAATCAGTAGATATTGAGATGGAGCTAATACTTTATCTATATGAGATGCTGGCTGTTCTGCCAGGGGTGGGTACAGTATGACCTTTAAACTGAAACTGTGTAATTGGACTTCCCTTTGGACTGTCATCACACAAATATGACATGTAGAGGCTGATTATTAACTATTCTAGCTCAACCATACAATAAGCATGTCCCACTAGCTCTTATAACTTAAATTAACCTATATTTTTGTTTATCTACATATTACCACAAGAATTTTATCTCTCTCCCATTATGTGTGTTCAACTCATTCTATGTCTTGATGACATCTCCTGCATTCCTCAATTATTTCCTCTTCATCTCTTTGCCTGGAAGCCCAGCCTATCTCTCTGGCCTATGTTTTGACTGTTCGAGTTTTTATTATCCCCATTATAGCAATACATCTTCACACAGTGCACAAATGTCCCACATCATTTCCCCTTTTTGTCTAAATAAAAGAAAAAACTTTCAACTCTAACACAATAAAATTATATACAATAAGAACAACTATCAAGGAAGAATTACATTAACAACATCCAGTCTATTTGTATTTGAAAAATTTGGAGAAATTACTCTATTATCTCTCTTATCTTGATGAGTACAAAGTTTTATTCCAAATCTGCCTTCTATCGTAACTCATATTACCATCCTAAAATATCATTTAGACAAAATATCTTTTTAGATAAACAACTTAAGTTTTTATGCTTTTTAGACTCCAATATGTTTTACCTCCCATTTCCCTCCCTCTCCCCGTCTACCCTATCCCCCTTGCTCTTGATTCCTAGAGAAGTCAGGGTGCCCCTTCCCCATGGGAAGTCCAAAGCCCCCCCCTTCCAGTCTACAAAGGTGTGCTATTCAATCAGACTAGGCTCCCCATATGCCAGTACATGCAGTAGAATCAAAATCTGGTGTAATTATCATTGGCTTCTCAGTCTGTCCTCATTGTCAGCCACATTCAGAGAGTCCAGTTTAATCACATGCTCATTCAGTCCCATTCCAGCTGGCCTTGGTGAGCTCCCACTACATCAGTTGCACGGTCTCCATGGATGGATGCACCCCTCACGGTTCTGACTTCCTTGCTCATGTTCTCCCTTCTTCTGCTTTTCATCTCGACCTTGGGAGCTCAGTCCAGTGCTCCAATGTGGGTCTCTGTCTCTGTCTCCATCCATCGCCAGATGAAGGCTCTATGGTGATATGCAAAATATTCATCAGTGTGGCTATGGGATAAGGACAGTTCAGGCCTCCTATTCTCTGCTGCCCATCAACCTAGCTGGGGAAAATTTCCTTGGACACCTGGGAACCTCTCTAGAGCGAAGTCTCTATCCAACCCTAAAATGGCTCCCTTAGTTAAGATATCATCTTCCCTACTTCCATATCCACCCTTCCTTCATTTCACCACCCATTCCTACAAGCTCTCGCCAATCCTTCCCTTCACACTTCTCTCTCCCCATCTCTCCTTCCCCAAACCCACTCCCACCCCCTGCTCCCAACTTTTGCCCGGGAATCTTGTCTACTTCTAATATCTAGGAGGATAAATATATGTTTTTCTTTGGGTTCACCTTCTTATTTAGAAATTGAAGAGGATACCAGGATGTCACATCCTCTTGGATTGGTAGGAACAACATAGTAAAAATGGCAATTCTACCAAAAGCAATCTATAGATTCAATGCAATCCCTATCAAAATCCGTACAAAATTCTTCACAGACCTTGAGAGAACAACAATCAACTTTATATGGAAAAACAAAAAACCCAGGATAGCCAAAACAATCCTATACAATAAAAGTACTTCTGGAGGCATTACTATCCCTGACTTCAAACTCTATTACAGAACTATAGTAATGAAAACAGCTTGGTATTGGCATGAAAACAGAGATGTTGACCAATGGAATTGAATCAAAGACCCAGATAGTAATCCACAAACCTATGAACACCTGATTTTCGACAAAGGAGCTAAAATTATACAATGGAATAAAGAAACCATCTTTAATAAATGGATTCTGGCATAACTGGATGTCAACCTGTAGAAGAATGAAAATAGATCCATATCCATCACCATGCACAAAACTCAAGTCCAAATGGATTAAAGACCTCAATATAAATCTGACCACACTGAAACTGATAGAAGAGAAAGTGGGACGTAGTCTGCAACACATGGGCACAGGAGACCACTTCCTATATATTACCCCAGTATCACAGACAATAAGAGCATCAATGAATAAATGGGACCTCCTGAAACTGAGAATCTTCTGTAATGCAAATGAAACTGTCATTAAGACAAAAAGTCAACCTACTGAATGGGGGAAGATCTTCACCAACCTAGCCTCATACAAAGGTCTGATCTCCAAAATATATAAATAACTTAAGAAACTGGACATTAAAACTCTAATTAAACCAATTGAAAAATGGATTACTTAACAGAGAATTATCAACAGAAGGAGTTCAAATGGCCAAAATATACTTAAGGTCATGTTCAACCTCCTTAACCATCTGGGAAATGGAAATCAAAACCACTTTGAGATACCACCTTTCATATGTCAGAATGACTAAAATCAAAAACACCAATGATAGCCTAGGCTGGAGAGGATGTGGAATATGTGGAACACTCATCTATTGTTGGTGGGAATTCAAACTTGTGCAACCACTTTGGAAATCTTTGTGGCGGTTTCTCAGGATACTGGGAGTCAACCTACCTCAGCATACGGCAATTCCACTCTTGGGAATATACCCAAGAGATGTCCAAACACACTACAAAAGCATTTGTTCAACTATGTTCATAGCAGCAGTATTTGTAATAGACAGAACCTGAAAACAACCCCTCAATAAAAGAATGGGTAAAGAAGGTATGGCATATATACACTTTAGAGTTCTACTCAGTGGTAAAAAAACAATGACATCGTGAATTTTGCATACAAATGAATGGAAATAAGAATCACTTTACTTGTTTTTCCATATAAAGTTGATTATTGTCCTCTCAAGATCTGTGAAGATTTTGATTTGACCTTGATGGGGATTGCATTGAATCTATAAATTGCCTTTGGTAGAATTGCCATTTTTACTATGTTGATCCTCCCAATCCAAGAGCAAGGGAGGTCCTTCCATTTTCTGGTATCCTCTTCAAATTCTTTCTTCAATGCCTTAAAGTTCTTGTCCAATAGAGCTTTCACTTCCTTGGTTAGAGTTACCCCAAGATATTTTATGCTGTTTGTGGCTATCGTGAATGGTGAAGCTTCTCTGATTTCCCTCTCTGCTTCCATATCCTTTGTGTATAAGAGGGCGACTGATTTTTTGGAGTTGATCTTGTATCCTGCCACATTACTAAAGGTTTTTATCAGCTGTAAAAGTTCTTTGGTGGAGTTTTGGTGGTCGCTTATGTACACTATCATATCATCTGCAAATAACAAAAGTTTAACTTCTTCCTTTCCAATTTGAATCCCCTTGATCCCATTATGTTGTCTTATTGCTATTGCTAGAACTTCAAGCACTATATTGAAGAGGTATGGCGAGAGTGGATAGCCTTGTCATGTTCCTGAGTTTCGTGGGACGGTTTGAGTTTCTCTCCGTTTAATTTGATTTTAGCTGTCGGCTTGCTGTATATAGCTTATATTATATTTAGGTATGACCCTTGTATCCATAATCTCTCGAAGACCTTTATCATAAAAGGATGTTGAATTTTGTCAAATGCTTTTTCAGTATCTAATGAAATGATCATATGGTTTTTTTCTTTCAGTTTATTTATATGCTCAATTACATTGATAGATTTTCGTATGTTGAACCAGCCCTGCATCTCAGGAATGAAGCCTACTTGATCATAATGGATAGTTTTTCTAATGTGTTCTTGGATTCGGTTTGCCAGTATTTTGTTGAGGATTTATTTTTATTTTTATTTATTGAGAAAAGGAAAAAAAGTTCCAGCCTCCTCCCCGCCCTCCATTTCCCTCCCCCTCCTCCCACCCTTCTTCTCCTCCCCCCACTCCTCTCCCCCTCCCTCTCCAGACCAAAGAGCAGTCAGGGTTCCTTGCCCTGTGGAAAGTCCAAGGTCCTCCCCTCTTCGTCCATGTCTAGGAAGGTGAATATCCAAACTGGCTAGGCCCCACAAAGCCAGACATGAAGTAGGATCAAAACCCCATGCATTTTTTTTTTGTCCTTGGCTTCTCATCAACCCTCATTGCTCGTCATGTTCAGAGATCTGGTTTTATCCCATGCTTTTTCAGTCACAGTCCAGCTGGCCTTGGTGAGCTCCCAATAGATCGACCCCACTGTCTCAGTGGGTGAGTGCACCCCTCGTGGTCCTGACTTCCTTGATCATGTTCTTGCTCCTTCTGCTCCTCATTGGAAGCTTGGGAGCTCAGTCCATTGCTCCAGTGTGGGTCTCTGCCTCTATCTCCATCCATCACCAGATGAAGGTTCTATGGTGATATGCAAGATATTCGTCAGTATTGCTATAGGATAGGGTCATTTCAGGTTCCCTATCCTCAGCTGCCCAAGAAACTCTCTGGGGACATCGCCTTGGGTTCCTGGGAGCCACTCTAGGTTCAAGTCTCTTGCCAACCCTATGGTGGCTCCCTTAACTAAGAATTGTGCTTCCCTGCTCCCCTATCCAAACTTATTTTATCCCAATCATCCTGTTTCCCCACGTTCCCACCATTCTCCCCTTCTCATTTTTCTCTCCCCATCTCCCCTTACTCCTATCCACCCCACCCCCAAGATACCAATTTTCTCCCCTGCAATTTTGTCTACTTCCCATAGCCAAGAGGATAACTATATGTTTACCGTTGGGTTCACCTTCTCATTTAGCTTCTTTAGGTTCACCAATTGTAGACTCCGTGACCCTTATTTATGGCTAGAAACCAATTATGAGTGAGTACAACCCATGTCCATATTTTTGAGTCTGGGTCACCTCACTCAGGATAGTGTTTTCTGTTTCCATCCATTTGCATGCAAAATTCGAGAACTCATTGTTTTTTACCGCAGCGTAGTACCCTAATGTGTTCCACACTTTCTTCATCCATTCTTCCATTGAAGGACATCTAGGTTGTTTCCAGGTTCTGGCTATTACAAATAATGCTGCTATGAATATAGTTGAACAAATGCTTTTGTCATATGATTGGGCATCTCTTGGGTATATTCCCAAGAGTGGTATTGCTGGGTCCAGGGGTAGGTTGATCCCGAATTTCCTGAGAAACCGAAACACTGATTTCCAAAGTGGTTGCACAAGTTTGCATTCCCACCAGCAATGGATGAGGGTACCCCTTCCTCCACAGCCTCTCCAACAAAGGCTATCCTTGGTGTTTTTGATTTTAGCCATTCTGACAGGTGTAAAATGATATCTCAAAGTTGTTTTGATTTGCATTTCCCTGATCGCTAAGGAGGTTGAGCATGACCTTAAGTGTCTTTTGGCCATTTGAACTTCTTCTGTTGAGAATTCTCTGTTCATTTCACTGTCCCATTTTTTAATTGGGTTAATTATCATTTTAAAGTCTAGTTTCTTGAGTTCTCTATATATTTTGGAGATCAGACCTTTGTCTGTTGCGGGGTTGGTGAAGATCTTCTCCCAGTCAATTGGTTACCTTTTTGTCTTAGTGACAGTGTTATTTGCAATACAGAAGATTAAGGGAGCCATCTTAGGGTTGGAAAGAGACTTGAACCTAGAGTGGCTCCCAGGAGCCCAAGGCGATGTCCCCAGTTAGTTCCCTGGGCAGCTGAGGATAAGGAACCTGAAATGACCCTATCCTATAACAATACTGACGAATATCTTGCATATCACCATAGAACCTTCATCTGGTGATGGATGGAGATAGAGACAGATGCCCACACTGGAGCACTGGACTGAGCTCCCAAGATCCCAATGAGGAGCAAAAAGAGGGAGAAGACGATCAAGGAAGTCAGGACCACGAGGGGTGCACCCACCCACTGAGACGGGGGGGGGGTGATCTATTGGGAGCTTACCAAGGCCAGCTGGATTGTGACTGAAAAAGCATGGGATAAAACTGGAATCTCTGAACATGGCGAACAATGAGGGCTGATGAGAAGCCAAGGACGATGGCATGGGGTTTGGATCCTAATTAATGTTCTGACTTTGTGGGAGCCTAGCCAGTTGGGATGTTCACCTTCCTAGATATGGATGGAGGCGGGAGGACCTTGGACGTTCCACAGGGCAGGGAACCCTGACTGCTCTTTGGACTGGAGAGGGAGGGGGAAAGGATTGGGGGAGGGCAAGAGTGGTGGGAGGAGGGGGAGGGAAATGGGAGGCTGGGAAGAGGCGGAAACTTTTTTTTTTTTTTCAATAAAATAAAAAAAAAAGAATCACTTTACTGAGTGAGGTAACCCAGACCCAAAAAGAAATATGTTATGTACTCATTCATAAGTGGATTCTAGCCATAAAAAGGACATTGAGTATACAGGTCATGATCCAAGAGATGCTAAGTTTTTATGTTTTTCAATCTTATAAACGTTTCTACATTTATATGTTATTTTTTCAGAATTTGATAGCAAGGAAAATTATACATATAACTATCTGGTCTTCCATCCTCATTAGAAACCCAAGAAAAACCAAAAAAATATAGAAACAATTGAGATATCTGGCTTCCTAGACTGTCACCCCAAGATCCCTTTACAATATTGGGGCATCCATCCTCAGCTGATAGGTTTAGAATATGTGACAGACTTCACTGTGAAACAGGAAGTTTGAAGGACCATCCTGTCTTGTATTGGCAAATTTTGGCAGTTGCCTTCTTTTGTGTCCTGCTTGTCCAAGTTGGATAGCACACAGTCAGCAGTTGAGAAAATGGCTTTCTTACCCAGTGGATATCTTGTTACAATAAAACTCAAACTCTATATGTAGGTTCTTCAATGTTCTTCATCCTTTTTTGAGGTAAAATGGTACTTCCAGGAGCAGATCTGCCACACTGTCATAAAAAGCCTCAGGTTATTAAAATATCTTAAACGAAAAAAAACTTAAATGATATATTCTGTAGATTTAGGAAGTGTTTGAAGACCAGCTATCTATCTAAAATTTTTCTTTGCTTAACTTTAAGACATATTTAATATGACTACAAGTCTGATTATTATATATGGTTAGCATGTATTTCTTAATTATTCATTATATTTTTAAATGTGTTGCATAGGTACAATACCTTAAAGAAGAGTAGAAATGTATACGCAACATAGTAAGGTAATTTTAAATTTGTATCAATATATAAAAGTCCATATCAATGTAAAATATTTGAGACTAGTATTTGATTTTTAGTCTAAATGTATATTCAATAATCTACCTTTTTATCCTATTATTGCCATATAATGCCCTTTTTCTTTTCAGAAAGAGATCTTTGAATACACCTCCCTTGCTTAGTTTTCTTCCATACCATGACCAGTAACAATTTACATCCAACCCCCTAAATGATGTCAAACATCCACAAACCACTGAATGACCAGAAACCACCTACCCCACCTCTTGGAAATACAGGCATTGTGTTCTCTTGATGACTTTCTGTGGTCTGGGGATGATGGATCTTTAGGGGACCTTAAGAAAATTAAGATAATGGTCAAGTCCTGAGAGAGATACTAGCTATTGTCTATCTCATTTTGATGGGGAAATGTAGGACTATCTGAAATATGACTTCAATTGTCAGTGAGGCTGAACCCTCTCACCTAGCAGATTTGAAGTTGTTCTAGAAGCAAAATTTTGAGGAAACTGCAACAGACAGTCTGAAAGGCTGTATTACCTGTGCTACTTCTCTTTTTGGTGTCTTATCTTTTTGTTTTAGAAACACACAAGCCTTAAACCTATCCTGAATCTCCATACATGGTGCTGGCTGGCTCAAGCCGTCAGGCAGTGGCCACCTAAGAGCGTGGGAATAGGAAGCAACATCTGGCTCCATGTTTGGTACTTTTAAAAATCTTTATTGAGCACTATGTGGAAATATTTAGCCCCACAATGGACGCCATTTTAAGGAGTTTTTCTCTGACCTATTTTCCAGCCTCCCAATAATGACACAAAGACTTTTATCAATTATGAAAAATCAGCACCTAGCTTAGGCTTGTTTCTATCTAGATCTTATGGCTTAAATTAACCTATTTCATTTATCTATGTCATGTCATGTGGTTCATTCACCTCCTTTCCATTGTACACCTCTGACTTGTTCTGAGTTTTCTAGAATCTCTATGGCACAATCTGCATGCTTAGATGTTTCTCTTCTTCCTCTCTCACCCCAGAAATGCTGCCTATCCCTCCTACCTAGCAATCATGGCATAGCCTTTCTTCCATCTTCCAGCTGCAGTGTCCTGTCTGTGTCTAGTGTGTGACTGGTGACTACTCTGCCTTTCTTCTTCCTAGAGTTCTCTCTCTGACTGATGTCCCACCTATACCTCCTGCCAGCTATTGGCCATTCAGCCTTTAATTACACCATTCAAAGCAAAACTTTGTCACACAGTGTACAAATATCCCACAACAAAACTGATACCTATACCTGAACCATTTAACCTGTGGATAAATGAAGGAATTGACATATTTTAGTGTCATTGTGAGCAGCAGACAGCAATATGAAGTATTTGCAGAACCTGTTTACAGATATAGCACAGAGCATACATAGCTACCAACAGTCTTGCAGCCCTGACCCTACCTCAAACACCATGAAGGAATAAGTTTCCCTGCAATAATCTTTCCCAAAGATAGGTTAAGGCACTGAACAATGTTAGCATCTTTGCTTGAATAAGGAACTGTCTGAATTTTGAGAACCTTCGTTTTGGGGAAGTTTTCAGTTCTTTTTTTCAGCTCCAGATTTTGATAAACTTCACAGTTTAGATGTGATGTATTAAGCATCTGCAAAACATGAGAACAGAGAGGGGCCGTTTAATCATAACATTTACATAACCAAATCCCTCTTGCCAGCTCCATTGCAAAAGTGTCTGAAGATTAATCATTTCTTGTACATCCAAATCATAAGCAATCATGTACCTACGAATATGGTGAAAATGACACTCACAGGTCACTCTCTTCCAGGACTAAGCCTGAACCTCTGGAACCCAGAATAAGCAGGTAAGTGTCTTCCCAGCTATACTAGTTTGGACATTTTTTGGGGGGATCAAGGGGAACTCATGAGCAGAGCAGATGGAGAACAGCTGGATTGGCATGATGTTGGGGATGCCTAAAATGTTCTGGGTAAGAAGACTGTATCAGAAGGGGAGTTCTGGGGAAACAATTGTCAATTTCTTTCAGGGGTCCTCTCTAAACCTACACTGAGAGCAGTGCCAGGAAATGTGGTGGCCACTGGGAACCAGGTGACATTCTTCTGTGAAGGGCCCTCAGAAGCCAAAGAATACCGTCTCTACAAAGCAGGAAGTCATGAATACCTGATACCAACAGCCCTTCTAGAAAGTGAGAATAAGGTCAAGTTTTCTATCTCTTTGGTTCATGGCACAATGCAGGCCAATATTGGTGTCCTTATACAAGCACCAGTGGCTCATTAGAAAATAGTGACATCATGGAGCTGGTGGTGACAGGTAACAGAACCCTCCCCCAGCCTCTGGATTTGCCTTAAGGGGGCTCCTTTCTCAAATATGAGAAGTGGGGAACAATGTTTCTCATGTAAGTTCTCCTAAAAATTTACCCCAGCAATGTCACTCTGTCAGCCATTCCCAGCCCTATGGTGACTTCAGGAGGGCGAGTTACCCTTCAGTGTGAGTCACAAGAGCCGTATAATATGTTCATTCTAATGAAGGATGGTGAGAAGTTCTCGAGTCCTGAACCCTCACAGAAAATATACTCTGACCTATTTGGAGCCCCGTTCTTTGTGGATCCTGTGACTCCAAACAAGAGGTGGAGGTTCACATGCTATGGTTATTACTTGAGCAGCCCTCAGATGTGGTCGGTGCCCAGTAACCAACTGGAGCTCCTGGTATCAGGTAAGGAAGTGTAGTACATTCTTTTGAGTATAATTGCAACTGACACAGGGTCCCTGGAAAATACCTGATATGTGCTCGATGATTGACAACCAGGGCTACTGGACTCAGTGTCACAGAATTTCTGATACAGCTGGTCACCATGGGTGATGCCAATATTGAAATCCAAGATCCATGGAAATGTGTGGTCTTTATGTGTACTTCTACTATTGCAGATCAGCTTTTGTGTCAGGGGCAATTGTGACCTTCTCTGTGACATTTTAGTGACAGAATCACCTACTTTCTTCCTACTTCTTTGCAGGGACAATTCACAAGCCTGCCATATGGGCTGAGCCAGGCTCTGTGATCACCTCAGGGAGGAAGATTACCATTTGGTGTAAGGGAACTCAAGCAGCCTCAATCTATGTGATATATAAAGAGGGAAGCCCAGAACCTTGGGACCAACAGAACCAAATAGTCCACAATAATAATGCAAAACTCACCATTTCATCTATGACTGAATTGAATGCAGGGAGATATCACTGCTACTCTTACACCTCCACAGGATGGACAGAACGCAGTGACACCTTAGAGCTGGTGGTGACAGGTGAGAGACAATCAAAAATCTTTTCCCCAGAATTTACTCTCCAGAAAAACTGCTAAGCACTATTTCCCATAGAAGGAAAGCCATGGGTGACAATTTAGACTGTGTGGTCCCCTTTAATTTTCCATGTGTATTTCTTTTAGGAGTCTACAACAAACCCATCCTGTTGACACTGCAAGACCCTGCTGTGACTGTGGGAAAGACTGTGACACTCTCTTGTACCTCAAAGCATTCATACAGCTGGTTTGTTTTAACTAAGGATGATCAGAAGTTCTTGCACAGTCAGAGTTCACAAGATAAACACACTGGATTGTACCTTGCTAAGTTCCAACTGAGTCGAATGACCTTCAGGCAAATGTCGAGGTTCAGATGCTATGGCTATTACAGAAGTAATCCTCAGGTGTGGTCTGAAGGGAGTGACGTTTTGCAACTTCTGATCTCAGGTGAGGGCACCTCAGGCTCTCTAGTATCATATTCTGCTAGACACAGGTTCCCAGTGGAGATCATGGTGTGTCATGTATTTGAGGATTTAGGATTCATGAGTCAGTTGACACAGTATTCAGACTATGAGAGTCACTGTATAGAAAATGAGGGGAGAGCATAATTAGAATGGAACCTGTGAGGGTCAGGAGAATGATGTGTCTTCCCATGACATTATTGGTTCGTTTCCTATTTAGGGTTGAAGTTCAAGATCAGGAGCAAGTTTGATCTTTACTCTGAAACTGTTTGATTGGCCCCACATCTTTCTCTTCTACTTTCTTGTAGGAGGACTTAAGAAACCCTCTTTGAGGGCTGAGCCAGGATCTGTGATTGCCTCAGGAAATAATGTGACCATCTTGTTTGAGGGGACCAAGGGAAGACAACCAATGTATTTCCTTTATAAAGAAGGAAGCCAAGCACCCTGGGACAGTCAAACTCCAAAAGATCCTGGTCACAGGCCATGTTCTCAATAGCATCCATGGAACAGCATCATGCAGGAAAATATCGCTGTTACTCTTACAACTCTGCAGGGTGGTCAGAACGCAGTGACATGTTGGAGCTGGTGGTGACAGGTGAGAGGGCAATTCTGCATCCCTAGGAATGCTCACTGTGGTGTCTCCACCTCAATTCTGAGAAGGGGGAAATGTTTACATTCTGTTTCAACTTAACAGGCTTCCTCTTCACTCCTAGGTGTCTATTCTAGCTAAGTCACCCTGTCAGCTGTGTTAAGCCCTGTGGTGAACTCAGGAGGGTATGTGACTCTTCAGTATGTCTCACAACAGACATATAACAGCTTCATTCCAGTGAAGGATAATGAGAAGTTCTCCAGACCTCTGCCCTCATGTGATATATACCCAAAGCTTTCAGGAGCTCATTTCACAGTGGGTCCTGTGACCCACAACCAGAGGTGGAGATTTACACCCTATGGCTTTACTGAAGTAGCTCCCAGCTGTGGTCAGTTCCTAGTAATGACCTAGAGCTCTTGGTCTCAGGTTAGTAAGCTAGAGTTTTTCCTATGAATATTACATGAGACATAGGATCCCAGAAAAGGAGCTCATATGTGTGGGATGGGTGATCAAGAGGCAGGACAATTCAATCTAGTGTCATAGAATGTGTGGATACAGCTGAACTTGGGGTGCCAAAACCTGTCTGGATAATAAGAGTGGATCTAATGAGTCAAGGGACAAGTCAGGTCTTTGTACTGTTATCGATCAGCTCTTAAGTGTCATTTCCAATTGTGATCTTCCATGTGCAACTGTCTAAAAAAGATGTTCCTATGTTTCTTGCTTCTTTTCAGGGACCCTTCACAAACCCACTGTCTGGGCTCATCCAGGCTCTGTGATCACCTCAGAGAGTCCTGTTACCATCTGGTGTGAGGACACCCCAGAAATCCTTATGTATGTGATATATAAAGAAGGAAACCCAGAACCCAGTTACACACAAACCCAAAGAGACCGCAACAATAAGGCACAATTCTCCATCCCATCTTTTACCAGACTGAATGCAGGACGATACAACTGTTACTCATACAACTCTGCTGGCTGGACAGAGCACAGTGATACTCTGGAACTGGTGGTGACAGGTGAGAGGACACTAAGTGTCACTATCTTTGCCTCTGTCCTCAAGAAATAATCTTCCATAGGTGTGCTTCCTCAGCTTTTCTGCTGGAGATATTATGGGCTGTCTTTCATTAAACAGGCTGCCTTTTCCTCTCCTAGGTGTTCACCATGGTAAACCTACTCAGCTTTGCCCAGCCCTGTGGTGACTCCAGGTGGGAATGTGACCCTTAAGTGTGTCTCATCTAAAAGATATGATTGGTTCATTTTGACTGGGGCAGATCAAAATTTCTCCAGGTCCCAAAAGGCACAGCTTAGACTCACTGGACAGTCCCTAGCTCTGTTTCCTTAGATCACTGTGGCATCCAGTAAGAGTGGGCTTTTCAGATGTGATGGATACTATACAAATACCTCGCTTGTGTAGTCAGAGGCCAGTGATCCTTTGGAGATACATGTCTCAGGTAAGGAAGTCTCATTTACTCAACTGTTTGGCACCAGAAACCCTTTGTCATATGTTGTGCTGCCTCGAGGAAGGTTTAAAGCCATGGTGGCTAAAGGAAACTGTTGAGTGCTGAGGCCCAGAGTATGAATGGCCATGGCACGGTCAGGGCAGGATGGGATGTGGAATGTATAGAAAGATCCAGCTGTATGGCTTCCTGAGTCTCCTGCTCTTAGGACTGTCAAAGAATCCCTCCCTGCCGACCTTCAAAGGCTCTGTCCTGGATTTTGGAGAGAAACAGATCCTCAAGTATTCCTCTGAGATAAGTTATGACAGATTTGCTCTGTTCACAAAGAGGGAAAGTGGCCTCACCCAGGTCTCTGTCCATCAGTCTCAGGATGGACATTTTCATGCCAATTTCAACTTAGGCTCTGTGAATTTCTCCATCTGTGGTCAGTATAGATGCCTTGGTGCACGCAGTTCCTCCTCTGAGTGGTCAGCCCCCAGTGATCCTCTGGACATCCTGATCACAGGCGAGGATTTTACTGCAGGTTTAGCTGGTAGGAAACTTGGGACTCATCATCAAGATGATGGTGAACTTCTCACAGAGGAATAGGTATAAGGACAAGGGAGTGCACAGTCTGTTAAAATATAGGGAGACTAGGTTCCAAAAGAGGGCCTTAGAACAATGGCTGCTGTCCTTCACTCACCAATTTTCTTCAGGTACAGGGTACCCTGTAGTTATATCAAATTTCTCTGTGCATCCTGGCACTACTGTTTCCTTAGGAGTGAATGTGACCCTACAGTGTCAATCATCATCAGTCCCAGTGGATACTTTCCTTCTGTTCAAGGAAGGTACAGCCCATCCCTATTTGCATCAAAAATTACACTCTCAAAATCAGTCAGAATTCTCCATGAGTGCTGTGACTTCAGCTCTTGTGGGTTATTATGTATGCTTTGGTTCCCAAAGCTCATCCCCTTACCTGTTGTCACACCCCAGTGTCCCTGTGGAGATCATAGTTTCAGTTGAGATAACCCAGACCTCTTTGAGCTCAATTAAGACAGGATCATTGACCTAGGAATAGACCTAGAGATTTAGAAGTAAACTGTTCTTTCTTAATTAATCATCATCTCACCTTCTGTATGGGAGTCCAGAAGATTTCTGGTAGGAATTCTCATTTACTCAACTGTTTGGCACCAGAAACCCTTTCTCATAACTGTTAACTAAGAATCATAATCTTTTTCTTTTAGGAGTCTCCAACAACCCATACTGTTGACACTGCAAAACCGTGTTGTAACCTTAGGAGTATAAATTGCATGGTTCCATGTAAACTTATTCATATGCCTGTATATTATTTTTTATGTTCATATGCATTTATAATTGCAGAAATCTATACAATTTTATATGATTATATATATGTAACTTACTAATATGTGAGTGTTCCATTTAAATCATTTCTACCTTTTCCATTCTTCCGCTCACGTTTTCAGTGTTTTTCACACCCTTTTCAATTTTAAATTTGGCCCTGATTTTTAATTGTTATTGTTATACAAAACACACACACATGAACACATAAATGCACGTCTTACAGCCTAGCTTGAGTTTCTTTTGATTCTTCCATTTTCTAGCCTTGTCTCCAAATGTTTTATCTGAAGACCTCACAGATTCACCTTGAGGTTTGTCTCTACTTCTGTTGTCCACTAGTTGGTATCTGATTTTTTTTTTATTTTCATCGGACTCCAGTATATACAGAGGAACAAGAGACTATAGAAATCAGGTTGCCATTATTTTTGTCTTCTTTAGGCAACCTTACTTTTGAAATTTCATGGGTGTAGCTTCCCTCTCTTGCCTAGAAGTGTCTATTGTGTAGCAGTAATCTTGTTCCTCTCCTGTTGTAACCTTTCTACCTCTCTTCCTCAATGTTCCCTACATTTTATGAACACAGTTTGTGTTGTAGGAGTACCCATTTGGACTGGGCACACCAAGCCATCTTATTTCTGTTTTGAACAGTTATGTATTTTTATTCTCATCTTTTTTTTTCTTTCTTTTTTTTTTTTTAAGAAAAAGATGCTTCTTTGATGATGGGACAGAGCCAAACTTACTTGTGGGTATGAGAATAAGCATGTAGAATGACCTTAGAAATCACATTGGTTTAGGAACATGACAGTATTGGTTTCTAATCTAGAGTCCATAACCTCTCCAGACACAGGTATAAGTAATATATTTTACTTCCATGTTGGTGTCGTATTCTTTGATGATTTAGCTTACCTATTAATGAGAACATATCTACTTCATGGACATTTTAAGCACATCTTTTTTTTTTTATTGAGAAAAGGAGAAAAAAAAACAAGTTTCCACCTCCTCCCAGCCTCCCATTTCCCTCCCCCTCCTCCCACCCTACGCCTCCTCCTCCCACCCTTCTCCCACTCCCCCCACTCCTTTCCCCCTCCCTCTCCAGTCCAAAGAGCAGTCAGGGTTTTCTGCCCTGTGGTAAGACCTAGGACCTCCCACCTCCGTCCATATCTAGGAAGGTGAACATCCAAACTGGCTGGGCTCCCACAAAGCCATCACATTACGTAGGATCAAACCCCCGTGCCATTGTCCTTGGCGTCTCATCAGCCCTCATTGTTCGCCATGCTCAGAGAGTCCAGTTTTATCCCATGCTTTTTCAGTCACAGTCCAGCTGGTCTTGGTGAGCTCTCAATAGATCAGCTCCACTGTCTCAGTGGGTGGGTGCATCCCCCGTGGTCCTGACTTCTTTACTCATGTTCTCCCTCCTTCTGCTCCTCATTGGGACTTTGGGAGCTCAGTCCAGTGCTCCAGTGTGGGTCTCGGTCTCTATCTCCATCCATCACCAGATGAAGTTTCTATGATGATATGCAAGATATTCGTCAGTATTGCTCTAGGATAGGGTCATTTCAGGGTCCCTATTCTCAACTGCACAAGGAACTAACTGGGGACCTCAGCTTGGGCACCTGGGAGCCCCTCTAGGGTCAGGTCTCTTGCCAACCCTAAAGTGGTTCCCTTAACTAAGAATTGTGGTTCCGTGCTCCCCTGTCCAAACTTCCTTTATCCCAATCCTCCTGCTTTCACAAGGCCCGACCTCCTTCCCTTCTAACTATTCTCTCCCCATCTCCATTTACCCCCACCCCAGCCCACCCCAAGATCCCAATTTTCTCCCCGGCAATTTTGTCTACTTCCCTTAGCCAAGAGGATAACTTTATGTTTTTCCTTGGGTTCCCCTTCTTACTTAGCTTCTTTAGATTCACAAATTGTAGACTCCATGACCCTTATTTATGGCTAGAAACGAATTATGAGCGAGTACATCCCATGTTCATCTTTTTGGGTCTGGGATACCTCACTCAGGATAGTGTTTTCTATTTCCATCCATTTGCATGCAAAATTCGAGAAGTCATTGTTTTTACCACTGAGTAGTACTCTAATGTGTAGATATTCCATACTTTCTTCATCCATTCTTCCATTGAAGGGCATCTAGGTTGTTTCCAGGTTCTGGCTATTACAAATAATACTGCTATGAACATAGTTGAACAAATGCTTTTGTCATATGATAGGGCATCTCTTGGGTATATTCCCAAGAGTGGTATTGCTGGGTCCAGGGGTAGGTTGATCCCGAATTTCCTAAGAAACCGAAACACTGACTTCCATAGTGGTTGCACAAGATTGCATTCCCACCAGCAATGGATGAGGGTACCCCTTCTTCCACAGCCTCTCCAGCAAAGGTTATAGTTGGTGTTTTTGACTTTAGCCATTCTGACAGGTGTAAGATGTTATCTCAAAGTTGTTTTGATTTGCATTTCCCTGATTGCTAAGGAAGTTGAACATGACCTTAAGTGTCTTTTGGCCATTTGAACTTCTTCTGTTGAGAATTCTCTTTTCAGATCAGTGCCCCATTTTTTAATTGGGTTAATTAGCATTTGAAAGTCTAGTTTCTTGAGTTCTCTATATATTTTGGAGAACAGACCTTTGTCTGTTGAGGGGTTGGTGAAGATCTTCTCCCAGTCAGTAGGTTGCCTTTGTGTCTTAGTGACAGTGTCCTTTGCTTTGCAGAAGCTTCTCAGTTTTATTAGGTCCCATTTATTCAATGTCGCTCTTAATGTCTGTGCTTCTGGGGTTATACATAGGAAGCGATCTCCTGTGCCCATCTGTTGTAGGGTATTTCCCACTTTCTCTTCTATCCTTTTCAGTGTGTTCGGGCTGATATTGAGGTCTTTAATCCATTTGGACTTGAGTTTTGTGCACGGTGAAAGATGTGGGTCTATTTTCATTCTTCTACAGGTTGACATCCAGTTGTGCCAGCACCATTTGTTGAAGATGCTTTCGCTCTTCCATTGTATACTTTTAGCTCCTTTATCAAAAATGTGGTGTTCATAGGTTTGTGGGTTAAAATCCGGGTCTTCTGTACTATTCCATTGGTCGACTTCTCTGTTTTTATGCCAGTACCACACTGTTTTCATTACTGTAGCTCTGCAATAGAGTTTGAAGTCAGGGATGGTAATGCCTCCAGAAGATCCTTTATTGTATAGGATTGTTTTGGCTATCCTGGGTTTTTTGTTTTTCCATATAAAGTTGATTATTGTCCTCTCCAGATCTGTAAAGAATTTTGATGGGATCTTGATGGGGATTGCATTGAATCTATAAATTGCCTTAGGTAGAATTGCCATTTTTACTATGTTGATCCTCCCAATCCAAGAGCAAGGTAGATCCATCCATTTTTTGCTATCCTCTTCAATTTCTTTCTTCAATGCCTTAAAGTTCTTGTCAAATAGATCTTTCACTTCCTTGGTTTAGATTTACCCCAAGGTATTTAATGCTGTTTGTGGCTATCGTGAATGGTGAAGCTTCTCTTGATTTCCCTCTCTGCTTCCCTGTCCTTTGTGTATAAGAGGGCGACTGATTTTTTGTAGTTGATCTTGTATCCTTCCACATTACTAACGCTGTTTATCAGCTGTAAAAGTTCTTTGGTGGAGTTTTTGGGGTCGCTTAAGTACACTATCATATCATCTGCGAATAACGAAAGTTTAACTTCTTCCTTTCCAATTTGAATCCCCTTGATCCCATTATGTTGTCTTATTGCTATTGCGAAAACTTCAAGTACTATATTGAAGAGGTATGGAGAGAGTGGACATCCTTGTCGTGTTCCTGTGTTAAGCGGGATGGCTTTGAGTTTCTCTCCGTTTAATTTGATGTTAGCTGTCGGCTTGCTGTATATAGCTTTTATTATATTTAGGTATGACCCTTGTATCCCTAATCTCTCCAAGACTTTTAACATAAATGGATGTTGAATTTTGTCGAATCCTTTTTCAGCATCTAATGAAATGATCATATGGTTATTTTCTTTCAGTTTATTTATATGCTGGATTACATTGATAGATTTTCGTATGTTGAACCAGCCCTGCATCTCAGGAATGAAGCCTACTTGATCATAATGGATAATTTTCCTAATGTGTTATTGGATTCGATTTGCCAGTATTTTGTTGAGGATTTTTGCGTCGATGTTCATGAGTGAGATTGGCCTGTAATTCTCTTTCCTGGTTGAGTCTTTGTGTGGTTTTGGTATCAGAGTAACTGTAGCTTCATAAAAGGAATTAGGTAATGACCCTTCTGTTTCTATATTGTGGAATACATTAAGGAGTATGGGTATTAGGTCTTCTTGGAAGTTCTGGTAGAATTCCGCATTGAAACCATCTGGTCCTGGGCTTTTTTTGGTGAGGAGGTTTTTGATAACAGCTTCTAATTCTTCGCGACCAACAGGTCTGTTTAGATTGTTCACCTGGTCCTGGTGTAACTTTGGTATATGATATTTATATAAAAAAGTGTCCATTTCTTTTCCATTTTCCAGTTTTGTGTTATACGGGCTTTTGTAATAAGATCTGATGATTCTCTGAATTTCCTCTGTGTCTGTGGTTATGTCCCCCTTTTTATTTCTGATCTTATTAATTTGCGTATTCTCTCTCTGCCGTTTGATTAGTTTTGATAGGGGTTTATCAATCTTGTTGATTTTCTCCAGGAACCAGCTTTTTGTTTCATTGATTCTTTCGATTGTTTTCTGTGTTTCTATTTTGTTGATTTCAGCCCTCAGTTTGATTATTTCCAATCTTCTACTCCTCCTAGGTGAGTCTGCTTCTCTTTTTTCTAGAGCTTTCAGGTGGGCTGTTAAGTCTTCAATATGTGCTTTCTCTGTTTTCTTTAAGTGGGCACTTAGTGCGATGAACTTTCCTCTTAGCACTGCTTTCATAGTGTCCCATAAGTTCGAGTATGTTGTTTCTTTATTTTCATCGAATTCAAGGAAGACTTTAATTTCTTTCTTTATTTCTTCCTTAATCCAGGTATGGTTCAGTAGTTGACTGTTCAGTTTCCATGAGTTTGTAGGCTTTCTGGGGGTAGCATTGTTGTTGAATTCTAACTTTAATCCATGGTGATCTGATAAGACACAGGTGGTTACTAATATTTTTTTGTAACTGTGTAAGTTAGCTTTGTTACCGAGTATGTGGTCAATTTTTGAGAAGGTTCCATTAGCTGCACAGAAGAAGGTATATTCTTTCCTCTTTGGGTGGAATAACCTATAGATGTCTGTTAAGTCCATTTGCTTCATTACCTCCATTAATTCTCTAATTTCTCTGTTAGGTTTCTGTTTGATTGACCTGTCCATTGGTGAGAGAGGAGTGTTGAAGTCTCCTACTATTAGTGTGTGTGGTTTGATGGCTGCCTTGAGTTTTAATAATGTTGCTTTTACATACGTGGGCGCTTTCATATTAGGGGCATAGATATTCTGGATTAAGATTTCATCCTGATGAATTGTTCCTGTTATGAGTATAAAATGTCCCTCTCCATCTCTTCTGATTGATTTAAGTTTGAAGTCAACTTTGTTAGAAATTAGTATGGCCACACCTGCTTGTTTCTTAGGTCCATTTTGTTGATAAGCCTTTTCCCAGCCCTTTATGCTGAGCAAGTGCCTGTCTTTGTGGTTGAGGTGTGTTTCTTGTAGACAGCAGAATGTTGGATCCTGTTTTCGTATCCAATCCCTTAGCCTGTGCCTTTTTAAAGGTGAGTTGAGCCCATTGACATTAAGTGATATTAATGACCAGTGGTTGTTAACTCTGGTCACTTTTTTAGTAGTAGGGTTTGTGTGTTTCCCTTCTTTGAGTTGCGCTGGTGAAGGGTCTCTAGATGACTGAGTTAATGTGCGCATTTTTGGACTCCTTGGTTAGTGATTTTCCTTCTGTTATTTTCTGTAAGGCTGGATTTGTGGCTACATATTGTTTAAATTTGTTTTTATCCTGGAAAATTTTATTTTCTCCATTTATAGTGAACGAAAGCTTGGCTGGATATTGTCGTCTGGGCTTGCCTCCATGATCTCTTAGTTTTTGCAGTACATCTATTTCAGGACCTTCTGGCTTTCATGGTTTCCATAGAGAAGTCAGGTGTAAGTCTGATAGGTTTACTTTATAAGTAACTTGGCCTTTTTCCTTTGCGGCTCTTAATATTCTTTCTTTATTCTATATATTTTGTGTTTTGATTATTATATGGCAAGGGGATTCTTTTTTGATCCAGCCTATTTGGTGTTCTGTATGCTTTTTGAACCTTCATAGATATTTCTTTCTTCAGGTTGTAAAAGTTTTCTTCTATAATTTTATTAAGTTTATTTTCTGTACCGTTGAGCTGCACTTCTTCTCTTTCTTCTACTCCGATTATTCTTTGGTTTGGTCTTTTTATTTTGTCCCAGATTTCCTGAATGTTTTGTGATGAGAATTTGTTGGTTTTGCTGTTTTCTTTGATCAGTGTGTTTATTTTCTCTATGGTATCTTCAGTGTCTGACATTCTCTCTTCTATCTCTTGTAATCTGTTGTTAGTACTTGTCTCTGTAGTTCCTGTTCATTTACCCAGATTTTCCATCTCCATTCTTCCCTCGGTTTGTGCTTTCTTCATTGATTCCATTTCATTCTTCAAGTCTTGAACCGCTTCCTTAACCTGTTTGATTGCTTTTTCTTGTTTCTCTTGGTTTTCTTGTGTGTCTTTGAGCGATTTATTCATTTCCTCTACCTTTTTGTTTGTAATCTCTAATTGTTTATGGCAGTTTTTCACCTCCTGTTTAAGGTCCTCTATTATTTTCATATAGTTCACTTTTGAGTCGATTTCTTCTATTTCTTCTGGAGTAGGGTGTACAATTCTTCTTATTTCAGGATCCCTGGTTTCTGGTGGTGTCATGTTGCCTTTCAGGTTGTTGGAGGAATTCTTGCATTGGCGCCTTCCCATCTCTTCCTTCAAATGGAGCCAGGAGAGGCCTGGTGTCTCGGTCCAGTCTTTGCTGTGATTGACTCTCTGGGTATATTTCTTCAGTGTAGAAGCAGGAACCGTTCCCTTCCAGATGGGATTCCTCAGCAACTAAACAGGGCCGCCGGTAGCCCAATGCTCCAGTGCCAAAAGGATGAATGGAGCAAGGTGGGGGTGGTATCCAGAAGAGCACAGGAAGCCTGGCCCAGGAGCTGAAGGTGCCCATGCTCACTAACAGGGGAATCTGAGGCCTGCCCAGTAGGCAGGCACTCAGTGCTCTGGGTGGGTAGCCTTAGTGTAGGAGCTTAAAACTCTTCTTGAGCACTGGTCCTAGCATACAGCAGGGCAGGGTTGGGGAGGGGTGCTGGGGGGCTGGGTCATGCAAGAGAAAGACAGCCCTGCAGAAGGACCTGGGTGAGTGTGGTTTGTGTCCTCTTCCGGGACAGTCCGCCCCTGTGTAGCACACACTCACCCTTCCAGAGGGGATTCCTCAGCAACTAAATAGGGCCGCCGGTAGCCCAATGATTCATGGCCAAAAGGATGAATGGAGCAAAGGGGGGCGGTATCCAGGAGCGCATAGGAAACCTGGCGCTGGAGCTGAAGGTGCCCGGGCTCCCTTACAGGCGACCCTGTGGCCTGCCTAGTAGGCAGGCACTCAGTGCTCTGGGTGGGTAGCCTTAGTGTATGAGCTTAAAACTGTTCTTGAGCATTGGTCCTAGCATACAGCAGGGCCGGGTTGGGGAGGGGTGCTGGGGGGCCTGGGTCGTGTGAAAGAAATACAGCCTTGCAGAAGGAGCTGGGGGAGGGGGGTTTGTGCACTCTTCCGGGACAGTCGGCCCCTGGATAGCACACACTCACCCGTCCTGATGGGATTCCCCAGCCCCCAATGACTTCTTATTGGAATATATTGGAACACAATTCTATGTCTACAATACAGTTTTCTTTTCTGTACCTGAATATTTTCTTTTAGCTCCTCTAGCATTCAGTGGCTCAGAAAACAGCATCTTCATCCTCAGAGGATAAGCAGGTGAAGTTACCTGATGCTGAACTTATATCTTCCAAAGTTATCAGCTAAGTTAACCAGGTTTCTTTATAATGATAGAGTGTTAATGGTCAAGTTATAGAAAAAGAAAGTGAGCGGATACATATTTAGGGGAAAATAAAGCTTGAGGTTGGTATTTTTGTTGTAAATCAGTAGATATTGAGATGGAGCTAATACTTTAGTTTACCTATATGAAGTGCTGGCTGTTCTCCTGCCAGGGGTGGTTACAGTGTGACTTTTAAACTGAAATTGTGTATTTGGACTTCCCTTTGGACTGTTATCTTACAAATATGACATGTAGAGGCTGATTATTAACTATGCTAGCTCAACCATACAATAGGCATGTCCCACTAGCTCTTATAACTTAAATTAACCCATATTTTTGTTAATTACATATTACCACAAGAATTTTAACTCTCTCCCATTATGTGTGTTCCACTCATTCTACCTCATGATGACACCTCCTGCATTCCTCAATTATTTCCTGTTCCTGTCTTTCCCTGGAAGTCCAACCTATCTTTCCTGCTGTTTGAGTTTTATTATTATACCCATCATAGCAATACATCTTCACACAGTGCACAAATGACCCACACCATTTCTCTAGTTTGTCTAAAAAGGAAAGGCTTTCAACTCTAACAAAATAAAATTATATATAATAAGAACAACTATCAAGGAAAAATTACATTCACAAAATCCAGTCTACTTGTATTTGAAAAATTTGGAGAAATTATTATCTTTCTTATCTTGACAAGTACAAAGTTTTATACCTAATCTGCCTTCTATTACAACTCATAAAAATATCTTTTGAGACTTAAAATATCTTCTTAGATAAACAACTTAAGTTTTTATGTTTTTTTAGACTTCAATATGTTTTATTTTATTTATTTATTTAATTATTTATTATAAATTTCCACCTCCTCTCTTCCTCCCATTTCCCTCCCACTCCCCACTCCCTCTCTCCCTTGCTCTCTAGTCCTAAGAGAAGTCAGGGTGCCCTGCCCTGTGGGAATTCCAAGCCCCCCTCCATCCAGGTCTAGGAAAATCTGCATCCAAATAGCCTAGGCTCCCAAAATGCCAGTACATGCAGTAGAACAAAAATCTGGTGTCATTATCGTTGGCTTCTCAGTCCGCTCTCATTGTCAGCCACATTCAAAGAGTTCAGTCTGATCACATGCTCGTTCAGTCCCAGTCCAGCTGGCCTTGGTGAGCTCCCAAGAGATCAGTTACACTGTCTCCATGGTGGACGCACCCTTCGCAGCCCTGACTTCCTTGATCATGTTCTCCTTCCTTCTGCTTTTCATATTGGCCTGGATAGCTCAGTCCAGTGCTACAATCTGGGTCTCTGTCTCTATCTCCATTTATCGCCAGATGAAGGTTCTAGGGTGATGTGAAAGATATTCATCAGTATGGCTATGGGATAAGGCCAGATCAGGCACACTATTCTCTGCTGCTCATGGACCTAGTTGGGGAAATTCCCTTGGACACCTGAAAACCCCTCTAGAGCCAAGTCTCTTGCCAACCTTAAAATGATTCTTTTAGGTAAGATATTGTCTTTCCTACTCCCATATCCACCCTTCCTCCATCTCAACCATCCTATTCCCCCAAGATCTCTCCAGTCCTCCCCTTCTCCCTTCTCTCTCTTCATCTCCTCTTCCCCAACCCTCCCCAACCCCCCTGCTTTCAACTCTTGCCTGGCGATCTTGTCTACTTCCATTATCTAGGAGGATAATGTTTTTCTTTGGGTTCACCTTCTTATTTAGAAATTGAAGAGGATACCAGAAAATGGAAGGATCTCCCATGCTCTTGGATTGGGAGGAGCAACATAGTAAAAATGGCAATTCTACCAAAAGAAATCTATAGATTCAATGCTATCCCCATAAAAATCCCAACAAAATTCTTCACAAACCTTGAAAGTACAATAATCAACTTTATATGGAAAAACAAAAAACCCAGGAGAGCCAAAACAATCTTATACAATAAAGGATCTTCTGGAGGCATTACCATCCCTGACTTTAAACTCTATTACAGAGCTACAGTAAAGAAAACAGCTTGGGCCCGGTAGTGGTGGCTCACGCCTTTAATACCAGCACTCGGGAGGTAGAGGCAGGCAGATCTCTGTGAGTTCGAGATCATTCTGGTCAACAAGAGCTAGCTCCAAAACCACAGAGAAACCCTGTCTCGAAAAACCAAAAAAAAAAAAAAAAAAAAAACAGCTTGGTATTGGCATAAAAACAAAGATGTTGACCAACGGAATAGAATGGAAGACCCGGATATTAACCCACAGACCTATGAACACCTGATTTTTGACAGAGGAGCTAAAATAATACAATGGAAGAAAGAAAGCATCTTTTTCAAATTTTATTTTGTTTTTTTAATTGAAAAAATATTCCGTCCACTCCTCGCCTCCCATTTCCCTCTCCCTACACCCACTCCTTTCCCCTTACCTCCACTCCTCTCCCCCTTCCCCGACTCCTTTCCCCCTCCCTCTCAAGTATGAAGATCAGTCAGGTTGCCCTATCCTGTGGGAAGTCCAAGGTCCTCCCCACTCCATCCAGGTCCAGGAAGGTGAGGATCCAAACCAGCTAGGCTCCCACAAAGCCAGTTCATGCAGTAGGATCAAAACCCAGCTCCATTGTCCTTGGCTTCTCATCAGCCCTCATTATACGCCATGTTCAGAGAGTCCGGTTTGATCACATGCTTTCTCAGTCTCAGTCCAGCTGGCCTTGGTGAGCTCCCAAAAGATCAGTTCCACTGTCTCAGTGGGTGGGTGCACCCCTCGCGGTCCTGACTTTCTTGCTCATGTTCTCCCTCATTCTGCTTCTCATTTGGACCTTGGGAGCTCAGTCCGGTTCTCCAATGAGGATCTCTGTATCTATCTCCATCCATCACCAGATGAAGGTTCTATGGTGATATGCAAAATATTTATCAGTGCCCTTGCTCCATTCATCCTGTTGGCCCTGGATCATTGGGCTACCAGTGGCCCTGTTTAGTTGCTGAGTAATCCCATCAGGACGGGTGAGTGTGTGCTGTCCAGGGGCGGACTGTCCCGGAAGAGAGCACAAACCCCCCTCCCCCATCTCCTTCTGCAGGGCTGTCTTCCTTTTGCATGACCCAGCCCCCCCAGCAACATCCCCAACCCTGCCCTGCTGTATGCTAGGACCAGTGCTCAAGAAGAGTTTTAAGCTCCTACACTAAGGCTACCCACCCAGAGCACTGAGTGCCTGCCTACCGGGCAGGCCTCAGGGTCGCCTGTAAGGGAGCCCGGGCACCTTCAGCTCTGGCTCCAGGCTTCCTGTGCGCTCCTGGATACGGCCCCCACCTTGCTCCATTCATCCTTTTGGCACTGGAGCATTGGGCTACCGGCAGCCCTGTTTAGTTGCTGAGGAATCCCATCTGGACAGGAACGGTTCCTGCCTCCACACTGAAGAGATATACCCAGAGAGTCAATCACAGCAAAGACTGGACCGAGACACCAGGCCTCTCCTGGCTCCATTTGAAGGAAGAGATGGGAAGGCGCCAATGTAAGAATTCCTCCAACAACCTGATAGGCAATATGACAACACCAGAACCCAGGGATCCTGAAATAAGAAGAATTGTACACCCTACTCCTGAAGAAATAGAAGAAATCGACTCAAAAGTGAACTATATGAAAATAATAGAGGACCTTAAACAGGAGGTGAAAAACTGCCATAAACAATTAGAGATTACAAACAAAAAGGTAGAGGAAATGAATAAATCGCTCAAAGACACACAAGAAAACCAAGAGAAACAAGAAAAACCAATCAAACAGGTTAGGGAATCGGTTCAAGACATGAAGAATGAAATGGAATCTATGAAGAAAGCACAAACCGAGGGAAGAATGGAGATGGAAAATCTGGGTAAACGAACGGGAACGACAGAGACAAGTACTAAAAACCGATTACAAGAGATAGAAGAGAGAATGTCAGACACTGAAGATACCACAGAGAAAATAAACACACTGATCAAAGAAAACAGCAAAACCAACAAACTCTCATCACAAAACATTCAGGAAATCTGGGACACAATAAAAAGACCAAACCTAAGAATAATTGGAGTAGAAGAAGGAGAAGAAGTGCAGCTCAACGGTACAGAAAATATACTTAATAAAATTATAGAAGAAAACTTTCCCAACCTGAAGAAAGATATACCTATGAAGGTTTAAGAAGCGTACAGAACACCAAATATGCTGGATTAAAAAAAAAAATCCCCTCGCCATATAATAATCAAAACACAAAATATACAGAATAAAGACAGAATATTAAGAGCCGCAAAGGAAAAAGGCCAAGTTACATATAAAGGTAAACCTACCAGACTTACACCTGACTTCTCTATGGAAACCATGAAAGCCAGAAGGTCCTGGATAGATGTACTGCAAAAACTAAGAGATCATGGATACAAGCCCAGACTACTATATCCAGCCAAGCTTTCATTCACTATAAATGGAGAAAACAAAATTTTCCAGGATAAAAACAAATTTAAACAATACGTAGCCACAAATCCAGCCTTACAGAAAATAATAGAAGGAAAATCACTAACCAAGGAGTCCAACAATGCCCACAATAACTCAGACATCTAGTGACCCTTCACCAGCGCAACTCAAAGAAGGGAAACACACAAACTCTACCAAAAAAAGTGACCAGAGTTAACAACCACTGGTCGTTAATATCACTTAATATCAATGGGCTCAACTCACTTATAAAAAGGCACAGGCTAAGAGATTGGATATGAAAACAGGATCCAACATTCTGCTGTTTACAAGAAACATACCTCAACCACAAAGACAAACATCAACTCAGAGTAAATGGTTGGGAATAGGTTTTTCAAGCAAATGGACCTAATAAATCGACAGGTGTGGCCATACTAATTTCTAACAAAGTTGACTTCAAACTCAAATCAATCAGAAGAGATGGAGACATACATTTCATACTCATAACAGGAACAATTCATCAGGATGAAGGCTCAATCCTGAATATCTATGCCCCTAATATAAAAGCACCCACGTACATAAAAGAAACATTACTAAAACTCAAGGCAGTCATCAAACCACACACACTAATAGTAGGAGACGTCCACACTCCACTCTCAAGAACGAACATGTCAATCAGACACAAATCTGACAGAGAAATAAGACAATTAATGGAGGTAATGAATTAAATGGACTTAACAGACACCTATAGAACATTCCACCCAAATAGGAAAGAATATACCTTCTTGTCTGCAGCTCATGGAACCTTCTCGAAAATTCATCACATACTCGGTAACAAAGCAAACTTCCACAGTTACAAAAAAATATTAGTAAACACATATATGTTATCGGATCACGATGGATTAAAGTTAGAATTCAACAACAATGCTACCCCCAGAAAGCCTACAAACTCATGGAAACTGGGCAGTCAACTACTGAACCACACTTGGATCAAGGAAGAAATAAAAAAAAAAGAAATTAAAGTCTTCCTTGAATTCAATGAAAATAAAGACTCAACATACTCAAACCTATGGAACACTATTAAAGCAGTGCTAAGAGGAAAGTTCTTAGCATTAAGTACACACTTAAAGAAAACAGAAAGCACATATTGGAGACTTAACAGCCCACCTGAAAGCTCTAGAAAAAAAGAAGCAGACTCACCTAGGAGGAGTAGAAGACTGGAAATAATCAAACTGAGGGCAGAAATCAACAAAATAGAAACACAGAAAACAATACAAAGGATCAATGAAACAAATAGCTGGTTCTTGAAGAAAATCAACAAGATTGATAAACCCCTATCCAAACTAATCAAACAGTAGAGAGAGAATATGCAATTTAACAAGATCAGACATGAAAAGGAGGACATAATCACAGACACAGAGGAAAATCAGAGAATCATTAAATCTTACTACAAAACGACTGTATGCCACAAAATTGGAAAATGTAAAAGAAATGGACAATTTTTTACCTAAGTATCATATAACAAAGTTAAACCAGGACCAGGTTAACAATCTAAATAGACCTGTTAGTCGCGAAGAATTAGAAGTTGTTAACAAAAACATCCCTACAAAAAAATGCCCAGGTCCAGATGGTTTCAATGCAGAATTCTACCCGAACATCCAAGAAGAGTTAATACCTATACTCCTTAATGTCTTTCACAATATAGAAACAGAAGAGGCATTGCCAAATTCCTTTTATGAAGCTACAGTTACCCTGATACCGAAACCACACAAAGACTCAACCAAGAAAAAGAATTACTGTCCAATCTCACTCATGAACATGGACACAAAAGTCCTCAATAAAATACTGGCAAACCGTATCCAAGAACACATTAGAAAAATTATCCATTATGTTCAAGTAGGCTTCATCCCAGGGATGCAGGGCTGGTTCAACATACGAAAATCTATCAATGTAATCCAGCATATAAATAAACTGAAAGAAAAAAACCATAAGATCATTTCATTAGATGCTGAAAAAGCATTTGACAAAATTAAACATCCCTTTATGATAATGGTCTTGGAGAGATTAGGGATACAAGGGTCATACCAAAATACAATAAAAGCTATTTACAGCAAACCGACAGCTAACATTAAATTAAATGGAGAGACTCTAAGCCATCCCACTAAACTCAGGAACAAGACAAGGCTGTCCACTCTCGCCATACCTCTTCAATATAGTGCTTGATTTTAGCAATTGCAATAAGACAACATAATGGGATCAAAGGGATTTGAATTGGAAAAGAAGAAGTCAAACTTTCATTATTAGCAGATGCTATTATAGTGTACATAAGCGACCCCAAAAACTCCACGAAAGAACTCCTACAACTGATAAACACCTTTAGTATTGTGGCAGGTTACAAGATCAACTCCAAAAAAATCAGTCCCCCTCTTATACACAAAGGATATGGAAGCAGAGAGGGAAATCAGAGAAGCTTCACCATTCACGAGAGCCACAAACAGCATAAAATATCTTGGGGTAAATCTAACCAAGGAAGTGAAAGATTATTTGACAAGAACTTTAAGTCTTTGAAGAAAGAAATTGAGGAGGATACCAGAAAACGGAAAGATCTCCCATGCTCTAGGATTGGTAGGATCAACATAATAAAAATGGCAATTCTACCAAGGGCAATTTATAGATTCAATGCAATCCCCATCAAGGTCCCATCAAAATTCTTCATAGACCTTGAGAGGACAATAATCAACTTTATATGGAAAAACAGAAAACCCAGGATAGCCAAAACAATCTTATACAATAAAGGAACTTCTGGAGGAATTACCGTCCTTGACTTCAAACTCTCTTACAGAGCTACAGTATTGAAAACTGCTTGGTATTGGCATAAAAACAGAAAAGTCGGCCAATGGAATCGCATAGAAGACCTGGATTTTAACCCTAATTCCTAAGAACACCCAATTTGAGATAAAGGAGTGAAAAGTATACAATGGAAGAAAGAAAGCATCTTCAACAAATGCTGCTGACATAAATGGATATCAACCTGAAGAAAATGAAAATCGATCCATATCTATCACCATGCACAAAACTCAAGTCCAAATGGATTAAAGGCTTCAGTATCACTCTGAAGAGTACTGAACCTGATAGAAGAGAAAGTGGGAATTACTCTACAACATATAAGCAGAGGAGATTGCTTCCTATGTATAACCCCAGCGTCACAGACATTAAGGGCAACATTGAATAAATGGGACCTCCTGAAACTGAGAAGCTTCTGTAAAGCAAAGGACACTGTCATTAAGACAAAAAGGCAACCTACTGACTGGGAGAAGATCTTCACCAACCCCGCAACTGACAAAGGTCTGATCTCCAAAATATATAAAGAACACAAGAAACTTGACTTTAAAATGCTAATTAACCCAATTAAAAAATGGGGCACTGAACTGAACACAGAATTCTCAACAGAAGAAATTAAAATGACCAAAAGACACTTATGGCCATGCTCAACCTCCTTAGTGATCAGGGAAATGCAAATCAAAACAACTTTGAGATATCATCTCCCACCTGTCAGTATGGCTAAAGTCAAAAACTCCAAGGATAACCTTTGCTGGAGAGGCTGTGGAGGATGGGGTACCCTCATCCATTGCTGGTGGGAATGCAATCTTGTGCAACCACTGTGGAAGTCAGTGTTTCGGTTTCTCAGGAAATTCGGGATCAACCTACCCCTGGACCCAGCAATAGCACTCTTGGGAATATACCCAAGAGATGCCCTATCATATGACAAAAGCATTTGTTCAACTATGTTCATAGCAGTATTATTTGTAATAGCCAGAACCTGGAAACAACCTAGATGCCCTTCAATGGAAGAATGGATGACGAAAGTGTGGAATATATACACATTAGAGCACTACTCAGTGGTAAAAAAAAAAAAAGCAATGACATCTTGAATTTTGCATGCAAATGGATGGAAATAGAAAACACTATCTTGAGTGAGGTAACCCAGACCCAAACAGATGAACATGGGATGTATTCACTCATAATTGGATTTTAGCCATAAATAAAGGACATTGAGCCTATAATTTGTGATCCTAGAGAAGCTAAATAAGAAGGTGAACACAAAGAAAAGCATATTGACAGCCTCCTTGATATTTTAAGTGGACAAGATTGCCAGAAAAAAAATTGGGAACGCGCGGGTGGGTGGGATAGGAGTAAGGAGAAATGGGGCGAGAAAAGTGAGAAGGGGAATACGGGGGGAATTTGATGGAATGGGATGATTGGCATAAAGGAAGGGTGGATATGGGAGCAGGGAAGTATATATCATAATTAAGGGAGCCATTTTAGGGTTGCAAGAGACTTGCCTCTAGAGGTGCTCCCAGGTGACCAAGCCTAGGTCCCCAGTTAGTTCCTTGGGCAACTGAGGATAGGGAAGCTGAAATAACCCTATCCTAGAGCAATACTGACGAATATCTTGCATATCATCGTAGAACCTTCATCTGGTGATGGAGGGAGATAGAGACAGTGACCCACACTGGAGCACTGGACTGAGCTCCCAAGGTCCCAATGAGGAGCAGAAGGAGGGAGAAGATGAGCAAGGAAGTCAGCTCCCTTAACTAAGAATTGTGGTTCCGTGCTCCCCTGTCCAACCTTCCTTTATCCCAATCCTCCTGTTTCCCCGAGGCCCCACCTCCTTCCCTTCTCACTTTTCTTTCCTCATCTCCCCTTACCCACATCCCACCCCACCCCCGAGATCCCAATTTTCTCCCTGGCAATTTTGTCTACTTCCCTTAGCCAAGAGAATAACTATATGTTTTTCCTTGGGTTCCCCTTCTTACTTAGCTTCTTTAGATTCACCTATTGTAGACTCCATGACCCTTATTTATGGCTAGAAACCAATTATGAGCGAGTACATCCCATGTTCATCTTTTTGGGTCTGGGACACCTCACTCAAGATAGTGTTTTGTATTTCCATCCATTTGCATGCAAAATTCAAGAAGTCATTGTTTTTTACCGCAGCGTAGTACTCTATTGTGAATATATTCCATACTTTCTTCCCTGCCCATCTCTTCCTCCGAAAGCTTCCCTATGTATCTTCATTTACAGGATCTTTTTTTTTAAAAGATTTATTTATTATGTATACAACATTCCTTACATGTTTGTTTGCATGCCAGCAGAGGGCACCAGACCTCATTATAGGTGGCTGTAAGCCATCATGTCGTTGCTGGGAATTGAACTCAGGACCTCTGGAAGAGCAGTCAGTGCTCTTACCCTCTGAGCCATCTCTCCAGCCCTTCATTTACAGGATCTTGTCCCCTTGCCTACTGATGTACCTTCCCAGTGATTGCACTCCCAAGTGATGGCTCTCCTGGTGCTCGAGTGATGTCTCTCCTGGTGCCCAGATCACATATCCATGCTGGTTGGGTAGCTCATAAACAAAGCGCCTATCTTGCTTGTTTCAGGCAGGCTATTGAAACAAAGGAGCTCCCGCCTGCTCGGTTGCCCTTGGGATTCGGCCCCAAAGCCCCAAGAGGGAAGGGAGGCAGAAAGGGGGGAGGGTTCTGGATGCAAGCTGGGTGGGGTAGGAAGAGAGAGGCAGTATACTGGGAGTATAGGTGCAGTAGGAATCCCAGGAAGTATAGGGTAGATGAGGAAAGTCTGAGTTCCCTGTCCCGGGCTGCTGCCACAGGTCCCAAGCTCACCTCAGTGATGGCTCTCCTGGTGCCGAGATCAGATCCAGGTTTGGTCTTTTTATTGTGTCCCAGTTTTCCTGAATATTTTGTGATGAGAGTTTGTTGGATTTGCTGTTTTCTTTGATCAGTGCGCTTATTTTCTCTATGGTAGCTTCAGTGTCTGAGATTCATTCTTCTATCTTTTGTAATCTGTTGGTAGTACTTGTCTCTGTAGTTCCAGTTTATTTACCCAGATTTTCCATCTCCATCCTTCCTCTGGATTGTGTTTTCTTCATTACTTCCATTTCATTCTTCAAGTCTTGAACCGTTTTCCTTACCTGTTTGATTGCTTTTTCTTGATTTTCTAGGTTATCTTTGAGAGATTTATTCATTTCCTCTTCCTTTCTTCCTTTTTGTTTGTCATTTTTATTTCTTAATGGCAGTTTTTTACCTCCTGTTTAAGGTCCTCTATTATTTTCATATAGTTCCATTTAAAGTCGATTTCTTCTATTTCTTCTGTAGTAGGGTGTTCAAATCTTCTTGTTTCGGGATCCCTGGATTCGGTTATGTCATGTTTCTTTTCAGGTTGTTGGAGGAATTCTTGCATTTGCACCTGCCCATCTCTTCCTTCAAATGGAGCCAGGAGAGGCCTCATGTCTTGGTCCAGTCTTTGCTGTGACTGACTCTCTTGGTGGATCTCCTCAGTTTAGAAGCAGAAACTGTTCCTGTCTGGATGGAACCCCTCAGCACTGAAACATGGCCAACTTCTAGTCCAAAGACACCTCGGACAAAAGGGCTAAGGTGGTAAGCAGGGTGGGGTCGAGTAGAACACAGCAGAGACTGCAGCACAAGCTAATGGTGCATGCGCTCCCTTGCAGGGATCTTCAGGCCTGCCTGGCAGGCAGGCACTCACCCCTCTGTGTGAGTAGCCTTAGTGCAGGAACAGGAAACTGTTTCTGAGACCAGGACCTTGCAGACAACAGGGCAGGCTGAGGGTGGGGCTGGGGGGGCTGGGTCTTGTGTAAGAAGATGCCCCAGAAGCAGGAGCTGGGGGAGGGGGGTTGTGATCTCTACCAGTACAATTCGCCCTGGAATAGCACACACTCGCCCATGCAGATGGAACTCCTCAGCACTGAAGCAGAGATGCTTGGTAGCCCAAAGACCGAAAGAAAGCATCTTTAACAAATGGTGCTGGCATAACTGGATATCAACCTGTATAAAAATCAAAATAGATTCATATCTATCATCATGCAGAAAACTCAAGGCCAAATGGATTAAAGACCTCAATATAAATCTAACCACACAGAACCTGATAGAAGAGAAAGTAGGAAATAGTCTATAACACATGGGCACAGGAGACCACTTCCTATGTAGAACCCCAGTAGCACAGACAATAAGAACAACAATGTATAAATGGGACCTCCTGAAACTGAGAATCTTTCGTAAAGCAAAGGACACTATCATTAAGACAAAAAGACAACCTACTGACTGGGAGAAGATCTTCACCAACCCCGCATCAGACAAAAGTCTGATCTCCAAAATATATAAATAACTCAAGAAACTAGATATTAAAACTCTAATTAATCCAGTTAAAAAAATGGGGTACTGAACTGAACAGAGAATTCTCAACAGAAGAAGTTCAAATGGCCAAAAGACACTTAAGGTCATGTTCAACCCCCTTAGCGATCTGGGAAATGCAAATCAAAACAACTTTGAGATACCATCCTATGCCTGACAGAATAGCTAAAATAAAAAAGCACCAATCATAGCCTATGGTGGAGAGGTTGTGGAGTAAGGGGAACACTCGTCCATTGTTGGTGGGAATGCAAACTTGTGTAACCCCTTTGGAAATCAGTGTGGCAGTTTCTCAGAAAACCGGGAGTCAACCTACCTCAGGATCCAGCAATTCCACTCTTGGGAATATACCTAACAGGAGACCAATCATACTACAAAACCATTTGTTCTACTATGTTCATAGCAGAACTATTTATAATAGCCAGATCCTGGAAACAACCTAGGTACCCCTCAACAGATGAATGGATAAAGAAGGTTTGGCACGTATACACTTTAGAGTACTACTCAGCAGTAAAAAACAATGACATCTTGAATTTTGCAAGCAAATGAATGGAAATAGAGAACACTTTGCTGAGTGAGATAACCCACACCCAAAGAGAGGAACATGGTATGCCCTCACTCATAAGTGGATTCTAGCCATAAACAAAGGACATTGAGCCAATAGTTCGTGATCCTAGAGGAGCTAGGTTTCTTTGTTTTTCAATCTTATAAACTTTTCAACTTTTATGTAAGTTATATTTTTCTGAATTCACTAGCAAGGATAACTATACGTATAACTATCTGGTCTTCAATCCTCATCAGAAACCCAAGAAGATTAAAATATTACCTGAGTAAATAGAAAGTGCAGGGCAAAGACCTCCAAAATTATAGAAACAATTGAGATATCTGGCTTCCTAGACAGTCACCCCAAGATCCCTTTCCAATATTGGGGCATCCATCCTCAGATGGCAGGTTTAGAATATCTAACAGACTTTTCTGTGAAACAGGAAGTTTGAAGGACCATCCCATCTTGTATTGGCAAATTTTGGCAGTTGCCTTCTTTTGTGTCCTGCTTGTCCAATGTGGATAGCATACTGTCAGCAGATGACACAATGGCTTTTTTACATAGTGGATATCTTGTTACAATAAAACTCAAACTCTATTTGTAGTTTCTTCTATGCTCTTCATCCCTTTTTATAGTAAACTTGTACTTCCAGGAGCACATATGTCTCACTGTCATAAAAAGCCTTAGGATATTAAAATATCTTAAATGAAAAAAACTTTAATGACATATTCTTTCCATTTCTGAAGTGTTTGAAGACCAACTATCATCTAAAATATATCTTTGTTAACTTTAAGACATATTTAATGTGACTTCAAGTCTGATTATTATTATATATGGTTAACTATTTACTTGTATCTCTTAATTATTCATTATATTTTTAAATGTGTTGCATAGGTACAATACCTTAACGAAGAGTAGAAATGTATTTACAAGTGGCGGCGGAAGGCAGCCGGAACGCTGTGTGCAGCTGGCGGGGACCGACTGGGACCGGCCGGGACCGCCTGGCACCGGCTGGGACCTGTGCGGCAGCAGAGGATACAGGCTGCTGGCGGTGGGAACCATCCCAGCAGCAGAAGCAGGCTGCAGGGACCGCGCACTACACCTGACACAGATAGCCCCACTACAATTAAATCAAAGAGGTAGGCCTTCGGTTGGGTAGGTCCCTGGTAAAGGAGGAGCCGGGTCCTATTCCTGAAGACCCTTCTGAGGGGTGAGAGGGATCTTGGCCCCCGGCAGGAACCAGGAAACAGAGCAAGGGCATTTTGTAAGAGGAGCCCCTGGCCAGCAGGGAAACCTGAACCAGTTTTAACAGACCCCTTAGATAGCATCGATAGGAGGAGATGGGCAGGCGCCAAGGAAAGAATTCACCCAATAATCTGAAAAACAACATGAAAACACCAGAACCCAATGATCTTACAACAGAAGGTCTCCAACACCCTAACACAGAAGTGGAAAAAATTGATTTTATGAAAGCAATAGAGTCCCTTAAACAACATGTGAAAATGCCCTTATAGAAATGGATGAGAATTATAACCAAAAATTTGAAGAAATGAGTAAATACGTACATAATACCCTGGGAAACCAAGAAAGAACTATCAAACAGGTAATGGAAACAGTTCAAGAATTGAAAACTGAAATGGAAGCAAGGAAGAAAACACAAACTGAGGAACAGCTGGATATGGAAAATCTAGGTCAATGAGCAGAGCCTACAGAAACAAGCATAATCAATAGAATACAAGAAATAGAAGAAAGAATCTCAGATTCTGAGGACACCATAGAGAAAATAAACACTCTGATCAAAGAAAACTGCAAAGCCAACAAATTCTCATCACAAAACACTCAGGAATTATGGGACACAATAAAAAAACCAAATCTAAGAACAATAGGAATAGAAGAAGAAGAGTCACAGCTCAAAGGCCCAGAAAATATTTTGAACAAAATTATGGAAGAAAACTTTCCCAACATAAAGAAAGATATTCCTTTGAATATTCAAGAAGCATACAGAACACCAAACAGACTGGATCAAAGGAAAACATCCCCTCGCCATATAATAATCAAAACACAAAATATACAGAATAAAGAAAGAATACTAAGAGCTGCAAAGAAAAAAGGCCAAGTAACGTATAAAGGTAAACCGATCAGACTTACACCTGATTTCTCTATGGAAACAATGAAAGCCAGAAGGTCCTGGATAGAAGTACTACAGAAGCTAAGAGACCATGGATGCAAGTCCAGACTACTATACCCAGCCAAGCTTTCATTCACTATAAATGGAGAAAACAAGACATTCCAGGATAAGAACAAATTTAAACAATATGTAGCCACGAATCCAGCCCTACAGAAAGTAATAGAAGGAAAACCGCAACCCAAGGAATCCAACATTGCCAACCCTGCCTACAATAATTGAGGCATCTAGCGACCCTTCACTAGCACAACTCAAAGAAGGGAGACACACAAATTCTACTTCCAAAAACAATAAGAATATCTGGCGTAAACAAACACTGGTCATTAGTATCACTTAATATTAATGGTCTTAATTCACCTATAAAAAGGCACAGGCTAAGAGATTGGATAGGAAAACAGGATCCAACATTCTGCTGCTTGCAAGAAACACAACTCAACCACAAAGACAGGCATCTACTCAGAGTAAAGGGTTGGGAAAAGGTCTTTCAATCAAATGGTCCTAAGAAAAAAGCAGGTGTGGCCATATTAATTTCTAACAAAGTTGACTTCAAACTAAAATCAATCAGAAGAGATCGAGATGGACACTTTATACTCATAACAGGAACAATTTGTCAGGATGACGTCTAAATCCTGAATATTTACGCCCCTAATATAAAAGCACCCACGTATGTAAAAGAAATATTACTAAAACTTAAGGCAGACATCAAACCACACACACTAGTAGTAGGAGACTTCAATACACCTCTCTCAACAATGGACAGGTCAATCAGACAGAAACCTAATAGAGAAGTAAGAGAACTACTGGAGGTAATGAATCAAATGGACTTAACAGAAATCTATAGAACATTCGACCCAAATAGGAAAGAATATACCTTCTTCTCTGCAGCCCATGGAACCTTCTCGAATATTGACCACATACTCGGAAACAAAAGAAACCTCCACAGATACAAAAAAATATCAGTGTCCACCTGTGTCTGATCAGATCACCACGGATTAAAGTTAGAATTCAACAACAATCCTACCTCCAGAAAGCCGACAAACTCAGGGAAACTGAACAGTCAACTACTGAACCACACCTGGGTCAAGGAGGAAATCAAGAAAGAAATTAAAGTCTTCCTTGAATTTAATGAAAATAAAAGGACAACATACTCAAACCTATGGAACACGATGAAAGCAGTGCTTAGAGGAAAGTTCATAGCACTAAGTGCCCACTTAAAGAAAACAGAGAAAGCATACTTCGGAGACTTAACAGCACACCTGAAAGTTTAGAGAAAAAGAAGCAGACATGCCCAGGAGGAGTAGAAGACTGGAAATAATCAAACTGAGGGCTGAAATCAGCAAAATAGAAACACAGAAAACAGGCCAAAGAATCAATGAAACAAAAAGTTGGTTCTTGGAGAAAATCAACAAGATCGTCAAACCCCTATCCAAACTAATTAAACGACAGAGAGAGAACACGCAAATAAATAAGATCAGAAATGAAAAGGGGGACATAACCACAGACACAGAGGAAATTCAGAGACTGATTAGGTCATACTACAAAAGCCTGTATGCCACAAAACTAGAAAATGCAAAAGAAATGGACATTTTTGTAGATAAGTACCACATACCAAAGCTAAACCAAAACCAGGTGAACGATCTAAATAGACCTGTTAGTCGCGAAGAACTAGAAACCGTTATCAAAAATCTACCTTCCAAAAAAAGCACAGGACCAGATGGTTTCAATGCAGAATTCTTCCGGAACTTCCAAGAAGACCTAATACCTATACTCCTTAATGAATTTCACAATAGAGAAACAGAAGAGTCATTGCCAAATTCCTTTTATGGAGCTACAGTTACCCTGATACCAAAACCACACAAAGACCCAACCAAGAAAGAAAATTACAGGCCTATCTCACTCATGAATATCCACGCAAAAATTCTCAATAAAATACTGGCAAACCGAATCCAAGAACACATTAGAAAAATTATCCATTATGATCAAGTAGGCTTCATCCCAGAGATGCAGGGTTGGTTCAACATACGAAAATCTATCAATGTAATCCACCATATAAATAAACTGAAAGAAAAAAAAACATATGATCATTTCATTAGATGCTGAAAAAGCATTTGACAAAATTCAACACCCCTTTATGATAAAAGTCTTGGAGAGATTAGGGATACAAGTGTCATACATAAATATAATAAAAGCTATTTACAGCAAGCCGTCAGCTAACATTAAATTAAATGGCGAAAAACTCAAAGCCATCCCACTAAAATCAGGAACACGACAAGGCTGTCCACTCTCTCCATACCTCTCCAATATAGTGTTTGAAGTTCTAGCAGTAGCAATAAGACAACATAAAGGGATCAAGGGGATTCGTATCAGAAAAGAAGAAGTTAAGCTCTCGTTATTTGCAGATTATATGATAGTATACAAAAGCGACCCCAAAAACTCTACCAAAGAAATCCTACAGCTGATAAACACCTTTAGTAATGTGGCAGGATACAAGATCAACTCCAAAAAATCAGTGGCCTTCTTATACACTAAGGATAAGGAACCAGAGATGGAAATTAGAGAAGCATCACCTTTCACGATAGCCACAAATAGCATAAAATATCTTGGGGTAACTCTGACCAAGGATGTGAAAGATCTATTTGACAAGAACTCTAAGTCTTTGAAGAATGAAATTGAAGAGGACACCAGAAAATGGAAAGATCTTCCTTGCTCCTGGATTGGGAGGATCAACATAGTAAAAATGGCAGTTCTACCAAAAGCAATCTATAGATTCAATGCAATCCCCATCAAAATCCCATCAAAATTCTTCACAGATCTGGAGAAGACAATAATCAACTTTATATGGAAAAACAAAAAACCCAGGATAGCCAAAACAATCTTATCCAACAAAGGAGCGTCTGGAGGCATTACCATCCCTGACTTCAAACTCTACTACAGAGCTACAGTATTGAAAACAGCTTGGTATTGGCATAAAAACAGAGAAGTTGACCAATGGAATCGAATAGAAGACCCTGTCATTAACCCACAAACCTATGAACACCTGATTTTCGATAAAGGAGCTAAAATTATACAATGGAAAAAAAGAGAGCATCTTCAACAAATGGTGCTGGCAAAACTGGATGTCAACCTGTAGAAGAATGAAAATATTGGGTCTACTTCCCTTAGCCAACTGAGACAAGACTCATCAAATAAAGAAATGAGCATAAAGGAGGAAGTAATGGCTTCAAGGACGCCTGCTTAGTCGTCGCGGTCCTACAGGACCGCAGCATCTGATGACCCTGCTTTACATCAGACGCTCTCAGAAAGTCAGCCAACTTCCTATGTCATATTATACATGAGGAGCTCCGGAGAGAGCCCCTCAGAAAGATGAGTACTAAGCCTCTGCTGGAAAAAAAATATCTTCAAATGCACCCCTTCTTTGTCAAGTCTCTGTTAGGAGGGTTCACTAACTGCAGTGACAAAATGTACCAAGTAGCTTACCTGCTTATGACCCCTTTCTCTGCACCTACTTGCAAAAGTTTGCTTAAGAAGGTGAGATTCAAAGCACACACCACCCAAGTGGGAATCCATTTGCCTTTCTTTTCATTGTTCAAGTCGAACATCTTCTTAAAAGTTCAAAATGCAAGGCTCCAAGATTCAAAACCTTTGAACTCTCTTATGAAGTCACAAGCGGGAAATTCCACTCCTGACCATGTGACAGGTTGTAGTCAAAAGGCAGGCACACTAAAACTATCTTCAGATTATACGTAACAGGTGAGTATGAAACATAAATGCATCTTGCGTTTTTACTTGGGATCTCCAACTCCAAAAGAAAATTAAACCAAAATCCTCTGCTTCTAAACATTTTAGATAAGGGTTGCTCAGCCTGCATGTGGGAATGGACTTTCTGATTCAGCTTGAGTTTGCCTGGCCTTGTTCTCTATAAAAGTAGCGTATAGAATGGGAAGCCAAATGTCCACGGCTCTTACGCCTTTCAACGTTCCAGGGCTGCCCATTTCATCTAATACCTGCCCAAACCTTTGCGTTATCCTCTGAGACTTTAAAAGTTATTCTGAATCCTAAGCTTTATTTGGTGCCTGCCTCTGCAGAGCTCAGAACACCTCCAAGACACTATCTCACCTGGTTACTTCCCCCAGGGCCTGACTGCATGTGACGACCTCAGAGTCCCCACTAACATCAGCCGCTCATGCTCTTGAGCTCACGGGTGGTTTACGGAACTGACAGAGTCCGTCGGTGGCAATGAGTTCAGCACAGGAAACCTGCACGTAGAAGGACAGCGAGCCCTGGGCTTGAAGCCATCTGTAGTAGATTTAGACACAGGCGAGGAAAGCTCTGTGGTGAATGGACACTGACACACATTTTCATAGTTTTACATATTTTTCAATGTGCCACCCGGCGATTCGTCACTTCCAAGTCAGCCGGTGACCCAAATTGAAATGGAATGCTCACACCACACAGATAGCTGAAGCACCTCGTTTGGGGACAGACAGGGGTAAACCCTAAGACGCAGCACCTGGCTGTTTGATCGCTCCGTGGACCAGCGATGTTCGAACGTCTGCTATACTTAATGCACTGGGCACGTGGTCGGTGCGGAGCGCGTGTGGTTGATAAACAAGGTGACGGTAGCTGAAGTGCCCAGTGTCTCTGTTCACACGCTCGTGGATCTGGAGCGGGAAAGAACATTCACTTATGGCGGGAGAATGCGTGTCTCATTGCCAAATACCTTCTAGGGTTACAGGAGCAGCAACCACAGGCAGCAGTGCCGAAGAGGAACGGCACTGTTTCAGAACTAAAGGATTTCCCTTCTCCTGTAGTCTCTAAAGGCAAACAACTCTCAGAGAACTTCAGAGAAGCTGCACACAGCCTCTCTATCAGCTCACTTCCTTCTTCCATCTTCAGCAAATTAAGCTGGGGCAGCGGGAGGGGGGGATGGAGGGAGGAGCTAGGAGATACAAGGGATAAGGGAGAACACCTCTCTCTTTGAAGACTGAAGTCTTCTGGTTTTAAGTCAGAGGTTGAGCAGTCTAGAAGTTTCTCAAACATTTAAACACGGGGTTACCGTATGACAACAGAGTAGTCATGGTTCCCGGGGTCTACCTAAGAGAAATAAAAACACACCCATGCAAAAAAAAAAAAGAATGAAAATAGATCCATATCTATCACCATGCACAAAACTCAAGTCAAAATGGATTAAAGACCTCAATATCAGTCCGAACACACTGAACCTGATAGAGGAGAAAGTGGGAAGTACTCTACAACACATGGGCACAGGAGACCATTTATTACGTATAACCCCAGCAGCACAGACATTAAGGACCTCATTGAATAAATGGGACCTCCTGAGACTGAGAAGCTTCTGTAAAGCAAAGGACACTGTTGCTAAGACACAAAGGCAACCCACTAACTGGGAGAAGATCTTCACCAACCCTGCAACTGACAAAGGTCTGATCTCCAAAATATATAAATATCTCAAGAAACTAGACCGTAAAATGCTAATCAACCCAATTATAAAATGTGGCATTGAGCTGAACAGAGAATTCTCAACAGAAGAACTTCAAATGGCCAAAAGACACTTAAGGTCATGCTCAACTTCCTTAGCGATCAGGGAAATGCAAATCAAGACAACTTTAAGATACCATCTTACACCTGTCAGAATGGTTAAAATAAAAAAACACCAATGATAGCCTTTGTTGGAGAGGTTGTGGAGAAAGGGGTACACTCATCCATTGCTGGTGGGAATGCAAACTTGTGCAACCACTTTGGAAAGCAGTGTGGCGTTTTCTCAGGAAATTCGGGATCAACTTACCCCTGACCCAGCAATACCACTCTTGGGAATATACCCAAGTGAGGCCTTATCATACAACAAAAGTATATGCTCTACGATGTTCATAGCAGCATTGTTTGTGATAGCCTGAACCTGGAAACAACCTAGATGCCCTTCAATGGAAGACTGGATGAAGAAAGTATGGAATATATACATATTAGAGTATTACTCAGCAGTAAAAAACAAGGACTTCTTGAATTTTGCATACAAATGGATGGAAATAGAAAACACTATCCTGAGTGAGGTAAGCCAGACCCAAAAAGAGGAACATGGGATGTACTCACTCATATTTGGTTTCTAGCCATAAACCAAGGACATTGAGCCTATAATTAGTGATCCTATAGAAGCTAAATAAGGAGAACCGAAAGAAAAACATATAGGCATCCTCCTGAATATTAACCTTCAGCAAGTGATGAAAGGAGACAGAGACAGAGACCCACATTGGAGCACAGGACTGAAATCTCAAGGTCCAAATCAGGAGCAGAAGGAGAGAGAGCACGAGCAAGGAACTCAGGACCACGAGGGTTGCACCCACACACTGAGACAATGGGGATGTTCTACTGGGAACTCACCAAGACCAACTGGCCTGGGTCTGGAAAAGCCTGGGATAAAAGCAGACTCTCTGAACATAGCGGACAATGAGGACTACTGAGAAGTCAAGAACAATGGCATTGGGTTTCTGATCCTACTGCACGCAGTGGCTTTGTGGGAGCCTAGGCAGTTTGGATGCTCAACTTACTAGACCTGGATGGAGGTGGGGGTTCCTTGGACTTCTCACAGGACAGGGAACCCTGATTGCTTTTGGGGCGGGGGGGGACTTAATTGGGGGAGGGGGAGGGAAATGGGAGGCGGTGGCGGGGAAGAGACAGCAATCTTTAATAAATAAATAAATTAAAAAAAGAAATGTATATACAACATAGCAAGGTAATTTTAAATTTCTATCAATATATAAAAGTCCATACCAATGTAAAATGTTTGAGACTAGTGTTTGCTTTTTAGTCTAAGTGTATATTCAGTAATCTACCCTTTTATCCTGTTATTGCCATATACTGCCTTTTCTTTTTCGTTTCAGACAGTGATCTTTGAATACACATCACTTATTTAGTTTCCACCCTTACCATGACCAGTAACAATTTACATCCAACCCCCAAAATGATGTCAAACATCCACAAACCACTGTAGAACAAGAAACCACCAACCCCATCTCTTGGAAATACAGGCATTGTACTCTCTAGATGGCTTCCTGTTGTCTGGAGATGATGGATCTTTAGGGATCCCTAAGAAAATTAAGATAACGGTCAAGTCCTGAGACAGCTACTAGCTATTGTCTATCCCAGTTTGATGGGGAAGTGTAGGATCTATCCTACATTTGACTTGTGTTGTCTGTGAGGCTGAACCCTCTCTCCTAGCAGACCTGAAGTTGTTCTAGAAGCAGAATTTTGAGGAAACTGTAACAGAGACAGTCTGAAAGGCTGGATTACCTGTGTTACTTCTCTTTTTGGTGTCTTATCTTTTTGTTTTAAAAACACACATGCCTTCAACCTATCATGAATCTCCATACATGGTGCTGGCTGGCTCAAGCTGTCAGGCAGTGGCCACCTAAGATCTTGGGAATAAGAAGTGACATCTGGTTCCATGTTTGGTACTTTTTAAAATCTTTATTGAGAACTATGTGGAAATACTTAGCCCCACAATGGACGCCATTTGTAAGGAGTCTTTCTCTGACTTATTATCCAGCCTCCCAATAATGACATAAAGACTTTTATCAATTATGAAAAATCAGCATATAGGTTTGGCTTGTTTCTATCTAGTTTGTAGAGCTTAAATTTACCTATTATATTTATCTATGTCATGTCACATGGTTCAGTTACCTCTTTTCTATTCTGCACCTCTGAATTGCTCTAAGTCTTCTAGAATCTCTATGGCACACTCTGCATGATTAGATCCTTGTCCCTTTCTTCTCTCTTCCCCCAGAAATCCTGCCTATCTCTCTTACCTAGCTATCATGGCATAATCTTTCGTCCATCTTCCAGCTCCAGTGTTCTGTCAGTGTCTAGTGTCTGACTGGTGACTCTGCCTTTCTTCTTCCTAGAGTTCTCTCTCTGCCCTGATGTCCTACCTATACCTCCTGCCAGCTCTTGGCCATTAAGCCTTTAATTACACCAATCAAAGCAAAACTTTGTAACACAGTGTAAAAATATCCCACAACAAAACTGACTCCTACACATGAAACAATAAACCTGTGAATAAATGTAGGAATTAACCTATTTTAGCATTAATGTGGACAGCAGACAACAATACAAAGTATTTGCAGAATGTGTTTACAGATATAGCACAGAGCAACAACAGTCTTGGAGCCCTGACCCTATCTCAGACACCATGAAGGAAATACTACCCCTGCAATGATCCTTCCCAAGGGTAGGTTAAGGCACTGAACAATGTTAGCTTCTTTTCTTGAATAAGGAACTGTCTGCATTTTGGGAACTTTCATTTTGGGGAAGTTTGATTTTGATGACCTTCACAGTTTAGATGCAATGTATTAACCATATGCAAAACATGAGAGCAGAGAGGGGCCCTTTAACCATAACATTTACATAACCAAATCCCTCTTGCATGCCAACTACATAGTAAAACTGTCGGAAGGTTAATCATTTCTTGTACATCCAAATCACAGGCAATCATGAACTTATGAATATGGTGAAAATGACACTGATATTAGACAATCAGGATGGTGCTGAGGCTCAGAGTTGAGATGCCAATAACGCTAATTTGGAATAGACATTTGTGATTGAACAGGCATTAAATCTAATTCAGCTTTTACCAAAACCAGAAGGATTCTGAACACTAAAAGAGGAACACAAGAGAAAAGAGAATGGTGAGAATTTGTTCCTATGTTAGACATGTATGGTGATAGGAAAAGAGCAATCATTCTTTGAGGGATTATTATTTAGCAGAATAGAATCAAATCAATGCTGTGAGCTCAGCACATTTCTTTCTCCATTTCCATGCATGTATTCTCTATGTTCATACAGGAGAAATAAAAGACCATGTGCTCAGTGTGTTCCTTTTGTTCTCCATGATCCCAGCAGCATCAGCCTGCATCTTTCTTTGTTGTAGAACACTGCTCTCCACCATGGCAATACTCTGGTCCTATTGAAGTCTCTCTAACTGTTACTACACACAAGTGACCTGTAGAACAGTGGTCACATCTGTATTCTTTCTTGTTGTTGAACAAGAAAGAATCAGAACTATAGGCAGTTAAAATTTGTAGGCAAAGCTTTTTTTCCAGGGACAAAATCACTGAGATGTTTCCAATATTTTTGGCCATTGTGGAACACCCTGTTCTTAACAATGGGGTGTAAGAATGGCTGTTACAGCTAGTGTGGTCTACAGAGTGAGTTCCAGTACAGCTGGAGCTCATAGTAACACCCTGTCTAAACAAACAATCAAATAAACAAATAAACGAAGCACAAAAATCACAAGATTGTAGACATTTTTATACAGAGCCCTAATATAACTCATTGTCTCACCAGCTAGATTTGTATGGAGTCTTGTCTTTGTTTCTGTTACCATTGTTTCATGTGGCTGGTGTAGGCATTGTTCTTGTATCTCTAGGTAATATTCATACAACATCCCAAAGCATCTTCCAGGCGTGCTAGGAAACCAACCATGAGATTGGTGTGTATGAAAGAGTAAAGGAGGAGAACCAAGAGCTAAGAGGAAAAAACAACCACCATATCCCTCAAGTAAAGGTGCTATGTCAGGAAACCATCAGGCTTATGTTGTGTTCAGTCATGGTCTGTGGTGACTGAGAGCATTTAGCCAGATGCAGGTGTTTACAGTGGAGATGTGCTGCAGGAAGAGCCCACAGTCAGACTTGGGTTTGTAATATAGTACACAGAATGCTGAGAAAGAAGGATGAATCTGAGACCACCATAAGGTTTAAGAGGTTCTGTCTCAGAAACACACACACACACACACACACACACACACACACACACACACCCAAAAACTAAAGAACCACAGAGAGATAGAAGCCACAAAATCTTTAGCCCAACCCATCAAGCCCAGGAAGGAAAGAGTCAGGCAGCTGGTTAGAACAGTTCCTCTTCTTCAGGGGCTGCCAGTATGACATTCGCATGACAGAAATCGGAAACCAGTTTGCAGAGGCCACACAATTTCTGTTAGTGTGTTTGGAAAGGAGATCATCTATCTTCAAACTTGTAGCAACTGGAAGATGCCATGACCCCATTTCTTTTAGTGCTGCTGTTTCTTGGTGAGATACCATATGGGGAGGGAGAAATATTCTCTGAGAAGGAATCCACCTCACAATCATGATTTGGGCCATTGGGATGTCTGAGCAGTTCCCGAAGGCACCTGGAAGTGTAGGTCCTGCTCATGATTTAGTGTAAACACTCACAGCTCACTCTCTTCTAGGACTAAGCCCGAACCTCTGGATCCCAACATCAGCAGGTAAGTGTCTTCCAAGCTGTCCTAGTTTGGACATTTTTGGGGGGGGATCAAGGGGAACTCATGCGCAGAGCAGATGGAGAACAGCTGGTGTGGACTGATATTGGGGATGCCTAAAAGGTTCTGGGTAAGAAGACTGTATCAGAGGGGGAGTTCTGGGGAAACAATTGTCAATTTCTTTCAGGGGTCCTCTCTAAACCTACACTGAGAGCAGTGCCAGGAAATGTGGTAGCCACTGGGAACCAGGTGACATTCTTCTGTGAAGGGCCCTCAGAGGCCAAAGAATATCGTCTCTACAAAGTAGGAAGTCAAGACTACCTGATACCAACAGCCCTTCTAGAAACTGAGAATAATGCCAAGTTTTCTATCTCTTTGGTTCAATGGAACAATGCAGGCCAATATTTGTGTTCTTATACAAGCACCAATGGCTCATTAGAAAACAGTGACACCCTGGAGCTGGTGGTGACAGGTAACAGAACCCTCCCTCAGCCCCTGGATTTGCCTTAAGTGGGCTCCTTTCTCAAATATGAGAAGTGGGGAACCATGTTTCTCATATAAGTTCTCCTAACAGTCTTGCTTTTCTCTCCTAGGAGTTTACCCCAGCAATGTCACTCTGTCAGCCATTCCCAGTTCTGTGGTGACTTCAGAAGGGCGAGTTACCCTTCAGTGTGAGTCACAACGGCCGTATAATATGTTCATTCTAATGAAGGATGGTGAGAAGTTCTCAAGTCCTAAACCCTCACAGAAAATACACTCTGACATATTTGGAGCCCAATTCTTGGTGGATCGGGTGACCCCCAACAAGAGGTGGAGGTTAACGTGTTATGGTTATTCCTTGAGCACCCCTCAGCTGTGGTCGCTGCCCAGTAACCAACTGGAGCTCCTGGTATCAGGTAAGGAAGTGCAGTATGTTCTTTTGAGTATAATTGCAACTGACACAGGGTCCCTGGAAAATACCTGATTTGTGCTGGGTGGTTGACAACCAGGGCTACTGGACTCAGTGTCACAGAATTTCTGATACAGCTGGTCACCATGGGAGATACTTATAATGAAATCTAAGATCCATAGAAATGTGTGGACTTTATGTGGACTTCTGCTATTGCAGATCAGCTTATGTGTCAGGGGCAATTGTGACCTTCTCTGTGATATTTTAGAAACAGATGCACCTACTTTCTTCCTACTTCTTTGCAGGGAATCTTAGCAAGCCCACCATATGGGCTGAGCCAGGCTCTATGATCACCTCAGGGAGTCATGTTACCATCTGGTGTGAGGCAAACGTAGAGACCCAAATCTATGTGATATATAAAGAGGGAATCCCAGAACCTCAGGACCAACAGAACCAGATAGTCTCCAACAATAAGGCAAAACTCACCATTTCATCTATGACAGAATCAAATGCAGGGAGATATCACTGCTACTCTTACACCTCTGCTGGATGGACAGAACGCAGTAACACCTTAGAACTGGTGGTGACAGGTGAGAGAAACTCAAAAATCCTTGCCCCAGAAGTCACTCTCAAGAAAAACTGCTGTAGCATTATTTCCTATAGAAGGAAAGCTGTGGGCGGCAATTTAGACTGTGTGGTCCACTTTAATTTTCTGTGTGTACTTTTTTAGGAGTCCACAACAAACCCATACTGTTGCCACTGCAAGACCCCGTTGTGACTGTAGGAATGACTGTGACACTCTCTTGTACCTCAAATCATTCATACAACTGGTTCATTTTAACTAAGGATGATCAGAAGTTCTTGCGCAGTGAGCATTCACAAGATAAAGACACTGGGTTATTTTTTGCCAAGTTCCAAGTGACACCAACGGAATTCAGCCAAAGATGGATGTTCAGATGCTATGGCTCTTACAGAAGTAATCCTCAGGTGTGGTCAGAAGGGAGTGACCTTTTGGAACTTCTAATCTCTGGTGAGGGCACTTCAGGGTCTCTGTAGAATCATATTCTACTAGACACATGATCCCTGTTTAGATCATGGTGCGTCATGCGTTTGAGGATTCAGGGTTCCTGAGTCAGTTGACACAGTATGCAGACCATGAGAGTCACTGTATAGAAAATAAGGGGAGAGCCTAATAGAAATGGAACCTGGGAGGGTCAGGAGAATGATGTGTCTTCCCATGACATTATTGGTTCTTTTTGTATTTAGGGGTAAAGTTTAAGATCAGGAGCAAGTTTGATCTTTACTCTGAAACTGTTTGATTGCCCCCACATCCTTCTCTTCTACTTCCTTGTAGGAAGACTCATGAAACCCTCTTTGAGGGCTGAGCCAGGATCAGTGATTGCCTCAGGAAACAATGTGACCATCTTGTGTGAGGGGACCAAGGGAAATCAACCAATGTATTTCCTCTATAAAGAAGGAAGCCCAGCACCCTGGGACAGTCAAACCCCAAAAGATCCTGGTAACAAGGCCATGTTCTCAATAGCATCCATGGAAAAGCATCATGCAGGAAAATATCGCTGTTACACTTACAACTCTGCTGGGTGGTCAGAACGCAGTGACATGCTTGAGCTGGTAGTGACAGGTGAGAGGTCACAAAGTGTCACTATCTTTGCCTCTGTCCTCAGGAAATAATCGTCCATAGGTGTGCTTCCTCAGCTTTTCTGCTGGAGACATGATGGGCTGTCTTTCATTAAACAGGCTGCCTCTTCCTCTCCTAGGTGTTCACCATGGTAAACCTACTCTGTCAGCTTTGCCCAGCCCTGTGGTGACCTCAGGTGGGAACGTGACCCTTAAGTGTGTCTCATCTAAAGGATATGATTGGTTCATTTTGACTGGGGCAGATCAAAATTTCTCCAGGTCCCAAAAGGCACAGCTTACACACACTGGACAGTCCCTAGCTTTGTTTCATGAGATCACCGTGGCATCCAGCAAGAGTGAACCCTTCAGATGTTACGGATACTTTACAAATACCTCGCATGTGTGGTCAGAGGCCAGTGACCCTTTGGAGATACATGTCTCAGGTGAGGAAGTCTCATTTACTCAACTGTTTGGCACCAGAAACCCTTTGTCATATGCTGTGCTGCCTCAAGGAAGGTTTAAAGCCATAATGGCTAAAGGAAACTGTTGAGTGCTAAGGCTCAGAGTATGAATGGCCATGGCAAGGTCAAGGCAGGATGGGATGTGGAATGTATAGAAAGATCCAGCTGTATGGCTTCCTGAGTCTCCTGCTTACAGGACTGTCAAAGAAACCCTCCCTGTTGGCTCAAAAAGGCCCTGTCCTGTCCCCTGGAGAGAACTTGATCCTCAAGTGTTCCTCTGAGATAAGTTATGACAGATTTGCTCTGTTTAAGAACGGGGAAAGTGACCTTAACCAGGTCTCTGTCCATCAGTCTCAGGATGGACATTTTCATGCCAATTTCACCTTAGGCTCTCTTGATTCCTTCATTGGTGATCAGTATAGATGCCTTGGTGCACACAGTTCCTCCTCTGTATGGTCAGCCCCCAGTGACCCATTGGACATCCTGATCACAGGTAAGGTTTTTAGTGTATTCAGTTGGGTCCCATCTTGGCATAGGTTAAGCTGGGAGGAGACCTGGAATTCATCATCAAGATAATGATGAATATCTCACAGAGAAATAGGTCCAGGTAGAAGGATTGCACAGTCTGTTAAAATATAGAGAGACTAGATTCCGAATGGGGGACTCAGAACAATGGCTGCAGTCCTTCACTTACTCATTTTCTTCTCTTTAGGGTACCCTGCTGTTACACCAAATCTCTCTGTGATCCAGGCACTACCGTTTCCTTAGGAGGGACTGTGACCCTGCAGTGTCAATCATCAGTCCCCGTGGATACTTTCCTTCTGTTCAAGGAAGGTGCAGCCCATCCCTATTTGCATCAAAAATCACAGTTTCAAGATTTAAAAAATCAGGCAGAATTCTCCATGAGTGCTGTGACCTCAGCTCTTGGGGGTTCCTATGTATGCTTTGGTTCCCAAAGCTCATCCCTTTACCTGTTGTCACACCCCAGTGTCCCTGTGGAGATCATAGTTTCAGGTGAGATAACCCAGACCTCTTTGAGCTCAATTAAGACAAGATAATTGACCTAGGATTTAACCTAGGTAGAGATTTAGAAACAAACTGTTCTTTCTCAATTACTCATCATCTCACCTTCTGCATGGGAGTGGCAGAAGATTTTAGGTAGGAAACCAGAAGGTTCTAGAGAAGCTGAAGTTTAGGTACAAGACTGATAAAAGATGAGATAATAGGGTATCCTTCCACTCATCATTCCCCGTACAAATTTCCCACAGTCCCCTTGTGTCTAAAATTCCATTTCCATAGAGGTTTTAGATTTTCTTGTCTAGGAATTTTGTTTCACCATGAGTATGTGCTGACGCTTGTCGCTAGGCATCTTCATTCATTTATCAGCTTGGGTGATGACCAAGCTACTAGGTGTGAAGCAGAGATTCCTAATATGGTTCCTAGAAACCAGAGGTTCAGAAGCTAGGCTGCAGAAGAGGTACTCTGATAGAAGGTGATATTGTTGATTTATACTAGATTGAATCACTGAAAATGATAGCAGGTGATTATTCCCCAGAATTTCCCCATCCAATTGTGTTAGGCCATGAAAAACAGAGAAAAAAGAGAGAATTCAGGATCTTTCCTTCCAGTTAATGAGGTTTAGCTCAAGGATAGGGAATATGGTAAAAGGCCGGATAACCTGGGTTCAATCCTCACCTATGTACCATCTGTGGCAGGAAAACTGACTGAAAGTGCTCAGAGGTGGTCCCAGGTTACATGACTTTGAAAATGATAGCAAGTAACAAACACCTAACATGGAGCAACCACATAGTCAATTCTCTCTTTATTTATTTATTCTTCTCTTATACAATACATCCCAATTGCAGCATTTCCTTCCTACATTCATTCACATCTCCTCTCACACATCCAGTCTCCTTCACTACCCCTGCACCATATGCCCCAGGAAAGAGTAGACCACACAGGCACATTAGTTGAAAATGGCACAAAAGAATACCATAACATCAGGCAGAAACATGATCAACGTTGGGTGAGGTCATCCAGCAGGAAGAATGTGTCCCAAGTGCAGGCAAAAGTGTAATATACCCCTCACCACCACTGTCAGAAACTCCCCACAAAAACCAAACCCACCAACAATAATAACTTATATGCAGAGTGTCTAGTGAAGACCCATTCAGGCTCTATGACTGCCTCTTCAGCCTCACACAGTAACTTCTTATTCACAATTCTTCATTCATGATGTTACCTGTCTCCTAGGACCGGCAAGGTACCAAAAGGCTCTGATTGGCATCGCTGTGGCCTTCTTTCTACTGCTCCTCTTCCTCATCGTCTTCCTTATCCTCATACTCAGGCATCAGAACAAAGACAGGAAAGGAGGTGAGTAGGGTGTGGGAGGCCTGGGTCTCAGGGTTAGTGGGTCCCACTGTGGAGTATCCAAGCAGGAGCTCAGGGCACTGACCCCCCAAAGTAAGGTCAGTCTGGGACATGTCAGCCTAGAAACACTTCTGCAGATGCTGATTGCAAAACATCATCTGGAAACAAGTGCAATGTTCTGTATTGTATGAACTTTTCCATCTCCTGGGAGATTTTAACACATACACAATGAGTCGTAAAGGTCCCATCCTTTCCTGAATGTGCTAGGTAAGGGGTTCTAGTCTCCCCATTGAGGGACTTTTTCTCTTGCAGTCCAGACAGAGACTCATTTGCAACATCACGGAGATTCAGTGACCAGGGACAAAAGCCACCAGAAGAGGTAAATCAAGCTCATAAACAGACTCTACCTGCTTGACTTTCCTTCTGCCAATTGACACCCTCTTGTTTCCTCAGCTCCAAGCCAGCTCCTGCCATCCAGGAAGAAGTCTTGTGTGAGAGGCAAAGGGCCTGGGAGGGAGATATCTGAGGTTTCACCATCACAGGAGTGGTGGAGTATCTGGGACATTAAATCATCTCTATGTACCCCACTACATCTTCTGTTTCCCTATCTGGGACAGGGAGGGGTTCTGGGGAAGTGAGATATCCTGGGAATCTGGACAGGGGAAGACCTGCATGTTTTGTTATGACAGATGCTACTGTGAAGGTCACACAGCATGCAGACAGCATGGAGCTGGATGTTCTGGTGAGACTCTTGTTTATTAAAAATGCTAAGAACTTATGATAATATGATGGTCAGAAATTGTCGCTCAGTATTTGAGTGATCACTTCAGATGTGTAGGGCCTTGAGTTTAATTTGTAGTTATAAAACTAAGAAGTAAATTACTAGGAAACACAAGTAAATGAGAACTATGTACATGGGAATGTGTAGGCACATTTATGTAAGTACAAAGAGAAAGAGGGGTCGACATATGATTTCTTCTTCTAGTTTTCTACAACTCTTCTTCTGTGACAAGCTCTCTTAATGACCCTGGAGCTGTCTCTTTGGGTGAACTGGTACCATTGAACCCTTCACACCATTGTCTACATCAGTGTCCCCTAAGTCCCAGGCATGTGTATTCTTGTTTGGCTTTTTTATGTGGGCACTAGGGATCAAAGTCGGGTGCTCATGTTAACATAGCAAACATTCTTTTGCTTGACTCATCTCTCCAGTTCCTGGATTCCCCATAGACCATGAATCATGTAAGGGCTGCAGATGTAGCATGACATAGGTCTTCCTACCCACTGGAACAAGCTCTAGATGGGAGATAATACAGGAACAAACACATAGACTGAGCAGTGCAAAGTGTGTGAGGGAAATGAGTTAGAGGATGCATGTTGAGGTTGTGTGAGGCACAGTGTCAATTTAAGGAGACTTGAAAGAGGCCTTCTAAGGTGAAGCTTGAGTTAAGATGTTCATACAAACCTGTGATGAACTGGCACATTGGTGTGGGAGGTCCTTCTGTCTATTTGTTGCTTTTATTGATTAATGAATAAAGAACTGGCTTGGCCTATAGCATGGGAAGAGAAAGGCCGAGTGAGAGAGAAACCACGGAGCTGCTAGAGATAGACACTGGAAACTTTACCCGGTGGGCTACAGCTGCATGGTGATATACAGATTAATAGACATGGATTAAATTAATATAGAAGTTAGCTGGTGGGAAGCTAGCATTAGTGGGCCAAGCAGTGATTTAGTTGATGCACTTTCTGTGTGATTATTTTGGGTCTAAGCTAGCCAGATGGCCGGGAACCAACAAGCAGCTCTCCTCCAACAGTCAATCTGGGTAATGGACATGGCAGATTCAAGTGTCCTGGGGGCAGGGACATTCTCTTTTTTAAAGATGAGGCACTGCTGAGGAAATCAAAGTGTCAGAATAATATGTCAGAAGTGCATGGAGGAAATTAATAAATACTCCATGTCCTCTGGAAGTCCCAGAAGACCACATCAGCAATCATTTAGTTTTATGTAAATGTCTGAAATATCACTCGTGCACCCAGCAGAAGTATGAAAGTAGAGCCTCTGGTGAGTCATAATGATTCTCTCTGTCTGTCCCTCATTTGCAGAGAAAACATGAAAAAGACTCCTCCAAAGACTTGTATGCCCAAGTAAAACCGTGCAGACTCAGAAGGCCAGAGACCACCTCTTCTCCCCTCATGCCAAAGGAATTACTGGATTCAAATGACACACAGGGAAAAGGAGGCCAAGTGCTAACTGAGCAGGTGGGTCCTGATATCTTTAGTCTCCCAGGCTCCCAGTTCCCAATATAAACCTTCTTTTACACTTTCACACTGCAGGCTGATACAACAGATGAGGCAAATGATATGACCTATGCCAAGCTGTGCATCCTGACACCAAGCCAGAGGCAGGTGAACCTTTTAGCTTCCAGGCAGAAAAGTTCCTCCTGAGAACACACCCAGGTGTCTATCAGCCTGAGAAATCCAGACTCTGAATTCCATGGAAGAAGGGTGGATTCAGAAACTTCATATAACAAAATCTCCCTCAAGTGCACAACCATTGGGCAGACATAATCAGTCTCTAGGAAATTCTGAGAACTCTGGGAACTCTGATTCTGTTGTCTCTGCATTTTATAAATAATGGAAGTGTTTTGTCAGTGGCCAACAGATAAAATGAGAAAAAAGAAGAGGAATAAAGAAAGTTTTTGGTTTTGTGTTTTTCTCTGCTTGTTTTTATTTTTGAGCCACAAGGCTCACTTGGAGTGTTTTATATTGCAGAAAGGGAATGGGAAAGTGGGGAGGGGAGGTGGAAGAGACTAGCCTCTGGAGACAGGAGTTGATGTGGGAGTGATTTTTTATTAATAAAGAAACTGCCTAGACCCATTTGATAGGCCAACCCTTAGGTAGGCGGCATAAACAGAACAGTACGCTGGGAGAAAGGAGCTGAGTCAAGGAGTCGCCATTATTCTTCCACTCCAGGCAGACGCAGGTTAAGATCTTTCCTGGTAAGCCAGCTTGTGGGCTACACAGATTATTAGAAATGGGCTAGTCCAGGTGCGAGAGTTAGCCGAGAAAAGGCTAGATATAATGGGCCAAGCGGTGTTTAAAAGAATACAGTTTCCATGTAATTATTTCGGGGCATAAGCTAGAGCTAGACATATGGGAGGCTGGGTGCCTGGGACGCAGCCCCGCCACTCCAATTACAATAAGGAGTGGTAGAGGAAATGGAGAGAAATGGGCATAGCTTGCTTTTAAAGGGGCTTAGCACATTTATAGAGGCTTACATGGCCACACAGCATATGTGTATAGATTGCACAGTGACATACAGCAACAGGACCCTGGGGCTGAGTAGGTATTTGCCTGAATACTGACAAAGCATGCACAGCCATGGGACCCTGGGGCTGGTTAGGTGATGTTGGAAATATTTATAAATGTTTTATCTCAATAAAGCTGAAAATTGAATGATGAAGTAACCTTAATATTTTCTGTAGTATGAACCAGAAAAAAAATTAGAGCTGATCTGAACAATCAGGAATAAGGGTCTTGAAAATCAGGGGGTTCTATAAGAAGATATGGTCTAAGAAATAAAGAAAATCAATAATTAGATGAGAAGTATTGCAAAGGTTGATGCATTACGCCAAGCAAGTTTATTAAGAATATACTATCTCAGTTACTATTAGCAGGGGGAAAAGGGCCAAGGTTAGCAGAGAGACAGGTCAGACAGTGTTGACAAGGAAAACATGGGGAGCCTCAGACAGATTTCTTAGGATGAGAATCAAGCCTAGGAGGAAAAGTCCTGGCCCTAAAAGCAGCAACTTCATCTCCTGGGAGGCACTGGCTCCAGTGTCAGACTGGCTTCATGTCTGATTCTGGACAAGGACACAGAACTAAAATTTCCTTTGTCTATTCGTCAGGGTCTCTTAGAAAGTCTTCAGTTGTTGTGGCTTCCTAGATTGAACCATGAATAAACACAAAAATATTTTTTTAAATAAATGTTTTCATCATCATATTGAGAATATAGCATTTTCCGTATTAGGAATAGGGATGGAAGCGATACAGGAAGAAGTTACAAGATTTGGACACAGGCAGTTCCTTCTAAGTAGAAGACACAGCAGGGGAAGCACTCATTTCAGGCCTCCCTGGGTGACATAGTTCTTTCAATGCCAACATGAGAGAGAATGACATGCTGGCATTGATTGTATGACTTAGATCATTTTGCAGTTGTGCTGTATTATTATTTTAAAAAATTAATTTAGTTCGCTGTCAATATCTTATAATCATCCACATTACATGGCCCTATTTGTTAATTGTTGGTCTTAAGGACTATTTAACATAACATTATAAGAGGATCAGCCCAGGGTTTTCAGACAACCAACCTTAATATATCCAGTAACCTTACAGAAATTGTCAAATGGAAGTGGCTCTTTTACAGCTAACTGGACTCCTTCATCATTGGTAGATTTAAAGAGATTCAAGGAAGCATAGTTTTATATGACATTCATTTGCCTTTTGTGAAGCAAATGTTAAACTCATGGTTGGTTTATAATAGAATTATTGCTAATGATCGGAAGGATCTGGATAATGGTGTTTTAGGGACTGTTCACAATTATAATGGAGTACCTGATTCAGAAAAGAAGATAAGATTATTGAACAATGGAATAAAGCTAGAGGTAGGGAAATCTCCCAAGATCAAATTCATGGAGAAGGAAACTCTGCTACTATAAAGAGAAAGGCTGTATATAATGGCCACACCCTGAATTTATACCATTCAGCAGCTTGGGACAGAATTGGAGAAATGGGAAAAAACTTAAATCATGTACTAAAGCTATGCACGGCTCAAAAGAAGACTTTATGGATTTCTTACAAAGACTGAATTAAGCAGCAAATGGAATAATACCAAATTCAGAAGTTAGACAAATGAAAATTGAATCTCTGACCTTTAAGAGTGTCAGTTCTCTATGCCAAAGCTCAATTAGGTCATTAAAGGCCAGGTCAGCACATTTGGAGGAATGCATCTGAAATACAACTAATATAGAATCTCATAAACATGATGATACATGGATATGAGAGGTGATTTCCACGGGTTTGAGGAAAAATCAAAATGTCAAATATTATAATTATGGCAAACAAGGTCACGTTAAAAGGAATTGGAGACAGGACATTTCTACAAACAATATTTTTCTAAGAATAATCCACTCAAAATGCCCCCTCTTTTGGATTATGTAGAAAGGGTGGCAAAAGCAGGCTTTGAACTAATTAATGTAGGTCAATGAGGTATATTCTTGGTAATCCTTTGCCATCAGGAAATTCTGTAAGGGTACTCTTGCAGGGTCCTATGCCAAATCCTGTTCAGTTGTTTCCTGCCATTGTAGAGGAAACTCCTTACCAAAGTGTTGCAAAAAGGGGCTGCTTGTTGGTCCCAGCCAGCTGGCTAGTTTAGCTCCAAAATAAGCACACAGAAACTGTATTCATTAAAATACTGCTTTCCCCATTAGCTCTAGTTTCTTATTGGTTAATTCTTACATCTTAATTTAACCCATTTCTTTTAATCCGTGTATCGCCATATGGCAGAGGCTTACTGTGTAAAATTTCCAGCCTCTGTCTCTGTTGTATTCATGGCATATTTTTGCCTCTGCTTTCTTCCTCCCAGAATTCATTTCTGTCTTCTATGCTATCGAAGTTCTGCCCTATCAGGCCAACACAGTTTCTTTATTCATTAACCAATACAAGCAACACACAGAGGGGACTCCAACATCACCAGAGCAGTTAAAAAAATGAACATCTTTTATAAGAAATCATACTCCTGTGGATAACAGAACAGCTATAGAAGAGAAAACAAAAATTCAGAAAAAACCATAAAGTGAGCTTTGAATGGAAGTTTCTGTCTGCCATTAAGTTCCAATTGAACACATTGAGGCTTTATATTAATTATAAACTGTTTGGCCTATTATCTAAGGCTTATCATTATTATTATTATTATTATTATTTTATTTATTTATTAAAGATTTCTGCCTCCTCCCTGCCACCGCCTCCCAATTCCCTCCCCCTCCCCTGATCAAGTCCCCCTCCCTCATCTGCCCGAAGAGCAATCAGGGTTCCCTGCCCTGTGGGAAGTCCAAGGACCACCCACTTCCATCCACATCTAGTAAGGTGAGCATCCAAACTGTCTAGGCTCCCACAAAGCCAGTACGTGCAGAAAGATCAAAAACCCATTGCCTTGGTTTATGGCTAAAAACCAAATATGAGTGAGTACATCCCATGTTCCTCTTTTTGGTTCTGGCTTACCTCACTCAGGATAGTGTTTTCTATTTCCATCCATTTGTATGCAAAATTCAAGAAGTCCTTGTTTCTTACTGCTGAGTAGTACTCTAATATGTATATATTCCATTCTTTCTTCATCCATTCTTCCACTGAAGGGCATCTAGGTTGTTTCCAGGTTCTGGCTATCACAAACAATGCTGCTGTGAACATCGTAGAGCATATACTTTTGTTGTATGATAAGGCCTCTCTTGGGTATATTCCCAAGAGTGGTATTGCTGGGTCCAGGGGTAAGTTGATCCCGAATTTCCTGAGAAACCGCCATACTGCTTTCCAAAGTGGTTGCACAAGATTGCATTCCCACCAGCAATGGATGAGTGTACCCCTTTCTCCACAACCTCTCCAACAAAGGCTATCATTGGTGTTTTTTATTTTAGCCATTCTGACAGGTGTAAGATGGTATCTTAAAGTTGTCTTGATTTACATTTCCCTGATCGCTAAGGAGGTTGAGCATGACCTTAAGTGTCTTTTGGCCATTTGAAGTTCTTCTGTTGAGAATTCTCTGTTCAGCTCAGTGCCCCATTTTATAATTGAGTTGGTTAGCCTTTTACGGTCTAGTTTCTTGAGATCTTTATATATTTTGGAGATCAGACCTTTGTCAGTTGTGGGATTGGTGAAGATCTTCTCCCAGTTAGTGGGTTCCCTTTGTGTCTTAGCAACAGTGTCCTTTGCTTTACAGAAGCTTCTCAGTCTCAGGAGGACCCATTTATTCAATGAGGTCCTTAATGTCTGTTCTGCTGGGGCTGTAGGTAAGAAGTGGTCTCCTGTGCCCATGTGTTGTAGAGTACTTCCCACTTTCTCTTCTATCAGGTTCAGTGTGTTCAGACTTACTATAATTAGTGATCCTAGAGAAGCTAAATAAGGAGAACCCAAAGACAAACATATACGCATCCTCCTGAATGTTAACCTTCAGCAAGCGATGAAAGGAAACAGAGACAGAGACCCACATTGGAGCACAGGACTGAAATCTCAAGGTCCAAATCAGGAGCAGAAGGAGAGAGAGCACGAGCAAGGAACTCAGGACCGCGAGGGGTGCACCCACACACTGAGACAATGGGGATGTTTTACTGGGAACTTACCAAGACCAGCTGGCCTGGGTCTTGAAAAGCCTGAGATAAAACCGGACTCTCTGAACATAGTGGACAATGAGGACTACTGAGAACTCAAGAACAATCATATCATCAGCAAATAGTGAGAGTTTGACTTCTTTTCTGATTTTTATCCCTTGATCTCCTTTTGATGTCTTATTGCTCTAGCTAGGACCTCAAAAGATATACTGAATAGATACAGAGAGAGTGGATAACCTTGTTTTATTCATGATTTCAGTGGGATTTCTGGGGGTTTCTCTCCATTTAGTTTGATGTTGGCTGTTGACTTACTGTATATTGCCTTTATTATGTTTAGGTATGTTGCTTGCATCCCTGATCTCTCCAAGACCTTTATCATGAAGGGATGTTGTATTTTGTTGCAAGTTTTTTGGCATATAATGAGGTGATCATATGGTTTTTATTTTTCAGTTTATATGGTGGATGATGTTGACAGATTCTCACAAATTGAACCATTCCTACATCTATGATTGAAGCTTACTTGATCATGGTGGATGATGGTTCTGATGTGTTCTTGGATTCAATTTGCCAGTTTTTCTATTTAGTATTTTTGCATCAATGTTCATTAGTGAGATTGGCCTGTAATTCTCTTTCTTAGCAATGTCTTTCTGTGGTTTGGGTATCTACTCTGATGAATTCTTATTGGAAAATATTGGTACATATTTCAAGGCCCACAATGAATGTTTGTACTTTCTGTTCCTGAGCATTTCCTTTTAGGTCATCTAGCATTTTATGACAGAGTAAACTAATGGTGGAATATACAAAATAATCTCACACTAGTTCAAAATTATGTATCATAAAGGGTTATTTATTTAGGGAAGACTTACAGATCACTGTCCTAGATCACAATCGTCTGCATGTATAGGGAACAGGAACAGAGTCTAGCAGATGGAAGAGAGAACTGGAAGCAAGAAAGCAAGTGCATGCTTTGCAGATGCATTCATAGTAAAAGACATCATATCCAAGTGGGCTGGTATCCTAAAGGCTATTGCCTGAAGGAGCAGAAGTAGCAGAAGGAGCAGAAGGAGCTCCCGTAGCACCTCCTCCTTCTGTTTTAATAAGAGAGTTTCAATACCAATATAAAACTATATACACTAGGAAAAGATATCAAGTATAAGATTAGAATTACAACCAACATAAACAATATTAATCAAGAAATATATGCTCAATGTTTTAATAAACATTCTATCCTAAGGAGTCTAAGTTTTGCCTTGGAAATGACTTGGCTAGATTATAAGAGGATGGTAACTATGGCTATCTAATCTTCAATCCCATTGAAGGCCTGAGGAGGAAGATAATATTAGTTGAGTAGGCAGGAAGTTGCAATCAAGCAACTTCCAAAATATGCAGTCGATGACAGAGACAAATGGCTGCCCGAGCAATTACTTAAAGTCTCATGTGCAATGCTGAAGCAACCAACTTTGGCTAAGGCCTAGAGTAAATGACAAACCATTTTCAGAGGCAGAACATTTTTCAAATCCGTCTTGCTCTGTCTTGGCAAGATTTGACAGTCTTTTTTTTTGTATCCTGCTTGTCCAGTCCAGACATTGTACATTTTGTCAGTGGTTGAGGCATGGGCACTTTCTTGTCCCAAGGCCAGTTGTGCCAAGAAGAAGACAAACTTCAAGTGGGCTGTCTCTGGTCCTCAACACTCTCTCAGGAATAGATCAGTGCTGCTAGGAACAATCATGTCTCATGTCAACAGAATCCAAAGTTATTTATATGTTATGTTATACAGATCTTTGAAGAGGTTAATGGTTACCTATCTATGCAGAATACAGTTTCTATGTATCTAAAGAACCTAATTAGTCTGACTAAAAGTATAACACTAATTAGTTTGACTGAAAATATAACAAACATGAATGACTATTACCTATAATACTTAATACCTATATAATTTAAAGATTAAGACTTCATATCAGAATATTAAACAATCTTTAAATAATTATGTAGTAAAGGTGGACAATAACATCAAATGTAAACAATGTATAAATATCTTAATCAAAGGCAGAAATATATAATATAACATGATAAATATATCCTAAAATTATATCAATATACAAAATGTCTTAAATAGAGGTAGAAACATGCATACGTACAATATGACAAAATAGCATAGGTGTACAAATATTGTAAGCAGAAATAACAAATATAATTTGAAATTATATCAGTATACAAGAAACTATACCAGTGTAAATTGCCCATAAATAATAGCTCACTAGTATTCACTCTATTATTCATTATTATTATTAGTGTAAATAAGTTCACATTAAATTAACTATTATCCCATTCAATCTCCCTTTTTTTGAGATCTCTATCCCTACATAATTTCCACCCCAACCCCAAACCTATTAGAGTAATAGTCAAACCCTAAATGCTGTCTCTAACCATGAGGATGTTTGTTGAAAGAGGGGACATTGTTTTCTAGAATTGCTTCCTGCTATCATGGGGGATGATGTTTTTTTCTATGGGATCCAGTAAAAGTAAAATGATGGTTAAGTTTCAAGATTGCTGTTTTGTATGATTACAAATAGTCTCTGATTAGTCAATAGGGTCTTTTTGTTTGTTTTGAAGTTCTTATTTGGAGTTTTGGCCATAACATTGTAAGAAGGTGCATCATTTCCACAGCTGGTACCCAACTGGTCTCATAGTAGGGCTATCAGCATCATGACATCATATCAACCAGGTGGAGACATTGTTGTGAATCCCCATCCTCTTCTGGAAGCTTCAAAGATTACTGCAAGAAAATCTACTGTTCATTGTGGAAAACTTAAGCATTATTCATATAGACATATATTCAGTGAAAGATATGATATAAACAAAATGGGCATAAAGAAAAGTAAAATATATCCCATCCCAGCTTGCACCCTGGCAAACCCTCCCTTCTTCCTCCCTTCTTCAGGGCCATAAGATCCTTCAGCTCAGCCTGTTTGGGTGCTGGGACAAGGTGGTGAGTGCATCTGGGCTGGAGTTCCTTTGTTTCAACAGCCTACCTGCAGCAAGGTAGGCCTTTTGTCTATGAGGACCCTGGCCAGCTAGGGGCTCTGATCCCATATCAGAAGATCCATCAGATGTGTAAGTGAGTTTCTGACCTGTGTCAGCCAGCAGCTCAGGAGATGGAGCATAGACATTCCTTAACCCTGTATACTTCATGGTCATTCTGTGCAGGGGCTACTCTCCCCGGATACCACCTCTCTCTTCCTATCCCATCCCAGCTTGGACCCAGGCAAACTCTCACTTCTTCCTACCTTCTTCAGGCCATAAGTTTCCCCAGTTCAGCCTGTTTGGGTGCTGGGACAGGGTGGTAATTGCAAGCAGACGGGTGGGTGTTCCTTTGATTCAATAGCCTGTCTGTAGAAAGGCAGGCCTTCTGTCTGTAAGTTCCCTGGCCAGCAAGGGGATCTGATCCTGTACCAGAAGATTCATCAGGGAGCATTTGGAGGAAGAGACGGGCAGGCGCCAATGCAGGAATTCCTCCAACAATCTGAAAAACAAAATGAAAACACCAGAACCCAGTGAATTTACAACAGGAGGATTTGAACACCCTAATCCAGAAGTAGTAGAAAAAAATGACTTTATGAAACTGATAGAGTCCCTTAAACAGGGGGTGAAAACTTCCTTAAAGATATGCTTGAGAAGAATAACAAAAAGTTTGAAGAAATGAGTAAATCCATAAATGATACCCAAGGAAACCAAGAAAAAAAAAACAATCAAACAGATAATGGAAACAGTTCAAGAATTGAAAACTGAAATGGAGGCAATGAAGAAAACACAAACTGAGGGCCAGATGGATATGGAAAATCTAGGTAAATAAACAGAGACTACAGAAACAAGCATAATCAAAAGAGTACAAGAGATATAGAAGAAAGAATCTCAGATGCTGAAGACACCATAGAGAAAATAAATGCACGGATCAACAAAACAGGGTTAATTAGCATTTTATTTTATTTAATTTTTAACTTTTTTTTATTGAGAAAAGGAAAAAAAAGAAATTTCCTCCTCCTCCCAGCCGCCCATTTCTCTCCCCCTCCTCCCACCCTTCTACCCCTCCTCCCACCCTTCTCCCCCTCCCCCCACTCCTCTCTCCCGCCCTCTCCAGTCCAAAGAGCAGTCAGGGTTCCCTGCCCTGTGGTAAGTCCTAGGTCCTCCCCCCTCCGTCTATTTCTAGGAAGGTGAACATCCAAACTGGCTAGGCTCCCACAAAGCCAGCACATTACATAGGTTCAAAACCCCGTGCCATTGTCCTTGGGTTCTCATCAGCCCTCATTGTTTGCCATGCTCAGAGAGTCCAGTTTTATCCCATGCTTTTTCAGTCACAGTCCAGCTGGCCTTGGTGAGCTCCCCGTAGATCAGCTCCACTGTCTCAGTGGGTGGGTGCACCCCTCGTGGTCCCGACTTCTTTGCTCATGTTCTCCCTCCTTCTGCTCCTCATTGGGACCTTGGGAGCTCAGTCCAGTGCTCCAGTGTGGGTCTCTGTCTCTATCTCCATCCATCACCAGATGAAGGTTCTATGATGATATGCAAGATATTCGTCAGTATTGCTCTAGGATAGGGTCATTTCAGGTTCCCTATCCTCAGCTGCCCAAGGAACTAACCGGGGACCTCGGCTTGGGCATCTGGGAGCCACTCTAGGTTCAAGTCTCTTGCCAACCCTAAGGTGGCTCCCTTCACTAAGAATTGTGCTTCCGTGCTTCCCTATCCAACCTTCCTTTATCCCAATCCTCCTTTTTCCCCAAGTTCCCTCCATTCTCCCCTTCTCCCTTTTCTCTCCCCATCTCCCCTTACCCCCATCCCACCCCACCACCAAGATCTCAATTTTCTCCCCGGCAATTTTGTCTACTTCCCATAGCCAAAAGGATAACTATATGCTTTTCCTTTTGTTTACCTTCTTACTTAGCTTCTTTGAGATCACCAATTGTAGACTCCATGACCCTTGTTTATGGCTAGAAACCAATTATGAGTGAGTACATCCCATATTCATCTTTTTGGGTCTGGGTTACCTCACTCAGGATAGTGTTTTCTATTTCCATCCATTTGCATGCAAAATTCGAGAAGTCATTGTTTTTGACCGCAGCGTAGTACTCTAATGTGTAGATATTCCACACTTTCTTCATACAGTCTTCCATTGAAGGGCATCTAGGTTGTTTCCAGGTGCTGGGTATTACAAATAATACTGATGTGAACATAGTTGAACAAATGCTCTTGTCATATGATAGGGCATCTCTTGGGTATATTCCCAGGAGTGGTATTGCTCGGTCCAGGGGTAAGTTGATCCCGAATTTCCTGAGAAACCGAAACACTGATTTCCAAAGTGGTTGAACAAGATTGCATTCCCACCAGCAATGGATGAGAGTTCCCCTTCCTCCACAGCCTCTCCAGCAAAGGCTATCATTGGAGTTTTTTATTTTAGCCATTCTGACAGGTGGAAGATGATATCTCAAAGTTGTTTTGATTTGCATTTCCCTGATTGCTAAGGAGGTTGAGCATGACCTTAAGTGTCTTTTGGCCATTTGAACTTCCTCTGCTGAGAATTCTCTGTTCAGTTCAGTGCCCCATTTTTTAATTGGGTTAATTAGCATTTTAAAGTCTAGTTTCCTGAGTTCTCTATATATTTTGGAGATCAGACCTTTGTCTGTTGCGGGGTTGGTGAAGATCTTCTTCCAGTCAGTAGGTTGCATTTTTGTCTTGGTGACAGTGTCCTTTGCTTTACAGAAGCTTCTCAGTTTTAGTAGGTCCCATTTATTCAATGTTGCCCTTAAAGTCTGTGCTGTTGGGGTTACACATAGAAAGCGATCTCCTGTGCCCATCTGTTGTAGAGTACTTCCCACTTTCTCTTCTATCAGGTTCAATGTGTTCAGATGGTTAGTGAGGTCTTTAATCCATTTGGACTTGAGTTTTGTGCATGGTGATAGATATGGGTCTATTTTCATTCTTCTACAGGTTGACATGCAGTTATGCCAACACCATTTGTTAAAGATGCTTTCTTTCTTCCATTGTATACTTTTGTCTCCTTTATCAAAAATGAGGTGTTCATAGGTTTGTGGGTTAAAATCCGGGTCTTCTATACGATTCCGTTGGGTGACTTCTCTGTTTTTATGCCAGTACCACACTGTTTTCATCACTGTAGCTCTGTAATAGAGTTTGAAGTCAGGGATGGTAATGCCTCCAGACAATCCTTTATTGTATAGGATTGTTTTGGCTATCCTGGGTTTTTTGTTTTTCCATATAAAGTTGATTATTGTCCTCTCAAGATCTGTGAAGAATTTTGATGGGACCTTGATGGGGACTGCATTGAATCTATAAATTGCCTTAGGTAGAATTGCCATTTTTACTATGTTGATCCTCCCAATCCAAGAGCAATGGAGGTCCATCCATTTTTTGGTATCCTCTTCAATCTTTCTTCAATGCCTTAAAGTTCTTGTCAAATAGATCTTTCACTTCCTTGGTTAGATTTACCCCAAGAAATTTTATGCTGTTTGTGGCTATCGTGAATGGTGAAGCTTCTCTGATTTCCCTTTCTGCTTCCATATCCTTTGTGTATTAGAAGGCGACTGCTGTTTTTTTGAAGTTGATCTTGTATCCTGCCACATTACTAAAGCTGTTTATCAGCTGTAAAAGTTCTTTGGTGGAGTTTTGGGGGTCGCTTAAGTACTCTATCATATCGTCTGCAAATAATGACAGTTTAACTTCTTCCTTTCCAATGCGAATCCACTTGATCCCATTATGTTGTCTTATTGCTATTGCTAGAACTTCAAGCACTATATTGAAGAGGTATGGCAAGAGTGGACAGCCTTGTGATGTTCCTGAGTTAAGTGTGATGGCTTTGAGTTTCTCTCCGTTTAATTTGATGTTAGCTGTCGGTTTGCTGTATATAGCTTTTATTATATTTAGGTATGACTCTTGTGTCCCTAATCTCTCCAAGACTTTTAACATAAATGGATGTTGAATTTTGTCGAATGCTTTTTCAGCATCTAATGAAATGATCATATGGTTTTTTTCTTTCAGTTTATTTATATGCTGGATTACATTGATAGATTTTCGTATGTTGACCCAGCCCTGCATCTGAGGAATGAAGCCTACTTGATCATAATGGATAATTTTCCGATGTGTTCTTGGATTCGGTTTGCCAGTATTTTGTTGAGGATTTTTGTGTCGATGTTCATGAGTGAGATTGGCCTGTAATTCTCTTTCCTGGTTGAGTCTTTGTGTGGTTTTGGTATCAGAGTAACTGTAGCTTCATAAAAGGAATTAGGTAATGCCCCTTCTGTTTCTATATTGTGGAATACATTAAGGAGTATAGGTATTAGTTCTTCTTGGAAGTTCTGGTAGAATTCCGCATTGAAACCATCTGGTCCTGGGCTTTTTTTGATAGGGAGGTTTTTGATGACAGCTTCTAATTCTTCGCGCCCAACAGGTCTGTTTAAATTGTTCACCTGGTCCTGGTGTAACTTTGGTATATGGTATTTATCTAAAAAAATGTCCATTTCTTTTACATTTTCCAGTTTTGTGTTATACAGGCTTTTGTAATAAGATCTAATGATTCTCTGAATTTCCTCTGTGTCTGTGGTTATGTCCCCCTTTTCATTTCTGATCTTATTAATTTGTGTATTCTCTGTCTGCCGTTTGATTAGTTTGGATAGTGGTTTATCAATCTTGTTAATTTTCTCCAGGAACCAACTTTTTGTTTCATTGATTCTTTGGATTGTTTTCTGTGTTTCTATTTTGTTGATTTCTGCCCTCAGTTTGATTATTTCCAGTCTTCTACTCCTCCTAGTTGAGTCTGCTTCTTTTTTTTCTAGAGCTTTCAGATGGGCTGTTATGTCTCCAATAAGTGCTTTCTCTGTTTTCTTTAAGTAGGCACTTAGTGCGATGAACTTTCCTCTTAGCACTGCTTTCATAGTGTCCCATAAGTTCGAGTATGTTGTTTCTTTATTTTCATCGAATTCAAGGAAGACTTTAATTTCTTTCTTTATTTCTTCCTTAATCCAGGTATGGTTCAGTAGTTGACTGTTCAGTTTCCATGAGTTTGTAGGCTTTCTGGGGGTAGCATTGTTGTTGAATTCTAACTTTAATCCATGGTGATCTGATAAGACACAGGTGGTTACTAATATTTTTTTGTAACTGTGTAAGTTAGCTTTGCTACCGAGTATGTGGTCAATTTTCGAGAAGGTTCCATGAGCTGCAGAGAAGAAGGTATATTCTCTCCTATTTGGGTGGAATAATCTATAGATATCTTTTAAGTCCATTTGCTTCATTACCTCCATTAATTCTCTAATTTCTCTGTTAGGTTTCTGTTTGATTGACTTGTCCATTGGTGAGAGAGGAGTGTTGAAGTCTCCTACTATTAGTGTGTGTGGTTTGATGGCTGCCTTGAGTTTTAGTAATGTTTCTTTTACGTATGTGTGTGCTTTTATATTAAGGGTGTAGATATTCAGGATTGAGACTTCATCCTGATGAATTGTTCCTGTTATGAGTATAAAATGTCCCTCTTCAACACTTCTGATTGATTTAAGTTTGAAGTCAACTTTGTTAGAAATTAGTATGGCCACACCTGCTTGTTTCTTAGGTCCATTTGCTTGATAAGCCTTTTCCCAGATCTTTACTCTGAGTAGGTGCCTGTCTTTGTGGTTGAGGTGTGTTTCTTGTAAACAGAAGAATGTTGGATCCTGTTTTCGTATCCAATCTCATAGCCTGTGCCTTTTCATTGGTGAGTTGAGCCCATTAACATTAAGTGATATTAATGACCAGTGGTTGTTAACTCCGGTCACTTTTTTAGTAGTTGGTTTTGTGTGTTTCCCTTCTTTGAGTTGCGCTGGTGAAAGGTCTCTAGATGACTGAGTTATTGTGGTCATTGTTGGACTCCTTGCTTAGTGATTTTCCTTCTATTATTTTCTGTAAGTCTGGATTTGTGGCTACTTATTGTTTAAATTTGTTTTTATCCTGGAAAATTTTGTTTTCTCCATTTGTAGTGAATGAAAACTTGGCTGGATATAGTAGTCTGGGCTTGCATCCATGATCTCTTAGTTTTTGCAGTACATCGATCCAGGACATTCTGGCTTTCATGGTTTCCATAGAGAAGTCAGGTGTAAGTCTGATAGGTTTACCTTTATAAGTAACTTGGCCTTTTTCCTTTGCGGCTCTTAATATTCTTTCTTTAGTCTGCATATTTTGTGTTTTGATTATTATATGGCGAGGGGATGGTTTTTTTTTTTTTTTGATCCAGCCTATTTGGTGTTCTGTATGCTTCTTGAACCTTCATAGGTACATCTTTCTTCAGGTTGGGAAAGTTTTCTTCTATAATTTTATTAAGTATATTTTCTGTACCATTTAGCTGAACTTCTTCTCCTTCTTCTACTCCAATTATTCTTAGGTTTGGTCTTTTTATTGTGTCCCAGATTTCCTGAATGTTTTGTGATGAGAGTTTGTTGGTTTTGCTGTTTTATTTGATCAGTGTGTTTTTTTTTTCTCTATGGTATCGTCAGTGTCTGACATTCTCTCTTCTATCTCTTGTAATCTGTTGTTATTACTTGTCTCTGTAGTTCCTGTTTGTTTACCCAGATTTTCCATCTCAATTCTTCCCTCGGTTTGTGCTTTCTTCATTGCTTCCATTTCATTCTTCAAGTCTTGAACCGCTTCCCTAACCTGTTTGATTGCTTTTTCTCGTTTCTCTTGGTTTTCTTGCGTGTCTTTGAGCGATTTATTCATTTCCTCTACCTTTTTGTTTGTAATCTCTAATTGTTTATGGCAGTTTTTCACCTCCTGTTTAAGGTCCTCTATTATTTTCATATAGTTCACTTTTGAGTCAATTTCTTCTGGAGTAGGGTGTACAATTCTTCTTATTTCGGGATCCCTGGGTTCTGGTGGTGTCATGTTGCCTTTTAGGTTGTTGGAGGAATTCTTGCATTGGCGCCTTCCCATTTCTTCCTTCAAATGGAGCCAGGAGAGGCCTGGTGTCTTGGTCCAGTCTTTGCTGTGCTTGACTCTCTGGGTATATCTCTTCAGTGTAGAAGCAGGAACCGTTTCCGTCCAGATGGCATTCCTCAGCAACTAAACAGGGCCGCCGGTAGCCCAATGATCCAGGGCCAAAAAGATGAGTGGAGCAAGGGGGGGGGGCAGTATCCAGGAGCACACAGGAAGCCTGGAGCCGGAGCTGAAGGTGCCCGGCTCCCTTACAGGGGACCCTGAGGCCTGCCTGGTAGGCAGGCACTCACTGCTCTGGGTGGGTAGCCTTAGTGTAGGAGCTTAAAACTGTTCTTGAGCACTGTTCCTAGCATACAGCAGGGCAGGGTTGGGGAGGGGTGCTGGGGGTCTGCGTCATGCAGAAGAAAGACAGCCCTGCAGAAGGAGCTGGGGGAGGGGGGTTTGTGCTCTCTTCCGGGACAGCCCGCCCCTGGATAGCACACACTCAACTGTCCTGATGGGATTCCTCACCAACTAAACAGGGCCGCTGGTAGCCCAACGATCCAGGGCCAACAGGATGAATGGAGCAAGGGGGGGTGGTATCCAGGAGTGCACAGGAAGCCTGGCGTAGGAGCTGAAGGTGCCCGGGCTCCCTTACAGGGGACCCTGAGGCCTGCCTGGTAGGCAGGCACTCACCGCTCTGGGTGGGTAGCCTTATTGTAGGAGCTTAATACTGTTCTTGAGCACTGGTCCTAGCATACAGCTGGGCAGGGTTGGGGAGGGGTACTGGAGGGGCTGGGTCTTGTGAAAGAAAGACAGCCCTGCAGATGGTGCTGGGGGAGGGGGGTTTGTGCTCTCTTCCGGGACAGTCCGCCCCTGGATAGCTTGGCTCAACTCTTATTCAAACTGATGTATTGATTGTCTCTCTTCCATTTTTATGCAGATTCCAAAGAAGAAGGCACTATTAGATCATGGCACTTCATAAAGCATTGATTGGGCGAGTTTCTTTCCATGACTGTATCCTTACACTTCCTACAGACAGCTTCTCCTCCAACTCTTATTCAGGAAATAGCACAGCACCTGTGCCAATACCTTTCCCAAGAAGTACATGGGAAGGATACTAGGTTATCTAATTGAAAGGTGGTGGAAGGCCACTGTCAGCATCAAGGAGTACTCCAGCTAGAAAGGGGCCATGCATCACAGAGAAAGCCTGTTCAACCAAAACATTGATGTCTTTATGAGTCTGGAGTCATTCCAATCCAAATGAGAAATTCTGAAGGTAGCTCACCATGGACCAGTGAACCTCAGACTGTTCTTTTCTCACAGAGTTTACCTTTTCTTGGGAAAGTAAGGTCAACAAATCTCCATTTCTTCTCCTTTGTAAGTCATTATGGCTCTTGACTCTGCCCATTTATGCTTACAGTACCAAGTAGTATGACCTCTGGTTCTGTTTACAGATCTGGGTGACTCGAAGTCACTGAGTTCATGAGGAGGTTCAAATGCCTTATGCTTTGGGAAGCTCCAGGGATTATTTACTCTGAAATCCCATAGTGATTTTCACTGGAGATGTTCACTTTTCTGGCTCCCAAGTACGTTTTCTCATCTGTCCCACTAAACAAGTGGAAATGCTGTATCATCTGGTTTTGTTCATGCTCATTGTTTACCCTTTGCTTTGAAAGCATTTTCTGTTCTGTTTACTTCTCTTTCACAACTCAAAGATGCCTTTCAGTTTATTTTAGTCATATTTAGTTACTTTTTTGTAGGGTAATGAAATAGTTTATATCAGAACTCTGAAAGCATGGACAACGTGGCCTCTAATTCAGTCAAAACTCACTCAGTGAAGGATCTAGAAAACTATCATGGTGATATTGATAGCCCCATGAAAAGAAAAAAAAATTGATGTATTATTGAACCATAGATGGGCTCTTTGTTTTGGGCTCCAGTCAAATTGACTAATTACTGTGTTCTACAATCTTATACCAATTTCCAAGTAGAGTTATTTGCCAAGGCTTAGGAAAGAGGGAAGTGTTTTAACCCTTATATAACATACTCTGTCTTCTGATCTTTCAGCTTTCACTAAAGGAAGTTTCATTTAAGCATTTGAATATTTTAACTTGCTTGTGCTTAAAGGTGCTATCTGAATGACTGCAATTGTTTTACGTTTTCCTTTGTCCCTAAAATGGGAAGAGTCAAGAATTCCAGCAAGGGAAGGCATGTTTTTAGAGTCCCTCCTTCAGTGTCTTCACCCCACTGGATCCCTCCTGTTCCCTTCCCCACTTGCCCCCAAACCACCTGCAAAATCTATTTTCTCTATCCTTCCAGTGAGACCCATGTTTCTTCCTTGAATAATACTTGTTACTTAGCCACTCTGAGTTTCTGGATTGTGATAAGATAATCCTTTCTTTTACAGCTAATATCCATTGATAAGTCAATACATACCATGTTTGTATTTCAGGGTCTGGGTTACCTCACTCATGGTAACTTTTTTATAGTCTCACAAATTTGTATGTAAATGTCATGATGTCATTCCTTTCCACTAACAAATAATACCCTATGTTGTAAATGTACCATATTTTCTTTATCTGTCCTTCAGATTAGGGACACTAGTTCTTCTCCTCTCTTCCTTCCTGTTGAATTTTATGTATTTTCCCTCTTGTCTTCTCATTCTATGGTGTGGGAAAACAATTGACCCATCAGTGAGTCTTTATCTTGTTGAATTTTCTGCTTTTCCTTATTCTCATGTAATGATTTCCTTTGTTTTCAATGACCACATTCCAAATTGTGGATTATGAAACATTGTTGTTACTCTTTGTTTTGCCATTGTTATTATCTGAATCAATTAACATAAAAGTTATGAGCAAAATTAATATTCCAGAAAGAAAATACCTGAATATAAATGGGACACCCAAACTGCATTAAAAGCATTTGGTTAGTTTTCTTTTAACATATAAAAATTTGATATTCAGTCTTCTAATAATTTATCATGTTATTCTCAGTGATACTGTTTTTTATATATATTTATTTTTTTAAAAAACAAAACCACAAACTATCTTTTTTATTATACATACCAACTGAAGTTCCCACTCCCTCTCCTCCCATTCATTCCACATAATCTCCCACCATACCCCTCAGGGATGGTAAGGCACATTGCCTTGTGGAAGGTCTAAGGCCCTCCCTACTATAAGTAGGCTGAGCAAGGTATACATCTAGAGAATAGGTTCCCATTAAGCCAGTACATGCAGTAGGCATAAATCCTGGTGCCACTGCCAGTGGCCCCTCAGTCTGCCCCAGCCATGCAACTGTCAACCACATTCAGAGGGACTAGTTTGATTCTATGCTTGTTTCTTCCCAGTCTAGCTGCAATTTGTGAGCTCCCATTAGTTCAGGTAGATTGTTTCAGTAGGTGAACTGATCATGGTCTTGACTGAAGGCGTAAGTCACAAACAATGCCACACCAATTCGGGGTTATGATTATTAGGGTGGTATTTATTTAAAGGGGAAAAAACTTACAGATCACTGTCCCAGGCAACAGCCCTCTACACAACCAGGAAAGGAGTCTAGTCGCCGGCAGAGCAGGAAGTGAAGAGAGAGAGGAGAGGGAAGTGGCCGCTTTTTTAAAGGGAGAGAGACCACACCCCATGGGCTGGTATCTCAGCGGTGATAGGCTGGAGGAGTGGGAGGACCTCCCGCAACACTTGACCTCTTTGCTAATATTCTCATTTCTTCTACTGCTCTAGTGGACTTCAGTCCAGTGCTCCAATGTGGATCTCTGCCTCTGTTTCCATCGGTTGATGAATAAAGGTTCTATGGTGATATTTAAGATATTCGTCAGTCTGACTATAGGGCTAGTTAAGATCAGGCCCTCTCTCCTCTATTGCATAGGGTCTTAGCTGGGGTCTTCTTTGTGGATTCCTGGGAATTTCTCTAGAGCCAGGTTTCTACTAACCCTATAATGGCTCCCTCAATCAAGATATCTCTTTCCTTGCTCTCATCTCTGTCCTTCCCCAATCTTGACTATCCCCTTCCCTCAAGTTCTACTCATTCCCTCTTCTCCCCTCCCCTTCCATCTACACACTCTCTTCTCCCCAACCCCCATGCTCTCAATTTGTCAGGCGATCTTGTCTGCTTTCAATTTCCAGGTGAATCTATATATGGTTTTTTTTTTTTGGATTTACCTTATTACTTAGCTTCTCTAGGATCATAAAAAATAGGCTTAATATCATTTTTTATAGATAGTGTCCACTTATGAGTGAGAACAAACCATATTCATCTTTTTAGGTATTAGGTACCTTACTCACCATAGTGTATTCTAACATCCATTTGCATGCAAATTTCAAGATGTCATTGGTTTTACTGCTGAGTACTACTCTAATGTGTAAATGTGCCACATTTTCTTTTTCTTTTTTTTTTGATTTTCGAAACAGTGTTTCTCTGTAGCTTTTGGTTCCTGTCCTGGAACTAGCTCTTGTAGACCAGGCTGGCCTCGACCTCACAGGGATCTGCCTGCCTCTGCCTCCCGAGTGCTTGGATTAAAGATGTGTGCCACCACGGCTCGGCTATGCCACATTTTCTTTATCCATCCTTTAGTTGAGGGGCATCTAGGTTGTTTCCAGGTTCTGACTATTACAAATAATGCTGCTATGAAAATAGTTTAACAAATGCCTTTGATAGTATGATTGAACATCTTTTGGGTATACGCCCAAGAGTGGTATTGCAGAATCATGAAGTAGGTTGATTCCCAATTTTCTGAAAAGCAGCCATACTGATATTGAAAGTGGTTGTACAAGTTTGCATAATTACCAGCAATGGATGAGTGTTTCCTTTACTCCACATCCTCTCCAGTATAAGGCTTTATTACTGTTTTTGATCTTAGCCATTCTGACATGTATAAGACAGTATCTCAGAGTTGTTTTGATTTGCCTTTCCTTGATGGCTAAGGATGATGAACAATTGCATAAGTATCTTTTGGCCATTTGATATTATTCTGTTTAGAATTCTCTGTTTAGTTCTGTACCCCCATTTTTAATTGGTTGGGTTATTTATAATTTTGATCTTTATTTTAAGTTCTTTATAAATTTTGAAGAACAATTCTTTGTATGATGTGGGGTTGCTGGAGACCTTTTCCCATAAAGTAAGCTGCTTTTTTATCTTATTGATTGCATCCTTTGCTTTACAGAAGCTTCTTTTATTTTCTTTTTTTATTGAAAGAAAAATTTCTGCCTCCTCCCAGCCTCCCATTTCCCTCGTTCTTCTCTTGCCCCTCTCTCTCTCCTCCCACTCCTCTCCCCCTCCCTCTCCAGTCCAAAGAGCAGTCAGGGTTCCCTGCCCTGTGAAAAGTCCAAGGTCCTCCCCACTCCACCCAGGTCTAGGAAGGTGAAGATCCAAACTGGCTAGGCTCCCACAAAGCCAGAACGTGAAGTTGGATCAAGACCCCGTGCCATTGTCCTTGGCTTCTCATCAGTCCTCATTGTCCGCCATGTTCAGAGAGTCTGGTTTTATCCCATGCTTTTTCAGTCACAGTCCAGCTGGCTTTGGTGAGCTCCCAATAGATCAGCCCCGCTGTCTCAGTGGGTGGGTGCACCTCTCGTGGTACTGACTTCCATGCTCATGTTCTCCCTCCATCTGCTCCTCATTGGGACTTTGGGAGCTTAGTCCGATGCTCCAGTGTGGGTCTCTGTCTCTATCTCTATCCACCACCAGATGAAGGTTCTATGGTGATATGCAAGATATTCATCAGTATTGCTATAGGATAGGGTCATTTCAGGTTCCCTATCCTCAGCTGCCCAAGGAACTATCTGGGGACATTGCCCTGGGCGCCTGGGAGCCACTCTAGGTTCAAGTCTCTTACCAACCCTAAGGTGGTTCCCTTAATTAAGTTATGTGATTCTTTAATTTTAACTTTCATATTATTGTATACTTTGCCATAAAAATGTTGAATAAGATGCATTATTAAGTCGGTGGCACAAGCATCACCTATTTCATAAGCACAAGTACTGACAGGAAGGCTTTTCTTTGGCAAGTCCTGTGAAAGACAAAGTAGAGCATCACCATGGCAGGTTACTCATTCTCATAGCATGTGTGAGCTGTGTATTTCATGCTTAGTTAAAAACCAGCTTTGAACATTATCAGATATGTGGGTGAAAACTTTTATAAGCTTTAGTTCTGCATATTATAACTAATTGTTACAGTTTTAAGTTTTTTCTGATTCACTATTTCTTCATGGGTATCTTTATGTATGAATATATAATAGCCTTTCTTATTTTTTTTATTGCGAAAAGAAGAAAAAAAACATAAACAAAAAACAAGTTTCCACCTACTCCCAGCCTCCCATTTCCCTTCCCCTCCTCCCACCCTTCTCCCCCTCCTCCCACCATTCTCCCCCTCCCCCCACTCCTCTCCCCCCCCTCCCTCTCCAGTCCACAGAGCAGACCGGGTACCCTGCCCTGTGGTAAGTCCTAGGTCCTCCCCCCCCCGTCCATATCTAGGAAGGTGAACATCCAAACTGGCTAGGCTTCCACAAAGCCAGCACATTAAGTAGGATCAAAACCCCTGCCATTGTCCTTGGTGTCTCATCAGCCCTCATTGTTCGCCATGTTCAGAGAGTCCGGTTTTATCCCATGCTTTTTCGGTCACAGTCCAGCTGGCCTTGGTGAGCTCCCCGTAGATCAGCTCCACTGTCTCAGTGGGTGAATGCAGGCCTCGTGGTCCTGAATTCTTTGCTCATGTTCTCCCTCCTTCTGCTCCTCCTTGGGACCGTGGGAGCTCAGTCCAGTGCTCCTGTGTGGGTCTCTGTCTCTATCTCTATCCATCACCAGATGAAGATTCTATGATGATATGCAAGATATTCGTCAGTATTGCTCTAGGATAGGGTCATTTCAGGTTCCCAATCCTCAGCTGCCCAAGGAACTAACTGGGAACCTCATCTTGGGCACTAGGGAGCCCCTCTAGGGTCAAGTCTCTTGCCCACCCTAAACTGGCTCCCTTAACTAAGAATTGTGGTTCCGTGCTCCCCTATCCACCTTTCCTTTATCCCAATTCTCCTGATTCCCAGGTCCCCCCTCATTCCCTTCTACCTTTTATCTCCCCATCTCCCTTTACCCCCATCCCACCCCATCCCCAAGATCCCATTTTCTCCCCGGAAATTTGGTCTACTTCCCTTAGCCAAGAGGACAACTATATGTTTTTCCTTGGGTTCACCTTCTTACTTAGCTTCTTCAGGTTCACCTCTTGTAAACTCCGTGGTCCTTATTTATGGCTAGAAACCAATTATGAGTGAGTACATCCCATATTCATCTTTTTGGGTCTGGGACACCTCACTCAGGATAGTGTTTTCTATTTCCATCCATTTGCATGCAAAATTCGAGAAGTCATTGTTTTTTACCACAGCGTAGTACTCTAGCGTGTATATATTCCATACTTTCTTCATCCATTATTCCATTGAAGGGCATCTAGGTTGTTTCCAGGTTCTGGCTATTACAAATAATACTGCTATGAACATAGTTGAACAAATGCTTTTGTCATTTGATAAAGCATCTCTTGGGTATATTCCCAAGAGTGGTATTGCTGGGTCCAGGGGTAAGTTGATCCCGAATTTCCTGAGAAACCGAAACACTGACTTCCACAGTGGTTGCACAAGATTGCATTCCCACCAGCAATGGATGAGGGTACCCGTTCCTCCACAGCCTCTCCAGCAAAGGTTATCCTTGGTGTTTTTGACTTTAGCCATTCTGACAGGTGTAAGATGATATCTCAAAGTTGTTTTGATTTGCATTTCCCTGATTGCTAAGGAAGTTGAACACGACCTTAAGTGTCTTTTGGCCATTTGAACTTCTTCTGTTGAGAATTCTCTTTTCAGTTCAGTGCCCCATTTTTTAATTGGGTTAATTAGCATTTTAAAGTCTAGTTTCTTGAGTTCTCTATATATTTTGGAGATCAGACCTTTGTCTTTTGTGGGGTTGGTGAAAATCTTCTCCCAGTCAGTAGGTTGCCTTTGTGTCTTAGTGACCATGTCCTTTGCTTTACAGAAGCTTCTCAGTTTAAGTAGGTCCCATTTATTCAATGTTGCCCTTAACGTCTGTGCTTCTGGGGTTATACATAGGAAGCAATCTCCTGTGCCCATCTGTTGTAGGATATTTCCCACTTTCTCTTCAATCAGGTTCAGTGTGTTCGGGCTGATATTGAGGTCTTTAATTCATTTGGACTTGAGTTTTGTGCACGGTGAGAGATATGGGTCTATTTTCATTCTTCTACAGGTTGACATCCAGTTGTGCCAGCACCATTTGTTGAAGATGCTTTCTTTCTTCCATTGTATACTTTTAGCTCCTTTATCGAAAATGAGGTGTTCATAGGTTTGTGGGATAAAATCCGGGTCTTCTATACGATTCCATTGGTCGACTTCTCTGTTTTTATGCCAGTACCACACTGTTTTCATTACTGTAGCTCTGTAATAGAGTTTGAAGTCAGGGATGGTAATGCCTCCAGAAGATCCTTTATTGCATAGGATTGTTTTGGCTATCCTGGGTTTTTTATTTTTCCATATAAAGTTGATTATTGTCTTCTCCAGATCTGTGAAGAATTTTGATGGGATCTTGATGGGAATTGCATTGAATCTATAAATTGCCTTAGGTAGAATTGCCATTTTTACTATGTTGATCCTCCCAATCCAAGAGCAAGGGAGGTCCATCCATTTTTTGGTATCCTCTTCAATTTCTTTCTTCAATGCCTTAAAGTTCTTGTCAAATAGATCTTTCACTTCCTTGGTTAGATTTACCCCAAGATATTTTATGCTGTTTGTGGGTATCGTGAATGGTGAAGCTTCTCTGATTTCCCTCTCTGCTTCCATATCCTTTGTGTATAAGAGGGCGACTGATTTTTTGGAGTTGATCTTGTATCCTGCCACATTACTAAAGCTGTTTATCAGCTGTATAAGTTCTTTGGTGGAGTTTTGGGGGTCGCTTATGTACACTATCATATCGTCTGCAAATAACGAAAGTTTAATTTCTTCCTTTCCAATTCGAATCCCCTTGATCCCATTATGTTGTCTTATAGCTATTGCTAGAACTTCAAGCACTATATTGAAGAGGTATCGCGAGAGTGGACAGCCTTGCCGTGTTCCTGAGTTAAGTGTGATGGCTTTCAGTTTCTCTCCGTTTAATTTGATGTTAGCTGTCGGCTTGCTGTATATAGCTTTTATTATATTTAGGTATGACCCTTGTATCCCTAATCTCTCCAAGACTTTTAACATAAATGGATGTTGAATTTTGTCAAATGCTTTTTCAGCATCTAATGAAATGATCATATGGTTTTTTTCTTTCAGTTTATTTATATGCTGGATTACATTGATAGATTTTCGTATGTTGACCCAGCCCTGCATCTGAGGAATGAAGCCTACTTGATCATAATGGATAATTTTTCGGATGTGTTCTTGGATTCGATTTGCCAGTATTTTGTTGAGGATTTTTGCGTCGATATTCATGAGTGAGATTGGCCTGTAGTTCTCTTTACTGGTTGAGTCTTTGAGTGGTTTTGGTATCAGAGTATTTGTGGCTTCATAAAAGGAATTTGGTAATGACCCTTCTGTTTCTATATTTTAGAATACATTAAGGAGTATAGGTATTAGTTCTTCTTGGAAGTTCTGGTAGAATTCTGCATTGAAACCATCTGGTCCTGGGCTTTTTTTGGTAGGGAGGTTTTTGATAACAGCTTCCCAAGAGTGGTATTACTGGATCTTGGGGTAGGTTGATTGCGAATTTCCTGAGAAATCGCCAAACTGATTTCCAAAGTGGTTGCACAAGTTTGCATTCCCACCAGCAATGGATAAGTGTGCCCCTTACTCCACAACCTCTCCAGCAAAGGCTATCATTGGTGTTTTGATTTTAGCCATTCTGACAGGTGAAAGATGGTATCTCAAAGTTGTTTTGATTTGCATTTCCCTGATCACTAAGGAGGTTGAGCAAGACCTTAAGTGTCTTTTGGCCATTTGAACTTCTTCTGTTGAGAATTCTCTGTTCAGTTCAGTGCCCCATTTTTTAATTGGGTTAATTAGCATTTTAACATCTAGTTTCTTGAGATCTTTATATATTTTGGAGATCAGACCTTTGTCTGTTGCGGGGTTGGTGAAGATCTTCTCCCAGTCAGTGGATTGCCTTTTTGTCTTAGTGACAGTGTCCTTTGCTTTACAGAAGCTTCTCAGTTTCAGGAGGTCCCATTTATTCAATGTTGTCCTTAATATCTGTGCTGCTGGGGATATTCGTAGGAAGCGATCTCCTGTGCCCATCTGTTGTAGAGTACTTCCCACTTACTCTTCTATCAGGTTCATTGTGTTCAGCCTGATATTGAGGTCTTTAATCCATTTGGACTTGATTTTTGTGCATGGCGATAGATATGGATCTATTTTCATTCTTCTACAGGTTGACAATCTGTACTGCCAGCACCATTTGTTGAAGATGCTTTCTTTCTTCCATTGAATACTTTTAGCTCCTATATCAAAAATCAGTTGTTCATAGTTTTGTGAGTTAAAATTCGGGTCTTCTACTATATTCCATTGAGTGACTTCTCTGTTTTTATGCCAGTACCAAGCTGTTTCAATACTGAATCTCTGTAGTAGAGTTTGAAGTCAGGGATGGTAATTCCTCCAGAAGTTCCTTTATTGTATAAGATTGTTTTGGCTATCATGGGTTTTTTGTTTTTTCATATAAAGTTGATTAATGTCCTCTCAAGATCTGTGCAGAATTTCAATGGGTTTTTAATTGGGATTGCATTGAATCTAAAATTGCCCTAAGTAGAATTGCCATTTGCACTATGTTGATGCTCCCAATCCAAGAGCAAGGGAGATCCTTCCATTTTCTGGTATCCTCCTCCATTTCTTTTTCAAAGACTTAAAGTTCTTGTCAAATAGATCCTTCACTTTCTTGATTACAGTTACCCCAAAATATTGTATGCTATTTGTGGCTATCCTGAAAGGTGATGCTTTTCTGATTTCCTTCTCTGCTTCCTTATTCTTTGTGTATAGGAGGGCAACTGATTTTTTGGAATTGATCTTGTATCTTGCCACACTACTAAAGGTATTTATCAGCTGTAGGAGTTCTTTGCTGGAATTTTTGGGGTCGCTATGTACACTGTCATATCATCTGCAAATAATGAATGTTTAACTTCTTCCTTTCCAATTCGAATCCCTTTGATCCCCCTATGTTGTCTTATTTCTATTGCTAGAACTTCAAGCACTATACTGAAAATTTATAGCGAGAGTGGACAGCCTTGTCGTGTTCCTGATTTTAGTGGGATGGCTTTGAGTTTCTCTCCATTTAATTTGATGTTTGCTGTCGGCTTGCTATAAATAGCTTTTATTATATTTAGGTATGACCCTTGTATCCCTAATCTCTCTAAGACCTTTATTATAAAGGGGTGTTGAATTTTGTCAAATGCTTTTTCAGCATCTAATGAAATGATCATATGGTTTTTTTCTTTCAGTTTATTTGTATGCTGGATTACATTGATAGATTTTCGTATGTTGACCCAGCCCTGCATCTGAGGAATGAAGCCTACTTGATCATAATGGATAATTTTTCTAATGTGTTCTTGAATACAGTTTGCCAGTATTTTATTGAGGACTTTCGCATCGATGTTCATGAGTGAGATTGGCCTGCTATTCTCCTTGTTTGAGTCTTTGTGTGGTTTTGGTATCAGTGTAACTGTACCTTCATAGAAGGAATTTGGCAGTGACTTTTCTGTTTCTATATTGTGAAATGCATTAAGGAGTATAGGTATTAGATCTTCTTGGAAGTTCTGGTAGAATTCTGAATTGAAACCATGTGGACCTGGGTTTCTTTTGGTAGGGAGGATTTCACAACAACTTCTAATTCTTGGTGACTAACAGGTCTATTTAGATTGTTCACCTGATCCTGGTCTAACTTTGGTATATGGTACTTATCTAAAAAAGTGTCCATTTCTTTAATATTTTCCAATTTTGTGGCATACAGGCTTTTGTAGTAAGATCTATTGATTTTCTGAATTTCCTCTGTGTCTGTGGTTATGTCTCCCTTTTCATTTCTGATCTTGTTAATTTGTGTATTCTCTCTCCACCATTCGATTAGTTTGGATAGGGGTTTATCAATCTTGTTGATTTTCTCCAAGAACCAGCTTTTTGTTTCATTGATTCTTTGGATTGTTTTCTGTGTTTCTATTTTGTTGATTTCAGCCCTTAGTTTGATTATTTGTAGTCTTCTACTCCTCCTAGTTGAGTCTGCTTCTTTTTTTTTCTAGAGCTTTCAGGTGGACTGTTAAATCCCCTATGTGTGTTTTCTCTGTTTTCATTAAGTGGGCACTTAGTGCTATGAACTTTCCTCTTAGCACTGCTGTCATAGTGTCCTATAGGTTTGAGTATGTTGAGTCTTTATTTTCATTGAATTCAAGATAGACTTTAATTTCTTTCTTTATTTTTTCCTTGATCCAGGTATTTTTCAGTAGTTGACTGTCCAGTTTTCATGAGTTCGTAGGCTTTCTGTGGTTAGCATTGTTGTTGAATTCTAACTTTAATCCATGGTGATCTGATAAGACACAGGAGGTTATTAATATTTTTTATAACTGTGGAAGTTAGCTTTGTTACCGAGTATGTGGTCTATTTTCGAGAAGGTTACATGAGCTGCAGAGAAGAAGGTATATTCTTTCCTATTTGGTTGGAATTTTCTATAGATGACTGTTAAGTCCATTTGATTCATTACCTCCCTTAATCCTCTTATTTCTCTGTTAGGTTTCTGTCTGAATGGCCTGTCCATGGTGAGATAGGCATATTGAAATCTTCTACTATTAGTGTGTGTGGTTTTATGACTGCTTTGAGTTTTACGAATGTGGGTGCTTTTATATTAGAGGTATAGATATTCAGGATTGAGACTTCATCCTGATGAATTTTTCCTGTTATAAGTAAAAAATGTCTCTCTTCATCTCTTCTGATTGATTTAGTTTAAAGTCAACTTTGTTAGAAATTAGTATGGCCACCCCTGCTTGTTTCTTAGGACCGTTTGCTTGATAAGCTTTTTCCCAGCCCTTTACTCTGAGTAGATGTCTGTCTTTGTGGTTGAGGTGTGTTTCTTGTAAACAGCAGAATGTTGGATCCTGTTTTCGAATCCAATCTCTTAGCCTGTGCCTCTTTATAGGTGAGTTGAGTCCATTGATATTAAGTGATATTAATGACCAGTCGTTGTTAACTCCGGTTATTTTTTTTTTTGGTTGTAGAGTTTCTGTGTTTCCCTTCTTTGAGTTTTGTTGGTGAAGGGTTGCTAGATTTCTGAGTTATTGTAGGCATTGATGGACTCCTTGGGTTGTGATTTTCCTTCTATTACTTTCTATAAGGCTGGATTTGTGGCTAAATATTATTTAAATTTGTTTTTATCCTGGAATAATTTGTTTTCTCCATTAATAGGGAATGAAAGCTTGGTTGCGTATAGTAGTCTGGGCTTGCATCCATGGTCTCTTAGTTTCTGCAGTACATCTATCCAGGACCTTCTGGCTTTCATGATTTCCTTAGAGAAGTCAGGGGTAAGTCTGATAGGTTTACCTTTCTAAGTAACTTGATCTTTGTCCTTTGCAGCTCTTAATATTCTTTCTTTATTCTGTATGTTTTGATTTTTGATTATTATATGGCAAGGAGATTTTTTGTTTGGTCCAGTCTATTTGGTGTTCTTTATTCTTCTTGCACCTTCAAAGTAATATCTTTCTTTAGATTGGGAAAATTTTTCTTCTATAATTTTATTAAATATATTTTCTGAACCATTGAGCTGTACTTCTCCTTCTTCTACCCCTATTATTTTTAGGTTTGGTCTTTTTATTGTGTCCCAGATTTCCTGAATGTTTTGTGATGAGAATTTGTTCGTTTTGCTGTTTTCTTTGATCAGTGTGTTTATTTTATCTATGGTATCTTCAGTGTCTGACATTCTATCTTCTATCTCTTATAATCTGTTGGTAGTACTTGTCTCTGTAATTCCTGGTTGTTTACCCAGGTTTTCCATCTCCATCCTTCCCTCTGTTTGTGTTTCCTTCATTACTTCCATTTCATTCTTCAAGTCTTGAACTGCTTCCTTTACCTGTTTGATTACTTTTTCTTGTTTGTCTTGGTTTTCTTTGGTATCTTTGAGCAATTTATTCATTTCCTCTACCTTTTTGTTTGTAATATCTAATTGTTTATGACAGTTTTTCACCTCCTGTTTAAGGTCCTCTATTATTTTCATATAATTCACTTTTGAGTAGATTTCTTCTAATTCTTCTGGAGTAGGGTGTACAATTCTTTTTTGGGATCCCTGGATTTTGGTGATGTCATGTGGTTTTTCAGGTTGCTGGAGGAATTCTTGCATTGGCACCTTCCCAATTCTTCCTTCAAATGGGGCCACGAGAGGCCCGGTGTCTTGGTCCAGTCTTTGCTTTGACTGACTCTGGGTGTATCTCTTCAGTGTAGAAGCAGGAACCGTTCCCGTCCAGATGGAACTCCTCAGCACAAAAACATGGACGCCTGGTAGTCCAATGACCCATGGACAAAAGGGCTTACTTGGGGGGCAGGGCAGGGTCGAGTAGAACACAGGAGACTCTGCCACACAAGATGTAGGTGCCCGAGCTCCCTATTGGGGGTTTTTGAGGCCTGCCCAATAGGCAGGCACTCACCGCTCTGGGTGGGTAGCCTTAGTGTAGGAGCAGAAAACTGTTACTGAGCAAAGGACCTTGCAGACCACGCAGGCTGGGGGGGGGTCTTGTGTAAGAAAGACAGCCCTGCAGCAGGAGCTGGGGGAAGGGGGTTTGTGCTCTCTTCAGGGATAATCCGCCCCTGGATAGCACACACTCACCTGTCCAGATGGAACTCCTCAGCACCTAAACAGGGACACCTGGTAGCCCAATGAGCTGGGGACAAAAGGAAAAGTGTGGCAGGCAGGGCGGGGTCCAGTTAGAGCACAGGAGACCCTGCAGCACAAGCTGAATGTGCCCGGCTCCCTTACAGGGGATCTTGAGGCCTACCCGGTATGCAGGCCCTCACCACTCGGGGTGGGTCGTCTTAGTGTAGGAGCGGAAAATTGCTCTTGAGCAAAGGACCTAGCAGACAGCAGGGCAGGCTTGGGGGGGGGGAGGCTGGAGGGCTGGTTCTTGTGTAAGAAAGACAGCCCTGCAGAAGGAGCTGGGGGAGGGGGATTTGTGCTCTATTCCAGGACAATCTGCCCCTGGATAACACACACTCACCCATCCAGATGGAACTCCTCAGCACCTAAATAGGGATGCCTGGTAGCCCAATGAGTCGGGGACAAAAGGAAGAATGTGGCAGGCAGGGTGGAGTCCAGTAGAGCACAGGAGACCCTGTAGCACAAGCTGAAGGTGCCCTGGCTCCCTTGAGGGGGACCTTGATTCCTGCCTGGTAGGCAGGCACTCACTGCTATGGGTGGTTAACCTTAGTGTAGGAGTTTAAAACTGTTCTTGAGCACTCCTCTGACTCTTTCTGGAAGTCTGGCTATGAAGCATTTAAATGGGGTTTGAGAGCAGAGTGCTACAAATAGCTTAATGGTGACACAGACTTGCTGTGCCCCTGGATGTGAGGTGGAGAGAATGGCTCTCAGAGGCAGCAAACTTACCATGTTTGATGGGACAGAGCCAACAGGCAGAACCACAGAGGTGGTCCTAGCCACACCCAATTAACAAAAAAGATTGGTGTTTCTAATAAGAAAATGATTACAGTTGCACAATGAAAACAAATTCAGATAAAAAGATCTAAATGAGTCACACACAACTATAGCTGCTGAGATACCAGCCCATTGGGGCGTGGTTTCTCTCTCTTTAAAAAAGTGGCTGTAGGTTGGAGGAGCGGAAGGACCTCCTGCAACACCATTGGATAAAGGTGGTTAGGGTTGGGAGAGAAAAGAAAAAGAGTATAGAAAGTTTAAAAAGAAGCAAATTATTGTTTTAAAAGCAAAACTAATTCTATAAAGAACGAGAGTACAGACAGTCATAGATAAAAAGGAGTAAAGAAAAGTAAACCTTGTAAAGACAGAAAATACACAAAGAATCTGGATTATGCATTTTATTCTGTTTTCTTTAAAATTTTTGACTGTGAATGAACTAAATACAGAAAGATATTTCATTGTATGTGCTGCTAAGCTAAACCAAACTATATATTTTAAAGTTATCTTGATTCCAAAATTTGGGTCTGTGGATTTGAGTTTTTGGAAAAGATGTTCTGGTTTCCACAGAAGATGAGAACCTGTGAATTAATACCAAATTAATATGGTAAGATAGACCAAGACCCCTGAAATGTCACTATAAACACCCCTCCCAATTACTTTACCCAAAAAAAAAGCTGGAAACTGTTTGGTGGAAACTATAGCCAAATTCCCAAATATTGTTATAAATGTTTCTTTACATTTAAAGGTGGATATGCTATAGAGAATTATATTTGTAAAGATCTTGGTTTATTAATATAAATTTAAGATCTCTCTATATATTAATGTAAACATATATATATATATATATATATATATATATATTTCTGTTCTTGATTAAGGTATTGTGTTTGTCCAGCTCATCTAAAAATGTAATGTATAATTAAGAACTATAGGTTAATAGATAATAATATTTACTACTCAAGCTTGTAGTCATGTTAGTTAGATTTTCTAGATGTACAGATATGTATTTCAGACGGATAGGAATTCTTCAAACCTTTCAAAGACTACAGAATACGGCATTTAAAATATTTTAGTAACTTAGGATTTTTCATGACAGTGAGACACATCTTCTGGAAGCACCAGTTACTTCAAGAGGAAGATGGGCATTTAAGAGGATCCTTATAGAGCTTATTAGCCATTTGAGCAAGAAACTTCACTTGTCTGGACTGCTTGATGCTATTCTGTATGAACTGGACATGCAGGACCCACACAGAAATGACTGCTGAATTTGCCTGAAGGTGAGATGGTTGCCTTGTGTTCCTGCTTCATTAAAGAGTCTTCCAGACATTCTGCAAGACACAGAAGAAAGAGACTGACACCCTGCAAATATAGGTAGAACTGCCTTTGAAATTTCCTGTTTCATTGAAAAGTCTGCTGGATACTATGGGCCTGTAGGCTGAAGATGGATGCCCCAATGGTACAGAAGAACTTTGGGTGGCTGTCTAGGCAGTGAGATGTCTCTGTCAATTCTAGAGTTTTGGAAATTGCTTATAATGCATTTCTGTTTACTTAGGTAATATTATATCCTTCTGGGGTCTTTGGTCGAGTTGAAGAATATATAGTTATAGTTTTCCTTCGTTATGATAAAACATAAAGTAGATAAAATATTGTAACTATAATTTTTGCTTGATACCTGTTTTGTCATATGTAATTATACTATGTTAAATTAAAATCATTTTATTTAAACAGAAAAGAGGACATAATGTGGGACTTTTCTCTGTATGCTGTGAATACCATTGGTTAATAATAGACTGTTTGGGTCTGGCAGGGCAAAATAGAGGTAGATAGGGGAAACTAAACTGAATCCTGGGAGAAAGAAGGCAGAGTCAATACACACCACATAACTGATTCTAGGGACAGATGAACCTGAAATTTACTGGTAAGCCACAGCCATGTGGCGATACACAGGTTAATAGAAATGGGTTAAGATGTAGGAGCTAGCTAATAAGAAGCTAGAACTTATAGACCAAGCATTGATTTAATTAGTACAGTTTCTGTATAGTTATTTCGGGAGTCTAAGCAGCTGGGAAACGAACAAGCAGCCTTCCTATAACACACATGTATCTTATCAAATCACAATGGCTTAATTAGAATTTATAGCAACACTAATTCAGAAATCCCGCTAATACATGAAAATTAAACAATTCTCACCTGAAACATCAATGAGTCAAGGAAGAAATAAAGAAAAAAATTAAGTACTTCCTAAAATCAGTGAAAATTACCACACAACATACCCAAATGCATGGGATACAATGAAAGCAGTGTTAAAAGGAAAGTTCATAACAATAAGTGCATACATAAAAAATTGGAAAAATCCCACCCTAGTGTGTAACGGCGTAAACGAATGTAGACAGATTGTAACAATCTATATAGTTTTAATGTAGAAATAGACTTACAGAACCACCGTTCCCGCGGAGACCAGGAAAGCAGAAGAGACAGCTCGGAGCATGCTCGCCAAATTTATAGGCAGACATTAGCCCGAGGCGAACACGCCCCCTAAGGGGCAGGACTTATCCCTACATCTCCCCTTTTTGAACTGAACCATGTTTGCCATGGGAGCCTGTGAGGCACCCCCCTCTCACATTTCCCATCTGTATCAGGTTGCCTTGTCTATCTCTTGTAGACCTGCATTCATTCGTCCAATGTCTGACTTTTCCACATCTTCTACATAAACCTGAAGGCTGAGTCCTCCTATTCCTGTTATTTCTAGAAGATGCATTATTATTATTATTATTTCTGAAAGATGCATTATTATTATTTCTGAAAATCCGTTGTCTACAATTCCTTTTCATATGACCCATTTTGCCACAATTAAAACATTTGGTATTCTGGTGTCTCCTTTTACCATTGGAAATTGCTTCTTCTACCCATGCTTCAGTGCCATAATCAAATGTATCACTATTGAGTGTATGCAAGACCCATTCTTCCAAAGGCGCTGATCTGAACTTTAAAGGACCCAAAATCATTTTGCATTCCACATTTGCATTTTCATAAGCCAAAGACTCAATCATTATACGTCTTGCTTCTGGGTCAGATATCCCTATTTGTACAGCCTTAGTTAATCTTTGTAAAAAGTCACTAAAGGGTTCTCTCTGACCCTGTTTAACTCTGACAAATGATTCCATTCTCTGTCCTGGGTCTTGTACCCTGTCCCAAGCCCTTAAGGCTGCTGTAGTACACATGGAGAGTGTGTTTTCATCCAAATTAGCTTGTTCCTGAGGGTCGGAAAAGAGCCCTTCACCTAGAATTTTATCTAGGGAAATGTCAATTCCCTTCACTTTTTCCTGCTGTTCTAAGAGTCTAGCCTCTTGCCTGAATAAGCATTTCCATTTCAATTGCGGTCCACTCTCGAGTACCCCAGAGCTCAGCTGGAGCCAGTCCAAGGGGGTTGCTCTGCTTGTCATGGCCCAAGATCTTAGCATCTCTTTAACAAAAGAGGCTTGCATCCCAAAAGTCATGACAGCCTGTTTTATTTCCTTGAGATCATTCATACGGACAGGCTCCCATGTATCCTCCTTGATGACCCTAGGGTTTTTGGAACCAATCGCCTTCTCTGTTGTTATTACTGGAAAGGCAGGTAGAGCTGTAGGTAGAGCTTTGTGGAAATTGTCCCGGAGAGACTTACCCACAGATGTAGTTAAAATTTGCCTTTCTACCCTTTGCTCTTCTTCATCAGAATTTAGAAATTCCTCAAACTTTTCAATTCTATTCACCATTGCCTTCTGTAATGTCTGAACCTCCTGTCCAGAATTATGTTCCAAAGCCTTCATTGAGGATTCTAAAGTATGACGTTTGTCCGTTAGAGATAACATCTCATCTTTGGACATAATTTTTATGGCATAAACCGTGCCTTCTTGTATTGACAATCTTTCCGCCAATCTGTCATAAGCTTTAGACAAAATCCGATTGTCACATTCAGCAGTTTTGATTCTCTCAGTTAATGTTTCATTTCCTACAGAAAGGGACTGAATCTTATGGTCCAGATCAGCTGTTCCCTCTTCCATAGTAATGAATTTCTCCTTAACATCAGCCACTAATGTTTCAGTTCCTACAGAAAGGGACTGAAGCTTATGATCCAGATCAGCTGTTCCCTCTTCCATAGTAATGAATTTCTCCTTAACATCAGCCACTAATGTTTCAGTTCCCAGAGAAAGGGACTGAAGCTTATGATCCAGATCAGCTGTTCCCTCTTCCAAAGTAATGAATTTCTCCTTAACATCAGCCACTAATGTTTCAGTTCCTACAGAAAGGGACTGAGGCTTACGATCCAGATCAGCTGTTCCCTCTTCCATAGTAATGAATTTCTCCTTACCAACAGCCTGGAGAACTTCAAACTGATTCTTGAGAAGATTGTTGTCATTCTCAATTGTTTTTAAGCGTCCAATCTCTGCCTTAAGAATCCTGGATTCGTCTCGTAAAGACTTTATCATATTTCTATTTTCAAACCATTTGGTGCCAATGAAAACTACGAATCCCAGAAGGATCCATAGATGTGGGGTGATAGACACCTCTTGTAAAATCTCCCACATGGTACAATTAAAAAAAAACTGTTAAATTCTTGAATACTAATGTGTTCAGACATTTTATTTATAAAAGAAAAATTTTTTACCTGCAATGATCGGTTCCTGCCAGTGGTGGTCTCTGTGTTTTTGGAGCCTGTCCTAGAACTAGCTCTGTAGACCAGGCTGGCCTTGAACTCACAGAGATCCTCCTGTCTCTGCCTCCTGAGTGCTGAGATTAAAGGCGTGCACAACTACCGCCTGGCTGGTCTCGAACTCACAGAGATCCGCCTGCCTCTGCTTCCCAAGTGCTGGGATTAAAGGCGTGCGCTACCACTGCCTGGCCGGCCTCAAACTCACAGAGATCCGCTTGCCCTTGCCTCCCAAGTGCTGGTATCAAAATCGTGCCCCACCACTGCCCGGCCAAGTCACTCAGACCAAATCTGATGCTGTGGCAGCTTTTGTTGCAAAACCGCAGGTACTTGAGCTTCTGCTAATTCAGGCAGTGGGGTTCCACTGCAAAACTTAGCCAAGGCAGGCAGAATGGGCCTGTGTGGCCGAGTATGTCTCAGACTCGGCACTGGGGCCGGAGTCGCGAACTGAAAAACAGCACCCAGGAGGGTGCTGTGTTAGCTAGCAGGCTACCCGCTTGAGTCGGGGGCAAAATAGCCCAACATTGGACGCCAAAATGTAATGGCGTAAACGAATGCAGACAGATTGTAAGAATATATATAGTTTTAATGTAGAAATAGACTTACAGAACCACCATTCCCGCGGAGACCAGGAAAGCAGAAGAGACAGCTAGGAGCACTCTTGTCAAATTTATAGGCAGACATTAGCCCGAGGCGAACACGCCCCCTAAGGGGTGGGACTTATCCCTACACTAGTGAGTTAACAGAACATTTGAAAACTCTAGAACAAAAAGAAACATACTCACCTAGGAGGACTACACATCAGGAAATAATCAAATTGAGAGCAGAAATCAACAAAATAGAGACCAAGAAAATGTTACAAAGAATCAATGAGACCAAGAGTTTGTTTTTTGAGAAAATCAACAAAATAGGCAAAACTTTATCCAAATTAATCAAAAGGCAGAGAGAGAGAGAGAGAGAGAGAGAGAGAGAGAATCCAAATTTAAAAAAATTATAAATGAAAAAGGGGATATAACAACAGACATGGAGGAAATCCAAAGAATCAGTAGGTAATATTTCGAAAACCTGTACTCCACAGAACTGGAAGACTTAAAGGAAATGGAAAATTTTATGGATAAATATCACTTACCAAAATCAAATTAAGACCAGATGAGCAAATTAAATAGACCTATAATTGCTAAAGAAATAGAAACAGTCTTTAAAATCCACAAACCATAAAAGCCAAGGACCAGATGGTTTCAGTGCAGAATTTGACAAGATTTTCAAAAAAGAACTAATACCAATACTCCTCAAATTGTTTCACACAATAGAAATACAAGGAACATTGCCAAACTCTTTTTTTTTGAATATGGAATGCAGTTTAATTTTTGTCTCATATTACTAAGATATCTTTATCGTGTTTTCATACCCCAAACTGAAAACTCGCATACAAATCAGTGACAGGATAAAAACTTATGAAAAGAAAGCATATGTTAATAACTGAAGATAAGGCACTGTTACCCCTGCTATGAATCTGGCATTTTTTCTTTTATCAGATTATCTGCCTGGGAACAACAGAACTATATTATTTTGTGTGGTTTCTTTTCTTTTAAACATTTAATATTAATGAATGCCTCTATGGGCAAACTCTTGCATATTCTTTTATTTTAATTAAAGTATCATTTTAAATGTCTTCTTCCCTTGTGTGCTATGTTTTTTTTATTGTGAAAAGAAGAAAAAAAACATAATACAAAATTAATTTTATTTGCAAATACACAGCCTAATGGTATTTTTACACAATATCTTCAGTATGTCTGCATCTTGGCAGCAATGCAGCGCACAAGTGGCGGTGTGGAATTTTCCACTTGTGTGCTGGCACTCTAAGAGTTTGGATTCAGGGAGCATTTCACATTTTGAACTTCACCGGGCATGGTGATGCAAGCCTGGAATCCTGGCACCTGGGGGCTGGAGAGAGGGCTCAGAGGTTAAGAGCACTGAGTACTCTTCTAGAGGACCTGGGTACAATTACCAGCACCCACATGGCAGTTTATGGCCATCTGTAAACTCCAGTCCCAGGAGGGATCCGAGGCCTTTTCGTGCCTCCTCAGACACCAGGTGCACATGTGGTGCACAGAATTACATGTAGACAAAACGCCAATACAAGTAACAGTCAATTAAAATTTAAAAATGATTGCCAGCACTTGCCAAACTCTTTTATGAGGTTACAGTTACCCTGCTATTTCAACCACACAATGGTATTAGTAAGAAAGACAATTACAAACCAGTTTCATTTATGAACATTGATGCAAAAATACTCAATAAGATACTGGCAAACTGAATCAAAGGACACATCATAAAAAAATCATCCACCATGAACAAGTCAGCTTCATCCCAGGGATGGTTCAACATACAAAAATGTGACAATGTAATCTACCATACAAACAAAATGAAAAAAAGTCCTCACATGATCTTTTCATTAAATGTTGAAAAAACTCTCAACAAAATAAAACATCCCTTCATGATAAAGGTCTTGGAGAGAACAAGGATACAAGGAACATAGCTAAACATAATAAAGGCAATATACAGCAAGCCAACAGCCAACACCAAACTAAATGAAGAAAAATTCAAAGCAATCCCACTGAAATCAGGAACAAGACAAGGTTCTACTCTCTCTGCATACCTATTCAATGTAGTACTTGAGGTTCTAGCTAGAGAAATAAGACAATCAAATGTAAGGAAATCAAGGAGATAAAAATCAAAAAAGAAGAAGCAAACTCTCACTAATTGCTGATAATAAGAAAATTTACATAAGCGATGCCAAAAATTCTACCAAGGACCTTTAACAATTCATAAACACCTTCATTAATGTAGCTGGTTACAAAATTAACACAAAAATGAGTAGCCCTCCTTTACACAGATGATAAATGGGCTGAAAGAGAAATCAGAGAAATATCACCCTTCACAATAGCGACAAATAACATAAAATATCTTGGAGTAACTTTAACCAAAAAAGTGGATGACCTTTATGATAAGAACTTTAAATCTTTGAAGAAAGAAATAGAAGAAAACACCAGAAAATGGAAAGAACTCCAATGCTCTTGAGTTGGTAGAATTAACATAGTCAAAATGGCAATCTCACCAAAAGCAATCTATAGATTCATTGCAATGTCCATCAAAATCCCAACAAAATTCTTCACAGAACTTGAAAGAACAATACTCAACTTAATGTGAAAAATGAAAATCCAGGAGAGCCAAAATAATCCTGTACAATAAAAGAACATCTGGAGGAATCACAATCCCTGACCTCAAAATCTACTTAGAGTTGCAATATTGAAAACAGCCTGGTATTAGCATAAGAACAGAAAGGAGGACCAATAAAACCAAATAGAAGACCCAGATATTAATCCACACATCTTCGAACACCTGATGTTTGATAAGGAAGCAAAAACATAAAATAAAAAGAGAAAGTGCATTCAACACATAGTGTATAACTGAATATCAGCATGTAGAACAATGAAAATAGATCCATAACCACCACCATGAACAATGCTCAACTCCAATTGGATCAAAGACCTCAATGTAAAACCAATCACACTGAACCTCATATAAGAAAAAGTGGGAAGTATACTTCAATGCATTAGCAAAAGATACTACATCCTAAATATAACCAGCACCAGTAGCAAAGACACTGGGAAAAACAATTAATATATGGGACCTTCTGAAACTGAAAAGTTTCTATGAGGCTAAGGAAATGGTCAACAGGAGAAAATGGCAGTCTACAGAATGGGAAAAGATTTTCATCAACTCCACATCAAACAGAGGTCTGATTTCCAAAATATACAAAGAACTCAAGAAATTGGTCATCAAAAGAACACATAATCTAATTAAAAATTGGGGTACATAACTAAACAGAGAACTCTCACAAAAGGAATCTATTCAATTCCATTGGTCGACTTCTCTGTTTTTATGCCAATACCAAGCTGTTTTCAATACTGTAGCTCTGTAATAGAGTTTGAAGTCAGGGATGGTAATGCCTCCAGACAATCCTTTATTGTATAAGATTGTTTTGGCTATCCTGGGTTTTTTGTTTTTCCATATAAAGTTGATTATTGTCTTCTCCAGATCTGTGAAGAATTTTGATGGGATTTTGATGGGGATTGCATTGAATCTATAGATTGCTTTTGGTAGAATTGCCATTTTTACTATGTTGATCCTCCCAATCCAAGAGCAAGGGAGGTCTTTCCATTTTCTGGTGTCTTCTTCAAATTCTTTCTTCAAAGACTTATAGTTCTTGTCAAGTAGATCTTTCACTTCCTTGGTCAGGGTTACCCCAAGATATTTTATGCTATTTGTGGCTATCGTGAAAGGTGATGCTTCTCTGATTTCCCTCTCTGCTTCCTTATCCTTAGTGTATAGGAAGGCAACTGTTTTTTTGGAGTTGATCTTGTATCCTGCCATATTACTAAAGGTGTTTATCAGCTGTAGGAGTTCTTTGGTAGAATTTTTGGGGTCGCTTATATACACTATCATATCATCTGCAAATAACTAAAGCTTAACTTCTTCCTTTCCAATACGAATCCCCTTGATCTCCTTATGTTGTCTTATTGCTATTGCTAGAATTAAACTGGCTGACACTTAAGGAAGTGCTCAACATCTTAGCCATCAGAGAACTGCAAATGTTAAGATGAGATTCCATTTTACACCTGTAAGAATGGACAAGATGGAAAAACATGGATGACAACTTATCCTGGGAGAGAATGCAGAGTAAAGGGAACACTCCTTCATTGCTGATGGAAGTACAAACTTGTACAGCCTTTTTGGAAATTAGTATGGTGATTTCTCAGAAAATAAGGAAACAAAGTACCTCAAGATACAGCAATACCACTTTTGGGTATATATCCAAAGGATTCCCAATTGTACCAAAGGACATGTGCTCAACTATTTTCATAGCAGCATTGGTCATCATAGCCAGAACAAGGAATTAATGTAATTGTCCCTCAACCAAAGAATGGATAAGGAAAATGTGGTATGTTTACACGATGGAGTACCACACAGCAGAAAAAACTAATGACATCTTGAAATTTGCAGGCAAATGGATGGAGCTAGAAGACACAATTTTGAGTGAGGTAACCCAAACTCAGAAAGACAATTATCACATGTACTCACTCATAGGTGGTTTTTAAACATGAAACAGAAAACCAACCCATAAATCAAAATCCCAGAGAACCTAGACAACAATGAGGACCCTAAGAGAGACATACATATCTATTCTACATGGGATGTAGAAAAAGACAAGATTTCCTTAGTAAATTTGGAGGCTAAGTTTATATCAACATGGCAGAAAAGTATGGTAACATGCAGGTAGACATATGTGAGAGAAGTTGAGAGTTCTACATCTTGATTCTAATCATCAGGAAGTGAACTGAGACACACTTTCTCTAGCAATGGTACAGCTACTCTAACCAGGCCAGACCCCTTAATATTGCTACTCCCTGTGAGCCTATGGGGGCATATTATATTCAAGTCACCTCAATACCTGTCTCTGAAACTTATATTTAATAATATCTTGCAGCTTGCTGTTATCCATATATTCAGGGCAACACCATTACATACTTTTGAAATTATATTTTTAATTAGATTATAAAGTTTCAGGTTTCTCTATGACATATTTTTTGATCCTTAGAGTGAATGTTTATTACTGTGAGTATTAGGACCCAGTTTTTAAAACTCCTCAATGTTACTAGACTAGTAGGGTCTCCCAATAACCCTACCAGAAAAGACATCAACATCATTCTACCCCAAGGGAGGGAGTAAGGCATCCTGCTTGAGTTTGAAGAATTGCAAATTTTATCCTCCTGTCTTTAATGGACACTAGTGATATTCATCTAGTGTGCATCACTACCTCGATCATTGACACAGAATCTACAGTATTGTATGAGAAACTGTCATCAGGAGAGAAGGGTTTAAGAAGAAAAAATGTTGAGGGTTAGATGAAGGGTAGTGAGTAGGAGGAACTTGTTTGTCTTGCAAGAAGGAATTCAGAAGAACAAAATTATATGGGACTAAAGGTCATAAGTAGACTGAACTTCCTTCTATGAGTAATCTAGGTCTTGTGAAAATTTAACCAAACTTCCTTCTCCTATGACCTTACATATCATAATGGTCCTGTTGACTCCACAGACAACTCAGGAAGAGGGTGGTCCTCTTAAACCCTTATAATCCCACTACTATTTCCAACATTAACTCCAAACAATTTTGGTACCAGATGCTCCTGTCATTCTCCCTGGGAGCTGTGTTGGCTGGAAAATATACTCTCCAACCTGTTGAGCTAACTTCCAGTTGCTCTGGGGTCTCCAGGTTACCAGTTTTCATGAACTGTCAACATTATGGGTTTGTATTTGGTCAGTCAGTAGTCTTTGAGTCATTTTTGTTCCTGTAAACAACCTCTAATAGACATTTTATAAGTAGTCCTTTAAACTCATTTTGTTCATCAAATTGGCCTTTGGGTTCATCTCACTTTTATCTATCATCAATCCCCTAACTAGCATGAAAAGATGTTTGTTCTCAGATTCTCAGGAATTGTGAAAACAGTCTTGCCTATTATTGCTCATATGCTTAAATTTGGACATCACATTTGGGTGTTGGAGGAATCTTTAAGATCACACCCAAATCAAGAAAATCAAGTCTATATGATTATTATCCTTGCAAGTTACTACTGTATCTCTTTGCAACCGTGATGATTATATTTACACAAAATTCAGAGCCAAAAATGAAGATTTTCCTTTATGTCCCTGGGTATTTCATTTCAACTACACTAGAATTCTGTGACACAGTAAAATGGCATTTTCATTAGAAGAGTAGAGGGCATTTTGCCTGATGATGTATGTATATTTTCCAAATTATCAGATAAATTATCCAGATTTCTTTATAATGACAATTGATCAACTATTAAGTTATAGAAACAAAAAATGAACTGACACACATATAAAGCAAAAACAGCAAGAGATTGGTAATCTTTTTTTTTATTGAGAAAAGGAAAAAAAAAGAAAAAAGTTTCCGCCTCCCCCCAGCCTCCCATTTCCCTCCCCCTTCTCCCACCCTTTTCCCCCTCCCCCCTTCTCCCCCTCTTTCTCCAGTCCAAAGAGCAGTCAGGGTTCCCTGCCCTGTGGAAAGTCCAAGGTCCTCCACCCTCCGTCCATGTCTAGGAAGTTGAACGTCCAAACTGGCTAGGCTCCCACAAAGCCAGAACATTAGTAGGATCAAAACCCCGTGCCATTGCCCCTGGCTTCTCATCAGCCCCCATTGTTCGCCATGCTCAGGGAGTCCAGTTTTATCCCATGCTTTTTCAGTCACAGTCCTGCTGGCCTTGGTGAGCTCCTAGTAGATCAGCCCCACTGTCTCAGTGGGAGGGTGCACCCCTCGTGGTCTTGACTTCCTTGCTCATGTTCTCCCTCCTTCTGCTCCTCATTGGGACCTTGGGAGCTCAGTCCAGTGCTCCAGTGTTGGTCTCTGTCTCTATCTCCATCCATCACCAGATGAAGGTTCTATGATGATATGCAAGATATTCGTCAGTATTGCTCTAGGATAGGGTCATTTCAGGTTCCCTGTCCTCAGCTACCCAAGGAACTAACTGGGGACATCGCCTTGGGCTCCTGGGAGGCACTCTATGTTCAAGTCTCTTGCCAACCCTAAGGTGACTCCCTTAACTAAGAATTATGTTTCCCTGCTCTCCTATCCAACCTTCCTTTATCACAATCATCCTGTTTCCCTAAGTTCCCCCCATCCTCCCCTTCTCACTTTTCTCTCCCCATCTCCCCTAACTCCCATCCCACCACACCACCAAGATCCCTATTTTCTCCCTGGCAATTTTGTCTACTTCCCATAGCCAAGAGGATAACTCTATGTTTTTCCTTGGGTTCACTTTCTTATTTAGCTTCTTTAGGTTCAGCAATTGTAGACTCCGTGACCCTTATTTATGGCTAGAAACCAATTATGAGTGAGTACATCCCATGTTCATCTTTTTGGGTCTGGGTTACCTCATTCAGGATAGTGTTTCTATTTCCATCCATTTGCATGCAAAATCTGAGAAGTCATTGTTTTTTACCACAGCGTAGTACTCTAATGTGTATATATTCAACACTTTCTTCATCCATTCTTCCATTGAAGGGCATCTAGGTTGTTTCCAGGTTCTGGCTATTACAAATAATACTGCTATGAACATAGTTGAACAAATGCTTTTGTCATATGATAAGGCATCTCTTGGGTATATTAACAAGAGTGGTATTGCTGGGTCCAGGGGTAGGTAGATCCCGAATTTCCTGAGAAACCGAAACACTGATTTCCAAAGTGGTTGCACAAGATTGCATTCCCACCAGCAATCGATGAGGGTACCCCTTCCTCCACAGCCTCTCCAGCAAAGGCTATCATTGGTGTTTTTGATTTTAGCCATTCTGACAGGTGTAAGATGATATCTCAAAGTTGTTCTGATTTGCATTTACCCGATTGCTAAGGAGGTGGTGCATGACCTTAAGTGTCTTTTGGCCCTTTGAACTTCTTCTGTTGAGAATTCTCTGTTAAGTTCAGTGCCCCATTTTTTAATTGGGTTAATTAGCATTTTAAAGTCTAGTTTCCTGAGTTCCTATATATTTTGGAGATCAGACCTTTGTCTGTTGCGGGGTTGGTGAAGATCTTCTCCCAGTCAGTAGGTTGCCTTTGTGTCTTAGTGACAGTGTCCTTTGCTTTACAGAAGCTTCTCAGTTTTAGTAAGTCCCATTTATTCAAGGTTGCCCTTAATGTCTGTGCTGCTGGGGTTATACATAGGAAGCTCTCTCCTGTGCCCATCTGTTGTAGGGTACTTCCTGTAGTAATAAGGGGGCGGGGCTGCATTCCCAGCACCCCGGCCGCCTGCTCGGCTAGCTTATGCTCCGAAATAACAATACACAATCTGTATTCATTTAAACATTGCTTGGCCCATTCTCTTCAAGGCTAATTCTCACATATTAATTTAGCCCATTTCTAATCATCTGTGTGTAGCACCCCAAGGTGTGCTTACCGGGAAGATTCTAGCCTATGTCCATCCTGTGTCGGAGCTTCATCCCGGGAGCGGGACATGGCATCTCTCTCAGGCGTCTGCTCCCGAGAGGAGAACTGTAGAGACTGAGCTCACTTCCTCTTCCTCCCAGGGTCCTGTTCTGTCTACTCCTCCCACCTATCCTCTAACCAATAAAATGGGCCAAGGCAGTTCCTTTATTAGCCAATGACCTTCCTCCATCAACTTCCCACTTTCTCTTCTAACAGGTTCAGTGTGTTCGGACTGATATTGAGGTCTTTAATCCATTTGGACTTGAGTTTTGAGCAAGGTGATAGATATGGGTCTATTTTCATTCTTCTACATGTTGACATCCAGTTGTGCCAACACCATTTGTTGAAGATGCTTCTTTCTTTCATTGTAAACTTGTAGCTCCTTTATCGAAAATGAGGTGTTCATAGGTTTGTGGGTTAAAATCCGGGTCTTCTATATGATTCCGTTGGTTGACTTCTCTGTTTTTATGCCAGTAGCACACTGTTTTCATAACTGTAGCTCTGTAATACAGTTTGTAGTCAGGGATTGTAATGCCTCCAGAAGATCCTTTATTGTATAAGATTGTGTTGGCTATCCTGGGTTTTTGTTTTTTCCATATAAAGTTGATTATTTTCCTCTCAAGATCTGTGAAGAATTTTGATGGACCTTGATTTGGATTGCATTGAATCTATAACTTGCCTTTGGTAGAATTGCCATTTTTACTATGTTGATCCTCCCAATCCAAGAGCATGGGAGATCCTCCATTTTCTGCTATCCTCTTCAATTTCCTTTTTCAATGCCTTAAGTTTCTTGTCAAATAGATCTTTCACTTCCTTGGTTAGAGTTAGCCCAAGTTATTTAATGCTGTTTGTGGCTATCCTGAAAGGTGATGATTCTCTGATTTCCCTCCCTGCTTCCTTATTCTTAGTGTATAGGAAGGCAACTGATTTTTTTTTTGAGTTGATCTTGTATCCTGCCATATTACTAAAGGTGTTTATCAGCTGTAAAAGTTCTTTGGTGGAGTTTTTGGGGTCGCTTATGTACACTGTCATATCATCTGCAAATAACGAAAATTTAACTTTTCTGTTACAATTCGAATCCCCTTGATCCCATTATGTTTTCTTATTGCTATTGCTATTGCTAGAACTTCAAGCACTATATTGAAGAGGTATTTCGAGAGTGGACAGCCTTGTGTTCCTGAGTTCAGTGGGATGGGTTTGAGTTTCTCTCCATTTAATTTGATGTTAGCTGTTGGCTTGCTGTATATAGCTTTTATTTTTAGGTATGACCCTTGTATCCCTAATCTCTTCAATACATTTATAATAAAGGGATGTTGAATTGTGTCAAATGCTTTTTCAGCATCTAATGAAATGATCATATGATTTTTTTCTTTCAGTTTATTTATATGACGGATTACATCGATCGATTTTCATATGTTGAACCAGCCCTGCATCCCTGGGATGAAGCCTACTTGATCATAATGGATAATTTTTCTAATGTGTTCTTGGATTCGGTTTGCCAGTATTTTGTTGAGGATTTTTATGTCGATGTTCATAAGGGAGATTGGCCTGTAATTCTCTTTCCTGGTTGAGTCTTTGTGTGGTTTTGGTATCAGGGTAACTGTAGCTCCATAAAAGGATTTTGGCAATGACTCTTCTGTTTCTATATTGTTAAATACATTAAGGAGTATAGGTATTAGGTCTTGTTGGAAGTTCTGGTAGAATTCCGCATTGAAACCATCTGGTCCTGGGTTTTTTTTGGTAGGGAGGTTTTTGATAACAGCTTCTATTTCTTCGCGACTAACAGGTCTATTTAGATTGTTCACCTGGTCCTGGTTTAACTTTGGTATATGGTATTTATCTAAAAAAGTGTTTATTTCTTTCACATTTTACAGTTTTGTGGCATCCAGGCTTTTGTAGTAAGATCTAATGATTTTCTGAATTTCCTCTGTGTCTGTGGTTATGTCCCCCTTTTCCTTTCTGATCTTATTAATTTACATATTCTCTCTCTGCCGTTTGATTAGTTTGGATAGGGGTTTATCAATCTCGTTTATTTGCTCCAGTGTAACAGCCGATTTGGTGTTACACCCTTGGTACAGTTCACGCGCCACTGTACAGAACGCGAGTCGGGCAAGGACCTGGAGATTGAAAAGAAGACACAAAGAGACAAGGGTCATTGGAAAGGAGATCAGCCAAATGCCACCTTATTCAGCATTGGGGGAGTCCTTATCTACCTGACTGTAGCACAAGGATCTCTGCCCAGGCAGGTGGGAAATTACCATATTAACAATGGTGTAAATGCCCTGCAGCTAACCACCAGGTGGGGCAGGCATAGCACAGAAACACACAGGAAGCTTAGTTAGTTGATTATAAACTGTCCCCATGAATGCACCATAGGAATAAGTGAGACCAGGTCCCTACACTCCAGGAACCAGCTTTTTGTTTCATTGATTCTTTGGAATGTATTCTGTGTTTCTATTTTGTTGATTTCAGCCCTCAGTTTGATTATTTCCAGTCTTCTACTCCTCCTAGGTGAGTCTGCTTCTTTTTTGTCTAGAGCTTTCAGGTGGGCTGTTAAGTGTCCAATGTGTGCTTTCTCTGTTTTCTTTAAGTGGGCACTTAGTGCTATGAACTTTTCTCTTAGCACTGCTTTCATAGAGTCCCATAAGTTTGAGTATGTTGTTTATTTTCATTGTATTCACAGAAGACTTTAATTTCTTTCTTTATTTCTTCTTTAATCCAGGTATGCTTCAGTAGTTGACTGTTCAGTTTCCATGAGTTTGTAGGCTTTCTGGGAGTAGCCTTGTTGTTGAATTCTAATTTAATCCATGGTGATCTGATAAGACACAGGTGGTTACTAATATTTTTTTGTAACTGTGTAAGTTTGCTTTGTTACCGAGTATGTGGTCAATTTTCGAGAAGGTTCCATGAGCTGCAGAGAAGAAGGTATATTCCTTCCTATTTGGGTAGCATATTCTATAGATGTCTGTTAAGTCCAATTAATTCATTACCTCCATTAATTCTTTAATTTCTCTGTTAGGTTTCTGTCTGATTGACTTGTCCATGGTGAGAGAGGAGTGTTGAAATCTCCTACTATTAGTGTGTGTGGTTTGATGTCTGCCTTGAGTTTTAGTAATGTTTCTTTTATGTACGTGGGTGCTTTTATATTAGGTGCATAGATATTCTGGATTGAGACTTCATCTTGATGAATTGTTCCTGTTATGAATATAAAATGTCCCTCTCCATCTCTTCTGATTGATTTTACTTTGAAGTCAACTTTGTTAGAAATTAGTATGGCCACACCTGCTTGTTTCTTAGGTCCATTTGCATGATAAGCCTTTTCCCAGCCCTTTATGCTGAGTAAGTGCCTGTCTTTGTGGTTGAGTTGTGTTTCTTGTAAACAGCAGAATGTTGGATCCTGTTTTCGTATCCTATCTCTTAGCCTGTGCCTTTTTATAGGTGAGTTGAGCCCATTGACATTAAGTGATATTAATGACCAGTGGTTGTTAACTCCGGTCACTTTTTTGTAGTAGAGTTTGTGTGTTTCCCTTCTTTGAGTTGCACTGGTGAAGGGTCTCTAGATTTCTGAGTTATTGTGGTCATTGTTGGACTCCTTGGTTAGTGATATTCCTTCTATTACTTTCTGTAAGGCTGGATTTGTGGCTACGTATTGTTTAAATTTGTTTTTATCCTGGAAAATTTTGTTTTCTCCATTTATAGTGAACGAAAGCTTGGCTGGGTATAGTAGTCTGGGCTTGCATCCATGGTCTCTTAGTTTTTGGAGTACATCTATCCAGGACCTTCTGACTTTCATGGTTTCCATAGAGATGTCAGGTGTAAGTCTGATAGGTTTACCTTTCTAAGTAACTTGGCCTTTTTCCTTTGCAGCTCTTAATATTCTTTCTTTATTCTGTATGCTTTGTGATTTGATTATTATATGGTGCAGGGATTTTTTTTTTGATCCAGCCTATTCGTTGTTCTGTATGCTTCTTGAACCTTCATAGGTACATCTGTCTTCAGGTTGGGACAGTTTTCTTCTATAATTTTAATAAATATATTTTCTGAACCATTGAGCTGCACTTCTTCTCCTTCTTCTATTCCTATAATTCTTAGGTTTGATCTTTTCATTGTGTCCCAGATTTCCTGAATGTTTTGTGATGAGAGTTGGTTGGACTTGCTGTTTCCTTTGATCAGTGTGTTTATTTTCTCTATGTTATCTTCAGAATCTGAGATTCTTTCTTCTATATATTTTATTCTGCTGGTTTTGCTTGTTTCTGTAGTCTCTATTCGTTTACCTAGATTTTCCATGTCCAGCCGGCCCTCTGTTTGTGTTTTCTTCTTTGCCTCCATTTCAGTTTTCAAGTCTTGAACTGTTTCTATTATCTGCTTGATTGTTTTTCCTTGGTTTCCTAGGGTATCATTCACTGATTTATTCAATCCTTCAAACTTTCTGTTATACTTATCCATTTCCATAAGGGCATTTTTTACATGCTGTTTAAGGGCCTCTATCACTTTCATAAAGTCAATTTTTTCTACTTCTTCTTGATTAAGGTGTTCATGACCTCCTGTTGTGAGGTCGCTGTGTTCTGGTGGTTTCATGTTGTTTTTCAGATTTTTGGGTGAATTCTTGCATTGGCACCTGCCCATCTCTTCCTCCAAATGCTCCCCTATGGATCTTCTTTCACAGGATCAGGTCTCCTTGCCCACTGATGTACCTTCCCAGTGATGTCACTCCCCAGTGATGGCTCTCCTGGTGCCCAGATTGGATCTCCGTGCTGCTTGGGTAGCTCGTAAACAAAGGGCCTACCTTGCTTGCTGCAGGCAGGCTATGGAGACAAAGGAACTCCCACCCTCCTGTCCTAGCATCTGAACAGGCTGAGCTGGGAGCTGTTATGTGGCCAAAGCAGGGAGGGAGGCAGACGGGTGTGTGTGTGAGGTTCTGGATGCAAGCTGCCTGGGATAGGATGAGAGAGGAGTTTTTGGGCAGTATAGCCCCTGCAGGATGACCAGAAAGTGTAGGAGGGATGAGGAACATCTGAGTTTCCTGTTCTGGGCTGCTGTTGCACTCACTCACCTCAATGATGGCTCTCTCAGTTCCCAGGTTGCATCTCCGTGCTGCTTGGGTAGCTTGTAAAAAAAGGGCCTACCTTGCTTGCTGCAGGCAGGCTATGGAGACAAAGGAACTACTGCCCTCCTGGTTGGATTTGGATTCGGTCCCGGTCCCAGCACCCGAACAGGCTGAGCTGGGGGGGGGGGTGTCTGGATGCAAGCTGGGTGGGATAGGAAGAGAGAGGAGGTATTGGGCAGTATAGCACAAGCAGGATGACCAGCAAGTGTAGGAGGGATGAGGAACGTCTGAGTTCCCTGCTCCAGGCTGCTGCTGCACTCACTAACCCCAAAGATGGCTCTCCCGGTGCCCAGATCAGATCTCAGTGCTGCTTGGGTAGCTCGTAAACAAAGGGCCTACCTTGCTTGCTGCAGGCAGGCTATGGAGACAAAGGAACTACCGCCCTCCCGGTTGGATTTGGTCCTGTTCCCAGTGCTGGAACAGGCTGAGCTGGGGGTGGGGGGAGTCTGGATGCAAGCCCAAAGATGGGTCTCCCAGTGCCCAGATCAGATCTCCATTGAGATTGGTTATCTTGATGTCAGTCAGTAGACCTTGAAATGAAGAAAATGTCTTGGATTATGTATGTGGGCTACTGGATACATTCCTGGTATGGATGAGTACAGTGTAACTTTCAAACTGAAACTGATGCCTACACATAAGACATGTCCGGAGCAAAGTAGAAACTACTATATTTTACTGTCTTTGAGGGAACAACACAGTAAGATGAATTATCCAAATACCCATCTGTAAATAGAGCATGGGCCTTACAGATACAAACAATCTCTTGGAGCTCTGAACCTACAACACTCACTGCTGTTGGCAAAGGCTACTCATTCATTTCCTGGCCACCCAGACCCAAAATAAGCACACAGAAACTGTATTGTAACCACACTGCTTGGCCTATAAGTTCACACTTCTTATTGGCTAGCTCTTATATCTTAACCCATTTCTACTAATCCATGGTTGTGGCCTACTGGTAATGTTCTTTCTAGCATGCAGTTTCTGTCTCCTGCAGCAGCTACATGGCTTCTCACTCACTGGCCTTCTTTCTACCAGCACTCAGTTTACTTTTCTCACCTAACTGTATTCTGCCCTGTCATAGGCCCAACCACCTTCTTTATTAACCAATGGTATTCACAGCATACAGAGGGGAATCCCATATCACACTATGGAGGAGCACATCTTGGTGCAGTGATTCTTCATGAAGGTAGAACCTGGCACTTTACCATTCTTTTCTTGAACATGGAATCTTCTGTATTTTGGAAACTTTAATTTAAGTTCTATTTTTGGGCTCAAGATTTGATAACCTTTACAATTTAGACTTAATATGTTTTCCATGGGGAAATGAAGAGAACAGAAAAAGGCGCTTCATTTATACCATTTATAAGACCAAGAAATATATATCCCAACAAAAACATAATACAATCTAAAAGTTCAACAATCCTGCATATCTCCAGAATAGAAACACTCCTGAGGCCATAAAAACAGTATAAGGTGAGGTTAATATTGGACATTCAGAATGATGCTGCGGCTCAGAGATAAAATGCTAGCAACATTTATTTGGGAGGCAGGCCATCTCATGCTTTTTATTGTTTTTATTTTTATTTTATTTTATTTTTTATTGAGCTCTACATTTTTCTCTGCTTATCTCCTTACCTCTCCCCTTTCCTTCAACCCTCTTCCATGGTCCCCATGCTCCCAATTTATTCAGGAAATCTTGTCTTTTTCTACTTCCCATGTATATTAGATCCATATATGTCTCTCTTAGCATCCTTCTTGTTGTCTAGGTTCACTGAGATTGTGATTTGTAGGGTTTTTTTTTTGCTTTATGTTTAAAAACCACTTATGAATGAGTAGATATGATAATTATCTTTCTGGGTCCGGGTTACTGGTGTAGGAGGTTCTTATGTCTATGTGTTGATTTCATTGGTTAAATAAAGAAACTGCCTTGGCCTTTTGATAGGGCAGAACTTAGGTAGGCAGTATAGAGAGAACTGAATGCTGGGAAGAAGGGCAGAAAGAGAGCCACCATGGAGCTGCTAGGTCAGACATACTGAATCTTTCCCAGTAAACTATGACCTTGTGGTGACTTATAGTTTATTAGAAATGGGATGAATCAAGATGCAAGTGTTAGCCAATAAGAGGCTAGAACTAATGGGCCAGGCAGTGTTTAAATGAATACAGTTTCTGTGTGATTATTTTGGGTGCAGGCTAGCTGGGTGGTGGGGACCAAAAGCAGTCCCTCTCTCCTTCAACAATACCTAAATATTCTTTATAAATGTTTTTTACATTTAAAGGGGGATATTATATAGATATGCATAATTTGCATTTTTATGGATTTTGCTTTATTGATATAAATTTAAGTTCAATCTTGTTATATGTATATTTCTGCTCTTGATTAAGGTATTTTGATTGTATAGTTCTATTACAAATTTAATGTATAATTAGGAAATATATGTTGTTAATAAATAATCATCAATAATAGTCAAGCTTGTAGTCATGTTAGATTTTCTAGATGTGCATTTCAGATGGATAGGCATTCTTCATATCTCTCAAAGACTATAGAATATGACATTTAAAATGTTTTAATAACTTAGGGCTTTTCATGACAATGAGACACATCTGCTCCTGGCAGTGGCAAGCTGCTTCCTGAGACAGATGGTTATCGAAGAGGCTCCGTATGGAGTTGGTTAGCCATTTGGGCAAAAAACTGCTTTTACCTGGACTGATGCATAAACTGGACATGCAGTACCCACAGATAGATGACTGCTGAACTTGCCTAAAGGGGACATGGTCTTTTGGGGTTCCTGATTCATAAAAGAGTCTGCAAGATATTCTGCAGGACACACAAAAAAAGTAACTAAGCTGTCTTTAAAATTTCCTGATTCATGGAAATGTCTGCTGGATACTATGGACCTGTAGGATGAAGATGGATGCCCCAACAGTACAAAAAAACTTGTCTTGACTGTCCAAGAAGCAAGATGTCTCCATCATTTCGAAAATTTTGGAAGTTGCTTATAATGCACTTCCTGTTTACTTAGGTAATATTATATCCTTCTGGAGTCACTGATGAAGTTGAAAAATAGATAGTTATAATTTTCCTTTGTTATGACAAAAGATAATATAAATATAAATATTGTTACTATAATTCTTGCTTTATAACTGTTTTGTTATATGTAATTTTACTATGTTAAAGCCTTCCTTTTTGTTTAAAAAGAAAAAGGGGAAAGTGGTGTAGGAGGTTCTTCTGTCTATGTGTTCCTTTCATTGGTTGAATAAAGAAACTGCCTTGGCCTTTTGATAGGGCAGCACTTAGGTAGGCGGAGTAGACAGAACTGAATGCTGGGAAGAAGGCAGAGAGAGAGCCGCCATGGAGCTGCCAGGTCAGACATGCTAAATCTTGCCCGGTAAGCCATGACCTTGTGGTGACTTACACTTTATTAGAAATGGGTTGAATCAAGATTTGGGAGTTAGCCAATAAGAGGCTAGAACTAATGGGCCAAGCAGTGTTTAAATGAATACAGTTTCTGTGTGATTATTTTGGGTGTAAGCTAGCCTGGTGGCTGGGACCAAAAGTAGGCCCTCTCTCCTTCAACAGATTACTTCACTCAAAATGATGTTTTCTAGCTCCATCCATCTGTCTGCAAATTTCAAGATGTTATTTTTTTTCTGCTATGTAATACTCCATTGTGTAAATGTATCACATTTTCCTTATCCATTCTTCAGTCTAGGGGCATTTACTTTTTTCCCAGGTTCTGGCTATGATAAACAAAGCTGCTATGAACATAGATGAGCACGTGTCCTTGTGGCATGATTGAACATCCTTTGGATATATACCCCAAAGTGGTATTACTGGGTCCTGAGGATGATTGTTTCCTAATTTTCTGAGAAATTTCCATACTGATTACCAAAGGGGCTATACCATATTTTACTCTCACCGGCAACAGAGGAGAGTTCCCTTTACCCCACAACCTCTCCAGCATAAGTTTTCATCAGTGTATTTGATCTTGCCTATTCTTACAGGTATAAGATGGAATCTCAGAGTTGTTTTTTTTTAAATTTATTTATTTATTAAGGATTTCTGCTTTCTCCCTGCCACCGCCTCCCATTTCCCTCCCCCTCCCCCGATCAAGTCCCTCTCCCTCATCAGCTCAAAGAGCAATCAGGGTTCCCTGACCTGTGGGAAGTCCAAGGACCACCCATCTCCATCCAGGTTTAGTAAAGTGAGCATCCAAACTGCCTAGGCTCCCCCAAAGCCAGTACATGCAGTAGGATCAAAAACCCATTGCCATTGTTCTTGAGTTCTCAGTAGTCCTCATTGTCCCCTGAAAAAGCATGGGATAAAACCGGACTTGTTGAACATAGAGGACAATGAGGACTACTGAAAACTCTCAGAGTTGTTTTGATTTGAAATACTAGTAATATTTAAGGTGGAATGGATAGTTGTGAATAGGCAGCCATTAAACCAAAATCAACATTAACAAAAAAATTCTTAAATAGGAAAGAGAACCACCAAAGATGTAATAATTCTACTAATGTTATTTCTAGGAAAATGGCATATGTCAGTAAGAAAATGACAGTTAACCTATAGGGGAAGGGGTCAGCAGGACTGAAGAAAATTTAAGGCATTGAGAATATGATGTTTCTTCCTAGTCTGTGTGCATGAATCCACTGTGCTCATCTATTTGAGCTGAAGGATCATGGGCTCAGTGTGTCCCTTCTGTACTGTATCTTTCCAGAAGCAGCAATCTGCATCTTCCTTTGCTGTGGACCACTGCTCTGCAGAAAATGGCATGACTCTTGTCCTTCAAGTGTCAGTAGCTGTCATGGCATACAGGTGACCAATACAAGATTGGTGTCATCCGTGTTTGTTCATAATGCGGAGTCTCCTGAGATTACTGCTCTCCCAGTGTAACTATACACAAATAAAACCCTACTGTAGAAAGTGATATAACCTCTGAAAATTTTCTATGTTACCAGGCATAGTGGAGCACACCATTACCCTAGCACTTGGAAAGTAGAGGCATGTTGGCTGATCTCTGTGTGTCCAACTTCAGTCTGTTCTGCATAGTTACTTCAAGAACACCCAGGACTAAATAGTAGAACCTGTCTCAAGGAAAAAAATTAAAATTTTTCCCAAACCATTCTAAGAAGCCCTAATAAAACTCAATGGTGCACCAGCTAAATTTGGGTAAAATCTTGTCTCTGTCATTGATGTATACTCTGGAGTAAGTAGCAGTTCATTTATACCCAAGAAAAATTTATAAAAATACCCAAAGCATATTTGGGGCTGGGTAGGCAGCTGAGATCCTGAGAAAAATCCTAAAGCATTATGAGGGTAGTCTGACTGAAAGAGTGATCGAGAACCAAGAAGGTCTGACAGACAAAGATCAGTTCTGAACCTCCTCAGCTGTGGGTGTTGACTCAGGAAGGGACTAGGATTATTTTTTGCTAAATAATGGTGAAGAAGACCATCCAAATAGATATCTATTGGTGTAAGTGAGATATTTTGCAAAAGGAGACCACAATCAGATATGGGTTTGCAATTCTAGAAGACAGGAAGCTGACTGAAAAAGAGGAGGAGGTTGAGACTTACTTGAGTTTAAATAGGCCTTATGTCACAAACAAGAATTCAGGCCAAAGAACTACACAGAATCAGAGACCACATGTTTCGGAGCCCCACCCTTCACAGCACTGGGAAAACAAAATCATTTGCCTAGAAAGAGCAATTTCTTTTATGCAAGAACTGCCTGTATAATATACTCACACTAAGAAAGAGACACTAGACTGTGAAGACCATCTACTTAGTGTCTGTTCATTTGGCAAGGGGACCAACCATTTGCAAACTTTTGGCAACTGGATGATGCTATGACTTCCACCCTCACAGCTCTGCTTTGTCTTGGTGAGAAAGGGAGTTGTGGAGAGGGAAAAAAACTCAATTATGAGAGGAAATCCACCTCACAGTCAAGCATTGGCCCATCAGGATGTCTCAGTAGCTCAGAAGGGATCTGAAAGTGGAGGTCCTGCTCAGATTTCAGCTGCATGCACTCACAGGTAACTCTCTTCTAGGTCTCAGTCTGGTCCCCAGGATCCCAGTGCTGGCAGGTGAGTGTCTTTCCAGCTGTCATAGGGTGTGCATCATCAGTAAGAATCAAAGGTACCCTCTGAAGAAAAGATATGTAGAAGAGCTGGTGTGGGATGATGCTGGTGTTGCCAGAAAGGTATTGAAGATGAGAGACTGGTTTTAAGATAAATGTCCTCAGACCCAACTCCCATTTTTGTTGTTGTTCTTTGTTTGTTTTGTTTTTTCTTGTTCTGTTTTATTTTTTCAGGGGGACTCTCTAAACCCACACTCAGAGCTGTGCCAAGGAATGTGGTAACCATTGGGACTGAAGTAACTATAATTTGTGAAGGTCCCTCAAATGCCCAAGAATACCATTTATATAAAGAAGGATACCCAGATTCTCAGGTACCAACAAGTCATAAAGACACTGAGGAAAAACACAGGATCTTTATCTCATCAATTGAAAGTCACAATGCAGGCCAATATTCCTGTTTCTATAAAAGCCCTTCTGGCATATCAAAACAAAGTGATACCCTGGAGCTAGTTGTGACAGGTGAGAAGACCCTTCCTGAACACTGAGATATACCTTTAGGAAAGGAATTTATTAACTGTGCAGTTCTCTTTCAACCCCACAACAGGAGGTACAATGTTAGCCAAAATAATTTACTTAACAGGATTCTTCTTTCATCTTAGGCGTCCACTCCAGCAAAGTCACCCTGAATTCCCTGACCAGTCCTGTGGTGATCTCTGGAGGTTATGTGACCCTTCAGTGCTCCTCAAAAGAGAAATACAACAGTTTCATTCTAATGAAGGAAGATGAGAAATTCTCCAGGGCCATGCCAGTATGGAACACAAACAGTGGTGTTTTCCAGGCCCTGTTCCGAGTAGATCATGTGACTCCCAACCAGAGATGGAGGTTCACATGCTATGGCTATTACCAGAACAGCTCCCATCTGTGGTCAGTACCCAGTAACAACCTAGAACTCCTGGTCTCAGGTAAGGAAACCCTAGAATTTCCTTTGAATGATAACTGACCTGTTACAGGACCACAGGGAAGAACCTGAAGTGTGGAGGGTTAGTGAACTCATGCTCCTTAGTCCAATTTCACAGAATGTAGAAGACAACAGGATTTGAGGTGCAGAAAGAAGGGTGGATAATAACAGTGGGACTTAAGAGTCCATGGAAATCTTGAGTCTTTATGTGTCACTCTGCCTTTGACAATAAGCTTAAGTGTCATTTGCAAGTGTGAACTTTGTGCAAGTGTCATAAGAGGTGCATCTCATTTTCTTCAGCTTTGTGGGGACCCTCCATGAACCCACCATCTGGGCTGATACAGGCATTCTGATCACATCAGAGAGGCCTGTGACCATCGGGGTGTGAGGGGACCTGAGAAACACAAATGTTTGTGCTATGGGACAGACAGACCCAAAAGAATAACACAATAAGGCAAAATGCATCTTCCCATCTGTTACAAAACTGAAGGCAGGGTGATATTCCTGTTACTCTTACAACTCTGCTGTCAGGTCAGAAGGCAGTAACACACTGAAGCTGGTGCGATTGGTGAGTGGATACACAGGCATCATATGGATCCCCAGATGTGACTTATTAGAAAAGTCTGTTATTGTATACCTACTCATTACTAAAGTCTTGGGGACAAATCAGACTGTGAACCCATTTAATATTCCATGTGTATCTTTTCTAGGTTTCTACAAAAAACCCACCCTGAATGCACTGCCAAACCCTGTTGTAACCTTAGGATCATCTGTGACTGCCTCATGTAGCTCAAATAATAATTATAATGGGTTCATTTTAATCAAGGGAAAGCAGTTCTTCAGCTTCATGGACTCACAGCATGTATATACTGGGCAGTCTTCAGCCAGTTTCCAAGTGGGTCCTATCACACTCAGCGAAAGATGGAGCTTAAGATGCTATGGTTATTATTCAAGAAACCCTCAGCGCTTGTCAGAAGGGAGTGACATCCTGGAGATTCTAGTCTCTGGTGAGGAAGCCCAAGCCTCTCTATTGATTGACAGGGAACTTGAAACAGGATTCCCCAGGGAGACCTTAATGTGTGATCAGCACAGGAAGAGTCAGACCCATTAGGCCACTGTTACAGCATGCAGACTGTGGGAGTCAAGACACAGAAAACAACGAGTGGGGTTGTGAGAATGGAACCTGGGATAGTCAGGAGAGAGGCTGATATTCAGATGGCTCCATGTCTCCTTCTGTTATTCAAGGGTCATCTACAAGTTTCACATTCACTGTACAACTGTTTAAAGTCCCTCATTCCTCTTGCCTACTTCTTTGCAGGGACCCTCCAGAAACCCACAATCAGGGCTGAGCCAGGCTCTATGATCACCTTACGGAATCTGGTGACAATATGGTGTGAGGGAAACATGGAAACCCAAATATGTTTCTTGCATAAAGAAGGACGCCCAGCACCCCTGGGCAGATTAACTGCACCAGTCACTGATCGCAAAGCAAATTTTTTCATCTCATCCATGACAGAGTATGATGCAGGGCGGTATCGCTGTTATTGTTACAACTCTGCTGGGTGGACTCAGCACAGTGACACCCTGGAGTTGGTGGTGACAGGTGAGTAGACACCGAGGGTCACAGTCTTCACAGTTTTTTGTGGGGGCCACTGCAAGTTCTGCTGCTGGTAGGGAAATGGCCCACAGCAAGTGAGAAGAAAAACTCAGTTCAGGCTGGCATAGTAGTTGTTGGTTCACAAGCTAAAAAGTCTGATTCCACGTGGTTTATTGTAAGCATATTTAAATGCAGTACAATTTTGAAAAAGAGATTCCTGATGTAATTGAAACTCCCGTGAATAACTATGCACAATTACACCGAAGCTCAACTCAAACACATGTGACCATGAATATAGGTTCTATAGCTTAAGGGCCTTCAATCAGGTGCAGTCCCTGAGACAGTGTAGATATCAGCAGGCTATGAGGTACATGTGACATCTTCTCTAAGGATGGGAATTATTAACTAAGAGATAATGATAAAGTCTAGTGAGTAAGAGTCTAGGATAAACACTCTGGGGGATTTAGGTGGGTCTGGCTCTATAGATACAAAGGTCACCTAATTATCAAAAACCTCCACTCCTAGCTTCTTGATGGAAAACAGCCATTTATTTTCTCCATTGGACAGTCATCCTGCATGAGTAACATTCCTGGTGTCCCCCATATTATTTGTCAGCATGAGTACATTGGGCCCTCTACATTTTCCCTCAGGAAATAATCTCTCAAACATTTTCATTCACAGCCCACTTGCTGGAGACAAAGGTACCATTTCACAGACTGCATCCTTTTATCCTAGGTGTCCACCCTGTTAAACCTACTCTGTCAGTTTTTCCAAGTCCTGTGGTGACCTCAGGAATGAATGTGACCCTCCAATGTGTCTCATCAAAAGGATATGATTATTTCATTGTGACTGGGGTAGATCAGAATTTCTCCAGGTCCCTCAAGGCACAGTATAGACACACTGGACAATCCACAGCTCTGTTTCCTGAGATCCCTGTGGCATCCAGCAAGAGTCTGTCCTTTAGATGTTATGGATACTATACAAATGCCCCACAAGTGTGGTCAGAGGCCAGTGACCATCTGGAGATCCATGTCTCAGGTGAGGAAAAAGTTTCATTCACACAATTGTTTTCTGACATGAGAACCCTTTATCACCAGTTCTAGCCCCCCCCTGAGGATGTTTCCAGTTATAATGGCTGAAGGGAGTTCTTGATTGTTATGACCCAGATCACGAGAGACCATGATATTGTCAGAGCAGGATATGAGGGTGATTTGTCTTAGTTAGGGTTTCTAGTGTTGCAGTGGAATACCATAACAAAAAGCAAGTTGTACAAGAAAAGATTCATTTGTATTATAGTCTTACAGAACTGTTTATCCTCAAAGGAAATCAGTAGAGGAACTCAAACAGGGCAGGAACCCGAAGTCCTGGAGAGGTGCTGATTACTGGCTTTCTCAGCCTGCTTTAATATAAAACCAATGATCATAAGCCCAGTGATAGTACCACACACAATGGGCTAGGCCCTCGTGTATCATTCTCTACTTAACAAAATGTCATACAGGATGTGTAGCCTAATTTTGTGGAAGCTTTTTCTCAGCTGATGCTTCCTCTTCTCTAATGACTCTAGCTTATGTCAGTTCACACAAAACTAGCCAGCACAGGAATGTTTAGCAAGAGCTAGATGGATGACTTTCCACATATCCTTCTTCCAGGGTTATCCAAGAAGCCCTCCCTGCTGACCCAGCAAGGATCTGTCCTGGCCCCTGGAGAGGATCTGACCCTCCAGTGTTGCTCAGACATGAGTTATGACAGATTTGCTCTGTCCAAGGAGGGTAGAAGTGACCTCCCACAGATGGCTGCCCATTATACACAGGTGGAAGGATCTCATGCCAACTTCACCTTAGGTTCTGTGAAATTCTCCACTGGTGGCCGGTATAGATGCCATGGTTCATACATCTCCTCTTCCGAGTGGTCAGCCCCAAGTGACCCTTTGGACATCCTGATCACAGGTGAGGAACATAGTGCATTCTCTTAGGGACCCAGACTCTGAACAGGCTCAGCTTTGGGGATGCCAGTGGTTGATGATCAAGATGATGAAGATTATCTCAGGAGGAATAGATCTTGGGATAGAGGAGTAGATGAATGGCATTCAGAGAAAACATAGAGACAAGGTAATGAATGAAGACCTCAGAACAATGACTATAACCCCTCACTCAGTCTTCCTCTCTCTAGGACAATTTCTTGTCACACCCAACCTCTCAGTGCATCCAGGCACCACCGTGTCCTCAGGAGAGAATGTGACCCTGCTATGTCAATCATCAATCCCAATGGACAGTTTCTTTCTCTTCAAGAAGGGTGCATCCCATTCCTACATGCATCAACTATCAAAGTACCAAGATTCACAATATGAGGCAGAATTCCCCATGAGTGCTGAAATCTCAGACCTTGGGGGCATCTATACATGCTTTGGTTCTAATAACTCGTCCCCTTACCTGTTGTCACACTCCAGTGTCCCTGTGGAGATCATAGTCTCAGGTGAGATGATCCTGTAATGTGTGAGATCAGATGGTAGTACTGAATACTTGACCTTGGAAGCTCTTGACTGGGATGGGAATAGGGCTAATCATAAAGGGCTCCCTAGGCAATGATACAGAGGCAAACTGGAACTCCTCAATGAATGCCCATTTCAACCTCTTCAGCAGGATTCAGAATGTTCAGGTAGGCAGCTGTAAGGTTATGGAGAGGGTTCAGTGTAGACATAAGACTGAGAAGAGTTGAGATAATTAGACCAGGTTTCTATTGAATACATCCAATTGCTAACATTTTCCTGGGGGCCCCAAAGCACATACCATAGATTTTCCTGTCTAGGGAAATTTTTCTATACCAGAATGGGAAAACCCTCAGCACCTGTAAGTCTTCATTTATATACCAGCTTGTATGTTGACCAGAATACTGGAATTCAAGCAGTGAGCACAACATGATCTCTATAACCAAAAAGACTCACAGGCTAGGATGTAATAAAGTCATCCTAAAAAAGAGTGATATTTGAGATTTTTCCTAGGAGAAGTATATAAATGAAGGCAGGATGTAACTTCCCATGATTTCCCTATCCCATCCATTCTTCACTTCACCCCATGGAGTCTGATTCAAACAAGTTATAGGGTAGTTACAGTCATTTCTGAGAGGTTCATATGGCCAAGCCCTCCTCCTGTGTGATTCTGCAAGTGTAAATAGGAGAGCCCTGGACTAGATGTTAAGTTTCTTTTAGTGCTGACTTTATCTGTGTCTTTCTCATAAGGAGAAATTCTCTAGAAACCACTTCTGCAACTGTCTTGCCCCATCTGACTCTGTGATGGTGACATTGTGTAGGGGTATGTGACACAGGGAGATCAGGGTACTCAGGCTCCTTCCTTACAGTTCATGCAGCTTAGTTTCGTGTAGGGAATTAGGTTGGAGACTGGATTTCTTAGCTTAAATCACATAGCATTGTGCCCTCCTGCTCTGTGACCAGCAGGTAAACTGACTGGAGTAGTGGGAGTCAGTCTCACATTGCATAGCTATAAGTGGTAGTGAATACAAAGAATCAATCAGTATGGGCCTATCACACAGTTCCTCGTTCATGATGTGTCCTATATCCCAGGGCTGGCAAGATATTCGAAGATTTTGATTGGAGTCTCTGTAGGATTCCTTCTCCTGCTCTTCCTTCTTGCCCTCTTCCTTCTACTCAGACTGAGACACCAGAACAAATGCAGGAAGGGAGGTGAGTAGGGTGTGGGTGGTCTTGGTTTCAGGGAGTAGTGGGTACCCCCTATTGGTTTTCCAAACAGGGGTTCAGTGCAGTCTTGGGAAAGCCCAGACAGTGACATGTCATCTTAGAAACACTTCTCTGAAACTCAAATCATCAATATGATCTTGAAACCTGTGAAATATCAGGTATCATGTGAGACATTCCATATCCTGGAACATATGAACACATACACATATGCAATGAGTTGTAAAGGCCCCTTCCTTCCCTGAAAGTGCTAGGTAAGGATGCTCCACCCTCATGACTGAGACTCTTCTCTTTCTTGCAGTCCAAACAGAGACCAACTTGCAACATCCTGCAGAAGCTCCAGAGCCAGTGATCAGGGACAAAAGCATCCGGATGAGGTAACTCAAGGATAGCAACCTAGACCTACAAACCTTCCTGACTAACCTCACTGCCATTTGACATTCTCCTTTCTCTCCAGCTCTAGCCCAGCTGCTGGTATCCAGGAAGAAATCTTCTGTGAGACAAATATGGTCCCTGGGAGGGAGATATCTGAGATCTCAGCATTAGACGGGTGGTAGAGGTTCTGGGTCACTTCTCTGAGCAACCAAGTCACTATGGACCTTTTCCCCTCACTTATTATGGACCCTTCAACTACATTCCCTTTTCTATGTTACTGTCTGGGAGAGGCCAGGTAACTGGGACAGTGAGAAGTCCCAGGAATTTGGCCATGGGAAAACCTGTGTGTTCTGTTATGACAGATGCTGCTGTGAAGGGCGCAGAGATTACAGAGCATGTGATGCTGGCCAGTGTGGTAAGATTCTTTTCCTCAATGCTATGAATTTATGACTCAGTTTACCCTGGGATCAATCACTGTCCTTTTTTCAGCACTCAGAATTATGCACAGCTGGCTTCTTGATTCCAGAAGCCCCTGTCCTCTGTGTGCTATGACATCCTCCTAGTTTTGAGCATATGACCCCTGCTTTCTGACTCTTCAGCATCAGACTGTTTACTAGCATACTTCCTGAATCCCAAGACAATGTGAGTGTCTGAAGCTGTAACTTAATGGTAACGTGATTACTTTGGATGCATAAGGCTTAATCTTTAGCAATAAAACTAATAAGTTAATGAACAGGATACAAGAATATATGAGAACTCTGTACCTGATAATGTTTTGTGTACATGTGTATAAGCACAGACATATGATAAAAATCAACATTTTATGGCTTCTTCTATTTTCTGAGATTGAACCTCTGAATGATACTGGAGCTCATTGATTGGCTAGATCATTTGTGTTGAATCTTGGGCACCATTCTATCTTTACCAGTGCTTGGGTTCTAGGCATAGGCATTCTTGCTTGGCTTTTTAAAATTATGGGCACTGGGTAGCAAACTCGTTCAATAATGTTTGCATAACAACCACTATGTGGCTTGACTCCTCTTCCTACTTCCTGAATCTTATTCTTGACAAGGCTTACTGTGGGGATGGCAGATACAGCAGAGAACAGAATTCCCTATTCACCAGGACAAACTCTTGGGTAGAACTGAGAGAGTGAGCCTTGCAAATTGCTTGAGGGAAATAAATTAGAGGAAAATAGTTGAGGTTGATTTGATGATCTGATGGGCCCATATCATCAGTGTGAATTTTAAGGGAGGACTGAAAAAAGCCTTCTGAGGAGAAGGCTGAGTGAAGAGGCTATTACAAATATGTGATGGACTAGCATATCTCAGCAGGATGTGGCAGCTGCATGTGTTATGTCAGAAGGAACATCCTCTTTCCAAACGTTGGAGCCCATGGAGTGAGGCCACCATCCAGGATAATACATCAGAAGTTCAGGAAGGAAACTATCAGGCACTGAGTCATTAGGAAGCTCCAGAAGACCCCACCAGCAATGGCATAGTTTGAGTTAAATGTCTATAGTCTTACTCTCCTAATCCATGGAAATTGAATGGGAGTAGAGTATCTGGGGTACAAGTATACATTTCCTGTGATTTCCTTTCCCTTTGTTGCAGAGCCAGCATAAGGAAGATCACCCCAAAGACTTATATGCCCAGGTTAAACCTTCCAGATTCAGAAGGGCAGAGCCTATCTCTCCTTCCCTCATGCCAAAGGGATTGCTAGACTCAAAGGACAGAAATTCAAAAGAAGACCAAGTAAGAGATCATCCAGTGGGTCCTAACCTCTCTTGACCCCCAGGCTCCCAGTGCTGAATATAGAACTTACTCTACCTTCTCCCATTCCAGATTGCTGCAGCCAAGGAGCCCGATGAAGTGACCTATGCCCAACTACACATCATGACTCCTAGACAGAGGCAGCAGAATGTCACATTTCTCAGGCAGAAAAGTTCAACTTGAGACACTTTTCTGTTCTTTAAACATTCAGGGAGATCTAGCCTCTATATTCAATGGAGAAAAGAGTACTCAGGGATGTCAAAAAATTATATGCTCAGGTGAACAGCAATTTTGCAAATGTAACTTGGGGATTTTGGCAACTTTGGGGACTCACCTGATTCTGAGACAGAGATGAGCAATGCCCCAAGCATTTTATAAATAAGACAAATACTTGGTCAATACTCAATAGATAAAATGAAAGACAATAGGAGTGAAGAAAGTTTCTGGGTTTTTCTGCTTTTCTTTGTTTTCTTTTTACTTTTGAGACTATAATTGCAGCAATTCTTCCTTACCTTTCCTCCATACAGACATTCCCATAGACCCTTATAGACTCTCTTTCAAATTTATGACCCTTTTTCATTAATCGCTATTGTATATGCATGTAAATATGTATACACAAAGTTCAAAAATATTTTCTCTGAATATATACCTATGGTCAATTATACCTCAATAAAGCTGTAAATTGAATGATGAAATACCCATAGACCATTGTGCTATGAAAGTGGAAAATTCAGAACTAGTAGGAATAAGCAGTAATAAGGGTCCCAAGCAGTGACTGGAAAGACCAGGGACAAGAACTAAAGACAACAAAAGAAATAATTGGACCAGAGGTTCTTGAATAAGTCAATGTCTCATGCCAAGCAAATATACTAAGAACTACTCTGTCTTGTATACTATTTGCAATGGGAAAATGGTCAAGGTTAGCAGAGAGACAATCATACAATATTTGAAAAGAGAACGTGGAAAACCTCAAACATATTCCTAAGGATGATAACCATAACCAAGAAGACAGAGTCCTGTCCTCAGAAGCTGCAACATCCATTCCTGAAAAACACTGGCCCAAACATTAGACTTGTCTCCAAGTCTGATCTTGGACAAGAACATAGAACTAAAGTTACCATTGTCCTTTCATCAGAGCTTCTTAGAAAGTCTTGGGTTATTATGATTTCCTGTACAGAACAGTAAGTAGATCAAAAAAACTTTCTAAATCTATGACTTCATCATTACATTGAGAATATACAAAGAAAACAACACATTTCAAATTAGAAATAAGGATATAAATAATACACAAAGCATTTACCAGTTAACGCAGGGTGGAAATCCCAGCTAATTACAAAGCTGAAGCAGGGGAAACATAGTTTATGCCTCTCTGATCTATATAACAGTATGAGAGGAAAAATTGCATGCTGACATTGATTCTTTATGTTTCATAGATGGAGCCTTGTTAGTTCCTTACTACCATGTAAAGGCAGAAATAAAGAAAATAAAGACTTCCTAAAACTCTATAAAAATGGGTGTGAGACATAGCCAAACCTGTGAGACACTATGACAGTGATGCTAATAGGGAAGTTCACAGTATTAAATGCCTTCATAAAAAATTGCAGAGATTTCACATTAGTAACCTAACAGCACATCTGAAAGCTCTAGAACAAAAGAAGCAAATATACCCAACAGAAATGAAAGCACAAAATAGTCAAAACCAGGGGTGAAGTTAATTATTGCAGCTCTGTAGTACAGTTTGATATCACGGATGGTGATACCTCCAAGAAGTTCTTTTATTTTATAGAGTTATTTTAGCTAGGCTGAGATATTTGCTTTTCCATATAAGCTACAAAGAATTAACCAAATAAAAGCTTAATCAATAAGATAGACACACCATTATAAAAACTGAGAAAAAGAAAGAGAAAATACCCAAATTACCAAAATCAGAAAAGAAAGACATAACAACAGACATAAATATCACTAGCTCATACTTCAAAAGACATGTACTTCATGAAATTGGGAAATCTAAAAGAAATGGGCAATTTTCTTGATAGACACCACTCAGCAATCTTAAGTAAAGATCAGATAAACAAATTAAATAAACATATAACTGATGTGGTATTCCCCTCTATATGCTGTGAATACCATTGGTGAATAAAGAAACTGCCTTGAGCCTATAGCAGAGCAGGGCAGAACAGAGGAAGGGGAAAACTAAAGTGAGTACTAGGAGCAGGAAGGTGGCATTTGGAGAGAAGCCATGTAACTCCGCAAGAGACAGGCACTGGTTGGAATCTTGCCAGTAAGCCATAGCCATATGGCAATGCACAGATTACTAGAAATGGTTTAAATTAAGATGTAAGAGTTAGCCAGTAAGAAGTTAGAGCTAATGGGCCAAGTGGTGATTTAATTAATAAAGTTTCTGTATGGTTATTTCTATTCCGGGTGGCCAGGATGAATAAACAGCCTCCTACTATATTCCCCCAGGAAAATACAATCAGTTATCAAAAGTCTCCCAACCAAAAAAGAATGAAAGAAAGAAAGAAAAAAGAAAGAAAGAAAGCCAGGCCCTATGGTTTCAGGGCATAATTCTCCAGACTTTCAGATAAGACTTAATGTCAATACTCTGCAAATTATTCTTCATAATAGAAACAGAAGGAACTTTGCAAAATTCATTTTATGAGGCCACAGTCATCCAAATATTCAAGCCACACAAATACCCAACAAAGACAGATAATTACAGACCAATATTCCTCATTAACATAGATACAAATATATTCAATAAAATAAAAGCTAAACTACAAAACATACCAGAAGATAATCCATCATGATCATGTAGCCTTCAGTCTATTGATTCAGGGATGTTTCCACATATGAAAATCTGTCAGTATGATCCTGCATATGAACAAACTAAAAGAAAAGATATACTCATCTCGTTAGATGCTTCAAAAGGCTTTAATAAAATCCAACATCCCTTCATGATAAAGTCTTTGAAAGATAAAGGCTATAAATGACATTCTTAAACATAATAAGGATAATATACAGCAAGCCTATAGTCAAAATCAAATTAAATGGAGAAAGCTCAAACAATTCCAATTAAATCAGGCATAAGACAAGGTCCACTCTATCCATATCTATCTAATGTAGTACTTGAAGTTCTATCCAGAGCAATAACACAACCAAAAGAGATCAAGTGATACAAATTAGAAAGGAGAAAGTTAAATTCAAAATTTACAAATGTATACTATCATATGATAGTATATATAAGTGATACTAATCATTCTACCATGGAAGAGCTACAGCTGATATACACTTTCAGTGAGGAGGAGGAACAAGTTTAAAAAGTTAGTATCTCTCCTATGTGCAAATGACAAAGAGAATAAGAAAGAAACCAGGTTAAAAAAACAATAGCCACAAATAATAAAAAAGTTTCTAGGAGTTGCATTAACCAAACAAGTGAAAGACCTGTATAATAACAAATAAGTCTTCAAAGAAGGAAATTGAAAATATCAGAAGATAGAAAGACATCCCATGTTCATGGATCTGTAGAATTAACATAGCAAAGATGGTCATCCTATCAAAAGCAATGCAGTGAATCAACACAATCTCCATTTAAATTCTAGCACAATTATCTGCAGAACTTGAAATAATACTCAACTTTATATGGAAAAGCAAATATCTCAGCCTAGCTAAAATAACTCTATAAAATAAAAGAACTTCTTGGAGGTATCACCATCCCTGATATCAAACTGTACTACAGAGCTGCAATAATTAAAAACCTGCATGGTATTGGCATTAAAACACACACACACATTGATGTAAGGAATCTAACTGAAGACCCAGATGTAAATCTACATACCTAAGGACAATATATTTGTGATTAAAATATCCAGAAATATACAATGACAAAAAGAAAGCATCTTCAACAAATGGTGCTGGTCTAACTTAATTTTGGCATATAGAAGGCAAATAGGTCCATATATGTCACCCTAGATAAATCTCAAGTGCAAGTGGATCAAAGACCTTAACATAAATCCAGATACACTAAGCCTGATAGGATAGGAAGTGGGAAATATCCTTTAACTCATTGGCATAGGAGACAACTTCCTGAACAGAGCACAAATTGTTCAGGCACTAATAGAGACAAAATTAGATCACTCTTTAGAAGTTTTTTTTTAATCTGAATCTGTATTTATTTAATGTATATCTCTATCTTTTTCTGAGCACATGAGTCTTTAATCTGCTGAGTGATATGGCTAGGATTAGGGCTACCGCTTTGGTGGCTGGCTTCACCTCATTCCTTAGCTTTCTGAAAGTCTAGCTTAATGATGGAGGTACTGGCAGGAGTCATGTTTATTGCTACAACTCTGTGGAATTTTGAGGTCCTGCCACACTACCAAGAAGCATGCCACCAGCTGCTCATAAACACCATTTAAGTGTTTGGTTACAGGGCCTCTTAAAAGAACTGTGAGGCTTTTGCTGCTAATATTTAGTCATGAAAGCTCTCTTAAAGGAGCAACGCCTCTGCTTGCCACTAGCAAACAGAGCCTACCATAGAAAAGATGGTTACCACGAAGCTGTGCTTCACTCTGTTCTTGTCTTTCTAGAACCCACACCCATTGTTTTTAGAACTTTCTCAGACTTTTTATGTGAAAATTCTCACCAGACATTTGGGTGCCATTTGTAGATGGAAGTTTCTGCCCCCACCCCACCCCCCGCATCCTGCAGCTGTTCAGACCCAAAGAAACACACAGAGGCTTATATTAATTATAAACTCTTTGGCCTGTTGTTCAGACTTATTAGTAACTACCTCTTATGACTTAATTTAACCCATAATTCTTATCTATGTTTAGCCATGTTGCTTGGTACCTTTTCTCAGTGCAGAGTCCTTATCTTGTTTTCTCTGTGTCTGGTGGGTGACTATGTCTCTTCCTTTTATCTTCCCAGAATTCTCTTATTCTGGTTATCCAGCATATACTTCCTCCTTGGTTACTGTTCAATCAGTTTTTTATTAAACCAATATGAGTGACAAATCTTTGCAGTGTACAAATGCATTATACCACAGCAATAGCCAGAACCTGGCAACTATCTAGATGTCCCTCAACTGAAGAATGGTTACAGAAAATATGGTGCATTTACATAATGGTGTATTACTCAGCTGTTAAAAACAATAGCATTTTTCTCCACTCCCCTGCCTTCTTCCCCTTCCTTTCTACCCTCTCCCAAGACTCACATGTTCCCAATTTACTCAGGAGGTCTTATCTTTTCTCCTTTATATATATTCATGTATGTCTCTCTTAGGGTCCTCATTGTTGTCTAGGTTCTCTGGAGTTGCAGACTATAGGCTGGTTTTTCTTTGCTTTATGTCTAAAAGCCATTTATGAGTGAGTACATATTATATCTGTCTTTCTGGGTCTGGTTTACCTCACTCAATATGATTTTTTTTGGCAAGATTTGGAAAAAATGTGTAGCTCAATAAGGCAATAAAAAAGAAAAAAAGCAAACAAAAAATAATATCATGAAATTTCCAGGCAAATGAATGGAACTTTAAAAAATCATTCTGAGTGAGATATTACAGAGCCAGAAAGACAAGCATGGTATGTACTCACTTATAAGTGAATATTAATTTCAAAGGAAAATATAATCATGCTACAACCCACAGACTCAGAGAGGCAAAGTAACAAGAAGGGCCTTAGGTAGAAGCAAGATTATGCCTAGGAAGAGGAAATAGAATAGATTTGGTGGGAGGCCTGCTGTTGGGGGTTAGGAAGAGGAGGGCTCAACTTGGGGAGATGGAGAAAATATTGGGGCAAATAAACAGAACTGGGGGAAATTTCATGGGTAAGGTGGAAAATTCATGCAATGGAAACTCCATGTAATCTACAATAACCCTAACAATGACTCCTAGTAATGGGGTACATGAAGCATAAACCAGTCATCTTTTCTAACCAGGCAAGGCCTCAAATGGAGTGACGGGACACAAACCTATCCACAAATCCTTTGATCCAGAGTTTGCATGGCTGTAGAGTATTCGGAACTGGAGTCGAGCAGAATCCTCATCAAAGACACTAGAAAGACTTCATCAAGCTGCCAATGGAGGCAGATGCAGAGTCCCACTCTCAAAAATTATACAGAGTTCAGAGAGTCCTGTGAAGGAAAGGGAGGTAAGTTTGGAGGAACCTGAGTGTTCAGGGACACCATGAGTACACACATGGCCAACAGAATCAATTGACTGGGACTCATGGGGCACTTACAGAGATCAGTTAGCCTGTAGGGGACTAACTGAGGCCCTCTGCATATATGTTATATATGACTATCTTGTTGCTTTTAGGATTCCTAAGAGTGGGAGCAGGGGTAGTTACTGACTCTTTTTCCTACTTGTGGTACCCTTTACCTCCTACTGGGTTGCCTTATCCAGCCTTGATATGATGGTATTTGCCTGGTCTTATTTTAGCACATTATGCAATGTTTGGTTGATATCCCTTGGAGGTTTGTTCTTTTCTGAGGAGAGATGGAGGAAGGATGGATAATGAGGAGAAGAGAGGTTGATGGGATAGATTTCAGGGAAGGGAGAGGTTGGGAGAGGGGAGGGAGAAAAACTATAGTCAGGATATAATAGGAGAGAATAATAAAAATATTAATATAGTAATTAACAATCTCCTACAATATTCTACCTGTATATAATGTATTCTTTTCACTCTCTCTCTCTACACTTTAAAAAGAACTCATACTCTTTTGAAACCTCATCCCCTTTTGATGACTAAATAAACTTTATTCTTGGTACCCATCTTGGTTCCCACTAGTAATTTGTCATTGACCCAGTTCATTGAGAAGTTCACAATAAGCCTGATACAGTGTCTCCCACCCAGAAATGTACAGTCACGACCATCTATGATATGACTAACTTCTCTTTGACTTTTATAATCTGTTTATACAGACATCAAGGATTATTCTGCAATTGCCTCGACTACCTAATCTTTTCAGAGCAAAATAGCTCCTGGCTTGATTGTAGAGATACTCAAATCCTTCCTGTAGTTTATACCTTTAAATTCTTCCATTGCTACCCTTAACAAGGTACTCTCAAGTCTGACTCAGAGATTAATGTACTGGTAATGGTCATCAATAAAAATTGCAATGACAGTTAGATGAAGTCTATGATCTGTTTTCAAGGTTTGAGAGTTCATAACCCAGCAAGGTCCCTGGAATAGAGAAGACTCATAGACATGGGTACTGGGTAGGTTCTGGTTTATCTGGAATTCTGTGGACCCTGTTACCATAAGTGCCACAAATTAAATGTTGCTAGTAGTAGTTAGGCTTCAGAGGTAGCAAATTCAAGGTGGTCATTTTAGTCTCCAGGGATCCCAGACTACAAAATGAAAGAAAGGGTTGCTGGTCAATGTGCTTCTGAAGCTCTTTGACTTTTGACTTCGTGAGCTGTTCTGCTTTGAAGTCTCGACCTCTGGAGAGACAAAGGTGAGAGCAAATGAGTAGACCCAATATATAGGGCAGAGGAAATGACCAACTCTCTTCTAGTTATGGTGTATGAATGAAGGTTGCCATCCCTTATTTGAGTTCCTCTGGTCTTGCCCCATTGCATTGCTGTACTTTTTTGTTTGTTGTTGTTGTTCTTGCTGTTTTCTCATTATTTTATGTTGTCTGTTGGACTTTTGTTGTTTGCTTTTTGAGATAGAATTTCTCTGTAGCTTTGGAACCTGTTCTGGAACTAGCTCTTGTAGATCAGACTAGCCTTGAACTCACAGAGATCCACCTGCCTTTGCTTCCCAAGAGCTGGTATTAAAAGTGTGTGCCAACAAGAGATGGATTGCTAAGAGTCATTATTCCTTTTAAAAGAAGGGGATAGACAAGGTCATTGGATCTTCACCTAAGTATGTAGTCCTCCTACCTGATTGTATATAATTTGGTTCTGATTAGTTGAGGTTTCAAGATTTTCTGAGAAAGCTATGAAATACAGACTAAAAAGCAAGATATTATAAATATAGGGTAAAGGCTCCAGGTATTGTCTAACACTATCCTTAGAAAAAACTTTTTAGGACAAATGGCAAATTTATTTATTACTGTTACTTATGTTCTTTAAAAGTTCTACTAAAAAATGACTTAAATACAATTATGGTGGAAACAAGAAATACTAGTACTTGTAACTTAAATTTCCTATAAATCTGAACCATTAGCTCTATTAATAAGTTACTAGAATTAGTTATAATTTGCTCAATTTTAATTTTCTTACTAACCACTTACATATATATGTCTCTCTTATATATACTTTTCTCAATATTTTTAAATTTTCTCTTCTATGTTTTATATCCCTTAACTCTTTTCAAAAATTAAGACTTTTAGTCATGTTTTTTTATTTTAATTACTCTTGTGAGTGAATTAGTTCTTTTTAAAATAAGAGCAGTGTGAGAAACTATCCACATGATAGTTGCTAGAAGTAATATTTAGGCCATAAAATTCAGCATATAGACAACACTGATTGACTAAATTAAAACAAAGACCCAATTCATCAAATTTCATCATTTTGGGGTAGATATTAAATGTACTAACCTTGCCATTTTTTACTTCTAAAGTTCTGCTTCTGGCTAAGTGTTCCTCTAACTAAAGTATGCCAAAACAGGATATAGGTTTTATACTTTAAAGCTCATTCTGAGAAAAGCTTGAGCTACATTGGGATCGCAAACACCCAGTGTAGTCACAGGCCAGAAAATAAAAAGTTTCTATTGGCTTGAACTTGTGTCTCAGTTGTCTGCTCTTTTGGATACCCTACACCAGTATATATGAATGAAATTCTCAAAGAATAGAAACACATGTTGAAATTAAGTAAAATTATGTAGTAGAGAAATATAGTAAAAAAGTACAATATCTGAAGAATAGACTCTCAGACTTAATCAGAGAAACCTCACTGTCGAGCAAACAACCATGAAGGCAGTGATTTTGTCATTACAAGGTCCTGAGAGGACATGAAAATTGAGTGCTCAGCTCTAAGCTGCACATTTATGCCTTCCCCTATAAAGCTCAATAAACATTGCTGGAGAAGGAACTAAAAAGTTTTAAAAGAGAAGAGATAAGAAGGACTTTGAAATATCATTTTAACATACAACCATTTTAATCACTAGCTCTCAACAGCTGCTGATGAGTGCAGAAGATCAACAGGCATGGATGGATGGAGGAGGGTTGCAAAGGATCCTACATCTCACTGATAAAATACTTCCTACCTTTAGATAGCCTTTATGGAGCACCGGAGAACATGTTTTGACTTGAGAATGGAATGCAGGGAGTTCTGCCTACTGCTGGTCTCTGATCTGAGGAAGTAGTGGGGAGAATTTTCAATATAATCTCATAGTAGGTAAATCCCTCCCTATAAGGAGTACAGCAGGCCTAAAATAAAACAAAGGGAAAATCTATTCATCTTTCATTGTACTGTAATGAGTATTAAGGATTTTTTAATGTTGGTTTACTTTTTAATACCTGCCCTGAATTATAAGGTCTATATGTATAATAAAGTTTATGTCTACATTTTTAGCTATTAATTGGGCTATTTTGCTGTAAAAATCTGGACATTCAAAGGCCTTATTGTTAGGGGACGGCCAAATCAGCAGACCAGTTCCTGAAGGAGTTTTTAAGCTACCCTCTGAACAGTTCTGCTTGAGGGACACTTCTACCCACTTGGAAAAGTTATCTATAAAATGTAGCAAGTACTCATTCCCTCCCTTGGCAGGCTGGGTCTTTATGAAGTTAGTTTTCAAGCGTTTTCTCAGGCGTTAGCCTCTCATTCAGACTTCTTCCTAGGTAAAGACTTTCTGTTTTGGATTTACATGAAAATAAACCTGGCATCTGGCTGGGACATCCCATGCCAGGCTGTCCAGTCTGGGTATAGCATACCTTCATCTGATCATTTAGAAAGTTTCAAGGACCCAAGTTGAGTAATAGGTCAAAGGTCAGTTATCATCATGCTCTTCGTTCTGGGAGAATCATCTTTCTCTTTGGTTTCCATCAACCCATCGGTTCAAGCTTTCCAATTATGTTTAGATCTGCATGTACTTTTGGTTTTCCTATGGAGTCTTTAGTAGCACCAGTCCAGGCTATGTCACCAGAATTTCTATATATGCTACTAGTCTTAGGGCCATTTGTCAGGTTACCATGTCAGCAATCTAGTTACCTTTTGATTTAGGGGTGTCTTTGTTATAATATACTCAACATCAGAATATAACAATTAGAAGGGGAAGGGGGAGGACTTTGGACTTTCCACAGGGCAGGGAACCCTGACTGCTCTTCAGACCGGAGAGGGAGGGGGAGAGGAGTGGGGGGGGAGGGGGAGAGGAGTGGGGGGAGGGGGAGAGGAGTGGGAGGAGGGGGAGGAAAATGGGAGGCTGGGAGGAGGCGGAAATTTTTTTCAATAAAAAAAATAAAAAATAAAACAATTAGAAGGGGAAGACAAATAGCTTCTCAGAGGGCCAAAATTTTTTGTTTTTAATGCCCTATCCCACAGTGGTGAGAAGGTTCATTTCTCTATAGGTCATAATGTGGACATATGTGGTAATAAAAACATAGAAAGTGCCTGTGTTTGTGGCGATGTATTTTTCTTTTCCCCACCAGAGAACCTGGGTCAGCTCAATCAATTTTGTACTCTGTACTGAGGTACCTTGTTTGTGGTTCTGACCCAGAATTAATTCTTTGTTTTTCTGAATCAGTCTATCAGTAGCTGTCATAGCTCTTAGGCAGCTAGGCCATTCTATGACTACAGGGTATAATCATTTGGTAAAATATGTCACAGGGTATTATCATGACCCCAAAGTTTGGATTAAAACACCTTTTGTAATGTCTTTTGTTCAATGCACAAGCAGATGAAAGGGTTTTTGAGACATCTGGAAGTCCTGGGTCTGAACCCACGCTCAGAGTTGTTATTAACGTCTCAAACATCGTTTGTTTTCTCTCAGTCTGTGATAGGTTCAGTGTCCCATTTTGTGCTCATGTATAGAAACCTTGCCATTTCCACCAAATCTTGTATCCAGATGCAGAAATATTCACTTGTACCTAGGACCACTTGAACTTGTCTCTTAGTCTTTGGATTTAGAATCAGAGTGATGACAGCAATCCTACTCTGATACAGGCTTCTTTGCCTCTGCTCAACTGGTATCCAGGATAGTAAACCCATTTTTTACAAAGTTGGACTTCCTTAGCATTCTATAGCATAAAATCTGTAACTCTTACAGAAGCCCCCCCCCCCCCCAGCCACCGTTTTCATAATTTACTGTAGTTTTAGAGTTTAGGATGATTCCATTTACATATTGTAAGAATATGGTCCTGGAAAGCCACTGAAGGGGAAGGACAAGAGGTCAGAATTTAGTATCTCATCAAACAAGGTTGGAAAATTTTTAAGTCCTTGTGGTGGTCTGGTCAAGTAATTTCAGCATTGTAACTTTCCTTTGGGGCTGCCCATTTAAAAGAAAAGAAGGAATGAATCACTCCTGAAAGTAGTAAGCTGAAGAATGCATCTTTCTAGTCCAAGGAAATGTACAGCTCCTTCCATGGAATAAGCAGACTCATGAGAATTAGAAGTCCCAAGCAGGAGAGGTGTGATCTGCTGTGATAGGCGAAGCGACAGGATGCCTGTGTCTCTAATATTAGCAATATGAACTTCAGTTTCCCTTTTTGTTTCCAGAATCATTGGGTATTGTTTAATCTAGATGGAGATAGATGAACTGGTTAGTTTCACAATTGTATTATCATGGTATTGGGCCAGTCCAGAGGGTGGTTATTTTCTGTAAACACTCCTGGAAACCTTTGTTGTCAACAAGCAAGAGTCCAACTGTATCTTATCATTGAATGCAGGACTTTCAGCAAAGATAATCTTTTGACTGAGGGCAAGACCCCAATGTTTTGATGGGTATCTGTAAATCTAACTGCATTTCATCATCTGAAAAGGTCACAGTGGCTTTCAACTCATGCAAAAGCTCTTATCTCTCAACACTTTTGGTCTTAGTTGTTAAAAACTTTTAAAGCTGCCTCCAGTAAGTATGGCCTATTTACAGTTTTAAATCTCTGTAAATCTTATAACTTGTTTTTTAATATGTGTGGATTACTAGGTGACAAAGAACTCTTTTTAGCAGCTGTCTTTAATCCTTCTGAAAAGTACCTAGCCAAAACATTTAAATCTCCTTGGTCAGTGTCAGAAAATCCATTCCATTCAGGATGCATTGCCGGGCTGCAATTCCTCTCTCTTGCCTGGCCTAGAGGCAGTTTTTCTACTTTTTTTTTGTCAAAGAATGGTGGGTTTTTAGTTTTCAAATTATAGGTGTCGTAATATAGAAAACATAAATCATAAAAGAGGAAGGAGTGGAACTTCCTCTTTATTCTTCCCAGGACTATATAGGAACTTCTCTGTGCTGACACAGAAATGCCCTGTCCTGGCCCCTGGAGTGAACTTTACCCTCCTGACATGAGTTATGACTGAGTTGCTCAATACTTTCCATGAGATCTATCCACACCCCTACATCCTGATGCAATTTTTTTTTCAAATTAATTTTGAGAAGAAGATAAAGAACTTGCTGCTTCAGGCAGATGTGGTTCCTGTAATGATATTGACAAGGGAAGATCCTAGGTCTGATAGGAGGAGTAACACGTGGGAGAATTTGGAAATAAGGAAAAGGTGTTCTTACAGGACTACAGTTATTTCTAGTTTTTGTGAGACTAACATGCAATCCCTCATCCAAATCCTAGGTGGTCACTGAGTTCTCTGAGAAAACATCAGGGGATGTTCAGGTCATAAAAGGGGTCTCTTTTGCGGGGGAGGCTGTTGCCCAATAAGCCACATTTCTTTAGGGAGAAGTATCCCACACTGTGGATACCAATTCACTTGGCTCTTCCTGAGCTCACCTGTACTCCATACCCAATGTGTACTCAAGGTAGTAGCTGTGCATCTGTTGACTCCAGTGCCCCTGGGAACTGTCTCGTTTGTCTTTAGTGAAAGCCACCTTGCTTCCGCTCTGCATTTTTCTGTTTAAGTTTGTATATTGTTGTTCCTTCTCTAAAAGTTGGCAAAAATATACTATTGAGAAATTAGTTTTAGGATACAAAGATATTTACTCTAAAATTTCTGTAAATCAACTACTGTCTCAGAAACACTGGATCATATTTATATATGTTACAGGTGCAATTTTGTTTTGAAATATAAGCTTTTAATTCATTATTTAAAAATTTATGTGTGGGGGTGTTTTGATTGCATATGTGCTTGTGTAATTCATGCATGTCGTTTAAAGAGAGGTCAGATGTAAGCATCAGAAATCCTGGAACTGGATCTAGGAACAGTTGTGAATTGCTTTGTGGATGCTAGAAATTGAACCAGGGTCTCTGGAAAAGCAACCAGTACTCTTATCGACTGAGCCATGCCTCCATAAATTCTTTACCCAATATTTTAAATCCATAGTTACTAATGTATCCTGAAGCATTACATGTTTTAAAAATCCCATGCATCACTAGAAACATTTATGAATTTTGCAAGATTTTAAAATAATTTATAAGAGTCATCTCTGAGTCCTTGACATTTTAAAAGTTAGTATACAGAGGACAGTTCAATGTCTGGGCATATTTTGTTTTGTGTTAATTTAGAGGTCTCTCCTTTCCATTGTCTTTTAAGTCAAGGGTTCCTTATTTAGTGTTCAAAGGCCAATCAATTACAGTAAGTGGATAACACAGCCTTTTAAAAGCAAACTTTACTTGACATATTAATTGTACATAGTGATGGGTTTCATAGAAGTAGAACATTTACTCTGACCATTCTCACTCTTTCTCCTTCTCTCCCACAGACAGCTTCATTTCTGCTTCAGTATAGATTATATAGACACACACACACACACACACATATATACACATATGTATATATTGAATCATATGTGTACTAGTCCGTCATTAAAAATACAGTTTAGTCATGAAGAATTACAGAATTATGTCAAGCATCTTGTTTCTTTTGTATTTGATGTAATGGCCTCTGTTTCCATGAAAGTAATTCTTTTATATGCCATTATTCATTGCTTCAAACACATATGTTAATAGTTACATATATTTTATGAGTAGATACATATACATCTGTAATACATACATGCAATTATACATATATCTTTATATGTATTAATATTTACAAAACTTCATCCCTACTAAGATATTCCAGATAATTTGTATAAAATTTCTTTTCAGCAGGTCTATTAAAGTACATAACCACATGTTGAAAAACATGCTCATGTGTATGTACTTATATTTGCTTGAATTTCATTGTATGTGCCTCTAACTATGTGGTGTTTAGTTAGTGGGATGATGAATGGATGATGAAAGACCATGAGAACCAGCTATGGTACAGAAGATATAGCCCCAGACTGCCAATGAGGATCAGCTTTCACTCCTTGCCACTGGGTCCTCAGCTAATGACTGCATGAAAAACCATCTCCAGGAGAATTAGTGTCCATGTTCCTGTGCCCCAGATGGAGCAGAAAGCATAGGATGGCTTCCTTAATTCTAGGAATTAACTAGGAGTTGACTTTCTCCACCAATCTTTAGCTCTTAGTGCTGAGGCAAATTTTATGCTCAAGTGTCTCAGAACTAAGTATGAACTCAAACAGCTTGATGTACCTAAAAAATCCAATAAGAAGACTCAGATGGCTTGGTCCTTGTGTTACATGGAGTTCTTGTGTTTGAGACTTGTCACAGCCAACAACAGTAACAACATGCAGCTGGAAGGTGAACTAGAGAGACAGCAATGCATATTTTATAATGCTAGGGACTGGAAAAATATGAGGATTCAAGGTAGTATTTTAAGAAAATAGAGTACATATATTGGGGAACTGGTAGCAGAGAACATTCCAATAGTCAGCATTATTATAGTGAATGGGAAAGATTTGGGTGTTAGGATGGAGTGTTCTTCCCCATTTAAAGTTATTTGCGTACTTCTATTTATGGACTTTCGATTACCGAAGCCTCATTTCTTCATACCTCATGGGATGGGGGAATATCCTTCACCATCAAAAATAGTTAAATCCTTAATTGTGTTTTTTCACTTTCATTCAACAATTTCCAGTATTTTAAATCACCACTTTCTCATCCGTTTTATGATATTCTACTTTTTTCCTGCTGAGAACAATGCTATTAGCTCAATAACAATAATTGTAAGCATAAATAAGAACCCAAAATGAGGTGCTTTCCTCCCACCCAGAGCTGGCTTTGGAAGAAGCCAGACCATTAGAAGACCACCCCTGTCTCCTGACTCTAAATGGGATGCACAGGGCTAACGGCAACCAGTACAATGAAGAAATGAGCAATGGAGAGGTGAGACAGATGGAAGAATGAAGCAGATCTTGAGCAATGAAGAGAGGGAGAAGTGGAGATGTGATAGTGGTAAAAAGTTTGAGAGGGGGTGAGCTTGATGGAAAAGAAGGTCATTGCCCAGTGTGGTTAATGATAAGAACTGCCTCAACCTGGAACTTACGTACACACAGACTCAGGTGCAGAATACATTTTGGCTAAGATGAGGAAAGGCTTACTTTCTGAATTGGACTTCGTTGAAGAACCACTATGGTCTATGATGCTCTTGAGGCCCATGTGGGGGTCAGTGGCCCTGATATAGCCAGGGACTGTCTATATATCTGTGGCCTGTGTTATGACCTAGTACCACATGGACATCTGATCTGTGCCTTGGCCTGAGGCCATATTGGTGTCCTTAGTCTGTGTTGCCTCCAGGGGCCATATGGATATGATTGGCTTGTGCTGCAACCTGAGGCCATGGTGATATCTAGGTTCCAGCTACCACTGAGGGCCTTATCTTTCTTGGTCATGGTTCTATTGCATTGATGTCTAGGGCCCATGTTGCCATCATGTGGATAATTGTAGTCTGTGTTGCAGCCTGAAGCCATGTTGAGGTTTGTGGGCCATGGTGATGCCAGGGGGCATATAAGTCTAGGTGACCTGCACTGACACCTGAGGACAAAGTGATATCTGGGCCATTGCTGCCACCAAGGGCCATGTCTGGGTTTGTGGTTCTACAGCAGACAGTGACTGTGTTAATTTCCATAGCCAATGTTAATGACTGAACACCATGCAGATGTCCATGGTCTATATTGCAGTCCAAAGCCATGTTGATTTCTGTGAGCAGTAGTGCCACTGGGACCATATTGATGTGAGATGCCTGTGCTGCCACCTGAGGCCATGTTGATATTTTTTAGTCTGGGCTGCCTCTGAGGTCCTTGTCTGAATCCTTAGTCATATTGTTGATGAGTGCCATGCTTGTGGTCTGTGCTGTCACTAGGAACCATGAGGAAGCCCATGAATATAAAGTGCAAGGAAGCTACTTGGGCAGTGATATCAATGACTTCAGAAGTACAACTGAGAAAGAGGTATGTGAAAATCTTCTGTGATAACACCTATACCCAAACCCCTCCACTAAAGTAGCAGCATAAAAAGAAGCCTTGATGAGAACTTTCAAAAATTGTGATAGGATGCTGTGGTGTAGATTGCAACTATAGAAGGCTTCTGGTGGAGGTGCCAGTTGAGAAGTACTCAATATTTTTTGTAGGGACTGGTCACTGGGAGTTGAACCATGCTCCTGTGAGTGTATGGACAACACAAATTGAACTTATCTTTTTAATTATTATTTTGTTGGGGAACAGTATGTCAAAACAGCAGGGGAAACAGACATGGAAAGACTGGGAACCAAGTCTGGTTAGACTGTATGAGGCAAAATTCTCAAAAATCAATAAAAATAGGTGAATTGAGACCAGCACCTGACTGAAATCTCAAGGTCCAAATCAGGAGCAGAAGGAGAGAGAGCACAAACAAGGAACTCAGGACCGCGAGGGGTGCACCCACACACTGAGACAATGGGATGTTCTATCGAGAACTCACCAAGGCCAGCTGGCCAGGGTCTGAAAAAGCATGGGATAAAACCGGACTTGCTGAACATAGCAGACAATGAGGACTACTGAGAACTCAAGAACAATGGCAATGGGTTTTTGATCCTACTGCACATACTGACTTTGTGGGAGCCTAGGCAGTTTGGATGCTCACCTTACTAGACCTGGATGGAGGTGGGTGGTCCTTGGACTTCTCACAGGTCAGGGAACCCTGATTGCTCTTTAGGCTGACGAGGGAGGGGGACTTGATTGGGAGAGGGGGAGGGAAATGGGAGGCGGTGGCGGGGAGAAGGCAGAAATCTTTAATAAATAAATAAATAACAAAAAATCAATAAAAATATTAGTTAGAAAAGAAGGAGGTAACACAGATGGGTCTTTTCCTGCTGGAGAATCAGTTTGGGGTGAAAAGCATATAATTAATTGCTAATAGTTATTTTGCACTTTCTAAACTTTGGACTCCATCCATAGTGTTGTCTGCTTACATTTATCTTTTCTGTGATTTATTTTCTAGTTTGGTTTTATTAATAAAGCTACCATGAAAAATTCAGCATTGTTTTAAAAGGAGAAAAAGAATCAAAACTGAAAGATAAATAATGTAATTTGAATGCTGCCATAAAACTCTTCTTGGAAGCCTCAAACATTTCATTTTCAACATGCACTCATCATGTGATTTCTCTTAAAATTAAAGAATATCATTGATATACCAATGTTAGAAAGAACTTACTGGTGGGACACTGTTGATACAACTTTGAAATTATCATTTATTAAAAAGCAAAGTCCTGATGATGTGTTTCCTAATTACTTTCTATATTCCGTTTATCATACATTTAAGAATATTTCTTTATTATGGGTGTGTTGGTGAGTGGAGTGTATGTGTATGACTGTCCACATCCTATGATATGCCTATGGAAGTCAAAAGGTGTCAATTCTTCTTCTTCTATTATATGGAGTCCCTGGCTCCATTCTCAGGTAAGTTCTTTCACTAGCAGATACACCTTTGTGGTTAAAGAGTCTTATCGTCAAATGTAATATCAAATTATATATATATATATATATATATATATATATATATATATATATATATATATATACACACACACACACACACACTTGGTGATGGATGAAGACTCTGACATTAGTCAACACACCTATGAACACCCGATTTTTGACAAAGAAGCTAAAATATACAATGGAAAAAAGAAATGGATGAGAAGACTAACAAAAAATAGAAGAAATTAATAAATCCCTCAAAGATACCCAAGAAAACCAAGAAAAAAAGCAATCAAAAAGGTAATGGAAACAGTTCAAGTCCTGAAAACTGAAATGGAGGTAATGAAGAAAAAAAAAAAACCTAGGGATAGCTGAATATGGAAAATTGAGGTAAATGAACAGGAACTACAGAGACAAGTACAACCAACAGAATACAAAAGATAGAAAAAAGAATCTCAGGCACTGAGGATACAAGACAGGAAATAGACTCATTGATCAAAGAAAACAGCAAATCCAACAAATTCTTAATACAAAAAATTCAGGAAATCTGGGACACCATGAAAAGACCAAACCTAAGAATATTAGAGGTAGAAGAAGGAAAAGAATTCCAGCTCAAAGGTCCAGAAAATATATTCAACAAAATTATAGAAGAAAACTTTTCCAACATAAAGAAGGATATTCCTACAAGGGTTCACGATGCTTACAGAGCACCAAATGGACTGGATAAAAAAAATACCTCACCATATAATAATCAAAACACAAAACATACAGAATAAAGAATATTAAGAACTGAAAAGGAAAAAGATCAAGTAAAATATAAAGGTAAACCTATCAGTATTACACCTGACTTCTTTTTTTTTATTTTTTTAAATTTTTTAATTAATTTATTTATTAAAGATTTCTGTCTCTTCCCCGCCACCGCCTCCCATTTCCCTCCCCCTCTCCCAATTAAGTACCCCCCCCCTCAGCCCGAAAAGCAATCAGGGTTCCCTGTCCTGTGGGAAGTCCAAGGAACCCCCACCTCCATCCAGGTCTAGTCAGTTGAGCATCCAAACTGCCTAGGCTCCCACAGGGTTTCTCCGTAGCTTTTTGGTTCCTATCCTGGAACTAGCTCTTGTAGACCAGGCTGGCCTCGAACTCACAGAGATCCGCCTGCCTCTGCCTCCCAAGTGCTGGGATTAAAGGCGTGCGCCACCACCACCCAGCACACCTGACTTCTTTATGGAAACCATGAAAGCCAGAAGGTCTTGGATAGACATGCTGCAGGCACTAAGAGACAATGGATGCAAGCCCAGACTACTATACCCAGCAAAGCTTGCATTCACTATCGATGGAGAAAACAAGATATTCCATGAAAAAAACAGATTTTAAAAATATGTATACTATAAAGAAAATAAACTCATTGATCAAAGAAAATAAAAAGAAATTTAAACAATACATAGACTCAAACACAGCCCTACAGAAAGTATGAGAAGGTAAACTACAACCCAAGGAAGCCAACAACATCCATAATAACACAGACATATAACATCCTTCCACCAGCAAAAATCAAAGAAGGGAAACACACAAACACTACTAACCCCCCAAAAATAACTGGAGTAAACAACCCCTCATCATTAATATCACTTAATATCAATGGACTCAATTCACCTATAAAAAGGCACAGGTTAAGAGAACGAATACAAAATCAGGATCGCACATTCTGTTGTTTACAAGAAACACGCCTCAACCTAAAAGACAGATATTACCTCAGAGTAAAGGGTTGGGAAAAGGTTTTTCAATCAAATGGATCTAAGGAACAAGCAGGTGTGGCTATTCTATTATCTAACAAAAATGACTTCAAACTAAAATCAATCAGAAGAGATGGAGAAGAACATTTTATACTCATAACAGGAACAATTCATCAGGATGAAGTCTCAAACCTGAATATCTATGCCACTAAGATAAAAGCACCAATATATGTAAAGGAAACATTACTAGAAAATAAAGGACACATCAAACCCCACACTCTAGAAGATTTCAACATTCCTTTCTCACCAATGGACAGGTCAACCAGACCGAGATCTAACAGAGAAATAAGAGAACTAACAGAGGTAATGAATCAAATGGACTTAACAGACATCTATAGAACATTCCACTCAAATAGGAAAGAATATACCTTCTTCTCAGCATCTTATGGGACCTTGTTGAAAACTGATCACATACTCAGTAACAAAGCAAACATCCACAGATACAAAAAAATTGTACTAACCATCTGTGTCTTATCGGACCACCATGGAATAAAATTAGAATTTTTTTCTGAAGAATGGAGATTTTTATTGTAGATACAAGGGAGAAAGCAGGCAGAAGGAACTCTATTGATTTCCAAACAAGTCACAACCACAGGTTGCAAACCATGTCTGCACTAGATGATTAGCGCTTATGTATGCCTTTCAATCTGAGGCAAAATAATTCCCTACAACCCAGGAATGTGATATATTTAGAGCTTCCTTCTAAAATGATTACATGCTATAGCATATCGTTCCTGACACCTCGATCCAATGCTACTGGGCTGGAGGGGAATAAGTGTCTCTTCTCTCTGCATCTATATAGTTAGAGCAATTATGGAATTAAACTAAAGTAACAAGATTGCAACGAACAGGAAATGTTTCAGAAGAGCTCAGAATCAGGTCCTGATCAGGTGGCAGGGGCAGAAAGACTAATGGTTGTAAATTAGTAAATGTTCCGAAAACAATAAAAAATTAACTGAATTCCATGAGACAAAATATGCTGAAATAAAACAAACTTAATAAGATGTCTTTTGAAACCAAATGCTAGGAAACAAAAAGGAAAAAGAAACATGGAAAAAGTTATTCAAACAAACAAACAAAAAGCATCTAAGTAATCACCTCATAATAAACCAAGTAACCATTGCCCAAGGAAGCAGTGCCTAATGGGTGTTCACAAGAACTGGGGCCAATCAAGGTGAATCTTGCAAGCAAAGTAGATCATATCTAAGGCCCTGTGCTGGTTGTTAAAATCTGTTGAAGCAAAAACACAGCCTTTCCTCAAATACAGTAAGAAATAACTTATTCTCCAGCCAAATCTGAGCGAGACTTAGAATCATAGATTCAGGTCACCCCAAATAGCATATTTCAATGTCGTAAGAATTTCTTGAAGTCCTTATAGTAACATATAACAATAAAGTTATAATTAAGGCAGTTTGTAAACACTTTGTGGCTGATTGACTAGTTAGAACTAAAAGCATTCCAAAGAGCTGAAACTCCTGAGCCAAACTGTCTTAAGTTATCTTAATTCCATTTATTCATTCACCTTCCACATTGATGTAATGGTTTAGGTAAATTCTGTTGCAATGTACAAACAGGCTGCTTGCTTCGACCAATCCTAGGCTAAAAAAGACATCAAACACCATCTACCTAAAATGGAGATTTACTGAGATTGCTGTCCCTCACTAAAATTAGAAGTTAACAGAAATTCTTCCCCCAGAAAGCCTACAAACTCATGGAAACTGAACAGTCAACTACTGAACCATCCTTGGGTTAAGGAAGAAATAAAGAAAGAAATTTAAGTCTTCCTTGAACTCAATGAAAATAAAGATACAGCATACCCAAATCCATGGGACACTATGAAAGCAGTGCTAAAAGGAAAGTTCATAGCACTAAGTGCACACATAAAAAAATGCAGAAAGCACACATTAGAGACTTAACAACACACCTAAAAGCTCTAGAAAAAAAAAAAGAAGCACACAGCCAGGAGTAGTAGAAGCCTGGAAATAATCAAACTGAGGGCAGAAATCAACAAAATAGAAACACAGAAAACAATCCAAAGAATCAATGAAACAAAAAGCTGGTTCTTGGAGAAAATCAACAAGATTAATAAACCCCTATTCAAACTAATCAAATGACAGAGAAAGAACACGCAAATAAATAAGATCAGAATGAAAATGGGGACATAATCACAGACACAGAGGAAATTCAGAGAATCGTTAGATCTTACTACAAAAGCCTTTTTGCCACAAAATTAGAAAATGTAAAAGAAATGGACATTTTTAGATAAGTTCCATATACCAAAGTTAAACCAGGACCAGGTGAACAATCTAAATAGACCTGTTAGTCACAAAGAATTAGAAGCTGTTATCAAAAACCTCCCTACCAAAAAAAGCCTAGGACCAGGTAGTTTCAATGCAGAATTCTACCAGATCTTCCAAGAAGAGCTAATGCCTATACTCCTTAATGTATTTAACAATATAGAAACAGAAGAGTTATTGCCAAATTCCTTTTATGAAGCTACAGTTAAACTGATACCAAAACCACACAAAGACCTAACCAAGAAAGAGTATTACAGGCCTATCTCACTCATGAACATCGACACAAAAATTCTCAATAAAATACTGGCAAACCGAATCCAAGAACACACTAGAAAAATTATCCATTATGATCAAGTAGGCTTCATCCCAGAGATGCAGGACTGGTTCAACATATGAAAAATCTATCAATGTAATACATCATATAAATAAACTGAAAGAAAAAAAAACCAATGATCATTTCATTAGATGCTGAAAAAGCATTTGACAAAATTCAACATCCCTTTATGATAAAGGAAGAATATATCTTAATTAAGGGAGCCATTTTAGGTTTGGCAAGAGACTTGGCTCTAGAGGGGATATCAGGTGTCCACAGGGATGTCCCCAGTTAGGTCCTTGGGCAGCAGAGTGGAGGGTGCATGAACTGGCCTTGTCCCATAGTCACACTGATGAATATTTTGAATATCTCCATAGAACCTTATTCCAGGGATGGATGGAGATAAAGACAGAGCCCTACATCTGAGCTCTGTACTGAGCTCCCAAGGTCAAGTTGAAGAGCATAAGAAGGGAGAAGATGAGCAAGCACGTCAGGACCACGAGGGTTTGGTCCATCCACTGAGACAGTATGCCTAATCTAATGGGAGCTCACCATAGCCAGCTGGACTGGGACTGAATGAGCATGTGATCAAACTGGACTCTCTGAATGTGGCTGATAATGGGGGCTGCCTGAAAAGCCATTGATAATGACACTGGGACTTGTGTCTACTGCATGTACTGGCTTTTTCGGACCCTGGTCTCTTTGGATGCACACCTTCCTAGACATGAATGGAAGGGGGAAGGCCTTGGACTTCCCACAGGGCAGGATACCCTGCCCTCTCTTAAGAGTGGAGGGGGAAGGAGGAGGGGGAGTAGGAGAGTGGGAGGGGAATGGGAGAAGGGAAGATGTGGGGATTTTTGAATGGAAAAATAAATAAATAAACAAAAAAGAAAGAAATTAAGGACTTTCTTGAATTCAATGAAAATCAAGGCACAATGTATCCAAACCTATGTGACACTATGAAAACAGTGCTAAGAGGAAAGTTCATAGCACTAAAGTGCCCACATAAAGAAAACAGAGAAAGCTCACATTAGTGACTTAACAGTACACCTGAACACTCTACAACACATAGAAGCAGACTCACCCAGAAAGAGTAGATGACAAGAAATAATCAAACTGAGGGCTGAAATCAACAAGATAGAAACACAGTAAACACTCCTAAGAATCAATAAAACAAAGAAGGTGGCCTGAACACCAGACGGCGGAGGCAGCCAGAGGACGCCCTCTGCAGCAGGCGGGGGCCAACTGGGACCAGCTGGGACTGGCTGGGACCAGAGCGGCAGCAGAAGACACAAGCTGCAGGTGGCAGAAACCTTCATGGCAGCAGAAGCAGGCTGCAGGGACCGCGGGCAACACGGAGAGCAGATCGCCCGACTACAAATAAATCAAAGAGGTAGGCCTTCGGTTGGGGAGGTCCCTGGCAAATGAGGAGCCAGGTCCTACACCTGAAGACCCATCTGAGGGGTGAGAGGGATCTTGGCCCCCAGCAAGAACCAGGAAACAGAGCAAGGGCATTTTGTAAGAGGAGCCCCTGGCCAGCAGGGAAACATGAACCAGTTTTAACAGACCCCTTAGATAGCATCAATAGGAGGAGATGGGCAGGCGCCAAGGCAGGAATTCACCCAATAATCTGAAAAACAGCATGAAAACACCAGAACCCAATGATCTTACAACAGAAGATCTTCAACACCCTAACACAGAAGAAGTGGAAAAAATTGACTTTATGAAAGCAATCGAGTCCCTTAAACAACATGTGAAAAATGCCCTTATAGAAATGGATGAGAAGTATAACCAAAAATTTGAAGAAATGAGTAAATACGTACATAATACCCTGGGAAACCAAGAAAGAATGGTCAAACAGGTAATGGAAACAGTTCAAGAATTGAAAACTGAAATGGAAGCAAGGAAGAAAACACAAACTGAGGACCAGCTGGATATGGAAAATCTAGGTCAACGAGCAGAGCCTACAGAAACAAGCATAATCAATAGAATACAAGAAATAGAAGAAAGAATCTCAGATTCTGAGGACACCATAGAGAAAATAAATGCTCTGATGAAAGAAAACTGCAAAGCCAAAAAATTCTCATCACAAAACATTCAGGAATTGTGGGACACAATAAAAAGACCAAACCTAAGAATAATAGGAATAGAAGAAGGAGAAGAGTCACAGCTCAAAGGCCCAGAAAATATTTTGAACAAAATTATGGAAGAAAACTTTCCCAAAATAAAGAAAGATATTCCTTTGAATATTCAAGAAGCATACAGAATACTAAACAGACTGGATCAAAGAAAAACATCCCCTCGCCATATAATAATCAAAACACAAAATATACAGGTTAAAGAAAGAATACTAAGAGCTGCAAAGGAAAAAGGCCAAGTAACTTATAAAGGTAAACCGATCAGACTTACACCTGATTTCTCTATGGAAACAATGAAAGCCAGAAGGTCCTGGATAGAAGTACTGCAGAAGCTAAGAGACCATGGATGCAAGCCTAGACTACTTTACCCAGCCAAGCTTTCGTTCACTATAAATGGAGAAAACAAGACATTCCAGGATAAGAACAAATTTTAACAATACATAGCTATGAATCCAGCACTACAGAAAATAATAGAAGGAAATTCGCAACCCAAGGAATCCAACATTGCCAACACTGCCTACAATAACTGAGGCATCTAGCGACCCTTCACTAGCACAACTCAAAGAAGGGAGACACACAAATTCTACTTCCAAAAACAATAAGAATATCCGGCATAAACAACCACTGGTCATTAATATCACTTAATATTAATGGTCTCAATTCACCTATAAAAAGGCACAGGCTAAGAGATTGGATACGAAAACAGGATCCAACATTCTGCTGTTTGCAAGAAACACATCTCAACAACAAAGACAGGCATCTACTCAGAGTAAAGGGTTGGGAAAAGGTAATTCAAACAAATGGTCCTAAGAAAAAAGCAGGTGTGGCCATATTAATTTCTAACAAAACTGACTTCAAACTAAAATCAATCAGAAGAGATCGAGATGGACACGTTATACTCATAACAGAAACAATTTGTCAGGATGACGTCTCAATCCTGAATATTTATGCCCCTAATATAAAAGCACCCACAGATGTATAGGAAATATTACTAAAACTCAAGGCAGACATCAAACCACACACACTTCAATACACCTCTCTCAGCAATGGACAGGTCAAACAGACAGAAACCTAATAGAGAAGTAAGAGAACTACTGGAGGTAATGAAGCAAATGGACTTAACAGACATCTATAGAACATTCCACCCAAATAGAAAAGAATATACCTTCTTCTCTGCAGCTCATGGAACCTTCTCGAAAATTGACCACATACTAAGAAACAAAGGAAACCTCCACAGATACAAAAAAATATCAGTGTCCACCTGTATCTTATCAGATCACCACGGATTAAAGTTAGAATTCAACAACAATCCTACCTCCAGAAAGCCGAAAAACTCATGGAAACTGAACAGTCAACTACTGAACCACACCTGGGTCAAGGAAGAAATAAAGAAAGAAATTAAAGTCTTCCTTGAATTTAATGAAAATAAAGGGACAACATACTCAAACCTATGGGACACTATGAAAGCAGTGCTAAGAGGAAAGTTCATAGCACTAAGTGCCCACTTAAAGAAAACAGAGAAAGCATACATCGGAGACTTAACAGCACACCTGAAAGCTTTAGAAAAAAAGAAGCAGACGCGCCCAGGAGGAGTAGAAGGCTGGAAATAATCAAACTGAGGGCAGAAATCAACAAAATAGAAACACAGAAAACAGTCCAAAGAATCAATTAAACAAAAAGTTGGTTCTTGGAGAAAATCAACAAGATCGACAAACGCCTATCCAAACTAATTAAACAACAGAGAGAGAACACTCAAATAAATAAGATCAGAAATGAAAAGGGGGACATAACCACAGACACAGAGGAAATTTAGAGACTCATTAGATCTTACAACAAAAGCCTGTATGCCACAAAACTAGAAAATGCAAAGGAAATCGACATTTTTTTTAGATAAGCACCACACACCAAAGCTAAACAAAGACCAGGTGAATGATCTAAATAGACCTGTTAGTCGCGAAGAACTAGAAACTGTTATCAAAAATCTCCCTTCCAAAAAAAAGCCCAGGACCAGATGGTTTCAATGCAGAATTCTACCAGAACTTCCAAGAAGAGCTAATGCCTATACTCCTTAATGTATTTAACAATATAGAAACAGAAGAGTCATTGCCAAATTCCTTTTATGAAGCTACAGTTACCCTGATACCAAAACCACAAAAAGACCCAACCAAGAAAGAGAATTACAGGCCTATCTCACTCATGAATATCGACACAAAAATTCTAAACAAAATACTGGCAAACCGAATCCAAGAACACATTAGAAAAATTATCCATCATGATCAAGTAGGCTTCATCCCAGAGATGCAGGGCTGGTTCAACATACGAAAATCTATCAATGTAATCCATCATATAAATAAACTGAAAGAAAAAACCATATGATCATTTCATTAGATGCTGAAAAAGCATTTGACAAAATTCAACACCCCTTTATGATAAAAGTCTTGGAGAGATTAGGGATACAAGGGTCATACCTAAATATAATAAAAGGTATTTACAGCAAGCCGACAGCTAACATTCAATTAAATGGAAAAAAAACTCAAAGCCATCCCACTAAAATCAGGAACACGACAAGACTGTCCACTCTCTCCATACCTCTTCAACATAGTGCTTGAAGTTCTAGCAGTAGCAATAAGACAACATAAGGGGATCAAGGGGATTCGTATCAGAAAATAAGTAGTTAAGCTCTCGTTATTTGCAGATGATATGATAGTATACATAAGCGACCCCAAAAACTCTACCAAAGAACTCCTACATCTGATAAACACCTTTAGAAATGTGGCAGGATACAAGATCAACTCCAAAAAATCAGTGGCCTTCCTATACACTAAGGATAAGGAAACAGAGAGGGAAATCAGAGAAGCATCACCTTTCACGATAGCCATAAATAGCATAAAATATCTTGGGGTAACTCTGACCAAGGAAGTGAAAGATCTATATGACAAGAACTTTAAGTCTTTGAAGAAAGAAATTGAAGAGGACACCAGAAAATGGAAGGATCTCCCTTGCTCCTGGATTGGGAGGATCAACATAGTAAAAATGGCAATTCTACCAAAAGCAATCTATAGATTCAATGCAATCCCCATTAAAATCCCATCAAAATTCTTCACAGATCTGGAGAAGACAATAATCAACTTTATATGAAAAAAAAACCCAGGATAGCCAAAACAATCTTATACAACAAAGGATCGTCTTGAGGCATTACCATCCCTGACTTCAAACTCTACTACAGAGCAACAGTATTGAAAACAGCTTGGTATAGGCATAAAAACAGAGAAGTCGACCAAAGGAATCGAATAGAAGACCCTGACATTAACCCACAAACCTATGAACACCTGATTTTCGATAAAGGAGCTAAAAGTGTACAATGGAAAAAAGACAGCATCTTCAACAAATTGTGCTGGCAAAACTGGATGTCAACCTGTAGAAGAATGAAAATAGATACATATCTATTACCATGCACCAAACTCAAGTCCAAATGGATTAAAGACCTCAATATGAATCCGACCACACTGAACCAGATAGAGAAAATGGGAAGTAGTCTTCAATACATTATCACAGGAGACCACTTCCTATATATAACCCCATAGCACAGACCCTGAAAGCAACAATAAATAAATGGGGCCTTCTGAAACTGAGGAGCTTCTGTAAAGCAAAGGACACAGTCAATAAGACAAAAAGTCAGCCTACTGAATGGGGAAATATCTTCACCCAGAAGCACCCGCAATGATACAAGGTATTGCCATCAATTTTGGTATCTCATCAAATAAGATCACTTCCTATGTATAACCTCAGCAGCACAGACATTAAGGGCAACATTGAATAAATGGGACCTACTAAAACTGAGAAGCTTCTGTAAAGCAAAGGACACTGTCACCAAGACAAAAAGGCAACCTACTGACTGGGAGAAGATCTTCACCAACCCCGCAACTGACAAAGGTCTGATCTCCAAAATATATAGAGAACTCAGGAAACTAGACTTTAAAATGCTAATTAACCCAATTTAAAAATGGGGCACTGAACTGAACAGAGAATTCTCACCAGAAGAAGTTCAAATGGCCAAAAGACACTTAAGGTCATGCTCAACTTCCTTAGCAATCAGGGAAATGCAAATCAAAACAACTTTGAGATATCATCTTACACCTGTCAGAATGGCTAAAGTCAAAAACACCAAGGATAGCCTTTGCTGGAGAGGCTGTGGAGGAAGGGGTACCCTCATCCATTGCTGGTGGGAATGCAATCTTGTGCAACCACTGTGGAAATCACTGTTTTGGTTTCTCAGGAAATTCGGGATCAACCTACCCCTGGACCCAGCAATAGCACTCTTGGGAATATACCCAAGAGATGTCCTATCATATGACAAAAGCATTTGTTCAACTATGTTCATAGCAGTATTATTTGTAATAGCCAGAACCTGGAAACAACCTAGATGCCCTTCAATGGAAGAATGGATGAAGAAAGTATGGAATATATACACATTAGAGTACTACGCTGCGGTAAAAAAAAAAAAATGACTTCTCGAATTTTGCATGCAAATGGATAGAAATAGAAAACACTATCCTGAGTGAGGTATCCCAGACCCAAAAAGATGAACATGGGATGTACTCACTCATAATTGGTTTCTAGCCATAAATAAGGGTCACGGAGACTACAATTGGTGAACCTAAAGAAGCTAAATAAGAAGGTGAACCCAAGGAAAAACATATAGTTATCCTCTTGGCTATGGGAAGTAGACAAAATTGCCGGGGAAAAAAGTGGGATTTTGGGGGTGGGGTGGGATGGTGGTAAGGGGAGATGGGGAGAGAAACGTGAAAAGGGAAGGAGGGGGGAACTTGGGGAAACAAGAGGATTGGGAAAAAGGAAGGTTGGACAGGGGAGCAGGGAACCACAATTCTTAGTTAAGGGAGCCACCTTAGGGTTGGCAAGAGACTTGACCCTAGAGTGGATCCCAGAAGCCCATGGTGATGTCCCCAGTTAGTCCCTAGGGCAGCTGAGGATAGGCAACCTGAAATGACCCTATCCTATAGCAACACTGATGAATATCTTGCATACCACCATAGAACCATCATCTGGTGATGGATGGAGATAGAGACAGAGACCCACACTGGAGCACTGGACTGAGCTCCCAAGGTCCCAATGAGGAGAGGAAGGAGGGAGAAGATGAGCAAGGAAGTCAGGACCACGAGGGGTGCACCCACCCACTGAGACATTGGGGCTGATCTATTGGCAGCTCACCAAGGCCAGATGGACTGTGACTGAAAAAGCATGGGATAAAACCGGACTCTCTGAACATGGCGAACAATGAGGGCTGATGAGAAGCCAAGGACAATGGCACCGGGTTTTGACCCTACTTCATGTTCTGGCTTTGTGGGAGCCTAGCCAGTTTGGTTGTTCACCTTCCTGGACATGGACGGAGGGGAGCAGAGCTTGGACTTTCCACAGGACAGGGAACCCTGACTGCTCTATGGACTGGAGAGGGAGGGGGGAGGTGTTTGGGGGAGGGGAAGAAGGAAGGGAGGAGGGGGAGACAAATGGGAGGCTGGGAGGAAGCGGATACTTTTTTTTCTTTTCTCAATAAAAAAAGAAAAAATAATAATAATAGGACCCCATTAAAGAAGATATCATGAACTTTGATTGTAGAACATCAAGAAATCAAGCTGGAAATGAGTTGGAATTTTTCTATTTTCACTAGATTCATAATCGGAATGTGTTGTGTAGACTGCCAAGGGAGGAAAGTCAACAATGATCCTGCCTAGCCAGGCGTTGGTGGCACACACCTTTAATCCCAGCACTCGGGAGGCAGAGGCAGGCGGATCTCTGTGAGTTAGAGACCAGCCTTGTCTACAGAGCTAGTTCCAGGACAGGCTCAAAAGCCGCAGAGAAACCCTGTCTTGAAAAGCCAAAACAGCAGCAACAACAACAACAACAAAAACAATGATCCTGCCAACTGTGAAGACTATGACCTATAATACATACTGTCAAGGCTCCATCTGCCTACTGGTGCAGCAGTGATGTGACTGTGTAGTTATAGTTCATTTGTGTTGTAATAAATAAAGCTTGCGTGGGAAGTAGACAAAATTGCCGGGGAGAAAATTGGAATCCTTGGGGTGGGGTGGATTAGGGGTAAGGGGAAATGGGGAGAGAAAAGTGAGAAGGGGAGGATGGGGGGAACTTGGGAAACAGGATGATTGGAACAAAGGAAGGTTGGATAGGGGAGCACGGAAACAAAATTCTTAGTTAAAGGAGCCACCTTAGGGTTGGCAAGAGACTTGAACCTAGAGTGGCTCCCAGGAGCCCAAGGCAATGTCCCCAGTTAGTTCCTTGGGCAGCTGAGGATAGGGAACCTGAAACGACCCTATCCTATAGCAATAGTGACAAATATCTTGCATATCACCATAGAACCTTCATCTGGTGATGGATAGAGATAGAGACAGAGACCCACACTGGAGCACTGGACTGAGCTCCCAAGGTCCCAATGAGGAGCGGAAGGAGGGAGAAGATGAGCAAGGAAGTCAGGACCACGAGGGGTGCACCCACACTGAGACAGTGGGGCCGATCTATTGGGAGCTCATCAAGGCCAGCTGGACTGGGACTGAAAAAGCATGGGATAAAACCGGACTCACTGAACATGAAGAACAATGAGGGCTGATGAGAAGCCAAAGACAATGGCATGGTGTTTTGATCCTACTTCATGTTCTGGCTTTGTGGGAGCCTATCCAGTTTGGATATTCACCTTCCTAGACCTGGATGGAGGGGGGAGGACCTTGGACTTTCCACAGGGCAGGGAACCCTGACTGCTCTTTGGACTGGAGAGGAAGGGGGAGAGGAGTGGGGTAAGGGGGAGAAGGATGGGAGGAGGGGGAGGGAAATGGGAGGCTGGGAGGAGGTGGAAACTTTTTTTCCTTTTCTCAATAAAAAAAAATTAAAAAAAATAAATAAATAAAGTAAATAAAGCTTGCCTGAAGCTCAGAGAGTAAAACAGCCATACTGGCCAGACTTACAGACCAGGCTTGGTGACACACTCCTTTATTCCCAGTAGCCACACTAGTCTGCCATAGAAAACATGCAGTAATGGTGCACACTTTAACCCTAGAACTAGGGAGGAATATAAAGCAGGAGAAGACAGCTCTTACACACAGTTTCATTCTGCGATTCCTGGAGGAAGGATCATCATTTCGGGTTGAGGTAGAGGTAAGAGCCAGTGGCTCTCTGTTTTGCTTTTCTGACCTCCAGGTTGGACCACAATTTATATCTCTAGGTTTTTATTAATTGTACTACATGACTGTTTTCTTATGTTATATGAAATATGTTAAACATAATAGCATTTTTGTATTGTACTATAATATTGGGTCAAAAATCCACAGCAGGAAGCATTATACACGCTTGTGTGGAATCTGCTACTCTTATTTTGCTAAATTCACATGGTGTCATACTGCATTAGTTATGTTTATATGTATGGATTAGTACTGGGCTCAGTGTTAGTCAGATATTTGTGTATGCAATTGTCAATAGTAAATTGATAGTACAAACTTGTAGTTTGTAAATGTATGGTAAATAGGTGACCATGGAATGCTTTGACTTAATCAGCACATCTGTATCCCCCTTTTCATGGTTCAGGGAATGCTAAAGAAGAAAGGTGAGGGAAGAAGAGTAGTGCTGTCAAATACCATCGCCTGAACACATGTCACAGTGTAGTAATGTGCTCATAGTAAGTGTGGTTGCCTGTAGAAAACAGGCATAACCCTGAGTGGTAAACATGCAAATATTGTTAAATGAGGGGGTCAAGGATCTCTCTGTATTACATTTCCTGCTACTGGGATAAAATACATAAATAGGAAGTGGAAGCAGCTTAATGCAGAAAATACTTATATAGCTCACAGCTCCAGGGTATAGTTGATTAAAAGAGAAACCAAGCCAATAGAACCTTAAAGCAGCTAGAAGCATTATATCCACACGCAAGAAGCAGAGAAGGATGAATAAGTACTTGCTGGTGCTGAGTTCACTTTCTTCATTTTATACACACCATTATCTCCTCATCCCAAAAATAGTTCCTACCACAGTTAAAATGGGACTTCCCACATCAATCACCTTAATGAAGATAATGCCTAAGAAACATAAAAACATATTAAAAGTTCAAGAGCAAAAAAAAAAAAAAGTTCAGGAGCCATGAAGTTCTGACCAGGCTCACATACCTCTGTGCTGACTTGATCATTTTAAGTCCTCATGGTCACCATCTCCTTCTTGACAGTGTCTTAGTTTTATCTCCATTAGTCTCTGCATCTTCAGAGCCCCAAGTACATACTCCAGTTTTCACACAATTAATGAGAATGAGGGAATGTAAAAATGGAGTGTACACAACTGACCTTAACAAAACAGCTGGGACACATAAGACATATGTCTTCTCTTCATGAATCTCAAATATTTCAAATAATTAATTAAGAACTAAGCAAATATATTTTATTGTGAGAATGCAGAGATTTATCAGCATTTGGTTTTGTTCTGCCTACTCACACAGAAACAGCAAAAGGGGTAAGGTGGCCATGTCTGCTATTTTCACTACTCCTTGTTGCTCGCATTATGGAACTAAATAACATTGGAATACAGGAAGAAGCTGGGACATCAAGGTATCCATTCAAGGGATTATACACACCAATCAGCAAATGTCATAGAGCAGCCCTTATTTAAGAAAATATTCTTGAAACTACATTAAGAGTGTCCCACCAGATAGTTCCTTTAAACATCAGAGAGCAACATTTTTATAAATTAGCAGAAAACTCACAATCAGTGTGGGTGGTAGGATACCTAAGTGAGAGTACAGAATTTGGGAGCATCATTTATAGTCAATTATTTTAGAATACTGGAATCTGAATTGTGTTCAATAATTTTTTTCTTGTTCTTATTGAGTTAAATTCCATATTCATAGTAGTAAAAACTTCCACCAAAGCAGATGTTCATACTAGGGAATGTGATAATTTATAATAAAGTATAACAAGAAACTGGGGAAAGCAGAAGATACATAAAGATCAGGACCAAACCAACTGAAGGGACAATAAGTTCCCCTCTAAAAAAAGAGTCGAAAGAAAAATTCTTCAACGTCCAGGGTAAAATAGAAAGTAGGAACCTTAATGTGTTGATGGAAGAGCTCTCCAACCCAACATTTTGATCCTTACTGCATCCAAAACACATGTGATTCCTGGATCTTTTCACATAAGTGATACCCATTTTAAACATTAAACTTTCTTGTAAAAAAAAACACTAAAGATTAACAAATTTATTTTTCAGAGATAGTAATGATGCAAGCCTGTGGCCATCTCTCGTCTTTTCTTCTAGGATGCAATCAAGGTCTTCTCTGGCTGGGGCAATTCCCAAACAGCAAAATCCCAAGTACTGTGAGAATCAAACCGGAAATGCCCATCCTGATGATGTTCTCCACTGTGTGATCTTGAGGCTGTGAGACTGGAGATTGTGGACAAACAGGTCAGGACCATACAAAGCCACCATAATATATCTGTATTTCCACTCTGAGTAGCTCCCTCCTGTGTATGCAATCTGACCTTCTGTATCCATGCCCAAACCAGAATTTTCCTGACCAACCTATTGTAGATTCTGACATGTTTTGTGGTTGGTGGTTGGTATCAGGCACTTATGAGTTACAAAGGCATGATCAATGTGTGAATTGCTCAAGAGAACTGATTCTTCTGTGAAGCTGTGCATTTTTATTTCCCAGAAATGCATATTATACTCATGACAGATTATAATAAAGATCTAAAACAAACCATTTCTCTGCTATATCAGGCTTTCTCCTGGGCTTTTGCTTGATTACTTCAGCCTGACTAAGCTCTGAATTCAGAACTTGTGGCCAAAGTACTTCTTTGGAATCAAGGGTATTGTTTTTCAGAAAGCTAAGATGGAAAAATATAGCCTCCCAGTTTAAAATAAAGAGGCTTTCCTATGATCCCAGTTCTGCTGTAGTATAGAATCCTGGAAGCTAATTCCCCTGGATATTGGTTTGCACTCATTCACTCATGGTTTCCCAAGATGCAGACACCATCTTGTCCTCAGGCAAGACTGACAACAACTGGTCATTGATATCACTTAATGTCAATGGACTAAACTCACCTATAAAAAGGCATAGGCTAAGAGATTGGATATGAAAACAGGATCCAACATTCTGCTGTTTACAAGAAACACACTTCAACCACAAAGACAGGCCCCTACTCAGAGTAAAGGGCTGGGAAAAGGATTATCAAACAAATGGACCTAAGAAATAAGCAGGTGTGGCCATATGAATTTCTAATAAAGTTGACTTCAAACTAAAATCAATTAGAAGAGATGGAGAGGGACATTTTATACTCATAACAGGAACAATTCATCAAGATGAAGTCTCAATACTGAATATCTATGCCCCTAATATAAAAGCACCCACGTACGTAAAAGAAACATTACTAAAACTCAAGGCAGCCATCAAATCACACACACTAACAGTAGGAGACTTCAACACTCCTCTCTCACCAATGGACAGGTCAATCAGACAGAAACCTAATTAGAGAAATTAGAGAATTAATGAAGATAATGAATCAACTGGACTTAACAGACATCTATAGAATATTCCACCCAAATAGGAAAGAATATACCTTCTTCTCTGCAGCTCATAGAACCTTCTCAAAAATCGACCACATAGTCGGTAACAAAGTAAAATTCCAAAGTTACAAAAAAATATTAGTAACCACCTGTGTCTTATCAGATCACCATGGTTTAAAGTTAGAATTCAACAACAATTCTACCCCCAGAAAGCCTACAACCTCATGGAAACTGAACAGTCAACTACTGAATTAAGGAAGAAATAAAGAAAGAAATTAAAGTCTTCCTTGAATTCAATGAAAATAAAAAAAACAACATACTCAAACTTATGGGACACTATGAAAGCAGTCCTGAGAGGAAAGTTCATAGCACTAAGTGCCCACTTAAAAAAAAAAAGAGAAAGCACATATTGGAGACTTAACAGCCCACCTGAAAGCTCTAGAAAAAAAAGAAGCAGACTAACCTAGGAGGAGTAGAAGACTGGAAATAATCAAACAGAGGGCTGAAATCAACAAAATAGAAACACAGAGAACAATCCAAAGATACAATGAAACAAAAAGCTGGTTCCTGGAGAAAATCAACAAGATTGATAAACCCCTATCCAAACTAATCAAATGGCAGAGAGAGAATATGCAAATTAATAAGATCAGGAATGAAAAGGGGGACATAACCACAGACACAGAGGAAATTCAGAGAATCATTAGATGTTAATACAAAAGCCTGTATGCCACAAAACTGGAAAATGTAAAAGAAGTGGACACTTTTTTAGATAAATACCATATACCAAAGTTAAGCCAGGACCAGGTGAACAATCTAAATAGACCTGTTAGTCGCAAAGAATTAGAAGCGGTTATCAAAAACCTCCCTACCAAAAGAAGCCCAGGACCAGATGGTTTCAATGCGGAATTCTACGAGAACTTCCAAGAAGAACTATTACCTATACTCCTTAATGTATTTCACAATATAGAAAAAGAAGAGTCATTACTAAATTCCTTTTATGAAGCTACAATCACTCTTATACCAAAACCACACAAAGACTCAACCAGGAAAGAGAATTATAGGCCAATCTCACTCATAAACATTGACGCGAAAATCCTCAACAAAATACTGGCAAACCGAATCCAAGAACACATTCAAAAAATTATCCATTATGATCAAGTAGGCTTCATCCCAGAGATGCAGGGCTGGTTCAACACACGATAATCTATCAATGTAAGCCATCATATAAAAAAACTGAAAGAAAAAACCATATGATCATTTCATTAGATGCTGAAAAAGCATTTGATAAAATTCAACATCCCTTTATGAAAAAGTCTTGGAGAGATTAGGAATACAAGGGTCATACCTAAATATAATAAAAGCTATATACAGCAAGCCGACAGCTAACATCAAATTAATTGGAGAGAAACTCAAAGCCATCCTGCTAAAGTCACGAACACGACAAGGCTGTCCACTCTCTCCATACCTCTTCAATATACTGCTTGAAGTTTCAGCAATAGCAATAAGACAACATAATGGGATCAAGGGGATTCGAATTGGAAAGGAAGAAGTTAAACTTTCGTTATTTGCAGATGATATGATAGTGTACATAAGCGACCCCCAAAACTCCACCAAAGAACTTTTACAGCTGATAAACTTCTTTATTAATGTGGCAGGATACAAGATCAACTCCAAAAAATCAGTTGCCCTCTTATACACAAATGATATGTAAGCAGAGAGGGAAATCAGAGAAGCTTCACCATTCATGATAGCCACAAACAGCATAAAATATCTTGGGGTAAATCTAACCAAGGAAGTGAAAAATCTATTTGACAAGAACTTTAAGGCATTGAAGAAAGAAATTGAAGAGGATACCAGAAAATGCATAGATCTCCCTTGCTCTTGGATTGGGAGGATCAACATAGTAAAAATGACAATACTACCAAAGACAATTTATAGATTCAATGCAATCCCCATCAAGATCCCATCAAAATTCTTCACAGATCTTGAAAGGACAATAATCAACTTTATATGGAAAAACAAAAAACCAGGATAGCCAAAACAATCTCCTGACCCTCCCAGGTTCCATTCCTATTATGCTGTCCCCTCATTTTCTATACAGTGACTCTCATGGTCTGCATACTTTGTCAGTTGACTCATAAAAACATCATACACCATGGTCTAAACTGGGATCCTGTGTCTACTAGAATATGATTCTACAGAGACTCTGAGGTACCCTCACCTGAGATCAGAAGTTCCAAAAGGTCACTCCCTTCTGACCACACCTGATGATTACTTCTGTAAGAGCCATAGCATCTGAACATCCACCTTTGGCCAAAGGCTGTTGGTTTCACTTGGAACTCGGCAAAAAATAAGCCAGTGTCTTTATCTTGTGAACGCTCACTGTGTAAGAACTTCTGATCATCCTTAGTTAAAATGAACCAGTTGTATGAATGATTTGAGGTACAAGAGAGTGTCACAGTCATTCCTACAGTCACAACGGGGTCTTGCAGTGGCAACAGTATGGGTTTGTTGTAGACTCCTAAAAAAAATACACACAAAAAATTGAAGTGGACCACACAGTCTAAATTGCCGCCCACGTCTTTCCCTCTATGGGAAATAGTGCTACAGCAGTCTTTCTTGAGAGTGACTTCTGGGGCAAGGATTTTTGAGGTTCTCTCACCTGTCACCACCAGCTCTAAGGAGTTACTGCGTTCTGTCCATCCAGCAGAGGTGTATGAGTAGCAGTGATATCTCCCTGCACTCAATTCTGTCATAGATGAAATGGTGAGTTTTGCATTATAATTGTAGACTATTTGGTTCTTTTGGTCCCGAGGATCTGCACTTCCCTCTTTATATATCACATAGATTAGGGTTGGTAGTGTTGCCTTACACCAGATGGCAACATAAGTCCCTGAGGTGATCACAGACCTTGGCTCAGCCCATATGGTGGGCTTGTCAAGGGTACCTGCAAAGAAGTAGGAAGAAAGTAGGTGCACCTGTCACTAAAATGTTACAGAGAAGGTGACAATTGCCCCTGACACATAAGCTGATCTGCAATAGCAGAAGTACAAATAAAGACCACACATTTCCATGGATCTTAGATTTCACTATTAGTATCTCCCATGGTGACCAGCTGTATCAGAAATTGAGTCCAGTAGCCCTGGTTGTCAATCACCCAGCACAAATCAGGTATTTTCCAGGGACCCTGTGTCAGTTGCAATTATACTCAAAAGAACGTACTACACTTCCTTACCTGATACCAGGAGCTCCAGTTGGTTACTGGGCAGTGACCACATCTGAGGGCTGCTCAAAAAATAACCATAACATGTGAACTTCCACCTCTTGTCGGGGGTCACCGGATCCAACAAGAACGTGGCTCCAAATAGGTCAGAGTATATTTTCTGTGAGGGTTCAGGACTCGAGAACTTCTCACCATCCTTCATTAGAATGAACATATTATACGGCTTTTGTGACTCACACTGAAGGGTAACTCGCCCTCCTGAAGTCACCACAGGGCTGGGAATGGCTGACAGAGCGACATCACTGAAGTAAACTCCTAGGAGAGTAGAGCAAGGCTGTTAGGAGAACTTATATGAGAAACATGGTTCCCCACTTCTCATATTTGAGAAAGGAGCCCCCCTAAGGCAAATCCAGGGGCTGAGGGAGGGTTCTGTTACCTGTCACCACCAGCTCTAGGGTGTCACTGTTTTCTAATGAGCCATTGGTGCTTGTATAAGAACACCAATATTGGCCTGCATTGTTCCATTGAACCAAAGAGATAGAAAACTTGGCCTTATTCTCAATTTCTAGAAGGGCTGTTGGTTTCAGGTAGTCTTGACTTCCTACTTTGTAGAGATGATATTCTTTGGCCTGGCCTTTGAGGGCCCTTCACAGAAGAATGTCACCTGGTTCCCAGTGGCTACCACATTTCCTGGCACTGCTCTCAGTGTAGGTTTAGAGAGGACCTCTGAAAGAAATTTACAATTGTTTCCCCAGAACTCCCCTTCTGATACAGTCTTCTTACCCAGAACCTTTTAGGCATCCCCAACATCAGGCCAAACCAGCTGTTCTCCGTATGCTCTGCTCATGAGTTCCCCTTGATCGCCCCCAAAAATGTCCAAACTAGGACAGCTGGGAAGACACTTACCTGCTGATGCTGGGTTCCAGAGATTCGGGCTTAGTCCTGGAAGAGAGTGAGCTGTGAGTGTTTACACTAAATCATGAGCAGGACCTACACTTCCAGGGGCCTTCGGGAACTGCTCAGACATCCTGATGGCCCAAATCATGATTGTTAGGTGGATTTCTTCTCAGAGAATATTTCTCCCTCCTCATATGGTATCTCACCAAGAACCAGCAGCACTATAAGAAATGGGGTCATGGCATCTTCCAGTTGCTACAAGTTTGCAGATAGATGATCTCCTTTCCAAACACACAAACACAAATTGTGTGGCCTTTGCAAACTGGTTTCTGATTTCTGTCATCCAAATGTCATACTGGCAGCCCCTGAAGAAGAGGAACTCTTCTAACCAGCTGCCTGACTCTTCCCTTCCTGGGCTTGATGGGTTGGGCTAAAGATTTTGTGGCTTCTGTCTCTCTGTGGTTCTTTAGTTTTTGGGGCTTGTGTGTGTGTGTGTGTGTTTCTGAGACAGAACCTCTTAAACCTCCTGGTGGTCTCAGATTCATCCTTCTTTCCCAGCATTCTGTGTACTATATTACAAACCCAAGTTTGACTGTGGCCTCTTCCTGCAGCACATCTCCACTGTAAACACCTGCATCTGGCTAAATGCTCTCAGTCACCACAGACCATGACTTAACACAACATAAGCCTGATGGTTTCCTGACATAGCACCTTTACTTGAGGGATATAGTGGTTGTTTTTTTTTCTCTTAGCTCTTGGTTCTCCTCCTTTACTCTTTCATACACACCAATCTCATGGTTGGTGTCCTAGCATGCCTGGAAGATGCTTTGGGATGTTGCAAGAATATTACCTAGAGATACAAGAACAATGCCTACACCAGCCACATGAAACAATGGTAACAGAAACAAAGACAAGGCTCCATACAAATCTAGCTGGTGAGACAATGAGTTATATTAAGGCTCTGTATAAAAATGTCTACAATCTTGTGATTTTTGTGTTTCATTTATTTGTTTATTTGATTGTTTGTTTAGACAGGGTGTTACTATGAGCTCCAGCTGTACTGGAACTCACTCTGTAGACCACACTAGCTGGAACAACCATTCTTACACCCAATTGTTAAGAACAGGGTGTTCCACTATGGCCAAAAATATTGGAAACATCTCAGTGATTTTGGCCCTGGAAAAAAAGCTTTGCCTACAAATTTGAACTGCCTATAATTCTGATTCTCTCTTGTTCAACAACAAGAAAGAATAGAGATGGGACCAATGTTCTACAGGTCAGAACTGTGTGTAGTAACAGTTACAGAGACTTCAATAGGACCAGAGTATTGTCATGATGGAGAGCAGTGTTCTACAACAAAAAAGATGCAGGCTGATGCTGCTGGGATCATAGAGAACAAGAGGAACACACTGAGCACATGGTCTTTTATTTATCCTGTATGAACATAGAGGAGACATGCATGGAAATGGAGAAAGAAATGTGCTGAGCTCACAGCATTGATTTGATTCTATTCTGCTAAATAATATTCCCTCAAAGATTGATTGCTCTTTTCCTATCACCATACATGTCTAACATAGGAACAAATTCTCACCATTCTCTTTTCTCTTGTGTTCCTCTTTTATTGTTCAGAATCCTTCTGGTTTTGGTAAAAGCTGAATTTGATTTAATGCCTGTTCAATCACAAATGTCTATTCTAAATTAGTGTTATTGGCATCTCAACTCTGAGCCTCAGCACCATCCTGATTGTCTAATATCAGTGTCATTTTCGCCATATTCATAAGTTCATGATTGCTTGTGATTTGGATGTACAAGAAATGATTAACCTTCAGACAGTTTTACAATGTAGTTGGCATGCAAGAGGGATTTGGTTATGTAAATGTTATGGTTAAAGGGCCCCTCTCTGCTCTCATGTTTTGCAAATGGTTAATACATTGCATCTAAACTGTGAAGGTCATCAAAATCAAACTTCCCCAAAATGAAAGTTTCCAAAATGAAGACAGTTCCTTATTCAAGAAAAGAAGCTAACATTGTTCAGTGCCTTAACCTACCCTTGGGAAGGATAATTGCAGGGGTAGTATTTCCTTCATGGTGTCTGAGGTAGTGTCAGGGCTCCAAGACTGTTGTTGCTCGGTGCTATATCTGTAAACACATTCTGCAAATACTTTGTATTGTTGTCTGCTCTCCACATTAATGCTAAAATAGGTTAATTCCTACATTTATTCACAGGTTTATTGTTTCATGTGTAGGTATCAGTTTTGTTGTGGGATATTTTTACACTGTGTTACAAAGTTTTGCTTTGATTGGTGTAATTAAAGGCTTAATGGCCAAGATCTGACAGGAGGTATAGGTAGGACATCAGGGCAGAGAGAGAACTCTAGAAACAAGAAATGCAGAGTCACCAGTCAGACACTAGACACTGACAGAACACTGGAGATGGAAGATGGACGAAAGATTATGCCATGATAGCTAGGTAAGAGAGATAGTCGGGATTACTGGGGGAAGAGAGAAGAAAGGGAGAAAGATCTAATCATGCAGAGTGTGCCATAGAGATTCTAGAAGACTTAGAGCAATTCAGAGGTGCAGAATAGAAAAGAGGTAACTGAACCATGTGCCATGACATAGATAAATAAAATAGGTAAATTTAAGCTCTACAAACTAGATAGAAACAAGCCTCACCTATATGCTGATTTTTCATAATTGATAAAAGTCTTTATGTCATTATTGGGAGGCTGGATAATAAGTCAGAGAAAGACTCCTTACAAATAGCGTCCATTGTGGGGCTAAGTATTTCCACATAGTTCTCAAAAAAGATTTTAAAAAGTACCAAACATGGAACCAGATGTCACTTCTTATTCCCACGATCTTAGGTGGCCACTGCCTGACGGCTTGAGCCAGCCAGCACCATGTATGGAGATTCATGATAGGTTTAAGGCTTGTGTGTTTCTAAAACTAAAAGATAAGACACCAAAAGGAAAAGTAACACAGGTAATCCAGCCTTTCAGACTGTCTCTGTTGCAGTTTCCTCAAAATTCTGCTTCTAGAACAACTTCAGATCTGCAGGTGAGAGGGTTCAGCCTCACAGACAACACAAGTCAAATGTAGGATAGATCCTACATTTCCCCATCACACTGGGATAGACAATAGCTAGTAGCTCTCTCAGGACTTGACCATTATCTTAATTTTCTTAAGGTCCCCTAAAGATCCATCATCCCCAGACAACAGGAAGACATCTAGAGAATACAATACCTGTATTTCCAAGAGGTGGGGTCGGTGGTTTCTGGTCATTCAGTGGTTTGTGGATGTTTGACATCATTTTGGGGGTTGGATGTAAATTGTTACTGGTCATGGTAAGGGTGGAAACTAAGTAAGTGGTGTGTATTCAAAGATCACTGTCTGAAACAACAAAAAAAGGCAGTAGATGGCAATAACAGGATAAAAGGGTATATTACTGAATATACACTTATACTAAAAAGTAAACACTAGTCTCAAATATTTTACATTGGTATGGACTTTTATATAATGATAGAAATTTAAAATTACCTTGCTATGTTGTATATACATTTCTACTCTTCTTTAAGGTATTGTACCTATGCAACACATTTAAAAATGTAATGAATAATTAAGAAATACAGGTTAATAGTTAACCATATATAATAATCAGACTTGTAGTCATATAAAATATGTCTTAAAGTTAACAAGGGTATATTTTAGATGAATACTTGGTCTTCAAACACTTCAGAAATCTAAAAAAAATGTGTCATTTAAGATTTTTTTTTCATTTAAGATGTTCCTTGGGCAGCTGAGGATAGGGAACTTGAAATGACCCTATCCTATAGCAATACTGATGAATATCTTGCATATCACCATAGAACCTTCATTGGTGATGGATGGAGATAGAGACAGAGACCCACACTGGAGCACTGGACTGAGCTCCCAAGGTCCCAATGAAGAGCGGAAGGAGGGAGAAGATGAGCAAGGAAGTCAGGACCACGATGGGTGCACCCACCCACTGAGACAGTGGAACTGATCTATTGGGAGCTCACCAAGGTCAGCTGGACTGGGACTGAAAAAGCATGGGATAAATCTGGACTCTCTGAACGTGGCAAACAATGAGGGCTGATGAGATGCCAAGGACAATGGCACTGGGTTTTGATCCTACTGCAAGACCTGGCTTTGTGGGAGCCTAGCGAGTTGGGATGTTCACCTTCCTAGTCATGGACGGAGCGGGGAGGACCTTGGACTTTCCACAGGGCAGGGAACCCTGACTGCTCTTTGGACTGCAGAGGGAAGGAGAGAGGAGTTGGGGGAGGGGGAGAAGATTGGGAGGAGGGGGAGGGAAATGGGAGGCTGGGAGGAGGCGGAAACTTTTTTTTTTCCTTTTCTCAATAAAATAAAAAAAGTTCTGTCACAGAAACAAAAACAAAACTAAAGAACCATAGAGAGATAGAAGACACAAAATCTTTAGCCCAACCCATCATAGCCCAGGGAGAAGAGAGTCAGGCAGCTGATTAGAACAGTTTTTCTTCTTCAGAGGCTGCCAATATGGCATCCTTATGACAGGAATCACAAACCAGCTTGCATAGGCCACACATTTTGTGTTTGTGTGTTTGGAAAGGAGATCATCTATCTGTAAAGTTGTGGCAACTGGAAGATGACATGACCCCATTTCTTATAGTGCTGCTGTTTCATGGTGAGATACCACCTGGGGACGGAGAAATATTCTCTGAGAGGGAACCCAACCTCACAATCATGATTTGTGCAATCAGGATGTCTCAGCAGCTCCAGAGGCACTGGGAAATGGAGGTCCTGCTCAAGTTTCATTGTAAACACTCTCTTCCATGACTGAGCCCAAACTTCTGGAACCCAGCTTCAGCAGGTAAGTATCTTCCCAACTGTCCTATTTGGACATCCTTATTGGGGATGAAGGGAAACTCATGAACAGAGCAGATGGAGAACAGCAGGTATTGCATGATGTTGGGGATGCGTGAAAGGTTCTTTGTCAGAAGCTTTTATCAGAGAGGGGGTTCTGGGGAACCAATTGTCAGTTTCTTTCATGGGTCCTCTCTAAACCTACACTGAGAGCAGTGCCAGGAAATGTGGTAGCCACTGGGAACCAGGTGACATTCTTGTGTGAAGGGCCCTCAGAGGCCAAAGAATATCGTCTCTACAAAGTAGGAAGTCAAGACTACCTGATACCAACAGCCCTTCTAGAAACTGAGAATAAGGCCAAATTTTCTATCTCTTTGGTTCAATGGAACAATGCAGGCCAATATTGGTGTTCTTATACAAGCACCAATGGCTCATTAGAAAACAGTGACACCCTGGAGCTGGTGGTGACAGGTAACAGAACCCTCCCTCAGCCCCTGGATTTGCCTTAAGGGGGTTTCTTTCTCAAATATGAGAAGTGGGGAACCATGTTTTTCATATAAGTTCTCATTGCTCTGCTCTCCTAGGAGTTTACCTTAGCAATGTCGTTCTGTCAGCCATTGCCAGCCCTGTGGTGACTTCAGGAGGGCAAGTTACCCTTCAGTGTGAGTCACAAGAGCCGTATAATATGTTCATTCTAATGAAGGATGGTGAGAAGTTCTCGAGTCCTGAACCCTCACAGAAAATATACTCTGACATATTTGGAGCCAGGTTCTTGGTGGATCCTGTGACCCCCAACAAGAGGTGGAGGTTCACATGTTATGGTCATTCCTTGAGCACCCCTCAGCTGTGGTCCCTGCCTAGTAATGAAATGGAGCTCCTGGTATCAGGTAAGGAAGTGCAGTACATTCTTTTCAGTATAATTACAATGACACAGGGTCTCTGGAAAATACCTGATTTGTGCTGGGTGATTGACAACCAGGGCTACTGGACTCAATGTCACAGAATTTCTGATACAGCTGGTCACCATGGGTGATACTAATAATGAAATCTAAGATACATGGAAAGCCGGGTGGTGGTGGCGCACGCCTTTAATCCCAGCACTCGGGAGGCAGAGGCAGGTGGATCTCTGTGAGTTCGAGACCAGCCTGGTCTACAAGAGCTAGTCCAGGACAGGCTCCAAAACCACAGAGAAACCCTGTCTCGAAAAACCAAAAAAAAAAAAAAGATCCATGGAAATGTGTGGTTTTTATGTGTACTTCTGCTATTGCAGATCAGCTTATGTGTCAGGGGCAATTGTCACCTTTTCTGTGACATTTTAGTGACAGATGCACCTACTTTCTTCCTACTTCTTTGCAGGGACCCTTCACAAGCCTACCATATGGGCTGAGCCAGGCTTTGTGATCACATCAGGGAGTTATGTTACCATCTGGTGTAAGGCAACACTACCTACCCTTATCTATTTGATATATAAAGAGGGAAGCCCAGATCCTCAGGACCAAAAGAACCAAATAGTCTACAATAATAATGCAAAACTCACCATTTCATCTATGACTAAATTGAATGCAGGGAGATATCACTGCCACTCTTAAACACCTCTGCTGGATGGACAGAATGCAGTAACACCTTAGAACTGGTGGTGAAAGGTGAAAGACACTCAAATATCTTTTCCTCAGAAGTCACTCTCTAGAAACACTGATAAGCACTATTTCCTATAGAATTAAAGCCATGGGTGACAATTTAGACTGTGTGGTCCCCTTTAATTTTCCATGTGTATTTCTTTTAGGAGTCTACAACAAACCCATCCTATTGACACTGCAGGACCCTATAGTGATTGTAGGAATGACTGTGACACTCTCTTGTTCCTCAAAGCATTCATACAACTGGTTTGTTTTAACTAAGGATGATCAGAAGTTCTTGCACAGTCAGAGTTCACAAGATAAACATTCTGGATCGAACCTTGCTGAGTTCCAACTGAGTCGAATGACCTCCAGCCTAAGGTTGAGGTTCAGATGCTATGGCTATTACACAAGTAATCCTCAGGTGTGGTCAGAAGAGAGTGACGTTTTGCAACTTCTGATCTCAGGTCAGGGCACCTCAGGCTCTCTAGAATCATATTCTACTAGACACAGGTTTCCAATGGAGACCGTGGTGTGTCATGTGTTTGAGGATTTAGGATTCATGAGTCGGTTGACACAGTATACAAACCATGAGAGTCACTGTATAGAAAATGAGGGGAGGGCATAATAGGAATGGAACCTGGGAAGGTCAGGAGAATGATGTGTCTTCCGATGATATTATTTGTTCTTTTTCATTTTAGGGGTAAAGTTCAACATCAGGAGCAAGTTTGATATTTACTCTGAAACTGTTTGATTGGCCCCACATCTTTCTCTTCTACTTCGTTGTAGGTAGACTCAAGAAACCCACTTTGAGGGCTGAGCAAGGATCTGTGATTGCCTCAGGGAATAATGTGACCGTCTTGTGTGAGGGGACCAAGGGAATGCAATCAACGTGTTTCCTCTATAAAGAAGGAAGCCCAGAACCCTGGGACAGTCAAACTCCAAAAGATCCTTGTACCAAGGCTATGTTCTCAATAGCATCCATGGAAAAGCATCATGCAGGAAAATATCGCTGTTACACTTACAACTCTGCAGGTTGGTCAGAACGCAGTGACATGCTGGAGCTGGTTGTGACAGGTGAGAGGCCACTTCTGTATCCGTGGGAATGCTCACTGTTGTGTCTCCTCAATTCTGAGAAGGGGGCAATGTTTACCTTCTGTTTCCACTTAACAGGTTTCCTCTTCACTCCTAGGAGTCCATCCTATTAATGTCACCCTGTCAGCCATGTTGAGTCCTGTGGTGACCTCAGGAGGGTATGTGACTCGTCAGTGTCTCACAACAGGCATATAACAGCTTCATTCTAGTGAAGGATAATGAGAAGTTCTCCAGGCCTGTGCCCTCACATGATATATACCCTAAGCTATCAGGAGCTCATTTCACAGTGGGTCTTGTGACCCACAACCAGAGGTGGAGATTTACAAGCTATGGCTTTTACTGAAGTAGTTCCCAGCTGTGGTCAGTTCCTAGTAATGACCTAGAGCTCCTTGTCTCAGGTAAGTAAGCTCCAGTCTTTACTTTGAATATTACAAGAGACAAAGGATCCCAGGAAAGGAGTTCATGTGTGTGGGGTGGGTGATCGAGAGGCAGGACAATTTAATCTTGTGTCATAGAATGTGTGATACAGCTGGACTTGAGGTGCAGAAATCTGTCTGGATAATAACAGTGGACCTAATGAGTCAAGGGACAAGGCAGGTCTTTATGTGACCTTCCGCTGTTATATATCAGCTTGAGTGTCATTTCCAATTGTGACCTTTTGTGTGCAACTGTCTTTAAAAAGATGTTCCTATTTTTCTTGCTTCTTTTCAGGGACCCTTCACAAACCCACTATCAGGGCTCTTCTAGGCTCTGTGATCACCTCAGAGAGTCCTGTTTCCATCTGGTGTGAGGGAACCCTAGTAAGCCTTATGTATGTGATATATAAAGAAGGAAGCCCAGAACCCAGTTACACACAAACCCAAATAGACCACAACAATAAGGCACAGTTCTCCACCCCATCAGTGACAAGATTGAATGCAGGGTGAGACAACTGTTACTCATACAACTTTGCTGGTTGGACAGAGCGCAGTGAAAATTTTGTTTTCTCCATTGATAGTGAACGAAAGCTTGGCTGGGTATAGTAGTCTGGGCTTGCATCCATGGTCTCTTAGTTTCTGCAGTACATCTATCCAGGACCTTCTGGCTTTCATGGTTTCCATAGAGAAGTCAGGTGTAAGTCTGATAGGTTTACCTTTATAAGTAACTTGGCCTTTTTCCTTTGTGGCTCTTAATATTCTTTCTTTATTCTGTATGCTTTGTTTTTTGATTATTATTTGGTGAGGGGATTTTTTTTTGATCCAGCCTATTTGGTGTTCTGTCTACTTCTTGAACCTTCATAGGTACATCTTTCTTTAGGTTGGGAAATTTTTCTTCTATAATTTTATTAAATATATTTTATGGAGTGTTGAGCTACAGTTCTTCTCCTTCTTCTACTCCAATTATTCTTAGGTTTGTTCTTTTTATTGTGTCCCAGATTTCCTGAGTGTTTTATGATGAGAGTTTTTTGGACTTGCTGTTTTCTTTGATCAGTGCATTTATTTTCTCTATGGCATCTTCAGAATCTGAGATTCTTTCTTCTATCTCTTATATTCTGGTGGTTATGATTGTTTCTTTAGTCTCTATTCATTTACCTAGATTTTCCATGTCCAGCCTGCCCTTTGTTTGTGTTTTCTTCCTTCCCTCCATTTCAGTTTTCAAGTCTTGAACTGTTTCCATTTTCTGTTTGATTGTTTTTCCTTGGTTTCCTCAGGTATCATTCACTGATTTATTCAATTCTTCAAACTTTCTGTTATACTTCGCATCCATTTCTATAAGGGCATTTTTTACATGCTGTTTACGGACGTCAATCACTTTCATAAAGTCAATTTTTTCTACTTCTTCTTGATTAAGGTGTTCCTTTCCTCCTGTTGTGAGGTCGCTGGGTTCTGGTGGTTTCATGTTTTTCTCCAGATTGTTGGGTGAATTCTTGCATTGGCGCCTGCCCATCTTTTCCTCCGAATGCCTCCCTATGGATCTTCTTTTACAGGATCAGGTCTCCTTGCCTACTGATGTACCTTCCCAGTGATGTCACTCCCCAGTGATGGCTCTCCTGGTGCTCGAGTGATGGCTCTCCTGGTGCCGAGATCAGATCTCTGTGCTGGTTGGTTAGCTCAAAAACAAAGAGCCTACCTTTTTCCCTGCAGGCAGGCTATTGAAACAAAGGAGCTCCTGCCCAATAGTTTGCCCTCGGGATTTGGCCCCAGTGCCCTGAAGAGAGAAGGGAAGCAGAAAGTTGGAGTGTTCTGGATGCAAGCTGGGTGGGGTAGGAGGAGAGAGGCAGTATCTCTGCTGTGGATTTTTGACCCAGTATTATAGAAGTATGCATAGATGTGAAGGGTCCCTGCAAAGAAGTAGGAAGAAAGTAGGTGCATTTTTCACTAAAATGTCACAGAGAAAATCAAAATTGTTCCTGACACATAAGTTGATCTTAGCAGAAGTATACATAAAGACCACACGTTTCCACAGATCTTAAATTTCACTATGAGTATCACTCATGGTTTCTCCACCTCAAGACCAGCTATATCACATATGCTGTGACACTGAGTCTTGTAGCCCTGATTGTCAATCACCCAGCACAAATCAGGAATTTTCCAGGGATCTGTATCAGTTGCAAATACACTCAAAGTACTGTACTTCCTTACCTGATACCAGGAGCTCCAGTTGGTTACTGGGCACCGACCACAGCTGAGGGCTGGCCAAGGAATAACCATAGCATGTGAACTTCCTCCTCTGGTTGGGGGGTCACAGGATCCACCAAGAATGGGGCTCCAAATAGATCAGAGTATATTTTCTGTAAGGGCTTGGGACTTGAAAACTTCTCACCGTTCTTCATTAGAATGGACATGTTATATGGTGCTTGTGACACACACTGAAGGGGAACATGTTTTCCTACAGTCACCACAGGGCTGGGAATGGCTGACAGCATGAGTCTGCTGGGGAAAGCTCGTAGGAGAGCAAAGAAAGCCTGTTAGGTGAAATTACATTAGAGACATGGTTCCCCTCTTCTCATATTTGAGAAAGGAGCCCCCTTAAGGCAAATCCTGGGGGTGGGGGCAGGTTGTGTTACCTGTCACGAACAGCCCCAGGGTGTCACTGTTTTCTGATAAGCCATTGGTGCTTGTATAATAACACCAATATTGGCCTGCATTGTACCATTGAACCAAAGAGATAGAAAACTTGGCCTTATTCTCAGTTTCTAGAAGGGCTGTTGGTAACAGGTAGTCTTGGCTTCCTACTTTGTAGAGACGATATTCTTTGACTTCTGAGGGCCCTTCACAGAAGAATGTCACCTGGTTCCCAGTGGCTACCACATTTCCTGGCACTGCTCTCAGTGTAGGTTTAGAGAGAGCCCCTGAAAGAAATTGACAATTGGTTCCCCAGAATTTCCCCTCTGATACAAGCTTCTGACCAGGACCGTTCAGGCATCCCAAGCATGAGGCAATACCTGCTGTTCTCCATCTGCTCTGCTCATGAGTGCCCTGTGATCCCCAATAAGGATGTCCAAACTAGGACAGATGGGAAGACACTTACCTGCTGATGCTGGGTTCCAGAGGTTCGGGCTCAGTCCTGAAAGAGAGTGACCTGTGAGTGTTTACACTGAAACATGAGCAGGACCTCAATTTCCTAGTGCCTTCTGGGACTGTTGAGACATCTTGATGGCCCAAATCATGATTGTGAGGTGGATTCCTTCTCAGAGAATATTTCTCCCTCCCCATGTGGCATCTCACCAAGAAACAGCACTACTATAAGAAATGGTTTCATGGCATCTTCCAGTTGCCACAAGTTTGCAGATAGATTATCTCCTTTCCAAACACACAAACACAAAGTGTGTGGCCTATGCAAGCTGGTTTCTGATTCCTGTCATGAGGATGTCATACTGGCATCCCCTAAAGAAGAGGAACTGTTCTATTCAGCAGCCTGACTCTTTTCTCCCCGGGCAATGATGGGTTGGGCTAAAGATTTTGTGGCTTCTATCTCTGTATGGTTCTTTAGTTTTTGTTTTTGTTTCTGAGACAGAACCTCTTAAACCTCGTGAAGATCTAAGATTCCTCCTTCTCCCTCAGCATTCTGTGTACTGGTTTTACAATCCCAAGTCTGGATGTTGGTGACAGGTAACACAACCTTCCCCCACCCCCAGGATTTGCCTTAAGGGGGCTCCTTTCTCAAATATGAGAAGAGGGGAACCATGTCTCTAATGTAAGTTCACCTAACAGGCTTTATTTGCTCTCCTACTGTGGTCTCTTCCTGCAGAACATCTCCACTGTAATCATCTACATTTGCTTAAATGCTCTCAGTCACCACAAACCAGGACTTAACACAAAATAATCCTGATGGTTTCCTGACCTGCCAACTTCATTTGAGGGATATAGTGGTTTTTCTTTTTCTCTTAGCTCTTGGTTCTCCGTTACTCCTTCATACATACCAAGCTCATGATCAGTTTCCTAGCCTGCCTGGAAGATGCTTTGGAATGTTGTATGAATGTTACCTGGGGATACAAGAACAATGCTTAAACACATCACATGAAACAGTGGTAACAGAAACAAAGACAAGACTCCATACAAATCTAGCTGGTGAAACAATGAGTTACATTAGAGCTCTGAAGAAGCATGTCATCAATGTTGGGATTTTTGTGTTTTGTTTTTGTTTATTTGTTTGTTTAGACAGAGTGTTACTCTGAGCTCTTGTTGTAGTGAAGCTCACTCTTTAGACCAGACTAAATTTAGACCAGATGCAACAACCAGTCTCACACCCAACTGTTGAGAACAGTGTGCTCTGCTATGCCCAGAAATACTGGAAACATCTCAGTGGTTATGTCCCTTAAAAAAATTGCCTGCAACTTTTAACTGTCTATAGTTCTGATGGGAAAGGGTTGACCTTAGGAGCCTCAACACCAAGAAAGAATACTGATGGGACAATGTTTTTAAGGTCACTTGTGTGTCAATAGGACCAGAGTATTGCCATGGTGGAGAGCAGTGTTCTACAACAAAGAAAGATGCAGGCTGATGCTGCTGGGATCATAGAGAACAGAAGTAATACACTGAGCACATTGTCTATTATTTCTCCTATATGAACATAGAGAAGACATGCATGAAAATAGAGAAATAAACAGGGTATACTCATGACTTCATTTGATTCTATTTCTGCTAAATAATCCCGCATAGTAAAAAAAAATAATCCCTCAAAGATTGATTGCTTTTTTCTTACCAACATACATGACTAACATAGGAACAAACTTTCAGCATTCTCTTTTCTCTTGTGTTCCTCTTATATTGTTCAGAATCCTTCTGGTCTTTGAAAAGGCTGAATTTAATTTAATGGCTGTTCAATTACAAATGTCTATTCCAAATTAATGTTATTGGCATCTCAACTATGAGACCCAGCACCATCCTGATTGTCTAATATCAGTATCATTTTCACCATATTTATAGGTACATGATTGCCTGGGATTTGGATGTACAAGAAATGATTAACCTTCACATTGTTTTACAATGGAGTTGGCATCGGAGAAATGTTTGGATACCTAAATGTTATGGTTAAGGGGCCCCTCTCTGTTCTCATGTTTTGCAGATAATTCATTGCATCTAAACTGTGAAGGTCATAAAAATCTGCAGCTGAAAAACAGAACTGAAAACTTCCCCAAAATGAAAGTTCCCAAAATGTAGACATTTCCTTATTCAAGAAAAGAGGCTAACATTGTTCAGTCCCTGAACCTACCCATGGGAAGAATCATTGTAGGGGTAGTTTTTCCTTCATGGTATCTGAGGTAGAATCAGGGCTCCAAGACTGTTCATAGCTATGTATGCTCTGTGCTATTTCTTTAGGCAGATATTGCAAATACTTCATAATGCTGTCTGTTGCCCACATTGACACTAAAATAGGTTAATTCATACATTTATCCACAGGTTTATTGTTTTATGTGTAGATATCAGTTTTGTTGTGGGATATTTTTACACTGTGTGACAAAGTTTTGCTTTGATTTGTGTATTTAAAGTCTGAATGACCAATAGCTGGCAGGAGGTATAGGTGGGACATCAGGGCAGAGAGAGAATTCTGGGAAGAAGAAAGGAGAGTCACTAGTCAGACACGAGACACTGACAGAACACTGGAGCTGGAAGATGGAAGAAAGGCTATGCCATGATAGCTAGGTAGGAGAGATAGGAAGAATTTCTAGGGGGAGAGGATCTAATCATGCAGAGTGTGCCATAGAGATTCTAGAAATCTCAGAACAAGTCAGAGGTACAGAATAGAATAGAGGCAACTGAATCGTGTAACATGACATAGATAAGTAAAATAGGTTAGTATAAGCTATAAGAACTAGTTAGAAACAAGCCTAATCAACATGCTGAATTTCATAATTGCTAAAAGTCTTTGTGTCACTTTTGGGAGGTCAGAGAAAGACTCTTTACAAATGGAATCCATAGTAAGACTAAGTATTTCCACATAGTACCCACAAAAGTTTTCTAAAAGTGCCAAACATAGAGCCAGATGTCGCTTCTTATTCCCATAGTCTTAGGTGGCCACTGCCTGATGGCTTGAGACAGCCATCACTATGTATGGAAATTCATGATAGGTTTAAGGTTGTGTGTTTTTAAAACAAAAAGAGAACTAACACAGGTAATCCAGACTTTCAGACTGCCTCTGTTGCAGTTTCCTCAAAATTCTGCTTCTAGAACAACTTCAAATCTGCAAGTTGAGAGGGTTGAGCCTCACAGACAACTCAAATCATACTTCAGATAGGTCCTACATTTTCCCATCACACGTATACTAGACAATAGCTAGCTCTCCCAGGACTTGACCATTATCTTAATTTTCTCAGGTTCACATACAGATTCATCATCCCTGGATAATAGGAAGCCATCTAGAGAACACAATGCCTGTATTTCCAAGAGGTGGGGCAGGTGGTTTTTGATCATTCAGTTGTGGGAAGGATGCTTAAAAGAAATCCCACACTAGCTCAGAATTGAGAAATAGATGATTACTTATTTGGGGGTAAACACACAAATCAGAATTCTCTGCTTGAACAGAGAACAGATATTGAATTCAGCTACCCGAAAAAGTGGCCAGCGGAAGATGGGGTAGACACAGGCTCTGAATCAGATATATAGTATAAGAGGCAACTCAACAGTAGGCAAGTAATCATAAACTGTAAAACTTCCTACAGCATTCGGTAATTTGTGAGTGTTTGTCATTATTTCAGGGGTTGGATGTAAATTGTTACTGGTCATAGTAAGGGAGGAAACTATGCAAGGGAGGTGTATTCAATGATTCTTTCTGAAAACAAATAAGGCAGTATATAACAATAATAGGATAAAGGGGTAAATTATTGAATATACACTTAGACTAAAAAGCAAATATTAGTCTCAACTATTTTACACTGGTATTTACTTTTAAATGTTGATACAAATTGAAAGTTACCTTGCTCTGTTGGGTAAATATTTCTACTCTTATTTAAGGTATTGTACCTATGCAACAATTTAATAATGTAATGTATAATTGAGAAATACAGGTTAATAGTTAACCATATATAATAATCACACTTGTCATATTAAATATGTCTTAAAGTTAAACAAAGACATATTTTAGATGGATAGTTGACCTCATAAATCTACAGAATATTACATTTAAGATATTTTAGTAATCTAAGGCTTTTCATGACAGTGAGACATGTCTGCTCCTGGAAGTACCAGTTTACTTCAAAAAAGGAGGAAGAGCACCGAAGAACCTACATATGGAGTTTGGGTTTTATTGTAACAAGATATCCACTGGGTAAGAAAGCCATTTTATCAACTGCTGACAGTATGATATCCAAATTAGACAAGCACGACACAAAAGAAGGCAACTGCCAAAACTGTCAATACAAGATAAGACAGTCCTTCAAACTTCCTGCTTCACAGAAAAGTCTGTCACATATTCTAAAGCTGTCAGCTGAGGATGGATGCCCCGATATTGTAAAGGGATCTTGAGGTGACTGTCTAGGAAGCCAGATGTCTCTATTGTTTCTATAGTTTTGGAAGTTGTTTCCCCTGCACTTTCTATTTACTCAGGTAATATTTTATTCTTCTTGGGTTTTTCGTGAAGATTGAAGACCAGATAGATAAAGTTTTCCTTGCTAACAAATTCAGATAAAATAACTTACATAAAAGTTGAAAAGTTTGTAAGGTTGAAAATCATAAAAACTTAAGTTGTTAATCTAAGAAGACATTTAAGTCTAAAAGGATATTTTAGGGTGGTAATATGAGTTATAATAGAAGAAAAATTAAGTATAAAACATTGTAATCATCAAGACAAGAGAGATAATATAGTAATTTCTGCAATTTTTTTTAAAAAACAAACAGACTTGATGTTGCAAATGTAATTCTTCCTTGATAGTTGTTTATTGATTGTTATTGAGCTCTACATTTTTCTCTCCTCCCCTGCTGCCTCTCATCTCCAGCTTCAACTCTCCCCCAAGGTCCCCATGCTTCCAATTTAATCAGATCTTGTCTATTTTTACTTCCAATGTAGATTAGATCTATGTATGTCTTTCTTAGTGTCCTCATTGTTGTCTAAATTCTCTGAGATTGTGGTTTGTAGGCTTGTTTTCCTTGCTTTATGTTTAAAAACAACCTATGAGTGAGTACATATTATAATTGTCTCTCTGTGTCTGGGTTACTTCACTCAAAATAATGTTTTCAAGCTCCATTCATTTGCCTACAAAATTCAAGTTGTTGTTTTTTTCTGCTCTGTAGTACTCCATTGTGTAAATGTACCACATTTGCCTTATCCATTCTTTAGTTGTGGGGCATTTAGGTTGTTTCCAGGTTCTGGTTATGACAAACAAAGCTGCTATGAGCATAGTTGAGAACATGTCCTTGTGGCACTATTGAGCATCCTTTGGATATATACCCAAAAGTTATATGACTGGGTGTTGAGGAAGGTTGTTTCCTAATTTTCTGAGAAATTACCACACTGACATCCAAAGGGGTTGCACCAGCTTGCATTCCCACCAGAAATGCAGAAGTGTTTCCTTTTCCCCACAACCTCTCCAGCATAAGTTGTCATCAGTGTTTTTGATCTTGGCCATTCTTACAGTTGTAAGATGGAACATCAGAGTTGTTTTTATTTGAATTTCTCTGATGCATAAGGATGTTGAACATTTCCTTAAGTGTCTTTCAGTCATTTTAGATTCCTCTGTTGAGAGTTCTCTGTTTATGTCTTTATCCATTTTTATTGGGATATTTGTTCTTTTTTGACCAATTTCTTGAGTTCTTTGTATATTTTGGATATCAGACCTCTGTCTGATGTAGGGCTAGTAAAGATCTTTTCCCATTCTGTAGGCTATCATTTTGTCTTGTTGACCATATCCTTCACTTTTCAGAAGCTTTTCAGTTTCAGGAGGTACCACTCATTAATTGTTTCTCTCAGTGTCTGTGCTGCTGGGCTTATATTTAGGAAGTGGTCTCCTGTGCCAATGTGTTCAAGTGTATTTCCCACTTTCTCTTCCATAAGGTTTAGTGTAGTTGGCTTTATGTTGAGGTCTTTGATCTATTTGGATGTGAGTTTTGTTTATGATGATAGATATGGGTCTATTTTCATTCTTCTACATGCTGATATCCAGTTATGACAACATCACTTGTTAAATATGCTTTCTGTTTTCCATTTGATATTTTTTTGATTCTTAGTCAAAAATCAGGTGTTTGAATATGTGTGTATTTACATGCAGGTCTTCCATTTGGTTCCATTGGTCTTCCTGTCTGTTCTTATGCCAGTACCAGGCTGTTTTCAGTACTGTAGCCCTGTAGTAGAGTTTGAAGTCAGGGATTGTGATGCATCCAGTTCTTTTATTGTACAGGATTGTTTTTGCTATCCTGGACTTTTTGCTTTTCCATATAAAGTTGATTACCATTCTTCCTATGTCTGTAAAGAATTTTGGTGGGCATTGGGTTGAATCTGTAGATTGCTTCTGGTAAGATTATCATTTTTACTATGTTAATTCTGCCTACCCAAGAGCATGGGACATCTTTCCACTTTCTGGTGTCTTCTTCAGTTTCTTTCTTCAAAGATTTAAAGGTCCTGTCTTCCACATGTTTGTTTTTAGTTACTCAGAGATATTTTATGCTATTTGTGGGTATTGTGAAGGATATTGGTTCTCTGATTTCTTTCTCAGCTCATTTGTCATCTGTTTAAAGGAGGGCTCCTGAATTTTTTTGAGTTAATCTTGTATCCTGCTACATTACTGAAAGTGCTTATGAGTTGTAGAAGTTCCTTAATAGAAGTTTTGGGATCACTTACATAAACTATCATATCATCAGCAAACAGTGAGAGTTTCTCTTCTTCCTTTCTGATTTGTATCCACTTTATCTCCTTTTGGTGTCTTATTTCCTCTAGTTAGGACCTCACAAACTATATTGAATAGATATGGAGAGAGTGGACAACCATGTCTTGTTCCTGATTTGAGTGGAATCACTGGATTTAGTTTGATGTTGGCTGTTGGCTTGCTGTATATTGCCTTTATTATGTTTAGGTATGTTTCTTGTATTCCTGCTCTCTCCATGCAGAAAAATCAAGTCCAAATGGGTCAAGATCTCAACATAAATCCTGCTTCACTGAACCTCATAGAAAAGAAAATATGAAGTAGCCTTGAATACATTGGCACAGGAGACTGCTTCTTTAATATAACCCCAGTAGCACAGACACTTAGATAGACAATTAATAAATGGGACCTCCTGAAACTGAAAAGGTTCTGTGAGGCAAAGGACACAGTTAACAACACAAAACATATATCTACAGAAGAGGAATAAATCTTCACCACATCAGACACAGGGAGAATCTCCAAATTAAACAAAGAACACACACAAAAAAAGATATCAAAATATCAAATAATCCAATTAAAACCAGGGTACAGATCTGAATAGAGGAATCTTAAATTGTCAAAAGGCACTTAAGGAACTGCTCAACATCCTTATCCATCAGGGGAATGCAAATAAAAATGACTCTGAGATATCATCTGGTACCTATCAGAATGGCTAAGACCAAAACATTCATTAGAGCTCATGCTGGAGAGGATGCAGAGTAAGGGAAACACTCTTCTACTGCTAGTGGGAATGCAAACTTGAACAGAATCTTTGGAAATAAATATGGCAGTTTCTCAGAAAATTGGGAATCAATTTACCTCAAGACCCAGCAGTATCACTCTTGGGTGTATGTATACCCAAAGAATGCAGACTCATACCACAAGGACATTTGTTCTACTATGTTCATAGCAGCATTCTTTGTAATAGCCAGATCTTGGGAACAATTTTGATGCACCTCAACTGAAGAGTAAACAAAGAAAATGTGGTATATTTACACAATGAAGTACTACTTAGTGGTAAAAACAATGACCCCTTGAAATTTGCAAGAAGTGGATGGAACTAGAAAAAAAATCCTGATTGAGGTAATCCAGACACAGAAAGACAAGCATGGTATATACTCACTCATAAGTGGATATTATACATAAAGCAAAAAATAACCAGCCTACAGTTCACACAACCCCAGAGAAGACAGGAAAAAAAAGAAGCCTAAAAGAGATACACACGGATCTCCTAGGGAAGGGAAGGGAGACAAGATCTCTTTATTAATGTGTCAGCATGTGGGGACAGGGGAGACTGGTAGGGGAGTGCAGAGATGAGAAGGGTAGTGGGGAGGAGAACATGAGAAATTGAAAAGATTGAGTTGGGTGATGCAAAGAGAAGGAAAACAAGGAAACAGATACCCTGAAAGAGGGAGCTAATATGAGGTGAGCAAGAAAACCAAATCTAGGAAAATTCAGAAGCTAAGAACCTAAGCAATTGTGAAGAGGGTTCCTAAAATGCCCTCCCCCTGTAATAATATTAATGGCTACCTTAATTGTCATCATAACAGATGCAGACATCCACAGCTATGCACTGGGTCAGACTGCTGGAATCCAGTCATAATTGGGAGGAGCAATACTACATGAAAAGGGGCCAAGACCAAGATGAGAAAATCTACAGAAACAGCAGACCCATGCTAGTAGGACTGATAACTGGGGAACCTGCATAAGACTGTACTAAGCACTCTAAATGTGAGTGGCAGTTGTGTGGTTTGGGCAAATTGTGGGTCCACTGGCAGTGGGACTAGTATTTACCCCTAGAGCATGAATTGGCTGTTTGGAGCCCATTCCCTATGGAGGGTTACCTTGTTCAGCCTAGTTATGGAGTAAGGTCCTTGGTCCTGCCTCAAGTGTTATGACAGACTTTGTTGACTCCCCATGGAGGAGTGGATGGGTTTGGGATAGGGAAGAGATGCAGAATGTGGATGTGGGAGTGGGAACTGGCATTGGTATATAAAATAAGATTGTTTTTAGAAATAAAATAAAAAGGGTTTAAGGCTAATATTCCACTGTTCCTCAGCCTTTTTGTTAAACCAGTGTTTAAGAAAACTATGTAACAACCACCTTTAGTTGCCTTGGATTTTTCATGTCATAAACTTTTTTTGGGAGCACTGGACTGAGCTCCCAAGGTCCCAATGAGGAGCAGAAGGAGGGAGAACATGAGCAAAGAAGTCGGGACCACGAGGGGTGCACCCACCCACTGAGACAGTGGAGCTGATCTATTGGGAGCTCACCAAGGCCAGCTAGACTGTGACTGAAAAAGCATGGGATAAAATTGGACTCTCTGAACATGGTGAACAATGAGGGCTGATGAGATGCCAGGGACAATGGCACGGGGTTTTGAACCTACGTAATGTGCTGGCTTTGTGGGAGCCTAGCCAGTTTGGATGTTCACCATCCTAGGAATGGACAGAGGGGGGAGGACCTAGGACTTACCACAGGGCAGGGAACCCTGACTGCTCTTTGGACTGGAGAGGGAGGGGGAGAGGAGTGGGGGGAGGGGGAGAAGGGTGGGAGGAGGGGGAGAAGGGTGGGAGGAGGGGGAGGGAAATGGGAGGCTGGGAAGAGGTGGAAACTTGTTTTTTTTTCTCCTTTTCTCAATTAAAAAAAATGGAAAAAAAGAGCAGAGCACAGGATGGAGAAATGACTCCATGGTTATGAGAACTGGCTACTCTTTCAAAGGACCTGGGTTCTATTCCCAGCACCCACATGGCAGTTCATAACTGTCTGTGGTTCCAGTTCCACGGGATTCCATGCCACTGTGACCTCTGTGACCACAAAGTATACTAACAGTAAACAGACAATATACTCGTATATATAATGGAATGTTGCCAAAGAACAGAGGGGAAGATTGTTTTACACAGGAGTGAGGGAAGAAGGCTGATGTGAAAGGTCATATCTTAGCAGCGGCTGTTATCCATCATTTATTAATTTACTTACTTGTCACTCTGATAAAATACCCAGGAACATCAACTTAAAGTAAGAAAAATTAATTTGTGCTCCCAATCTCAGAAGCTTCCATCCATGGTTATGTAACTTCCTGGGCTATGGCAAGAAAGAATAAAGCTGTTCATCCTGTGTTGGCTTAAAAGAGAAAATGAGATCAGCCCCACCGTCTCAGCGAGCTCAACTGGAACTGAAAAAGCATGGGATCAAACCGGATTCTCTGAACGTGGCGGACAATGAGGGCTGACTGGGAAGCCAAGGACAATGGCACTGGGTTTTGATCCTACTGCATGTACTGACTTTCAGGGAGCCTAGTCTGTTTAGATGTTCACCTTCCTGGACCTGGATGGAGAGGGGAGGACCTTGGACTTCCCACAGGGCAGGGAACCCTGACTGCTCTTTGGACTAGAGAGGGAGGGGGAGAGGAGTGGGGGGAAGGGGAGGGAAATGGTAGGTGGGGAGGAGGCGGAAATTTTTAATAATAATAAAAAATAAATTTAAAAAAGGAAAAAAAACTTTTTTTTGTCATAAACTTTTGCAATCTAAACTGATACATAACTTTAATCTTAAAATGGGCACTATTCAATGTCTCTTACCCAAGGAGCAATATATGTGTGTTGCAATAATTATTTCTGAATATAACATTTAAGAAAAATTTGCCTTATAAATACCCACAAAAGTGCTGAAATTAGAATGTGGATATACTCGACGATGGTGCGCTTTTAGTATTATTTTTATCTCAGTCAGTTGTGGCTCAGATGGAATCTATACATAAGTTACTGGAGTTAGCAAAATAATCCCTTTTAAATATCTATTCAATATTTCTCATTTAATAAAACAAAGATCAAAGTTCCTTTGTGTGCGTCAAATGAGCAGACATCAGGTCACACAGGGAAACAGATCATACAAGAGACAGGTTACAGAAAAGCCAGAAAATGTAAGCCACATAGAGACTGATGACCCAGGAAGGGAATTGAAATATATAAATTCAGGCTAATTATTAGTCAAATTCCTCCAGAAGTAGTCTTTGATTCCCTTCTTTTTTTAAAAAATAATTACTTTATTTACTAAATTTGTATTCTGACTTTTTCACACATGTTTAAATGCTTAGTGACCACTTTTACTCCATTTATTTCCTATGTTCATGTATATTCATTTTGTGTTTTGACTCTCTGAGTTTAACCAGGATCATCTGTGTATGTTTGGGTTTGGAGCACTCCACTGGAGTCTGGCAAACTCAGCAGTGTTTATACAACTGAAGAAAGGTAGCCACAATCAGTAACTGGTAAGGTCCAGTGAGCTCCTCTCTTCTCATGACTGATTGCTGATAGGCCTAAACTTATGCAGGCCCAGTGTAGTTTATTTCAGTACATGTCAGTCCATACTTGCAATGTTTGTTCAGTTGATATCTGTTTTTAATGTAACATGCCAGAATATTGGTGACTCTGAGTTAATCACTAGTATGTTTAACTGGTGTAGATTTTATGAGAAGTTACCAGTAGTCAGAAAATTTCTGCTAAGATATTGTTAGCCTCTCTTTCCTTTCTGGACAGATAATGAGAAATTATGGAAGCTAAAGGTCAGGCACAAGCTAACTTCTCTTAATTGGCAACTATCACTGTGTACAAGAGTCAAAACCTCACACCCTTCCTCATATACATACCAACATATCTCAACATGGTAAAGACTATATATGAAAGAAACCTATAGTCAACATTGTACAGACTGTAGAATTGAATAGTTGAGCAGAAAATAAGCTGGTTCACATGTAGTCCCCTAAATTTCAATTAGCATGCCAAATGTACTTTGGAGGACAAAGCAACCTATTTAGCTGATGATGCTGGGGAAACTGATTTCCACATGTTGAAGAGTGAAACCAGATCCTTGACTCTCACCTTGCACATGAATAAATTCAACATCTGTCCAATACCCTAGTGTAAGATCTGAAACTTAGAAAATATGGAGGGTTTTGAATCCAATAGTGAGAAAATCTGGAGAGGGCACAGATTTCTGTACTAGGAATTTGTATTTTTTTCCTAACTACTAAAATAGTGCTATATTGTTAATTTTTTCATTGCTGTGACAAAATAATGAGAAACAAATTAAGAAACTACTACAGTTCATCATGGTTAGAAATGGAAGACTCTGGTCATGCTGCACCCACAGTCAGGAAGTTGAGAGAGAAAACACAAAATTTGGCTGGTCTGTAAAATTCATTTTAGTGACTCACTTTCACCAAAGAATAATGGTAAGAAAGCAATTATTTCAGTGGAGATAGAACTGAGGACTTGGTGATCACATTCTATGCATGTGCCAGTTTTGGTCAGCTTTTATCTGATGTACTAAAGAGGAAACAATGCACCTTCAAAATGGCTATGGCAAACCTCATCTGTCAGGCCTGTTTGGATACAGTGCAGACCCCCACTCACCAGGACCATTCCATAACTTGGAGACTACAGAAAGAATACCATGGAGGAGATTGAGGTTAACCTAAAAGCCTGAATCTCTTCTTACTGCACCATGAGTTGAAGGTGGGTCTTCTAGAAACCAATTTATGCTAACAGAAAACTGTATGAATCAAGACTTGCAATTCCTTTTGCCTTCCACAATTAAAAAACCCTCTCAAAACAACATTGGGTCACTTTTATAGATTTTTTTTAAATAAGGAAATTATTAGGTAGAATCCTTGCCTACCTTGCACACTACCATGGATTGGATTCTCAATATTTCATAAAACCAAGCTCAGTGATGCATGCCTGTAATTTTGCACTAGAAACCTGGAAGCAAGAGGATCAAGATTCAAGATGGTCTTCATCTATATAGGATTTCAAGGCCACCTTGAATCTCTCAAAAATATTGATTGAAACTGTTTAGAGAATTCACACTCTGATCTGTAGCTTGTACAATGGTACATTAAGCATGGTGACATTATTTATACATTAAATAATATGTCATTTATAGTACAGTACTAAAATATGTAATCTCTTTACTTTGTAAAATTAAAGACTACTAGCATGAAAAAGTGTACCTTTCAAAATTACTAGGCATAAGAATTTTCTTCATGTTTTCACTGTTCCCTTCTGTATGTTTTTCCATTCTACTTAATAAGTCAACTATATCAAGTTTACAACTTAGGTTTGCATATTTTAAAAACCTTTGGAGACAAATGAAACACTACATTCTAAATAAACAAAAGTATAAGCACAAAGCTAAGAATATAGCTCAGATATAAGACTGATTGCCTAGCATCCACAGCCTTGTGATGCACCATGTACTTGGTGGTGCACATCTGAAATTCCAACACTTAAAACATGGAGAGAAGAATCAGTGGCATTCTTGCCTTCCCTAAGAATTTGAGAGCATGCCTGAAAACATAAATAAAAACAAAATCAAATCAACCTTCACCTAAAGATAGTCTAAAAAGTTGGCCTTAAATATATGCCCTATCCAAAGCTGCTTTTTATTGGGGAAATTTTATCATAGCAACAGAAATAAAACTAGAATAGAGACAAATGAATCATCCTGTGTAGAAAAATCCCTGCATCAAAATCCAAGCAAAGGTATTGAGAGAATGTAACATCCACCAGCTCATTGCCTGAAGTTGAGGATTCACCCAAAAGTCTGTGTAGCAAGAGATTTCGGTGTATCTTGATCACAACTTGGTGGACCAGGAAATAGGGATCATGATTGGAAATAAATGAGAATAGGCTGTAACCTTCGAATGCTCAAATCTAGTGGCCTCTTCCACTAACTAGACACCATGTTCCAAAGGTTCTACATCCTGCTTGACACCAAGTTCTTAAATATGAGCTCATGGGAGTCCACAGTTACAGTTAACATGCTACTCCAGCTTTCCAAAAAAAAAAAAAAAACCATAACCTTAATTTTGACCTTTTACTCTCTGGGAACTTAGAAAACTGAATCTCTAAGTATACCAAAAGGAAACATTCCCAAGATCTCCCAGAAACCAGCACAAATCTCTGCAAAGCGAATGATAGCTGCTACACACTTCCTCAAGAGATGGTGCTGGCTGTATATAAGGATGAGAATCCTGACTAGTTTGTTTCTAAGAAATGATATTATCATATATAAGTCATTCTACAGGGAGAAGTAACTTGCTTAGGTCACAGAGGATGTGGGAGACTAAGACAGAGGAGGAACTTACACTAACGTCTGACTTTACAGCTAATGTTCTGCAGACATTTTAAGATCTCAGTAACTAAATTTTCAGTGGATACCTGTTGGAATAGTCAAACCCAGGGCAGTGACAACTGTGCACACTGGGAAGGAAGTGAGGAGGTGGCTGCTGTGCTTTTTTTGTTCTTCAGGCTGAACTCCAATATCTTTCTCTGAGTTTTCATTAATCATGAGTCACTACGGTATAGTAGCTGCAGATACAGTTAATCTAGTTCTGACAAAACTCAACAAGTTTTTTTAAATAACACTCAGTAACTTTGAAACTTGCTATAGGCCAAAGAAACTGAAAAGCTATGTCTATCATAAAAATATGTGCTCATGGGCCTGAAGCAAAACATATATCACTGAATGAAAAAATAAAGTTGTTTACAAAAAACTACATATAGTCTCATTACAACTTCAAGATGTTCTGAGGAAAGACAAACTCTTGGAGGCAGAAAGTAGCTGAGATTACACCACAGAAGTAGAGTGCTTACCTACTGTATTTGAAACCTTGTGTTCTGTGATAGTTAATTTTCATTGCCCATTTGATGGAATTTTAGGAATACAATGGAAACAAGCCTATAAAGTTTGTCTATAAAGGTGTCTCTAGAAAGGTTTTTCAGAATATGGAAGATCCACCCAGAACATTGGTGACCCCACCCCATGGATGGGGTTTCCTTACTAAATTAAAAAGGGAAAGCAAGCTGACCGCCATCATTTACCTCTCTCTGCCTCTTGACCAGCAGAAACATGACCAGCTGCCTAATTTTTCTAATGATACAGTATTTCTGCCATGGTGTACTATACCCTATACCTGTGAGTGAGAAACAAACATGTCTTAGGTCGTTCCTGGTTCATAATTTCTCACAGTAATGAGAAAAATATAGAACACAAATTACATCCCAGAAATACACACACACACACACATACACAGAGCAACAGCTGCTAAAAGATATTTATTTATAAATGCTGCTGAACTAATCCAAAATAGATATTTTGAAAATGCCTTGACTTCAGAATTTGGATCTAAGGATATGATACTTTGGAAAAGAGCTTCTTCTTTTGTTTTCACAGACGATGACAACCTGTGGATTGCTTCCATCCCAATGTGGTATGATGGACCACGCCCTTCTGAAAGGTTGCTGTGAACACCCTCAAAAAATTACTTTGCTCAACTGCCGACTGAGATGAACCTAGCAGACAGGTTATCCCATAAAAGACCTGAATAACAGTGCCCCCATTCAGCAGGAAGCAGTTTGGAGAGAAAAAACTGTGCCCATATTCCCAAATATTGTTTATAAATGTTCTTTTACATTTAAAGGGGGATATGATATAGGTATGAACAATTTGCATTGATATGGATTTTGCTTTAGTGATTTAAATTTAAGGTCAATTTTGTTATATGTATATGTATTTCTGATCTTGATTAAGGTATTGTGATTGTGTAGTTCACTTAAAAATGTAACGTATATAGATTGTTAATAGATATCATAATAGTAAAGTTTGTAGTCATGTTAGTTAAGATTTTCTAGATGTACATAGATATATTTTAGATAGGCATTCTTCATATCTTTCAAAGATTATAGAATATGGCATTTTAAATGTTTTAATAACTTAGGGTTTTTCATGACAATGAGACACGTCTGCTCCTGGCAGCACCAATCTACTTCAAAAGGAAGATGGGCATCGAAGAGGCTCCTTATGGAGTTTGATAGCCATTTGGGCAATAAACTGCTCTTGCCTGGACTGTTGCATAAACTGGACACAGAGAACCCTCAGAGAGAGAACTGCTGAACTTGCCTAAAGGTAAAAATACCTTTTGGGGTTCCTGATTCATGAAGGAGTCTGCGAGACATTCCACAGGACACAGCAGATAGTGACTGAACTGACTTTGAAATTTCCTGCTTCATGGAAATGTCTCTGGATACTATGGGCCTGTAGGCTGAAGACGGATGCCCCAATGGTACAGAGAAACTTTGGGTGACTTTCCAGGCAGCGAGATGTTTCTGTCATTTCTAGAGTTTGAAGTTGCTTATTTCTTGTTTGCTTAGGTAATATTGTATCCTTCTGAAGTCTTTGATGGAGTTGAAGAATAGTTAGTTATAGTTTTCCTTAGTTATGATAAAGATAAAATAGATGTAAATATTGTAATTTTTACTTGATAACAGTTTTGTTATATGTAATTTTGCTATGTTAAATTTAAAACCTTCCTTTTTTGTTTAAACAGAAAAAGGGAAAATATTTGAGGAAGGTCATTGGTTAACTAATAAAGAAACTGCTTGGCCTCATAGGTTAGAACATAGGTGGGTGCAGTAAACAGAACAGAATGCTGGGAAAAAGAGGAAGTGAGCTCAGACTCGAAAGCTCTCCTCTCTGGGGGCAGATGCGATGAAGCTCTGACCCAGGATGAATTTAGGCTAGAATCTTCCCAGTAAGCGCACCTTGGGGTGCTACACACATTAATTGAAATGGGTAATCAAGATGTAAGAATTAGCCAGTAAGAAGCTAGAGCTAATGGGCCAAGCAATGCTTAAAAGAATACAGTTTCTGTGTAATTATTTTGGATAAAGCTAGCCACGCGGGAGCCAGGGCAGCAGGAATGCAGCCCTGCCACTCATTCAACATGTATAGTTCTATAATGGTTAACACATGTCACTAGATAAAGATTTTGGATGGCATCAAAGTGTCCTTGAAGGTTTGAGCACGTGTATCACTCTGGTGGGGCAGAGAAGCTCAAGGAGTACACTGGAAACTCTCATCTGGTCAGTTTTGCTTTGAGTCTCAAGTTTCTATTGAAATATATGTTTAAAACAACTGAGTCAGACGAGTCATCTGAGTTTGGTGTCTGATGGTAGATATTAGTTGGATAGGTGAGGTTTTGAAACTGCATACATTGAACATTATATGAAACACTTCTCAATGTGGTGAGGCCAGAGGCAGAGGAGTCACATTTCAAGGGAATTGGATGCTTCTGTTCCTCTGAGAAATCAGCAGAGGAAAGCAAAGTGTATGGTCATGTCTATGGCTGCTTAGAACATTATTTCTTATACTTCTGGAAGTTATTTTGAGCCTGAAAAATAAAGTGCTAAGAGCCATCCTAGTGCAGTTAGTGTCAGTTGGAGGCTTTGTGCTGTGGGAACCAGTGCCTGGGCATGTGTGTGAAGAAGAGTGACAAAGTTAGGTGAGTTTTCTCACATCACCAGGCTTATGTGCTACAGGTCTAAAGACTGGATCCACAGACGGGAGACATATCCAAAAGTAAACTCTGGATGAGTGGAGGAGTACTACCTCATAGTGGTCTGCAATCCTATGTCTGGGTCAGCCCTTCCCCTAACTCTCATAATGGGTTTTCCTGTCTTAACATGGAAATCTCAGTATGGTCGGTGAAAATGAAGAACTGGTCTGATTGGGGTTTCCCTGGGACTGGCACGGACATGAAAATCCCAGGAGATGTGCTGATTATTTAAAGGGACTTCCCCTAATGATATGGTTTGAGCTGAGTGTATGTAACTAAAGAAGGCATGTGTCCACTTGGTGTGAGGAGCTCATAATTTCTGTGAGCTCTCTAGATTAAAAGAACATTCTCATAGAAACATTTCTAAAACCTCAGTCACATCCAATACAGAGACATTTGGCTCAATATTAACCCTGTAAAAGGTTCCTTATTGGTGTTGGCATAGCTGGGACACAGGTCTGCCCCTATGGCTTCCCAGACTCAATTCTCTGTGAGCAGAAAAGGAAGCAGTAGCTCATCACTATGCCCATGCCTCCATCAGAGTCCAAATCTCTGTAGCAGTCAGGAAGGGAAATTCGATGTTTCTGGTTATGCCCTTCATTCTGAATCGTTTATGAGCGTACCCAGAATAGCCAAATGCATGCTGGCTGTAGGTGAAATTCCAATGCTCTTACAACCTGACAAGATAGAGGAGTGAGTCACTTTCCAAGCCATAACTCATGCTACAGTGGTGAACAAATAGAACAAATGACTTTATGTATTCTCATGAGTATAAGTGCATCATGCAGTAAAAATGACTGCATAACAAAGACATAAACGTTGCCCACTCCAAGGTATTGAATAACCACACAAGGTTGTGATGTTTAGTGTTATCTACTGGAAAGAATCAAACATCACCTAGGAGAGAGGAGAGAAGCCTCCGGTAATGGCTGTGAGGAATTACTCGGTTTTGGTTCACTGAGGTGTGTAAAACCATGGGTGTCTTTATTTCCTGGATGGAATCCTGGAATAAACTAAGAGCTAGTTGAGTTGCAGCAAGCATCCATCACATTCTGTTTTCTGATTGTGAAGGCAATGTAACCAGGTGCCTCAAGCTCCTGCCACTGTGACTTGATTACCATAATGGATTGTACCTTGAACTGGGAGCTAAAATAAATTCTTTCTCTATTATGTTCACTTAGCTGGGGTATGATATTACAACAAGAGCTGAACAAGACAAAGTGATTTCATCTTTTCTCTTGTGTCTTGCTGTTATTGAAATGTAAATAGAGTCATGCATGTCATTCTTCAGTGAGTGACTTCAATCCCCCACCAAATCTTGCATGAATTATCATGAATGCAGGGGTTTAGAATAAGGCAAATTTATTGACTTACACTTCAAGAGGTCAAAGACCTAACTGATGTTACTTGTAGAGGAATCCAATATAGTTTAGTACCTTTAATATTTGTGTTATAGTGTTTTAAAGGAAATTTTAAGAGATTTAATTTTAAAGAATTTGTTTGTGTGTGTATACTACTACAAGCCACAAGATCATGTAATAATTATTCAGCATTTATTTATTTATTTATTGTTTTTCCATTCAAATATTTACACCTCCCTCCTCTCAATTCCCTCCCCCTCCCCGACTCACTCTCCTCCCTCCCCCTCCCTGCTTGAAGAGAATTCAAAATAAGGAATTATAGATAATTAGGACAGAAGAATGACAATAGAAGAAGAAGAAGAAGAAGAAGAAGAAGAAGAAGAAGAAGAAGAAGAGCAGAAGGAGGAGGAGGAGGAGAAGGAGGAGGAGGAGGAGGAGGAGGAAGAAGAACAGGAGGAAGAAAGAGAACAATAAAAAGAAATGCTGAGGACAAAGTGTGTGTGAGCGTACTCATTTCTTTTTTTTTTCATTTCTTTACTCTTAGATTTTTCCTTCACTGGCTATAATGTCTCAGCTGTGCCCTAAAGAGGTCTGAGGAGCTGGTACCCTGGAAGAGCCTGTTTGTATACCTTTTCTGTGGAAGTCAATAAAGAATGATGTTGAATCCCCCAGAGCTAGGGTTACAAATAGCTGTGGGCCAAACAACATGGGTTCCATGTAAGAGCAATAATCATACCTAACCACTGAACAACTTTTTAGCCCCTATGGGTAGTATAAACGTGTCAGATGAGTCATTAAGGAACTTCTCACTGACTGGAGTCTTATATTTGCCTCCAGAGTTGTGACATCAGGATTAAATATGCATGACACCCATGATACCCTCCCTGCTATTTATTTATCTCCCAAAAAAGATTCCTACTGGCCAGGTGAAGCTTGACTCCCACTATTCATAAAGAAAGAGATGAACAAAGAAAAGTTGTTGTATTTAAACACTAGAATTACATTTAGTAATGAAAATTAATGAAATTCCAAAAGGCATTAGAAATGCAGTATGTAGAACAAGTTATAGTAAAGACAGTGTTAGTTGGACCCTTCATGTGGTGGGTACTAGCCTTGGGCATGTAGACTACCTGCTTGTCCACTCAGGAGGGATTGGGACAAGCAGATAGTATTAGTTGGAGCCTTCATGTGGTGGGTACTAGCCTTGGGCATGTAGACTACCTGCTTATACACTCAGGAGGAATTGGGGAAGAAGAGGGATGACAAAACTCAGGTGAGTACCTTTGTATCACCAATCTTATATGTTACGGGCCAGTAGGCTTGATTCACATATAGGAGGTTTCAACAAGAGTGGATTTTGGCTGAGGTATGGAAGTACTGCACCCTGTTGCTCTTCAAGTCTGTGTCTACTTCATCTAAGATACGAACATCACTCTCAGGGAAAAAGATGGCTCTGGAGTTTATTATAATAAATAAAATAAATCAAACCCAGAAAGACAGACAATCTGTGTTTTCTGTCATATATGGAACCTACATTATACACAACATATACACACATAGGTTTGTCTCTTGTCTATTCATTCAGTCCCTTTAGAATTTTGTTTATGTCATTCTTCCTCACTCTTGTTTCAATGGCACTTCAAGAATATAGGGAGGGGGAAAGAGAAACAATCAAAGAGGAGAAGGGAGAGGGATGTGGGAAAGATTGAACAGATCATTTTTTTTATAAACTTGGCACAAGTCACAGTTATGTGGGAAGAGGTAATCTCAATTTTAAAATGCCCCTATCAGATTAACCTGTGGGCTGCGGCCAAGGCTTTGGGGGTATTTTCTTGATTAATGATGGGTATGGGTTGGCCTACCTCATAGTGGGTGGTGCATCTTCTGGTATGGTGGGCCTAGACTGTATAAGAAAGAAGACTGAGAAAGCCATGAGTAGGAAGCCAGTAAGAGGAATTACTTCATGTACACTACTTCAATTCCTGCTTCCAGGATCCTGCCTTGAGTTTCTGACCTGACTTCCCTTAGCGATAGCATTACTCAGGAAATTCAAATGCAACACACTTTTTTCCCAAGTTATTTTTGCTCCCGGTGTATTATAACAGGAATTGAAACCCTCTATAAGACAGAATAAACAATGAAATCTGTTTTCCTAATATATTAACCATGCAGTTCAGTATTCTTGACTATAGGTGTTATACTGTCTTAGAGTTATTCTATTAGTTGACTAAAATTTTGGCCTACTGAAAAATAACTTTCCCATTTTTTCTTTTTATCACCAACATTTCAAGCTTTGCTTTTATGAATTTGACTTCATTGTCTATTTTATAGTTTCAGAGACAGATATTATAGGCCCAGGCTAACTCAGAACTCACGATACATTGCTGATAGGCCTTGCACACATGGAAATCCTCCTGCCTCATCCTCCCAAGTGCATGAACTGCAGGAATAGGGCAGCATTTCTGGTTTGAATAAGACTACTTAGCATACCTCAGATAAAGGGAACAATCTGTCTCTTCTGGAATTCTTTGTTTCACTGAGTCAAGTCTTTTCTTGTTCTATCCATTCAATTTTTCACTGAGGTGTACTAGCTGGTTTTGTGTGTCTACTTGACATAAACTGGAGCCAGCGGAGATGGAGGAACCTCATATAAGGAAATGCCTTCATGAGATCCAGAAGTAAGGTATTTTCTCAGTGATCAATGGGAAGGGCCATCCCCAGGCTGGTGGTCCTGGGTTATATGAGAATGCAGGATGAGCAAGTAAGGGGAAGCAAGTCAGTAAGAAATTCCCTTTCGTGGCCTCTGCATCAGCTCCAGTCTCCAGGATTCTACCTGTTTCGTTTCCTGTCCTAACTTCCTTCAGTGGTGAACAGCAATGTAGAAGTGTAAGAGAAATAAACCCTTTCCTCTCCAACTTGCATTTTTGTCATTGTGTTTTGTCACATCAATAGAAATTCTAACAAAGATACACAGTTGTAGTGAGCCAGACAGTGGATGAGGATCCTTGAGCCTATCCTGATGCGGTCTGGTGTCAGCTGTTGGTGGCAGCCAATCACAGGGCGACCCGTGTGCCAATTCCCTATTTAAGTGGCTGCCTAAGTGCACCCCGGTCCCTTCGCTTCCTGCTGCCTCTCCCCTTTGCTCCCTGCCCCTTTGCTCCCTGCCCCTTCACTTCATGCTCTCCCTGCCTTTCCCCTCTTGCCCCTTGTTCTCCTGCCCCCCTCATTCCCTGCTCCCCATCAATCAAGGGCACTCCAGTAAAAGCGTGATCTGAGTGGAATCCTGATGTGGTGGTCATTCTTTCTCGCCGGTCGAGAGGTCCGCCACACACAGTATCATCATTATCTTCTTTATTCTACTGTGTATACATCACATTTTCTTCACTCATTATTTGGAATTATTTCCCCATCGTAGCTCTTGTGAATAATGTTGCAATTATTCCATAAGTGCTGATATCTTACTTCAATACTTCTTTTATCCTCTTATTTAGATTCTATTTTTTTTGTTTCCGAATTCTTCATGCTATTTCCATAGAGGAAGGGCCCTTTTACCTCTTCTTTCAACTCTTTGTTCCATTAGTGATAGGGAGGGAGGCCTCAGCTCCCTGCAAATGATTTGGCCCATTTGCTCAGAGACAGTTGAGGCCCAGCATTCCTGTTAACAGTGTAAAAGGATCTATTCTCTCCAGCTCTGAAAACAATTGTTATCTTTAAATGAGATGGCTCACTGGGTAAAAATGCTTACTTCGAAGCCTGACAACCTGAGCTTTATCTCTGAAACTTATTTAGTAGAAGAAGAGAAATGACACCTGTAATTTGTTCTCTGAACACCCCCACAAACCCCCCCACACACTGTGTCATACACACACACATACACACTTAAATCACTCAATATTGTTTAAAAGTGAAAGCCATTTTCAGTAGCAGAACACATTTAACATGTGAAATATCCGGTTTAGTTCTTATCAAGATCATAACATTATACACTTAGGGGATACTTTATGATTCTTGTTTTAAACACAAGGAAATATGAACTTTGGTTGTTAAAATGTGTTGCCTGAAGATAGATGGCCATCACTTTTTACAATTAGAATGACAGGTATAATCTTATTCTTCTCTGTCTCCCATATTTACAGAAACTAACATACTGAGGAATAAGCTCAGTTACACCTAAGCTCAGTGACCTGACATATCTTTTAGAATCTGACACCTTCTCTCAGGGTCACTAGGAGAAAGAGTGGAAAGTCAGAGGAGAAACCTCTTCCTCTTTGTGTGAGGAAACTGATAAAGAAATCTTGTAATAAGCCCTGGTTCACACATCCTGTCTCTTATTTTCACTGCTAGGCTTCAGCTTCAAACCTGGACAGGCTGTTGAAGCCTGAGTCATGTCACTTCATCCTGACATCATGCTGGCCCTTGGTGAGTCTTGGAAGAAACGAAGGCTGGGGTAGGTAATTTGGGAAAGGGAGTCTATTCCTGACTTGAGCCTGAAACTGATCAAACAGTTTCTGAATCTTCCTGGGAGGAGAGTCTCTCCCTATTTTGAAGATATTTATGCAGAATTATTGATAGGAATAGGAATGGGATATGCAGCAAAGTTCAGCTTTGAAAGGAATTAGGAAGAGCATGTATGGAAGGGAAGATGACTTGGAGACATTTATTCCCTGTGTTTTGGAAGTGGAATTCAGGTTCTAATGCCTGCTAGGTAAGCATGCTACTACAGAATTTTATCCTCTTCATCTTGGTTCTCTTTATTTTTTATGTTCACAGATGTTATGCATTAAAGAGTACCCTTTCTAAAAAATAATTTTCTTTTGTTAATTTTTATTTAATTTTTTTCATCTTACGTACCAATCCCAGATACCTCTCCTTCCCTCTCTCTAACCCTCACCTTCCTGATTTTACCCCCATCCACTCCTCAGAGGGCATAAGGCCTCTCTTAGGGGTTCAACAATGTCTGGCATACCAACTTGAGGCAGGACCAAGCCCCTCCCCTGGATATCCAGGCTGAGCAAGGTATATCACTATAGGGAATGGAGTTCTAAAAGTCAGTTGATGCACGCAGGATAAGTCCTGGTCTCATTGGCATGGCCCCCACAAACAAATCCACCCAAATAACTGTCAATCTCATTCAGAGTTCCAAGATCAGGCCCATGCAGGTTCCCCAGCTGTCAGTCCATAGTCCAGGAGCTCCTACTATCTCAGGTTAGCTGTCTCTGTGTTTTTCCCCATCATGATTTTGATGACCCTTGCTCATATGATCCTTCCTCTCTCTCTTCACTGAAGTCCAGAAGCTCAGCCCAGTGCTTGCTTTTGGATCACTGTATTTGATTCTTTTTCTAAACACAATTATTAGCTTTTTGAGAGTTGCTTACATTACTCAGTTGTAACTCTTCCAAGATCTATTCCAAGTCCCTACTACCTCAACTTTGTGTCCATTTTTGTAAGACCATTATGACCAATTTTTGATGCCCATATATTCTTGGATGTGTGATCTAGCACTGGCATACAGTTGACTTGTGATGAGGTATATTTGTTTGCTTGTTTATTTGTTTGGTATTTTTCAAGACACTGCCTCACTATATATCACTGGCTGTCCTGAAAATTACAAAGTAGACCAGGCTGGCCTAAAAACTCCCCCTGCCTCTGCCTCCCAAGTAAAGGCATTAAATACATGTGTCATATGCCCAACTCCAGTGTCTACAGTCTAAAAGTAAATTGACTCCGCTTCTTCCAGGATGCAGTAACTACCAATAGCTCCTAGGTTAAAGAGGGTAGTGTATTCTTAATTTTCCTTTCAAATTTGATATTTTGTCTAGCCTGTGCTTGTGCAAACCTTGTACATGCTGTCACAACCACTGTGAGTTCATATGTACAGTTGGCCTTGTGTTCATAAGACCCCATGGTCCCCAAGTCATCAACTGCCTCTGTCTCTTACAATTATTTCACCCTCTCTTCTGAAATGATCCCAGAGTCTTTGCAGGAGGAGATATGTTTTTTGCATGTTCCCTTTAAAGCCAAGTATGTTGCAGTCTCTTATTCTCTACACCTTGATCAATTATAGGTCTTTGTGTTAATCTCCATCTACCGTAAGTAGAAGCTTCTCAGATCAGGATTGGTTCATAAATTGATCTGTGGGCATAATGCTATACAAATTCTTCATTATCAAAGACATCTGAATTACTTTTTGAGAACTTCAGGATTTCACTCAATGAGTTTTGAGCCTACTAACTCCCAATCTGCCCCTAACTCCAGAAACACACTATACTTCTCTCAAATTTGTGTCTTGAAAAGAATAAACCAATGCACTAATTTGTGTTACCTGTATACTCAAGGGTGTAGGGCTATCTACAGGAGCATGGTCAACCTACTGGAGGCCATATTCTTAAAGAAAACTAAATCTTTCTCCCCAGAAGCCATCAACTGTCAATAGCTTCTCAGCTATAAATGGGAGCTTGTTAACCTCTTTACCCTTCATACTGGTCATCATTTTACTTTTGAATTAAGACATGGTCTCATTAAGATACTCGGTTGACTATGAATTTACTTTGTAAGCCAATTAATAATTCAATATGCAGACCATCTGGGGAGCTGGGATTTTGAGTCTATGTCTCTATCTCTGGCCTTCAGGTTATCTTAGAGTTATTTCTGAGTGAAAAAGAAAATTATACTATGGCATTGACATGGAAGAGGAATAGCTGGGTAACCATGGGAAGCTGGATGCCCCCTACCTACATTTAGTTCTTCCTAGAGTCTCATCTCTAAGTAAACCATGTGGTGGAATGTCTTTCTCACTGAGATTTCTCTTTCAGTGCTTTGCCTGGGACAGATAATTAAAACTCAGGAAGGTGAGTCATGTCTTCATTGCTTCTGAACCCATGGACAGATTTTGAGAGGATCATGTGCACCTGGGAGGTCTGGAGGGGGGACTCTTGAATATTTCCTGCCATTATAAATATCCCCAGATAAGTAACCTTCATTCATCTTTTTTACCTGTTTTCCTTGGATTTCTTGTTTAAAAATGTTTTTAATTAACAAATTAAAAGGTTTATATTTATGGCATGCAACACTCTACTTTGATGTGTTTTTACACACTTTTGTGATTAAATTAGGCTAAGTTTCATGTCTGTCACACCTGATACTCATCATATTTTAGGTGTGAAAATGTTACATATCTACCATTGTTGGAAATTTTAAAGAAACAATCTTTCACTGTCACCCATGGTAGATCTTGAGAAATGCATTTCTCCCATCTTCTTTGTCTCTGATAAACATTCTACCCTCACTTTGTTAATCCCTGACATGAATGCCCTTATTCTATAAATAAGTGAGACCCTGTGGTATTTATCATTCTGTGACTGGTATATTTCCCTTAACTTCCTCCAGATATACTCTGGTTGACACCAACAGCAGCATTTTCTTTCTGAAGGCTGACCAGTATGACATGTGTGTAAACCATATTTTCTTTATCTCTTTATCTGTTCAACACAGTTGCATTGCTTCTGTCTCTTATCTACTGGATTCCATGATGTGAAAAATGTGGTGATGATCTGTCACTGTGACAGGCTGTCTGCAGGATGACTCTTCAGAATGACCAAAACTACATGTGAAACATTTCTCCCCACATCCCAGAGCAATTTTAGTGTCCTCTTAGGAAGGCCTTGACTACCCCCAAAGTAGGACCATGAGAAGTTGCACTTGTTCTACTTCTCCATCTTCTTATGAACAATATATCACTGGGTCCTGTTCATTCCCGCTACTAAATTCTTACATCTTTTAGTTATTTAAGTCTTTTGTTCTAATACAGATTCTCACTGTATATTCCTGATTAGCCTGGAACTTACTACACAGCAGGCCGGTATAGAATTCACAGAGGTTGGCCTGCTTCTGTCTTTTGACTGTTAGATTAAATGTACATAAAACCATTCCCAGCCTCAAATCTTTCTTACTCATTGTATAAATTTCTGCTAGCTTTTTTAAAGCTCCTACCTTCCACAGTTGTTCCTGCTGGCCACTCGGTTTTGGATTACCAATTAAAGGGCTAATTCCTGGTGAACACTTATTCTCCCTCTCTCAACAGATATTTAATACTTGTAGCTCTTCATCTAGCAGCCCTGTGAGATTTTCTTTACCAAACTAGGATGTCAATTGGTGTTGTCTTTGTTCAGAGATATATTATTTATTTATATTGTTTAGGAACCATGGCTGTAGCTTTCTGATCATATCTGGAAAATACACTCTCACAGAAGATTTCCTGGTTCTCTGGTTTTTATAATCTTTTTGTTCCATCTTCTATGATGTTCCATTAGCCCTAGCTATGGAATTATACTGTAGATATAACCACTAGGGATGGGCCACATTAGTACCTATTTTCTGCATTTTGACCAGCTGAGGCTTGCTGTAATGCTCTCCATGTGCTACCAAAGAAACTCTTTGATGAAGACTGAGAGCCATATGTGCTTCCAGAGCTGGTGCACTGGAAGAGCAAGTTTGGTTGGGCCTGGATATAGAATGTGGCTCTGGCTTCACAGTTTATCTGGACACAAAATCAGACCCATGTGCTTCTCATATCTGGTGACTTGGGCTTACCTCAGCTACATCCAGGCTCCTTTGTCCTGTTAGATTTATTTATCTCTATGTTCTTAAACTCTTTTTGTTTTCTCAAAGACTCCAGGTTCCCTTTCAATCCTGGGTTATCTCACAGGATGATTTTTAATTTAATTTTTAAAATGAGAAAATTTCATGTATTTGTCACGCTGTGCTTAGTATTTTGAATTAAACATATATTTCAGAATGACGAAATGAATACAATTAGCATATGATTTACCCCACATATTTTCCTTTTTGGACAGCTCTGAAATTCAGCTCTCAGCGACTCTGAAAAACAGTAGGCTTTGTGTTTATTATCTACAGGATGTCCCAGAGTTCATCTCCTAAACTGCTTCTTATCTAGTTAAAGTTCTGTGTCCCGTGAGTGACATTTTACACAGTGTTTTATAAATAACTGACTCTCCGTAGCCAGGTTTGCAAACTGTGAGAAATTAATTTCTGTCTGTCAGGTCTTAGTGAAAGTATCTCTTCCCATGTCATCTCAGGGAGTACACTTCTTTTTTTTTTTAATAATTTTTTTATTAAGAAAAGAAGAAAAAAAACATAAACAAAAAACAAGTTTCCACCTCCTCCCAGCCTCCCATTTCCCTCCCCCTCCTCCCACCCTTCTCCCCCTCCTCCCACCCTTCTACCCCTCCCCCCACTCCTCTCCCCCTCCCTCTCCAGTCCACAGAGCAGTCCAGGTTCCCTGCCCTGTGGTAAGTCCTAGGTCCTCCCCCCTCTGTCCATATCTAGGAAGGTGAACATCCAAACTGGCTAGGCTTCCACAAAGCCAGCACATTAAGTAGGATCAAAACCCCGTGCCATTGCCCTTGGCGTCTCATTAGCCCTCATTGTTCGCCATGTTCAGAGAGTCCGGTTTTATCCCATGCTTTTTCGGTCACAGTCCAGCTGGCCTTGGTGAGCTCCCAGTAGATCAGCTCCACTGTCTCAGTGGGTGGGTGCACGCCTCGTGGTCCCGACTTCTTTGCTCATGTTCTCCCTCCTTCTGCTCCTCATTGGGACCTTGGGAGCTCAGTCCAGTGCTCCAGTGTGGGTCTCTGTCTCTGTCTCCATCCATCACCAGATGAAGGTTCTATGATGATATGCAAGATATTCGTCAGTATTGCTCTCGGATAGGGTCATTTCAGGTTCCCAATCCTCAGCTACCCAAGGAACTAACTGGGAACCTCATGTTGGGCACTTGGGAGCCCCTCTAGGGTCAAATCTCTTGCTCACCCTAAAGTGGTTCCCTTAACTAAGAATTGTGGTTCCGTGCTCCCCTATCCACCTTTCCTTTATCCCAATTCTCCTGATTCCCCAAATCCCCCCTCCTTCCCTTCTACCTTTTCTCTCCCCATCTCCCCTTACCCCCATCCCACCCCACCCCCACGATCCTAATTTTCTCCCCGGCAATTGGGTCTACTTCCCTTAGCCAAGAGGATAACTATATGTTTTTCCTTGGGTTCACCTTCTTACTTAGCTTCTTTAGGTTCACCTATTGTAGACTCCGTGGCCCTAATTTATGGCTAGAAACCAATTATGAGTGAGTACATCCCATGTTCATCTTTTTGGGTCTGGGACACCTCACTCAGGATAGTGTTTTCTATTTCCATCCATTTGCCTGCAAAATTCGAGAAGTCATTGTTTTTTACCGCAGCGTAGTACTCTAGCGTGTATATATTCCATACTTTCTTCATCATCCCTTTATGAGAAAAGTATTGGAGAGATTAGGAATACAAGGGGCATACCTAAATATAATAAAAGCTATTTACAGCAAACCGACTGCTAACATCAAACTAAACAGAGAGAAACACAAAGCCATCCCACTAAACTCAGGAACACGACTAGGCTGTCCACTCTCCATACCTCTTCAATATAGTGCTTGAAGTTTTAGCAATAGCAATAAGACAACATAAGGGGATCAAGGGGATTCGAATTGGGAAGGAAGAGGTTAAACTTTCATTATTTGCAGATGATATGATAGTGTACATAAGCGACCCCAAAAACTCCACCAAAGAACTCCTAATGCTGATAAACAGCTTTAGTAATGTGGCAGGATACAAGATCAACTCCAAAAAATCAGTCGCCCTCTTATACACAAAGGATATGGAAGCAGAGAGGGAAATCAGAGAAGCTTCACCATTCACAATAGCCAAAAACAGCATAAAATATCTTGGGGTACATCTAACCAAGGAAGTGAAAGATCTATTTGACAAGAACTTTAAGGCATTGAAGAAAGAAATTGAAGAGGATACCAAAAAATGGATGGACCTCCCTTGCTCTTGGTTTGGGAGGATCAACATAGTAAAAATGGCAATTCTACCAAAGGCTATTTATAGATTCAATGCAATCCCCATCAAGATCCCATCAAAATTCTTCACAGATCTGGAGAGGACAATAATCAACTTTATATGGAAAAACAAAAAACCCAGGATAGCCAAAACAATCCTATACAATAAAGGATCTTCTGGAGGCATTACCATCCCTGACTTCAAACTCTATTACAGAGCTACAGTAATGAAAACAGTGTGGTACTGGCATAAAAACAGAGAAGTCGACCAATGGAATCGTATAGAAGACCCGGATTTTATCCTACAAACCTATGAACACCTGATTTTCGATAAAGGAGCTAAAAGTATAAAATGGAAGAAAGAAAGCATCTTCAACAAATGGTGCTGGCACAACTGGATGTCATCTTGTAGAAGAATGAAAATAGACCCTTATCTATCACCGTGCACAAAACTCAAGTCCAAATGGATTAAAGACCTCAATATCAGCCCGAACACACTGAACCTGATAGAAGAGAAAGTGGGAAGTACCCTACAGGAGCTGGGCACAGGAGTGGTATTGCTGGGTCCAGGGGTAGGTTGATCCCGAATTTCCTGAGAAACTGAAACACTGACTTCCACAGTGGAGGGAGTACACTTCTGATACTGCCTGTCACTTGAGATTTCTATCCTCACCTCTAACATTCATAATAGTCAGATGATTTCCCTTTCTATATCAGTCTTTCCCTTTCATAGTTTATGTTCAAATGGAAGAAATTGTCTTTCTCATGCAAATTCAACCATGAAAAAAGAAGGCATCCCTAAGAGATGACTAAGATATTAAAAATGGCTGGAAAATGAGTGAAAGAAGGAGAAAGAAATAGGAAATATTGGTTTAGGGGCACAAAATTTTGTTGTAAGAGGAAGTTTGCTCACGGGATCCCGGCTGCTCATCCCCAAAATAATCACACATAAACTATTATTTAAATCACAGATTGGCCCATTAGCTCTAACTTCTCATTGACTAACTCTTACATCTTAATTTAACTCATTTTTATTAATCTGTGTATTGCTGTATGGCTGTGACTTACCTATAAAGTTCCAGTGTCTGTCTCCAGTGGGACTACATGGATTCTCTTTGACTCTGCCTTTATTTCTCCAAGAATTCAATTTAGTTTTCCCTATCTACCTAAGTTCTGCCCTGCTATAGGTCCAGAACAGTTTTTTATTCATTAATGGTAATCACAGCATACAGAGGGAAATCCCACATCAAAATCTCATTTACAAATGAATGGGCAGGAAGCCAATTGTGCATTATGGCTAGCAACCATGCATTTATGGGATAAGAAACTATAAGAGCAGGATAGTCACTAATCAAAGTTAGTTATCCTCACAACAAAAGCCAAGTTAATGATGTGATCCAGTGTATGAGTCTGATCCAGTTGTTCCACAATGTACACCTACATATCACTTTGAACATAGAAAAGTGTGGATATTTTAAATTTGTCTCTTATGGGAGGGTGATCTTACATCCAGAGAGTTTGAAGAAGATGGACATTTAGTGGCCCAATAACAGGGCCTGTAGTTAGAAAAGGCAGATATACTTGGAATGAACATGGAGGCAGCAGGCTCTGTAGCAGATGTGTACAGCCTAGGATGTTCTGAGATTTCCTTGGATGGATCTTTGCTAGACCCAAGAAGTGTCCAGACTTAGCTTCCTCATTGTCATATGATGGGAATTCAAATTCATGGAGAAAGTCAAAATGTTATAAAGTTGCACTTTGATCATATCTGGAGAACTTTAAACTTGGTAAGAATATTGAATGGTGTGTCAAAGTTGGTTCTGCATTCTAGCAATGTCCTGACTATGTACAATGACATTCTGTTATCTCTCTCCTAGGATCTCTTCCCAGACCTTCCATCTTAGCTGAACCAGGCCTTGTGATACGCCAAGGGCATTTTGTAGCTTTTGTGTGCTCAAACCCTAGAGGATATGATATATTCCGTCTGGAGAAGAAAGGTCACAAAGTCATGGATAAAGAGACTATTGGGCCTTCAATCACAGAGGCAAGATTCCACCTTGGCCCAGTGAATGAAAGCACTGCTGGGATTTATTATTGTATCTATAAGAAAGAGCCCAATTGGTCCCTACACAGTGAGACCCTGGAGCTGAAGGTGACCAGTGAAGATGTTACCAAGTCTCCTAACCTAGGCTCAGCAGAGACCCCAGGTTTGTTCCTAGGTCTGTAGACTCTAACCCTAGCTACTATTCCCTTCCTTATTTCCTATGTTTTTTTCTTAGCCCCAAACTTTATTTTCTCACCTCTCTCAGCAAAGGTACCCTCTGCCCATATGCCCCAGGTCACTGGAAATTTTGATTTAGCAGACACAAAGAGTGACCTAGATGCAGGTACAAATTGGGTGTTAGGGTACAAATCTGTCCCTAATTGCTGGGGAGAGAGTGATTCTCACAATGGTGGGGTAGACTCATTTCAAGTTGCTCTTTTCATTGGTCAAGCTGAGTTATTCTTTCCTTCCACTGAGTCTGAGCCTGTGGTGACTACAGAAAGATATCTCCTCTGCTGTAATCTCCTGTCGTTAGGCAAGTCATGTGGTCCAGGGAGGGCTGGTGGGCAGGCCTGGACTATTATTTCGGGGGTATTTTCATATGTAATGGTCTCTGTTTAGTCAGGAGTCAGGGACCAGGAAAAACTTCTACTGCACCTCCATACTTTCCCAGGTCTTTCACAGTGTTGATTCTGTGAAGACAAACAAAGTGAATGAGTGATAAAAGTAAGGAAAGACCAACCCACAATAGCAGGTGTTGAAAGGGGATCTGTCCGACTTCCTCTTTTTCCTGTCTTGTTATTTCAGGCCTTTCTCAGGGTCTGGGATTGAGTGATTGGCAAGTTACCCCTTTTGGTTCACTTCTTAGTATGGAGAAGAGGTCTATAAAGGTCCTCAGAAGGTCTGCCTCTTTTTGGGTAGTATTTTAATAGGGATTATATGCTGGGTTAATGTACCAACCAGCTTCTGCTTATCTTTGGAGTGAGGATCAGGTTGTCAGTGATAGTATTTTGCTCTTGTTGTTGTTCTTTTTTTATGCTGTTTTTTAAACAACAACAAAGGTTCCCTTTATATAATCCAAGCTGGTATTTGAACTTCGTACATAGACAGTCTGGTCTAATCTCACTGAGATCTTCTTTCCTCTATCTTCTGATCTTGGGGATTAAAGGAATGAACCCCAAATCCCAATGGCCTTTCTATTTTTAAAATGGAGAAAAGTAACTTTCTTGATCAAAAATACCAAGTTCTGAAGACCCTGGCACAGAAGCAGTCCCTGCAACAGTGTACATACCTCTATGCTGTTCTCTGGTGGTTTGAGCCTCACTAAACACATTATTCTCTTTTGAATGGAACTGATTAGGACCCTCTTTTCAAGCTCAGGGTCAATGACAGGTAACAGGACTTTATCAATGTCTGTGCTAGTCTAGGATGTAAGAATCTCTTAGAGGAAAGTTACATGAGAAGACTGTGCCCTGTGAAAGGTGGCCAGATTGGGGTGCTATGTGAGAGCAAATGAGCTTTTCTCACTCCTCCTGCCTCTGGTTATCTGGCTGTATTGTTTCCTGTACTCTGTGGCCACAACTCTCTGGGGAGTTGTGGTCCTGAGTCGTCATGGACTCTCTGATGTAGGCTGTGTTAATGTGAAGCTAAGCTCTGAGTTCAGGCAGGTGGAACATTGGACAGGGACAAAGGGTGAGGAAAGATAGAGGGGAGTAGGATACTGTTATGTGCAGAGTTCTCTTCTGTGCCATTGTGTTGGAACATGTCATGATGTGTTTCCAAGCTGAATATTTTGGATCACCATCTTGTCTTTGATATTATTAACAAATAACTTTTCACTTTAAATGCACTGAATGAATGGTGAGTCAAACTGGACACTCACAGTGAGGGACAAGAAATGACACAGCCCTTGTGAGCATTAATGGAGAGATAAAGTGAGTGGTTCACAGAAATGCATTAAGAATTCAGATATGAAACTTAAATTTTATTGAATAATATATTTATCTTAAAATTAAACCTATAGGCAATATTACTGATGCAACAATGTAATGTATTTTTACACTTGGATATAATGTATGTTATTCCATTTTAAATAACATATGCTATTTAATATTTATAACATATGATTTAACAGATGTTATTTATTACTATAGCCTACATACAGGCACATGTCATTTATTCTAAGATAGTTACTTATAAATGGTACTTCAAAGAAAATGTATAGGAACAAATTATATAAGTAAATAATTTATCTAATAAATATATATTAACATTATGTATTAAATATCTATATGTTAATATATAAATATCATGCATTAAATATTTAAAATTAAATATATGAAAGAATTTAAAATATTATATAATTTTGCTTAATATTTTCTTCTTTACTTTTTGCATGGGAATGTATGTAGTGTGCACACCTAGGTATTGGTATATGATGTGAGCATTTCTTCATATTCACATGTGTTGACATGTGACATATACATTCATCTATGTATAGGTACACAATTGATGCTGAATGCCTTTTTTGATTGTTCTCCACTTTATACATCATTGAGGTGTCTCTTTCGTACCCTGCAGTTCACTGATGCAGCTAGTCTGTCTAGCCAGATTGTTCTAAGGGTTCTCTGTCTATGTCTCGTCTACACTGGATTAGAGGCTGGAGGTCAGGTCCACTTGACTTTTTCTGTGACTTCTGAACATCTAAACTCTGGTTCTCATTCTTGCATACTAAATATAATATTGCACACAAAGTGAAACTCATTAATCAATATCCACAGCACCTCAGCTGTACTTATTTATATTACATGTGAATATATAACCATGTTTCACTTGACAATGGGGCATTGCTCTAGGAAACATATCCAGAGTCCATGTAGTTGTATGATACCTGTGTTTTGAGAAATTTATCATTTGTGCCATTTCATTAACAAGATGTTATTCACACCAGTTTAGAATTAATAGTCTTCTGCACATATGCCCATGTGGTACATAGAACAAACAACTTCTGTACAGCAGTACTGCACAAAGGTTACCTTGAATGATGCAGGGAACCAAACCTCAAGGCAGACACTATGACACTATGGCATAAAAAGTCTTCAGTTCATTTATTATCTGACTAAATGCCTATGGTTAATTATAACTTCATTACACACTCTACTTATATAATATGTAATATCTAGCTATAAATATATTATGTGCATGTATATGACATACATAATTAAATTTCCAATAAGATACATGAAAGGAAGGAATAGAAGACTTGAACATGGACAAAGATTTAAAGAAAAGCATAGAGGGATAGTTCCTGATTTTTTAAAGACATTGAAGATTCTGCCTCAGTAACAAGGTCAGGAAATAGGTACCATTCAGTGAGAGAGGACAGGTGGGATCCATTTTGTGTCATCCCCTGTAAAATGGCAGAGTGAATGCATGGGTGGAAGATGACACATGTAAAATAAGTACTTAGATGTACTCTGCAACACATCAGGCAGTAGGATCACATTGGGACTGAGTTCCTTCCTGGGATTATATGTTTCTTTTCTTATTGGTTGTCAGCCTTTGCAAAATTCTGTAAAGAATGGTGGACATGTTGTCCGATATGATGCCAATAATAAAGTTATTTCTCTTATCTGTGGGAACCACAGTAGATTTCACTAGCCACGTGTGACTTTTGAGTCCTTAAAAGGGTTATTCCAGGGGGTAGGGTGTCTCAAAGCACAAAGAAGTTTAATACTCTTCATGGGTAAAACAAGTATAATGAATATGTTCATAGTCATATTTCCATGAATATCATGCACCACTCATTATATGTGTGTTATACAGTGGGAGCTCAATAAGTGCATGCTGCTGGTAACCTGATTCCTATCTATGACGGTTGCTCTTGATTTTCAACCAAAATGCATATAATTCAGATCTTGGAGATAGAAAAATATGCCTTTAATGCAGATCTCTCTCTCTCTCTCTCTCTCTCTCTCTCTCTCTCTCTCTCTCTCTCTCGTGTGTGTGTGTGTGTGTGTGTGTGTGTGTGTGTATGTGTGTGTGTATGTCTCAGTTTTTTTGAGACAGGGTTTCTCTGTGTTGTCTTTATGCTTGCCCTGGAACTAGCTCTTATAGGCCAGGATGGCCTCAAATTCATAGAGATCTGCCTGTTTCTGTCTCCCAGGTATTGGAATTAAAGGCATGCACAACCACGGCCAGGCTAATCCATCTCTCTTAAAATTGGGGAAAAAACCCACTTAGGGTTTCAACTTACCTTAGGATTTCTATTGTTGCAGCAAAACACATTGACCAATGTAACTTGACTAGGAAAGGGTTTATTTGGCTTATACTTCCACAGCACTGTTCATCATCATAGACAGTCAGGACAGGGACTCAAACCTGGAAGAAACCCAAAGGCAGGAGCAGATGCATAGGCCATGGGGGTGATGTTTACTGGGTTGCTCATCATGACAAGCTCAGCCTGCTTTCTTATAAATACCAGAACTTTAACTCCAGGAATGAAACCACCAGGAGTCATGATTGTGTGTCAAGTAATCAAGGGGTTGACTTGTGATGGCTATTCATGGTTACCATCATGACAAGATCTAATTCAATATTTGAGGTATGAAATCATGCTTTTAGTCCTGATCTTTTGAGTGAAAACAAAACACCCAATACCTAGTACCAACTTGTTCTACTTAGGGTCTCTCTTGTTGGGACTTCCAAGTTCTCTGGAGGTATATAAGGGAAGATTAACAGGGAAAGTCACTGGACTTATAGAAAGAGAATGCCTACTGCCTAGGTATCCAGGAGCAGGTGATCACAGACCCCTGTCCCTTTGGTATTAAATGAAGGTTCACCCATTGATAAGTGTCTCCAGACTTGATGGAATAAGAAAGAAAGGAAAGAAGACCATTAGATAAAGACCCAGTAGAAGACTTCAGTGATACAGTAGAAGAAGATCTCATATCATAGTGACCCGTCTAAGACCTCCAAGTTATCTTGGATATGTGAACGACAGAGAGAAAGCAAAGGGGGTCTCTAAGAACAGTAAAAAAAAGAAATAACTGGTGACTCCAAGTTGTTGGAGATGATGCTATGAGGTCACATTTCTGTGTGCAATGAACTTCTCTTCTGTGTCATAAATTAACCAAGGAGGTCCATCATGGCCACATAAATGGCTACCAAATCATATCTATCTTGGTATTTGTACACAGGGCAGTCCTAGAAGATTTTATCTTCTGTGAGTGCCAAGTGGAGTCTCAGTGCATTTGGGTCTCTGAACAATGGCTCTCAGCTCATAATAGAAATATTTAATGGCCATATCCTATATCTTTGGTTACATGGAGGCATGACTGAGAGACAGATAGGTCTGCATTTACATGTCTTGGCTTTTTACTTTGCAGATTATATTATTCTTTCTCTATTCCCTATTCTACATGTTTTGATTATTATGTAGCAAAAAGTTTTCTTCTGATCCAATCTATTTGGTGTTCTGTAAGATTCCTGTATTTTTATAGGCATGTCCTTCTTTATGGTTTACAGAGAGATAAAAATCCAGAGAGAAGAATTTAATGGAGAGCCAATTTCAGCATCGCATTATAAGAATAGAGAGAACAGTCTAAGGATTTCAGACAACGAACTTTAATATATCAATTAACCTTACAGGAATGAACAAATGTCAGAGAATTTCACAGCAGGTCCTGTCCCTGGAACCCACTTGCTTACTGTGTGAGAGCCTGAGTATGTACCCAGTGATCTAAGGGTGCAGGAATAAGGAAAAACAGAACCAAGGCATAAAGCATTGCAAAGGGAGTTGTGAATGGTGCGGCCATCAGGTGAAGGCTCAGGATGCCAAAGCCAGCCAAAAAGAAGGAAAGACCCCTCATTCCTTCATTCCTCTTCTCTGAGTCCAAGCAGACACTGTGAAATTGGCCCCTTTCTATTAAAATTAGCTTTCCCATGGGTAAAGGACATGCCTGATGATGGCTTCTAACTTAAAACTGAAGCAATAACTCTCTTTCAGAATTCTTGGTCTGAGATTTTTTCCCACCGGGAACTGACTACTCATTATTGTTTCCCTTTCAGTCTTTACCCTTCAGAGTTACACGGTGTGGAATGGTACCCGCATGGCCCTTGCTGGAGTAATCTTGTTTGTTCTGGGAGTAATCATTGGAGAATATTGGCATAAGGAATGAAGGTCCTCACACATCTTAGGTTCCATGAACCTAGGAGGCACAGTCAATGACACCTAGGCGAATCTTGACATGCAAGAAAACCAAGGTCTCCTGGATGGAGGAGGGGGGCTTGGACTTCCCACAGGGCAGGGCACTCTGACTTCTCTTAGGACTGGAGAGGGAGGGGGAGGGGAGTGGGGGGAGTGGGATGAGGCAAAAATTTCCAATAAATAAATAAAAAAGAAGACCAAGGTCTCACAATATCCCATGAGATATATAGGTATGGACTCTGTTACAAATTGATTTTCTTCAATTCACATCAGGGAGTTGAAATGAACCATCACATTCTATCTCCAGCTTCAGGTATCTGTCCATAGGATTTGCTTAAATGTGCAACTTCATAGTCCTGAATCTCACTGCACCTCTTTTTTGAATCTTTCTTGCTTCTGAGACCTGTTGCTTCCCTAAACTTCTTGCTCATTTTGGTCCTTAAAATAAAGTAAGATCCTTGTGAGATGCATATAAATGAATTTTATTTATTAAAAATATATGTTTTCAGGTAACTATAGACAACTAAGAAATGCAGAAAATGAGAAAAGTAATCTTCACTAAGATAGAGAACACCTGTAAAATAAAAATATTTTCCAAACTAATGGTTAACAGCTTTAATATCAACACACAGAGGCAGAGACAGGTGACCCTCTGTGAGTTCAAATCTAATATAAATGGTGAGTTTTAGAACACCCAGGCCTACAGAAAGAGACAGTTCAAAAAAAAGAGAAAGAAAGACAAACAACCTCAAGAGAATAAAACCATTTTATTGATTTGCATAGTTGTAGGAATCAGTACACCCATTCACCCAAAATTGTCAAGCATTTGGCATTACCCTCTTTTTTTCTTTTTCTTTGTATTGAGAAAAGGAAAAAAAAAAAGTATTCGCCTCCTCCCAGCCTCCCATTTCCCTCGCCTTACTCCCACCCTACTCCCCCTCCCGCAAATTCCTCTCCCCTCCCACTCCAGTCCATAGAACAGTCAGGGTTTCCTGTCCTGTGGAAAATCCAAAGTCTGCCCCCGCTCCGTCCATGTCCAGGAAGGTGAACAACCAAACTGGCTAGGCTCCCACAAAGCCAGAACATGACGTAGGGTCAAAACCCGGTGCCATTGTCCTTGGCTACTCATCAGCCCTCATTGTTCGCCACGTTCAGAGAGTCCGGTTTTATCCCATGCTTTTTCAGTCACAGTCCAGCTGGCCTTGGTGAGCTCCCAATAGATCAGCCCCATTGTCTCAGTGGGTGGGGGCGCCCATTGTGGTCCTGACTTCCTTGCTCATCTTCTCTCTCCTTCTGCTCCTCATTGGGACCTTGGGAGCTCAGTCCAGTGCTCCACTGTGGGTCTCTGCCTCTAACTCCATCCATCACCAGATGAAGGTTCAATGGTTGTATGCAAGATATAAGTCAATATTGCTATGGATAGGGTCATTTCAGGTTGCCTATCTTCAACTGCCCAAGGGACTAACTGGGGACATCACCATGGGCTCCTGGGATCCACTTTAGGGTCAAGTCTCTTGCCAACCCTAAGGTTGAACCCTTAATTAAGAATTGTGTTTCCGTGCTCCCCTGTCCAACCTTCCATTTTTCCAATCCTCCTGTTTCCCCAAGTTCCCCCATCCTTTCATTCTCGCTTTTCTCTCCACATCTCCCCTTACCCCCATACCACCGCGCCCACATGATCCCAATTTTCTCCCTGGCAATTTTGTCTACTTCCCATAGCCAAAAGGATAACTATATGTTTTTCCTTGGGTTCACCTTCTAATTTAGCTTCTTTAGGTTCACCAATTGTAGTCTCCGTGACCCTTATTTATGGCTAGAAACCAATTATGAGTGAGTACATACCATGTTCATCTTTTTGGGTCTGGTATACCTCACTCAGGATAGTGTTTTCTATTTCCATCCATTTGCATGCAAAATTCGAGAAGTCATTGTTTTTTAGCGCAGCATAGTACTCTAATGTGTATATATTCCATACTTTCTTCATCCATTCTTCCATTGAAGGGCATCTAGGTTGTTTCCAGGTTCTGGCTATTACAAATAATACTGCTATGAATGTAGTTGAACAAATGCTTTTGTCATATGATAGGGCATCTCTTGGGTATATTCCTAAGAGTGGTATTGCAGGGTACAGGGGTAGGTTGATCCCGAATTTCCTGAGAAACCGAAACACTGATTTCCACAGTGGTTGTACAAGATTGCATTCCCACCAGCAATGGATGAGGGTACCCCTTCCTCCACAGCCTCTCCAGCAAAGGCTATCCTTGGTGTTTTTGACTTTAGCCATTCTGATGATAGATATCTCAAAGTTGTTTTGATTTGCATTTCCCTGATTGCTAAGGAAGTTGAGCATGACCTTAAGTGTCTATTGGCCATTTGAACTTCTTCTGTTGAGAATTCTCCGTTCAGTTCAGTGCCCCATTTTTTAATTGGGTTAATTAGCATTTTAAAGTCTAGTTTCTTAAGTTCTCTATATATTTTGAAGATCAGACCTTTGTCTGTTGTGGGGTTGGTGAAGATCGTCTCCCAGTCAGTAGGTTGCCTTTTTGTCTTAGTGACAGTGTCCTTTGCTTTACAGAAGCTTCTCAGTTTTAGTAGGTCCCAGTTATTCAATGTTGTCCTTAATGTCTGTGCTGCTGGGGTTATACATAGGAAGTGATCACATGTGCCCATCCCCTGTAGGGTACTTCCCACTTTCTCTTCTATCAGGTTCAGTGTGTTCTGCCTGAGATTGAGGTCTTTTATCCATTTGGACTTGAGTTTTGTGCATGGTGATATATATGGGTCTAATTTCATTCTTCTACAGGTTGACATCCAGTTGTGCCAGCACCATTTGTTGAAGATGCTTTCTTTCTTCCATTGTATACTTTTAGCTCCTTTATCGAAAATCAGGTGTTCATAGGTTTGTGGGTTAAAATCTGGGTCTTCTATATGAATCCATTGGTTGACTTCTCTGTTTTTATGCCAGTACCACACTGTTTTCATTACTGTAGCTCTGTAATAGAGTTTGAAGTCAGGGATGGTAATGTCTCCAGAAGATCCTTTACTGTATAGGATTGTTTTGGCTATCCTGGGTTTTTTGTTATTCCATATAAATTTGATTATTGTCCTCTCCAGATCTGTGAAGAATTTTGATGGGATCTTGATGGGATTGCATTGAATCTATAAATAGCCTTTGGTAGAATTGCCATTTTTACTATGTTAATCCTCCCTATCCAAGCACAAGGGAGGTCCTTCCATTTTCTGGTATCCACTTCAATTTCTTTCTTCAATGCCTTAAAGTTCTTGTCAAATAGATTTTTCCCTTCTTTGGTTAGATTTACCCCAAGATATTTTATTCTGTTTGTGGCTATCATGAATGGTGAAGCTTCTCTGTTTTCCCTCTCTGCTTCCATATCCTTTGTGTATAAGAGGGCGACTGATTTTTTGGAGTTGATCTTGTATCCTGCCACATTACTAAAGCAGTTTCTCAGCTGTAGGAGTTCTTTGGTGGAGTTTTGGGGGTTGCTTATGTACACTATCATATCATCTGCAAATAACGAAAGTTTAACTTCTTCCTTTCCAATTCGAATCCCCTTAATCCCATTATGTTTTCTTATTGATATTGCTGGAACTTCAAGCACTATATTGAAGAGGTATGGAGAGAGTGGACAGCCTTGTTGTGTTCCTGAGTTTAGCGGGATGGCTTTGAGTTTCTCTCCATTTAATTTGATGTTAGCTGTTGGCTTGCTGTAAATAGCTTTTATTATATTTAGGTATGACCCTTGTATCCCTAATCTCTCCAAAACTTTTAAAATAAATGGATGTTGAATTTTGTCAAATGCTTTTTCAGCATCTAATGAAATGATCATATAGTTCTTTTCTTTCAGTTTATTTATATGAAATATTACATTGATAGATTTTCATATGTTGAACCAGCCCTGCATCCCTGCGATGAAACCTACTTGATCATAATGGATAATTTTTCGGATGTGTTCTTGGATTCGGTTTGCCAGTATTTTGTTGAGGATTTTTGCATAGATGTTCATGAGTGAGATTGGCCTGTAATTCTCTTTCCTGGTTCAGTCTTTGTGTTGTTTTGGTATCAGTTAACTGTAGCTTCATAAAAGGAATTTGGTAATGACCCTTCTGTTTCTATATTGTGGAATACATTAAGGAGTATAGGTATTAGGTCTTCTTGGAAGTTCTGGTAGAATTATGCATTGAAACCATCTGGTCCTCGGCTTTTTTTGGTACGGAGGGTTTTGATAATGGCTTCTAATTCATTGCGACTAACAGGTCTATTTAGATTGTTGACCTGGTCCTGGTTTAACTTTCGTATATGGTATTTATCTAAGAAAGTGTCCATTTCTTTTACATTTTCCAGTTTTGTGTTATACAGGCTTTTGTAGTAAGATCTGATGATTCTCTGAAATTCCTCTGTGTCTGTGGTTATGTCCCCCTTTTCATTCCTGATCTTATTAATTTGCGTATTCTCTCTCTGCCGTTTGATTAGTTTGGATAGGGGTTTATCAATCTTGTTGATTTTCTCCAGGAACCAGCTCTTTGTTTCATTGATTCTTTGGAGAGTTTTCTGTGTTTCTATTTTGTTTATTTCAGCCCTCATTTCAATTATTTCCAGTCTTCTACTCCTCCTACGTGAGTCTGCCTCTTTTTTTCAAGAGCTTTCAGGTGGGCTGTTAAGTCTCCAATATGTGCTTTCTCTGTTTTCTTTAAGTGGGCACTTAGTGCGATGAACTTTCCTCTTAGCACTGATTTCATAGTGTCCCATAAGTTTGAGTATGTTGTTTCTTTATTTTCATTGAATTCAAGGAAGACTTTAATTTCTTTCTTTATTTCTTTCTTAATCCAGGTATGGTTCAGTAGTTGACTGTTCAGTTTCCATGGGTTTGTAGGCTTTTCTGTGGGTCGCATTTTTATTGAATTCTAACTTTAATCCATGGTGATCTGATAAGACACAGGTGGTTACTTCTATTTTTTGTAACTGTGTAAGTTAGCTTTATTATCCGTGTATGTGGTCAATTTTCGAGAAGGTTCCATGAGCTGCAGAGAAGAAGATATATTCTTTCCTCTTTGGGTGGAATAATCTATAGATATCTGTTAAGTCCATTTGCTTCATTACCTCCATTAATTCTCTAATTTCTCTGTTAGGTTTCTGTCTGATTGACCTGTCCATTGGTGAGAGAGGAGTGTTGAAGTCTCCTACTATTAGTGTTTGCGGTTTGATGACTGCCTTGAGTTTTAGTAACGTTTCTTTTACATACATGAGTGCTTTTATATTAGGGGCATAGATATTCAGGATTGAGTCTTCATCCTGATGGATTGTTCCTGTTATGAGTATAAAATGTCCCTCTCCATCTCTTCTGATTGATTTAAGTGTGCAGTAAACTTTATTAGAAATTAGTATGGCCACACCTGCTTATTTCTTAGGTCCATTTGCTTGATAAGCCTTTTCCCAGCCCTTTACTCTGAGTAGGTGCCTGTCTTTGTGGTTGAGGTGTGTTTTTTTGTTGTTGTTGTTTTGTTTTGTTTTTCGAGACAGGGTTTCTCTGTGGTTTTGGAGCCTGTCCTGGAATTAGCTCTTGTAGACCAGGCTGGTCTCGAACTCACAGAGATCTGCCTGCCTGTGCCTCCCATGTGCTGGAATTAAAGGCGTGTGCCACCACCGCCAGGCGAGCTGTGTTTCTTGTAAACAGCAGAATGTTGGATCCTGTTTTCGTATCCAATCTCTTAGCCTGTGCCTTTTAATAAGTGAGTTGAGCCCATTGACAATAAGTGATATTAATAACCAGTCCTTGTTAACTCCGGTCACTTTTTTAGTAGTAGGGTTTGTGTGTTTCCCTTCTTTGAGTTGCGCTGGTAAAGAGTCTCTAGATGTCTGAGTTATTGTGGTCATTGTTGGACTCCTTGGTTAATGATTTTCCTTTCATTATTTTCTGTAAGGCCGTATTTGTGGCTACTTATTGCTTAAATCTGTTTTTATCCTGGAAAATTTTGTTTTCTCCATTTATAGTGAACAAAAGCTTGGCTGGGCTTGCATCCATGGTCTCTTAGTTTTTGCAGTACATCTGTCCAGGACCTTCTGGCTTTCATGGTTTCCATAGAGAAGTCAGGTGTAAGTCTGATAGGTTTACCTTTATAAGTAACTTGGCCTTTTTCCTTTGCGGCTCTTAATATTCTTTCTTTATTCTGTATATTTTGTGTTTTGATTATTATATGGCGAGGGGATGTTTTTTTTTTTTGATCCAGCCTATTTGGTGTTCTGTATGCTTCTTGAACCTTCATAGGTACCTCTTTCTTCAGGTTGGGAAAGTTTTCTTCTATAATTTTATTAAGTATATTTTCTGTACCGTTGAGCTGCACTTCTTCTCCTTCTTCTACTCCAATTATTCTTAGGTTTGGTCTTTTTATTGTGTCCCAAATTTTCTGAATGTTTTGTGATGAGAATTTGTTGGTTTTGCTGTTTTCTTTGATCAGTGTGTTTATTTTTTCTGTGGTATCTTCAGTGTCTGATATTCTCTCTTCTATCTCTTGTAATCTATTGTTAGTACTTGTTTCTGTCATTCCTGTTCGTTTACCCAGATTTTCCATCTCCATTCTTCCCTCGGTTTGTGCTTTCTTCATTGCTTCCATTTCATTCTTCATGTCTTGAACCGCTTCCCTAACCTGTTTGATTGCTTTTTCTTGTTTCTCTTGGTTTTCTTGCATGTCTTTGAGCGATTTATTCATTTCCTCTACCTTTTTGTTTGTAATCTCTAATTGTTTATGGCAGTTTTTCACCTCCTGTTTAAGGTCCTCTATTATTTTCATATAGTTCACTTTTGAGTCGATTTCTTCTATTTCTTCAGGAGTAGGGTATACAATTCTTCTTATTTCGGGATCCCTGGTTTCTGGTGGTGTCATGTTGCCTTTCAGATTGTTGGAGGAATTCTTGAATTGGCGCCTTCCCATCTCTTCCTTCAAATGGAGCCAGGAGAAGCCTGGTCTCTTGGTCCAGTCTTTGCTGTGATTGACTCTCAGGGTATATCTCTTCAGTGTAGAAGCAGGAACCGTTCCCGTCCAGATGGGATTCCTCCGCAACCATCCTGATGGGATTCCTCAGCAACTAAACAGGGCCGCCGGTAGCCCAATGATCCAGGGCCAACAGGATGAATGGAGCAAGTTGGGGGGGGTGGTATCCAGGAGCGCGCAGGAAGCCTGGCGCCGGAGATGAAGGTGCCCTTCTCCCTTACAGGGGACCCTCTGGCCTGCCCGGCTGGCAGGCACTCACCGTTCTGGGTGGGTCGCCTTAGTTTACGAGCTTAAGACTGTAGTTGAGCACTGGTCCTAGCATACAGCAGGGCAGGGTTGGGGAGGGGTGCTGGGTCGTGCGAAAGAAAGACAGCCCTGCAGAAGGAGCTGGGGGAGGGGGTTTGTGCTCTCTTCCGGGACAGTCCGCCCTGGGTAGCACACACTCACCTGTCCTGATGGGATTCCTCAGCAACTAAACCCTTCTACAATTTTATTAAGTATATTTTCTGGACCTTTGAGCTGCACTTCTTCTCCTTCTTCTTCTCCAATTATTCTTAGGTTTGGTCTTTTTATTGTGTCCCATATTTCCTGAATGTTTTGTGATGAGAGTTTGTTGGACTTGCTGTTTTCTTTGATCAGTGCATTTATTTTCTTTATGTTATCTTCAGAATCTGAGATTCTTTCTTCTAGCTCTTGTATTCTGCTGGTTATGCTTGTTTCTGTAGTCTCTATTCGTTTACCCAGATTTTTCATGTCCAGCCGGCCCTCTGTTTGTGTTTTCTTCTTTGCCTCCATTTCAGTTTTCAAGTCATGAACTGTTTCCATTATCTGCTTGATTGTTTTTCCTTGGTTTCCTAGGGTATCATTCACTGATTTACTCACTTCCTCGAACTTTCTGTTATACTTCTCATCCATTTCTATAAGGGTGTTTTTTATATGCTGTTTAAGGTCCTCTATCACTTTTATAAAGGTTGCTGGGTTCTGGTGATTTCATGTTGTTTTTCAGATTGTTGGGTGAATTCTTGCATTGGTGCCTGCCCATCTTTTCCTCCAAATGCTCCCCTATGAATCTTCTTTTACAGGATCAGGTCTTCTTGCCCACTGATGTACCTTCCCAGTGATGTCACTCCCCAGTGATGTCACTCCCCAGTGATGGTTCTCCTGGTGTCCAGATTGGATCTCTGTGCTGTTTGGGTAGCTCGCAAACCAAGGGCCCACCCTGCTTGCTGCAGGCAGGCTATGGAGACAAAGGAACTACAGCCCTCCCCTTTGCCCTCCCGATTCGGGTTCGGGCACCAGCACCCGAGCAGGCTGAGCTGGGAAGTGCTATGCCACCAAAGAGGGGAGGGAGGGAGGGAGACATGGGGTGGGGGGTTCTGGATGTAGGCTGGATGGGATAGGAAGAGAGAGGAGGTATCGGGCAGTATAGCCCCTGCAGGATGACCAGGAAGTGTAGGAGGGTTGAGAAACATCTGTGTTCCTTGTTCCCGGCTGCTGCTGCACTCACTCACCCCAATGATGTCTCTCCGGGTGCGCAGATCCGGCATTACCCTCTTTTTTTTTTATTGCGAAAAGAAGAAAAAAAACATAAACAAAAAAACAAGTTTCCACCTCCTCCCAGCCTCCCATTTCCCTTCCCCTCCTCCCACCATTCTCCCCCTCCTCCCACCATTCTCCCCCTCCTACCACCATTCTCCCCCTCCTCCCACCCTTCTCACCCTCCCCCCACTCCTCTCCCCCTGCCTCTCCAGTCCACAGAGCAGTCAGGGTTCCCTGCCCTGTGTTAAGTACTAGGTCCTCCCCCCTCCATCCATATCTAGGAAGGTGAACATCCAAACTGGCTAGGCTCCCACAAAGCCACCACATTAAGTAGGATTAAAACCCCCTGCCATTGACCTTGGTGTCTCATCAGCCCTCATTGTTCACCATGTTCAGAGAGTCCGGTTTTATCCCATGATTTTTCGGTCACAGTCCAGCTGGCCTTGGTGAGCTCCCCGTAGATCAGCTCCTCTGTCTCAGTGGGTGGATGCACGCCTCGTGGTCCCCAATTCTTTGCTCATGTTCTCCCTCCTTCTGCTCCTCCTTGGGACCTTGGGAGCTCAGTCCAGTGCTCCTGTGTGGGTCTCTGTCACTATCTCTATCCATCACCAGAAGAAGATTCTATGATGATATGCAAGATATTCATCAGTATTGCTCTAGGATAGGGTCATTTCAGGTTCCCAATCCTCAGCTGCCCAAGGAACTAACTGGGAACCTCATCTTGGGCACTAGGGAGCCCCTCTAGGGTCAAGTCTCTTGCCCACACTAAAGTGGCTCCCTTAACTAAGAATTGTGGTTCCGTGCTCCCCTATCCACCTTTCCTTTATCCCAATTCTCCTGTTTCCCCAGGTCCCCCCTCCTTCCCTTCTACCTTTTCTGCCCCCATCTCCCCTTACCCCCATCCCACCCCACCCCCAAGATCCCATTTTTCCCCTGAAATTTGGTCTACTTCCCTTAGCCAAGAGGACAACTATATGTTTTTCCTTGGGTTCACCTTCTTACTTAGCTTCTTTAGGTCCACCAATTGTAGACTCCGTGGTCCTTATTTATGGCTAGAAACCAATTATGAGTGAGTACAACCCATATTCATCTTTTTGGGTCTGGGACACCTCACTCAGGATAGTGTTTTCTATTTCAATCCATTTGCATGCAAAATTCGAGAAGTCATTGTTTTTTACCGCAGCGTCGTACACTAGCGTGTATATATTCCATACTTTCTTCATCCATTCTTCCATTGAAGGGCATCTAGGTTGTTTCCAGGTTCTGGCTATTACAAATAATACTGCTATGAACATAGTTGAACAAATGCTTTTGTCATTTGATAGAGCATCTCTTGGGTATATTCCCAAGAGTGGTATTGCTGGGACCAGGGGTAAGTTGATCCCGAATTTCCTGAGAAACCGAAACACTGACTTCCACAGTATTTGCACAAGATCGCATTCCCACCAGCAATGGATGAGGGTACCCGTTCCTCCACAGCCTCTCCAGCAAAGGTTATCCTTGGTGTTTTTGACTTTAGCCATTCTGACAGGTGTAAGATGATATCTCAAAGTTGTTTTGATTTGCATTTCCCTGATTGCTAAGGAAGTTGAGCATGACCTTAAGTGTCTTTTGGCCATTTGAACTTCTTCTGTTGAGAATTCTCTGTTCAGTTCAGTGCCCCATTTTTTAATTGGGTTAATTAGCATTTTAAAGTCTAGTTTCTTGATTTCTCTATATATTTTGGAGATCAGACCTTTGTCTGTTGCGGGGTTGGTGAAGATCTTCTCCCAGTCAGTAGGTTGCCTTTGTGTCTTAGTGACCATGTCCTTTGCTTTACAGAAGCTTCAAAATTAGTCGCCCTCTTATACACAAAGGATATGGAAGCAGAGAGGGAAATCAGAGAAGCTTTACCATTCACGATAGCCACAAACAGCATAAAATATCTTGGGGTAAATCTAACCAAGGAAGTGAAAGATCTATTTGACAAGAACTTTAAGGCATTGAAGAAAGAAATTGAAGAGGATACCAAAAAATAAATGGACCTCCCTTGCTCTTGGATTGGGAGGATCAACATAGTAAAAATGGCAATTCTACCAAAGGCAATTTATAGATTCAATGCAATCCCCATCAAGATCCCATCAAAATTCTTCACAGATCTGGATAGGACAATAATCAACTTTATATGGAAAAACAAAAAACCCAGGATAGCCAAAACAATCCTATACAATAAAGGATCTTCTGGAGGCATTACCATCCCTGACTTCAAACTCTATTACAGAGCTACAGTAATGAAAACAGGGTGGTACTGGCATAAAAACAGAGAAGTCGACCAATGGAATCGTATAGAAGACCCGGATTTTATCCCACAAACCTATGAACACCTCATTTTTGATAAAGGAGCTAAAAGTATACAATGGAAGAAAGAAAGCATCTTCAACAAATGGTGCTGGCACAACTGGATGTCAACCTGTAGAAGAATGAAAATAGACCCATATCTCTCACCGTGCACAAAACTCAAGTCCAAATGGATTAAAGACCTCAATATCAGCCTGAACACACCGAACCTGATAGAAGAGAAAGTGCGAAATTCCCTACAACAGATGGGCACAGGAGATCGCTTCCTATGTATAACCCCAGAAGCACAGACATTAAGGGAAACATTGAATAAATGGGACCTACTTAACCTGAGAAGCTTCTGTAAAGCAACGGCATTACCCTCTTATACCCAAGTTGAAGACTTAAAAATTAGAATCTACTAATATCTGTCACTCATCAATTGTATCAGCTTTATGGGAAATAGGAACTTACTCCTCATGTCACAGTATTCTGAAAAATTGGTACCTGTCGCCAGTCTCAGCAATTGCACATTCCATGATGAGTTAATGAGTTTTTATAATATTATGAATTTTTATTTTCTTATAGCTTTGGACTTAGTCCATTTCCAAAGAACTCACCATATTCTGGCTTAGTACTATTCTATAATCCTGTGTTCATTCTTAGGATCCCTAGCCCATCTCCATTCTTTGATTCCAATACCTAGAAACATATTTTACCCACATCAAGGAAGCCATACCTGGAAGGACCCAAGAACAACTACCCACAAGGTGATATACAGCTGCCTCACACTTGTAAAAACAAGACAGTACAACAGAAACCAAGGAAAAAAGCATCCACCGAACAAAGGTAAGGTCATATATCAGCAGCTTGAATTATATTCACCATAAATACAGATGGCAAGACATCATTATAAAACACAATCAATAATAACCAAAACAATATGTCTGCAGTAGAGCCTAGCAACCCAACCATGTAAAGTACTGCGCAGCCTGGAAATATCTCAGTGTATGATGGCTGGAATCTGCCATGCTCTCCTGCCTGTGCAAGCCTAGTAGACCTGATCTTGCCACCTGCACGGTGGGAAGTGCTGAGCCATGGGCATGGTCTAAGCTACTTTCTTCCTGACCCCAAGTGGGCACACAAACACCTGGGTTCATAAATGCCATTCAAATGTTCTATAGTCGGTGTTTGCCCTGGCAGCACAGGGAGCCATTTTAAAACCCCACATCTTTTTTCTTGCTATTGCTGAATAAATCAGGAAAATCTCTCTTAAAGGAGCTGAAGCACACCACCAGCAAGCAGCAAGAAGCTGTGTTAAACTCTGCATTTTTGTATCTAGAATTCCTTTTCAAGACATCTCAGGTTTTAAGTGGATTTTAGTCAACCACATACTCATAAACTCTAGAGTTTTGGAAGTTGCTTACAATGCACTACCTGTTTACTTAAGTAATATTATATCTTTTTGGAGTCTTTTTAAAAGATGAACATGGGATATACTCACTCATAATTGGTTTCTAGCCATAAATAAAGGTCATTGAGCATATAATTTGTGATTCTAGAGAAGCTAAATAAGAAGGTGAACCCAAAGAAAAACATATAGTCATCTGCCTGGATATGGGAAGTAGACAAGATTGCCGGGCAAAAACTGGGAACTTGGGGGTGAGTTGGAATGGGGGTAAGGGGAAATGGGGTGAGAAACGTGAGAAGGGAAGAATGGGGGGAGCTTGGGGGAATGGGATGGTTGGGATAAAGGAAGGGTGGACATGGGAGCCGAGAAGTATATATCCTAATTAAGGGAGCCATCTTAGGGTTGGAAAGAGAGTTGACTCTAGAGGGGCTCCCAGGTGTCCAGGGAGATTTCCCCAGCTAGTACGTTGGGCAACTGAGGAGAGGGAACCTGAAATGGCCCTATCCTATAGCCATACTGATGAATATCTTGCATATCACCTTAGAAACTTCATCTGGCGATGGATGGAGATAGAGACAGAGACCCACACTGGAGCACCGGACTGAGCTCCTAAGGTCCAAATGAGGAGCAGAAGGAGGAAGAACATGAGCAAGGAAGTCAGGACCACGAGGGGTGCACCCACCCACTGTGACAGTGGAACTGATCTATTGGGAGCTCACCAAGGCCAGCTGGACTGGGACTGAATAAGCATGGGATAAAACCGGACTCTCTGAACATGGCGGACAATGAAGGCTGATGAGAAGCCAAGGACAATGGCACTAGGTTTTGATCCTACTGCATGAACTGGCTTTGTGGGACCTTAGCCTGTTTGGATGCTCACCTTCCTGGACCTGGATAGAAGTGGGAGGACCTTGGACTTCCTGCAGCGCAGGAAATCTGGACTGCTCTTCAGTCTGGAGGGGGAGGGGGAATGGAGTGGGGGGGAGAGGTGTGGGAGGAGGGCTAGGGAAATGGGAAACGGGGAGGAGGCGGAAATTTTTTTCAACAACTAAAAAAATAAAAAAAAAGGAAAAAAATTTTCACCTCCTCCCATTTCCCTCCCACTCCCCCACTCGCCCTCCCCCTCCAGTCCTAAGTGCAGTCAGGGTTCCCTGCCCTGTGGGAAGTCCAAAGTCTTCCCCCCTCCATCCAGGTCTAGGAAGGTGAGCATCCAAACAGACTAGGCTCCCACAAAGCCAGTCCATGCAGTAGAATCAAAACCCAGTGCCGTTGTCCTTGGCTTCTCAGTCAGCCCTCATTGTCAGCCACATTCAGAGAGTCCAGTTTGATCACATGCTTGCTCCTTCCTAGTCCAGCTCTTTGATGGAGTTGAAGAATAGATAGTTAAAATTATACTTTTCCTTAGTTATGATAAAAGATAAAGTAGATACAAAGTATTGTAACTATAAATCTTGTTTGATAACTGTTTTGTTATATGTAAATTCACTTTGTTATAATTAAAACCTTCCTTTTTATTTAGACAGAAAAGGGGATGTGATGTGTGATTCCCCATGTTGTTGCAGGACGGGCCTTCTGGTTTGTCCCATTTGCCTGGATAGCTTAGCCCCAAAATAATCACACAGAAACTGTATTAACTAAATCTCTGCTTGGCCCATTAGCTCTAGTTTCTTATTTGCTAATTCTTACATCTTAATTTAACCTGTTTCTATTAATCTGTATATTTCCATGTAGCAGTGGCTTACTGGGTAAAATTCCCAGCATGTCTCTGGGGGCTCCATGGTGTCTCTCTGACTCTGCTTTTTTCCTTCCAGAATTCAGTTCTGTCTTCTTCGCCTGTGTTTTGCCCTATCAGGCCAAGGCAGTTTCTTTATTTATTAACCAATATAAGCAACACACCGAGGGGTCTCCCACATCACCTCCCTTTTTCTGTTTAAAATTTAAAGGAAAGTTTTTAACTTTAACATAGTAAAATTACATATAACAGGGATCAAGCAAGAATTACAGTTATAATATTTTATTTACTTTATTTTTTATAACTAAGGGAAATTATAACTATATCTATTTTTTTAATTTTATTAAAGACTCCAGAAAAATATAATGTTACCAAAATAAACAAGAAATGTGTTGTAAGCAACTTCCAAAACTCTGGAATTGACAGAGACATCTTGCTACCTGGACAGTCACCCAAATATTTTTTGTACAATTGGGACATTTATCTCTGACCTTTAGGCCCATAGTATATAGCAGACTTTTTTACAAAGCAGGAGATTTTAAAGGCAGTTTAGTAACTTTCTTTTTGTATCCTGCAGAATGTCTTGCAGAGTCTTTTATGATGCAGGAACCCTGAAGGATCATGTCACCTTTAGGCAAATTTAGTAGTCATTTTTTTGCAAATATTGCATGTCCAGTTTAGCAGTGCAGGCAAGAGCAGTTTCTTGCCCAATTGGCTAAGGATCCTTTTTGATGCCAATCTTCCTCTCAAAGTAATTGATGCTGCCAGGAGTGGATGTGTTTCACTGTCATGAAAAGTCATAAGTTTTAAGACATTTTAAATGACATATTCTGAAGGTCTATGAAAGGTTTGAAGAATAACTAACTAACTGAAATATATCTCTTTATATTTAGAAAACCTAACTAACATGACTACAATCTTGACTATTATAGATGACTCTCTATTAACCTATATTTCTTGATTAACCATAACATTTTTAAAATGAACTACACGATCACAATATCTTTAACAAAATGTACCTTAAATTTGTATCAAGAAACCAAGTTCCATACCAATGCAAATTATTCATCTTTATATCACTCTGTATGCTGTGATTGCCATTAATGAATAAAGAAAGCTAGCCTGAGCCCATAGCAGGGCAGAACAGAGATAGGCATGGAAAGTAAGCTGAATGCTGGGAGAAAGAAAGTGGAGGCAGTGAGAATCCATATAGCCTTGCCATAAACAGATGCTGAACTTTACCTGGTAAGCCACAGCCTCATGGCAATACACAGATTAATAAAAATGGGTTAAACTGATATATAAGAGCCAATAAGAAGCTAGAGCTAATGGGACAAGTAGTGATTTAATTAATACAGTTTCTGTGTAGTTATATCAGGGCTGAGCAACTGGGAACAAACAAGTGGCCTCCCTTAACAATACATTGTTTACATTTTGAGGTCATTGTCCTCATTTATTGTGCAGTTGTTTAAAGATTGGTTAATATTTTAATATGAACTCTTACATTTAAGTTATATAGGTATTGAGTTTTATAGGTCAATAGTCATTCATGTTTGTCTTACTTAAACTAATTAGGTTCTTTAGATCCATAAATATTGCATTCTACATAGATAGGTAATGTTCAACCACTTCAAAGAAATATAGAATGTGGCATTTTAATAGTTTAGGGCACTGTTGACAAGAGACATAATTGCTTCTGGCAACACCCATCTATTCCAGAAAGAAAGTTAAGCACCAAAGACACTCCGTTTAGAGCTTGTTTCCTTCCAAAACTAGCCTTTGGGCAAGGATCTGCCCATGCCTCGACCACTGATAAAATGCATGACATCTGGACTAGACAAGCAAAATATAAGAAAAAAGACTGCCAGACCTTGCCAAGAGAGTTTTTAAAAATTTTTCTTCCTCTGAAAATGGTCTGTCAGTTACTTTAGGCCTTAGCCAAATTTGGTTGCTTAATCATTGCAAATGGCCCAGGTAGCCAGTTGTCTCTGTCATCAGTGGCACATTTTAGAGGATGCTGGAATTCATTTCTTTTTTTTTTTTTTATTTTTTATTTTATTTTTTTTTAAATAATTTTTTTTATTAAGAAAAGAAGAAAAAAAAATAAACAAAAAACAAGTTTCCACCTCCTCCCAGCCTCCCATTTCCCTCCCCCTCCTCCCACCCTTCTCCCCCTCCTCCCACCCTTCTACCCCTCCCCCCACTCCTCTCCCCCTCCCTCTCCAGTCCACAGAGCAGTCCAGGTTCCCTGTCCTGTGGTAAGTCCTAGGTCCTCCCCCCTCCGTCCATATCTAGGAAGGTGAACATCCAAACTGGCTAGGCTTCAAATCAAAACAACTTTGAGATATCATCTTACACCTGTCAGAATGGCTAAAGTCAAAAACACCAAGGATAACCTTTGCTGGAGAGGCTGTGGAGGAACGGGTACCCTCATCCATTGCTGGTGGGAATGCCATCTTGTGCAACCACTGTGGAAGTCAGTGTTTCGGTTTCTCAGGAAATTCGGGATCAACTTACCCCTGGACCCAGCAATACCACTCCTGGGAATATACCCAAGAGATGCTCTATCATATGACAAAAGCATTTGTTCAACTATGTTCATAGCAGTATTATTTGTAATAGCCAGAACCTGGAAACAACCTAGATGCCCTTCAATGGAAGAATGGATGAAGAAAGTATGGAATATATACACGCTAGAGTACTACGCTGCGGTAAAAAACAATGACTTCTCGAATTTTGCAGGCAAATGGATGGAAATAGAAAACACTATCCTGAGTGAGGTGTCCCAGACCCAAAAAGATCATCATGGGATGTACTCGCTCATAATTGGTTTCTAGCCATAAATTAGCGCCACGGAGTCTACAATAGGTGAACCTAAAGAAGCTAAGTAAGAAGGTGAACCCAAGGAAAAACATATAGTTATCCTCTTGGCTAAGGGAAGTAGACCCAATTGCCGGGGAGAAAATTAGGATCTTGGGGGTGGGGTGGGATGGGGGTAAGGGGAGATGGGGAGAGAAAAGGTAGAAGGGAAGGAGGGGGGATTTGGGGAATCAGGAGAATTGGGATAAAGGAAAGGTGGATAGGGGAGCACGGAACCACAATTCTTAGTTAAGGGAACCACTTTAGGGTGAGCAAGAGATTTGACCCTAGAGGGGCTCCCAAGTGCCCAACATGAGGTTCCCAGTTAGTTCCTTGGGTAGCTGAGGATTGGGAACCTGAAATGACCCTATCCGAGAGCAATACTGACGAATATCTTGCATATCATCATAGAACCTTCATCTGGTGATGGATGGAGACAGAGACAGAGACCCACACTGGAGCACTGGACTGAGCTCCCAAGGTCCCAATGAGGAGCAGAAGGAGGGAGAACATGAGCAAAGAAGTCGGGACCACGAGGCGTGCACCCACCCACTGAGACAGTGGAGCTGATCTACTGGGAGCTCACCAAGGCCAGCTGGACTGTGACCGAAAAAGCATGGGATAAAACCGGACTCTCTGAACATGGCGAACAATGAGGGCTGATGAGACGCCAAGGACAATGGCACAGGGTTTTGATCCTACTTAATGGAATTCATTTCTTTTCTTAAAAATTTTTCCACCTCCTCCCACTTCCCTCCCACTCAACCTCCACCTTCTTCTCCAGTCCTAAGAGAAGTCAAGGTGTGCTGCCCTGTGGGAAGTCCAAGGCCCTCCCCCTTCCATCCAGGTCTAGAAAGGTGTGCATCCAAACAGACGAGGCTCCCAAAAAGCCAGTACATGCAGTAGAACCAAAACCCGGTACCATTATAATTGGCTTCTCAGACATCCCTCATTGTAAGCCACATTCATTGAGTCTGGTCTGATCACATGCTCATTCAGTCCCAGTCCAACTTGCCTTGGTGACCTCCTATTATTTCAGTCACACCATCTCAGAGGGTGGATGCGACCCTTGAGGTCCTGACTTCCTTGTTCATGTTCTCCCTACTTCTGTTCTTCATCTGGACCTTGGGATCTCAGTCCAGTGCTCCAATGTGGGTCACTGTCTCTATCTCTATCCATTGCTGGATGAAGGTTATATGGTGATATGCAAGATATTCATCAGTGTGGCTATGAGAGAAGGCCAGTTCAGGCACCCTCTCCTCTGATGCCCAAGGACATAGCTAGGGACATCCCCTTGGACACCCAGGAACCCCTATAGAGCCAAGTCTATTGCCAACCTTAAAATGGCTCCCTTTATTAAGATATCTTCTTCCCTGCTCCCATATCTACACTTTCTCCATCTCAATCACTCCCCCATCCTCACCTTTCCCTTTTCTCTCCCCATTTCCCCTTCCCCTTACCCCACTCCAACCGCCAAGCTCCCAAAGTTTGCCCAGCAATCTTGTCTACTTTCAATATCCAGGAGGATATTGTTTTTCTTGAGGTCCACCTTATATTGTTTAGGTTCTCTAGGATCACAAACTATAGGCTCAAAGCCCTTTGTTATGGCTAGAATCCACTAATGAGTGAGAACATACCAAATTCATGTTTATGGGTCTGGGTTATTTCACTCAGTAAAGTGTTTCCTATTTTCATCCATTCCCATGCAAAATTCAAGATGTCACTGCTTTTCTACCGCTGAGTAGAACTCTAATGTGTATATGTGCCACACTTCCTTTATTGATTCTTCCAGAGAGGGGCACCTAGGTTGTTTCCAGGTTCTGGCTTTTACAAATAGTACTGCTAGGAACATAGTTGAACAAATGCTTCTGTAGTATGATTGGGCATCTCTTGGGTATATTCCCAAGAGTGGAATTGCTGGATCCTGAGATAGGTTAACTCCCAGTTATATGATAAACCACCACATTGATTTCCAAAGTGTTTGCACAAGTTTGCATTCCCACCAACAATGGATGAGTGTTTCCCTTACTGCACATCCTCTCCAGCATAGGTTATCATTGGTGTTTTTGATTTTAGCCATTACGACAGGTGTAAGATGTTATCTCAAAGTTGTTTTGATTTGTATTTCCCTGATCACTAGGGAAGTTGAACATGACCTTAAGTATCATTTGACCATTTGAACTTCTGTTGAAAATTCTCTGTTCAGTTCAGTACCCCATTTTTAATTGGGTTATTCAGAATTTTAATGTCTAGTTTCTTGAGTTCTTTACATATTTTGCAGATGAGGCCATTGTCTGATGCGGGGCTGGTAAATATCTCCCATTCAGTAGGTTGCCTTTTTGTCTTAATGACAGTGTCCTTTGCTTTGCAGAAGCTTCTCAGTTTCAGGAGGTCCCATTTATTCATTGTTGTGCCTATTGTCTGTGCTACTGGAGTTCTACATAGGAAGGGGTCTCCTCTGCCCGTGTCTTGCAGACTACTTCCCACTTTCTCCTCTATTACATTCAGTGTGGTCAGATTTATATTGAGGTCTTTAATCCATTTGGACTTGAATTTTGTGCGTGGTGAAAGATATGGATCTATTTTCATTCTTCTACAGGTTCACATCCAGTTATGCCAGCACCATTTGTTAAAGATGCTTTCTTTCTTCCATTGTATAATTTTAGCTCTTTTGTCGAAAATAAGGTTTTCATAGGTATGTGGATTAATATCCGGGTCTTTGATTCAATTCTGTTGTTAGATGTCTAGTTTTTTTTTTTTGCCAATACCAAGCTGTTTTCATTACTATAGCTCTGTAATAGAGTTTGAAGTCAGGGATAGTAATGCTTCTGGAAGTACTTTTATTGTATATGATTGTTTTGGCTATCCTGGGTTTTTTGTTTTTCCATATAAAGTTGATTATTGTTCTCTCAAGTTATGTGAAGAATTTTGTTGGGATTTTGATGAGGACTGCACTGAATCTATAGACTGATTTTGGTAGAATTGTCATTTTTAATATGATGATCCTCCCAATCCAAGAGCAAGGGAGATCCTTTTATATTCTGGTATCCTCTTCAATTTCTTTCTTCAAAGACTTAAAGTTCTTGTCAAATAGAACTTTCACTTCCTTGGTTAGAGTTACCCCAAGATCCTTTATGCTATTTTTGGCTATCATGAATGGTGACATTTCTCTGATTTCACTCTCTGCTTCTTTGTGGGGTTTTTTTGTGTATAGGAGGGTAACTGAGTTTTTGGAGTTGATCTTGTATCCTGCTACATTACAAAAGGTGTTTATCAGTTGTAGGAGTTCCTTGGTAGAGTTTTTGGGGTCACTTATGTACACTATCATGTCATCTGCAAATTAAGTTTGACTTCTTCCTTTCCAATTCGAATCCCCTTGATTTCCTTATGCTGTCTTATTGCTATTGCTAGAACTTCAAGCACTATATTGAAGAGGTATGGAGAGCGTGGACAGCCTTGTCGTGTTCCTGATTTTACTGGAATGGCTTTGAGTTTCTCTCTATTTAATTTGATGTTAGCTGTTGGCTTGCTGTATATTGCTTTTATTATATTTAGGAATGAACCTTGGATCCCTAATCCCTCCAAGACTTTTATCATAAAGGGGTGTTGAATTTTGTCAACTGGTTGTTCTTTTTTTTATTGAAAAAAGGAAAAAAAGTTTCTGCCTCCTCCCAGTCTCCCATTTCCCTCCCCCTCCTTCCACTCCTCTCCCCCTACCCCCACTCCTCTCCCCCTCCCTCTCCAGTCCAAAGAGCAGTCAGGGTTCCCCGCCCTGTGGAAAGTCCAAGGTCCTCACCGCTCCGTCCATATCTAGGAAGGTCAACAACCAAACTGGCTAGGCTCCCACAAAGCCAGCACATTAAGTAGGATCAAAACCCCCTGCCATTGTCCTTGGTGTCTCATCAGCCCTCATTGTTCGCCATGCTCAGAGAGTCTGGCTTTATCCCATGCCCTTTCAGTCACAGTCCAGCTGGCCTTGGTGAGCTCCCAATAGATCAGCCCCACTGTCTCAGTGGGTGGGTGCACCCCTCGCGGTCCTGACTTCCTTGTTCATGCTCTCCCTCCTTCTGCTCCTCATTGGGACCTTGGGAGCTCAGTCCAGTGCTCCAGTGTGGGTCTCCGTCTCTATCTCCATCCATCACCAGATGAAAGTTCTATGGTGACATGCAAGATATTCGTCAGTATTGCTCAAGGATAGGGTCCTTTCAGGTTCCCTATCCTCAGCTGCCCAAGGAACTAACTGGGGACATCGCCTTGGGCTCCTGGGAGCCACTCTAGGTTCTGTTCTGATCTCCAAAATATATAGAGAATTCAGGAAACTAGACTTTAAAAGGCCAATTAACCCAATTAAAAAATGGGGCACTGAACTGGACAAAGAATTCTCAACAGAAGAAGTTCAAATGGCCAAAAGACTCTTAAGGTCATGCTCAACCTCCTTAGCGATCAGGGAAATGCAAATCAAAACAACTTTGAGATATCATCTTACACCTGTCAGAATGGCTAAAATAATAACTCCAATGATAGCCTTTGCTGGAGAGGCTGTGGAGGAAGGGGTGCCCTCATCCATTGCTGGTGGGAATGCAATCTTGTGCAACCACTTTGGAAATCAGTGTTTTGGTTTCTCAGGAAATTCGGGATAAACCTACCCCTGGACCCAGCAATACCACTCTTGGGAATATACTCAAGAGATGCCCTATCATATGACAAAAGCATATGATCATTTTTTTCCTTCAGTTTATTTATATGATGGATTACATTGATAGATTTTTTTTATGTTGAACCAGCCCTCCCTCTCTGGGATAAAGTCTACTTAATCATAATGTGTAATTTTTTGGATGTGTTCTTGGATTTGGTTTTCCAGTATTTTATTGAGAATTATTGCATCAATATTCATGAGGAGATTGGTCTGTAATTCTCTTTCTTGTTTAAGTCTTTGTGCGGTTTTGTTATCAGGGTAACTGTAGCTTCATAAAAAACGTTTAGCAATGACTCTTCTGTTTCTATTTTGTGAAACACATTAAGGAGTATAGGTATTAGCTCTTCTTGGTAGTTCTGGTAGAATTCTGCATTGAAACCATCTGGTCCTAGGCTTTTTTTTTTTTTTTTTTTTTTTGGTAGGGAGGTTTCTGATGACAGCTTGTAATTCCTCGCGACTTACAGGTCTATTTAAATTGTTCACCTCATCTTGATTTAATTTTGGTATATCATACTTATATTAAAAAGTGTTTATTTCTTTAACATTTTCCAATTTTGTGGCATACAGGCTTTTGTAGTAAGACCTAATAATTCTCTGAATTTTCCCTGTGTCTTTGGTTATGTCCCCATTTTCATTTCTGATCTTGTTAATTTGTGTGTTCTCTCTCTGCCTTTTGATTAGTTTGGATAAGGATTTGTCAATCTTGTTAATTTTCTCCAAGAACCAACTCTTGTTTCATTGATTCTTTGGATTGTTTTCTGTTTCTTTTTTTTTATTTCAGCCCTCAGTTTGATTATTTCCAGTCTTCTATTCCTCCTGTGTGAATCTGCTTCTTTTTTTCTAGAGCTTTCAGGTATGTTGTTAAGTCTTTAATGTGTGCTTTCTCCGTTTTCTTTATGTGGGCACTTAGTTCTGTGAACTTTTTTCTTAGCACTGCTTTCATAGTGTCCCATAGGTTTGGGTATGATGTGTCTTTCTTTTCATTGAATTCAAGAAAGACTTTAATTTCTTTCTTTATTTCTTCCTTGACCCAGGGTGGTTCAGTAGTTGACTGTTCAGTTTCAATGAGTTTGTAGGCTTTCTGGAGGTAGAATTGCTGTTGAATTCTAACTTTATTCCATGGTTATCTGATAGTACACAGGTGGTTACTACAATTTGTTTGTATCTATGGATGTTTGCTTTGCTACCGATTATGTGATCAATTTTTGAGAAGGTTCCATATGATGCTGAGAAGAATCTTTTCTTCTCATCTATTCTTTTCTGTTTGGGTGGAATGTTCTATAGATGTCTGTTAAGTCCATTTGATTCATTACATCTGTTAGTTCTCTTATTTCTCTGTTAAGTTTCTGTCTGGTTGACCTGTCCATTGGTGAGAGAGGAGTGTTGAAATCATCCACTATTAGAGTGTGGTGTTTGATGTATGCTTTAATTTCTAGTAATGTTTTTTTTTGTTTTTACATATGTGGGTGCTTTTATATTAGGGGCATAGATAATCAGGATTGAGACTTTATCCTGATGAATTGTTCCTGTTATGAGTATAAAGTGTGCTTCTCCATCTCTTCTGATTGATTTTAGTTTGAAATCAATTTTGTTAGATATGAGTATATCCACACCCACTTGTTTCTTTGGTCCATTTGATTGGAAAACCTTTTCCCAACCCTTTACTCTGAGATAGTGTCTGTCTTTGAGTTTGAGGTGTATTTCTTGTAAACAGCATAATGTTGGATCCTTATTTTGTATCCATTCTCTTAACCTGTGCCTTTTTATAGGTGAATTGAGTCTATTGATATTAAGTGATATTAATGACCAGTTGTTGTTATTAGCTCTGGTTATTTTTCTGTGTCTTCTCCACTTTTTTACAGCAGTTTTTCACATCTTGTTTAAGGTCCTCTATTATTTTCATACTGTTACGTTTAAAGTCGATTTCTTCTTCTTCTTCTTCTTCTTCTTCTTCTTCTTCTTCTTCTTCTTCTTCTTCTTCTTCTTCTGGAATTAGGTGTTCAAATCTTTTTGTTGTGTGATCCCTGGAATCTGGTGTTGTCATGTGTCTCACTCTGGGTGGATCTCTTCTGTGCTGGAGCAGGAACTGTTCCTCAGCCAAGGACCTCACAGGTTATCTGGATGGTTGTCCTCAGCACAGGGACAGGGGCTCTTGGTGGTCCAAGAAACCTGCAGACAAAAGAGTGAACTTGGGGGCAGGGGAGGGTTGTGTGGAACAAAGAAGCCCCTGTAGCAGGATCTGGATGTGCCCTGCAATCCCCTCTGGCCAAGCAGGCACACACTCACCCCTCTGGGTGGATAGCCTCAGTTCAGGAGCAGGAACTGTTCCTGGGCCATGGACCTCACACACAATAGGGCAGGCTTGGGGGAGGCAGGATTGTGTGGAACAAAGAAGCGCCTACAGCAGGAGTTGGAGCCCTGTGCTCCTTTCCCGGACCAGACCCGGACCAGACCCAGACCAGACAGTCCGCCTCATCCCGGGATGGCACCCACTCACCAGTCTTGATGGTTGTCCTCAGCACAGGGACAGGGACTTCTGGAGGTCCAAGGACCCTGCAGACAAAAGGCTGGCCTCAGGTCTTAACATTATAATGTGTCTTGTTTAAAATCACTGTGATGATTTTGACTGACATAAGATATGCACATTTGTGGTCTGAAATTGTTACTCTTTGTGAATTAAAACTTCTTTACATGTGAATGTTGGTTGCCTTGGAAAACATATAAAATGTGGAAAATTGTAAGGAACAGAAATAAACATTTTTGTCTAAAGACTCATTGTAGATCTTAGTACTTATTAAAGTACACTATGTACAAAAGAGAATAGTGCCTTCTGCTAATAGAGCTGGTATGGAGAAATTATGACGGGAAGGACCTGACCTCAGGTGGTTCTACAGAATATGGCCCGAGGAGCACAACCTTACAAAGACTCATCACGATCCCCATACTTAGAGTGTTGCTTTGCTTTAATAAGATATGAAGAGTAGGTATAGACACTTAAGTATATAAGGGACCCTAATCCAAACTAGGTTGGATTCCATATGGTGACCTCAGGGAATCTAGCTGAATTATCAAATGGGAGAAAGATCTCAGAGGGAAATGTCTTCCAGGTCTGAGTGTAGGACACAAGACAGCAGTACTAGCAGGTGAGTGTCTCTAGCCATCTCCTGATTTTATTCTTCACTCTGAAGAACTGACATCACTTTTGTTCTCCTCTGGGTCAAATCTTCACAATGTAGGAGGAGAAACGTGTTTATGGATAATGCTGTGATGTCCACAAGTACTCTATGCTAAGAGCTGGGGTCTGGGGGAGAATTGTATTGGGACTCAGCCTTTGATATCCTTGTAGGAATCCTCCCCAAACCCATATCTGGACTTAGCCAGGCTCTGTGATTACTCAACATATGTCTATGATTATTTGCTGTCAGTTCCTGGGTGTCTGCATAAAGAGTGAAGCTTAGATCCTTGGTACAGATAGCTCTGTCTTGAAGGTGGGAACAAGGCTAAGTTCTACATGGAATACATGTCAAATGACTATGTGGGGATATATAAGTGTTCCTATAAGGGCCTGTCACAGTAACACCCTAGCTGGTGCTAACAGGTGAGTAACACCTGAGAACAGTAACACCCTAGAACTGGTGCTAACAGGTGAGTGCACACTAAGGTGTCCCAGTATGTGCCCTCCCCTCAGAGTTCTACTCTCTGGGGGTACTTCTCTCAAAGCCCAAGCTGCAAGACAATGTGGATAGCTTAAGTTCATTTCACATACTACCCCTTGTATCCTAGGAACCTGTCTCTCTGGCCCAGCCCTGCTGTGACCTCAGGAGAGTCCATAATAACGCAGTGTAGTTCATTGATGGGATTTGGCAAATTCATTCTGATCCAGGAAGGAAAGCACAACCTTTCATGTGAAGCACAATTAAGTGAATCACAATTAATAAAAACACAGGGTCAGAAGTTGGGGTTCAACCTGAAGATCTGAAAAACAAATCAACCAGCCACTGGCTCTTACCTCAACCTCAGTCTGAAATGGAGATCTTGCCACCCATAATCACAGAATGAGACTGTCTGTTGAGAGCTGTTTATTCCCATTTTATAATCCCTTCTAGGGATAGGGTTAAAGGTGTGCACCATCATCATTAAAGGCATACACCATCCAGTTTCTATGACAACTAGTGTATCTACTGGGATTAAAGGTGCATATCTTTGTGGCTACTGTGATTAAAGGTGTATGTTACCATAATCTGGTCTGTAAGGCTCATTAGTGGGACTGTTTTACTCTCAGATCTTCAGACAGTCTTTATTTATTAAATTACAATTGAAATGCTACTACACTCATGAACCCTGGACTCACAGCAGCATGCAAAGATGTCATTCTAAGCTCATTTTGTTCTGGGCTCTGTGACTGCCAACCACAGTGGAACATTCAGATGCTAAGTCTATTTTAGGAATGTACCCCAGGTGTGGTCAACATCAAGCAATCCCCTTGACATCCTTATCTCAGGTAATGACCCTTAATTCATCCTTTCTTGGTATATATTATCACACAGAGAGCTTTTCTGAGAACATCTCTAGAGAAAGAGTAAGGAAACTATTCAGCCCAACAGAATATTTTCTCACCAGCATCCCCTGATGCGACTATTTCCCTCCATGACTCACTGGAATTCAGCAGAAGCAGGAGGGTTTGAGGGACACAGAGCTGATGACATGATCAGATATCTGTGCTAGTAGTTAGGTTTCTATTTTTATGATAAAACATCAACTCCTTAAGGAGTGAGTACAGAGTGTATTCAGTCTTACAGCTTACAGTCCATCATGAAGAGGAACAGGCACTCAAGAAGGAAGTAAAGCTGAAGGCAAAGAGGAGCACTGTTTACAGACTTATTTCCAATGGCTTGATTAGCATGTTTTCTTATGTCATCAAGGTCTATCTGCCCAGAGTTAGAAAACTGAAAGTGGGCTGAGCACTCCTGCTTCAATAATCAATATTTAAAACACCCTTACAGTGCTGTTCACAGGTCAATATTATGGAGGAACTTTCTCAGTTAAATTTCCCCTTCCCAGATGACTCTAACTTGTATCAAGTGAGTGAAACCTAAGGTATTCACTGTCCTTTCTTTTGTCTTTGCTTTCTGGAATAAAGGGCTCAATCTTGTGACAGTAGCTGCTCACTAGAGGTTTGTGATACACTTGGTTCTCAGACTCAATCAAGCAATTCTGATCCTTCAGAGTCACAATGATAAGTTTATTAAGGTTTGGTGGGGCTCAGCTGTGATCTTGACATATGCCCAAGAATCCCAATCTACAAAAGCCTTTTTAGCATCAGAATGGCATCCATTTGTAAGTATTTAAGGTCTAAATTGAGATAGAAACAGATAGGTTATAGTCAAGAGCTGGGAGCTCAAATATTCACCTCTCCATGAAGTTCTGGCAGAACACAAGGACTTGTTCCTTACTCCTGAGAATGGTAAGTGATGGCTCTTCTGGGAAATGGGTACAGCAAGGCATGAAATCATTATGGGTTGGTGAAGCCTCCTCTGAAGTTGGGAAATTGAGGTAACTAGACTTTCTTGCTCACCACTTAGAAACAGCAAGAAAATTTCCTGCACAATCTGAAAGATGAGATGCCATGAGAATAATATGTTTTATAGACAAAGAAGAATTTTTCAAAATGTTAGGGACTCAGAGGAATGGTTCAGTACTCATAAGCCCTTTATATAGTATGTTCAAATTATTTGATTTGCTGAGTAAGCTCAGACCATTAAAATAAGAAAAATGCATGGCCATAAAAGAATCAGGATAGAAGAAAAGTTCTAGATAAGAGAGAGGGACAAAGGGCCTAGATTTGTTCAAGAAATGGGGAGACTGGGTGCAATTCAGTAATTGGAGGAAGATTTTGCTGTGACCTCACATCTTTGGCCTCTTTATGCAGAACCCACAGTTTTACAGCACCAAGCTCACGTAGTTGAAAATCTTATCCAGATGGTAGTGTCTGCCTTAGATCTAGTGGTTCTGGTGATTCTGATGTTTGAGGCTTTGAATAGCAAGAAAATGAAAAAAAAAAGATGCAACTCAGAGATAAATAAGACAGAACACCAGGTTCCACCCTTGAGCAAATCATGGAAAATAAATCTGCTAATCCCATACAAGAAAGAAAGAAATGTAAAGAAAACTGAATGTACATTAAGAAATTGTACTCTCAGAAGGTTCAGGGAGAAAATGAGTTCTGGGTGTAGGAAATTCTGAGGACTGATGTCAAGAGCACTTTGGAAGCTCAACTGTGCTCCTTTCCCCACATCTCACTGTTCATATTTGCTCACGCCTTCCTCCTCTTTTCCAGCCATGTGTCTTGTGTGCCCTGGGTCCTAACTTCCCTCACTTTCAAATTACATTTTCCCTTACATTGCCAGTGTCAATGTTCTTCGTTATGAGTCTTTGCCTTTACCAATAAGAAAGAGAACATAGTCCAAACTGCAAAAATAATTGGAAAAGCCAGATTCCAGAGTGAATTAAGTGGCATGAAAATAATGCCCCCCAATTCTCTGGCACCTCCAGTATCTTCAGTGTTCATTACTGAATAAGCTGAGGACTCTCAAAGAAAGAGATATTTTGATTGAGGGAGCCATTATGGGACTAGCAAGAAATCAGGCACTAGGGAAATTCTCAGGAATTCACAAGGATGATTCCAGTTAAGACCCTAAACAACAGATGAGAGGGTGCCCAAACTGGCCTTGCCATGTACTCAGACCAGTGAATATCTTAAATAACACCATAGAACTTTCATCCAGCATCTGATGAAAACTAGTCACTCTGAATGTGGGTAACAGTTGTATGGCTGGGGCAGAATCTGGGGCCATTGACAGTGGCACTAGGATTTATCCATACTGCTTGTATTGGCTTTTGGGGAATATATTCTTTTTGAATGGATACCTTGCACAGCCTAGATATAGTATGGAGGGCCTTGGACCTTCCTCAAAGCAATGTGCCTTATCCTCTCTATGGAGTGGATGAAGAGTGGGGTGGGGGGATAAGTGGAGGGAATTGGAGGAGGGAAGGTAGTGGGAACTGGGATTGATATGTACAATGAAAAAAGATAGTTTGTTTTCTTTTTTAAAAAAGATATTAAAAATAAATAAAAATAATCTCACTGCCAACAGGTTGTTCAATATTATGCAGAAATACAGAAAAGTAATGGTTTAAGAGCATACTAAATTTAATAAGTGAATAAAATCCAAACTTAAACATTGAAAAAAGTTTCATGTTTGCCTTCAATACAATGACAATAGTGGGTAATAAAGAGGTGGTATATTTTGCCATGGCTTTTACATATGGCATTTAACAATGTTTGCTGTTTTAAACCACTAGCAAATGAAAAAGAAATCCTGACACACTGCTATTAGCTAGATCTCAAGTCTCTCTATCTGAAGTTTGATGATGTTAGAACAGCTGTTCTGGAAAAATGCTTCACATTTCATTTTACACTTCCACTCAAAAATGTCATTTAATCAAACACATTCCACACTTTGATAATCGCTGTGTGTATGCCACTAACAGTCATTCTCATAATTCCAAGATAAGGGAACATGTGTGGACTTCAGGAGTGATGCAGAGTTGATGGTTGATTTGTAATTTGAAATCTCACTGTTGATTGATGTTTAATACAAAAGCAATTGTTTTGTACATGGCCTTAATATACCTGAATAAAATTATTAATTATTAATAATGCCTTTTCCTCTAAATTTACAAACATGATTTCACTAAAAATATGTCATCAATTCTTTTAGAACCACATAAAATGTATTTTAAACATATTTATACATTCTCTTTATCTCCTTCACAGTTACTTCTCATTCCCCAACCCATTCAGAACTTCTGCATAGATAATCAACTTGCCTGAAATAACACTTTTATACTTTTCTTAGCTTTTGTTTATTGTATTCATTTACAACATATCTCTTGTTTCACAAAAGGTGTACACGATATATTTACTGTTCTTGTCTGATTGTGTTAGCTAAAATTTCAAGTTCTGTGATGAACATGGAGAGAAGAGACAAATTGCAATCTTCTTCTTCAAAAGAAATTTCTGTCTCTGCCTGTTAAATATAATATTATCTCCAAATTATCCAAATATGCTTTAATAAAAAGATAATATTCTTCATTCCAAAGTTGATTTGACAATTTATATGCAATGCCCAAGTCATAATGAAAAATACTGTTCCTTCCATGATCTCTGCAGTTCTTTTCTCCAATATTTTTGTTATGAATTATTTTGCTCTATTTTTAAACACGGAAGAGATGTTAGAAAACCATTCCATGTCTTTATGGTACATAATTCTTTTATAGAACACTGGATACTGTTTTATAAACCACGGAGTATGTATTATTGAGTTCTAATAGTATATGCTATCAAAATGCAGTGTTGCATGATGCTTTCATTCTTTTATGTCACATGGTGCACAAACCACCAAGGACACAGTTTCAGGAGGGAACTTGTGGAAACATCTTCACATACGTGTTCTGTCACTGGTGAGATATTATCTGAAGTGCGTAAATATGTATTGTTGATGATTTTTAAAATTTTTATTGTTTCACTATTTCCTCCATTGATATGAAGCATTTGGTCATTGTTACCCATAGTCTTTTCTGACAGTTCAGTCCTCCCTCTATGGAAAATTTCTTCTCAAGATGTTTCTCTTCCACATTGCCTTCTCTTTGTGAGTGGTCCATTGAGTTCTGTCAGAATTAGCTGGCCACACACAGGTAGGAGGTTATTCAGTGGAGCCAGGACATTTCATCTGTGTTTATGACACGTATGTAAAGGACAGGCCTTCCTATAGTGACCATTCATTGTCCTTCTGGAGGAGTTCATTTTCCCTCAATTATTTTCATTTCTTTTTAAACTTTGGGATATAGACACTTATTTCCTTTTTATAAAATGTGTTCATCCATGATCTCAGACACCAATGTCCATGACGGCTTATTAACAACACCCCAAATCTGAAAATATCTTGAATGGCCATTGAATGGTATAGAATCTGATTTGTCTACAGAACATGGGAGTGGCAATAAATGGTTCTGATAAATGTATTATATTAAATGAAAGAAGCTAGTCACTAAATTCTATGCATTCTATGACATATTTATATTGTATTTTTTTTATTTTTCCATTCAAAAAATTTTCACTTCCTCCCCTCCTTACATTCCCCTCCCACTTCCCCACTAACCCTCCTCCCTCCCCCTCCCTCCTTAAGAGAGGGCAGGGAATCCTGCCCTGTGGGAAGTCCAAGTCCCCCCCCCCATATTCAGTCCTAGGAAGCTTTGCATCCAAGTAGACAAATAGACTAGGGTCCCAAAAAGCCAGTACATGCAGTAGAAACAAGTCCCAGTGCCTTTATCAATGGCTTCTCAGTCAGCCCCCATTTTCAGCCACATTCAACTCATGGATGTACATTTGTTTTCATGGTTTCTGTGTAGGCAATTGGCGTGGAATTAGAGAATTAAATAGGAATTCTGTGTATGACTTATTGAGCAACTGAGAAGTTTTTTCTTTGATAGACGCAGCATTTTATGCTCTCCTTAGTTCATGAGGATTCCCTTTGGACACTTTGGGTTATTGTAGTTTCAGGATGCTCATTCCCGCCTCCTAGTGGAATTAAGTAGTACAGCACCATGAGTGCTGGGCTGAGCTTTCTCCAAGTCTCCCACTCTCACACTCTTAGATATTCCTGTCTTTCTTAGATAAACATCTATGCGACCTTTGCTCCTCTATAGGTGAATTGTTTACATGCTTGTCATTGCGCTGTAAGATTGGTCATGAATAGCAATCACTTTCAAGGCTTATAATTGCTATACGTTCTCTATTTTAAATGTCTTTTACTGTTTTTGATGGGATCCTTTAAAGTAAACTTTTAAAATTTTTGTATACCTAATAAATAAATAAATATTTTAAAAAAATTTAAATTATTTTAAAACTTTTAAAATAAATTTAGCATTTAAAAAAGTTTTAAAGTTTTTTTTTTATTGTTTTTCGAGACAGGGTTTCTCTGTAGCTTTGGTGCCTGTCCCGGAACTCGCTCTTTTAGACCAGGCTGGCCTCGAACTCCCAGAGATCCGCCTGCCTCTGCCTCCTGAGTGCTGGGATTAAAGGCGTGCACCACAACTGCCTGGCTCTGTTTTTTTTTTATTTTTTTTAAATTTTTTATGTTTTTTCATTGAAAAAAAGAAAATTTCCGCCTCCTCCCAGCCTCCCATTTACCTCCCCCTCCTCCCACTCCTCTCCCCGTCCCCCCAACTCGCCCACCCCCCTCCAGTCCAAAGAGCAGTCAGGGTTCTTTGCCCTGTGAAAAGTCGAAGTCCTCCCCCCTCCATCCTGGCCTAGGAAGGTGAACATCCAAATTGGCTAGGCTCCCACAAAGCCAGAACATGAAGTAGGATCAAAACTCAGTGCCATTGTCCTTGGCTTCTCATCAGCCCTCATTTTCCGCCATAATCAGAGAGTCTGGTTTTATCCCATGCTTTTTGAGTTCCAGTACAGCTGGCCTTGGTGAGCTCCCAATAGATCAGTCCCTCTGTCTCAGTGGATGGGTGCACCCCTCATGGTCCAGACTTCCTTGCTCATGTTCTCCCTCCTTCTGCTCCTCATTGGGACATTGGGAGCCCAGTCTGGTGCTCCAGTGTGGGTCTCTGTCTCTATCTCCATTCATCACCAGATGAAGGTTCTATGGTGATATGCAAGATATTCATCAGTATGGCTATAGGATAGGGTCATTTCAGGTTCCCTGTCCTCAGCTGACCCAGGAGCTAACTGGGGATATCGCCCTAGGCAAATGGGAGCCTTTCTAGGTCCAAGTCTCCTGCCAACCCTAAGATGGCTCTCTTAATTAAGATATGTGCTTCCCTGCTCCCCTATCCAAGCTTCCTTTATCCCAATCATCCCGTTTCTCCAAGTTCCCCCCATCCTCCCCTTCTTACTTTTCTCTCCCCATCTCCCCTTACCCCCTTCCAACCCCACCCCCAAGATCCCAATTTTTTGCCTGGCAATCTTGTCTACTTCCCATAACCAGGAGGATAGCTATATGTTTTGCTTTGAGTTCACCTTCTTATTTAGCTTCTTTAGGATACCAAATTATAGACTCACTGACGTTTATTTATGGCTAGAACCCAATTATGAGTGAGTATATCCCATGTTCATCTTTTTGGGTCTGGGTTACCTCACTCAGGATAGTGTTTTCTATTTCCATCCATTTGCATGCAAAATTAAAGAAGTCATTGTTTTTTACCGCTGACTAGTACTCTAATGTGTATATATTTCACACTTTCTTAATCCATTCTTCCACTGAAGGACTTTTAGGTTGTTTCCAGGTCCTGGCTATTACAAATAATGCTGCAATGAACATAGTTGAAAAAATGCCCTTGTCATATGATCGGGCATCTCTTGGGTATATTCCCAAGAGTGGCATTGCTAGGTCCAGGGGTAGGTTGATCCCGAATTTCCTGAGAAACCGAAACACTGATTTCCAAAGTGGTTGCACAAGTTTGCATTCCCACGAGCAATGGATGAGGGTACCCCTTTCTCCACAACCTCTCCAGCAAAGGCTACCATTGGTATTTTTGACTTTAGCCATTCTGACAGGTGTAAGATGATAGATATCTCAAAGTTGTTTTGATTTGCATTTCCCTGATCGCTAAGGAAGTTGAGCATGACCTTAAGTGTCTTTTGGCCATTTGAACTTCTTCTGTTGAGAATTCTCTGTTCAGCTCAGTGCCCCATCTTATAATTGGGTTGATTGGCCTTTTACGGTCTACTTTCTTGAGTTCTTTATATATTTTGGAGATCAGACCTTTGTCAGTTGCGGGGTTGGTGAGATCTTCTCCCAGTCAATAGGTTGCCTTTTTGTCTTAGTGACAGTGTCCTTTGCTTTACAGAAGCTTCTCAGTTTCAGAAGGTCCCATTTATTCAATCTTGCGCTTAATGTCTGTGATGCTGGGGTTATACATAGGAAGCGATCGCCTGTGCCCATCTGTTGTAGGGTACTTCCCACATTCTCTTCTCTCAGGTTCAGTGTGTTCAGATTGACATTGAGGTCTTTGATCCATTTGGACTTGAGCTTTGTGCATGGTGATAGATATGGATCTATTTTCATTCTTCTACAGGTTGACATCCAGTTATGCCAGCACCATTTGTTGAAGATGCTTTCTTTCTTCCATTGTATACTTTTAGCTCCTTTATCGAAAATGAGGTGATCATAGGTTTGTGGGTTAAAATTCGGGTCTTCTATATGATTCCATTGGTTGACTTCTCTGTTTTCATGCCAGTACCACACTGTTTTCATTACTGTAGCTCTGTAATAGAGTTTGAAGTCAGGGATGGTAATGCCTCCAGAAGATTCTTTATTGTATAAGATTGTTTTGGGTATCCTGGGTTTTTTGATTTCTCATATAAAGTTGATTATTTTTCTCTCAAGATCTGTGAAGAATTTTGATGGGACCTTGATGGGGATTACATTGAATCTATAAATTGCCTTTGGTAGAATTGCCATTTTTACTATGTTAATCCTCCCAATCCAAGAGCAAGGGAGGTCCGTCCATTTTTTGGAATCCTCTTCAATTTCTTTCTTCAATGCCTTAAAGTTCTTGTCAAATAGATCTTTCACTTCCTTGGTTAGAGTTACCCCAAGATATTTTATGCTGTTTGTGGCTATCATGAAAGGTGAAGCTTCTCTGATTTCCCTCTCTGCTTCCATATCCTTTGTGTATAAGAGGGCTACTGATTTTTTGGAGTTGATCTTGTATCCTGCCACATTACTAAAGGTGGTTATCAGCTGTAGGAGTTCTTTGGTGGAGTTTTTGCGGTCGCTTATGTACACTATCATATCATCTGCAAATAACAAATGTTTAACCTCTTCCTTTCCAATTCGAATCCCCTTGATCCCCTTATGTTGTCTTATTGCTATTGCTAAAACTTCAAGCACTATATTGAAGAGGTATGGAGAGTGGACAGCCTAGTCGTGTTCCTGAGTTTAGTGGGATGGCTTTGTGTTTCTCTCTGTTTAGTTTGATGTTAGCAGTCGGTTTGCTGTAAATAGCTTTTATTATATTTAGGTATGCCCCTTGTATTCCTAATCTCTCCAATACTTTTCTCATAAAGGGATGTTGAATTTTGTCAAAAGCTTTTTCAGCATCTAATGAAATGATCATATGTTTTTTTTTCTTTCATTTTATTTATATGATGGATTACATTGATAGATTTTCATGTGTTGAACCAGCCCTGCATCTCTGGGATGAAGCCTACTTGATCATAATGGATAATTTTTCTAATGTGTTTTTGGATTCAGTTTGCCTGTATTTTATTGAGGAATTTTGCGTCGATGTTCGTTAGTGAGACTGGTCTGTAATTCTCTTTCCTGGTTGAGTCTTTGTGTGGTTTTGGTATCAGAGTGACTGTAGCTACATAAAAGGAATTTGGCAATGACTCTTCTGTTTCTATATTGTGAAATACATTAAGGAGTATAGGTATAAGCTCTTCTTGGAAGTTCTGGTAGAATTCTGCATTGAAACCATCTCGTCCTGGGCTTTTTTAGGTAGGGAGGTTTTTTATAACAGCTTCTAAAACTTTGCAACTAACAGGTCTATTTAAATTGTTCACCTGGTCCTGGTTTAACTTTGGTATATGGTATTTATCTAAAAATGTGTCCATTTCTTTTACATTTTCCAGTTTTGTGGCATACACTCTTTAGTAGTAAGGTCTAATGATTCTTTGAATTTCCTCTGTGTCTATGGTTATGTCCCCTTTTTCAATTCTGATCTTATTAATTTGCATATTCTCTCTCTGCCGTTTGATTAGTTTGGATAGGGGTTCATCAATCTTGTTGATTTTCTCCAGGAACCAGCTTTTTGTTTCATGATTCTTTGGATTGTTTTCTGTGTTTCTGTTTTGTTGATTTCAGCCTTTAGTTTGATTATTTCCAGTCTTCAACTCCTCCTAGACGAGTCTGCTTTTGTTTTCTAGAGCCTTCAGGTGGGCTGTTAAATCGCCAATGTGTGCTTTCTCTGTTTTCTTTAGGTGGGCATTTAGTAGTTTGAACTTTCCTCTCAGGAGTGCTTTCATAGTGTCCCGTAAGTTTGAGTAGGTTGTTTCTTTATTTTCATTGAATTCAAGGAAGACTTTAATTTCTTTCTTTATTTCTTCCTTGATCTAGGTGTTTTTCAGTAGTTGACTGTTCAGTTTCCATGAGTTTGTAGACTTTCTAGGGGTAGCATTGTTGTTGAATTCCAACTTTGATCCATGGTGATCTGATAAGACACAGGAGGTTACGAATATTTTTTTGTAACTCTGGAAATTTGCTTTGTTGCCAATTATGTGGTCAATTTTCAAGAAGGTTCCATGGGCTGCAGAGAAGAAGATATATTCTTTCCTATTTGTGTGAAATGTTCTATAGATGTCTGTTAAGTCCATTTGCTTCATTTCCTCCATTAATTCTCTAATTTCTCTGTTAGGTTTCTGTCTGATTGACCTGTCCATTGGTGAGAGAGGAGTGTTGAAGTCTCCTACTATTAGTGTGTGCGGTTTGATGGCAGCCTTGAGTTTTTGTAATGTTTCTTTTATGTATGTGGGTGCTTTTATATTAGGGGCATAGATATTCAGGATTGAGACTTCATCCTGATGAATTGTTCTTGTTATGAGTATAAAATGTCTGTCTCCATCTCTTTTGATTGATGTAAGTTTGAAGTCAACTTTGTTAGAAATTAGTATGGCCATACCTGCTTGTTTCTTAGGTCCATTTGCTTGATAAACCTTTTACTAGCCCTTTACTCTGAGTAGGGGCCTGTCTTTGTGGTTGAATTGTGTTTCTTATAAACAGCAGAATGTTGGATCCTGTTTTCGTATCCAATCTCTTAGCCTGTGCCTTTTTATAGGTGAGTTGAGTCCATTGACATCAATTGATATTAATGACCAGTGGTTGTTAACTCCGGTCACTTTTTTAGTAGTAGAGTTTGTGTGTTTCCCTTCTTCGAGTTGTGCAGGTGAAGAGTCTCTAGATGTTTGAGGTATTGTGGTCATTGTTGGACTCCTTGGTTTGTGATTTTCCTTCTATTACTTTCTGTAAGGCTGGATTTGTGGCTACGTATTGTTTAAATTTGTTTTTATCCTGGAAAATTTTGTTTTCTTCATCTATAGTGAACGAAAGCTTGGCTGGGTATAGTAATCTGGGCTTGCATCCATGGTCTCTTAATTTCTGCAGTACATCTATTCAGTACCTTCTGGCTTTTATGATTTCCATAGAGAAGACAGGTGTAAGTCTGATAGGTTTACCTTTATAAGTAACTTGACCCCTTTCCTGTGCAGCTCTTAATATTCTTTCTTTATTCTGTATGCTTTGTGTTTTGATTATTATATGGTGAGGAGAATTTTTTTTTGGTTCAGTCTATTCGATGTTCTGTATGCTTCTTGAACCTTCAAAGGAATATCTTTCTTTAGGTTGGGAAAGTCTTCTTCAATAATTTTATTAAATATATTTTCTGGACTGTTGAGCTGTACTTCTTCTCCTTCTTCTATCCCAATTATTCTTAGGTTTGTTCTTTTTATTGTGTCCCAGATTTCCTGAATGTTTTGTGATGAGAATTTGTTGGTTTTGCTGTTTTCTTTGATCATTGTGTTTATTTTCTCTATGGTATCTTCAGTGTCTGACATTCTTTCTTCTATCTCTTGAAATCTGTTAGTAGTACTTTTTTCTGTAGTTCCTGTTTGTTTACCCAGATTTGCCATCTCCATCCTTCCCTTGGTTTGTGTTTTCTTCATTACTTCCATTTCATTCTTCAAGTCTTGAACCGCTTCCCTTACCTGTTTAATTGCTTTTTCTTGTTTCTCTTGGTTTTCTTGGGTATCTTTGAGTGATTTATTCAGTTTCTCTACCTTTTTGTTTGTAAACTTTAATTGTTTATGGCAGTTTTTCACCTCCTGTTTAAGGTTTTTTATTATTTTCATATAATTCACTTTTGAGTCGATTTCTTCTAATTCTTCTGGAGTAGCGTGTACAATTCTTCTTATTTCAGGATCCCTGGATTCTGGTGATGTCATGTTGCCTTTCAGGTTGTTGGAGGCATTCTTGCATTGGCGCCTTCCCATCTCTTCCTTCAAATGGCGCCAGGAGAGGACTGGTGTCTTGGTCCAGTCTTTGCTGTGACTGACTCTCTGGATTTATCTCTTCAGTGTAGAAGCACGAACTGTCCCGTCCAGATGGAACTCCTCAGCACCAAAACATGGACGCCTGGTAGTCCAATGACCTGAGGACAAAAGGCGGAACTTGGGGGGCAGGGCGGGGACGAGTAGAACACAGGACACCCTGCCACACAAGCTGAAGGTGCCTGGGCTCCCTTAAAGGGACCTTGCACCCTGCCTGGTAGGCAGGCACTCACCGCTCTGTGTGGGTAGCCTTAGTGTAGGAGCAGGAAACTGTTCCTGAGCAAAGGACCTTGCAAAGAGTGCAGCCTTGGGAGCAGGGTCGTGTGTAAGAAAGACAGCCCTGAAGAAGGAGCTGGGGGAGGGGGTTTGTGCTCTTTTCCGGGACAATCCACCCCTGGATAGCACACACTCACCCGTCCAGATGGAACTCCTCAGCACCTAAACTGGGATGCCTGGTAGCCCAATGAGCCGGGGACAAAAGCTTATATAAATATTTTTAATTAAGTTACATAAACACAAAACTTTTATCAAGAGAAGAAATATACATAGAACAAAATTAATCTTTTTTAATCAATAAACCAAGATCCATACCAATGCAAAGTATCCATCTCTATAGCATATCACCCTTTAAATGTAAATAAATACTATTTGGGAATTTGGTTATAGTTCTCTTCAAACTGCTTCCTGCTTTTTTGGGGGTGAAGTAATTTTAGGGGGTGTTCATGGAGACCTTTTGGGGGGTCTTGGACTATCAAACAATATTAGTCTGGAAGGAATCCACAGGTTTCCATCCTCTGAGGAAATAAAAGAAGAACCTCATTTCCAAAGCAACAAATCCTTAGACTTAAATTTTGAAGTCAAGATACTTTAAAAATATATATGTTGGTTTAGCTTAGAAGTCCACACAATGAGATGTCTCTCTGTACTTAGCTCCTTCACAGTTAAAAAATTCAAAGAAAACACAATAATATGCATAATAAAAACTCTCTGTGTATATTCTATCTTTACATGGCTAATTTTTCTTAGTCTATTATTTTTCTACAAATTTTCACTGTTTCTTTAAAGATTTTTTTTTATTTTTTTAAAAACCATTTTCTTCTTTTTATAACTCTTTATACTCTTTTTCTTCTCTCTCAAGTGTATGCACATTTTTAAAACTCACTATGTCCGATTTAGTGGTCTTTTCATCCGAATTTTTCTTCATTGTGTATCTGTAATCTTTTTCTGACCAGGACCACATTTTTGTTTAATGCTATGTGGGTATGGCTAGAACCAACTCTGCAGTCCTGCCTACTTGCTCTGTCCAGTCCAACATGGCTGAGGCATGTTTGCTGCCTCTGAGAGCCATGCACACTGAACCATTTTCAGACACACATTAGGTCTATGTTGCCATTAAGCAAGTTTTACCACTCTGCTTAAAAACCCTATTTAAATGCTCCACAGCCAGACCTTCTGAAAGAGTCAGAGCCTTTTGAGCTGGTGGAGCAGGAAGCCATCATTTTTAAAGAAGCTGTGCAAATGTTTGCCACTAAAGCTGAATCAGGAAACCTCCTAAAGGAACCATGACTCTGCTTGCCTCTGACAAACAGAGCAAGGAGTTGAATTAAACTCTTTGTGTGTGTGTCTAAAATTTCTTTCCAAACTCTCTCAGGTTTGAAGTGGATTTGACATGCCAGTCTGTTTGTGGAGGCTGCTTGTTCATTTCCTGGCCATACAGACTCCCCAGATAATCACACAGAAATTTGTATTAATTGCAATACTATGCGACCAATAGCTTAAGTGTATTTCTAGTAGCTCTTACATCTAGGATTAACCCATTTCTATTAGTCAGTGTATTGCCACATGGCTGAAGGTGGCTACATGACAACTCCCTGACTGTCTTCTTTGTCTCTCTATGTCTCTTCTTGTCTGGCTATATTCTGTTAAGCCATTGGCTGAAAGTAGCTTCTTTATTAACCATTGACAATTAAACATTAATAGTATACAGAAGGGAATCCCATATCAGGCTCCAATGAAGATGAGATAATTTTTAAATGTATATAATGTAACTTGATAATATTCTCTTCAAAACTCATCCAGTCTACCACCGCAACATATCTCCATAACAACCTGTTCTCTGTGATATAATGAGTTACAATGACATTTTGAATACTCATATTCCCTATCTGAACTGAGAATTCCTTCCCTAAAGTCAAGAAAAGCATTAGTTTCATGATACTTTTCTTATTAAGTAGATTACACTTGGAAAATAACTGGGTTTGTAATCCTTACAAAATTTTTGAATATAATGATATGGTAAAGGACACGGGTTACAAGTTCTCTGCTCATGATACTACAGGATTCGCATCTCTACCTCATAAAGTCATTCATTTAGATAAAGTCAGTAACCTACCCATGTCCAGTACTATTGTCCTCTCAGATTTGCATCCACTCCTCAACTCACAAATGCCTCCTTGACCCCCAAATTTCTTTCTTCTCTCAATATTTCTTTCATGAGACTTATGGTAGTTCACATAATTGATTAAGTTGTGCAATCACTTTCAATTATTCACTACCTTCCCCCCAAAGCAACCCTTTCTATAAAACAGAAAATATTTCTACTTTGTTTCACTTTATATACAGGGATGTCAATATTGACATGTTTTCTTATTTCTTAAATGAGAAGTGATGAAACTCAATGAATCTGGAATCAAAGTATAGTGCACCAAACCAATGAATTTCGGGAAATGATTAAAAGAGTAGCCAATTTCAATGAAAGACATAGGCCATATATAAATCCTTCACCCATATCACTTTTATCTCTGAAAGCCAGCTATGAGTCATAAACCAGTGAAGAGAGTCTATCTGAGAAAGAAGAAAGATGTAATGGTAAATATGAAATGGGTTAAGAAGGATGAGAGATCCAGGTACTCTGAGGCCTCTGCTGTAGGTGATGTGGACAGGCTACATCAACATCACTAAAAGAACAAAGGTGCTTGTATTAGCAGCTTCCATAAGATGCTTGGGATCCCTAGAAGTTGTACATAGATTCCACTTTTCTCAGAGACTATGGAATTTTTTACAATTTTGAGCTGAGATTATCATATACCAATCTCTACTAATATGAGGATATTGAGGAACAGTTCTACCTATATGATATTGAGACTATCACAACATCCAGAAAGCCTTAGTTGAAGACATCTTCTGACCAAAAGCAGTATGCTTTGGAGGATTAAAAGTGTGACTTACTCTCAGATCCATGTTAATTCATGTCTCAGTGCTCCTCTTGAAATTCATCTTTAATCCTTCAATTCAGTGACTTCTGGGCCTGAAGATAAAATTCGTTCTATGGTTGCTACTGACTCTGTTTCTGTTTCTTCTCCCAGGCTGTGTTTCAGCTCTGAAAGTAGATATTCTCCTAGTCCGTTTATAAAGAATGAAAAAAAGAATATCAGAACTTAGTGTCCATACTTGATGCCAGGAGTACACACAAAGTAGCATATGGGAGATGGAAGTCAGTAGATTCAGCACAACATAGTGTCTAAGGGTTGCTTCATTCTGGACCTTATAGTTTTTTTTGTATATTCCTTATCTGTTCTTGACAATTTAAATTATTTATATTTTTGATTTGCTTCATTTTGCAATGTAACAAATGTTTTAATCTCTTATGGTATACAAAGTAATTATATTACAGATGCACAAAGTGTAATAAATAATTCAATATCATATATCTCAATATATGAATACATCTCAACACATACATGTATCATTCCATTGATGTGTGGACTGTTCTGGTGTTATTGTGCATTATGTGTTGCAGGTTTTGCAATAGATTTCAGAAGTATATTCTCCCTGTTGAGTCATACTTACAGTTTCTGGGCAACTTCTCCATATTCTGTCAACAAACATGAGCCCACAGCACTGGTATCTGTTCTTTATCTTCATGTTCCTAAGTGTTTGGTGTCTTTAGGCTGCACACAAATGTTTTTTTCTGCATTTGTCTTACTTAACTTTGGAAGGTAGCTTAACAAACAAGTCAGAGTAACACATGGCCAGTTTATCTGTGGAAACAATAGTATGTGTAGAGGAAAGGCATAAAACTTAGAGGAAGGGCCAGAAATGGAGACAGCTGTATATGACATAGTAAGAAATATATATGAATTTTCTTAAAGGTAAAGTAAATAGACAAGTATCATTGAAGTGGTTCCTTCCCTGATATGTTATCTGTTTCCATAAAACCTGCAAACAAAATTCCAGAAACCAGTCCTAGGAATATTGATTTATTCTTATATAAACTTTATTTGTTTGATTTACTTGAGGCTTTGCCATTTTTATGTCAAAGTAACAGGTTCAGTTTTAATCTGTGTTTTGTCATCATTGGTTTCTTGTTATTTTTCTTATTTTCACATACTATTATGTTTTCTTAGGGTTTGTTAGCTTCATGCACTATTACCTTACATACCTACAAATATAAAGTTCATAGTTGGCCATGAACAAAAATATTATCATGTGTAATTTACAAATTTACAGAACTATAAAACCATTCTTTGGTAATACTTATCCTCTTAATTATATCTCTTAATGCCAATTTTACAATTATATAATTATTCTTTCAGATCTTTGTTCAGGAAAATAAGGTATGTTGCTCAGAAAATGTAAAGAAAACATGAAATTAATTATTACACCTATTTTGTTTTCAATTTACATGAATTGCACTCACCAATGTCACGTAAATCATATTTTTCCTTCTCCATACATAAAACAAAAAAATGAGCCAAAGTTGAAGCAACTTTATGAGGAGTGAGGATGTCTTGGTGGCAGTGGGGTCCTTAGAGAGTTTTCATGATGAGGTTCAACATAGCTCTCTGTTAAAGAGCATTGATTAATATTGCAGAAGATTCAAGTTCAGTTATAATCATCTTGTCTGTCTTTAATGCCAGTTTAAGGATATCAAACATTTGTGACATCTTAGAACACCTTTACCCACAGAACACACATAAAGACACACACACACAGATGAACAAAAGTGTGTGTGTGTGTGTGTGAAAAAATAAAATAAATCTTTAAAAAGATGTATAAACTCAGGAATGTGTTTGTAAGTATGTATTATGAAGGTAATTATGAACATAGAAGGTAAATAAAGATTACCTATTTCAAATACATCTTGATCATCCAATCCAAATGCTTATAGACACAAAACTTGTTTTCCAAGAAGATGATAGTTATAAGAATAATTCTCAACCAGACTTATAACTTAAATCAGAACAAATGAAAATTCTAATGATCAAGAAAAAATGTAATTGAAAGGAAGATTGGCTTGGAAAGTTTCAGGAGGTGTTGAAAGAAGAGAGACTGGGACAGAGGTCTGATCACCAAAATATACAAATAACTCGAAAAATTTGTCATCAAAAGAACAAATAATCCAATAAAAAATGGAGTACAGACATAAACAGAGAACTCTCAGCAGAGGAATCTAAAATGGCTGAGAAACACTTAAGGAAATTTTCAACATTCATAGTCATCAGAGAAATGAAAATCAAAACAATTCTGAGATGCCATCTTACACCTGGAAGAATGGCCAAGATCAAAACCACTGATGACAACTTATTCTGTAGAGTTTGTGGGGTAAAGGGAACACTTCTGCATTGCTGGTGGGAGTGCAAGCTGGTATAGCTCCTTTGGATGTCAGTGTGGCGATTTCTCAGAAAATTAGGAGACAACCTTCATTACGACCCAGCAATATCACTTTTGGATATATATCTAAAGGATGCTCAACTGTGCCACAAGGACATGTGCTCAACTATGTTCATAGCAGCTTTGTTTGTCATAGCCAGAACCTGGAAACAACCTAATTGCCCTTTGACCAAAGAATGGATAAGGAAAATGTGGTACATTTACACAATGGACTACTACACAGCAAAAAAAAAAAATAATGACATCTTGAATTTTGCAGGAAAAATAGATGAAGCTAGAAAACATCATTTTGAGTGAGGTAACCCAGACATAGAAAGACAATTATCACATGTACTCGCTCATGGGTGGTTTTTAAGCATAAAGCAAAGAAAACCAGCCCACACATCACAATCTCTGAGAATTAAACAATGATGAGGACCCTTAGAGAGACATACATAGATCCAATCTACATGGGAAGTAGAAAAAGACAAGATCTCCTAAGTAAATTGGGAGCATGGGGACCTTGGGAGAGGGTTGAAGGGGAGGGGAGAGGCAGGTAGGGGAGCAGAGAAAAATGTAGAGCTCAATAAAAATAAATTAAAAAAGAAAACAGTCACCAAAGTTGAAATGGGAAATTAAAAATTCCTCTTCCAAGTATAATAATAGAACCAATGTGTCTAAATCTTATGCCAAGAATCAGAACTTATTACCTCTGGTGCCAGAGAGTACTTAAGTATCTAAGAGGAGGACTTAAGTCAGATGGTCTCCGCACAATATAACATCTTGATAATACAAACAAAAGAGTCAGTCTCACAGAAACAAATAAGAAAAAAATAGAATTGGAAAATGCTTGTCCTTGGCTGCAGTAAATCAGAACATTGTGACGAAAGATGTGAAAGTCCATAGGAGCTGAGGGAGGAAAGAGAGCAGAATCTGCTTCTAACCCTGCAATAAGGAATATTTGACTTGAGGCTATGGAGCCACCTTGAGTTTATAGCCTCACACTGCAATATCATAAATAAGTCTTTTCTTAGAACACTGTGCTGAAATTGACCAACATCACTTTTGAATATTTGGGGTCTGAAATTGTTTCTCTTTGCAATTGTGTCTCTTTGTAAAATGACATGCTGTGACATGTGGATGTTCATTCCCTGGCTTAGAAAATA